>NC_138825.1:46236326-47436326 GCF_965183815.1 Platalea leucorodia | reverse complement strand
CTTTTCCACAAAAGAGGTGTTGAGAAGGAGTTTGGTGCTGCTTGTTTGGGCCGCTCTTCCAGACCACTTCCCACCTGCTCTGGGCTCTCCTTTCCCTGTCCCTACAGCTCAGGCTGTTGGTAGCCAGCCCTCCCCTCAGCCATGGAGGGCCTGGCCGCTGCCATAGCACAACTAGGGGATAGCAACTGTCTTCTCATTACCTTTCTATTTCATAGGTGCCCTGCAAGTCCAGGCTGGTTCAAATTACCTTTGCTGTTTATTTCTCGTGTATGAAACAAGATACCAGCTTGTGGTGGCTTTGGCACCTGGAGTGGCTGTACATAGTTAGGAGCTACCTGAGCCTTTCGGAGGCCCACCACAGTCACTGCGTTCCCCGTCAGATTTATCTCCTCGTTTCTTATAATGAATCAGAGGCAGCTTCTTGAGGCAGGAGCCATCTCTGCATTATTAGCTCTGAGTTTCGCACTCTGCTTTGTGTTACACTATATCTGCTGCAAGAAACACCTTCTTGCAGAGATTAAAATATACAAGGGAGAGAAGCAGGCAGATGCAGAAACATCTGACTGAATAAATACAATCTAGTCCCCGTCAGGTATTCTCACTAAAATTGTCATTACTGCAAATGTCTGTTTCTGTCTCCATTTGAAGTCGATAAGGTCTGGCCCAGTATCTCCAAAGATGTGTTGCATAAAGATCTGGCAAAAGCTTAAATGTTCTGATGGAAGATATTTTTTTTATTATTTGATGAGAATTTGAAACAGCCTTGCTGAATGGAGGTGGACTTACTGAATTTGTTTATTAAACTTTTAGATAACATGAAGTTGGGAGGGACTTCATGTGCACTGGAGGACAGGGTGAGAATTTGCAAGGTTCTTGACAACCTGAAATAGCCCAGGGGGAAAAAAGGGGCACGGTGCAAGAGAGAAATACTTCGTGTGAAGGCAGCAATGACTGACAGCACAAGTGGAAAATGGAGGGGAAGGGGAAGGACTGTTTAGGTGGAAAAGGAACTGGAGGTTGAAGCCGGACACCAGACAAATGTGACTCATTGTCATGTTGTTGTGAAAAGGCAAACATCCTCCCCAGATACTTGAACAGAAGAATGTACAAGTCTTGCAATGAGACTGTCTTGCCATTTAGGAGAGGTAGTCTGGGTCACCAACCCAGTTAAGAAGCAAATAGTCGAATGTGAAGAGAAAGGACTGAGAAGCAGAAAATCTACCAGCTGTACCACCTTTCAGTATTCTGTTTTCAAGCTAAGCGGCCATACGGATAAGTAAAGGCTACTGTAGGAAAGGTAATTATCTGCCTTCTTGCTCTGGAAACTGAATATAAAGAATAACAGGTGTAAATTGAATTGATGGATAATTAAATCAGACATGATAGAAACTCTCAGACAGTGCAGTGCTGCAGAAGTCATGAGGTATGTCACTGGAAACCTAAGAACAAGTGCCACTAACCTGTTGACTGACACCCAGTATGTGTGCTGAATGGGGATAGAGGCCTGGACTAAAGGACTTCTGAGGTCCCTTCCAGCACTCTTCTCTGCTTTAGACTAGCGTTTGCATGTAGCTTAACCAGGGAAGCTGCTTAGTAGCAAGTTGTATGTTGGAGTGCTATGCAAAAGGCTTGCCACTTGCATCTCCTGCCTCAGCTTTGGGAGCAGGGAGAAAGCTGTATAGCTGCTGGGAAGGAGCTGTGTGCTTGCAGAAGGCCTCCTGATCCATTAAGGTGAAACTCCCTCCTTCCCTTCACCCCAGTATAGTGGCCCAGGCACACTTGACTGTTACTTAAAGTATTGTTCTCACCCTCACTTCTATAGTAATGATGAGTTGTGTGTACGTGAATCTTGTATCTCTACACAAATGACTAATTGTGAATTTCCTTCTGCCAGGGGTACCTGATACAACACTACCCAAATACCTGTGAGATTAGCAAAACTGAACTTTGGAGGCATTTAGTTGCTGCATCATCCAGTGGTGCCTAGGTTTGTACTTGCCTTCATCCACGACTCTTGTGAGGTATGAAGAGCCTCCTTGCAACTAAATGCCAGCACAAACCGCTGTAGACCACTGTAGATGAGGATGGATATGTGGAGGAAGACAGGCACAGGTCTGGAATAAGCCCAGCTAAGTCATAGTCCAGATGTCTGCAATAACTGATGACCATGTAACAGATGTCTTGGCAGGAAAGGACAACTGAATGTCTACTCCATGTTTCTCCAGTTCATGGACTGGGTATCAGAAGGTTGTTTCTTCATTACTTTGTGAGCATTGCAAAATTGTTTCCATCTTGCAAAGAGTACTATTGGCACTTAAGTCTTCTCTTTTCCTAATACTTGCCTCAAGTATATTGAAGAGATTTGCTTCTTTTCCCCCCTCCCGGGCTAAAATGAGAAAGTAAGTGTTCTCTTCACAATCTTCCCTTGCAAGAATACACCCCTACTTCTTATAGTAGTAGTTCTCTATCTTTCCCAGCTTAGGATCAACTTTTTGGTGGCAAATTGCATAGAGTTCCAAGCAAGGTCTTACAGTTCCTGTTCAAAGGTACTAATATGTCACTATCTCCCCTAAAGATAACTAAAAACCTGCCCTATGCTACCTAGAAAGCCACTGGTTTAGAAGTCAGTCGTGCATCACTTTTCTGCAATATCAGAGATTTGTCTCTGATTTGAGCAGATAACTAGAGGAAAAAACTCTCATTAGTGGTCTGTAAGTGCATGACTTTGCCCCCTTTTTTTTTCTGTTGCATATACTCCTCTTTAGATTTATTTTGTTCTAATAATAAATGAAACAATCTCTTCCAGAAATCACCTACCTTCATCCAGACAGCTCCTCTGTCAGTCAAGGATCTGGGTAAAGAGAAGACATTAATGGTCTTGCTCATCCCTGTTGCTGCCGATTAACAAGTAGTTAGCTAGAAACAGAACAGATAAATTCAACTATCCTGTAAGTAATATCCTAGAATCATACCCACTAAAAATTATTCTAAAGTGACCTGTCTATGATGCAAATGCTCTGCATTTGTCTTGATGTCCTTGATTAGTCTTTCCTCCAAAATTTCTTCAGTCTTTGAGAAGTACTGAGATCAGAGTAACAAGTTTAAAGTTGTCAAGTCTCTTACTTTTATTTGAAAGTCTTTGTTTTCTCAGCTTAATGTGTTACCTTGAACTTGGATTCACTTAGGTTCTTGTTATGGCACTCCTATTATTTCAGGATTAGAAACAAAAAGTATGTACAAAACTGCAAGATTTTATTTTTTTATGTCTTTGTCTCTGCCACGGGTATTGCAGCTTCTGGAGTCCAGTCCTCAAACTCATGAAACTTATTCTCTTATGAACCTCATTAGTTGCCTTGAAGATGAAGGCAAAAATGCTTGCCTTGACTGCAGAATCACACCTAGGTTATCATGAATATCTGTGTCCTGAAAATTGCGCTGGCCTCACTTCCTCCTCCTTCCCCTTCGTCCTCATTTTATTTAGTTAAAGAGCCTTTTGGCTTTTCCTGTACAAGGCACACTTGTTTCTGATTAAAAGAGGAAGGAGCATAGCCAGAAGTACCTAATCCTACAATTTCACTAGACTGGGGTAAATACAAACCACGTTGAGCTCTGTAAATGCAAATTACAGTGCAAGCACCTATTTGCTCTCTGGGACAGATGGCAGGTGTAAAATACTCAGCTATGGATATTTTTGAATTGGTATTGTCAAAGCAGGTACTGAATATGAAATTATTCTAGGAATATGAAATGGACTTGACACTGTTAATGCTGTTGAGATTGTACCAGTTTTTAACTCTTTCTGTTCTTTTTGGCTGTTGGCTATCACTCCTGAATCAATGAAAAGAAACTAAGTGAGCACTAGTTTCTTTCTAAAAGCAGCCAACTGTATGTTGAAGCAAAACATAGCATTTTATGGGCAGATATTGCAGTTGAGTGAGTGAAATGTTAAAATACAAACCGTGCCTTTTCTTTAGGTCTTTTGCTGAAAGGTTGACTCAAAAGGGGTTGAGTATTGACCTGGAGCGGCTTGACATCGAGCAGTGTGCTACCAATTGTTCTAATGTCAGCTTCCTTCCTAAGATAAAAGGGAGATGGGATTTTTTTCTTTTTAAGCTGAAATGGGCAGCTAAAGGGAGAATGCTTCAGCACAACACTTTAATCAGAAAAGGAGCAAGAAACAAGTATAACAAAAGCTGTTCAAAACTTTACTTTGAAGCTTTCTGTTTCTACTGAGTCCTTTTGATCTGTACTATAACCTTTTCCTAACCTGCTCTTCTCTGCTACAGCATTTAGTTTCTCTAATTGTATTTCGCTTCCTAGAATCCTTTGCTGTCATAAAAACGAACGTTTCTCTTGTGTCTTAATATAGATCCTACTGATACCTCACATTTTAACATCATGTTCTTAGTCATTATGAAACTTCCTTTTTTTATTCTTCTGGGCTCTGCTGGACACCATGTCTCCACTGTTCCTGTTAAAATTGCAGGTAGTCTGGGGCAGGGGTTCATTGTTCAAATTTTGCTGCTTAGTAAGCCAGGCTTTTTGAAAGTTTGCTCTGCCTTAGGCGCCCAGGTCCATTCCTGTGGGAGGAGAAGGTAAAGGTCTTCCAGTTATTGAGTTCTCACCTACCTTATGCAAAAACAGCTGATGGAGGTGACAGCCTTTTGAATTGCCCCTGCTGAAAGATGGCTTGCTTGAGTTCAATCCTTATTAGACAGCACATTTGTAGTGAGAAGAGCCTGTAGGCTCTAACAGCATCTCCTGCAATGAAAAAGCTAGCTGATGTCGAGAGACGAGGCCATGTAAAACCAGACTCTGCCTGTTCTTACATTCACAGTGTCACATAAAGATGACAGCTGGTACTTCTAACGTACGGAAGGGATGGCCAGATGCCCCAGACCACGCTGCTCACCCACACCCGCTACAGCTGATGTTCCAGATCTGAGTGCGTAGGAGATGCAATATGTGAACAACTGTCACACCCACCACAACATCAAACTTAGCATTAAAAAGCTGGAAGGAATGCAGTGTGCAGCTCAACAAAATTTAAGTTTCAGATCTAATAGGAGTGGTGCTTATCTGTGGGTTTGGTTATCCCATGATTAATCAGCCTTCTGTTTGGATGAAGGTTGCACTTCAGGAGCATCAGCTGCCCCTGCATAGAGTTTTGAGTGAGCATTTTACTGGGACTGAGGTGTGAATGCATCTGTGCTCCTGCTGCCTAGTAGAAGAGACTAGCGGAAGTGTAGAGGCTACCGCACTGAGTAATGGGCCCAATTCTTTGTGACAAGCATTTAAGGAATATTCTCCCTTCTCCTCCCTCACCTCTATTGGTGGGGGATGGAGATCGGGTCTCCTATGTCTGGTTCTTCCCTCACTTGCACAGTGTATCCTGGAGTCCCTTATCCCCCAGACATTGGTTCTAGAGGCAGGAGGATGTGGCCAAAACCAAGTGATAATTTCTACAAAGAAAACAAAATGCTATGTTTGTTTAAGCAGTTTTGGTGTGGCTATTGCTTTTCTTTTCCTCTTTGCGACTAGCTAAACTCAGTGTTCTGCATACTGGTGGAGCTTGAATGCTTCCTAAAGAAAGGAGTCATGCAGATACATTTTAAGTTTTGCTTTCTGTGACCACTGGTGTAGACAGCCATTGTAAGTTGCCTTGTCTGTAGTTTAGCAGGGGGAGGAGAAAGTAAGCAAGCTTTTAAACTCAAGTAGAAAAGTTAGGTCTTCTAAGCAGAGTCTTTTAAGTGCCTCTCTGGTTGTGTCTTTAAGGACTCTGTACTATACTTCTCACTGCTCATTCTTTTATAGTTATTCCTGGTTTTGTACAGACTGCATCACTTGACATTATAGTACTTCTACCACTCACTTGTTTGGAGCAACTCCCTGACTATACAAGGAGCTTAAGTGCTTGAGACTGTTACATGCCTAAAACTCAATGGCAAGTTGTGTGACTGGATTGCTCCCTAAACATAGTGTTTAGTTAGCTTTTAATAAACATTTTATATACTTAAAACGCTAAGTTTGGTATCAGATCTGAATATAAGTGGTAGAAGCTAACATTAAGACCCATGATCAAAAGGAAAACCCCATGTTCCCTGAAGAACACAGCAGTTGCAATTTGCTTGCCAAGGTTTGAGAACGATGACCAGAATCTATTGAGTGATAGTCGTAAGGCCCTGAAGGGAGGACAACGGGGCTGGAGGAGAGACTACAGAGGGTTTTTATGATAGAGACATTTCCCTCCTTTCTTACCACTATGCATATTACAGCCTCAGTCTTGCTCATAGGATTAATAATTTGCATGGCTGACTGCACAATGAGTGTATGCTCTGAAAACTTATTTCCACTAGAGAAAAACACAAGACTGTTAAACATCCTTTTGATTTGTGAGTGACACAAATTAAAAAACTCAAAGGTGAGTGTCGAGGAATGTTAATATAGTACATTATCGTTTGAATCCAGAGAAGCATATAAGCACATGCTTAAATAAATGCGTATGTGGCACTACTTTAATGATACAGTTCAGTAATATGCTAAAAGCAGAGTGACATGAAAACTGTTATACCAATGCAAAAGTACCTCTGACTGATACCACCACTCCCTTGTTCTTACAAGAACAGTTTTCTAGGGGGGGCAAAGGGAAATGACTCCTTTTCAAAGCAAACTGGTTATACTGGTATAAAACCTACAGGTAGATCAGCTGAAGCTTATAGGATTTGAGCGTGCACTCAGCTCTCTGTTAAAGTGAGGGTGAAGTGTGTGTGCTAGGCTGCTTTAGTCCTGAATGCTACTACTGAAGAACTCTAGGGCAGTGTTCTCCAAACATTTTTACACCCTTATCAGTAGAAATTTTTTGAGCAGGTGCCCCCAATCTATGTTACTTATTTATAAATTATATACATGCAGTATTGTACTAATATACGACATATATCATAAAACATACACAAAATAGAAATTTAAAAAGTATGAAAGATGAAATTAAACACTATTTAAAAATTTTATTTATTAACAGTACAAAAAATACCTTCTTCTAGCACCCCAATAGATTGTCTTGTGTACTCCCTGGGGTGGGCGCGCCCCACGTTGGAGGAGACCACTGCACTAGGGGATATAACAGGATCTTGATATGAAGTTCGTATGTAAGCAAGCAGTCAGTGCCTGGCAAGCAGGACTGTGGTCAGTTGTGTCCCTCTCTGCCAGACCACTTCAGTTCAGGCCCAGGCAGAGAAGGTCTATAAAGTGGCTTGCCTCTCCCTGCCAGGCGTACTACCAGACCCAGATTAGTATTTAGCTGTGATGAAAAGCAGTATGTTCACCTGCTTCCTCTGTCTTCTCTCTCCCTTCTCTCTCCTCCCCAAATAAATAACATTCTAGCTTACTTAGTGGGTTGAGGTTTTGATGACACTGGGTTATAAAAAATCCAGGCCCAGCCTTGCTAATAATCTGAAGGCTTTTTTTTCCCACTAAAACATTGATGGGGGTTATAGCACTTAGGACCTCGTTGAATCTGGCCCTAAGGGAGGAATGTAATCAATTCTTGATGTGGAAGGGAAAATGCTGCCTGTTCAGGGCCATTCACAGTTAGTGAGGAAGAAAGGAGCCGCATCAGAGATGATGGAAAAAGCTGATGGGGTTGAATGAGATGCAGTAGGTCTCTTTTACTTTTCTTAATTTCATGAGGTGGTCAACATAAAGAATGAATGGAGAGAAATGTTGCTTAAATGAGAGACCTTTGTGAATGTAGCAACAAGCAGCTGACGAAGTGGAAGGGCAATGCAAAGGAGCAGATCTGTCTATAATATAAAACCAGCTTTAGCAGTTAAGTCTGGAAGGCTTAGGAAGCAGGAGGCTCCCTGTGGAGATAAGTATTCTTCTGTGTTTGCCTCGCCGTTCCTGCACACAGAGCCAAGAGAGCAGGGAGAGACTTAGCAACCAAAACTTGAGGTTCTCGGATACTCCTTTTCCTGGGGGATTCCATATTCAAAGAGCGCGTAAGAACCAAATCAGAAAATGAAAGAAGGCTTGGAAACAGATGAGCATTCTTGACACCAGAGCTGCAATGCTGTTACCTTGGCTGGAGCAGCCGCATAGGCTGATCTCTCCTGGAGAGCAAGTTGGCGCTGGGGTTTCTGATAAACGAACGCTGACCGAGGCAGCGTCTCAGGGAGGGCATGAAGGGAGGTCTCAGCTTTCTAGAAAACACAGTGGTAACGAGGCAGAGGATGTCAGTAGCAATGAAGGGAAGAAGAGTTTTGCCATGTGAGAGCAGTGGCTTGCTTAAATAACCCTCAATTTTTTGTTATTTAAGTGGAGGCTGTGAGGCATCTAGAGAGTTGAATTTTCCTTGTAGAGAATGTTGTGGTGCTAGATAAACACTGATGTGCTCCACACAGATGTTGGGCAATTCCATGCCAGCAGGGACTGGCCAAAGCAAGAAAGGGACTTGCAACAGCAGCTCTATGTGAGTTGTTTCACATCTGCTATGAAATTAAATTCATTTTGGTGGGCTGGCTGCCTGGGCTATACAGAAGAGTACGGTTCTGCTTTTGCTCACTTGCAGAAATACGTACATCACCTTTTTGGTGTTTTGTTTTTAAGCCCACAGAATTTGAATCCACGCTTTAAGATTTTTGAATGCTTCTTCCGTTATGTTGAGAGTGATTGAAGAGGGTGTAGGTGCAGCACGCTCATACCTGTGGATTGTAGGAAAAGAGGCAGGGAATACAACTTTCAGCGTTTTCATGGAACACTACACTGTCTTCAAAATGAAAGAGAAAAGTCTCTAGCGGCAGACCTCCTTCACCAGTAGTTATGGCATTTGATCTGTGCTTCCCTGCTAATTAGGTATTCCTTGCCAGAAAGGGTTTAATGGAAAAATGATGTATGAAAGTACGACTGTAGACGTCAGTGCTGCGTTAATTCACATGGGCCGGTGCTTGGGAGCAAGGGAGAGAAGTGGAACAGGAACCAGAGGGGGCTGGGACATCTAATTTTTCTTTTTGAGCAGCCACAGGCTGGCCAGGCAGAGGTGCAGATCTTTATTCAGGGACTTACAACTGAGTAACATACAGTTGGACACACTCCTAACCAGGGCTGACCCTGCTGACGACCGGTTGCATCTGACAGCTAATCCTTGCCTCAAAACATGTATCCTTAGAAACAGCAGTTGTAGACTTGAAGAATTCATACTAACGTAAGCCTCATCTTATCTCTTAAGTGAAATGCCAGAAGAACAGGAAACTTTGAGGTATGGCAGTGTCTCAAAAACGCAGGAGGAAGGGTGGGGAAGGCAGCAGAGAAGTGGAGCCTGGGGAAGGTCAGGGTCAGATAACAGCAAGCAGCTGGGGAAGGCTGGGAATGTGCAGAATGGAGCAAAGGAAAACAGGGCATAGGTCCCAGTGCCAGCCTGCGACATGGATAAGCCAGAAGCACAGATGCTATGATTAGCCTCAGATAGCAGAGCGTATCAGTCACAGAGTAAAACATTCGGGGAGGTGGACTCCCAGTTCCTGAACTCGGGAAATATTTGCTCTGGCTTGGTGGGCAGGCAGTTTGGAAGGGAAGCACCACTTTTGTCTTTGAGCAGCAGTCAAAATTCACTGTCCTTATTTAAATGGGAACTTTTCCAGTTACTTGTCACCGAGTAAATATACTCCTTCATCATATCATGAAATCATAAGCCAGCCTGATATGAAAACAGCAGCTTACATCTTTGCCCTTTAAGAAAACCAATCTATAAGTAGATAACAGCATGCAGGACAGGACATGAGGCCAGAGTTTACAGGGCAAAAAACATACTTAGAAATTCCTTATTACTATGTTAGTAAAACATTACCTTAAGCATGCCATTGACTCTGCCTATGGCCTGTAAGCAGTCACAGGCTTTTGTTCCAGACAGATTTTTCCTAATCATGGAGGATTTAGCTCTGGTGTAGTATCCAAAGATCTGTTCTGAATCTGACTTCAAAGACTGTGGGCTTCTTCTGTAAGAAGAAGAATATAGCTAGGAAATGTGAAGCTCCAGTCACTGAGGTCTTGAGCTATAAACGTCCTAATCTGTGGTTAGAGAGTGGGAAGCTATTACTTCTGTTGTGATAATGCCCAGAAGCCTCTGTAGGAACCCTTAATGTGAAGTGCTTGGCACTTTGCAAACAGAAGGACACGTTTTGCAGTGGTTGTTCCCATGTTACTAATTTAAATTTACCTTCCAGGTGCATCCTGTATAATTATACCTGCAAATTCAAGGAGCTGATGTTTGGGCCTGGTTTTTATATAGCAGAAAGACTTACTGGCTTTGTCTCCTACTCCACTACTTAATATGACCCAGATTTCAACAACTTTTTTTTTTTCTCTGTGTGTGTGTGTGTGTGTGAGCACACAATGAAATTCTTTGAAAGTCTCTGCTGTATGAAATCTCTGTTGCTGCTGGGTCCAAAATGAGAAATGCCAGCTCCTTCCTCCTTTTATAAGCTGAGGTATGTTCTTACGGTGATTAAATCCTGTGGGGTCTTTCAGCTTTTATTGGTTCATCTGTTGGCAGCCCCCAAGAAGAGTAGAGAAGATGATCTCCAAGTGTAGCTGCGATCTGGTCTGATGGATGGCTACCAGTGAGCAGTGCCTGTCTGGCGACCTCAAGTTTTTTTCTCTGCCTGATCTCAGAGTACAGCATACTAAGACTGCGTTTGAGGAGGTGGACTTTGGCTCCAAAGTAACAAAGCATCTCTCCTGAAAGGCTGTGGGGGAAGACACATGATGCTCTTCTTTGGAAACCTAGTTCCATTGCCTGGTTTCTGGCTGCTTGTGCCCTGGCAGCTGTGCAGCATGGTGTGGGCCATGGGGGGAGCTGGCGGCTGGGTACTGAGCAGTTACGCTGGCTGCACACAGTAGCTGGGCAGAGGTTGCAGAAGTGGTGCTGTGTTGCTGAGGGACTGCTATTTCTAGGTCCCGCTCTGACTTCACTACACTGTTTAGCTCCAAGTTGTGCTTCTGGCTCGCTCCCTGCAGATACAACTCCCTGAAAGCCTTCCCGGGGGGTACAGTGGTTTGTAAACATGTCTGCATCACCCTGGAGTTAACACAGGCTGTACAAGCAGTAAATTCACCTTTTTGCACAGATGATTGCATTTTAATTTTTTTTTTTACACTTTATTGTTGAAGGAATGCTCTGGTTTCTTAAAACTGAGACGTTGTGGGTTTCTAAGAGTTACTAGGAAGCCTAAGCAGTTGGAGTGCTGTGGAGTGTGTCGTGTATCCTACACGTGGTAAGAGGATTAGAGATATTGATGTGCATGGTATATAGAAGTAATTTATTGAACTTTTCAGCTCCTTGGCTATTCTGAGTACAGATGTTCAGACAGCCTGTGGCACTGATCGTTTCTAAGGGCTGGCAGAACAAGGATGGAAAAAGGCAGTCTAACAAGAGGGGCAGGAGTAAGAGAGCAAAAAGAAAACAGCACACAAAGTGATACTGTGCATGCATAAAGGAGCCCTGGCCCTAGCAAGGATTGCAAATACATGACCTCCACTTGCATCTTCTCAGCTGTCCTAAGAAAATGCTTAGACTTTCATCTGCCCCTAAGCCTAATGCACCAGAAAGGAACATGTGGTTTGTAACTGCTTGTCCGAAGGTATTTGAGGATGTTGGGGAGGAACATGGAGAATATAAAGTGGGAAAATTACAGTTTTAAAAGCAGCTGTGTAAATGCAGATGTGTTATGATCTTCTCTGATAGAGATGGGTGCAGCCTTCAAATTGAGGGTGCCTGTGACTGAAGTGTTGATTTATTTTATTATTATGATCTCTAAAGTGATGAGAGTTCCTTTGCCTCCCAGTCTGGGGTGAGCCCAGCAGAGAAACCTTGTCTTGCTGGGCAGCTTGTGAAGCTCACCTAGAAATGCAGGGGCATGCTTTCTTACAGAGAGCAGTAAAATCCAAGGGAGGCTGGTACAGCCCAAAGGAAGCAGGTTTGGAAAAATAGTCTGAATATCATCTCCGTGGAGCTCCTGGCACCAACCTTCTTGGACAGATTCTGGGTTTTGAGCTCTTTTAGCTGGGCTGCAGGAAGAGCACCTTGCCCATCACCCTCTCCCAGGTGGGTGCAGCGGTAGGTGCTTAGTTCTGTGCATGGGAAGTAGCATCGAATGCTTTGGGGACTATGTGCTTACCCTAACAGCTATTCTCAGTCATCTCCAGGAAGAGGCTGTAGCTGCTGGGAAGCAATTGCACAGACCAGTACTGTAGCTACCTTAGTCATGTGGGATGGAGATGAATCATGAGGAGGTTCTGTACCGAGATTAATGTTCTTGCATGAAAAGGTTGTCTCCAATGCTTTACTGAACTGTCTGGATTTCCAGTTAATATTTTATTTATTATTATTATTATTATTATTATTATTATTATTATTTTATTTTAAATAATTTTTGAACAAAGCAGAAAACCATTTCCTCATGAGACTTGCTCAGAAACAAGAGGTTCATTTTTCAGTGGCCTCTGTGTGTGTTGCATATAAAAGTTGACGTGAAGGCCTTCAGCATCTCATTAGCTGGGTCACTTGCTTATTGACTTTTATTTACAAAAGAGAAATTAAAGGTTCTGATGACTTGCCTGGAAAGCATGCTAGGCTATTTTCCCTTCTTCAAATACAAAATCCTTCCCATTGGAGGCAGGGTCCTGACATCAACTATTGCTAATGCTTATACAGGTGGATTTTTATTTTAAATTGCTGGAAAGGGGCAAGTTGCATGCAGGTAATGGTATTTATGAACAGCGTGCACTAGAACAGACCAGGAGCCCAGAAGAGAAAGATGTGAAGGTGGGTTGCATCTGCAAAAGCTGCTAGTGTGGGCCCCCCACCATGGGACCACCAAATCAGCCTTCTGGGATGTAGCTATGAGGGTTACGCTGCTGGTAACGGAAGTTGTGCTGACGTAGAACTATCCATCCTGCTTTGTAGAGTTATTTCATAAATGTGCACAGCTGTGCCTACAGCCAGATGTGTAACTGCTCTGTGATCTACCGAAAGCTGTATTACAGATGGCATATGAAGTCAGCATGTTGATGGTTGTCTCTAACCTGCTAGATACGCTCAGGGTCAGCTGGACTGCCAGGAGCAGCCAATCTGCCCTGATGGTGGAGTGCAGTAAAATGTTACTATAAAACTGCAGTGGCAAAAGAAAGTGCAGTGGGCTATTGCCATGGAAGCTGCTGCAGCAGGAATTCCCCTGACGAGGGACAAACGCGTTCAGTCCCACAGCCAAATGAATAGTCTGCAAAGCATTATGTAAGCTGATGCGATACGGTACTGTTTCAGCATTGACTCTGCTGCTTTTTCAGGTGTTTGGCTTTTTAAAATAATTTTAACCGTAAGACCTTGTACCAGTGTTTGGGAGGTTATGTTGGATGTTGATAATGCTGATGGGTGGGTTGTAAGATCTCGCCACAGAAATGAAGTAAGTGTATAATTAAAGGTGTCAACATTACCTGCAGTGGGCTTTTTATTCTTTCTACTTCACTTGTCGCAGCTTGAAGGCTTTGTATCTTTAAAACATGATGGTAAACAAAAAGAAATACTCTCTTAACTATGTTTTTTGACTGTGGCTTAAATCTGCAACAAGCTGCACTTCCATGGAAAACTGCCACCACATCTCTCACATATTCGCATTCTCAGACCGGTGCTGTTGGTGGGATAGCGTGCATTTGGTCAGTGAGACGGGCATAAGACCCACCTGCTTGGTCCCCTGAAGATGCCCAGAAATTTAACTATTTTCATATGGTGTCTTATCACATGTGGTAACCTGTTGAGTGACGGCCAAAATCCTTTACCCTTGGCATCCCAGTCTTGTTCTTGTTGCCCCACTGAAGTTCTTCGCCTTGTCCAGGCTGAACTGCGAGCTAGCGCACAGCAGCATAGGGCAGGGGGAATGGGCAGGGTGCCCTGGTTGTCACGCAGGGCCTTGGGAGGCCACCGTCACATCGTCTTATATTGGGTGGGAACAGGTACCTTACTTGTCCCTGATCTACGCTAGGTTGACATGCTGGACTTGACTCTCAAGGGTTTTGCTGTAATGATGAAGAAAGTGAGATGAGAATCTGGGTCCAGTACATAGCAGGGAAACAAGCTGAGTTGCAGGAAGTTCCTTAGTTTAGTAAATACTTTGCTAAATTTTACCATTTAGTTTAAATTTTACTGTTGGGTTTACTAAATAAATGCTTTGTTTATTTAACTTGTCACAACTGAGTGCTGTCTGGTGTGGAGGCCAAGGGACTCTTTCGACCAGAGTCAGCACAGAGCGGCTGTGTCCTGGTTTTCAGTCCTTTTTCATTTGTCCTTGGATCACTTTTAGACCCAGCTCTTAATTCTCTCTATGGACAGAAGTCAGAGTGCAACGTGTGGATTGCTTTGTTGCTGATGCTGTGAGGAAAACAATCCTTTTTAATGCTGGGGAGGGAAGAGAAAGTGCCCTTTCACGGAAGCTGTTTGAGACAATTTTTCTGACTGTGGTTATTATGTGCAGACGTGGAGGCATTGTCAAATGCTTACTTACAGAGCTTGGAAAAGTCAAATCACACTTTGCTAAATAGCTTGGAATAAACTTAGCTGAAAACAAACATAGAGCAAAAGTGTATGTTACTGAGTGCCCAGGCAAGGGTGCAAAGTAAGTTTCTGGGGGAAGGTGACCTAGTAAAAACTCACCTAGAAGCATAGGCTGCTGAGAGAGCCCTTACAGTCTAAAAGGAGAAGCATCTTTGGAAGGATTATGTTCAGTTTCTTATTCCTTGTCTAAGAATGCCAATATAGTGCCTTTTTGAGGGTTGGTGGGTTTTTTATTTATTGCATCCTCGTAGGCTGGCTTTGAGCTCCAAGTGACTCCACAGTATGGATCATGTTTTGATCATTTATATAGAATTCTTGTGCTAGGTGGACCTAAAGGAAAGTAAGATTCATCTACCAAAAGAACTAATGCAAACATCCTCTTGCCCTAAAATATTGGTTAGAACCACAGCTGGTATAAATTAGGATAACTCCTTTGACTTGACCAGACTTGTCAGTGAAGCTTTGGTTGCTTTTTTTAATGAAGATGAACGAAATACATGCAGCATAATATCCTACATTAAAGACCTGGATACTTGCTGTCCAGTTCCTGCAGGGGAGCAGTATGTGAAATAAACTGGAGTAAAACACAGAAGAGAACTGCTATGTTCACTTACTTCAAGCTGTCTTGACAGGCTTGTCATAAGGCTGTCAAACAGGCTATGGCTTGAGGTGCATTTCTTCCAGGCCATTAAGAATAGAACTGATATGAAAACTGATTTTCTGGCAAGCCAGATAAGGTCCAGTGCTTCCAAAACTTACGCGAGGGAACTTAGTGCAAAACTGAAATTCTGAAAAATCTCGCTTGGGAAATATTAAAACATTGGTTTTGTTGCTGGTTTTTTTCAGCTCTTTATATTGGTCTCCGCTCATTGAGAAAGATGAAAATTGTTTTAACTGTCTCTCATATTACATCAATTGACACTTTCCATGAAAATGTCATGATTTTTTTGATGAATGTGTATTTTCTGACAGAAATCTTCCATCAGCATTTTTTGATGTTCTCTAAATAAGACCCAAAAATCACGTTATGTACTTTTGTAAAGGTAACTTCTCAGGAATATAAAACAGTCTATAATTGCTTGGACTTAGGAAGAAGAAATTAATTGGCTTTTCAAACCCTGGCCATTGAGAGCTGTGCCATATGTCAGAGCATTCCCAATTGCCAGAAAATAACAGGTTCTGGATAGATTTTTCTTAGGTATGTATCTGTATATAATACACCTAAATGCGCTATCCTCATACTTGACTATGAATTGTTAGATTTTTGCTCAAAGAGGACAATAAAATGACTGCTAAATTATTAAACTGATGCTTCTACCACTCCTGTGCCTGATTCAGGAGTATTGGGATCTGCTCAGTAGCTAATGAAGCTAAATTAATTTCAAAGTCAGCCCTAGATTAGTTCTGTACAAGGTTTGTTTCCAAACCATGCAATTTGCCTTGGCATTCATATGTTAATATCAAGGTAACGGGGTATTTTACCATGAACCTTGGTTACGCTTTTGAAGACTTACGCAAGTAAGTCTTTTGCACAGCAGAGCAAAAGGAGAATTTTCTTCCACTGTATTTTCTTCTTACACATCTGATTTATTCTGCCCCAAATGACAACGCTTTTGACCTCCTCAAGATTTGTATGTTATGTTGTAAGCACTGATAGATTACAGTAGGTTTCAAAACTTTCCATCTTTTATTCTGAGTCTGTGAACCCTGAGCTACTGAATAACAGATCGGTAATCAGAACAGGAAAGATGGAAAAAGGTAAAATAACCTATTAACAATGTGCACTCAAATTAGTCCCGCAAACCAGTTAAGTAAAGAAAAAGCAGTTTATTTACCTGGAGTTCTTATTTTTCTTGAAGTCCTGCTCAGTAAGAAAGGCTAGAAACACTGGTGGGATTGGAGCAGGGGGAAGAACATGGCTGGTGGGGACCCACCCAACAGAGAAGACAAGAGGTTATAGGACGACATGCAGGGGCTGCCTGAAGAATGGTCACACAGAAGTTTCATGTAAATCTTTCTGGGTTTTCTGCAATGTTTATGTTTGCTGAGAAGTTGAGCATGTAGCCTGCTCTTTTGCCAGGCATCTGACCCAGGAAGGCTGCTGCAGTTTGCCCTGAGCTGAGCCGAGCCAAAATGGGCTCTGCAATGCGTGCAGTCTGAGGGAGAGGTGCCAGCCTCCGCACCACAATCATATCTCCAGTACGGAAACACAAGTGGCTTTCCCTGCTTAGCTTCTCCATTTCCTTTGAGTCTATTCTTATGATTTAAATAGCTATGGCTCTGGGGGAGACATTACTCCTGAGCACAAAACAGAATAATGGGACCAACCTGGTCAAAATAGGATCTAGGAACAGTAATGACTCGCAAGGTGATTGCTGCTGATTGCACATTCAAGTTTTTGCTGGTAGACAGGGTAAGAAGGAAGAAGGAGAGTTTGTGGGTGCACATTGTATCGTAACAGAGGAAGTTTATGTTATGTTCCATATTCTGCAAAGTCACTTAAAGCAAGCCCAAAGTGCTAGTGCTGGCGTGTGTGCTGCCCAGCCAGAGGTTACTCAGTAAAGCCCTGTCTCCACCCTAGGTGCGCACAGACCACTGGGTCTAGCTGGCCGTTTGGAAACTCCGAGAGTGCTTTTGTGCTCTGACTCTATAACATATATTGGAAATCCCGATTGGTTTTTAAAGCAAAAAAACCTACATAAATAAATGTATTCTCCATGCACACGCTTTAGGACAGAGGAGAAAGAAAAATCTGAATTTGACATACAGTCATAATTGTACATTCATTCTGAGGATGGGAGGCTAGACAAAGCCACTATTTTATTTGGCTGAGTAAAGCTGTGAAAGGTAAACGGTGCATGTATGGAACACTGAACGCTTTTCATATCAGTATTTTTTGGGTAAGTGCCATTTAAGTCAATGTAAGAATCCTTAAAAAGTGCAAATCCATTCTTCAGGTTTCTTACACAGTTGGCTCTATATATGGGATATATTTGTGTACTTAGATAGAAAGTCATATTTAAATAATTTGTTTTAGGCTAGTCATTAACTATGCAAAACCCAATTCATGTTAAAAATTCAGTTCTCTTCCTACAGAAATTCAATGATGTCACTCTTGTTTTATTGCATATCAGTAAATTACAAATCAATTGTGCTCATTTTAGCAATAAAGGCTGTTTTTTAAGACAATGAGATTATGCAGAGGCTTCCAGAATTATATTTAGTCAACAATTAGGTTGATGTTTGAGTCAGAACGTGATTCAGCTCACTTTTTTAGAGTGTGGGTTCTGCATGGCCAATGGGATACAAATCTTGCATATTTGTTTCAAGAAGGAGAGCAGATAGGAGATTCTGTGCAGCTGGAGCAGGCCTGCTGGGAAAGAAAGGATTGTCCTATCCAGTATACCTGGCAGTTTTCCATAATCGCTTTTCAAGGTAAACTTGTGCAGCTACTGCAAATTTAATTACATCAAAAGTACCTTTTTGTGCTTCTGACTGCTATTGACTTCCTAAAGATGGAGTCCAGCACACACCTATTGTCCATATCCACCTGTCTCAAGACCAACATATTTCACTTCATAGGACTTAATGCTCTATGAATACATCTTGTTTGCCGTAGGCAAGATTTAAAATGTTACCCCCACTCCCAGCTTCTGCTTCTAAAGGCAAGAATTTAAAAACTACCTCTGTGCTCTGCCTGGAAGGTTGCCTGGCCACTGGAGTTGAATTCAGTAGCTACTCAAGACTTCATGTGTAACTAGGAATACACTCTGTGCAGTGTGTTGTTATGAGAAAGCCATATCTACTGTAGAATGTCAAAACTTGATTAAGTTGTGGGGAAGAAGGAAGCAATGTACTATAAGTCATTCATACAGAATCATTTGTAGAGCATTTTATGTCAGCTATAACAGTCTAGCAGGTGCTAGCAGAATATAAAACTCCTGATCAAAAGAAGAGGACTCTTTGTTAAGAGGCTTTATTATTGCAATATCTATTAAGGTTAAGTAAATATATCTGTTCTAGTCCCATAGTTTTCACTTGGTAATGAAAACCTTTTATCGTTTAAGCTGAAATTTTCTGCTCTGTCCTTACCAGAACATGGTTTGTGTGGAGCTCTTTACTCTGGTCTTGCTGTATAGAGGAATGTGTTTTCAACTGAACTGTTTCACTATCAGTTTCTCAATCTCACAAATTAAAATTGGAAAGTAATCTTTAAATATAGGTTTCTTTCCCCACTGCCCTTGGGGTGGAGGGGGGGAAATCCACTTTTGTTTGCTTTTTTGGCATTCTTTGCAATCTGAAGGTTCGCTGTTTCAATGTCTTGGTGCTATTTTTGCTGTCCTTCTAGTGGCTTGAGTTCACCAGAGCGCACCCAAACATTAAGGCTTAAGAGCAAGTCCAACCACTGTGTCTTTCCTCATAGGACTTTTTCATGCAAAATTTCTGGAAGCCATAGTTGTTGCTGTAACTTAAGGATGTGAGCTAAGATACAGGGGTACTGGAGAATGTGACCTGACCAACACGGTAGTGGATCTTTGCAGAGCCAGACTGTAGCATGGCAAATCTCGTGCTCTGATTCAGCTGGGAGAGCTGATACTGAGATCCAAGCAGCCACGTAGTGCAAGTAAGACTCACGCTTGTTAGGCGGAACTTCAAATGAGAAGCTGTTTCCTGCTTTTGATCAGGAAGAGTACTTTTCAGACAGTCCCAAGGCTGATGGCTGTTAAACTAAGGCGCAGTGTTTATTGGACCCAACTCTTAGTTTGGGGTTACAATCATGACACTATCTTTTGCCAAGGGATGTAGAACTGCTCTTAAGCACTGCCCTGTCTGTTGGATTTGTCCATGCTGCCCCTCTCAGGTCTATTGATTTTCACTGCTTCTGTAGGAGAACAGAGAATGTCCCTGTCTCCATAGCCCTTACCTGGTGACTAAAGCACTTCCACGGGGTGGGAGCATGAAAAACACTACTTTTAAAATGGAGCTTAATTAGTTTATGGAAGGGATTAGAGGAGAGAGGGCTGTAAGGACTGGTGTCTGTGTCCCTGGTATTGCAGGCTCGATGTTCCTAATTTGGCTTAATATAATCTGGTGACTGACTGGATAACCTTGTTACACTGATGCAGTGCTGCCAACCCTTAGAGCCTCCCTTTCTCCCCCACTTCTGGAATAGTGGAAACTGGCAGAGAAGGTGCAAGATCAGTGAAAAGCTGGAGTAATGACAGCATGGGACTGCAAGGCTTGCTACGTTATGGGTGGAAGAGGACCAGGGTATGCATTGTCATGCTAAAAATATTCCCTGTGATGTGGGAGAGCGACCCTAGCCACGTGGTGGCTTTGATTTGTTCTGGTAACGTGCTCTCTTGGGGATGCCGGAGCGCAGGATGAGGCTCCAATGGGGTGACAGAGACACAGAATTCAAAAGTGCGTAGGCATGATCTGCATAGCTCTGTGTGTGGGGCAGAAGCAGATTTGAAAGTCACAGGATTAATGACAACAAAGTGGGCAGGAATTGGAGGTGCAAAAGAAAAGGTGGGATCAAGTTCTAGTGCCTAGGAATCATGTCAGCTGGGATGGGGGCAGCACTCTCTCTGGAGGGCTCAGACACCTTCCTTCTGCGCTGTTTTGAGGAAGGCACTGCTTTGACACGCGTATGGACAAATAAAAGACTATCCAGAAAAAGGCCAAAACAGCTGCTGATGGTGTAAGGTACAGATAGTGCATAAGTGGAAAAATTAAATGCGTGCTGCCTCACAGACCTGCATGCTACAAACTGAAGAGTGTGCAGAGCAGAGGAAGAAACTACTCAGTGTATTGTATTTGTATCATATAGGAGGAAGACAGAGAATATGGGGGGGGCAAGTTTCCTGGTGAGATCTGTCAGACAGTGGGTACACTTTGAAAGGAATTAGCTGACATGCCATCACTTTGGCCTTGTTTTCCTGCTTTAGGAAAGTTATTCCTGCTTTAAATTGCTAGTGTTGGACATGCCTCGTGATGATCAGGAGTGAGCTTATCTTCCCTTCTTGCTTTTGTCCTAGGTCCAACACGAAAAATGCCCCTGACTGCCAGTGCCATGGACTTTTTTCAACTCTTTGTCCCTGACAACGTACTAAAGAATATGGTGGTCCAAACCAACATGTATGCCAAGAAGTACCAGGAGAGGTTCGGTAGTGACGATGCCTGGATTGACGTCACCTTGACAGAAATGAAGGCCTTCTTAGGCTACATGATATCAACAAGCATCCACCACTGTGAGTCTGTTCTTAGCATCTGGAGCAGTGGCTTCTACAGCAACAAGAGCATTGCACTTATCATGACACAATCACGGTTTGAGAAGATCTTGAAGTACTTCCACATTGTGGCCTTCCGCTCAAGCCAGACAACGCATGGCCTCTACAAAATCCAGCCTTTTCTGGACTCTCTGCAGAATGGTTTTGACTCTGCTTTTAGACCTTCACAAGCCCAGGTAAGAGCTAACCTGTTGGCAGGGAACATCCAACCTACGTGCTTTAGGTTGTCTTGCTATGACTGAAAGCACAGAGCACAGCTGCCTGAAGAAAGAGCTGGGACTTCACAGCGTGAAGCCATGCTGTGGTGCCTCCATGAAGCATGAGAGAAAGCAGCACTGTCCTGTGCGAGTGCTCAGCAACGTCTGACTTATAGCTCTGCAGTGCAGGTACCTGGCATGTTTCAATAGGAATGATGCTCTCTGAGCTGGGGCTATTTGCTTTCGTGGTCTAAACAAGCCTGGAGACTTGTCAGTGAGGTTGGCACCACTAGGTTTTGCTGTCCTGAGGATGGGAGGTTGCAGGTTGCTCCTGTGAGGGAGAGTGGAAAGGGCAGAGCCAGTGCAGCTGGGCTGGAGGGAAAACCTGTAGCTGCTCCTGCTACAGGCTGAGGGTTGGATGCAGGAGCTGAGTTTGCTAGGAGTCCCTGACCTTAGCAGTAGGTGCTTGCCATATAGTCTGGCAGCACAGCTACCTCCTCACGACTGGGCAAAGGGAGAATAAGAGGGGAGCAGGTGCCTTTGCTTGCTGTGGTTGTCAGCTGCCCTCAGCAGCACTGCCTGTGCCTTGTCCCAGTCCTGGTTTTTAATGATGGGTGATGCTCCTATGGAAAAACTTATTGATGTGTGGATTTGCAACCAAAGTGCCAGTGAACTGGAAATGTTTCTAGACTACCAGGAATAAAAGTAAACAGGACTCCAGTGAATTTTCATTTCCAGATACAATTAGGGGTACAGCAGAATGCCATTCTGTAGGGAGACTGCTCCGTAGACTGGGCAGGCAATGGGAGGAACTAAATATAGAAACTTATGTAGCTGGTGGTTGTCTGACTACAGCTGTACAGTTGAACTTTTTTTTTAAAAGTGCGAAGAAATCTTTTCTTAATATTCGTCATATCCTATTTAAACGTTGTTCCAGTACAAATGATCTCCTTTTGGAGCTGTTGCTACTGGTCGCGTTCAGACGTCTGGAAAGATAAAGGAATAAACATGAAATATGTTACTGCTTGAAATAACTTTTCAATCAACTCTCGTTTTCAGAATATAAAGATTTCACCTAGACATTTGGAAAGGGCATTGTGTCCATTGTCCTCTTTTTCTTCCTGTTTCTTCTCTGAAGCATCACATTTTTGCCCACTGCACAAAATTAATTAAGACATAGGTGCATCACATCCATTGGAGTGTGCCTAAAATAAATTGGGAGTAATTACAGGGTTTTTTTTCTATTTTACAGACAATGAAAATCATACCTGTATAATTCAGGACAACATAGCTGTCTAAAAAGCTGTTACAATAGAGAAGGGAGGAGTGTTCTCACTAAGCCATGCCAGCAAGGTGCATTTCCATCAAGACAAAACAGGCAGTGAGAAACACGGTATTGTTGGGACCGAACTTTCATTAAGATATGAAATCTAACCCTTATGGCCACTGACTTTAATGGCCGGAAGATAAAGGCTTCAGAAATGTGATCACTGTGTCTAATGTAAATGCTTATAATGGTGTGCTGTGGGACATGCTGTGAGTGCAAATCCATTAAAGGATAAAATTTGATTTGCATGTATATCCCTTCTCCCATCCCCCCTCCTGAGCAAGGTTTGAGAATTGAATTGACAAAATCATAGTGTCCTGTTTGCAGTGGCAAAACGTCTAAATCTCCACGAACAAAATGCATGCTTGTGCTGAGCTTGGTAAGGAGATGCTACTTTAAAAAAACAAAGGGGGGAAGAAGTAGTGACAGCCCAATTCTCTTCCCCCTCCACTTCTCTGCTGCCTTGTCAGTGTTTACGTCAGTGATTTCTATACAGCATGTTTCAATGGTATTGAGCAGAACAAAAAGGACTAAAATACAGCATCAAAAATAACCCTGAGAAAGAAAAAGGTTTTTGAATCTGTTGTTAAAAATACTCTAGTGTAGCGCCGGTAGCCTACTGGGGGATGTTCCAGGCCTCCTCCTGAAAGGAGCCTTGTGCCCAACGTCCTCCTGGGTGCCATCAGGCAGGGCTGCACACTACCTGTCTCAAAAGACGTGGACCCCATCTGCTCAAAGCAGCAGGAGAGACCTCTCCCTGGAAATTGTCTTGAGTGCAGATTAGCAGACAGCAGTAAACATCACACCCAGAATGTCAGGCCCAGTGAGAAATAATAGAAATAATGAAAAATAATAACCCAGTTGCACAGAAACAAAGGGAAAAGACAAGGGGAAAGACCCATTCGGATGGGCTTTTGGATGTGCTGCCTCTTAAACATGACACTTGTGGTATCTGTGTGGCTTGTACTTGGGCCGCAATCTATGCTCAAGCTTTAGGCTGACATCGTGTCCGTGGCATCAAGCAGAGGAGTGACTTGGGCTCCTTGCTGTTGTATGCAGCAAGGATGTTTGGGCTCATAGGTAGACTTGTTACTGACTTTCTTCCTCTGTCAGAGTGGGCTCACAGAACACGGGTTAGGAAGATGTTGTGTTTAACTCATCCCTACGGACAGAGCAGACAGTCTGCATCCAGCAGGCAGTGCAACATCTGCCTTCACAGTTATTTCTTCTATAGATCTGATGTTTTCTTTTTGGAGAGCTAGAAAAGATTCTTCAAGTGGAATTTTTGACAGGAAATACTTAGGGTTTTTTTTTTTCTCATATGTAAACCCCCCCAAATGTGCATGCAAAAATGACACCACAGTTTCTATGAAAGGAAACAAGAGGGAGAGAGAACTAGGTCAATATGCCAAAACAAAGAAAACCATCTAATCTAGTGAATTATAATTATTTTGCTAAATATACTGAGCAAACAAAAGAAAATAATTACTCTCTAGCTTATGAAGATATTGAAAGCCCAGAACATTGTAATTGTGTATCAGCAGCGCTAGCTTCAATTTCCAAAGTAAAAAAAAAAAAGCTGTTCTGACCTAGATTGGATAGGAATGACAGGAATATTCTCTGCATCCTACCTCTCCCCAACATTTTCTGTATAAATAACTGCTGCCTCTACCTGAGCAACAAGAGGTGGAGTTTTGGGTCTGTTCCTGGAATCAGTGTTATCTCTTTGCTGCTTAGCTTTGTAGCTGTGCTACTGTCTACAAGTGGAAGCCTGAAGACAGGGAGGATGCCCTGCCTGAGCTTGGGATGTGTACTGCAGCAAATTCAAGGGTACTCACCTGCCAAGGGTAGACACCGAACTCCAGAAACCAGAGGAGCTCAGGAAAATAACATCACTGCTCAAATATCCTTCTGTGCCTGCTGCGTATTTATATGCTTGTCAGCAGGATGCGACTAGACAGGATTGCTGTCTCTGGCTGCCCCCGACTGACATGGGAGAGGTCAGGAGCACAACTCCAGGCACTTTCCTCATCCCTCTCCCTCCAAAGTACCTTCTCTTTGGCATCTTGGAACCAAACAGTTATGCATCTCCCCAGTGAGATGGCAGCTGGGAACAGTCGGCTTAAGTCCTTACCTCAGGCAGGAGTGAACTCCCTGGCAAAAAGAGAGACGTAACTCCAACCTCTTGCTCCAAGGGCATGGTGCTAAAGTCTGGCCAGGGGGCTTGTTTGTGTTTCGCTCTTGGTGGTATCATAGGGTGCAGCTAAGCAGTTTCAACACAGTTCTTCCAAACCAGCTCACAGCATTAGATGACAGCTTCTCTGAAAACACAGAGGCAAAACCTGGCTGATCACCCTGTAGCTCTTTTGTGTCCTCATGATTAAATGATTTGGTATTGGGCATTTCTGAATTATAAGATCTTGCTCAAGTCACACTTCTATATCTCAGTTTTCCTGTTTTCAAAATAATTCTTCATGAGTAAGGGTGCTGGTCCCAAACCAGGACTGTTCTGTCTTAACGGCTTCTGTGAGTGTAACGTGAAGACGTAAGTATTCAGAGGACGTCGGCCAAGTATAAGACATGGAGCAAGAGAAAGACAGACAGAGGAGCAATAAGAATATTGACTAGCAAGGTAAATTTCTGATGTCTGTAGCTCTTGGCCAGTTGATCCTCTGGTGAAGCCAGATTTTAGGAAGAGTTTGACAGCAGAAAATGATGAACCTTTATGGCTATTTTTAAATTACCTAATGGTAATAGAGTGCTGTAAGAATTGATTTTTTTTTTTTTCTTTAAAGAGAGTCAGTTGAAGACTGAACAAATGGGCAGAGGAGTGTGAAATCATGGCTCCATCGGAGGTGGGAGTTAACTTTTGAATGATGGCAAAGAGGATCAGTTAAATATGGATAGGCCAGACAGGACTTTGAAAGTGAAGGGAAAGAATCTGTCTAATGTATTGGAGAAGAAGAGCTATCAGAGAGAAATAAAGTGATGTGGCCAGTGTGATGGACTAGTAGAATGGCTTTCCAGCAGCAATCTGTAGGGCAGGACTGCCTTATGTTGAGGCCAAAAGGAAAACTTGCAGGATGGCTGTGGGCTTGGATGAAAACTTGACTGGATGGGTGGGTTGTTACTCTAAAATGAGTAATATTTTAGAGCTGTTACTCAGAAAGCATGGAAAATGCAGGCACTGCCTGGCTCAGAAGACCTTGCAAGGAGTTGGAGGTAAAGGCTGACATTCAGATTCACTGGCTAGTGAGATCTGCATTAGGAGGAGAGGGATGTCTGCAATGACCAAAAAAGGAGATAGTAAGGGGTTATCTTAAGGGGAAGGAGATGCTCTCAAATACAGCGTAATAAAATCAGAACTGACAGCTAGATATGCAAGCAGAGATGTCAGATGCTAGCAGAGAATTTATTTTAGACCAGAGGAGCTTTGGAGCAAAGAAGCAGAAGCACAAGCTATTACTGCAGAAGCAATGGTTGAATCTGTGCATACAGGTGCAGTTACACAGGGGACTCTGCACCTGGATGGTACCCACCAAAAACGAGAGACAAGGCAAGCTGAAGCAGTTTCTCCAGGAGACAGGCTGAAGAGACAGCCTATGTTGGGGATAGACACGGAGCGAAGAGAAGATGAGTGACCTCAAGGACACATTGGTTCATTATCTAAGACAACAGAGTCCAGGAAGTCCAAGTACAAAAGAGGTAGTGGCTCTGGGCTTTGCCTACAAGCCTATTTAGGCTGTGGTGAGAGCAGGATGGGTGGAACAGTGGAGTGGAAAGAGCTTTGGAGATGATCTAAAATGGAGAAGAAAGGCAGGCACTCCTGACAGTGGCTAGCTGTTTTGTTCAGTGAATGAAAGATGTTGTGAGATGGAGCAATTGCTGGAGAGGCAAGACTCCAACATGGGACTCCCACACTTGGAGTGCATGTACATATTGAGGGGAAAACAAAGAGTGAAAGTTTGGCAAGAAGATATAGCAGGGATGAGGATGGCTATAAAGAAGAGGGAAAAAAACCACCCCAATGGGATAGCTGTGGGGGAGCAAAGCAACTAGATGAGGAGCTTCTTGGAGCTGAAGAAAACTGGGGATTTGAGAGAAGGAAATGAGGATGATTTCTATGAAGAAATCCACAAGTTATCTGCATCAAAGGAAGTCAGAATAGGAAGAGGGAAGGGCTTGGGGAGTGATTCAAAGATGGTGAAGAGGCGGCCAGGAATACGTGTAGGAGTCAAGCCTGAAAGTAGATTTTTATCTGGGAAGATGAGAAGCAGGAAAGAATATGCTATGGGGGCAGTAAGCTCACTCCTGGAAAAGCGTGTATTGCAGCAACAGCAGGAATGGGGAATGGGGAAGGAGCAAATACCACTTTGCATGGGGATTTGGCAGAGATAGATTTGAGATTACAGGAGGAGCAAAGAGACTGAGAATGGAGGAGGGTGAACAAACTAATAGGACTGGCCAGTGGCAACAGGGCTACCTTTTGTCTTAAGAAAACCATGTCAGTGCCAGAAGCAACAAATTGCCCGCTTTGAAAATGAGACGGGGATCAGCTGTTCCAGCAGCAGGCACAGCCCATACAGTGCCTTGCTTGCGAAGTCCTTTACAGCTGTTGAGCAGTGGTTGCATATGGAGGAGGGATAATACTTGCCTCCCCACCTTCTCTGGAGGAAGCAAGAAGAGCAAGCTCCAGGGCTCTCATTTCAGTTTCCCTGTCTGTCCACATTCTGCCTTTGCAGCAACAGCAAATCTTGCCCTACTCTGTTTCCATTTTTGTTCCCTCTTCCCAGCGGTTCAGTAGGGAACTTGGTGGAGCATTAATCTTCTTATGGATAAATGGGAATGACTTAAACATTCAGGATAGGGGAAAGGAGGGGAAGCTCTGGGTCCTAGGGGAAGGCAGGGCTGAGCGTGGGCAGGGAGAAAAGGAAGATGGGGAGAGGTTTTCAAAATTCAGATTTGCTTTCTAAATTTAAGACTGACAGGCCTTACTGTGTCTTAGAAGGCAGAAAGAGCGTGAAGGGTAAGCAGGATGCAGTAGAGCTGCTGTGAGGACAGCTGATGCTGTGCTGCAGAGGAGGGAGCTGAGCTAATGACAGAGGGTAAAAAATGTTCTCAAGTGATGCTTATACAGCCTTTTCTTTCTGCTGCTCTCCATCCTACAGCGGGGGAGATTATAACAGTTGAACCACACCTCCCAGTGGGGTCTGGCAGGTAAGAGGGCCTTTCCAGAAGCTGAGGAATTCTTAAACAGTGTATCGCACCTCATCCCAAGGGATGTGGTCCTCCATTCTGCATGGAAGAGGCAGAAAGGCAAAAGCAAATGAGGGCATGTGTAATGTTTGCAAAACACTGTCAGAATTCCCTGAGGTAGAAGTGTGAAATGCCCCAGGTGGCCTTCAGCAAGGAAGAGCGGTGTTTTGTGTGGACCTTGAGAGAGGAGGAGGATGTGGCTCCAGTGGGGAAACAGGGCAGCTGCAGCTTTAAGAACAAATAGCTTTGTGTGCAGCTCTCCTTGCTCACATCTGCATTTTGGTGTATAATTTGAACATTTCACAAGAGTGCTTTCAGATGGTCCTGTGAATGTTTTATGAGCTGTTAAGAAGTGGAGTGCGTATAAATGAAAGTCTGCAGCCACCACTGCGTGGGGAGGGCATGGGTGCCTATTTTGGGCTGACAGAGTGATGTTCAACAAACGTCTTGTATTCAAGAGGCCAGCAGCTGCTCATCACTGGTACTTAACTGCTTACCCACCACATCTCTCCTATGAGCATCGCTCCCAGGTTTAATGCAGCTTTGTTCTCATTTCTGCCACTGGCTGTGTGCAGATGTGCGCAAAAGTCGCACACATGCAGATGTGGAAAGTGTCAGTCTGAGGGTGAGAGCCTCTGCATTGTGAATACCTGTATCTGAGCCTGTCTCCTGGCGTGATGGTCACTGGAAAAGTACGGGCTCCTTTAGATCATAACCCATCTGATTTATTTTACACGGGTCTTTAAAAGGGTATGAATTATGGCCTGCTGGGACTGCTTTCCCCTTGTGTGCTAGGAGGGGAGCCTGCAGCGACTTGCTCTGATTTAGATGTAGATGTCTGAATTTGGTCAGCGTTCATCAGCTGAGACCTTTCAACAGTTTCCAAGCGTTTGTACCCTGACAAGTGTCTTGCTAGACACCGTGCAGTCAGGGATGTGTATGTTATGCACAGCTACCTGTGAGCTGCGAGAAGGTGGTAGTGCTTTTCTATAGGTGGGTTCTATAGTGTAAAACCTAACGACTTTGCTGCAGAATTAATGGAGAGAAGTGTAACAAAACAGCTATAAGGAACAGGGAACCACTTACATCATCTGGATGCGGCAGGCAGAAATTGCTTCACATTCATAGATTTTCAGTACTTGCTTCAGTTTTGCCTTGTCTTTTTCTGTTCCTGCCTCTGGTCCTTTATCTTTGTCTCCTTTTGTCAAATTTTTCAAGAGAGGCTTCCCTGAAGCTGCTGCCACCAGGAAAAATGTCTTCTGTCTCTTTACCACCTCCTTAAGTGGCAGCAGAAAATATCTTTCTCCCTTAACTTCTCTCCCTCTTTGCCATGTGTTTTCCTTTGCTGTAACCAAGGAGTGTACCGTACAACATTTTGTAGGGGGTGTTTGGGGGGAAGACATTCTGCCGAACAAGATAAAGCTGATGATGAAGCTTGGAGAAGGATGCTGCTAACAATCCTCACCCTACCACGTCCCACCTCATTTTGGAGGGATGTTGAACTGTAGTTGATAGTGAGAGGTGAGAGCCATGCCTTGCAGTGTTTGCAAACCACATGTAGAGCAGCCATCCACAATGGAGCGTGCTTGGCCAGGCTTTGGTTTTTGTTGGGTGGCAGCATTGAACAAAAGTGGGTTTGCTCCTTTGTGTGAGGTGATGCGCACAAGCACAATGCAAGGATTTTATTTCCTTGGAAGAATTTAAAGCACCATTTTTTTCAGCAATCATATACTCTTCTATTTCTCCCTGTCCCCCCTTTTCTTGCCAATTGCAGGTACTACATGAGCCCCTGATTGATGAGGATCCTGTTTTCATTGCTACATGCACAGAGAGGGAGCTGCGCAAGAGGAAAAAGAGGAAATTCAGTCTCTGGGTTCGGCAGTGCTCATCCACTGGTTTCATCTGCCAGGTGGGTTTTACCTCTTCAGATGTCTTGATTCAGTGCCAGCAGGCCCTTAAATGTATTGCAGGACCAAAGGTTACAGTCACTTCTTGCCTTGCCGGGGGCTACAATCTGAAGGCAGCAGGCCTCTGCCTCCCACAGATACTAGGTCTGATGGAGGTTGATGACAAGTTCCTGATGCTCTGTCTGCTGTATGATTTAACTGAGGGTGCCTGTCTCTAATACCGTCCATCTGGCGGCCAGCCCTGAGCTAATTAAATTGAAGTGGAGTTAAAAGGTCTGTCTGTTTGTACATCCTAAGTTTATCTAAATGTCTAGGTACTGTGACTTCTGTCATTTTTAATGAGTCAGCTTCTCTCTCTAAGTATAACGCTGCATCTGTGATAGCCAGTGGTGTCCAATAGACTAAATCAATATGGTATCAAGATGTCCATTTTTCTGTGAGAAACGTTAGTGGAGTTTCCCATTACATCTCTTTTCACACCTCTACTTCTCTACCAAAGAAATAAAATCGGATGTGACTTCAAGGTGTGGTATAGGCTTGAGTGGGACACATATTAAAGGGTTTGTTTTTAGTGTTGCAAAGCATTGGGGATAACTTCTCAAATTCTCAGATTCCCCAATTGCTAATGTATTTTGAGAGCTCTCGAAAAATCTGGCTGTTTATTTTGATACCTAGAGGTGACTAGGCAGATATTTTCTGATATTTCTTTTTCCCACAAGCTTCTGTGAAAACATGGTGTCCTGCATGTTCCAGCAGCAGCGGTTCGAAGGTGCAGGTAGGACATGCACACTGCCTGCTCAGGCTGAATGCATGTCAAAACTGCAGGGCCTGTGGATTTGCTGCAGTTGAACATTCATTCACAGTAAAATTTGATCCGTGAATCACTACAACTGTTTGAGTGGCTATGCAAGAATGAGGCTCGCTGGGAACAGGGGTTTGCATTTTCAGCAATGCTGTTCACTCTAAGAAGAAAATTAGGATCATACATCTTCTATCCAGGTTTTAAAGCAGTTGTTTTGTCCAATACAAACTAGATTCACCTTGTGAAGCATCCGTGGAAGTTTCCGCTCTCAAGGCTTTTGGAAAGTCATTTGCTACACAGAGGCAGTGTCCTAAATCTCCAGGGTGAACTCCACCAGTCCCACACGCAGCTTACTACTGAAGCATAATGGGTACAATGAGCACAAAGTTTGCTGATGTCTCTTGCCATGCTCCCCCCAGCCAACTGCCACCAAACTAATAAGTCTTCAGACATGACAGAGGTTTCAGATTCTGAGCTATAATTACATTGCACCTCCCATCCTGTCCATTGAGAGCGTAAATTAATGGAATGTCAAATCAAACAGAACAGATGCTCAGCACCACCCTAATCCTCCTGCTCCCTTCATGAATTAGATACTCATGCTTCATTTGCATCCGGATGATGTCCAGGATCATCTTACTAGCCGCCTTCTATTTTCATTCCATAGCTTGGCTGTAATTATCATCATGCTAAAATGATTGGGTGAGAGGGACCTTAGGGAAGGGTGAAAAAAGAATATACAGGAACATGAACGTTCATGCTAAAATGGAAAAACCTAGTCTGGGAAGGATGGGGATCTTCAGCTATGGTATGCTTGAAATGCCATGTTCAGTTGTGTCATGCTTACAAGGGATCTTGTAGAATCCAAAGCACTTATTTGGTGGTTGTTTGGTTTATTTACTGTATTAAAACAGAGGGATGTTTTTTCTGTGTTTAACGTATGGAGAGAATTGATCTAAACAAGAAGAAAATCCAATGTTTTCCCCCTTCATGTGTACACTTTCCCCTCCATCCTTGTGAAACTGCCATTGTGAAGGAAACACTTGTTGCCTGATAGGTAAGGACTGACTGGTCTAAGACTTATCTGCTGTCAGAAAAACCTTACAGCACCCAATTGAAAGTATGTAGAAATTCTGTATTACTGTCTAGATGAATTCCCTCCCTCATTGTTTCCACATGGTGACATAGAGGTCATTTTATTCAGGATAAAATATGACTATAAACACTTCATAAATCAAGCTAATTCAGTTTCAAAAGTCTGAATAATATATATCTATGAAAAGACGAGGCAGCCCAGGTAGAAGAGGGAAGTGAACTACATATGACTGGCTCTCAAGAATCAAGAAGGAACCTCAAGAGTTCTGTGATGCTCCTGGCCAAAAGCAAGGTCCTCTAAACCTGAATGATGAGCCTAATGTTAAAAAACCTCCATTTGCGGACATCCCAGTTTTCACAGTGATCTGCTTTTCCTGCAATGAAAAGACTTGGTTGGTCTGTTTTCCTAATGTAAAATTGGTGTCAGTGTTTTGAAGCCACATGCTGAGCTACTCTGTGAACAACTCCTGGTTGGCAGCTCACAGGGCAGTTGTTATTGTTAGGAGTTTTAGCTGTTTGACTCCCCAAATTCTTCTGTCTGCTTGTTCTCATGAACAAAACTCTGAATCACTTTTTTGGGTGTGAGTAAATACTTCTGTTTGATGGCTCATCGTTTGCTCTTTTTTTTTTTTTTTTTTTAAGCAAATGGTGTTTGGTTAAAAATCCAGCCCAATAAGCCATTCATGGAACAGAAGTGGCATAAAAATGAAATATTGCTTGTGGATGTAAGAAGGTTCATAGGCTTATATATGCATAATATAAGTAATGTATATATATTAGACTACTTTTCTGTCTTCTGTAATGCAGAAAACCTGACTCCACCCTGACAGTTAAGTCTCTGTTTTAGGATGGATGCACAATTTCAAATCATAGCTGTGCTTCAGAATTTCACAAGCAAAGCATCTTGTTGCAGTGAATAGCTTTGTTGCCGAGTATCTTTTCACGGTCAGCTGGCCAAGTGGGAACGTGCAAGAAGGACACATCATTCAAACAAAGTCAGTATATGTCTACAGCAGCTGGGAACATGAACAACACCTTCCAGAGGGTTAGAAGGGCTCCAGGAGAGCTGACTTTGGCCAAGTAGGCAGTAAAACTGCCCTGATACTGTTGCCTTTTTCACCCATCCTTGATGCCAGACATAAAGATAGCAGCAGCTGCTGCTGCAGGAGAAGGCTTGAGCCTTCTCGTTTCTTTCTTTCTAATTCAATGAGAACAGTAAATGCAGCTTGCAGGACCTTAGGTGTCCCTCTCTGCTCCATCATCTCTTTGCTTTCCTAATTTCCCCTCAGTATATTTCCCTACATATGTGTTACCACTAAGACACTTTTCAAACCGATATTTTAGTATCTTGATTGCAGTTTAAAAGATCACAGTAGCTTAGAAGTGTTTCTTTCTTTCTTAGAGTATTTGCTGAGTAAGTCATCCTATTTAAATCAAAACTCTAGACGTGTCAGTTTTTATTTCTCTCTTTTTCTGTCAAAAAGTCTGGAACACTTGCTTGTAAAAGATGTTCATAAATATGATTGGTAGGACTCTTTTTCATCTTAAATATAGCCATAGGGCTTGTCAGAGACTGCTGAGAGTTCCCAAATATCTGATCAGGGATAGTTATTTTGTCCTGGTAGGACACATCATGCTCTCTCTCTCCTTTTCTTGTGTGGCTCATAAGGAATGAACATGGTCATGAGTAACTGTTACTAAGTGATGCCTAGTCCTTGCACAGCTCCTCCTGCACAAGACGGTTTTCTGGTCATTTTGCAGAAGGAGAAGGAAGCACGGGAACCTGGTGCCATGCACTGAACCCCACGGGGAGTCAGGCAGGACGAGCTATTCCCATAGTGCCTCATCCTGAACCACAGGCCCATGGCACAAACATAACCCTAAAGACAGTCTCTGACCCAAAGAGCCATCAATCAACAAAATGGAAGGCAGTATGTAGATGGTAGAGAGCACTGCAAAGAGATGGGCAATATTAATCACTATGATAGATGGTAACGGAATTAGCTCATCAACCTAATTATTTGCTGAAAAGAACTATGATATCAAGATGGAGAAGAGGTGACTTTACGGATGTGTGTATCCTTTCCTGTTCCTTGGGATGAAATTTGTTCTCTGAGGCTATTCTGGACACTCTTCCCTTCCCACACCCACTCGCTGGCCCCAACTATATGGGCTCTGCACTTGCTTTTATTCACTGGCAGAAAGTTCTTGCAATAATGCATTTCATTTTCACTAATATCCCTATGAAACGTGTCACTCAGATTTATGAAGTCCTTTAGATCCTTGTGCTGAGACTGAATTTGAGTTTTCACCTTCCACTGCTTACCCTGAAGAAGTGATGAGTCAGAACAGACTAAGGAAAAGGACTGTGTCTCTGCAGCTTGAGTCTTCCCACGTTACTGAACGATCAGTGGCTTGCACTATAGCAGTATTTAAAGAGTGCAACCTGAATCCGGGTGGCCTCTGCATGAGAGGGTACGAAATGGCTCTCTCCCTGAAGAGCAGCAGTCTCAGTAAAGGGGGATGTCTGAGGTCACTCCATAGATCAGTGGCAGAGCTCTCAGTTGCAGCAAAAAAACCCCAAACAATGTAAACATCATGCTTTTATAGTAAATGCTGTAGCTCATTCTTGATTTCAAACAGGGTAAGTACAGTTAGCTCAAATACTCCATAACCCTGTTGATTTTACAGAGTAAGAACTTACTTCCAGCATTTAGAGATACTGAGACGGTGCCCCAAAGAATTTATAATTTTACCACACACCACGTAAGTGCATTCAGTCACTGGGAAAGGGAGGGGTAAATAAGCCTGGAATGAGTTTTGTTTTCAAGGTCAGAGTTGCAGGAAAGTTAGCCATCTGTGCATTTGTTTAATAAAGCTGCTCAGAAATGCTGGTGTTTCGGCCTGTTTAAGTTCTGTTTAGAGATTAGTCTGAGCCCTTGGGTTTCTTTAAACAGTGCCCTGATAATTCTCTGTTGCTGGAACAGTTGCATCTGGAATGCACAGATGTAGTGGCTGCTTTGAGGAGGTTCTCAAGGTCAGGCTTTGGCTGGGAGGGGATCCCAGGAAATCTGATCACCTTCATTTGCCAGTGACTGGTGGCTGGAAAATCCTGTCTGTTTTCTTCCTCTGGCTCCCACCCGGCTCTGGCTTTTTCATGCACGTAGTTCTGTATTGTCAGCATCTGAGAATCTCGCATCTCAGTTAAAAGTCAATTATGCTGGGCTGCCAGTTACACAGAGGGAGCCCGATGAAGCAGCGCTAAGAGGGTAGCAGCACCAATGCATAGATTAGCAATTGTGTTGTGGGGGTTGCAGCCTTTCTAAGGAAGGTATTGAAGAGCAAAAGGAAAGAGCTTTGCGGAGGTTAGTGCTGATTTCCAGCCAGGCAGGAGAAGAGCAGCATGGAAAGAAGCAAACGTGGCCTTGTTTGACATCAGTGGTTGGATGCCTGGCTTCACAAGGCAAACGCAGGCAGGAATCAGTATACTGAAAAGGTATGGGGAGAGCTCAATAGGGAGGGCTAAACGACAAAGGCCTGTCTCCCGTTTTCCAGCCCCACTTCCATTTGCCGCTGCAAAGAAGAGCGAACTGGCAGAAGGCTGACATGGTTGAAGCAAAGGGTTAGGCAAGTGATCTCTGGGGCGGAGCGCTGTCTGGATGTCAAGATACATGTAAGCAAAGCCAAAGGGAAGAAAGATTATTGCAGCAATTGAGAGGAGAACCAGGCCATTCTTAAGTATTTGAAAGAATAGAAAAGGGTTTATCACAGAGGTGTTACACATAATGAACCTGCCTGACTGAGATGTGGCTGGCCTAGGAGAAGCTATAGAGAGAAGTCAGCATTTGGTGATCCACAGATTGTAGGTTCACCATACAGGTAAGATGTCAGTGTCCTCAGTGATGATACGGTCATATGAAGGAGTGATTTCAGGGGAAGGAAAACAAGGAGCTTTATTTTTAGCCATATTGGGCTTGCATTGTCAACTCTACCAGCATCTCTCTGCCAGTCTCACCACGATCTGCTTAGGAACTTTGAAGAACATGTACAGACAAAACAGAGATTTGCCAATCCTCAGCACTCAGATGTTGGCTGGATCTGTGTGTAATGCAGATTGAAATATTTCAAAATATGAGGCAGAAGAAGAAGAGATGGGGACCAAGGAAAGAGCTTTGCAGGGAGCCCCAAGAGCTAGATGGGAACAGAATGGGAAAGCTGCATGTCCCTTGAATGCTCTTTTCAAAGCAGCCTTTAGAGGAGTAGGAAGAGAACGAAGAGAGGCTCAAACCAATTAAAATACCCGGTCTCAGTAAGAGCACCATCAGTGGTGCCAACAGCTGCTGAGGAAGAGCTAGACCTAAGAGCTGGCTGAGAGAAGGGCATTAAAGAAGGAGGGAATATGGGCTGCAGAAGGTTTGAGGTGGGACTGGAGGGGAGGATCTCCCAACAGTGATGGTAATGGCAACAGTTAGACATGAGGTTTAGGATGAGAGAGGAAGACAGGCAGGATCTAGAGTGTGGTGCTAGGAATGAGCAGTTGAGTATTTGACTGTGAAGTCTATAGAAAAATGAAGTTATTTTTTTGATAGCTATTCAGGATCCAAAAAGCATGACAGTACCATTCTTTGTTCTCTTGCTTTTATAACTGTGTCATCTAAAAACTTGGCTTCTGTTTTGTGGTTGTTTAGGGTCTGCCCTTTTTGAAATAGTTTGCACAATGTAGCCTTCAAAATCTTCCTCCTGTTTATGACTACCTCCGCCTTTTTTTTTTTCTTCCAAATGTCATCTATTTCATTTGAGAATTGTACCCTGGGGTGCTTCAATTATGTATGAATGTGAAGTATTTGGGATGTGCTGTTCACAAGTGCTTTCAATTTGCCATCTGAGCTTTGACTATGCGCAGAATCGCCAATATTTTAGTTTCTAGGGCACTCTTAAATGTGCAGTCAAGATGCAGCTTTTGTTCCTAAGTGCTCGGGTTTTTTTACCCAGTTTCTAGTGAGACCTTGTGAACCTTTCACATGAATTTTCCAGAGAGTGAATTGCCAGCACAGAGCAAGGAAATTCCTGTTGGCTTGTAGCACAGACGACTATTCTGAGACCTTCCGTCCTCTGGTGGCATTCTCTCCAGCAGTCTGCCTCTGTAGCCAAACGTACTTGGTTTGAGTTTCTGAATGACAGGTGATTGACTTGTCTCTCATCTGTCAGCATGTGAAATCTCCTGCTCAGAAATGTGATGTCTTTTCTGATTGCCCCTGTGTAGGCAAATGGTCTTTCCAGAACAGTTTGCACTGTTTTTCTTGTTTTGGAAGAGCTCAGCACAGTCTTCACCCATACGCCGTCGCTCGGGCATTCAGGTATATTGATCGATACTTACTTTTGTGTTTGTGATGGGAGGAGGCAGAAGCAGTTGTAGGTGGAAGGAAGGATGAGCTGGAGATGGGGAAGGTCTTTTCTTACTGTCAGGCTTTTAAAGAGAAGAGACTGTTAGGATGCTGCATGGAGACTGAAGGCAGAAGAGAGGAGGGTTTGAGGGATGAGTTAAATGATGTGAGAAGAGAGCTGGTGTTGTGCACACAGGACTAAAACATTGGATTGAAAGTATCTGGTGCAGTAGGGCTGCAGTGGATAGAGAGATGGCAGAACTGAAAGTGTAGCTGTTCTGATAAGAAACAAATAATTGAGGGATGACTAGAGAAAGCTCCATTTCTGTCCCAACACTGCAGGATAAAGAGCTTCAGCCTGTAGTTGCCTCCTAAGACAGATGATCTCTAGAAGTTATCTCATTTGGTGCTGTACATTGAATGGATCAGTAGCTGCTAGAAAAAGATACACAGTAAAAGTGGTCTCTGCAGACATTCGAGAAGCATTGCTTTGACTGTCACCCACAGAAGCAGAGGATGTTGCTGCCAACATCTCCATCTGTTGTCCAGCAGCAGTCGTCGAGCCTGTACTGCTGACAACATTTTGCTGTTGGAGCACATGGAAAGGGCACAAAGCTCTAACACTGTCACAGGACAAACCAGAAGCTCTGGTGAATAGTTTAACAAACATTTTTGGGGAGCAGCTTCTGACTGTGCCTGTGAAGGTCTTGCAGCCAATTTCTGGCAACTCTGCTTTTTCTGCAGACTGCTAACTGTTAAATACCATTTCTAATGCATTACAGAATGGAGGAGGGTGGCGTGGGCTTCAGTAGGCAGGATCTTAATGATTTGAGGTAGAATGAAATAAGCTGGGTGAGAAGATGGGGAGAGGGAAAATAAAGGCCATATGGGATCCTAGGCACTCGCAAGGATATTTGAAGCTATGCCTTTGCCAGTTGTCTGTACCCAGCCGCTGTTTCACAGCAGCTTTAATGCCTTCCAACATTATGCTGCTGTCACCCATCTTCGCAATAGAGCTGAGCACGATAACGCTTTCAATGATGCTTCTCCAAAACAAGAAAAATTGTGCCAAGAACAAAGGCTGTGCGTGGATAGGCAGGAAAATGCCCAAGGAGAAAAAAAGGGGATATATTTAACATGAGGAAAGGTTCAGGAGTGGGTGTGAATGTTTTGGTAAAGGGCACTGGGGAGGTGAACAGAGCAAAGGGGGATGAGAATCACAAGGCGGCCATTACAAGGACCTGTGAGAGAGAGAGGAGCGCAGAGGGAGGGTGCCAGGTGCACAGGGAACTCTGCTAACAAAACCTATGGAGTACATAGCATCCTAGTAGGAAAACAGTGATATCTCAGTACACAGTTGCATGGTGGGCAGACGCTTTAAAGTAGCTGCTTGCAGACCCAAACCAGCCCACAGTGAGGGACCAGTTGGCTCACCAGCAGACTGTCTCATCCCTTGGGGGACACTCTGTGGAGAACACGAATTGAGCATGGAGCAGGAGAGACTCTTGGTTGGCTAAGACCTACTTCAATAGGGGAGGGAAGGTGTAGGACACTTTCCTAGACAGAGATTCCTGCTTTGTTTTCAGCTCAACGGCTAATCCAAGGTCAAAACTAATCTGTCTGCATATTTTTGTCCCCACTGCCTTGTCTGTAGATTTTAAGGGCTTGATGTGTGGTCTCTGTGCTGACATACTAGTAACCTGATCTTAATTTCAATGCCAGTAATCATGAAATACCTTTGCTGTAAATTTGGAACAATCTGCTCTTAGTATGCATTCCACTGTTAGGCTGCTCTCTTGAGCCCTGATTAATAACCTAAATGACTTACCGTAATTAGCTAGTCCTCAACATTAGCATTGGGAAAGCACAAATTTGACAGCTTTCAAAAGTGAGTAGAGCATGGTCATGGAGTCTACAAACATTCCTGCCTTAGTCCTCATCTGGAAACTGTTTCTATCAAAAAAGAGATTTTTTTTTTTTTTTTTTTTTAAGGATAAATACTGTATATTTCAGGCTTCCTTTTAATATGTATTATACTTCCTTTTGGAATTAGCATGTATTTGTCCTTGCACCAACTTTGTTCTTTAGCATGTCAATTACTTCAAAATACAAATTATGTCTCATTTGTCAGGGATTTCGTACATAACACACTCCTCTGGGGGGTCTGTTCCACGATGCACGAATTGCTAGGGAATAATACATTAATATGCCTAGAGTACCAGTGCTGGGAGATACACCATCTAAAATAGGGAGAAGCTGTTTAATTGAATTTTGTTCCCCTCTAAGATCATCTGAGATATAAATTACTGGGAGCACTACTGCAAACGTGAGCATTTTTGTTCTCCGAGCATTGTAATGAACTTTCCTTTATGAAGGAGTGTGTTGGTAAGAGAAACAGATGCATATACAGGAAAGCAATGCTGCATGTTCTGGATGGTTGAAGTCTCACGCAAGTTTAACAAAAGCTCATTGTGGATACATCACTCCAACAGACAAGGCAAAATTCTTTTTCCCTGCCCCTGAATACTTGAGCGAGTTTCAGCTTTTTGTCCGACGAGTAAAATTTTCTGGGATTCCTAAAAGATTTGAATATTTCAGAACTGAAGGCAGGCCTGGGCAAATTTTTCAGAAAATTTGCATTTGTGTGTTTTTAAATCTTTGCAAGTTCCATGGTGTTACAGTACTGTTTGAGTGACTGAGCACAGTGTCTGCTTCTTCTCATTTCTCTTTCCAGCAGGTTATTTCTGCTGACTTTTAGAACAAGATGAAGGTCAGATGCCTAGTTGATTTTAATAGGTGTTCAACTTTGGTGAAAGTTATACTTGTAAAATACTGTCAGTGAAAAAAAAAACTGAAGGCTTGTGTACAAAGGAAGGGTTACGTGCTTTCTCCCCCTACATGACAATGCAGAAGATTCCTAGAGCGATCACTTGTAGGAATGAAGGAATAGCTTTACTTCAGTGCTCTTTCACTTGGTGGGTATACTAGCTGGACTGTGTTGAGTTAATGATAGTCGTGTTACTAAGGAGTAAATGTTCCTGCACTCTAACACAAACATGTATGTCCACCTACAGATGATGGTGACAGCTCTCTTGAAATGCATAGCATTGTGGACTGCATGGTAGCAGCCTACACGCTAAAGCTACTGCAGCCTGCTACGAATGAGCCAGGCGTTTCCCTATTAACAGCAGCATATTGTGCTGTACCCTGGTTCAGTCTGTTTTGGTGGGTTGTCTCCAAATCATGATCTAAGTAAAGGATCTAAGAGTTAGCACTGTGCCTGGAGAGTTTGATGAGGATGTTCTGGCTGGTCGGGTATGCATATTGCTGGCTCCTCTCATTTATGGGGGTGCAGATGCACTTGTGTCACAGCCTAAGGGTTGCTGTCAACAGAAATAAATCTGAACATTACTGCAGTGAGCTAATGGGCCCTTTTTTTCTGGTCATCTTGTACAGGCCTTTTTGAAACTGAAGTTCCCATGCTCTCCTTTTGCTGGCAGCATTAAAGCCTATGCAGATTCAGTACAACACATAATCTCAGTTATGACTTGAGTCTTTTCCTGCCAAGCAAACAATCTTCAAACTGCACAACAGTGGCAAGCACCTCAGGAAGCCCGTAAACTGAGGCAAAGGACACTGTATTTATCGGTAGCTGTGCCAGCTAACCTGAGGTGGTTTTAAAGCAACAGCCCCTTGAAAGGGGCTTTAGATATTAGCAGTTTATAAAAAGTATTTGCTGCCTTGATGCTCAGCTTGTCTCCGGTTGAGCTGAGCAGGTATGTTGGCAATTGCATCTGCTTCCTCTGGATTCCTTATAACCTTCTGACTTTTCTTACCATTTCTTGTTTAAGATTTATGTCCATCTCAAAGAAGGGAGTGGTGCTGATGGGCTGGATGCTTTGAAGAACAAACCGCAGCTCCACAGTATGGTGGCCAAAAGCCTTTGTCAGAATGCCTCTGGGAAGAACTACATCATCTTCACTGGCCCGAGCATTACCAGCCTGAATCTCTTTGAAGAATTTGAGAAGCAAGGTGTGTATTGGGTGACTCACTGGGTTTTAATGATGACAGACCTAGGGGCCCTCCTGCCACTGAATTAAAAAAACTCCCAAAAGGCTTCACTGAGATTTCAATTCCTTGTATAGATAAATTGGTCATCTCTAAGAAAAGATCTCATTCATGAAAAGGTACTATGCAGAGGACTTTCTAAGTTGCTCTTTAAATCTTCCTCTTTAAATCTTCTTAAAGTTCAAAATGAGGATGTAAAACCATTTTTTAATAAGGGTATTTAAAGTCCTTGCTTTTGTTCTTTGCCTTAGAAATCTGAGGTCTATATGGCCTGGGGGACTTTTCAAGGGATTACCTAGCTGCCTGTGATTTTTCGATTCCCATTGAGAAAGACTAGGGGTGGGATGAATCCTTAAAGGTGTGCCTTAGAAGTCCTTGCTGGTTTAATATCTGTTAAAGATGTGACTTCTCTAGATGACATTTTTTATCATTGCAAAAGCCCTAGCATGATTTTCTTTTTTGCTGGTATAAACATGCCTTGGTAGGACTGTTTTTAGTTCTGAAAGCATAATAAACTCTGCACTGTCAAAAGCACACTTGCCAGCAGAATGACCATCGATACGGCAGTGTGGCTCTCCCAGCCAGTTTCTTGCTAGTGTAGAGAGTAATCCCAGGACATCCTCTCTGTCAAATGCCCTCTCACCTTGGGTGTGGAAAAAGCCACATGCTACTTGGCTTTCAGAAATGCTGAGGACTTGTGACTCCCCTTAAATTACAGGTTCTGCACACTTGACAGTCATTTATAAGTCATCTCAATGTACCTCTCAGCTTGTTCTTCAGTCGGCATGGCATTTCAGAGTTGGTATGGTATGTACAATAGATCCTTCCTAGCAGTAACACTGGAGGCTGCCATTATGAATCATGTAGGAGGAGGCTACAGGGCCATTTCCCTTTTCAACACACCACTGATGACAGAGTTCTGCTTTTGGCATGCTTTCCATTGCAGAAAATTAAACCCACCTGGGGCATTATATTAATGAAATGTGGCCCAAAGTAGGGGGAAAGACTGGAAATTGAGACAATATCTTGATTCTCATTTAAAATGAGAACACCAGTGAGCTGCACCAGTGCTGTAGTTGAGCACGTCAAACTGTGCTGGCGCTGAGGGCTGTCTCTGTTGAGCTCCATGCAGGACCTAGCTCCTGCATTATTTTAGGTAAGCTGGAAGCTCACAGAATGCAGTGGAATACTGCCATATTCTCACAAAAGAGTCATGGTTTCCCAAATGCTGCAAACAGCCAAATGGGAAACAAGTCAAGCATATTTATAGTGCACTGGAGTTTTTCCTCTGAGCAGAGACTGTTCTTTAGTAAATGACTCTTTTCACAGCTGATTATAAGCATTACATTTTTAAGACTACCAAAGCAAAGATGCAAAATGTGGGTTCAAAACAATGTAGAGAATAACCCACATACTCCTAGTACCTGAGATGCGTGAGGTTTAAATGTAGACTGACAGATGAAAACTTGACTGCTAAGCTTTATGCTCAGCTAGGGAAGGGTAAAGACAATGTGGCATGACCCAGTTGGTCCATCAGCCTGGTGAAAAAGATGCATGGCTACTAAACCAGTTGAGTGTTCATTACTTACAGATAATTCAAATTGTTCACAGGGGTGTGAATTATTTGTGGTCTTTACACTGAACAGATCATTCAATTTAACAGTTTCTAGCATGTAGCAAATTCAGTAATGTAATTTTGACTTACTATCTGATCAAATATGCTAATGCTATACTGAGATTTCAGTTTGGTTCATGATTTGTTATACAGCTTTATGTGTCTTTTTGTGATATTTGACAGCTGCTTCCAAAATTAAATTTCAGATCTGGTACATGCTATCACCTTCCTAGGGGTGAAGGTATGGGGTGGGTGGGGGGCGGACACTAAGATAGCAGGTTTATTGGCTTTGCAAAATAGCGGGGCACTCCTATATAAAGAATATCGCAGGGAGAATATGAAAGTGTTTCTGTTTAATAAGGACATGGGATTTTCTGCGTTTGCCATGAGTTACTAGGGGCTAGCTCAGAGGTTTTGCAGGGGAATGTTGAACTGGAAGGACTATGAGACACTGGGACAAGTGAGATGCTAGAGATGTCAAGCAGTGGTGAAGTCAGTAAGAGCCCTTGAGGAGATGGTGTTTACTGACTCTACTGCAAAGCAGCTAATGTATTGCCAGCACCTGCTGGGATCCTACTGCATTGGCAGTATGTTTAGGGAGAGGCAGGCAGAGATGCCTGAACTTAGAAGAGAGATCTCTCCTAATGTATCACACAGTCACCCTCAACAGTGACCGTAATGCTTTTTTGGTATGTGGCTTAGCCAACTAAATCTGAACAGGGCTACACCATTACCAAGAAGTGTCATGAGAGCCTGTTGAAGAGCATCTGTGCTCAGGTGCTCATGACAGTTCAAGACCCATTCTTAAACTGATGAATTTACTTTTCTTCTTGAAGAAAATTTAGTTTCTGGGCTAGAGCAGGATCAGCAGTAGAAAGATCCCATTGGTATTGATCTTAACTGCTTTATGTTGTTCAGGGTTTTTTTGTGACTATCAACAGAGAAATAGGGAAAGATTTAAATAAGCTAAAGTCCTAGCAGCGCTAGGGAAGTGATCGTCCCCTTGTACTCAGCACTGGTGAGGCCTTGAATACTGTGTTCAGCTTTGGGCCCCTCACTACAAGAAGGACATCGAGGCGCTGGAGCGTGTCCAGAGAAGGGCAACGAAGCTGGTGAAGGGTCTGGAGCACAAGTCTTAGGAGGAGCAGCTGAGGGAGCTGGGGTTGTTTAGCCTGGAGAAGAGGAGGCTGAGGGGAGACCTTATTGCTCTCTACAACTACCTGAAAGGAGATTGTAGCGAGGTGGGGGTCAGTCTCTTCACCCTAGTAACAAGTGATAAGACAGGAAGAAATGGCCTCAAGTTGCACCAGGGGAGGTTTAGATTGGATATGAGGAAAAATTTCTTCACTGAAAGGGTAGTCAGGCACTGGGACAGGCTGCCCAGGGAAATGGTTGAGTCCCCGTCCCTGGAGGGATTTAAAAGATGTGTAGATGTGGTGCTTAGGGACATGGTTTAGTGGTGGACTTGGCAGTGCTAGGTTAACGGTTGGACTTGATGATCTTAAAGGTCTTTTCTGACCTAAACAATTCTATGATTCTTAGAAACTATAAATTTTTTTTGAATCTAAAGTGACATTTAAGGGAACTAAAGCTATTTTGGAAAATCTAGAAAGAGACACCCACTAAAAATGTATTAGTTCCTCTCAAAATTCTTGATTAAAAGGACTGGGGGTCTTGGTAGCCAGCGAGTTGAACATGAGTCAGCAGCATGCTTTGGCAGCAAAATGGTCAACACTATCCTGGGCTGTGTTAACATGAGTGTAGCCTCATCCCTGTAGATCAAGGGAGATGATTATTGCCTTCTACTCACAGTTTTGGGCAACACACGCCCCAATACAGGAAAGGCATCGATAAACTGGAATAAGTTCAGCAGGTGGCCACCAGCCTGACCAGGGGCTGAACCACATGCTCCGCTATGGGGAGGGAGCTGTGCTTGTTCAGCCTGAGAAGAGAAGGCTTCGGGGGGGACCCAACAGCAGCCTTACGCTGCCCTGAGGAGGCTGTCAAGAGAACGGCGCTGGCTTTTCACAGTGGTGCATTGTGGAAGGACAAAAAACAACAGACATAAACTGAAACAAAAGAAGTTCAGACTAGGTGTAAGGGTTTTCCTGAGGACAGTGGAGCAAGATGCCCAGACAGGTTGTGCAGTCTCTGTCCTTGGAGGTTTTCAAGCCCAGACAAGGTAAACCCCTGAGCAGCACTGTCTGGCCTCACAGCTGACCCTACTTTGAGCAGGGGATGGGACTAGAGACCTCCCGAGTTGCCTTGTAACCTGAATTATCCTTTAATCCATAGGATCCTGTGATCCTGTGAAGACTTTTGTGGAACCTTAACTATCGTTTGCTTTTCCTAACCCTAACCCACACATGTGTTACAGCAAAAACCGCAATGTTCTTTATTGAAAGCCTGCTGTGTAGCACCTTCACTGTACCACAGTACAGAATGTGTGCCTAGTAATATAAAGGGATATCGATGAATATAATTCTCAGTATCTTTGAAGATACCAAGAGCTGAGAAGACTTCAGAAAATAAGACAGAGCACTTTCATCTTTTTCAAAATCAAAAACCTGAATAGACTTCTTTTTTTATTTTTCAGGGGACATACAAAGCATTTCTTTCTCTGGCCTCTGAATAGAACTGGAAACCTGCACTGAAATGCCCCAAATTCTCTGCTTTGCGAGCACACAGCTGTCATTGTTATTTGCTGTGACATTCATTCATAGTGCACATCCCTTTTTCCCCCCTCTGAGCATTAGTGTTGTCCCTTACAGAGGACAGCACCTCCTAATGCCCTGTGTCCCATGCTTCCCTTAAACATATGATCCCCCAAACTCCTTTTTGCACTTTCTGAACAAGCAGGAGCAGCTGGCTCTGTCCTGCAGAGTGGCTGGGATTGGCAAAGCTGCAGGAGCTGCCAGCCTGGGTCACCATGGCACTCCCACAAGCTTTGCAGGATGCTGCAACTCCAGTGCATGGACTAAAGCAAGCTCTCATCTCCTCCACAACAGGCTCCTCAGCTGCCCTAGCTCTGACTTGACCCAGTGTTGCATGCAGGGTAAATGACTGCAGAATGTGTATTTTTGCCTGAACTAGCTTGAGCCTGGCTGCCTTTGCAAATGGTACTAATGAAGATGTGGAGAAACAGGCTTCAACACAAGCTCTCTGGGGCCTGGAGACCCTGGGAATGAATCTTGGGTGACTACACCACATTTCCTCACCTTTGCTAAGCCAGTTTAGGTGTATGCATTCATATTGCAGTTGGAGTTTAAGAAGACCAGAGGAGGCCAACCTGTCGCCATTGACTCCTGTGTACATGGCAACCACCTGTTGTGATTCTGATGTCATTACACACAAAAACTTCATTGAGCCAGATGGGCATAATCTTTATTGCTTCTGTTGCTATAGTAACTGGGTGGTTTTAAAAAACTCTACAGATTAAGGGTGTCATCCATGATGAGACACTAGTAAATCTGCAGAAGTGTTGCACTTTTCTAGGCTGTACAGCAGGAAGGTTATACGGTGTGTTCCCGAGAGCGGAAATGGTTCCCATTACTCTCTATGAGGAGTGAAACATCTGCTGGAAGCTTTCTGCAGGCTTATTGCCTGAGCTGAAGGAAAGACTACAATTAATTATTATGGGATCTCAGAGATGGCTGTTGCTATTTTGAAGCTGTAGCACAATAATGTAGTTATTAGTTTGGTTTTATACCATTGCAGTCTCCTGGAGAGAGTAAGTATCACCCTTCAGTGAGTCATAAACTTTAGGCAGCTAGGAAAACTCTTCTCAGGCTTGCTTGTTATCAGAGCAGGAAGATCTTAATGTTGGTTAGAAGAAAGCTTTCTAAAAGTTTTCTATGTTAATGCTGAAGTTTGCAGGTACATGACCTACACTGTTTGTGTACCTCTTAGCAAGACAAGAAATTAAAAAAAAAAAAGCTTTCCACTGGAGGTGCAGTTCCTCCTATATTGATTGTAAGCCTGTTTCCATCAGGCTTTTCTCATTGTCTTTTGTGGAAAGAACTTACAGATTTCCAGGGACTGATTCATTCATTAGAAATAACCGAGGGAGTGCACATTTCCTCTTTCAGAATGAAGTTGCCCCATTGCTGTGTTGGTTGACCTTCTTCTGATAGGAGTGTCTTAAATTTCTGATGGAAGAGCCTTAGCTCCTTGTAGAACTGCCCACAGCAACTGGACCAATTCATGAGTATTAGCAATTATTATATTAATATTCCTGTAGTATCTGTGAGCTGTTGAGAGCATGCTCAGCATGACAGGCACTATATGAACCAAGGACAAAGGCTGCACCTGCACTCAAGAGCTTAGGTCATGCCAGAAAGACAGGGGCAGAAGAGCCACATAAATCGAAACCCAAAAACAGAGGTAACATGCTCAGGGGAAGCCAGACACTGTAGCCTGACTTAGTATTTCCCCTGTAAGGATATCCAGTTACCCAGCGTGCAGAATTCAGAACGATAAAAAATTTGATCAAGCAGACTTAGCTGACAGATGAGCTTTAAACTACCACAAGCCTCAGCTGCCATATGAAAGATGTGCACAGATGTCACCTGCTTCCATGCCCATAGTTTTTTTCCCACTCAGGTGGGTTAACACAAATCCAAGGGAGACTGAGGAAATTTCAGTCCACAATTTCCTTGAGTTCAGTTAATTTGATCAAGAAGATCTGCTTCTCTTGGACTAACAGAAACAGGCCGTTATTATTTCACAGCCTGACGAAAATTCAAGCATTGTCATTATTAATGTTTCCAAATCTTGTTTGTGCCCACCTGGGTGCACTGAGATGTGTTTTGTGGTGTTAGATCTTATTCATTGCCTCTTTGACATACGAAAGGCCAAGAAGCTGTGAGCACCAGAATATGTCACCTGTGGAGCCTCTGATGTCTGTGCAGGACAAGATCAGTGCTCGCTCAACTAGGGCACTGTTTGGTTTATCTTCTTTCCCTAAAGTCCATTTTCACTGAACTTGTATTTCCATTTTCTCCATCCTTTTGGCACATGCATTTTTAAAATCAACCAGTGGTTTCAGCGGTTCTTAATTGCTTAAGCAGCATTTCCTTAAAAAAAAACAGCTGATGGAGGTGCAAGGAGTAGTGAGCTGAAAATCAAGAACTGGGCAGCACAGTGAAGCAGTAGATTAAACCAGAGTTTGTCAGCTATGTATATTGTGATTAAAAGCATCATTGGAGTCATGTAGGAGAATTTATTTCAGTTAACATCTAAGATGCTGTAGCTTTCCCCACCTCCCTGCTCCCTCCACAGTTTATTCTTAGTTAAATGTCAGACTGTTGTGGTTTAACCCCAGCCAGCAAACTAAGCACCACACAGCCGCTCGCTCACTCTCCCCCCTCCCCCAGTGGGATGGGGGAGGGAATCGGAAGAGTAAAAGTGAGAGCACTTGTGGGTTGAGATAAGAACAGTTCAATAATTGAAATAAATTAATAACATAATAATTATTTTAAAAAATGTAATGAAGAGGAAAATAACAAAACAGAGAGAGAAATAAAACCCAAGAAAGACAAGTGATGCAAATTAAAATCAATTGCTCACCACCAACCGACCGATGCCCAGCCTATCCCCAAGCAGCAGCCCCCCGGAGAGCTGTCCCCGAGTTTATATACTGAGCATGACATCGAACGGTCTGGAACAGCCCTTTGGCCAGTCTGGGTCAGCTGTCCTGGCTGTGCCCACTTCCAGCTTCTTGTGTATCTCCAGCCTTCTCAATCGGTAGACCACAAGAAGCTGAGAAGTCCTTAACTTAGTGTAAGCGCTACTTAGCAACAACTAAAACATCAGTGTGTTAGCAACATTATTGCCACACTAAATCCAAAACACAGCACTATACCAGCTACTAGGAAGAAAATTAACTCTATCCCAGCCGAAACCAGGACAGACTCTTGGATCATAAATTCTGATTTTTTTCTGTAATGCATATCACCACTTTTGGTTTTTTTTCAGTCCAATTTTAAACATCTTGCAAAGACTGTTACGCAGATTATAGATGTTATTGTTGGGAAGATAGATACCCTGAATATTTCCCCTTGTCATTTCATCATGACTGTGCAGGAGGTGTCAATATATTTCATCAAGAGAGCAGGTTTTCTGCATTTGTCTCAGTTTCCAGAGACATTCATGTAGGACACAAATCTTTGGTATTACAGGAGAAGGCCAGTTGGCTAACATATCTGTTGGGATAGAAAGTTGTAGGACAAGCTCTTTCTCTAGTCGGGTCATTCAGACTTGATCTACTGCTCTTGCTTTCTGGGTCCATACAATGGCTTGCTGATAGGGAATGTTTTTGTTCACATGCAGAGATTTACTGCTGTGGGTTGCTGAGTGCCAGGAAGAGTGACTGCACAGGCCTACCTCCATCCATGCTGAGCAACCCTGAAACTCCCCAGTCCAGAGGGCAGTACAGAATAAGAATGAAAGGAAACATGTCCTTGATCTGCTGGTACAATAAAGGGCACTTTCGTTTTCTGACCAACGCCTATTCACCGGTTCAACAAGGTAAGCGATATTCCTACTGCTCATCTGGAAAGTCCACATGCTTTATGTGACAAGGCAAAATGAGTCACTGAGTTTGATAATAAGCCTGAACAAAGATCTTGATCATAATAATCCTAGATAAACAGTAGCAGTAGCGATGACTTCCCTTTTGTGTCTTCCTACACATTCTTTTCTCCCATACAAAGATTAAAAGCCTACTGCTAGTGCAGCCTCCTTTGCCTGAGCTGGTGGAGGCAGTATTCTTTTAGGTATAAAGATCATATCTTTGCTGATGGTCAGAAAAGGGAGGACGGTTGTTGTATAACACTACACTAGCCCCATTTGCAAAGCGTTGCGTAGGATTGCTGCTACAGAGAAATAAATAAACGTCATGATGTACTTAGGACTCTGAGCAGATCCTAGAATTAATTTATCTTATCCAGTAAAAACTTAGTCATAAACAAACATCTTTTTGCCAGAAGTAAATATGATTAAGGCTTCCTGTTGTATGGTAAATTGATTTTAGCAGTTGATGAAAAGAAACCAAAACAGATGACTTGGATAGTTCAAATAATTGCAAAGAGCTGCTTGATACTGAAATCTTTTCCTTTCTGAAAGTATACAGATGGTGTTAAGAAGGTTTGGAAACTTCTGTAAGAGGCAATATGATTAGCTAACTCTTTGAAATTTGTCTTTCAGTGAAAACGTTGCTTCAGTTTCTTTTCATTTTTATCACTCAGATTTATGTATAACTGCCTGAGACAAATAAGATTAACCTAAACCTCTAAATGTAAAGCCACCAATTCAAAGGCATCTTGTACACTCATGTTCTGAATCCAGAGTGACTTTCACATGTGTGTAGAGGCTACAGAAGAAAAGTTAAGGCCTTGAATCCCTGTATGGTAAGCTGAGAAGTTGACTTAGTGTGTTGTTCAATACTTTGTCAGAAGGCTCGTTACCTTAGCAAAGCATGGCTGATCCCAAGGGATTCTGCCAGGCACCAGAGCAGAGCAAGGACTTGGTGACTCGGATGGACTGGTGTCTGAGCATAAGTGCTGAAAATATGTACATGAAGGAAATATGACACTTTGGGGACCCTGCTGAAGCCAGTCCCTGGAGCAGTATTGCTCCCCATGAGGGGCGTTCACCATCAGGATTTGTGCTGTCTCCCTTGTGCACTTTGCTGGATTCAGATTATTCAGCTGCACTAACTGGACAAAGAGTTATCACTACATGTCACCTGTTTTTTGTAGGCTAGCATAGAGCCTTTGGTTATAATTGATAAATACTACTACAAAAATACTCTGTTTGTAAACGTCAGTGTTAAGTGCCCCATTAAAAGAGGAGGCAAAAGCAGACTCTGCACTGTTAGCATCCTTTACAAGCAGCACACGGAGGTGTGAGCTGTTGTGCTTGTGATCAGCCTTGGGTCTGTTTTGGCATAGATGGGATTGTAGGTTGCACGTGTGGGGTAGTTTAACATCCACTGATTAGGACCTGTGTGTGTGGTGGGCAAGACCTGCCCAACACATTGCTCACCAAATGCTGTCTGGGACAGCTGACATAGTTCAGGGTGAATCAGAGCAGAAAACAGAGACTGGCTTTTTAAAGAGTGGTGCTGGGGGGAAGAGAGTGTGTAGCGGAGAGCTGGGAACAGATGGAGACTCAGTAGGAAGAGAGGAGACCAGATTGCCTGCCTCTTAACTTGGCATCTCTGAAGTCAGTGCAGCAATGCTAGTTTAAACCAACTTGAAGCTGGAGCACCAAAGTCTCTTCTAAGTCATGTAAATATAGAGGAGGAAGCGGAGGAATCTATGCTCCTTGAGGCAAGCCTGTAGCACAGACCTGCTGTGCCTGTGTGTTAGATGGGAGAGGAGGCAGGGACACAGGGGAATAAAACCCACGCAAGGTAGTTGGACAGAGACTGGTGCCAGTGGGATCGCCTGACGATGCATGGTACGTGTTTGCACTTGGTTGAGCGTAAATGTTGATGGGGATGGAGGAGGCCGTGAAGAGAAAACCTTGAAAACAGGAGGCAAGAGATGGTCGAAACAAAATTTAGGATGAGAAAAGAGGTGGATGTAGCTAATAATGAGCTATTTATTGCAATTTAAAGGAAAGCCAAGAAGGTAAATCTTTCCTGTACTTGGAGTGCAAATCCCACCCAAGCCAGAGGCACCAGGAGGGCAGTACACTTGTCAGAGCTGATCTATGAATACTATTCTTAGATGCAGCAGGTTATTTATTATGAATGTTTTGAACCAATGTGTCATAATACATCATCTCAGATGCTAAAGGATGAGTCTTATTCCTTTAGTCTTGCAGAAATGTCCTGCTTACTCTGCTATCAAGTATGAAGTTTCTGCTTAGAACAAAATTCAGTTGGGTTTTTAATTTCCCTTAAGCTTTAACTTGAGTTTAATTTTTCTGTGGACCTGTACAGAAGAACTGAGAAGCCAAAAGAGATTGGCACCCCCAGAGAGTAAAAAGTTACCCTTGTTCTAAAGCAGGTGATGTATGTGCTGGCCCAGATCTCTCCGTCTGTGGGACAAGGCTGCATTTTTGTTTTTCCACTCTAGATCTGGTGCCCACTTTCCCAGCATCTCCATTACTATGTTCCAGAAATAACTACAATCTTTTCTATTTTTCATGTGAAGCATGATGGAGCAGGCAGCAACCTCACTTGCTGCACAGCATGCTGACCAGAATGACATCTTTAGCAAAAACTTGTTGAAACCGAGATCTTTTTAAGAAGTAGCTTCTTTCTGAGAAGAGCTTTCACAGCTGCTCTTCACCAACCAGCTCTACTTAAAAGCTAAATGGACAATAGCTAAAGATAGAAAACAAAGCTTGGGCCACATATGCAAGGACTAAAGAGCTGCAAATGGCGTGTTGACATCTCACAAGTGACTTGTGAGAAGATCGGAGATGTTGTGGAGGCATCACAATTGTATGAAGCAGTTGTATAAATCCCTGTGTGGTTCTTAGCCCAGGAGGAGCTGGAGTGAGAAGTGCCTGGTGACAGACTAGTTTCCTGAAAAAATCAGCTTGTGAGGTTGGCCCAGAACTGGAAAGTCTGGGGAAAGAAGCATAATGTTAAAAAGTATGTTTCGGGACGGGGAAGCTTAGCGTTTCAACTTTAAATTTGCATGTGTCCTTTGTGAGACTACACTCAGGGGGGTTTGTCCAAGTATGGTGAGAGTGGGGATGGGGCCGGAAGACTCTGGTGGGAAGACCTTGAACGTTAGACCTTGTACAATGCTGACTGTCTGCAATTCTGATAAAGAACTGTAGCAAATCTAAGTCTTGATAAAAAGCCATATAGCGCTTGGAACATGCAGTTATGTTATGAAATCTCAATGCTTGCCAAGGTAGATGCAAGTGCTAGTATTACTGAGCCTCCATTTTTAAAAAAAAAAACATTATTCTAGCTCCTAAAGTCACAGATTGGCTTAGAATAAGTGTTTGAGGAAGCAAACATATGTACACCTTTGTCTTTCTGCTTGTTTCATTTGGGGTGGTATTTCCCGAGCTTTGCTTGATGAGCATACAGCTTAAAAACTTAAAACAAAAAAAAATGGTTTTAAAAAAAAAAAAAAAACCAAACCCAGAAGGTGATGCCTGTCCGCAGTGGCAGCGTCGTGGCCGGCAGCCCTTGCAGCATGCTGGCAAAGGCAGGCCGCGGCTGCAGCACAGGCGGTGTGTTCCCTGGAGTGCTGCCAGGGACGGGAACACAGGGATGCTGTGGGAGGACCAGGAGGGGAAGTAGCTCATCCGATGTGCCAGTGAGTCAGCTGGCTTGGGACTGCTTGCCACAGAGACCTGCAGCTAGGCACCACCCCGCTCCAACACTTGTCTTCCCTGGAGAGGTGGCCTATGGCTATGAAACAAGCCTAGGAAAGGCTATAAAAATAGTGTGCGTATAAAGCTATTTATATTCTCAAAACAGAGGAATGTTACGTGGAATGTAAAAGAAAGTGAGAGGGAGTATATGGTACCCACATAGCTGCCAGTGCAATGTATTTTTTTAAGGATTGTGAATACGAAGCAAATTGCAAAGGAAATAAAAATCCTCCAAAGGAGGAGAGGGGGAAGAAAGAGAAGAGAGGAGAGCAAGAGGAGAAAGAAGGGGCACCAGGAACATACTTACGCTTTCCTGACCTGCCCAGGTGGGATGGCAAGTGGTTTTGCAGCATTGATGCAGCAGGCTGTTGGTATATCAGCCCTTTTTACCTCACACTGCCCAGATTTTTGTAGGACTCATTAAAAGGATCAAAAAAGCACTATAATAAGTATGTGAAGGTAATGAAGGATTTATTTATTTGATTGTGTTTTTTCCCTTCCCCTTGGGCTACATTTACACCCAGCCTGGGGAGGCAGAGGTGAGAGTGTATTGAACAATTTAGAGGTGATATCATTTTGGACTCTTGAAAAATCAGACTTTAAAGGCCCCAAATAAATTGCTGGATGGCTCAGCTGTAACGTGACATTTAGTCTGTGTCCTAAGTCTTGCTTCAAAATAGAGCCTGCCAGCTAGGACAGCATAGGGGGCTTGACAGAGATAATGGATGGAATGAGACTTCCAGCTGAAGGAATGAAGTGGTGAAGTCCGTAATCAAAACGTGAGGAGCATTTTAGGGATGATTGTAAAACAGTTGGCAGAAGGCAGGCAAGGAGTTTGAAGGCTTGAGAAATGAGAAAGCCCAGGGTTGTACCTGTACTGAAACAATGCTGAGCAAGGATGCAACCGAGCCTGTGCTTCTCTAGACCTGGAGAAAACCAGTGTTGTGCCTGGGGAAGAGCAGGGATCTTCACTAGACGGTGTGCCATAGACATGGAGCAAGAGATGGTCCATACCCTGGAGAGCTGACCATCAAACCCTGTGGGGACATAAAGTCAAAAGTTAGGGAACGGACTCCTTAATAAAGGACTACAAGTTTGTATTACTTACCCTTCCCTCCTACAAGCAGCTTCCCCCAGATGAGGAAACGCAGAGGAGAGGATGAATAAATCAGAGAAGAGCTAGGGGATTTTCTTGGGAGAGCATTGGACTCAGAAATACTGCTGTAGTGTTGGAGAAGGCCAGGTCAAAGATGCACCATGTGAGGCAACGGGGCCCATTCTTGCTGTAATCTGCTCTAGGCACCACATCTTTGTCTATGAGAGTGGTTAGTAGGTAGCTGCAGAGGACTTGTTGCCTTACCACAGATTTCTGCAGTAGGCAGGATAATCATCCCCCATGATGAGCTGAACTGTCTAGCCAGCTGACCAGGCAGGGCAGGGAACATCACTCACAGGCAATGTGTGCTTAGCTCCACTGAGCGACCTAAGCGTGCATCTGAGCTCTGGCTCCCCACAGCAGTGAACCAGGCTGCGTCTCAGTTCAAAGATACTGTGGTTGTGGCTCCTTCAACTCACCCACCAGCATCACGTCTGTCTTGACTGGGTTTAGCCAGCTGGCTCCTTATTGTATTTTCTTTTCTTGGTCAATTAGCACCCAGTGGAGTGGAGGTACTGTTGCTCTTGGCCCCCATGGGTGGAGATAAGCAAAGGATTTAATTTCAAAGGACTCATTTGGGACCTTCAGAACTCAAAGCATAAAATATCAAGTCACAGCTCTAGAGGTGACCGCAACTCATTGTGAACCAACAGAAGAGACACTAATACACTGTCTGTAGGGGGCTACTGTGGGACGCTGGCAACGTGTGTTTTTTCTGAACATATGGTAAAAGTGTTTGTGTCTAACATCTTTTCATTTCCAACTGAAAAATGATCCCCATTCTTTCCCTTCCACTCACTCAATGCACTACCAATGAAAAAAAAACAAATTAGCATCTCTGTTGCAGATAACTTCCCAGTTTTAGGGCAGAAACTGTCAATAAGGTTTATTTTATAATAAACCGTATATAGAAACCGTATCTTTTAATTGCTAGACCTATCACATGGATTTAAAACTGTTATGTTTCTAATTGATGCAGGAGTTATAATTAAGAGAAAAAGCGGAGAGATTCCATGCCCGTTGGCGGTTGAAGCATTTGCTGCTCACCTTAGCTATATCTGCAAATATGATGACAAATACAGCAAGTAAGTAAGAATATGTGCATGCATTTCTTTCACTCCTTCTCTGTTGCTGCAATGTTTGAGTTCTCCATGTTGAGCTGCAGCTGAGGGCCCAGTCCTGCTTTCACGGAGTTAATCTCTGACAAACTCCTGTTTCAGTCAAAGATCAGAAGCTCTGGCTCTGCACAAGGGCAAGAGCTGCATTGCTAGTATTGTTTTTGGCTCTATATACCCACCTACCAGTCAAAAAAAAAAAAAAAAAAAAGAGACATGTTCTTAGCATCTTGTAAATGATTTTTAAGAAGCGTTGGGAAGATGAGCCAGCAGGCTGATGTTCTTGGCGACAACAAATTGCAGGCTAAATAGGGAATTCAACAAGGGCCCCATAAGTCTCTCAGGCTAGCTCAGCTTTCCACCCCTAGCAGCAGATGGTGTTTAGGTGACTGTCTGCCCTGGTGGTATTTGTGTCACCTGGAGCCAGAAGAAAAGGACGTTCAGTTGTGGATGTAAAGCTGACCTAGATGATCTGGGAGAGAAAAATGTAGATCTTTTGGCTCCTGAATTCCTGTTGGGGTCCTCAGTGTTAACTCTTAATGTAGCAGGGAGAAACAGAAATGAGTAAGAATAGCAGTGGTGAAGCTTGGCTGTGGGAATAGCAATGAGGTGCAGAAGATTTCAAGAACTAAAAATTGAGCGGAGAGAAAAAGCAACAGGGATTTTCCAAGACAGTTCTAGGCAAGGCAGCAAGAATTCAGTAGAAGAGATGAAAGAGGAGGTGGTGGTTGCTGGAGACTGATACTGGGATCTGATCTGAGAAAATCAATATGAAAAAGAGGTGAGGTAGTAGATTTAAATGGTTACTAAAAAAAAGGAAGTAGGAAAGTGGGAAATCTTATAGAATCATAGAATGGCTTGGGTTGGAAGGGACCTTCAAGATCATCTGGTTCCAACCTCCCTGCCAGAGGCAGGGACACCTTCCACTAGACCAGGTTGCTCAAAGCCCCAGCCAACCTGGCCTTGAACACTTCCAGGGAAGGGGCTTCCACAGCTTCTCTGGGCAACCTGTTCCAGTGCCTCACCACCCTCAAAGTGAAGAATTTCTTCCTTATATCTAATCTAAATCTGCTCTCTTTCAGTTTAAAGCCATTACCCCATCACTACAAGCCCTTGTAAAAATCCCTCTCCAGCTTTCTTGTAGGCCCTCTTCAGGTACTGGAAGGCTGCTATAAGGTCTCCCCGCAGCCTTCTCTTCTCCAGCCTGAACAACCCCAATTCTCTCAGCCTTTCTCCATAGGACAGGTGCTCCAGCCCTCTGATCATTTTTGTGGCCCTCCTCTGGACTTGCTCCAACAGGTCCATGTCCTTCTTATGTTGGGGACCCCAGAGCTGAATGCAGTGCTCGAGGTGGGGCCTCATGAGAGTGGAGTAGAGAGGCAGAATCACCTCCCTCGACCTGCTGGTCGCAATTCTTTTGATGCAGCCCAGGATAAGGTTGGCTTTCTGGGCTGCAAGCACACATTGCTGGATCATGTTGAGCTTCTCATCAACCAACACCCCCAAGTCCTTCTCCTGAGGGCTGCTTTCAATCCATTCTCCACCCAGCCTGTATTTGTGCTTGGGATTGCCCTGATCCATGTGCAGGACCTTGCACTTGGCCTTGTTCAACTTCATGAGGTTCGCACAGGTCCACCTCTCCAGCCTGTCAAGGTCCCTCTGGATGGCATCCCTTCCCTCCAGCGGGTCGACTGCACCACACAGCTTGGTGTCGTTGGCAGACTTGCTGAGGGTGCACTCAATCCCACTGTCCATGTCACCGACAAAGATGTTAAACAGTGCCTGAGACCAAAGGGTGAATATTCTGGCAGTCCTAGGGTTACTCAGAACCTAAATACAAGGATGTCAGTCCTTTCTAGTTCTGCCTTATGGAGAGGTGCTCTGCATACCAGCACTGCGCGCTCTGGCTCTACTCCCACATCCTCCCACCCACTGTTGACAGCAGCAGAAATCATTCTTTGCTCGCAATAGAGATGATAAACAAGAGGAGAAGCATCAGCAATCATCTTCCCCAAACTGTAATGTAGTGTGCCTGAGGCTTTTTTTTAGTTACAAATTGAAGGGATTCAGACCCACAGCTCCCGTCACGTGGATGTTTGTCATGGGTAAGCTCGAGGAGCCTGTATTGGTACTCTTCTTACATGGAGTGATACAGAGGGGAGAGTGTTGCTGAGGTTTTGCTTCTGAGAGCAAGGAAGTCTGTTCTTTTAGACACTACTAGAAATTCCCAAAATTGTGCAACTTAACTGTAAATGACTGTCAAATGCATTGTAGAAAATTTCTTAAGATGATACTTGCACTAGGTATTAAGTCCTGGGCCTGCAGGGACTCCTTTGGGACTGCAGAATCTTTGTCTGGGGTTATTTCTTGCATCCCAGCTGCAAGTGTTTGACTGAACAGTGCTTTTCCCTCCCCTTCTCTCTTGACTTTTTAGGTATTTCATTTCTCACAAACCAAACAAGACCTGGCAACAAGTATTCTGGTTTGCCATCAGCATCGCTATAAACAATGCCTACATCCTCTACAAAATGTCAGAGGCCTACCATGTGACAAGGTATAGCCGCGCACAGTTTGGTGAAAGACTTGTAAAGGAGCTTCTGGGCTTGGAAGACACCTCACCCTCCCATTGATGCATTCATTGTTATTGGTGGCGTAGGCGGGGTGGAGGGTAAGTAGAAGAAGATACCACACCTGGAGTGACAAAGCAAGGAACTTGTGACACCACCAGTGCTGTCCTTATCCAAAAATGCCAAGTGATGCCACTAGAGAGGTGGAAACTTTGTTCCTAGTAGCAGCTGGATGTAAACATGTCCTGCAGAAAGTGCCACTGGAAAAGCTGACACAAAATTGCATATGTGAATGCCCTGTGGGAATCTGTATGCCAGAAACAGACTTAAATTAGTCGTCATCTCAATACTATTTGTTGAACAGGGTCATCTTGTGAAGTTCCCCTGGGACTAAGAGCTTGTCATAAACTGACATAGCTCAGCAGTCCTAGGTGGGCATTACAGAAAACTCCATACCTTACTTGGAGTTACTCGATTCTGGGACAAGCAACGTAAGTCTGCACCATGGGCTGCGGTTGAGAGTGCCTGCCATCCTGTAAGGCATCGCTGCTGTCCTCCCAGTGTGCTAAACGAAGCAGTTCAGATAGACACAAACCCTGAAGCAAGCGTATTGACAAACAAAACCTTCACAGGCAGGCAGCCAGGAACTGAGGACCAGTTAAGACTTTTTCTTTCTGTCTTTTTTTTTTTCCTTTGTTTTTATTAATGTAATGTAAGGCAATTTGATCCCAGTTAGAACACAGCAAAATTAGGAGAAACCAAATACATCAGTGAATTTAAAATAGAAATACATTACATTTGATTTTCTTTTTTAATCAGGATGAAACATTTTATACACAAACAAACAGTGAGTAATACTGTAAGTATTACCAGTGAGTAAACCAGTAATAATACTGCCTCACATCTTAACTGCCACGGTCAATGTACAGGTGAGAAATCAGAGTATAACAATTACATTTTTTTCTTGATTTCAGCTGTATCTTAAATGTTGCTTAAAAATCTGTTGTAATGGACTGTTAAGTTTTTAGGAACAAAAATTTCTTTCTTTTCCTTTTGTAACTGTCAAGACTTTGTTGGTCCATTTTAGAACTTCATTTGGCACACAGTTGGCAGGAAAAAAATATGTCACTAATAGCAGTATGTTTCCCATTATCACTGTGGGGTGTTCTGTAGGAATTATTCTTGTTAGAATTCAGGGCTTGTCACAGTAGTTGTAATTAAGCAGATTACATGTTTAGCAAAATAACATAGCATTGTGTTTTACAAAAAGAAAGAAGTCCAGTTGCAACCAGACCTTAAACCTCACTAAACCAGAGCAAGCCCAAAGAGTTCTCCTGTTCTGAGTAACACTGTAGCGGACAAGCATCATTGTGAGCTGGTGGCCATGGCTGAAACACCACATTTTGGTGCTGGTGGAATCTGAAGGCCGCTGAAGCTTTGGAAAACTATGCCGAGAGAGAGAGGTATGATTGAAACAGGGGAGGACTGATACTGAGGTGAAATACTACCCTGCCGTCTACACATTATTGATTTCAGTCCACAACTCAATTAGCAAAAAACTCTGTATTCTAAAGGTTAACAGTGATGGACAAAACCAGAATTGCACTAACTTACAGGGCAGAAACCGTGTTGCTTAGAGGACCAGCTGGTTTTAGGTCCCCAAGCCTGAAAAGTTTTACCAAAGAATGACTTAGATTGATTCAAAAGTAACGGGGTGATTGATTGATTGATTGATTTCTTTATCAGTGGAAACCTCACCAGGTTATATATATCTATCTGGCAAGAGACAATAGAGGGTAACAAATGTGAATTTGAGAGCTCCCCAGATTTCATCATTACGTGATGTGCAAGTGCATAGCATGTAAGTCATAACAGAGGAAGAATCCAGCATTGACACCTTTCTATTTCCACCAAAGTCTTATTTTTTTGGAGTAGACTTAAGGGCAGATCTCACCCGGTTCCAGGGAGAGTAAGGGGATGGCCAGCTCCATGGTGGTTCTGCTTGCAGTACAGCCCGGAGACTGCTCCACATGTCCTGCTCTGCCCACCAGCTGTACGATGTACAGCAGTGGGTTTCCTAAGCATCCCTTTTCACTTCTCAGTCCGCAAGGTCTCCATCCAGGAAACGTGTCAGAAAGGACAAAACCTTGTGCATCAAGGCCTCCTAGTCTCAAAAGGAAGGGAGAGGGTTTGTACCGCTGTAGTCCTTGGCAATGCCAAGCTGCATAGGAGCCTAAGGATGAATTGAAAACTTCTTGTCCCCGCAGAGAACTGAGACCACCCCTCTTCAGACTGAGCGTGTGCAGTAGCTGGTTCTTGTCAGTTTTCTAAGCATTCAAAGGGGGAAAGGAGCTAGCATGAAAAAAAAGAAATGTTCAGCAATATAAGCCTACGGTTTCCGTTTTTTAGGAAACTCCACAGAGGTACCTGGAGGCGAATGGTGTTCTTAGTGTTAGCTCCCTGCTTCAGACAATGCCAGTGCTGTAAATTTATGTGGTAGTCAAAATTGGGGCAGTAAGGAAAGGTCTGACTGGAACTTTGCTGATGGGGCAGCTTGAATGAATGGTAGCTGCTGGGCGTCCAGCTTCCTTGCATTCCCCTGCAATGCCGGAGCATCTGCAAGACGCACATGCCCCCTGCAGAGATGGAGAGGTTTGCAGGACCTCCTGGGAGCCACTTGGCACTTCTGAGGAGCAAGCACAGCACTCTCCAGCTGTGTTGTAGCCCCCTGAGATAGATCTGGAGCCCTTGGCCAATTGTTACATTACTATGTATGCTTAAAGGCTTGGATCTATTCCATCTTGTACAGAAAAATGCCTTTTCTTTTTCAGGTGACAGTAGGTCCAAGGCCTTTGAATGTTTAATTTTCCACTAATGTGTGTTGTTAATTATGTGGATTACTTGAGCTAAAATCATGAGGTCCTAGCTTTTTGCCTCAGGGACTGGGTCCTGAGTAGTTTTCCCTAGAATTGGTGTTGATGGGGGATTACACAGTGGCTGACTATTACAGGGAAGATGCTTTAGTCTCCTTTATAAAGGAGAAAAATGAAGACAAAATTATAGCTTTGCAATGAATTTCATTTTCTTAGCCTTAACCATCCCTCATCATTTTGAACTGGTGCCCTAAACATGCACAAACATTCCATAAATAAGCAAAAATATTTATATATATTTATATGTACAAAATGTCTGAATTTTGGCTCTCAAAGCCAACGAGCAAAAGCCACCAAAGCATAGTCCATATCCACAGATGACTCTTCAACCTCATCTTTTCCATTTATTGACTAGGAGTGGATAGGGTTGGGGAAAGTTAAGATTTCTCCTTGTTGAAAAAGCATCTTGCACTTTCTTTATGTTACTGCAAACGAGGCAAAGTAATTAAGGAAGAAACTGAATCATTTTTAAAAGGCAAAACTTTGTTAACTGCAGCTCAGCTTCTGTAGCGTTTCCTTTACTGCAAACTGGCTTACTCAGATTTGGTTCCCCACCTGCTTGTAACATTAAAGCTTCTCCCTATTTAAAGGAACAAAAAGGGGTTAGTCTCAAAGTAGTGCAGGGATGCTAGCTATAGTGTGTGCATCTGTGTTAATTGTGCAATGGCTTGTAAAATGGTAGCAAGTTTGGGTTGTTGTGGTTTTTGGTTTTGGTTTGTTGGGTTTTTTTTTTTGTAGCCTTGAGACAATCTGGGTAAGAGATCTTAAAGCTCAGCAGTAGTTAAAATGCAGTGGAAAGGCCAACCAGGCCTCTCAATCTTTTCCAGGGGAAAAAAAAAAAAAGTTTGAAGCTAGAGCAGACAAGGGAGCAGGAAGGCTCATTTATCTCCTGCTGAATTGAATTTTCATTCATATATACTTCTGAAAACTGAAAATGACTTACTTATGGTATGCAAACTTTTGTTTCAAAGAACTGAGACCATCAGCAAGACACACTGACCGCCTTCTATGCACAGTACTTCTTTCAAGAAATGTCTGTCCTGCCACGATCCATTCTTGGAAAACATCTCTTTTCCCAGTGTGTAGTGTAACACTCACTAGAGCTTAGAAGCCACTGTGAAATGGTTTCCACTGCTGTTGTCTCAGCTGAAAAAAATGTTTCAAGGGCTTGCAGAAACTCTGCCACTTTTTACTTCAGCCCATTTGTGCACTTGACACTAGGGCACAATTTAAGGAAAGCTCATCTCTCTTTTCCATTCCTATTCTCTAGCCCCAGCCCTCCTGCATTTACAAGTTAGTCCAAGAATCCCAATTTGTAGATGTTTCAGTGTCCCGAATGGGAACAACTTTGTTTTCTTCAGACACTTCCTAGAGAAAAGTGAATTTAGCTGTTTCCAGACTGACATTAAGGACAGCATTCCCATTCTTTACCTTCAGCTACACTTATGTGGCTTTTTTTTTTGGCTGAAGAGGTTTTTTATTTCTAACATGTATTTAGTAGTCTGTCTTGAGCTGGTGAGTAGTGAAAGAAGCCTCCAGTATTTCAGTCTTACATGTCTTAGTCCCCTAGTCCTGGAGCTGATTTAGAGATGCGTGGGGGATTATGCTGCACTGATAATTCTGCACATCTGTGCTACTTTCCATGCAAAGATTGCAAAGTGCTTTAACAACCTCAGCACTCATGAGACATCATTAGCTCCTCAACCAGGAGCTTCCCCTTCCCTAATCAGACACGGAGGCAAAGCACAGGTATAAGGGGGTGATGAAACTGTAAAGTGGAGTTTGCATTCCTGCTGATTAAGTCCATGTTCTGCCTTTTCAGTGACTTGGTTCTGGTTCAAATGCACTTTTCCAAACTAGAAATGAAAGCATGCTGAACATCGTCCCACCTTGAAGTAAGGGCTGCGGGACTTTGTCAGCACAGATTCCTTACTCCATAGAGGCCGGTATGAGTCAAAACCAAGTTGCGCTGAAGGTAAGAGAAAACTGGATAAAACATAGCAGCCCAGCCTGCCTAGAGGAGATAAACAGAGAATCTGAAGCTCTGCTATAGTCCAGTAATCAATGTGAAATTCAGAAAAATAATTACTAAGACTGACTTGAGAGAAGTCACTGAGGCTTAGATGGAATATGAAGTCTTCCATCCATCTCTGCTGTGGAGTTTGCCATGGCACTTTCTTGTTGCTAGGGCTGATGTAAGAAAGATTAGTTGTTTGTAAAACAAGAGCTCATCTCGATCTGGTTGAGAAAAACATTCAAGTGTTAAAGGGCTGTTAGCAATGTTTCACAAAGGCAAGGAACTCTAAGCTCAAAACATGGATATATTTGGCCTGTCATTAACTAGGATATTTTGCACAGGCAAATCACGTCATCATCTGCTCAAATGCAAGCCTATCACCAGTGCTACTTGGTATATAGTCCTCCTTGTAACAGTTCTTCCCAAACCTACCTTTGTTTCCAGAAGCATTATGAACTGGAAAAGCCCCTGTATCATCGTCTCGCTGTTGGGGAGCAGTTGAGCATATCTGTGCTTTGTACAACAAGGGTCTCTTCCTCTTCTTTTCAGACAGCTCTGTGTCTTCAGAAGTCTAGCCCTGGAGAAATTTCCTGCCCGACGCTTTCCTTTGCTTCCCTGATTCCATGGATTTAGAGCACATCCAAATCATCCTGCAGGTTCTTGGTCAGTCTGGAAGAGGTGACAACACAGAGTTGGCCTTTCAGTTTACTTTTATAGTATTACTTTGCTGATTCTTTCTGCTATTCTGCAAATCTCAGATGAAACAGGGTATTGTTTCTGAAGCCTATACTAATTGCAATCACTGTGAAGGTGTTGCCTGCTTTGCCCCCTTAGTGCTGCCCCGTGAGGTTCATATGGACCTAAAACAGGTATATCGGCATCACCACACCCACTGCTCCCATTGGAATGGCTGTAATATTCCTCAGCTCTGGATTGCTGTCAAAGAGGGGCCTTTGACATGGTCTGGGGGGTTTTTTGGTGTTTTGGTTTTTTTAAAACCCTTTAACTCTGATGGGTCTGGTGAACAGCTGTTAGGTATCACAAAAAGGCCTTAAGTGGTAAATCCCTTTTGTATCACTCTTCTGAAGTCATAACTGCTTGTATTAGGCGTCGGGGTGGTCCACACGATGTGTAGTGCAAAAATCTTATCCATGAAAACATCGCTCTGCAAAAGCGCTCATTTGATGCAACTGCAACAAGCCTTGAACGCGTGGGGGACCTGGATGAAGAACCTAGTGGGAAGGGGCCTGCGGGGCCACGATCCGCAGGATAAACAAAGCGGGGAGAGATGAGTGCAATTGGGAATCCAAGCTCCTTGGACAAGCAGACTTCCCAGTCAAGCTGGTCTCATACCTGGCCATGACAGGGACTCTGGAGGGCACCAAATTAAGTTTTGCTAGGGAAGGGAAGATGCCAGGCCCGTACAGTTTGCTCCCAGCCCTGGCAACTCTGTTTCTAAAATGAAGACGCTGTCAAATGCTTTCACGCTTCAAGTATTTACAGCATGCTCTGGATTTCAAACAGAGGAGTTTGTCCTGTTTTCGCTAGTTATCAAAAGCCTAGAAACTGAAAAGCAAAGCCCAGGACACTAGGTTCATCTGTCCAGAGCCCCAACCCACGTGGTGTCAAAGTAACTTTGTGGTCTTGTTCTGCAATTAACCTGTGTCAAGGTGTGTGCAAAAGGTGACTGCTGAACAATTCGCACCTCTCTGTGAAACGGAGTTACTCATTTGATGGAAAACAAATTGCAGGTCTCTTGGACTTCTGCAACCTGGATTTTTCTTCTAGTTATAAGCCAAATCTTTGCCTGGCATTTCAGTACTGAAATTAAAAATAACTTGACCCCATGATCCAGGGTGAGATTAGAGATAGCAAAACTCAGATTTATGCCAGAGATTAATCTGAACCTATACAGGTGAGGCTAATCAGCACAGGCTGATACAAGGAGAAGTTTAAGGGGAACAGCGGGTTTGAGGAGGCAGAGGAAAATTCAGAGGCTGGGCATGCAGAGGGAGAGGAGCCAGGTGATCCCTTCTAACTCTTTCCAGCATGTGTACCCCCCTCCCTGCTGCCTTTGAGTGAAAAAGAAAAGGCTGATGTTTAACACAACCAGTCTGCACAGCTGCTTTAGCAACATCAACCCTGCTTTAGCTGCATCGCTGGCCTCACTCCATGCCTTTCTGTATGCTATACATGTTCAGTAGTCATCGACCTCGGAGTTAAAGCACTGCTGCATGTCAGCACAGCATGGAAGCGCCAGGCTGAGGAAGTGCCACTGTAGAAACAGGAGCAATGGGGATTCTGGAAAAGAAATTCTCCCCCTCTACGTTTTGTTTTCATTTATTTTCAGTATGTGCAACTTACTTACTCACATTCCATCAAATGCAGTGAGGGTACCGAACGCAAAGACGGGCCTTAGCTGGCCGCGTGCTTTCAAGAGGACTCCACCGGGCTGTGCTCACAACATCAGCAACTGCAGTTCTGTTGCAAAAAGTTCCACATTCTTTATAATTCTAAAGGTTTATGTTGAAAATGTAAATTCCAGAGGTAAAGCATACGCTGCAATTGCTTTTTTTTTCTTTTTTTTAAAAACTTCTCAGAGCAATTTTGTAACAGCCAAGTCTTTCAGGAAATGCAGGTGTGTGACCTCTTCCCAGTAAGAGATTCACAACTGTGTTTCTGCATGGGACAGGGAACTACTTTTTTGACACTGGTTTTGTTCTACACAAAGGCACGCTTGCAATAAATTTTTACAAGTTTTGTACACCATGAGCTGAATTCTGAGTTCCAAAAATGTGAAGTGTGGCAACAATAACAAAATGGATTTATAGTATCACTCTGATATCTTGTCATGTGATTTTATTTCTTCAACAAAGTTTGTTTACAATCAACAACTTTGAAATACAGTCAGATATATTACTGGGTGCTTTTCTGTCTCGTTCTTTTCTGGAATACGTTTGGTAATCCTCTGGGTGTGTAGGTGACAGGACACGGAGAAAATACTGCTCGATAAATTACAGGTTCTCACTCTAAGACCATTAGAGGCCTGAGATCTTTATCCAGCCATTGAGTACAAAGGCATTTTCTTTAGAAAGAACTGAGTTTAAAAAGCTCAGGAGAGGGGACTGCTGCCCGCCCACGCCCTCCCGATATCCCCCAGCGATGCTTCCCGGCCGCCCCCGGGCAGGGAGGGGCGGACACAAGGACGTGGCGGCCGTCCCAGCTCTCGGATCTCTCTGCTGAACCGTACCAGCCCTTTGTTGGTACCGCTCTGACTCCTCCTTGCAAGGCTTGTCTGTACCACCGCTGGCACCCACCGAAACCATGGCCTGCACGCCAAGTATGTGGCATTTGCAGGCAAAACACACATCACGTGCGGATGACCTCTGTTCACAGCTCCAAGTCTACAAGTTACTACAACCTAGTTTAAACCTTTATCCACAAAGGGAGCAGGAACCTTGCAGGAGAACACGTAAGTGGGTTACAGTAGGTCTTTGCCAGCCACCACAATAAAGATTTCCCCCAGGCCTGGGGCCTGCGTTCCTCGCAGAGCCCCGCGCCAGGGACCGGGCTGCAGAGCATCCCCCAGGGGTGTGCTGGTGTGGCTCAACACTGACCTCTTGCTGTGATGTGCCAGGTGTCTGCCGTGTCTTAACTTGCTCGGGGTATTTCCTCATAGTAACTTCTGTTTTCCACAGGAAGAAATGTAGTTTGCATCTAAGTTGTCCAAAGAAAAATCTGTATTTTGAGGGAATGCTTTATTAAACATTAGCAGAAGCGACCAGCAGCAAGCCCCTTGGCCTTAGCTATTTAATAATGGACCCACTCTCTAGTAGGTGAGTATTTTTCTGAAGTTGCTCAGCTATCAAAAAAGGGGAGGGGAAGAGATCCAGGCATGTTCAACACCTCTGAGATCTCAGAAATCTTGTCAACGTATAGGTAGCTGAATTGACAACCCTTAATGTGCTGGTCTGAAAGACATTTTAGTGTGATCTAAAAGACCGTCTGGACCCTTCACACAATCAGCTCCTCCAAGAAACAGGTTCCTTTTCTCCTATGCCTTGTATTCTTTACGACACAACGGTCACTGCTGAGTAGCTGGGGAGGAACCCACAGGTTTCTACCTCGAGACATCACATCCAAGATGCAGAAGCTACCAAACCACAGCCTGCCGCACACAGTGGAGGCTGGCTCATCCCAAACGAGCTCTGGAAACGTGTAGGTGCACCGTCGGGGTGATGGCTTGACACGAGCACACCGCGGCTGGTGGCAGGGCTCCCTGAGACGCGACCAGCCGCGCACAGCGCCCGCACCCGCGGGTGACTCCGGACATCGCTCCGTAGGCACCCAGGGGCGGGAGGGACCCAAGGAGTGGATTACGAGCCCCTGCCGCGGGACCAGCCACGCACCGGTCGAGATGCTCAGCTGTGTCATGAACCAAATGAGAATTTCTCCGCGTCCCCTGTCGCGGTTGGAGAGCCACCCCCAGCAGCTCAGCGCTTTGCTCCCTGGTCCCTGGATGCGCCGCCACCAGAGCTAACGCTGCGTGTAATCAGGCTACATGGTCAGAGCTGCGAGAAGCAACGTGAATCATCTTTAACACATTAATTGAATAAACCAAGGAATTTAATTTGTGAAATTATGAATTCCAGGATCTGATTAATACCGAGGCGCACACACACGCATAACCTCAGCGCTGTCATTTAAAACGGTTCCATCCATTCAGATCAGGGCAGGGCCTGCAGTAACTCAATCTCCCGTGAAATTATTCTCAAGAGAGTTTGCAATTAATAATTCCAGCAACGTAGTCTTCCTTAATTAAGCCCGACTTAACGTTCCATTTTGCAGTGTTCCACTTGCGCCTTCATCCCCCGAGAGGAGCAGAGAGAAAACAGTGCCAAGTCAGAGGCGCTGCAGAGAAGTATACCCCCAGCCACCGCTCAGTCAAAGCACAGGCGCTCTTAAAGCACCTTCATCTGAGACTTGAAAAAGCACTTCGCATGCAGTAATGAGCTGCATCTCATCAGACCCCTGCAAAGCAAAGCCATCTCACCTCTCTTCAGAGACCGTCTCCGTGCTCTGGTTTCCTTAGATTACAGCGCAGGTCGGATGCACAGCCAGCCACAGTTTCGTCTTTGGGAAAGAGAGTTTAAGAAAACAAAAGGCAAAAGGTGATGAGAATTGAGGAGCCAGAGACCTCTCTCCCTCTTCTGCTGCTGCTGCTTCCCCAGGTGAGGGCTTGGACAGGATTCCCCAGGAACGCCTGCTGGATACTGGCATGGGACTTGGGTATTTTACCAGCTTTAGCCTTTCTTTGCGGAATTTGTTTCCTCTTAAAGGTTTTGCCTGGGAACCCGCAATCCTTCCTTCAGCCAAGAAGCCAGACCACCAGCAAAGCAAGTCCTCAGGCTCACAGGGAATGAATCGGTGGCCCACAAACCTGGGAAAGAATAACCCCCCCCCCGAGCAGACGGGCTCGCCCGCCGCAGCGCAGCCCTCGCCCCGCGCTGGCCTGCAGGCAGCTGGTACCAGCTGCCACGTGAACGCGCCGAGGTGCAACAAGCCAAAATATGCTCCTTTTCCTACTTTCATGACTTGGGGCTGGGTTTTAACCTTAAAAGAAGGGTAGATGTTCCTTTTGCCAGATTTGGACTGCCCGAGAACAGCAAGGCAGGATTTAAAATCGGCACTGCCTCATACCCTTTGGGGAAACAAAGCAAAAGCAAACCACTTTCATCTGTTCTGGACAGACACAAAATTTTAAAAAAAGGAGAATCTTGTCAAGCTTCCAGCAGCCAGGTACAATGATGCCAAATAATAACCTACAAAAATGGGAAGTTGTGAGGGAAAGGGGAGGAGGGGAGAGACGTTTCTTTACTTTGCTGTGAATAGGGTTAACATCTGCAGCCAGCCACACCGGAATAAATTCCAATACGCTCTCAGGAACTGGAAGGGTTCATTGCCTACAGTCTAGCTGTATCCCAAAGCCTTTTAACACCAAAACTGTTGGAGATAAAGACAAATACATGAATTGAAGTACATATATATCTCGAACATTTGAACTGAAAAAGCTGGTCTCCAAACATAAGCAACTGTATCTCTACCCAGCCACAGAAGAAAGTCCCCATCCAACATTCGCGACGATAAATGTGATTCTGTACCCGTCAGCTTTCCTCCAGTTTGTACACACTGTTCCTCTTCTCACTGTCTCTCCAATTCATCTTTTTTCAGTCCCCTCCATTACTGTGCCCAACGACCCACTACCACCTGGTACAGAGCTACTTCTGAGACTGGGTGGAAGAGGCAGCCCAACAACTAGCTTAGCGTAACATTTTCGTGTTCCAATAATCACCTTTTTTTATTCCTACCCCATGATTAATATAGAGCAGATGATAGAGCACTGCTCTGCTCAGAAAAGCAATTTCAAAAGTGCCACTGCAGAGCTCCACAGTTTCTGTCTTCTCAGACACCAGATAATATGTCGAGTATTTACTAAATTGAGCAGGGATGATCACCCACAGTCTGCAGCCAGACTGAGCAATCAGTGCTATTAAATACTGAAAGTCGGGTTTAACAAACTTATCAAAATGAGACATACTAGCAGTTTTAATCAAGAAAATTTGTTACTGCAGCCAGGAGCTTGGTGCGTGTGACCCTGGACTAGAGAAGCTCTGATGTATCTGAAAGGTACTTCAGCTGGACCCAGACGAGCTGCTAAACATCTGTATTCCTTACAGGGGTCTTGGCCGATGCAGTAAACAGACATTAGATAGCTTAAACAAACCATCCATATTCAGCAGCATCGCCTCTCTTACCTGGGGTGACAGCAGCCAATTTCAAGGCATTGTGCACTACGGTGATTTTAGAAGCTGTTTTCACATTGCATAAAATATACCTGCCTTCCCCCTGGCCTGGGGCAGGTTTGCACACGCCAAGCGCAGACACTCGAGCGGGCTCAGTGGGTGCCAGCAACAACTTTCTGTTGCTTGTGCAATAAGCGAAAGAGGTTCCTGAACTTTTGTTCCCACAGGCTACCGTCAACAACCTGTTTCTCCTGACTTGTCTAGCAACATCACCACCAAGTTTCAATGGAAACATCTCTAGAGGCAGGGTGGTTCAGCAAACCAACTGTAAACCGTGCATCACAAGCAGCTTGCAAGGCACTGGGATGACCATTGCTCTGATTACGTCCCAGCAGAGCAGCCTGCAGGCGCGATGACCAAGCACCCCCTGAGCAAGGAAGACCAGGAGCCTGGCAAAACTGGGCTGCAAGGGAGCTTCCCTGCTACGGCCCGAACTTCGGCGGTGCTGGAAATCCTGTCCTGCGCAGATCTTCATAGGTGGGGACCCAACCTCCTGCCTGCGCACAGGGTTATGTGGCACCAGATATGCCAGACCAGCCAGACTCTCCTCTCCTCTCCATGCGCTTGCCCAACTTGTTGTCTCCTTGGTTTTATGGCTGCTGGTCCTAACCGGCTCTGCTTTCATGCTGCAAATAACCAAATCGCTTTGACACTACCCAAAAGGGAGAAAACTAGAACAGAAAGAGAGAAAGAATTTCCTCTTACTGTTTCTTTTCGAACAACAAGGAGTTATTTATAACATCGTTGGGTTCATTGTTGCGAGACAGCAGTGCCCTTTCCCAGCTGAGAGAGCCTCCAGCAATGACAGCCTCGCAGCAGCCTGCAGGATTTTATCGCCTGAGGTAGCTTAACCCAGTTTCTCACATGGTTAGTGAAAATCAGCAGTGGATGAGATTTGCTGTTGCTGCTGTTCTTCAGGGCTGAAGCACCCAGGAACGCATGAGCAGCTCTGTCTCCTTAAGACAGATTTACTTAAAAACGGGTGGTTGCAAAGTCATCTTCCCTCATCGAAAACAAAGAATAACATCTTACCTGGAGTCTAGGGGATTTACAGTCTGGCCCAGAAGTTGCCCTTCCCTCCTGCCGGCGCCTCACAGGCTGCGTGACCGAGGCACTCAGCGGAGGGCACACCGCTCCCTAGGCAGGCGACCTAAATCCTGCTTCGCCCATCGATGCTGCAGGGCACTGAAGGGGTTTGTGTGCTGCCTTTCCTCCCCTCCCACCAGTTAGATGATGCTCTGGGATGCTTTCACCCCAGCAGACACCACGGGACAACCCAGGGGCATCCACTCAGTTTGCAGCAACGCAACCGCTCCACAGTCGCCAGGGCTGAGGAGGAGTCACCCCCCAAGAGGGACAGCCTTCAGGGGCACCAGGAACGGGGCCGGCGTCACGCACGCCAGGCCCATATCCCCACGGGCGCGGGTCGGCACAGCACGGCCGGCAGGCCCAGCTCGGCCCTTCCCGGCTCCCCCAGCGGTGCTCTGCCGGCGCTTGCTTCTGCGCAGCGAGAGCCTCTCTGGCCAAAGAGCGCACGAGCGTCCCAAACAAGTAGCAAGAGCAGCAGCAGATTTGTAGGCGTCTCAGAGCCGCTCAAAGCAGCGGGGAGAAGATGGTGCAGGAGTTTTTTAGGAAAGGATGTTAAAGGGTCACTGTTGTGGAACATTTTGGACCTTTGGCACCTTCACACAGGCCTTGAGTTTCACGGGATGATCCCTGGACGGACGCAAACCTCCCAAGTTGAGCTCTGGCCAAAAAGCTTCGCTGTAACTTCACAGCAGCAGTTGGAAAAAGGTGCAGGACTTGTGTTTGGCATGGCTGCCAAAAGTTAATTAAAACAACAGAAACAAACTAAAGAGAGGGCTGTGCATATGACAGGGTTCATCAGTTGAATCAGGTAGAGCTTGTGCTTATTACATGCGGCAGACCAAACTCCCCGCAGCAAGCTTGCTCTACCTTTCCACCTCCTCAGGGCTAATTTAAGAGATGTTCTTTGCAGCCCATAATAATCGTGAGAAAAAAAAAAATCAAATTCTGTTCTGCCAAAAGGAGGACACTGGGACAAGGGAACCGGCAGGAAACTTGTCTTGCTGCCGTCTCTGGCTTTCCTAAGGAAACGTGTGGCCCAGGGCACCCAGTCAAAGGGAAGGGAGCTGCCAGCGGGACGCGTGGCTCCAGCCCTCCCCGCGAGGGAAGCCGGGCGAGAGGGCTGGTCTGCCGGGAAAGGGAAGGCCACTTCCCACGGATAAAAAAGCAGTGGGCTGGTATGTATAGGTGAACACAGAAATAACCGTACTGTGCAGAGACCCAGAGAGAGGAGCATTTTCTCTGTGGATACCTTACGCTCAGCCAGCCTCTTTTGTACATACAACCCCCCCAAATCTTTCCTGCGAGGGGCAAGAGTGGTGACCTCCCCTGCCCTGAAAGGCAGCCCCTGACACAACACAAGCATCAGCTCACTCACAGAGCTCTTCGCACGTTACAGCCCCAGCCCAACAAAACGCTTAACGCGCATTTGTGGCTACTCTTGCTCCAGCCTTTGCAGATGCAGGGAGCGAGGCCAGCATCAATGCCACCTCCAACGCAAATATTCAGGCAAAGCCAGAACAGAGTGAGCAGGCTAAAAGGTCGTGCTCAACTCACATGGATTTGGGCCCACCCTTCGTGTCCCCCATGAAATGACCTTTCATCTGGCCAGGTCTACATAAGGTATTTCTTTTCCTCTCAATGTTAAAGTGAATGCTTTTGGGTTGGTTTTTTTTTTTTCATCTTTCCAGAAAGTCACTCCATGGTCCTTGCTTCAAGGGCATTGCTCACTCCCGCCAGACTCAGTTCTGCTCCACACAGGCTGGGCATGTCTTCGGCTTCATTGCCAGAAATTGTTTTCATCCGTACGAAATGTATCACAAAAGCACGGTACTGGCACTAACAAAAACGGCGGGGCTGGTTCCCACCAGCCCCACAGTGCAGGAGTTCCCAGGCTGCAACAGCCGCTGCCCCTTTTGGTCATCATTTCTCTGGCAAGGGAGCCCAGGGTGCCCCTTCTTGAACCAGGACCCCCCTCGTGCCAGGTGAGGACGTTGAGAAGCTCATACAAGCCTTTCTCCAAGCACTGCTAATACAGGTCTAAATTCAGATGCGGCACAAAGATGATCGCTTTCAGGCTAATGGAAAGTTCCATGGCACGTTTTCAGAAGTCCATAAAAACCTGTTTTCTTCAGAAGTCCGTGTGAGCTCTCAAAGACTGTCCTTAGGGCCTGCACAACGAAGAGACACCAGAACGTCAAAGATGCCGTCTTCTACCTGAGAGGCTGCTGAGAATGCTGATTCTTATGGGCTTGTACCGTAGCAGTTTTGGATAGGAAGGACATTCTTAAAACGGCCTGTGGAATTTGATCCCTGAAGGCACTGGATTTCTGCTATTCACAATAAAACACAAAATTAATCTCCTGACCTTTTTTAGGCTCATTTTTTCATGTTTCATCTTTCTAGGTAAAAGTCTGAAATTTAAAAACTTTCTGCAGCCATTTACCAATAGAGTATCATAACCAACCAAAAACCTTTTCACATTTTATGCAAGAGGTTAAGGAGACCACTTCGTAAGTAAGCTGTAGCAAAGAAAGGTAATTTGAAAGGAGAGCTGGAGATGGGATTCTCCCCAAAGCATCACGTCCCTTCCAAGTAGGAAAGCCCCCATCAAACATTAGCTTGATGTTGAACCGAGACCTTGATGCAACTTAAGAATGTTCTTTCTCTCTCTCGCTCTTCCTCCTCTCTTGCCGCTACCAGTGCCGCTGGCTTAAGACTCAGCTATCGGCAATAAGACAGTTTTGGTATAAATAATTATTGTTATTATTAAAGGCGTCTCAACTAGGAAGCAAAACAGAACAACCCTCGGCTCAGGCTCTCTTGTGAAAACAAGAAGTTTGATTTTATGGTCTAGTTAAGCCAAGCTCGAATGGCTTTGAGCTACTGAAAGTAACAACACTCTTTCCGTGGGTTTGTTTTTTTTTTTGCCAGCCTTCCTTGTAGCCCCCACCGGCTCACCATGAGGCATTCCTAACGCTCCTTTTCACTGCTGCTAGCTCACAGATCAGCGCGGGGCAGTGACCAAACCGCACCCGAAGTCTCACAGCGATGAGCAGGGAGGAGCAACAGCTGAAGCAGACGCTGGGCCCCGCTGCTCCAGGATGGGCGAGCTGCTTTTGTGCGTCCCGGGTGCTGGAGGAGGGAGAGGGGGGCAGGAGCTCAACATCTTCCCCCCTCGCCTGCTTCTGGCTATGAAACCCTGCCATTTTGTGGCAACTCCAGCTCTCCAGACCCTTCAAGAGGCCAACTCTACTCTTAAAGATAGACAGAAAAAAAGAAAGTGAATCTTGTCCTGCTGCTTTATTGACTTAATTGTCTTACAGCATGGGCACCAACGCGAGAAGGGAGGAGAGGCAGGGGCAGCACCCCTCTCTCCCGCAGCAGCAGCAGCGAGGCTGGCCCAGCCGAGCACGGAGCGGCCGCCTAGGAATCCACCTCACGCCCGCTTGAAAGACGACTTGCTGGGCAGGAAGAAAGGCGCAGGAAAGTGAAGAGAAAAGCATTTTGCAGAAGTGGTGCTCGCCACGCAGCCAGAGCACAACAGACTCTCGGTGGTCATTTTCTAACCCTCTATTTGCCACAATACCCAGATTACCAAAGGGGAGATTTAATTAATACAGGTATGACAGAAAACAGAGTTATTTGCTACTTCCAGATCCTTTTTAATAAAAAACAAAACCAAAACAAAAAAAAAACCCCACACAACAAAAATCCTTGGATTAAAAGCATCTGCTGGGTAGAAACAGGGACTTGAAATCAAACAGGTCCCTCTTTCTGCATACAGAGCAACAACACACTGCTCTGCTGCAAGAAATCAAATCAAATCAAACGGGCATTTTGCACCCATTCAGACAACCTCTTGGAGGGCTGTACAGAGAGAACATCTGTGGACTGACTTTATTCCCAATTTTTAAGCTTGATTACTAGCAGATCTTAAAATAGCTACTGGATGTTAAACTGTAAATAAAATGTGCAGTCTAACAAAAGATGCAACCCTGACATTTGTGCTCATTCTGTAATCATGGCTTATTATCCCAGACTATTTTTTTCAGTGGTTTCTATTCATTTGAAATCATTCTGTACAGGAACAAGCCTCTTGCTAGAGCGTTCTATAACAAGTTATTGCTATGAAAGCATCTGTATTTCAGGCTGGATGAGGACTCAGGTGATGCATGCATGCAACTCAGGACCACATAAGTTTTATCTACATTTAATATCCATCTAAGGCAAAGTAGATGTCGGTATTCGTATATAAAAATATAACATTTTCAAATAACTAAGGTTATGGCAGGAACACCCCAGGCAGGAGTGGGACAATGCTCTATAGGACCCACCTTAAACAAGACAACAGCCTGTACCTCAAGCAGATTACAGCGTTTTAATCTCTCCCAATATTCAGCTTCCTTTCCAAATGCATCCAGGCATCTTCTTGAAAATTCAGGATTTAAAATACGTTTTTGTTAATCCACAAAGATTAAACATCCTCTTATAAAAGGGGTATATCTGGTTTTCTGCACAGTGACAGGCAAGCAGAGTAAACCCATGCATAGAAACCGGCTAAAAAGCATGACCTGAAATTCCAGGAGATGAATTACACTGAATGGGAAACTTTTTTCATATATATATATATATATATATACACTTGGGTATAAGGCAAAGGAAGCAATGGAGCTCTGGTCAGAAGTAATGCAAAACTTGCTGGAGTGTTCATTCAGTCCAGATACTTACACTAAGAAGCTTACTGAGAGCAGTACGCACAGAAAACGTGTAAGACTGTAGGCAGAGACACACGTTTGCATTTAACATTAGATGAAGGGCTTCTCCTGCTAGAAGCCCATTATGATTATCTTCTAGTATGAGCTGTCAGCTCGCAGGTGTCAAAGGGCATTTCAGACGGAGAATCCTCATTCGAGTTCTCAGATATCATCTTGCATCCAAATGCAAGGTTGTTTCTTTTGTTTACTGCAGCGTGGCAGGGCCTTTTAATTTTTGCCAACCATAAATATTAAAGATCTATTTGCTTGATTTAATTTAGACTTTCTGAAAGGTGCCAGCTAGTCACTGACTTCTGGCACACAGGGGGAGTAAGTCTGCAGCCAAGAACCCTCCTTTCCTACAGCCTGATAGGTAAAAACCTTCCTGTCAGTACAATCAGAAGAGTAGAAGTGTTCAAATCTTTCCTATAAATGCTTCTGCAGGCTCTGCTAGCTGAACGTGTCCTTGGGGCTAACTGTAAAGCTAAGTTTCCCAGGCCAGGAGCAAAGATCCTAGTCCCGTAAGCCAGAGTGGAAAAGAAGGATGTCCCCTGAGAACAGACTTGAGGCGCCTCTGAAGCTGGACAAAACGTCACAGATGAGATGATTATTTTTTCACCTCATTCATTCTCCTGCTTCCCGCTTACCCTCCCAGAGAGCATCGTACCGTCCCCGACCTGCCTGGCTTGCAGCCGGCCTCTGCCAAGGTGATGCTGTAATGGAGCACCACGCTTACTCTGACAGCGGCAGGAGGATCTCACCCTCACAGCTGTCCATCAAATCAGGGTTTGCTCCCTCCCCAGCTGTACCAGTGCAAGTTCTTTTGCAAGCCCTCTAAACAAGACCTGTGAAGTGTTTGCCCCCCAAAATACCTTTCTTTAAAGGGGGAAGTCGTCTTTTTGTTTTGTTTTGTTTTAAATATGGAGTATTTAAGATCTAGCTTCAAGTGCACCACAGACATCAGAATTACCACCCTGCACAAGTGAGAGCAGATGAGGAGGGGCACCCCAACCCACGAGGAGAGCTGCTGCTGCGGCCACGCCGCAGGCGGCCGGCGGCCCTGCCACGCTGGGCACAGCGGCCTCGGGCAGCAGAGTGAGGGACAGCAGAAGTCTCAGGAGATCAGGCCTGGGGGGGCAGGGGGGGCCCTACCTTCAGGTGACTACGGTCAGCCTTAACTTACTCCTCCACGTGAAGCAGCTTCTAAAATAAGACCATTTCCTCAAAGTCATCATATTAATTTAAATACAAATTCTCTTTTCATAAATGCAAATACACACCCACATATACACACTTTTAGAACAGGAACTTCATCAAACAACCAAGTGAGCTGAAGCATTTGAAAACTACGTCCATCTACAAGCTCCAGGCAGACTTCTTAGTTTTACTCAGTTGTATTAACCACCACACCTTTATCTATAAAGCATTCTTCTTTATTTAAGTTAAACAATTTTTCAAGGATGGTTTCCATCTATAAAATGAACAAAGTACAAGCTCTGTACAGCAGACTTTTCAAACCAACTGAAAAAACAGTTTCCAAACTATGTTTTGAAAATCTGCAAAACAAACAGTATCACCATTCTTGCTCTGAAGACGGTAAGAAACGTTCTCAGGAGACTCCATCGCAATTTGCTTCAAGGGCTCTTAATTTATCTTTCGAATGGGTGAATTTCTTCAACATTAAAAACCCCTAAAATCACAGTAAGTAACTTTGGCACGCTGTCATGTAAACATAACAAAAGGATACCATTTCTTGTCTGTTCTCTCAAAGAAAAGCAATGCTGTCTTTAACGTACAGCTCCTATATTAAAACCCCTGTGCACAGCATCCTTGGGGAGTTAGAGAAAAACTCCTACTTTATATGATAGCAGTTGACATTAAAGACTTAAGAGGCGGAATATGGATTTTTTTTTTTTTTTTTTTACTAGCAATTCTGATTCAGAGTTAAAAGGCAGGTCAATATTCAGAGTTGCAACTGCTGATTTCAGTTAGTACTGCCCTTCCTGTGGTCAACGTTGCAAATGGAAATACCTCCATGGTAGAAGCTGAGTGGTTGGGGTTTTTGTTTTTCTTTCAAATTCCATTTTTTTCAAAACTTCAAACAATTGACTTGCTGCTGAGCCCATATTTCAGCATTTATTTTCCAGAATATGAAGAAATCTACTGCTATGTTTATGATCACGTTCTTCAAGTTCTCAACTAGGTTAAAAGGCTACAGGTAGGGAGAGACTAAAAGCTGAAAAATAGTTTATCCACTGTATGGCCTCTAAAACAGTCAAGTTTTGGAGAAAGCAGATTGTGAAGAAGCAAAAGAAAAAAGTATTAATTATTCATAAAAAACGTCAGATGATGGATGGGAGAAACTGGATTTAATGCCCCCATCCAGAAGCTACGCAGGTACTTGCAAGTCCTAACTTCAGACACGCAAGGTATTTAGGGGCACATTGACTGGCGCAGTTAAAGCCATTTTGCCCAGAAGAGTACCACCTCTATACCTAATGTATAGATGCAGCCAAAGGAAACTAAAAAAAAAGGAAAAAAAAAAAAAAAAAATCGGGAACTACTCTACTTCCAGGAACAAAGAAAGAGGGGAACTGTACCAGCATCCTGCAGTATAGCAGATGTTTTTTCATCTCCTTATGATCAACCCTTGTGTTTTTCGAGATCCATCATCTTAGCAAAACCACTGCATGTCTGCAGAATTTTTGTCAATGCTGTCTCACTTATTAGTACTTATTTACCTTTCTTTTTCACTTTAAAAGCTCATTGAAGCATTTGCTTTTAATAAAAAAAGTATATAGTCTATGCAAACATAAGAAAGGACAGGTCAAAGTTTGGGTTAACTTTGACAGTATTATTTTAATATAAAAATTACATCAGCTGGACTGAAGCTGCAAAATGCACGGGTTCTATGGTTAAAAACATATAGGATCTGCTGGTATCCAGGCTGATTCCCAGAGCCAAGCCTGAATCCATTCAAAAGCTCCATTTAAAGAAATAAAACGGAAGAAAATTCCCCAGTAGTAGGTCTATAAATTAAGCAAGTGCAATTCAGAGATATTACATAGCTGCTCATCCTTGCAAATTAAAATTCCGATCTTGTGCTGTCGACAGTGACGTTACTATTCTATCTTATTTCTACAACTCAAAAGGGGAGTTTGAGACAAAGAAATTTTTCTCATTAGGGCCCAGAATGAAACTGTGCTGAACCCACATGGCTGCATGAAAGATCTGCACTGTTTATATAATTTTGTAACAAAGGAAGAAGTATTTTAAAGACAAAGTACGACAGAAATGATCAACACAAATATCAAGTACAAGTTTAACGTTATCCAGAGCACGTGTAATGAATTTCCAAGTTGGAATAAACAATCCGAGCAATCACCTGTGCAGATACATTGGCTTGTTCTGCTATTTTCTTTCTCCTCCTGAGTTTCACGATCTCCAGTGAGGGTGAAGTGTTAAGAAGTAGATCCAGTTTGCAAAGCAAAAGCATCCAGTGTTAGCACGGACATCATACTCAGCAGCACAAAATCCGCACCTTCATAAAGTTTCACTCTCCTAGCATTCCCATCCAATTTCTGGTTATACATACGTCAATCACTTCGTTGATAATTATAGGATGATGAAAACTGATATAAATCATTGGGAGCTGACAATATATATACTTTTATATATTTATATTTAGAGTCCATCATAGAAAAGTTCATATTCAAATTACCAAGTACACACAGGAGGAAAAAAACCTTCAAAATGACACTTCTGTTTCTGGAAACGACAAACCATGATTTCTATGCAAATGGAGATTTCAAATTTTTCCCACCCTCCCCTCCCACACCCTGTTCCCCACAGGTGTTTCTTCAGATCCTTTTTTTTTTATCATACATCAGTTGTTCCTAGAGTTAATTATCTGCTGTGCAAGTACGTAACTGAAGACAGAAAGGAACCGTTGAAGTCTTCGCACCAAGAAGGAATCGTGCTGCAGTCATATTCAGTGACATCTTTGCAGTGCTCCAAGTCCCCTGGATCCCTGGTGTCTGCTTCAGCACTCTCCTACTTTCAGATAAAGGTGGAATACTGAGGTATATAAGTTCCGTGGAAAGTTTTAAGAAATACATGAGTAATTCATTCAAAACTTTGCCCAAGGTCTATGAATCGAAACAGCATTTTGCTTGTAAGTCCTTCTACTGCTGCAGATTAAGTGTGAATTTCCACTGTTGTGACAAAGAAGGACTGCAGATCTCAACGGTGAGGCCGCCATTTTTGGCATTTCGGCTGTCTAGACAGAGGTTGCTGCCAACGTGCCTCAGTTTGGAATTGCTTTCAATTTGTTCCCATTTCTGCAAGAGAAAATACAGTTATTGAGCTGGAAAAGGATGAGTTCTACATCTTGTCCTTTGAAGCCTTCATAAGCTTCCCTGGCTCGTGCTTGGGAAAGCTGTGAAAAGTGCAATAATAGTGCACAGTTTAAACGATCCTTGAATATGAGTATATAAATTATGGCATGCCTTGCCAGAACAACTGTTCATTCAGCTAACACACTGCAATAGATACAGAATACACCAAATCATTTTCCTCTACTTCAGCACTTCTCAAATATGCTGTCACGCCACGTTGCCTGTGTGAAACCTCCAGTCTGAAGAAACAAAAGTCACAAAATCCATCCACATATCGCTACAATTCTGAACACAGAGAAGCAAGAAGCACGATCACTAAAGACAATTTTACATCAATCCAGAAATCTGTCAGACCCCTTTCAATTATACAGAAGACAACGAGTTAATCTGTGCTGTCAGAAGCTCTTTGCCCAAGGTGATGCCAAGGATAGAGTCAATCCCAAATACAGGATGTTAAAAAAAAAGGTTTTTTTCTGTTGTATTTCTAACAAATTGTGCCTTTAAACCTTATCAAGAAAATCTTGCTTCCCTTTTCTGAAAAGCAGTAAGAATATTCTTCCTTCATAAGGAATAGCATTTCAGTTATCTGTCTGCAAATACTGAGATACTGAAGCAAGGAAGCTGGCAGACGATCAGAACTGATGACTTAGCAGAAAGAGATGAATTGTTATACAACTAGATCAAAAAGATGGTGTGACTCTGCAAATGTGATTTTCCTCAGGCATGGGAAACAGATGAAGTTACAATGCTGCATTAATAAAAACACCCTGAAGGAGTCTAGTGCTGTTATAAACAGGTCACAGCTGAAAAGAAGAAAGGAAAGCCAAACCACACTCTTCTGAGACACAGACTACGTAATCTTCAAACTTCAGTGAAGAAGGCCTTTCAAAAATCCATTGTGGAATATATATTCTATTTCAGAAAACAGACATAGCAGTTGAAGACTGCTATCAATGCTATCTGAGTTGAAGACTGCTATCAACATCAATGCTGTTGGGTGAAACCTTTATATAAGGCCAGTGTTGGGATAACACCTCTGTATGTTCACAGAACATTGTCACTGACCTACGAAAAGCAAAGCTCGGTGTACAAGCTTGTTCCTGCTGCTCTGCCCAGATGTCATGCGTCCTAGCTTTACACACACAAACAACAGCGAGACAGAGTGAAGAGCAGAGCGGACGGCAGATACGATTACCACTGCACGTTCTTGCATTCTCACTCACGACCCTTGTTTTCCCACTGTTTGCAGAGCGCATTCGCGACATACTAACCTGCCTGCTGTCGTTTTCCCTACAGCCCTGAAGTTTTATTAGTGAACCAGGTGCTCTGTCCACAACAGTAAGGCACAAATCCATATGTTTCACCGACTTGTCCTTTGTTAAGGCCCATTCCTAGAAAAATGGAAGAAAAAAGGTACAAAATTTTGTATACTAACACATGCACAAGCTACACACGCTATCTCTGCATATATAGCACAGGTTAAATTCCTGTAAATAGCTACGTATGAGCATTCACACAGTTCATTGCTTCCCATACAGCAGGAGAGGAAAAAAGGTCTTTTTCAAACACAGTAATTCCAATTGCTTCCGAATCCGCAGGTCAGCTCAGGGCTGGGCTGGCTGTTTGCTCCCTCTGCTGGCTTTACACAAGTACAACGGGCAGTCACACAGGCTCTCAGGTTTAAAATATTTGTCCAAATATTCGTCCAGTTATATTTTTACCTATCTATATACATATGTTTGTGTGTGTGTACTACACACCCCTCATATCTTCTATGTAAGAGATTTATATAAATGTAAAAAATATATATAATTTACATATAAAAACCCTAAAAGCTTGGGCTGCAGCATCACTGGCCACCATACCCACACACTAAACAAAGCATAGGTACCAGAGAGTAGTTCTTAATGTGATAGAGGCCACCAGAAAGCAACACACAAGTGGGCCAAACTCAAGGGTAGAGGGAGAATGTTACTTCCTATCCAAGGGGTGATGTACAACAGAATTTCTTTTAAATGCATTTAAATATGCAACTTCTTAAATAAAGAGCAAAGAAAAGCTGTTCTGTATGTACTGTTGCCCGGCTTGTTTGATCTCAGCATCCTTCTACGCAGGGCCTGATCTTGCGCTGATGTTCAGATTCTCTCCATGCCTTTCTCCCCAAAGTTTGGTCTCCAGGATCCAGACTGGTCTTCATTTGTCTAATTATCCTTTGAGGAAGGAAGCTGATCTATCAACTAAAGCCACGCTAATTATCCAAATCATGCTCGTCACTACTTAAAAAGGCACAATTAGCAAAGGCACAATTAGCTTTTCTCCAGCAAGTAAAGAGGATTCAGAGTTGTGTAATACAAAACCCTAGATACACAGGGCCAAGCCTGGCTACATTTAAATGTTATTTTGCAAGCAATGAGTGTTTCAGAAAGAAATTAAATTACTAATCCCATCCCATTTTTTTACTTATTTTCTGATACCATAACTGAATTTTTGGCTTGCATAATCACTTTTAAACTAAGCAGATTTAACAATGATTAAATTCCTTTGAGAACAGATGCTCAGGAAATGATCAGAACCTCTATCCCACACAATTACAAGTAATCGCCATCGTACAGGTAACAAGCCATTAGATGGGTACCATATTATGCAAGTACTAGAATAATAACAACTATGCAAAACAAAGCAAAGGCAGGAAAACTCTGTGTATCCCTTTACTTGTTTCCCAAACCCATAAGCTGAAAAATTTTCCTTTCACTCGCAATATGTAAAATATTTTCCACTATGTTGATCTCAGATGACAGCAAAATTACTTGCCTTCTCAGTTCTGTCCAGTTTGTAAGAGGTGAAAAAGAATCATTAATGACGACTTCTAACAGCTTAAGGAATTAAGTTATTTTCAGAGCTTATCAGGAATCGCAAGTGCCCCTGAAGAAGATGGCCCCCTTATAAGATTTATACTGAACAGTCAGTTGACAATACTACCAGGGAAGTGGTAAAACTTGTGTTTGAGAACCTTGCAGTCAGAGAAAGTTAAAGCCTTGAAAATATGGCTTTATACATCTTCACCCTTCCATCAGAAGGCTGGAAGAGCCCCAGGCACAACAGCAATCACACAAGAAATTAACACATTTAAAAGCCAAAGAGTACTGCTTCACAAAAGGTCCAAGCTCTGCTGCTGGAGATATCTACGTGATGGCCCTTCACGGTACGAAACAGAGAGTATAGATGCTTTCCTCCAGTGACCAGGAACTATGACTAGCTATAATGGAGATAAGATTAAGCAAGTTCCACTACACCAGAAGGGAAGAAAAATTGCAAGCAGTGTACGCGCTCAGGGCACAGGCTGCAAATAGGACAGCTCTGTGTAACAATTTGAAAATCAGGACATCTGAAAAAACCTGTGTCATAACTCAGAAATATAAAGTCAGTAGAACACCACTAACCTGAAACCTTCCCCTTGCACCTAAGTGCATTTGGCTTTACCTTTAGGCCCCTTATCATAACCCTATATACTCATACGTAATTGTCAAATACGCCACAGTTTCTTCAGCTCTTTAGAGATGCACATCTACCTTTTTAATCACAGAATTCCACCAACCTGGGGGAAGGTGGGGTGGGGGAGTGGAAATCCCATTTTGACTTAAATTTTGCATTTTAAGTTGTGTTGAGCATAAGCTGGGTACAAATTATAGGAGAAGGTCTCCACAGCCACTCCACAGTCTGAATGCCACCCCCCCCCCAAACCCTCTTGATAAGAATAGGTACAAAACACATAGTACAGATTTAAAGACTCTGGTTTGTTCCCTATCCCTATTCTCCCATGCTGAGCTCACTCTGTTCATTTCCTCCAGTCCAATATGAGTTCTGCTTGGACATAAAACCTGGCTTTGACCCATCCTGCCTCTTAATCTGTCCAAACATCCTCTCACAGGGACCTGTTCAGAGCAAGTGTATATTAGTTTGTCAAGGTCAGCTTCACAGAAGAAACTACACAGAAAAGAGGGTCAGATTTGGGGGGGGCAGATTGAAAGAGGAAGCTAACTTTATGTAGCTATAGAGAACACACAATATCACCAGAAACATCCAAGATTTCTGCACCAAGGCAATTCTGACACGTCCACCCGTTCTCCTAAAAAACACTGTGGCATTCTGAAAGATGAGTGTACTTTCATAAAGGTAACAGAAAAAGCCTCCCCAGATATATTCTCTTTAATGATAGGGGAGAGAGGCGTATCTCGGATGTACGATGGCAATGTGTTCAAATCAACATGATACATCTTCCAGGAAATAACTTCTTTATTTTAGGCTTCATCTGATTTTAGGGTTTTCCTCTTCTAATTTAAATCAGAGAGAGCAAAATTCTGATACTCATTCAACACTGGATTTGTAACTGGTCAGCCTCCTATTTTAACAGATGTACTTGAAGTATTAATCTTACATTTGATTTATAGTCAGGTTGATTCTGAAAAGAATTTAGTGACAAAGCAGCACACAAAACAGTGAGCACGTATGCATATATTTTGTGAACGATAACCAAGTCACAACTGCATAAACAGATTCTTTGAAGCAACTAATGCTCTCATTTACAGATTTGACACATTTGCAATTAGTTTAAAATTAGGATTGGAAAGGATGTATTGAAACACTCCCTTTACTGTGAGTGAATAGGATATGACATTTAGGCACCTCTGTTTTCTACAAGAGCCAAACAGGGATTTAAGACAGATTTTTTTATACCCTGCTACTGCAAATCAGAAATGACTAATAGGGCATCACAGTAAAGCATTCTTCTATTTTGCTGACCTTAGGCCATATGCTTAATACAACCCAAATCTCTTCTTAAGTAAAAATCCCCCCCAAAAAATCTAACACACCAATTCATTGAAAAAAAGCTTTCTATACAAGTATAACACACTCCCGGGAAGGAAGTTACTGGCCTCTAGTGTAAAAGCAAATATTAACAGAGACAAAGGAAGGCGATGATCTGATGCACACTGAATGAATCTCTGGGCTCAGATTCTAATCCTGAAAACGCAAAATTATATTTGAGGGAGAAGTTATTTAGCCAAGCTGTTGTAACAACTAATCTAGTGATTTGGGTTCATCTTCCTGTCACCAGTACACAGTACCTGCTTGAGTTAAAAATTTTTTTTTTTTTTTTTAGTATCACATACTGTAGAAAAAAGTTAATGGCATACAGACCTGGTTTCCCCCGGCATTATGACATTCATAAACTCCAACAACACCATCTGCAAAATGGCCCAAAGTGTCAAGGCAGTTGGTACCCTGCTGCAAAGCCCCAAAAGCTATATCTTGATGATCAGGTACCCTAAAATAAAACCAGAAATATCTGCTTAATTAAGGTGGGGTTTTGTTTGTTTGTGTTTGTTGTCAGTTTTGTTTTGGTTTTTTTTTTTAAAGTCCTTGTCTTTACTTGGAGTATTTTTAAGATGACAGATTAAAGATGAGTGATGACTACTATCTGGAAATCTCAATCAACTTCTGAAGAAGGAAGGCAATTATCTGATCATGAACTGATAAAACACAAGTAAACTTGCAAGCTTAGGACAGAATACAACAATACTTGTACCAGAGAATGACGATGAACATACAAACTCAGCACAAAAAGCAAATTAAAGATGACTTAACATCATCATTTAAGGTTGCTCAAGCTTAATGCTATCAGTTAAGGTCATCAAGCCCTCTTGTTTTTTACAGCCAAGTCAGCTTGTGACAGAAATATGACATTCTACATTTTTCCCAGACTGTTTTTACTGAAGTGTTAGAAAAGGGGTTAGAAATTAAAAAAAAAAAAAAAAAAAATCAATGTTTTGCTGCTATCTATTTTCTAATGGTTGCACATAAAGTGCACTCCTATAGTATGGAAATACCAAGGCAAACCCATTTAACAAAGTACAGTTGTGGGGTAGAGACAATGAGTTCATGTCAAACAGTAAAGCAAGGGCACATTAGCTCCTTTTACAACTTCAGACTATAATGTGAGTATAATAATTCAAGCCAGCAGAATGAGCATATGAGAGATGACACAGAGTAAGACAACATTACACTTAAGCAATGCTTATTGTAGCACATTTTCCAGGAGAGCTTGCAAGATGTATTTTTTCTGACAAATTAAACAAAAATAAATATCCTCCGGCACTTTTAAGAGAAAATAAAGAATAACAAACTTCCTCAGCATCATCCTGGTTTATGAGACTCTTTAGTATGTGTGGTTCTGTACATGTTTCACTAGGGCTGTAATGGTGCTTTTGCATTCCAAGCCTGTATGCCCCTAGCAGTTACCTGACTCTACTGACATGAAGTGCCCTCAGGAAAAAACCAAGTATTCTTATAAGCCATACACAGTATCTTACCATTACACTACCAATATTAGGTTGACAGCAGACAAACTAGTTTGTAGACTTGGATCTGACAGACATACTTATTAACAGGTTATTGAACAAAAACCTTTTTATCCTTTCAAAAAGCGTTTCTCTTTGAGGATTTTTCATTAGTTCGGATGCATTCATGTTGCAGAAACTGTTAGCAATGTTACCCCTCTTTTCCCTCTTACCACCCTCCCCCAAAAAGTTAGAGACAATGCAGTGACAGAACAAGACACAGAAAGAGCACAAGACTCAGCTTCTTAGGGTCTTAAGCATCTACCCTTGCCTGCCAAATATACAAGGCTCTCTTGTCAGCTGGCTCCCATTACTTGTACTGTACAGAGATGCAGTCTCCTCACTCAGCTAGGCATGTGCTTAGGCAAAGGCCAAAGCTTTAATGGGATGACAACAGGGTACAGAACAGTGCACTTTGGAGCAAATGGCTTGTGTAGTAGACTAACTTCAGGCTCAGATAAGTTGAGTTCTTTGGACTTTGTTCTCTAAAATACCTGCTACTGCAGCTGTAGTTGAGGTAGGTGGAAAAAGAAAAAGCAGCTTCCTAGGGAAAAATGGCTGTTTAGGAACAGAACTAATAAAACACAAAAGCAAATAAGCCCACATGAGACATTGCCTTCACAAATAAATTAAAAAACATCCTTTACATTCAAGAAAGGAGAAAAAGAAACTGATGATTTCTGGGGAGAACAAAAAAAGAAAAAGAAAACCCCAACTCCTCCATACTATCTCTGATTCAGCCAAAACTCACCGTAACTCAGGATAAACATTTTCAAGATACCACTTGAAGGGTTTGCAGCTAAGTCTCTTTCTGAGTTCCATTCGGCTTTGAATACTAGAGGGGGAAAAAAAGGAGCAGTTTTCAAAGTCAGGCTGCTGTCTTCATATATGTTAAGGAATACACAGAAAACTCAAGAATAGTAGAACTGTAGAACTGTATCTTAAAGACGTAACACGAGAGCTAGCACTGCTTTTACCTCAGAAGGTGCTGTCTCGAAGAATAAGTGAATAGGGCAAAGAAGCACTTGTGACTTACTTGCCATAAGGTACATTCCTGGCTGAAGGCACTGCTGCGTAATAGAAATTTTTATACTCATCCATCCAGACTTCCGCTGCCCTGCGTGTATTTCTAGGGACAATCATATGAAACACATAGGTTATATTTTCTCTACCTGCAATTAAACCATGTAATTTATCCTTGGGTTTATTTTAATCCTTCCTAGTATCACATAGTCAGCTGCCTCAAGCCAGCAGAAGATTCCCTATTAAAGATCCAAGTAATAGAAAACCATGAGAGAGTAACGTAATTGAAATCGATGCATTAAAAATGAAGTTTGTGTCTTTTCCACACTCATTGCTACTTCAGGTTTTCAGCCAGAATTTAATACAAATCTTGGAGTTCCTTCTGCAGACTTCATGGGAGTTGTTAGGTGGTTTTTGGTTTTGGTTTTTTTTTTGTGTGTGTGGTTTTTTTTGTTTGTTTGTTTGTTTTTTACAAAAAGTAACTTGACAGAAGCCAAATTCAGTGAGTGTTCACCTGGATAAGCAAGCTAGTTGGAAACATAAAAATCTCAACAATTGGTAATATTTAATAATGTCTTTTGCCTTCCTGAAAACAGACATGCTAACTTAGGCAAGACACATTTTCAGTCTTCACCCTATTCCTACCAACAGAGCACTCAAAGTTCCAAAAAGACATAAGCTGTCATTACATTTAAGGCTATGAACCAACTAAGTCTGCTATAGCTGAGGTAACAAAGGAGAACGAGTAATTAGAAAATATTTTTAATGCTTTAAAATTCAAGAGACATTAATTATTGAAATAAATGTGAAAAACACTAACCCAAATTCTTTACTTCTAATCAAACACATCTCTAAAATTCCTGTATTTACGTAACTGGTGTCTTTAAATCTCCTTTTGGACTGCAAGAGGGTACTGTCTTTTTCCATCCCCTGGCTTCCATGTAAAACTCATTTACTTCTATTGTTTGTAATTTTATGCTTAGAAAATTAAGTCTTATTTCACTTGCAACTGCCATGCTCTGAAGCTTATTTTACATTTGGCAGCAAGTTCATCTAAAGCAACTGGAGTAAACTCAGTCAGCCAGTAACTGCTTTAATATGATTTTTCCAATTCAAAAGACAAAAAATAGTCAGGATAGTGAGTTCTTCTTGCAGGTCCCTGAGAAGGAAGGACGTGAGGAAGAAAAAAAAGTCACAAGACAGACCTCAGTCATTTTTTGCTTGAGGACTGATTTTTCCTTGCAAAGATTCCTGTAAACTTCTTGTAAGCAAAACCCCATTCACTCCAGATTAGAGAGCTATTTCAGCTTATCCTCACCTGCAGTCTCTAAGGCCTGTGTGAGTGTCAGCCAGCCACTCAGCACCTGCCCCTGCTGCTTGCTCAGCGATCAGCTTGGCTGCCCGCAGGCCAGATTTTGGTGGTGGGAGAAGAATTTGGTTTGCCGGGGTTTAGTTACTCCAAAGGCACTTTCAAGGCCAGAACGCATGCCTGCATCACACTTCCCCGTGCTCAGGGATGAACAGTTCAGGCTTAGCGCGACACAAATACGGAAACGGTGTAGATGCTGAGAATTGCCTCAGCTAACAAGACCCCCAAAGAAGGCAGGGTACTGAGAAACACAGCGTCGGGTGCACCCCGCACTTAACGCGGAGCCACAGTTAATGAAACCTAGCCCTGAGTGATCAGAGGCAGCCTTCCATGGAGCAGACGGGCGTCTGCAAGGTTTATTAGCTCATCTGAAGCGGTGTATTAAGGCAGCACATACTGGTCTGACTAATCCTACCAGACGCAAGCTGTATCGGCCCACACCACACAGCCAGGATGTGGTCTCCCCTCTCATGAAATAGGATGCCCAGTCTCTCATCCAGAATCCCCAATTTGTTTTGGCTGCCAAAAGGCAGCGCATACTGACGAGTCAGCTAAAACCAGGACTTTTACCCAGAGCACTCCAGAACAAATGGCATGCAGTCAAGGGACAGATGATGGTATAAGCTAACAAGTCCCAGCTGCAACACCAGCACAGATTCCATGTACCAAGTTTCTTGGCGCCATGGTCCTACACATAATACCTGTATTACAAAGGTATCCCGTTACCTTAGGTTTCTCATTCTCTCATTGCTGAAATTGATTTTAAGGCATTGTTATAGCAGTTTGACACACAAGAAAGCTGACTGAGGAGGAAACCTTCAAATGTATAGCAGCTTGTCAACCCTGCTTTTAAAGTGATATGTAACTTTTCTAGGTCAATTCAAAAATAATTCCAATGAAACAAAGAATTTTAAGGACATTTCAGAACTTGGGACAGCTGGACGGCTAAGGACAAAGGTAACATACCACTTGCAGAGAAAGGTAGATCTGGAAAGGGATGTAAGTACCCAAGATGCTAGTTTGCAGGCTTCATCTGTCCTCACCATTCAACTACACGAGATCTCTTTTCAAAGTTATTTTGAACACAAATGACTGGAAAACACAATATGACTTTAAAAAAAGCCCTGTCATAGTAATTGTCAGGACATTTGAGTGATCGAATCACAATGATGATTTGACTTCACAACAAATTCCAAAAGCTTCAATCCCAGTACAAACACAGAATCTTCAACCCCCGCTAATATGGTGCATTTCTGATGTCTGCTGTATCCTTCCATGCGTACAGCCACACCCTTTTCCTACTTTTTAGTTGAGCTGTGTTTAAGTACCTATTTAACATCACAAGGAGAGCAGCATCTTGGCAACAGCCCACAGATAGAAAAGCTGCAGAGGAGTGGAAAAACTGCACAATTTATATATTTATTTTTATTAACCCTACTCCTTGTTATGACATTGTCATTTTAAAACCTACCATCAAACTAAAGCAGTTGCATCCTAAGCCTACATAATACAGTTTAATTGGTAGATCCTTCTACCCTCCTGATGCACACTATAAATACTGAATAGAGGTGTGATGTATTAAGAGAGGATATTTCATTACTAGCTTTTGTTTTCCCTTAAGTACTATTATTCATTTTTCACTGTAGAATAAAATTAAGATCTCAAAGAACAGAGGACCAGAAAAATCCCTGCTATAACTACTGGAAGAAACAGGACAGCGACTTCATTTTAGCAGACTATTAAATTCATTAGAGTCATCTTGGTGGCATAACCAGCATGGAAGAGAAGAATTAAACCCCTAAGGAGGTTCCTCAATCTAAGGTGAAACACAAGTCGAAATATATCAGCAGCTTAGAACATTCTTACGAATATAAGCCCATCTGTGCTCTGTGTTGCTTCATGTTAAACAGTTTGGGCTCCATATCCCTTCAAGGATAAATAAACAATTTTATTTGCAGCACTTAACTCACAGAACTTTTAGCTGAGACCTGCTTCTTCAGCCCCCCAAGCATCAAGCCCAGTTCTCTAAACCAAAAACCTAGTGATTCTTCAGCTACAACTGATAGAGCCTTGGTCAAAACATCTGCCACACACTCATGCAATACTTTCATCCACATTCCTTAAAAAACACTATGCACCTGAATCAGAATTGCTATTCTCATTCTACAGAGGAGAAACTGAGGAAATAGCTCAGTATTTCAGCTACCACCGTATATTGAATCAACAGCAAAATTAACAGGCATATTAATCTAAGCCTTAATACTGCAGTTTCTTAGGTCTATAGAAAAAACATTTTTAAACATAGCATGGGAAAGGCAAATATGATACAGAATGAAGTTGCCAACAGACTGGCACAAATGCCAGAATCAGTCTACATAATCACTTGTATATCACATACCAATCACGTATTAACAAAAAGCAAGCAAAGCATATTTATAACGTAAGTGTATTCTGGCTCTTAGTGAATGATGAAACTGTTTCTATAAAATGAAGATTTATGAGATAGTTCAGAAAATAAAGCCTTCTTTAAAACCGAATAAACACAAAGTTCTTAAAATTGATAGAATGCCAGGCTAAGCATTTCCTTCTTTTCCAGATTCTCAGGCTGTGTCTACTACAAGTTTTCCTTTTTAAGCTCTCAGGTTCTTCTCTCAATCTGTGTAGTTGCCTCAAAGTCATTAATTTCCTTTTAATTAATATTTTTCCATGCTAGATAATATTGCAAATATTTCTAAAGGAAGGATCCTTAAAATGAAGTTACTGCCACCCGCTGATCATCTGAAGAAATCCAAAACATTGCTATTTAGCTGAAGGCTTGACTTAGCAGTTACCTTGCAAACACGGTACCACTCCCACCAGGAAACGTGTAAGGATGCTGTTTGCGGAATACGTGACCCACTCTGCTGCAAGGGATGATTTCTAGGCTCCCACCGCATTGCCAAACTCGGAATGAGATCTCTGAAATAAAAACATGAAAGACCAACATCACAAAATACTGTAATTTTGTAGTATACTATTTACAGAGAAGGCTTTTATTGACTATTGCTGAGAAGGTCAATAAGATAGTTTTCTGAGAAATGCCAAGATAAACAAAGGCATATCTGAGCATTTAGTATTCTCCAAGCTCAAGAGAAATAATCATATTAACTTGGAAGCAAAACTGTATGTCTTCTCTTATCTGAGGTTACCAGCATTCCCCAAATGCATAAACCATGCTGCAATTTGCCAGAATAAGTTAGGCCTATATGTTCTGTTACTATGCTTTACCTAAAGGGTAAGCAACAGTCAATACACTTAACAGATAAATTAATGATCTAGCTTATAATAAATTTTTTTCAGCTAAAGATGGAGTAACACAATGGATAAAATCAAGTCATGATAAAACAATCAGCAGATTCAAGCTGCTAGCTTACTATAGCAGATAACCAAACGCTCCCAAACACTGGCCAAGGAAGGAGTTATACCAAGTCAATCTTTATTTGAAAGACAGACTGAATAAAGATGCAACTTCTGTAAACTGAAGGTTATGGACAGTACACTTCTAAGCCAATCTAGTGAGCTGACCCAGCTAGTGAGGACAAGAAGGTCTAGAAATATTTATACACCTTTCTCAACCTAGACCTTTGACAGCAGAAGTCACCTAGTGCTGGCAGAGAACTTTTCCTCATTCATTCCAAATAAGTGCAGTAAGAAGGGTGCTTCCAGTAGCACTGTTTCAATTTTGATGATTCCTCGTTTAGTCCAGCAGCTGCTACCAGTTATTGAGTGCTACCCTCAGTTTCAAGCCTCTTCATAATCATTCAGTACCTTTCCACAGATTTAAAAAAAAAGGCAACTCTAATTTAAAGTCAGTCTACCTTTCAACTTACACTAAGTGCCATTCCTTCCCCCAGAAGCCTTCCTCCCACATACACAAAATAAGTCCTAAAAATAGCATTACTTCAAAAATTAAATTTGGAAAAAAAAAAAACAAAACACCACAACCCAAAAAAACCCACAAACCCCAAAGGGTAGAGAGCATGTCATCTTGATGGTCTGTCCAGAGAAAAAGGAAAGAAAAAAAAAAGAAAAAAAGAGGTGCTGTGATTCCAACTGTTGACAGTGCAAGTTAACTGCCTTTTTTCTGAATGGTCTTTGCTTTTACCAGGATCATTTCCTATTTGTTTTACTTCAGTGATAAATTCTGTTGTATCGGGGCCAATTAGGCATATTCATGAATCCTAGACAGTCCACATAGCCCAATCTATAGACAGATCATCCTCCACAAATATTAATGACCATATTGTCTTTGCCAGTAGCTTACAGTCTTTATTTTCCAGTTGAATTAACGTGGGACAATAGGCAAAAGTAATTCTTAAAGCAACTGACATTCTCTCCGTACATTTTTCACAGCACTTACTTCAGTTTTACACCTCTTTTTTTTTTTTATTCAAAGCTCAAGAGAATCACAGTAAATGACTGGTCACTGCTTCTATTAAACAAATTAGTAATAAAAGCACTTCTATGTTTCTACCAGAATAAATTACACATAGACAGAAGGCTTTCCCATATCTAGCTCAAATTATGAAAGCAAAGGAGTAACAGTTTTCTTGTACCACTTTGAAGCACTATTTATGGAGTTTTGCTAGAAAGTTCATACAGTTATTAGCCCAACATGAGGGGATGCTGCACTCAGTGAGAACAGCCTAGTGAAAGAAGACAGGGAGATCTGATCAAAGATAAAGGCTTTTGCATTAGACAAGCAAGTGCAGACTAAATGCTCAAAATCTAATACTAGACTTATTTAAGCATTAGGAAATACACACCTCTGAAATGAGGTAAAGTGAGACTCTGGTTAAAAATAAAGTTCAATGCAGTGGGTGTTTTTTTTTTTCGTTTGTTTGTTTTGTTTGGGTTTTTTTTTGGTTTTTTTGTTTTGGTTTTTTTTTTTTTTTAATTATTCATTTGAGGGTTTAATCCAAAAAGTCAGTCATCTATTGAATGTATGTAGGCACTGAAAAAAGTATTTTTGTTTTAGAAGAAGTAATTTAGAAATATCTTGTGTCAATTTTTCATTATTCATAGCTTCCTCTACTGTGTACACTAATTTGATTAATTCTCCCTCCATAAATTCCCAGAAATGTGAACCTACATGTACACTTTCCAGCACCTTAGATTCTGAAGAATCTCAAAAAAAGTGAAAATGATGAAAAATAGCTCTATGGGAAAGACAGCAAAGGACTAGTAAATAGGGAGACACAAACTAATCCTTATTTGCACCTACATAGCTTCTAAAGCCTGCATGGATTTTTTTAAAGACAAAGGAATGTACAGCAACTAAAACTTAAAAAAAAAAAAACATAAACTCCCTTAAGACATCTTTTTTGCCATACTCAAATAGTGGGAGAAGAAATTTTACTCTTGTAACAATTTCAGTGGACGCAGTTTTTCATTAAAAAGGCATAAACAGCATGTCAAACATTCTTCAATTGCATAAGATTACGTTACACCTCTCAATAACAGATTTGCTCTTTTTATTGTAGTGTGTCATCGATATAAAAGACAAGGAATGTCTTACTCACTCCCTGATTTTAGCAAAATTAGTAAGAAAAGCCTAGGTTGTCAAATTAGACCCAAATCTTCTAATGGTCCATCCAGTTCTCCAGTGTACTCCAATCCTCCTATGCTTATCAAAAAGCATTGTAAAGATTCTGAGAATTAGAGTTTACAAATTCAAGACAAGACTGAACAAACTTTGATCCACATTTTGTAGAGCAAGCACGTGTTATCAGTCATATAAAGCAACAATCTGAAAATGTACCATATCTTCATGATAGGTGCTCTCTCTTAGCTAATGTAGGGAAAATATTGCAGGCCCATCTTGAAATTTGTAAAGTTGAGACTATACTAATATGTGAACAAAATCTCATATAACAGCTGCTCTGTACATGCTCGAAGGAAAAATGCTAAGTTTTATAAAGCATAAATATAATGTATACAATTATTTTGCAAGTCCATCTAGCAGGTTATTTGCATGTAACATCAAGCTGCTGATCCAGAGATATGCTCGAGAGTAGCGGGGCCTGATGAGTGTGCATGTTGAATTTTAAACTGCACATCACAGATTTCCAGTATCTGGTGCATGTATCATTTATTGCCAATTAAACCATAAGCCACGTGATTTTTGCTCATCTTCAGTTAATCTGGCAGCTATGAACAAATCATGAGCTGTCTGCTGTAGTGACTGACTTTGCCTTTTCAGGGAGCAGAGCAAAAGCACCCCAAAGTCTCCATCTCCTCCATCCCACAGAGAAGCAAGAACAGAATGCAGCAGGAGCAACATAAACAGCTTTTTGCATGCAGTCTTCTCACCTTGAGTAAGGAGCTGTTACTTGTGCCCTTTCCTGCTATCAAAGCCTCAATTATCAAAGCATAAAAGCAGCTGCTAAATTTTCAGAAAAAACTCGGTCGCTCAAGTACATGCTTGCAGCTAATCAAATATTTAAGTGCTCTAGTGGCAAGAGAGGTTTTCAGAGTGAATGCGAGTATTGCCGTAGTAAGTTTATCCAATGACTTTCCAGGACATTTAAAAAATGAAAAATTATGATATTCATATTAATACAATGTAGCAATATACAGCCAAAATAGTAAGAAAACGGAAACACAGAAAGTAATTGTTCAAAGCACATAAGACATTTCTTCAAGTATTGCATAGGAAGGTCAGAGACTGGACTGAAAGGATGCCTCTTCCAGCATCTTAAGTTCCTTACAAGAGTGTTAAGCATTTGGTTACCATGTCTCCATACTTAGTGTGCTGTATACAGCAGACATTTCCTTGTAGGCCAAGCATATGCTCAACGCATATGCATATTTCAGTAACTCAAAATACCCATGGGTTTTTACAAGTTCAAGGTATTTTAGGATTTTGCAGCTAGCACGTGCAGTAGAGAAGAAGTTTCTATCCTTAGAACTGGTCCTAACACACACAACATCGCCACAAAGGATGAGGAGAAGGCTGAGGTGCTTAATGCCTTCTTTGCCTCAGTCTTTAATAGTCAGACTGGTCATCCTTGGGGTTTTCAGGCCCCTGAGCTGGGAGATGGAGATAGGATGCAGAATGAAGCCCCAGTTGCCAAAGAGGTAACAGTCACCAACCTGCTCCTCCACCTGGATGCTCACAAGTCTACAGGGCCAGACGGAATCCACCCGAGGATACTGAGGGAGCTGGCAGAGGAGCTTGCCAAGCCACTCTCCATCATTTATCAGCAGTCCTGGTCAACCAGGGAGGTCCCAGACGACTGGAAGTTAGCAAATGTGACACCCCTCTACAAGAAGGGTCGGAAGGAGAATCCGGGGAACTACAGGCCTGTCAGCCTGACCTCGGTGCCAGGGAAGGTCATGAAGCAGATCATCTTGAGTGCCATTACGCGGCACATGTGGGACAACCGGAGGATCAGGCCCAGCCAGCATGGGTTTATGAAAGGGAGGTCCTGCTTCACTAACCTGGTCTCCTTCTGTGACAAGGTGACCTGCTTAGTGGATGAGGGGAAGGCTGTGGATGTTGTCTACTTGGACTTAGTAAGGCCTTTGACACTGTCTCCCACAGCATTCTCCTGGAGAAGCTGGCTGCTCATGGCTTGGATGGGTGCACTCTGTGCTGGGTTAAAAACTGGCTGGACAGCCAAGCCCAGAGAGTGGTGGTGAACGGAGTCAAATCCAGTTGGTGGCCAGTCACAAGTGGTGTTCCCCAGGGCTCAGTGTTGGGGCCGGTCCTGTTCAGTATCTTCACTGATGATCTGGATGAGGGGATCGAGTGCACCCTCAGTAAGTCTGCAGAGGACACCAAGTTGGGTGGAAGTGTCGATCTGCTGGAGGGTAGGAAGGCCCTACAGAGGGACCTGGACAGGCTGGATCGATGGGCCAAGGCGACCTGTATAAGGTTCAACAAGCCTCAGTGCCAGGTCCTGCACTTCAGTCACAACAACCCCATGTAATGCTACAGGCTGGGGGAGGAGTGGTTGGAGAGCTGCCTGGCGGAAAAGGACCTGGGGGTGTTGGTCGACTGCTGGCTGAATATGAGCCAGCAGTGTGCCCAGGTGGCCGAGAGGGCCAATGGCATCCTGGCTTGTATCAGGAATAGTGTGGCCAGCAGGACCAGGGAGGTGATAGTGCCCCTGTACTCGGCCCTGGTGAGGCCGCACCTCGAGTACTGCGTTCAGTTTTGGGCCCCTCACTACAAGAAGGACATCGAGGTGCTGGAGCGTGTCCAAAGAAGGGCAACGAAGCTGGTGAAGGGTCTGGAGCACAAGTCTTATGAGGAGCGGCTGAGGGAGCTGGGGTTGTTTAGCCTGGAGAAGAGGAGGCTGAGGGGAGACCTTATTGCTCTCTACAACTACCTGAAAGGAGGTTGTAGCGAGGTGGGGGTCGGTCTCTCCTCCCTAGTAACAAGCGATGGGACGAGAGGAAACGGCCCCAAGCTGCGCCAGGGGAAGTTTAGGTTGGACATTAGGAAAAACTTCTTCACCGAAAGGGCAGTCAGGCACTGGGACAGGCTGCCCAGGGAAGTGGTTGAGTCTCCGTCCCTGGAGGTATTTAAAAGACGGGTAGACGTGGTGCTTAGGGACATGGTTTAGTGGTGGACTTGGCAGTGCTAGGTTAACGGTTGGACCTTATGATCTTAAGGGTCTTTTCCAACCTTAACGATTCTATGATTCTATGACAGAATGTCTGAGATGCATCTCTACCCTAAAAAACTAAATTGATGACAGAATGGAAATCTTGAGAAGTTGTAGAGTTCTGCTCCTCCCAAATCTTTTTGGTTTACTACAAGTACACAGGTCTTAACTGGATAAAAAACTTTGTACAATATTGTAAAGCAAAGAGAAATTACAGAAAAAATGCCTTCTCAACCACAATTATCTCATAGTACTAAAGTAGGGGTATAAAAATTGAAAAACTCACTAAATTTAGATCCCAGGCAGTATAATATTATTAATGTTAAGAAATGGATTATTCTTCAGTCAGCTAAGTTTTAATTGATTTCTTAAGATGTACGTAAGAACGTTAAACTCGAACTGTCATGTTCTACTTTTCACTATTAAATTTCAGCAACATCTTAAAATATGCCTTAAATTGCCAGCATTTAAACATTATTGTATTTTAATCAATAACTTTAGATGAGGATGTGACTTTCAAACAAGATAGCATTTTTGAAAGTAATTTCCTGTCTACATCCTGTAATTTTTTTATTTTATCAGCCAACTTCTATTACAAAAAAATTTCACTGTTTAGTGACCAAATACTTTTATTCTCTCATATTTAACATATAATTCCTACCTTGTTTTAATTCTTTCAATGAAATAAGCCTTTCGGATTTTGCCAATAATGCATGTGAAGTTTTAACTCTGGTTTTAATCCTTTGCACAAAATCAGGAAAACCGTGACTCCATTGCAGTAAAGGCAATGATGAAACCTGCTTTCTTTCAAGACTGATCTGAAGGTAAGTAATATACATACCTAAGTTTTCTCCACCCCAAACATCCATCATCATGTCATACTTCCCTAGTTCTTCAAAATAGGATTTGTCCATCACAAATAACCCACCAGCTATCATGGGTGTCCTAAATAGACAAGAAAAAAATAAGTTAAATACTTACAGAACCATGAACTTGGAGGTAACTATTATTTTCACCGCAAGGTTAATCCCTCCTTGAAAAAACCTGCAATGCTTTTGAATGCAACTAATTTTGCAACTATCACTTCAAATGTTGTCTGTACACATTTCTATGGCATATATAGTGCTATGACCACCTTCTGAGACAGTTTCCAAATCTCCATTTGGCTCACAACTTCCTTATTTAAAGGGTGGCAATTTGTGCCAGCGATAAAACATTAAAACTGATGCTGTAGTTTTAGCCCTCAAAACATACCAAGTTTAAACAAAGTGACATCTACTTTTTGTTAAGGGTAAATAATCCTCCAGTGTACTTCAAAGTATTTTTAAAATACAATTTATTTCTGAGAATCTCATAATGCGACATAAATATGAGTGAAGTTTCAATATTAATGAAAGCCATAGTAAAGATCCCCTTTCAGACTCAGAGAAGATGATTTCTAATTTTTTGTAGTTGCAAACTACAATCTATTAGAGGGAGAAGTGGTGGTACAGACATACTTTATGGGAGCAACTGGATTTCCTTGCCGTGCTCTTCTTTGCTCTGGTGTCATGTAATCCCACTTGAACACCAGGTTCCAATCAAAGCCTTCGAGAAGAAAATATTAGAGAGTAGGATGTTAGAAAGACTGTGATCATCATTCAACTTGTAGTAACATAATGTTGACTGAAAACACTGGGAACTGTAATTTAAATTAAAAATTTAAACTTGTACAAACTTCTGGGTAGAAAACAAACAAGTAGGAGTCCAGATGAAAGGTAAAGAAGTTAAGAGGACAGTAAAAAAAGTAATCTCAAATACAAAATAACTTTGATTTCTCTTGTTGCCATCTATTACACAAAGTAAGAAACCCAGTCAACAAGTGACAAAGCAAAAGCCTTCTATATGAATCTAACGTCTCATATCCTTACATCAAAGAGAACATCATACGAAGATCTTCCAGCCATTACAAATGCTCCCAACAGTCTTAACCGCACAATTGCCTTTCGACTCTTATCAAACGATCACGTTTACATACAAGTCACAACAGGTTATGTAGCTCCCGCTTACTAACATTCATTTAACTTCCTCCTTTCCTACCGCATGCTTCTAAGTGCATCACTTTTTAAACCCGAGGCAAGTGCTAGAGTGCCAAAATCTTACTTCCCGTATGTATGTATGTATATGTGCGTACACACAGCAACAGCTGGTCTGGTCCCTTCGTGATTTAAGCACAGAAGCACATAAGCATCACTAGAACAGACAAGACCAATAGGTCACCTACAGCAGCTTTCTGCCTGACAACTGTTTGAACTACCACCTTTAGGCAATGATGATACACAGCTGGTGAAAGAAAAACGTCCTACAGGAAACACTTTCGTAACAGTTTTTTGAGCTGCGTTATGCCCATAAGCATGAACATCTATTAAAAAACGACACAAGGTTCATAGCCCTCTCCCAGTACACCTAGCAAATCAGCCTCAAACAGACTGCCTGCTGCCAAACGCATTTAGACCCTATGAGGTCATGTAATGAATGATTTCCAGATTTCTGGTGCACAGATGTCAATAGTTCTCTTTCTCCAGCGTAAAGATAAAGCAATTACTTTGTGGGGAAGTGGGGAAAAAAGCTACAGTAAACAGACAACTATTACAGTCCTACAAACTGTCTGTCTGCATCCATAAGTGTGCACAGTAATGATGGATGTGGAGAGCTGAAAACTAAACAGTTTTCATTTTACCTCACAAGATATTTATCACACACACAATACAGAAATTATCCTGAACAGTCTTTACAGCATGCATGCCAACTCCTTCTCTCCACGCATTTCATTGCATTGCACTGTAAAAATGAAAGACCGTCTAACTACTCCAAAACTCCAAGTAGCAAACCAGTAAAATGACTGCGATCTATAGCACTGCAAAGCCTCCAGCATAAAAAGTAAAATGAGCTCCAATATTTCCACACAGTTAAAAAGTCGCATTTCATCATAGGTACCTAGCAAAATTAGTTGCATCTGGGAGAAATTGAAAAAACCTACTGTTCTCCGGCAGAAGCGGTAGAGATAGAGTTACATATACTCCAGTGAACACAAGGGGTCTCTTTTGGAACACAGCACTCTGTTACAAACTCAGAACAAGTGTATAAATTGTCTACCCATAAAAACTGGTTTTACGTCTCCATTTTCACTGACTCTGGGAAAAATCTGCACTCAATGAGATAATATCAGTAATTCTGTAAAAGGAGTATTTATAAGCACAAGTGCATATCCAGTATGAAATTCTATCCAGTGTAAACTGCATTATAGGCATACTCTAAATTATTAGATCTCAGTTAACTACAGTTTATTCCAGTAATTAAAGTGTTTCTCAGGGTGGCATAAACACTTTGGCAAATCCCCTCTCAAAAAAAAATTTGTAACATGAAGTGCATGGATTTAGGAGTGGCTAGACTTGGGAATTATTTCGGCCCTGTCTGCTTTAAAAAGTTCGTAGCATTTGCTAAGTTGCTTGTCTTGGGTGATTAAGTCCTTTCAAAACAGGCCAGGCACAAATGCTGTCCCAGCTGTCTCAACTCTCCATGCTTCAGCCGCACAGATACTGTATCTACGGTTGAAAGCATAGTTTGGTTTCCATCTTTAGACTTGGCCCCAGTGAAAGTGTCCTGTGATGCCAAATGCTGTAGTGCCTCTAACATGGTAATCTGTCCTCTGGGAAGTGAAAGGAAATACATTATTCATGTTTCAACAGACCCCCAAATAGCTTTAAACACTGATATGTGCAAAATTTCTATTGTTAACGTTAAAAATGACAGCTCCTCACTCCTTAGTCCAGAAGTACAGAAACTCCACGCACTTTAAAGAACCTATTTCTTTTGTGTATAGGGAGAGAAAATAAGCACTAAAAAAAAAAAATGGGAAACAAAGATGAAGAATGAAAAGCAGTAGCAAGTGAAATGATCTCTCAATCTTCTCCCACTTCACTTGGGAAGAATTAAAGAGCATGAACCCTGCAGGAACCAATCGAAGGTTTCAATGAAAGAATTCCTCCTCCTACTGCAGACAACAATAAAAGCCACATAATGGTATAGAGATTTCCATACTCGAGGCACAATGAGTAGATTGGGTAAAAGCCTTCAGGTTTTAATAAAGCTGACACACAGATAATAGCACACAGCTATACATTAGCATACCGTGAATATATGCACTGTAGGTGTTATTTCAGAACACTAATTAAAAGGACATAGAACCTCTCACCTCCAGATCACTCACTGGAAATTGAAGCATATGTGACATTTTGCAAATATTGCTTTTATTTTAGTTTACTGGAACAACACTTGGTGGCCAGTCAGAGACTAGTAACTGACAGAACGGGCTCGAAATTGGTTTTTCCTTCCTCAGTCAAGAAAATCCATTCACAAAATGCTGAAACACTGTGGGAACAGCACTGCGTAATTTCTACATTGTGGCTCATCTTTTATCTTTGTGCAGACAGTTCAGTTTCCAGGGTTGTGGGAACATTTAAAAAAAAAAAAGAAGGGAGGGGGAAAGAGGGAGGGGCAGAGAACAGCTATTTTAAATGCTAGATTCTTGCTTACAGTGAAAAAAGTTTTCAAAACTTGTAATGAGTAAGGAATTTAGTGTGTGGTTGCCCTCCCCACTTTGGAAAATGAGAGGGAAGGATTTTTTTTTTTTTTTTTTCTTGAGGGCTTCACAAGTCTTTTTACTATTTGCTGTCAACAGTTTACACTGGCTAGACATAGTGAACCTGTAGTACTTCTAAACTCAATTCAACAGGAAATTTCGTAACTGTAAAGGTATAAACACTACAAATTTTCAAGGTCACGTTACTCTCTTCACAATCATAGATCATGGCTAACAGAAACATTTATTTTTTAAACACATTCCAAAGCTTTCTGCTTATTCAGAAGAGTTTAATTTTTTAAGCAAACCAGCATCTTGAAAAAAAAAACTCATAGGCACTGCATTGCTGATGGGCTTCTAAGCTAGAGAGCAATTAAAGCCTGTCTTATCTAAAAAGAGAATCATAAGCTCTGGCCATAAGCTGCTTCTGACACATTCATACAATCCTACAAACATTGGAGTGAGTACTGCACATTGCAGCGTAAACTTATAGGAATTAGTATAATAAAGATGAACTGTTTTAGAGCAGTAGACAAGGCCAATTAAAATCCAAGCCTAGAAACAACTGACCTATAGAACTTAAACTAGATGTATGAAAGGGAAGAACAGTATGTTAACTGCCCATTCTACAACTGCAGTGATTATGAGCTTTGATTCTCGATGCTTTTTTTTTTTTTCAATTTGTATTCCAGTACAGGTACATACCGCCTTTTAAATCAGCTGACGCCCCCACGTACTGGAAGTTGTCCATATTAATTACATCAATAATAGGAGACACAACTCTGGTCTTGTCCTAAAATAAATATTAGAAAGTAATATTGAAATAATGAAATCAATATATAAAGATTCAGGCATCATGAGATGTTGAACAGTTCAGCAGGATTTCATTAGCACGTCTCCCCCAGCTTTCCCCTTATTTCAACTTATGGCTCTGAATAGCCAGTGCTGTGAATAGCATTGCTCAGCACTGCTTCAGAAAGCAGAAAACACACTATGTAGCTGGGAATCCTTTTTCTATTCTAGGCTACTTATATTCAAGTAATCCCTCTCTTCTGACTTGCTCTTGAAGAAGGCAGCAAACTTGTAGTTCTAAAGGCAGTCAAGCAAACAGGACTTCCATTCTTACTTTTAGAACGAGCTCAAAGCAAAGAAGCATCCAGGCAATTCATATTTTCCACAGCAAATTTCTAGCCACGCAGTGTACTACAGTCTTATCTTTAAGGAACACTTAGGCCTTCCTGCAATCAGGAAAGTCTTAGGCTAATGCTAACCCATTTCACACTAGAAGAATCACACTTCACAATCAGATACTTAGATAGGAAAGAAAACCTAAAAACACCTCAGACTAATGAATGCTATTAATCTCCAGCAGCCAAGATTCCAGTGCTACAGATACCACGTTCCTCTGTCCGACCATGGGCTCATATACTACTCTGAGTAACGTTAATAACCTTAGCTGATGTGTTTGTCAAAATAGTTTTTAAGAAAAAACAAAAATCTTTCCAACAACTCCACATACATCATCCAATAGGATCACAAGACATCAGTACTCTAAAAAAAGACTCATCTAATATTAGAAACACAGTATCATAGTTAAGCCAGTTTGTCTCCATGAAGTAAGTACTTCTTGGGGAAGGAAAAAACAAAACAAAACAAAAAACACCACCACACACACAAAAAACCCAAACAAAAAACAAACAAAAAAACCAACTCAAGAAACAACCCGGTTACATTTACACACTGAAGCATAACTTCTACAGCAGTTTGATTGAACGCTGTGCTTGAGTTCAAGATAGAACTTTGAGCTCCACAATTTAGCATCGTTCAGAGAGCACAGATAACTTCAGAAGAGTGTATCACCAAATCTGTTTAATATAGAAAGTGTTTTGAATAAACAGGAGATATTTTGGTAACTGTTATAGAGAAATGGTTCTCATGGTTAAAAAGAAAACCAACCTAAACATCTCCATTTTAAGAATTTATTTCATAAGTATGTCTTCAAACAACAATACATATATTCTAAAGAGCAGTTCAGCCATGCATCCCCCCTTGCTAATCAGTATTATACAGAACAGATCAGAACCAAACTAGTATGAAAATAGTTTGAGCTCATAATAAAAGACTTAAAAGCAACTCTAAGTCAAATGCTTTGCTCGGTCCAATAAGGGCATTAAACACCTGTTTTCATTTATTGAATCTTAACTATTCAATCTGTGCTGGTTTTAACAAGCCCAAATTACATAGTTGGCATTTACTAGGTCATTCTGCCTGAGTGAGGAAAAGGTCACTTTAACTTCTGTATCAGCTAAAAGGAGAACCCAAGTTGTGTCTTCAGCTAAAAGCTGAAGGCTCATTACCGATTTCTACATTCCTTTTAAGTATCACTGCAGCTATACCACCTGGGCCAAATATCTGCCTTTATGAGGGATGTAATGTAATACCTAATCAGGTCTGCTACTATTAGTTAGCGTAGTCTAAAGCAAACTAGAAACAGACAAAAAAGACCAACCTGTCCTGTTCCCCCATCAACCACATCTTTAGCTCCTATTTGTGTTAGCTGTAGCCCCAAGTCCATGTTTGTAATAGCAAGCTTAGTTTTGCTAACGGTGTTGTACTTGGGAGGCAATTATGATTTACTGCACCTTAACTGCAAAATACTACTTGTGTTTGTGTGCTCTGCTACACCACTAAAGCACTTCAGGTGCACCCATTACTTTATTTTAGGCATTCTATATACTGTGATAGAATCAGAGAACTCCTTTATTTAAAGGCTGATGAGACAGAAGATGTCACGCCTATCAAGTTCTTCACTATACACTCATCAGCATGAAACGCAAAAATGAAACCACCCTTCCTTTCTTTCTCCTTCTTAGCTGAAACTGAGACAGCTTATAGAATAGAATCATGGAGATTAGAAAAGACCTTTAAAGATCATCAAGTCCAACTGTTAACCTAGCACTGCCAAATCAACCACCAAACCATGTCCCTAAGCACCACGTCTACCCGTCTTTTAAATACCTCCAGGGGTGGTGACTCAACCACTTCCCTGGGCAGCCTGCTCCAATGCTTAACCCCCCTTACAGTGAAGAAATTTTTCCTAATACCCAATCTAACCCTCCCCTGGCCATTTCCTCTTGTCTTATCACTTGTTACTTGGGAAAAGAGACCAACATCTATGCCCATCTCTAAAAACCTTTTCTGACAAAAATTTGCATTTTCTCAAATGGTTCTACTGGGCTCGGTGGAACCTGGTGGTAAAAGTTGCTCAAGCTATCAGGTGTCACATTAGGTAGAGCTTCAGTTTGGCTTCAAATTATCTCCACTCCACCATGCTGAATAAGCAGGCAGCATGTTGTCTGCACGCATTTGGGATTTCCTCAGGCTTTTACTGCTGGTCTGATTAGTTCTATCAATATCAGTGCAACACCACAGTAACACTACTTGCTACACCTAACATATTATTTAAACAACTTGCAGTTGTCTCTCCAACAGACAAATACCCAGGTTGTGACCATTCAGTTCAATGTACAACCCCTACTTTGTTGGTGTGGAAACATGCTGTTCCTTCCATGATTTGAAATTACAGATTTGCTCAGCAGCAAAACAGAATAAGATTTGCATATTCTTAAGGTGATGTTTTGCAGGGCACTACAAAGTTGTTAATGCAGAGACTGCTAAAAAGACCTTGTGGGTCTCCAAAGTACAGGGAGTTCATGCACTTAAAACACTAAAAAGCAGCTGCTCCCTTTAAATTATCCTAGAGCAAGATACTTATTTAGCCGTAGTGTGATTAAAATAGATATGATATGTATTTTAGAAACAAAAACACAAGCAAAAAGGAACTCTTCTTTTTGTAATCTCCTGTTTCATTCTGAAGGATTGACACCATAGCTGATAATGGAACACAAAATTGGAAAGCTATGTGCTTCTTGGTGAGCGTAATGGAAAGAAATAGCCTGTGAATACTGCAAGTCTCTAGTGCCTGGAAATTTGTAGCAGACTATTTCATTTTAATATTTCATAAGGAGGTTATGTATGCTCTAGAGAGTTAGGCGATTATATATTATTCTCATAAACCATTAGAAATTATCCTTAAGATTCTGCACACATTGCCTCCCCCCCTCTAAAAACCTCAAGACACTTCAAAGATTAAGCTTCACAACACTCTTAAGAGGAAATATAAATATTTTCCTTTCAGCATTGTGCCAGTTAAAAGTTGACTCATTCAAGGTCACAAAAATCTGAGACAGATATGAAAAAGGAATCCACGTCTCATTTCTCAATCTTAGTTTTTTCTTCCTTTCAAGATCTTTGTTTAAAAATACCTTCCTAAAAGTGATATAGGATTTACAGATATGCTATGAAAACAGATTAGTTCAGTTCCGCACCAGAATCTTTGAATTTTTATTGTTCCCATATAACTGATGTATTATAAGAATAGAACATCAACGTGATTAGAAACTGGAAGTGGAAAAAGCCAAGTAGACAAATGTTCATGAAATAGACAGTAGTTACCATTGTGTATAGTTATTACTATGTTGACATTTTGGGGGAATCAAAGGGTTAACCTCCACTGTCTCCTCATTTAATCTCCCCTAATGCACACACAAAAAAGAAATCTAGAGGGCGTAAAAGGTAGCCTTAGGGAAACGGGCCAAAAACCATTCTCCAGGAGGGAGCATAGAGGGAGAAGACACACCAGCTCCAGGTTACACAGGCATCTGCTTGTTCTGAACTCTAAAATATTCACCTTGTACGTACGTTGCTTCTGCTTTAAGCCTTTGCTCAAATTGCTGAAGAAAAATCCCTAGCAGTGTCGGACTCTAGGAATGCTAAGCAAGCCTGGTCAGTAGACAAAAATACTCTAACCAGGAAACCATCTCGAAAAATAAAACTGAGATGGTTCAGCCTTCAATTGAAGGGGAGAGCTTGATGCCTTAGGTGCTGCTAACGCAAGCAAGAGGTCAAAAGACACAGCTTTCTAAAGTGGTTACAGCACATCAGATAGAGCATTGTAGAACTGATTCAATTCAGACTGTGTCTTGGAAGCTATAAATTTTTATATTGTAACGCAGACAACTAATCCCCCAAAACTCCAACAGAATTAAATGCCAAGTGGGCAATTCTGGACCAAAAGGAAAAAAGAAAAAGTCCATGCTTTCCACCACATATAGAATAGATGCAGCAGCACATCAGAAAATGCTGTATTAATGCACAGTAGCTCTAACCTGAAAAAAGTTACCTCTGGGGCCAGAGCAGGAATGAGTTCATATCTACTCAGCTTCTTGTCACTAAGACGATCAAGAAAATGCTGCCAGTTAACACCAAGTAACATACCATCCGTACTGTGAGCAAAATCAATCCATTTCAAATAACAAAGAACTACGATATACTATACATAAACACTATCCATGCCTTAATTATTTGAACAAGCAGAAAGCTTAGATGCTACTTTATCAATCCCCATACTTGGTTGGGAATCTTCGCTCATGAAAGTAAACTGGAATTCAACATCAACTATTTATTTAACAGTACGTCAAGCTTTTAAGAATGGAAAACTGTATTCATACAGCTGAAAACTATTCAATGGCACACATGATTAGTGTGTATCACAATGACAATTGTGACGAGTAAGTTTTGAAGGATCTAATAATACATGTGCTGCTAAAAAGTGGCTGCTGCACAAAGCAAAATATGCACCAGTTTCCCCCACCAAGTACACCACGTGTAATGCTGGATATTCACAAAACTGTCAGCAATTTAGTAAGAGGTTTTACATTCTGTTATGATGAAAAGGTTAACACTTTTTCATATCCCCTATCAGTTTCAGAAAGCTAAATGAGTATGCCCTGAAAAAAGTCATAAAGAAAAAGGGTAAATGGCAAAATAGCTGTCTTATTAAAAGCAGGGTCTTGTTGACCAACACTACCATTTTTCTTTTGATTTCTTGAACAGGTAGATGCTTTAAACCATTTAAACAAAAAGGCTTGAAAACAGTTCCCACATCCTAGAATCCATTAGTGCTTTAGCTGCAAGCACTCTCCACTTCCTTCCGAGATATATTTAATGCCTTCAAGTTTATTTTCCCAGTTAATTATTATAGAGAAATTCCCCCAACTCTTCTGAGGCTGCAACACTTTACATGACCACAAAAATAGAAGGAAGTACTATGCTACTCACGCTCAAGGGCTTTGTAAGCTCTAGGTACTTTAATAGTGTCCAGGTTTGAGCTGATTAAAGTTATTTCTATTCCAAAATAGGATTTTAACTGCTGATATGGCTTAGGTAACTTAGAGTATTTCTGGAATACACAGTAAAGCATCATAGAACCAAACAGAATAAGGAAAACCAGTCATCAGTCGATAGCTTCTCCAATGGCATATTGAGTATATGGGTTTTACTCTCTCCCTCGCCCCCCCATCTTTTTGATGGGAAATGCAAAGGGAGGTGTAGGGAGGATAAGCGAAGAACTGGGCATTAACAAAACAGTAGCTTAGTAAAACCGTTTTGACCAGGACCATTATGAAAGAAAGCCTTTCCAGGAAGGGGAGTTTACCAGAAAGGGAATTCAATTAAGAATGAAGGAAAACCCTGTTGTCTTGAGTGTTCCCCAGTGCTTTTTGGGATCACACTTGATTCACTTTCCACTTCAACCGAGTTCCTCCAGAGCAAGTTAACAAGTATAACCAACCCCCAGAGAAAACAGTATACTTTCACTCTCAATCCTCTCAATTGCTTTTCCAGGACACAGACTAAGCATCATTTTCATAGAAACTGAGAGCCCGCAGTCCCTGCTCATTTCCACGAGAATTTTGGTTTCACAGCTCAATGTCTCTCCTATTATCACACTGAATCTTAATGAGGCATAAATACTCAGGTAAACTGAATTAGACTGAGATGATATTGGTTGAGGAGAACTATACTTTGGTCTAAAGATTTTCAGCACTTACTGAGGAGGTCCCTAAAGAACCAAAGCAGCATATATTTGAATTGCTTCTAAAGATAATAATAAATATTCACATTTTATGTTCCTGTGTTCACAGATTAAATGAACAAAAAGTGGGTTTTAATCACAGAACACTCCGATCATCTCCATCTCACTTCAGGAGAAAAAGCTTCCTTAGAAAAATGCATAAAATTAATGTCATATAAACCAGATGGCTTTAAAATTTAAAAGCTACCTCTTCAGGAAATTACTTTAGAAGAACTCTTTACTAACCTCAGCTACTCTTTCCAAAAGCGGTTCCAGCCAGTGTTCATTGCATTCACAGTGACTATCCAGGAAGGTCAGAACTTTTGCTTGTGCTGCATCTGCCCCTCTGACACGGGAGCGCATCAAGCCTGAGAAGTAAAGATTAAAAGTTTAAAGTAAAACAATCAACAGCAGTGAGAAACTATTGCATTCCAAGTTAAGTAATGAATTAAATTACTCTAACTCAGACAGGACAAACACACAAGTTCCATTATCAAAATGAGATGCTAGTTAACAATTCAGTGAAATGACTTCATAACACACAGCCTGTAAGCCTCCAACCTACCGCACCCTGGTCTACAGGTTTCAATCTGATTTAAATACAAGAATTAAAGTACCTTTTCAAAAAAGGTGATACACAAGTACGGCTGGGTCTGCATTACAGTAAATAGTATTTATACCAATAAATGTCACTCAAGATAGGTCCTGAAAACAAACACCTTTCTAACAGTTCTACGATAAAACTGAGGAAAGCACCATCATTAACTTACCTTCCCCACCTTTTTGCTGCCCTCCATCTTAGTTCTCACTGGTCCATCCATTCTTTTATCAACTTCTTCCAGAAATACCCATGCTTCATTAATTCATGTCTGAGAGCTTTCCTTCCACCCCTTTCAACTGTCTTTCCCCTGCATTTCTTGCAATTCCCTTGTTTTGTAGTTTGATTGTTTTGGTTTGGTTTTGGTGGTTTGTGGGGTTGTTTTTGTTTTGTTTTTGTTTTGTTTTTGGTTTTGTTTTCTTTTTGTTTTTGTTTTTGTTTTAATTAAATCTTATCTTGAAAAGATTTCTTTAGTAAGAAACTTCTGGTAAAGTCAAAAGTTTCTTCTCTTCTCTACACCTCAATTACACAGATCCCCTCACTGATTTACCCTGTTCCTTTCCTTCCTTCTCTTTTAATATTTGTTCATTGGATGACCTCACCATTATTTAAAGTCCCTTGCTATATATATACATATATATATACACACACACACACACACACCCCAGAACATTGCACCATGTACTTCAATACAGAAAAATAGCAACCTTCCTCTCATTCTTTTGCAAATTTCCTCCCTACTTTTCTCTATTACTATTCAAAATTTATTGATTTCATTGTCACTCAAGACCAAAGCCAAGTAACTACTTTTTTTTTTTCTTTTTCCTTCTACATTGTTCCCCATCAAACCTGTTCTGCTTTCCTAGCCCCCCAACTGAAATATTGTAGAAGAGTCACCCCACTTCTTTCCATCCTCTTTACAAAATAAACCTGCAAAATACGACTCTGCCAAACAGAACACAAGGTGCTTAAGAGGAAAAGCTTGTTTGCTCCGTCCAGCATTCAGCAGTAGCCTCATCAAGATCCTTGTACTACCTCTTACCACAAATGTGACTACTCCACTGTTGTAGCTACATGCTGTGCTGATGCTCTCCGACAGTAGTTTTACACCTTATCTGTTGCACATTGGCAGCTAACTGTACCTCGTTGCTTTTTATGCCATCTCCCTAATTCCAACCTTTGAACCTGTTCTGTTCATTTTTTCCACATCAAACCATTCCTCAAGCACTCTGGCTATGTTTCTTTTACTTTTGCAGTTCCTCCTTCTGGAGCTTATTATTTCTAAATTAAATTCCTATAGAACCTACTGTCTTGCCGTACTTCCATAGAAAACGCACAACAGCGTTTCCAATTTCAGATTTAGGGCCCAAAAAACAGAGGTAACCACTTGGGTCATTGAGTCCTCTACAATCACATTCAGCCTTACAACAGAAAGAGTCAAGAAGGTTCCCCTGAACATTTATTCTGTAGACTACCACCCACTCCACAACACACATGTTCCCCATAACAAACTCTGGTCTTACAGATGAGACTAAAAGCTACTATCACACATTTCCAAAAGCAAGGCAGTCAATGTCATCCCCTCCACAGACACCATCCCTTTATTTTAATTTTTGTTTTATAACACACTGCTTTTCTGTGTTGTTCATACAGAACTCTTAGCATCCTACACACTGGTTGATTCTACTGATTCTCTTAAATCTTAATTTTTATGTGTCTGAGATATCAGTATCAGCCTACACTTGAAAATGAAAAGCAAAGTGAGTATCAAACTCAAGCATAGCAAGCCAGCAATCAAATAAAATCTTACAGTATTTTAATTTAAAAGATTATCACCTGGTTGCACATATGGATGCCTAGGCAAAACTTTATGAACAGTGTAGTAGGTCCCATCGGTAATAATTTAATCTCAATCTCACGAAAATATCAAGTAAACTAGTGCTGCGCCTTCAATCTGCAAATAGTTGTTCTTTTCTGACATAGTAAAAGATTTGTCAAATTGTTATTTCATTTTCAGATATACTGATGCATACTTTTAAGTATGAATCTATATCTGCAGTACAAAGTTAATGTTTATAATTACTAAAAAATAAAAATCAAAAGTGTTACTTAATTCAGTTTTTTCCCATTACTATTATTTGCATTTTTAAGTGCTGTACTGATCAGAAAAATGACATTGATTTACTCAGAACCCTGCAACCATGGCAAGTCATAGAAGGCCTGCATTCCTAACAAGCCTTTGTTCACAAGTATATCCCAAACAAAGAATTTAAACACTAAGAACCCACAAACTTGCAATAACTTTAATTATGGGACAACACAGGTTTTGCGCATGTAATCTCCAGTTTCCAACAACCTAATATTTCTAGCTGCAGCCCCGGCCAGGCTGGCAGCCTAGAAGATACAGTGCTTATAGAAATAAACGAGCACGTATCTGCTAACTCAGTCAGCTATTTCAACTGTCAACTCTCAGTTATTATTTCAGACAGCTGTAGAATAACAGTTGCCTATATCTAATACTTTAAGCTCCATAGCCAGGAAGCTGCTGACTGAAGGGCTCAGTGATATGAGACCATAATTTACAAAGCAACACAGAAGAAAACAAAAAAGTAAGACAAGTTTGTTACATGGCACTCTGGCTTCAGCAAAACCGGCATACATGGCCCTGGCCCTCCTGGCTGCTCAAACCCTCTCAAGTCTGCTAAACTGTTTGCCAGGCCGTCCATCAACTGGATCCTTAAAATGATCTCTAGTAAGGGAAGCAGCAAAAAAACGGGCTATTTTTAAGCTGGATCATTTCAAACATTCATGCAGTTTACAGTGAGACCCTACATACAATGGAAGCAGCTTAACTGAGGATTCAGTACAGTAAGAGAAAGGAGAGGTTGAGGGTGAAAGGCAATTTCTCAAGTCAGCTTTCACTGTGAAAGCCAACAATGGCCAATTGCGCACAATATGGAATTAATCTGAATTACTGTTTTTACTTGCACAAATGCATTTGTTTTTATTCCTTCCACTAGTAAGCTGATTTATAAAGTTAAAATCCCCCCTTCAATATTGAATGTATAGCAGAATGTTCCTTTAAAAGACTTGATGAAGATGAACAGATAAGGCAGCACAGTGAAATTTGTGTCTTCCTTCCTGCAGATTAAGCCTACCTTCTCGGCGATCATTTCGAAGAACTCGCACTTTTTCAATTTTTCCCAAGAGAGCACCATCCTCAGCTTTAAAAAATAAAATAATTTAAAAAAAAAAAAAAATCAAGTTATGAGAACCAGTCTGATATCCAACACTGTATAGTATAAGAGTGGCTGTCTTCAAAGAAAAACGAAAGCTTTGTAGTGGAGAGTGTTTATGGTCATAAATCATTAAATATAAGATAGATGCTTTAAAAAAAGCCTACTTGTCTCACTAAAAGAAAACTTACCAGGCTAAGAAATTACTACCCTCATTACATTATTTAAAGCTAATTTAATTTCACACTCTTGAAATACTTTTATTTAATTATATTCTCTTTGCTTACTTTAGACAGTTTCTACATTGCATAAGGAAAAAAAAGCTTTTATAGGATTAAGCTATTTTCCAGAATTAACTGTTTTCTTTGCATGTAAGAAAGCTCACTTTTAAACCAACATAAAGGCTTAAACCTATCCTAAACTAGCTATAAACTACCAAGTGTAGACATCAACTTCCTTTAAGAAATGTTACTCAGAGGTCCATTTCAATTGTTCAAGTTTGTATTGCAATACCCTGGTACTTATAAAACCTTGACTTATTTTAGATTCAGTAAGAATTTTTCCAACAGACTGATGGAGACCAGCATTCATTTAAAGCAGTGCTACAGAAATATTTGGTGCAAGCATCATGGGTTTTATTTTTACATCAGATAACATGCTATGTAAAGGCTGTTTTCAACTATACACTCTGCTCCTTCAGCTAGCAGGAAATAATAAGTATTTATCAGAACTCTTCACATTTCCACAATGAGAGATACGAAAGAATTAAGACCTGGTTTTGGATCAGTCTCTGCAAACTCCTATTCATGTGACCTATTCTCAAGCAAGTCACCTACTACCCTCCACAGAAAGTCTTGCCAGAATAAACAAAATAAAATTAGGACCCTGTAAAAGTACTTACGATCGTTACTGTAGTCATCCACCAGTATAATTTCCTTAATAAGATGTGATGGGCTTTTTTTAAGGACACTGAAACAGACAAAAAAGCATTCAATACTAAGCAGTCTTAATTTTCCATAATAATGTCATAAAAGCCATTACTTTGTTAAGCCACAATGATGCTATGTTCAACAACAGCTATTGGCTTATTCTTTTGGAAAGTGTTTGTGAAGAGAGGCACATGTACAATCATTCTCCCACAAAATTTGAGCCTCCAGAACGCAGTGCATTAGACAATTTGTAACATGGAAGTTTTGCAGATATCTTTAGGTCAAATATCTTCTGAGAATCCACATTCCCTGATTTTTTTTTCTTGAAACTAGTTATACAGCCAGCCTCCACACATCATCTGGTAATTGGTTCCACGCTTTCATGCATTTGTAGTTAAGGGAAGCAATTTTGTTTAACATCACTATTTCAGAATGTAAGAACTGGAGGCATCAATGAAATTAAGGCTCATCTTCCCCTCTGCAAATGGTTCAGAAACACGTAACGGATTGTTTCTTCCCTTCCTTATCATAAGCCATTATCTCACACGAATGAATGGCCTTTAGGGAAAAAATCAAGGTCTCTCTTAGGTATACCTGACAACAGTTCGAAGCAAAGCAGATCTTGCCTCATTATGAAAGGTGATCACCACACTAGTGGCTGGCAAATCTATCCGCCATTGTTTCCGTTGACACCTGAAAGACATAATACCCTGTCATTTGAACATAATATTTGCATCCCAGGCTTAGCAGACAGCCTTCATTGTGAAGCAGTTATCTACTAACCTCATGTACACACCACCTCTACCTAGCAAGAATGAAATTTCTTGTTTTCAGGTGAGGTTATAATCAACTCCTCTTCTGCCACTTTTGGTAGTTGTCTTAGTACACAACAGACTAAGAAGTCAGTGTCGGATATAGGCAGGTTCAGAAAAGTCACCGGACTATCATCACTGCACTATGTTGTAAATACCTTTCATGCAACTGAGTATGAAACCAGAGCACTTATTTTACTTTAAAAGCATTCAATAAATCTAAGCAAATGAGCATTTTTTTCAATGAAAATGCACAGGTTCACAGGCTACCATATACCTTTTCTTTAGAAGGGGACATGTCCACTTCTCCCTTTATTTTTAAAGTTACTGTAGCATCCTGGTCTTGCTCATAGATAAAACTTCTCATTAGAACAGAAAACTGTTTTTAAGGATTGTGACATTCAGAATTTGAAAAACAAAGCTAGCTGTGACAACGTTGAGCCAACTAAACACAGAACCACATCCTTCCAAACCATAAAGAGAATGAAATATTCCATCTATATCAACTCATTTTTCATCACCTCTAGTAGCCTGAAATTAATATAATAAGGAAAAGAAGCAAATCCCAAAATACTTCCTGTAGGACTACATATAGTTAAGCTGTTTAAATCCACTGACAATAAACCTAAAAAAATCACTACTCTCATTGTATTAGACACTAACAGTACTAGAAAACACTGTTTATCGAGTTTATGCTGAAAGCATTGCAGTCTGACAGGTCACCATGCTGATCCCCATTCACGCAGTAGCATACGTATTTCTTCACATATCCTTTATTTAATATTACAACAGGCCTAGCTGTCTTCAGGAGATAAACCCAGCTAGCATACACCTGTAGCAAATTCAGCAAGTAATTCTGTACTCTGTGCAGTATTAATCAAACTAGCTTTTACGGGAAGAGAGGTAAGTTACATTGCTACCTAAACTTCTAAATCTAGGCCTCTGCCTGTATAAAAGGCCTCCCCACACCTGATTAAACATCTGTGATATGCATCATAAGCCACGCAACCTTCAGCTTCGTGGAATCAGCGAGCAAGCAGCCATGCGCTTCGTGCCCTTGCCCAGCTTACAAAATCCCAAGGACCTGCAGTGTTTTCAGTACTACCCACCCATAATGTCACACACATTAGTGCTTGCTGTGAAACAAAACACTATTGTGCCATGGTGACCTCACTCACTCTGAAGAAAAACAAAGCCCATGCCAACTCTACAATTGCTACGTCAGATTAGCAAGGCCTTATCTAGCTTTGTTTCTCAAATGGTGGGCGTACAAGATGGCTTCCTCACTAGCGCCCAGCGTTGAAGCAATAAATCACAAACTTGTATGCATTTCTGGAAAGTAAAGAATTAAGACCTTCTCTACTGTGAGCTTCTGCCAATTCATCTAGACAGCTACAAGACATCCAGCTATTACACACCAAAGCCTATGGTGCCAAAAAAGATATTCTTTTTTCTGCTAATTTTCAAATTGCCCACAGAGGACAAGCCTACTGTGCATCCAGTTATCGCATGAAGCACTTACATTAGAATAATTTTAAAAGTCACATTAAACTGACACTGATCTCTTTGCAGAAGAGAGCATTTGAGCCAGAGCACATCTTAGGGTGGAATTACTCAAGGCAATGAAGCCTCTCTATTTCAAGAAAACTCAAGAGAAGAGCACTACTGTGTAATTCTGAGGGAGAAATTAAGATTTTTAGACTTCCAGATAAAACTGGAGGAATGTTTCACTGAGTATTTCTGCTCTCAGCTCATCAAAAATCCCTGCTTTAACTGACTCAGTAGCAGTCCTCCTCCTATTCTGCTGTGTCAATAGTGTCACAGTTAAAACTCAAACCACAGAAACAATGGCATTACTTTTGGCATGGAGATTAGACTGTCTTTCCTCAAGTTACAGCACTTAATTTTACATGCAGAATGAGAAAATACATTTGAATAAAACAGAACTTAAACTGAAAACTTCAATCTAGACCTTCAATGCTTAGCATAGGTCATTAAAATCAGTTAAAACATGAAAAGTACATTCTTTACCCCAGAAATTTGAGTTTCTGGGCTAGTTCGTATCATCAACAAATTTTCTGAAACCTCTGCGGTTTGTTGAAACCATTTTTTGACAGCAATATCCACTTTAACCAGTGCAAGGAGAACATTCACCTCAGCAGATATCTGAGTACCAAAGAGACAGGAAAATTTGTTTCTTCTCTACTGAAGAATAAAACTTGAGTGTCAGATCAGAAGCTTCTAATAGTTGCCAAATGAGAAAGAAAACGCAGTTTAGTCCAGCTAAAGTACTTACCAGTAATTCTCAAGGATCATGCCAACACATCAGGTAAGAGACATGATCAGAAACCACTGATCCAAAGTAAGGTGGTGGACATTGGTCCACAAAAACCATGAAGTAGTTCATCCTTCATACCACCTGGGAGAATATTTTACACTGACAGGAGGACAGCTCTGGAAGTTTCCTATTACAACTGTGACGCTCACTTTCTGGATCTCCAGAATCTACCGTGACAGGGATAGCTCTCAGTTACACGTCGTAAACAGACTGCAACAGAAGGAAACCCAGCGGTTTCTCACAGCTGTTGGAAGTGGCAGTTGTGAGCATCAGCTGGAGTGAGAATCTGCAGTCCTGCTCAGGCCTCCTCTCTCTGCTTCCTTTCTTATGTTGTATCTGCCTGTTTCTCACTTCTCCCTTTTGCTTAAAATAAGGGCAAGCACAGCTTAAACAGGCGAACCAAAGTGCTTTCTAGTACTGCTGATAGGCTTTCACAAAAAGCAGGTAGGAAACTTTGGTCTTAACCTGATGCTAGTAAAAGTCTGTCCAATGCAGAAAAGACTAAGCAATGTCGCATAAAAAGAGATGCATAATTACACACACATTTACATATCTTATGTAGAAACCTAATAAACTAAGCAGCCTAGACAATTTCAGCAATTAAATAGTATTATTAGATAGTTATTTGAGAGTCAAACAGCCTCTTAGACATGTCAATACAATTAATTAAAAGTTGCTTAAGTAGAAACAAGTATTTCCTCATCCAGGTTTCTTTTCTTAAAGAAAGAGATTGTAGCAGCTCCATAGGAGATCTTAATCTTAACCCAGTTACCTCCAATTTTATTGAAAATAACATGCTTCCAAGTGTCACGTACTCAGATCTGTAACATGCTCTTCTTCCTATGGCTATTGCTCTTGCTCTTTCCATTGGACAGTTCCCAAACAAATATTTCATGTGACTTTTTCAGCTTCTGCAGTGAATGTCCTTGCCAAAATAGAAGGAAAATTAATTGCAACGTGGCAGGGAAAGCATCATGGACTATTTGCAGGAATGATTGCTGCAGTTTGGGGTTTGGGTTTTTTGTTTGGTCATTTGGTTGGTCTTTTTTCTTTAAAACAATGACTATTTACAGACTGATGGGCACTTAAATCTGCTCCATGGCAAAGCCTAAGCAATAATCACAGCACAGATACAGTCCTTCCCCAGAAACATCTCTCTCTCTCTCTCTCTCCATTGCAGGGTTCTTTTCCAGCTCCATTAAGTGAAAAAACCCAGGCAGGTCAGCATATAATCACAACCCTGACAGTTAAAACAAACATAGCCACTGTAATGTAATTTGTCTCTTGTCATCTCTCATTTAAGTTCTTCTCAAAGGAGAGCATTTGTCTGTTAGACCCCCCTCAGACGTCATTAAGTATCTAAAAAAATTCCAAATTCAGCATATCTGAATCATAGAAGCTTCTAGAAGTTGGTGGCTGAGCTTTGCTCTTGGGGGAAAAAATACCTGGTCTAAAAAGTTAGAATGCATTTCTTGTGGGGGGGAAAAAAAAAAAAAGTATGTGTGATGAAGAAAATTCAAAAGTTATTTTAAACTCCTCAGTATACCATGGGCATCATGGCTTTTCACTGCTTTCATGGCAACAAGTGAAACACCAGATTCCTTCTACTTTCCTGTTCAATTAATTAATGGCAAATTATACAAGACTTGCTTTACACTATCTACAAGTCATCTGCTTAAAGGAACCCAAAACCATGCTATTATACAAGGGATTTAAAAATGACACAGAAAGGGTCTGAGTTTCTACACAAATCTCCTTTGCTATGCCACTCCTGATTAAAGAGCTTTATGGAGAAAAAACAGGCACCTTCCTTTTCTCTCTCCTTCTGGTGTCTCCTCCAGCTTCTTCTACCTCCAAAGCTGTGAATGTACATTCAACTTAACTGCAGCATTAGTGAGGCAAATTATCTATACACGGTTGGCTAATTTTATGCTTTCAGCCTATACCTGCCTAGTTTTTTTAAAAAAAAAAAGTTCAACCTGCTTTTGTTATTTTTCTTTAAGTTACTGAAGTCCTAGTAATCAACTGTTGTTTTAATATTAATCAATTCTGCTTAAACAAGATTAGTGCAAGTCACCCAAACCCTTTTTCAAATTAAAAGTCTTCTCTACCCACAAGAAAATAATATTTTTCCTTACTCTGAAGTGTACTATTTCCTGAATCTGCACAAGCAGCCTGACATAGCAAAAGTTTTTGAGCATCTGAAGTGTAATTCTGTCCTGTGTTCACCGAGGTGTGCATAAATGGATTCCTTTAGGTCTGGAGTTGGCAATTGTCACATACGTAGAAAAACGGAATCACAGAGCGACTGAGATCGGGAGGGGCCCCTGAAAAATCTTAGTCCAAACTCCCTGCTCAAAGCACGGCCAGCTACAGGAGGCTGTGCATTGGGCTTTGAATATCCCTAAGCCAGGGGACGTCACCCCCTCTCTGGGCAACCTGCCTCACTGTTTGATCATCCTCACAGTGAAAGAGACTTTGAAATCTAGAAACCAAGAAAAGCCATCAGATAAACAGGAACAAAAAGAGACTGAAATGCAGCACCAGTCTGGATATAGAATACACACTGATGGAAGTCATGGAAACAGAAAAACTTGATTAAGATTCATTGTTCTTTAACCCACTGTTTAAGGATCGCACCGCAGTTCACTGTTCCTGTTATTTTAAAAGCTGGAGAGCTCCTGCTTTAGAAAAAACCACCTGCTGCTCAAAAGCCGTAAATACAAAAAAGTTAATCCAAGTCAAACATGGCTCAGTTTGGCACTTACTGATCATGCCTGGTGTCAGGAATGCTTCGGTCCATTCGCAGTTTGTCACTTTCTACCTGATTGAACTTATTGCGGGCATATGGATCCTGACCAGACCGCACTATGGTAGCGCCAACATAAGCATCTTGATCAAAGTCTTGCCACCGAACTTTTCCTACAATAGAAAAACAGAAAAATATCCAATTTAATCTTCACAATTTAAAGAACAGCATTCAGCAATCCAAACATAACTGATGAAATAGCTTGTTTTTATAATTTTGCAACAAAGTAATCAAACCTCAACAGTATTGTTAACAGTGTAACACCAACAGTCACTTTTGCAGATTAAATTCTTCTAGAACACCCTGCAAATTAACATAAAGTTGAACAATTTTACAGATCTCAGTTTATACAAGTAGTCACCAGACCATGCTTCATCTTGTCCTTTTTGTCTGTTGGGTTTTTTTTAACCCCAGCTACCACAATTTCCATTTTTAAAAAAAACCCTCCACATATCAACAGGCATTAATATGGCAGATGATCTGGCTATAAAGTTATCCAAGTAACATTTATTTTTTAAGATCCAGTCTAGACTTCAAAGACATTATAATTTAATTTACTGTCTCATTACATAAGTAAAAACATAGTCAGTTATAATCAAACCATTCCAGGAACGGGCCTTTTAGAAGTACAAGGCAGCATTATTCTCAAAAAACTGCCTTTCATGTAGGCAGAGCACTAGATCACCCTCCTACATGGCATAACTTTAACCTCCTCAACAATCAGAGCTGATTCATAGATTAATCCCTCTTTAACAAGGACCGTGTTATTATGTGACTGGTTGTGGCACTAACATGGAAAGGCAGATTAGCATCCAGTCACCAGGAATTAAATTTCAGGACTTTCACCATGTTCAGGTGTAAAACAACGGTATGATATTTACCAAATGTCTTAAAGCTATCAGTTCTTACCTCTGGTTGAACATTTACTTTTTTGCCTATTAACAGCCAGACCTGTGCTACCTACAGCAAATTTATACCACCTTTAACTCAAAATCAGAGCTCAAGTTCTAATGCAATACAGACATTCTTGTTTTATCATGGATGCGTATGAGAATATCCTGCAAGCATGTTGTGGTGAACACAGAATGCTGTTGGCATATAAAAATAGATACAAAGCAAAAGCTGTATTTTGGGGTCACTGTTTATTACAGATGAGAGGAGTTAATGTTCATTATTTTCATAATTAACATACAAAGTTTTTGAGGTACTTCCAGCTGTGTTCAGTAAGTAGCAGGTTGCAGAGATGTCACTCCATTCAAGCTCAGCTTTTAGACAAATATTGTAGCTCAGGGATATCCTAAACTAAACTGATATGAATAGAGGGAATACTACTCTAACAGCTGTTTACAAGAGTCAGAGGTTGCTCAGATGTTTCAAGGTTTGCCTTTGCTGGGTCTCTCAACCTGCACAGCATGAAAATTAAGGCAGGCCTCATTTACAGCTTCCTACCCATAAGCCATGTCCCAACTATGGTGCATTAACTCCTGCTAGAAGATTCTGATATGGAAAGAACACTTTCCATCATTAAACAAAATAATTGTCTGTTGTTTAACCAGACAAATACCACCAACTGGATTAAAAATTCTCTCTAATCTCAGGATCATCTGAGGAGGTCATCTACAAAAGCAACTTGGACCCAAGGTGTGATTTGGTTATCAGATGGTAGCGGAGGTTATAAGGCAAAAATATCAAGGTTGGGGGGGGAGGTGGTTTTGGCCTCGTTGGTTTGTTTTCAAGAAACTTCCAACATCCAAGTAGTCAGAGTAAGACAAAAGTGCCCATACTTTTGGATTACTGGTTTAAGAGCTAGCCAGTTAACACTAAGCAACTATTTTTACATCTGAATTACCATCCTGAAGAAGTTAAAACATGCACACACACACAGAGAAGCCAGAACTAGAGAGTTAAACAAAAACAGACTGCAGAACATTTAATAGACACTTGGTGAAGCAGCCCAGAGGGGAAACTATAGGAAAATAACTGAAGGAAAAAACCCACAAATTTTCAAATTCCAGTTACTGAAAAAAACCCAACCCTAAAAAATAAGCTTTCCAGCTATCGTTGGTAGCCCACACACTGCCAAGAGTTTTTCTTAGCCTTTCAAGTTTTCTTCAAAATATTTCCAGGAACTTACTCTGAAAACAAGTTTACACTTCAGCCAGCTACCACACTACAAATAACCCAATACAGAATTGTTTACAAAAATTACACCAAACCTCACTTGCAACAAAACTATACAAAATGCAGAGTGGCTTGACTCGGGAAACTGGGAGAAACAGCAGAGATCACAAGATCACCTCCCCGTATAACTCTCCTTTACATTTCCCAATGCTTTTGTAACCTCCTCGGTAACTAAACTATATTATCACTCTTGCTTCTGATTTATAATACAGCTTCAATCTGGAACATATGTTGAATATTTTCTGAAATATTTGAATATTTTTTGAAATACAGGACATGTCATGTCGCTGCTTTTCCAGTCTAAAAATAAAGATTTTAGTGTATTTTACAAAATATAATCTCCACTTAAAATGCATTTATATAGGACTTGCAACTTTCAAACACTCCAGCTTCCAATGAATTTTAATGCTATGCCTGCTTCAGGACTGTCAGCCCCATCCACTCCTCTAGGTGCCTTCCATCCACTAGAAGGAGTAGCTAACACACAAGAGGTGGTGAGGGCATCACATCAGTGGTACCGGTGATGCAGTCATAAGCATTCTTCTTAAACAGGTGGTGTTCTTTGTGAACTGCAACATGGGCTGCCCACATGGTTACAAGTGCTAACAGCTCGAGCCACCTGCTGGAAAATGAAAGGCTAATCCAAAGCTAAGGGTCCTGAACTTGGGTCACAACAACCCCGTGCAATGCTACAGGCTTGGGGAAGAGTGTCTGGAGAGCTGCTCAGAGGAAAAGGACCTGGGGGTGTTGGCTGAGAGCCAGCTGAATATGAGCCAGCAGTACGCCCAGGTGGGCAAGAAGTCCAATAGCATCCCAGCTTGTATCAGGAATAGTGTGGCCAGCAGGACCAGGGAGGTGACAGTGCCCCTGTACTCGGCACTGGTGAGGCCGCACTTCAAATACTGTGTTCAGTTTTGGGCCCCTCACTACAAGAAGGACATCGAGGTGCTGTAGCGCATCTAAAGAAGGGCAACAAAGCCGGTGAAGGGTCTGGAGCACAAGTCTTAGGAGGAGCGGCTGAGGGAGCTGGGGTTGTTTAGTCTGGAGAAGAGGAAGCTGAGGGGAGACCTTATTGCTCTCTACAACTACCTGAAAGGAGGCTGTAGCGAGGTGGGGGTCGGTCTCTTCTCCCAAGTAACAAGTGACAGGATGAGAGGAACCTCCCCTGGCGCAGCTTGAGGCTGTTTTAGGTTGGAGGAAAAATGTCTTCACTGAAAGGGTTATCAAGCCCTGGCACAGGCTGCCCAGGGAAGTGGTTGAGTCTCCATCCCTGGAGGTATTTAAAAGACATGTAGACGTGGTGCTTAGGGACATGGTTTAGTTGTGGACTTGGTAGTGTTAGGTTAACAGTTGGACTTTATGATCTTAAGAGTCTTTTCCAATCTCCATGATCTTATGATTCTAAGTATACTGTCCAGCCTTACTTTTGCCAAAAGGCTTGCCTTTCTGACAATTTATCAACCAAATTTTGAAGTTAGAAGTGGTTTAACAAAACTTTTTCCAATAATAGGTATTTTTTCTGTTGTATGCTTTTCTGGGGTACACAAACAGAAGCATGTTTGATTTAATTTCTTCTGGGGAGTCAGCTGGCTCTGTAGTTTCCTGAGTTTCAATGACATTTCCAGGTGGAATGAGTATCAGAAAATGCAACTACATTATTTCAACCTTAAATTAAGCAACTCCGTAACTTCAAATTCAAGCAAATATGTGTTTACATGTACTGAGATCTAACATGACAATAAATTAATCTTTTATCTTTTAAACTCAACAGTAAATGAACTGCAGAGTTTGCTATCAGAGTCAAATAGAGACAAAAAAAAAAAAAAAAAAAATCACTGAACTGGCTAAGAACCCGGAACCAGGGTATGCTGCAGTGCTAGACTTGGTTTTGACAAGAAGTGCTTATTTTACAGGCTGTTCTGAGCCTGAGAAGCTGAGCAGAAACAAGAAAAAGGTGAAATCCAGTGAAGCTGCTTCTTTTTGTCCCAGATATTTCCCAACTCTTAAGTCTTGAAGAAGGCAATCAACAAAAATTGTGCAATTCAGTGCTATTATTTTTAATAATAAGCTCATTGATTTTAAATAGGAAGCATATTTTGATTTTTTTGTTCTGTAATAAGTAGCCATATTTAAAAAATAGTGCTAGTTTGGTACATTTTATTCCATTCCAGTTTCCATCCAAGTAGAGCTTGATATAAATAATTTAAAATGTATCATTTACCATTTTCCAAGACTTGAAAACCAGCAAATGCAACACTAGTCCAGAAAACAGAGTAAATTTGAGAAGAAAAAAAAGAGACCACTTCATAGGGCTAAATTTACTGAAAAGCAGTGACAGCCCACAGAATATAAGAACAAGTGAGTTTGGCTTCAGGAGCCAGGAAGGAGGCAAAGCCTGGCACTGGCTCCAGCAGAAGGCCCTGTCAATATGAATCAGATCTATTAGGGAAAAGTCAGATAACAGTAAGAGCAGCTTGAAGCGAGATCGAAGAGAAAAAAAGCATAGCAGATAAATCTGCAGGCAACCAAGCGGCAGGCAACAAAGAGCAGGAATAGATGGATACAAAATCCCCTAAAGAGCTTGCACTCCCTCTTACTGACTCAATACAGCTTAAAGGCAGTAGTATACTCAATATAAATATGATTGTTTTGACTTACAAGCATTAAGAAATTCCAGATCTTCATTATCTAACAAAGAGGTGTCTGAGTACCTGCTGAAACTCCTACCATTACAGAGCACCGGTTATACAGTTTTGCTTAGTTATCCATGCAGACAGTTCAGGGTCAGTCTTTCTAACTACAAGAGCTAACATTACTATTTTACAAAAGAAGAAACAGACTTTTGCAGCATATAAAAAAAGTCATCAAATGACAAAGGATAGATACACCCTGATGTACAGAAGGTAAAAAAAACCTAACAGTTTAATCTTTATATAAAGCTATTTAAAAAAAAAAGATAATAAACAATTCCTTAATTCCGAGAAGTCCTGAAAGACAGCATACTGCATAATGCTGAAACCTGAACGACAGGTCTCCTAACCTCAGAGGAAAAGCAAGAAAGTTTTGAACCAAAGCCCTCCTAAAATTTGATCACTTTGCTTTAAAACAGTGCAGAAAAAATCTGCAGAAATATGAATTCCATGCTTCATTGCCACAAGGATTCAAAAGTTTGCCTACACAAATTGAGATAATCAAAATAGTGATTTAAGAGTGCATAATTCTGTCTGTGTAGCATTTGATGTTTGACTCAAAACTCTCATACTACTTTGCAGTAACGATTCTCCTGCCTGTTAAATCAAGCTGTAAGAGATTACTAATCAACAGATGAAATGAAAAAAAGCCCTAATCTGCTCTACTTTACACTTAATTTTACTTCTAGCTTCAACCCTTCTGGCTTCTGATGTCTCTCCCTTTCAATCAGTGACACTTCCCACTTGTTTTAATACTCAGATGGCTACTTAGTGCCACTGAGAAAGGAAGGTCTTAGAGGAAATGTATAGGGTTTGGCCCAGAATAAACATTCAAAAAGGGGAAATAAGAATAGTAGCTGGAAGGTACAAAATTGACTGACCTATAATCCCAGTAACAATATTTGCAGAGAGTTCTGTTAAGGGAAAAAATACTTGGAAAGATCTGCCAGAAACCAAGTTAAATAAGCCAGACTGTTCAACTTTTTAGGATTTATTTCCCAATTCATACACAAAGTAAAAGTTTTGCCAAAAAAGTATACATATATAACCAGAATCTTGTTTCTCCTTTCCAGAAAGCAGCTAAGACAAGGTAGGCCAAATGCTACAGAAAAAAGCCATAAATGTCAAACAGCTTATACCGTACCGGAGTCCAAGACTGTAAAACAAAAATCATACCTCACACATTATTGGGGATGGAAGTTTCCAGCTGCTTAAAGGAAAGTTTACCTTAGTTAGTTCTTTCTTCAAGACCTCATAGCATTTCAAATGTTCGACTAAGACAAATTTGTAAGCCAAACATTAGGATTAATCAAATAAGAGTAAAACGTGTTGTGAAGCTATCTGGTCGGACGTTGTCCTCCTTGTATGGTAAACTTTTTGAATACAGTGTAAAATACTCAAATCCTTTTTACTCTTTCTGAATTCCTTTGCACATCAATTCTAGCTATATATTAAATCTCATTAAGCAGCAAAAGAAGTTTTATGGAAGCAGTCACATGAAATGAAGGTTCCTTCACACTTAATTTTCCTAGCTCATCCTCAAGGCACAAGACCATTTCATTAAATAAAACAAAATTCATGTTGCACTTTTTATTTGCCAGCATGTGACAAATGCTGAGCAAGTATGAGAAAAATAAGGTACACCATCAGCACACTCAGGAAAAACTGCCACATCAAAAGCCAGACAAAACTAAAAAAGTATGAACCTTGGCTGAATCTTCAGTCAGAAGCACAGTCCCAAGGCAACTTGTCTGTTCTCTGCCAGCACTATCCATCGAGAGAAATGGACTACTTTTGTACAAGAGGCTTTTACAGCAGCGCAAACCTATTGCAGGACAATACAAACGTACTAGCAAAGAGTCACATTTGCTATGGTTTTAAACCCAAAGGAGCAGTGAAGCAGGTAAGATTTAAGGAAGCTGAAGTTTTAAGAATAGAGAAGTACATATTGCTAAAATAATCCTAGCACTTCCAAACTACAAAGAATGAATCAGAACAACTGCTATGCTTTATGGCTTTCAAGGATAAATGTTTTATGGCTATGGATCTTTCATAACAAATGTTACTGCAATACCTGGAGGTAGAGTCTCCACACTTTGTGCTTTGTCCTCCCCATCATTGCCACGCACGTCTTTCCTTTTGGGGTCGACATCATTTGGGTCCTCCTGAAAAAAGTACATAATCTTTAAAATAATCTCCTCAATTGATTTAAATTTTGTGTCTTCAAAGCAAACAGTAGTAACTAAGCTTTGTGGATTTTAAACTTGTGAAGTGGTCCAAGAGAGTTAACTTTGGATTTTAAGAGAAAGGATGATTATTTCCTTCATTACGTGAAAAATATAATAAACAGAACAAAAATTTAAGACAGGCTTTTCCATTTAATTTATGCAGCAATTCTTACTTGGAAAAAATGTAATTGTTTAGGAAGGAAATGTATTAGGAAAAATGAAATAATACATTTATTATTAAAAAAAAATCAGTAGTACTCAAGTGAGCAGGGCAGGCAAAAAGATTAAACAACACCTGAAAAAAGCCCTGCTCTAGCAAGGAATAGGCCAAATAGGAGAGTCATCTGAAAAAGAGAAGTCGCATTATCTAGCAGTTATATCCACAGCGGCAGCTTCCAAAATACTTGCAAGTTGTTATTTTCACGTGCTCATTTCAGTGGAGCTTATTCTGGGTTTCACAAGCAACTCTGCTAGATTTGCGAAGCCAGTAATATTGACAATACCCATGGGGGGGCGGGGGGGGGGGGGGAGGAGTATTAATAAGTTTCATCTCCCCCCGCCAATTTCTAACATTGACTCTAAATCTGTAAATCTTATTTTCCTTTCAACAGAGAAAAACACTCTTGTATGCTCATTACCAAAAAACATACAAGATGTCAAGCTTGAATTGGGTCTTTATCACATTGTGCTTTTGGAAAAAGTGGAGAAGAGGGTAACTCTTTAACAAAAAAAAAAAAATATATATGTATTATTAGCAACTGTATGCTGATTTGTACATTACATTTAGCCAACGGAGTTAAGTGCCACCAGCTTCTGTTATTCTCACACACGTGCCAAAGGAAATTCTGTTGCCTTTTCTAAGTCTACACTGAAGAAGTCCCAGTTATAACATTGGTTTTATTTGCACAACCCCACTAAAGGCAACACCTGTAGTACCTCATGTAAGAAGATGCAATACTATGCCCATACTAATAAATCAAGTGCACCTAGAAACATTATCAGTCACCAAAGCCAAGCAGGGCAGAATGGTTCATAACTCTTCTAGGAATCTGCCCGAGCCTCCAGAACAGGGTGATGGTGTACAAAGTGCATACTGTAAACTGTCTCTGCCACCCCAGCTCCTAAGCCACATCTGGGAATTCTTTGGGTAGAATAGCAAGTAGTTGGAACAGGCCAAATTCGTGCTGGGGAATATTTCAACCACAAATGATATCATTTCAGTATGTCCCCAGGCATGTCTGAATTTTCCAATGTAAATTCAGTGCCTACCTAATGTAGACACTTAAGCTAATAGCTGAAAAAAGGCTTTCTTAAATACTGAAATGCAAAACTGAATACTGATGCTTTTTTGTAATTCTTAATCATTTTCAGAGAAGAATAGCCATATAGACACTAACTCAATTAAGAATTAAATGCTACAAATGCATGTTTTTCATAGAATTGTGTATCGAGAATGCCAGAGAGAGAGAATTTGTCAAGGTTCTTTTACTAAATTCATCATATGGTCCATGCTTTGGGTTACTGGGCCTTGTGCTTTGCTTAAATGAAGATTAAAGCAATAAAAATAAATAAGTAAAAAAAAACAAACAAAAACCCTACTATCGCATTTCAAGAAAAACATCAAGGCTGGTGAGGGAAAGTATCTTTCACTGTGCACTGAGTCCCACCAGCACACTGAAACAGAAACTTTCTATGGTTCTGTAAAGTTGTATTTCACTGGTTATTTGGCTTTGTGCACCATGCTAAAAGATAGCAATGCTATGGAAACACTTAAGTGCAAGTATCAACTGTAGCTGGAAGAAAAATCTTCCCAGTAAGAATGTCAAGTTTTGCAAAAATTCCACCAAGCTCATCACTGTCCCAAATTACTGTAGTAAGTCTAAAAATATACCTAGGTAAGTTGAAAAACAAATGTAAAACATCAGTTAAGCAAGCAAAAAGAAATTGCAGGGATTTCTCCTGTCGTTAAACAAAAACTACCAAGTGCTTCCTCATTCCCTTTCCCTCCCCTCCCCTTTAAGTCTTTAGGGGAAAACTCTGTCCTCCCATTAATACCACCAGCTGAGGAGCATGTGCCATCAAGCATGATTATTTATCAAGTTCTTCCACTTCAGTGGTGGTGGTGTGTTTTGGTTTTTTGGGGTTTTTTTTAATTAACACAAACTACCAAAGGCAAAGGTTAGATTTAGAGATTTAATAGCTAAATGCCATTTTAAATTCTTATAAATTTGAGGCTTCTAGGAAACTACTTGGGTACAGCCTTCAGAAGTTCTGAGGGGAGCCAAGCTGCTAGGATGAAAGTTCCCACCGCAGATTGCTGGATGTTCAACTTGCCTCCTAGGACTCCCTATAAAACAGTGTAGTGCTAGGAGAGTATGGGACATGAACCTCTGTGCCCCAGATTAGGACTCTCTAGTATTTTTCTTCTCCAAAAAAGTCTATTTTAATGATTTTTAAAGTAGACTACTCAGCTAAAACTGATGTTCTGTTGTAAGCACTAAACTTTCACCCAATAAAACATTTGGAAAGTACATGTGGGCATCCCATGTCTTTTAGGGGCAAACAATATGTTATATCCTTCAGAGAGAATTCGAGTGCACAAAAGGAGAAGAAAGCAGACATTAAAACCATAGACGTAAATACAACCAGTTTCTTTACAACTCTGACTGTAAATAGCTTCAGCATGTTAATTTGGTGCAATACATGAATGAACCATATGGTCAAATGACTTTCCTATGTTGTCATCATCACAGGACAGAGTTGATTTTTCAGCTTGCTTGGAGTGAAACAAACCCCCAACTTCTAGTGTGATCTTAAAAAGCCACTTGCATTTGATGAGTAATCTTCTTGGCAGAAGATAACAATGCTTGCACCGACAAAAGTCATTCATACAAAAAGCTAAGCTTAAGGCAAGATTGAAAGCAACTGAAACGGTTTAAGAGGAGGCACAGCTCTTTAATCATGAGAGAATAAGAGAGATTTAATGAATAAAAATTAAAAAGAAAAGACTAATACCTTTTCTGTATTAAAATACTATTAGTATTTAATACTTTAAAATACTATTTTCCTGACATACTAGAAAAGCTGACAATATCAGGCTACAACCTAAACATGTAAATGCTGTAAATACCCCTGGACAAGTATTTTGAGCTTATTAAAAAATGAAAAGATAGCTGGCCAACTAGCATAGACACTAACCAAACATTAGATGCACATGGAACGCCGCTAAAGTAATACATTCGTGGTCCTTTTTCATGCAGTTATTTTCTCAGGCCAGGACACACATAGCAACATCAAAATAAGCGGACGCCAGCTATCACGCACATGTTGCAGGGATTTGGCGTGCATGAATTTTTACACATCATGTCGCTGTTTCCCATTAATTCCTGATTCAGTACCAGATGACATGCAAAGAAACAAAATTGCAACCTTTTGACTCCATTCAGTGGGAAATCTTACAACAGTATTGTAGTAATATTTTAGATGTACCAACTAAACTGAAATTAAACGTAATTTTTAAATTAAATTACCTAAATACCTTTGCTACTCCAAAAGTTCAGAAGTTAAGGTGGTGTCCACTTACTTACCAATTTCTTAAGACACTCCTTGCAAACCATAACCACAATTCATTATGGTTAAATTGAATAAGTTTTGATGGGTTTTAGGGGTTTTTAAGCTGATTAATCACTGAAGTGCAGCAACTTTTTCTTTCAGGATACTGTAAACTCTCTCTATGCCTCAAGAAAGCCTACATCACTTTACAAACCTTGCTATTACCACTTTTCTTTTCCTGTTCAACTCACACACTCCATTAAGACTACCCGCTAGATTGAATTCAAGATATGACAAAGATGCAGTATGAAACTCCAGTTTTGAGAATCAGACTTGAAAAAATTGTTTCATGAAATGATTAGTTACACATTTGCAGCTGCTCTGACTGGTGGGAGGAAAGGGAGGATGAGGTAGTACAAATGCAAAGCAAGATTCAAACACATTTTTACAGCATTTCTACACATCTACAACAAGACACAATCATATTCAACAAGAAATTTAAGACTAGTGCCATTTAATTTAGAAAGTTGTAATTATACACAGATGTACATTAGTGGATAATTTCATTACCATTACTTAGATCTTCCAGACCACTTACCCTTCTGGTTTTGGTATATTTACAATCATAGAATCGTTAAGGTTGGAAAAGACTCTTAAGATCATAAGGTCCAACCGTTAACCTAACACTGCCAAGTCCACCACTAAACCATGTCCCTAAGCACCACGTCTACCTGTCTTTTAAATACCTCCAGGGATGGAGACTCAACCACTTCCCTGGGCAGCCTGTGCCAGTGCCTGACTACCCTTTCAGTGAAGAAGTTTTTCCTAATATCCAACCTAAACCTCCCCTGGCACAGCTTGAGGCCGTTTCCTCTCGTCCTATCACTTGTTACTAGGGAGGAGAGACTGACCGCCACCTTGCTACAACCTCCTTTCAGGTAGTTGTAGAGAGCAATAAGGTCTCCCCTCAGCCTCCTCTTCTCCAGGCTAAACAACCCCAGCTCCCTCAGCCACTCCTCATAAGACTTGTGCTCCAGACCCTTCACCAGCTTCGTTGCCCTTCTTCGTTGCTGGACACGCTCCAGCACCTCGATGTCCTTCTTGTAGTGAGGGGCCCAAAACTGAATGCAGTACTCGAGGTGTGGCCTCACCAGTGCCAAGTATTGAACCCTATATTCCTTACAAGCATTGCAGAGCAATTAGCATTTTGTCAATTGTTATTTCACTTGGCACAAAAAAAGAGATATTAAAACTGATCCAAGTCCCTAGGTATTGCTCCTATATAAAAAACGCTTAAAACCACTACTGTTTTTCCTATTTCTGTCTTCCAATACTTTTTTTTTTCCTTTTAATTAGTTTCAAGTATCACGGATTTGACATTTAACTGCTATGTATTAGAACTCATTATAGCAGAGATTTCTGTCCTACACTGGCTTCCTATCAACAAGAGAACAACTTACCAACATGTAACATCACTAGATATATTAAGATATCACACGCCTTACAAGTGGCGAGTCAACACAGACTTCAGCAAAGCTCTTGTGGTTGAAAATATCTTAAGTGGCAGCTGAGTGTGCCTCCAGTACCAGCCATTCCTCTCACAGACAGAGCCAGATGCTGAGCAACAGGCAACATTCCGGTGGAGATGGTTGGGAGCTACAACTGCACCCCGTGCTACCTGGACAGCACCATGTGTCTCTTCCATGGAAATGGCAGCAAGGCAGATGACAACCTCTCACAGGCTAACACACAGCACTACCCAAGGGCTAAAGCCATCCAGCTATCCTAGACACACGTCAAAGCAACTGCTTTGCTCATGACCGTGTACCAGCACAACTTTTCAAAGAAGTTCATGCAGAATACAAAGCGGGGAATTACACAGAATAAAACAAAGTTCTGCTTACCTTGGTAGCATACACTCAGATAGAATAATTGAGAAATGTGACTTCATGGGACAAAATACATGCGAAGCCTTAATATCTGTTTCGGTACTTCCTTTTAAGATGTTGGCCAAGGGCCAACTGCAGACAGATTTTCTTCTACTAATGATTTTCTAAGAGGAAACTGAATGCTGGCAGCATCTTCAAAGAGCATCGTTTGATCCAGCTGGCCTAATACAAGGCTTCACTGCATCATGCAGTACAGATCAGTCAAGTCAGTTGATGATTTTGGAAGGGGTACTCTCGCTGCAGCAGACACTCCTCTCAGCACTTCATATACTTCTGTTCTGGGGCCAGATACACAGAAGTACTTTGATGTTATGTAGAGCAGCACTTGGCATTGCAACAGTTTAATGCCTGCTACGATTCAGATCCCTAAGCCAAGCATGAAGGCTCCTTACAGAGCTTAGTTACCTAAGAAAAGAAAACTCAAAGCCGAGCAGAGTCAGACAGCTGCCTAAGCCACAGACACAGCCAAAACCCAATCTTTGCTACTGCTGGCACTTAATATCTGCCTCTTGTTTTCCCCCCAATTCAGTTTACAATCTTTTAATTAGATATCACATTAGATGCTTATAGAATAGCTAAGCAGGCTCTGAAGCCCCAGTTCCTCCTAACCCAGGAGAGCCTCCAGCAGAGGCCAGTCCAGCATGCCGGCTGGCTTTCTGACCCAACGCTCGCTCCCTGCCTTCCAAGAGGTCTTCAGAAACATGACTCCAAGTCTCTCTTGCTGTAGTAAATGAATCCAGCTTTCCTATGTGCCAGCCCAGCATTCTAGCAATTTAATGTAATTACATTACAGGGGCACTCATGCCTTCCCTTGTCAGCAAAAATGTTTTGTACGAAACTGAGATAAAGCGTCCTCTGAAAATGCCTGGAACGCTGATTCTTACAGGCAGGATGAGCAGGAAATATCCCGTAAACAAATGCTGACTTCCTTTGGTTGCCAACTTGCTTACCATTAGTAAAACAGACACTTCTAAGTACACCACTAAGCAAAATACAAGTAACCAGAAAAACAATGAAAAAATATATATATACACACACACTTTACAATATTTGATTACCACTGTTAGACATAATGTCTGAAGTTATTACCGCAAAGATGATTTAATTTTTATTCTTATTCCTTTACTCAGTTTAAGTAAATTGCTGCCAGAGGTACATTCCTTTCATACGTTTGAATATTCAAAACAAAAATAGAAGCTTCCAACAGCAGGAAACAAACACTACACATGCATAAAAGGCGGCAATTTTAAGTTCTCAAAGAAGGGGGGAAAAGTAATCAAGATTATACTTTGATAGCTCCATATATAGGAAAGATGTTCAGATATACTCTCAGTAAAGACACTCAAAACATTTTGAAAATGCCAATTACTATAAGGTGTAGCCTTCAGACAAAATTAAGTGTCTTAGTGCCCTACCTTCTCTGTAAATTTTACCTTTACTTAGGGCAAAAGTACATATTTTAGAGCTTACAGGCACTATTTGAAGTACCGAAACAACCATAAAACCTGACGTTTTATAAACCCAGAATGGATTAGGCAAAAATAATGCTTTATCTGAAGTTTCTGGTATACACATACACATATTCTCTGAGGAAGGTCTGATCCAACTTTGCAGCAGAAGACTTATTTGTACAGCAAATGGGATCAACTGGAAGTTCTGGTTCAACTTCATTTAAGATTTCTGGGCACAATAAATTTACTCAACTGATAAGAGCCAATGAGCAACAGAAACCCCCAGGTAGGGCAGGTAGGGCTATTCAGACAGTAGGCTTTTACGTATAGGTAAGCTGTTAAATACAAAGATTTGCTTTTCAGTATATTTTAGGGAACTAAAATTTGAACATAACCTAAAAGTAACAGCATGACTTATCACCCAAATGCCAACATTGGTTTAACATACACTGAGTTAATTGATTAGCCCGCAAATGCTATGTGGTTTTGGACTGTATTGCACTATTTTACAACAAACAATAAATTCTTCTGTAAGCATCTGACATCATATAATGTGATCGTAAAGGAATAAAAAACCCACAACATTCTGACAGTTCCATGAGAATTCAGGTATCCAGCTCCAGTTGACCTCTAATAAACCATTTTCCCTTTTGCCTGGAGATTTCATCCACTCTAGTAATAAGTGTCTAAATTAAGTGGTCAACCTTATCACCTACCAAGAAAGCAGAAAACTAAACGCTACTTGCCTTCCAAAACCGGCAAGCTAGTATACCACCAGAAAGAGGAAATAAAAAACCCCACAAAACAAGCCACAAACCCAAAAAACTACAACACATCCTTCATTTGCATCAGCTGTACAGTAAAAAAAAAAAAAGCAAAACTGTTGGAGATGAAGCGGTCCTCAGACCAAGGGGACAATCAAGACAGTGCAGTAACACACCCCCCCCACACACACACACAGATAAAGCGTGAGTGGATAAGAACGCATCTTCTTGCCAGAGGCTACTTCTAACAACATCCGCTAACCCAAGTCTACCATGCCTAAAGAAGCCCAATCAACCAAGCAAAAATCTCCACAGAGGCTACCAGTGGCAGAAGCAGGACTAGCACCCACTGTGAAGTGCCCAAGGACCAGAAAGCAAAACAGAATCTGGCTCTGACTTGTGGGAGAGATGGTCACCTCTCCACAGAAACAGCAGAAGCAACGGGAAAGGTTCATGCACCAGAAAGCACACGAATGCAACAGAAACACTGCAGAGAAGCCATTAAAAGGCTTTGCTGTTTTTTCCTAAGACTATTAAATCCTCATGATTCATGAAGCTGCGTAAACGTACAAGGGTGGGTGGCGGGAAGGAGGATAAACATTTAAGGGTACTGGGACTGATGGAAGGGTCAACTCTCAAGTGCACCAGTAACTTTGAAAGCAAGGAACAACCATCTCTAAGGATGGCAGCAGGTAGTCAGAAACAGTATCTAGTATTTCCTGCTAAATGTATTGTGTCTCGAAAAAAATCTCACTTGTCTGCACTACCTGCCACAGACTATGGAAATAAAATATCACAAAACATTTGCAATGATTCTTTAATTTAAAGATAACATCCAAGCCTATTATCACTCAGTTTTAATTCCCCAAAGAAAAGATTGATGGAGACAAAAATAAGGCATTTCTTTCAATAGTTAATTCATGTTGTTTTAAACTAATGTTTAAAACAGCCTTCTATTCTGAAGTTATTGTCAGTGCAGACATAGTTTCACGATTTACACAGTAAGTGCACACTCAGCAGCAATGGTGTTTACGCTGCTCTTTTAGTTGCATTAGATTGAGGAAAAAATCCAAGAATAATTTAATCATAAATCATCATCAGTCAAAAGGAGTTAAGTGATCTGATCTGTTATAAATAGGCTTGGAAAAAAACTTCAACAGCAAAAAAGAAGAATCAGGAAGACGCCACAAAACTTTGCCATTTGCAACTTGTTAAAAGCATCTTGGTATGTCCTGTGTCCACCTCCAGGGAGTGTTTTGTCACCATGTCTCGTATGGGTTGTGTTTTGAGGTACACACTCAGGTAGCAGCATTGTGTTTTGAGGTACACACTCAGGTAGCAGCATTGATTTTAGCATGCCTGTCTCATACCTACTGCTTTTCCCACACTTTGTAACATCTGCAAAGAATATTTTAAGTTTTTTTGTTTGATTGTTTTAACTGATCAGTTTCTGGAATGGGACAAGGTAGAAAAAGTGGTGACAGGTCCCAAATATGTAGGGCATGGCTTGATGTACAAACAGTATCTGCCCACCATGCTTCTTTCAAAGTCCATGACTCTTGTTTGAGAATTACTGCGTGTATTCATTTTCTCTCTTGAGCGCTTTCCAAGATGTGAAATTTGAACATTCAAGTAGCTTAATACAAGTACACAGACTCCAATTCAGATCCAAGAGATACAGTGGGCACGTTAGTCAATCAAAAAATTAACAAGATTAGACTAACCCCATTTAACAATCCCAATTGATTTCCCTTACAGCAGATGAAAGATCCCAGAGAACAACTAGTCCGTCAAGGGGAAGAAACCAGAGGACAATACAATCTTGAACTGCTGAAATGCTTTGCAAAGCCAGCAGGTAGCTGGTGCCGCTTACCCTGAGAAGTCAGCTGCTTTAAGGGCTGCTGAAAGGGACTGTTGGCACTTCACCACCATCTCCATCCTGAGCTGCTGGACTGTCCCCACTTCTCCCCTTATAGGCACTATAGGTGTGGCAGATCAGGGGATCCGATTCATTCAACTGACTTGACAGCTGGGCAGGGGAGTCTGGATGTATGGATGTATTATTTCACCGGTTGTTGGGTTTTTTTTAAGCCATGAGATCAACCACTAAATTATCTGAGGTATTTGAGGCAAGGGAAGCAGCAGTCAGGGTAGCAGGGAAAAGAGTGCTGAAAGGGGTGTTCCCATTACAAGTAAAGGATTACAAGTTTAGTTACAACATTAAACCACCCATCACTCAAAACCACTACATATTTTTCTGCTTGAAAGGCAATTACTCCAACAAATGCTCAGGCATGATTTAATGCCATCTCTTGTTAATTCTACAGTATCAGAAGTGTCTGATGAATTAGCCTGCATTTTGAAGTCCTGTCCCTAATCCTCTTTGAATGCAACTCATCACTGCTTGCTTAGCTCTCTAAAGGGAAAAAGAGAGGGGGGGGGGAACCAAAAAAAAAAAAAAAAAAAAGCTTTTCCACAGGGGGGTGGGGAGGGGTGGGGAAAGCACAGAAAGCAAAGGGTGTCGTGCTTTCTTTTAATATTTACGCACACAAGAAAGTCTTATATTTTCTGGAAGTCCAGGAAACTGGAGTTAAATAATTGAAAGAAAAGCGAAGGATTGAATAAATAAGGAGAACTCAACTTAAAATGTATGCATCCAACAACTTAAGTATACTGAAGTATTCTAATAACCCAGGTATTTCCAATTCCCCATCTTCTGCAGGAAGCAGTAGGCAATCCCTCAGCTGCAACACAAGAACCAGCTGGGGCAGAAGGGAAGAATGGAAGAAGAAAACTCCCATGCCTTTACACACATCTTGAAGCACAGAGAGCAGAAAGGGAAAGCAATTAGAACTAAATCCTTTTCAGCTTAATTTTGTTTTATAAATATTTAAACCTGCCAATGTAAATGTATATCCTCTTGATCTCAGTTATCAGAAATGCAAGTATACGAAGGCAAAACTGCTGTGGCAGTCACATCTGCAGTTTGTTAGTAAAGGGAACAAGGTGACTATTATAACAAAACAACATAGAAACAGGATCCAAGAGAGCTATCTTGAATGAGGGGAAAAAAAAAAGAAAAAAGAAAAATGAGATGCGGTTAACAGGTTGAGTGTTTTACTGGATCAGATCTGCAGGGTTATGACGCAATGAAGCAACACATTACACCACATTTTCTCAGCCCTAACAGAAGGTTATCGCAGGCATATAAGGAAACTGAAGATAGGTTGAGACAAGGGAATTAAAGTTGCTGTCTTGGATCTTTTCTGTAGCATGCAAAAGGGTTGCTTTGTTCTTGAAGAAAACAATAGGAAAACACAAAGCAAGACTGACTTAAAATCTTAACCTTTTTAAAAAGGGTTAATCTTCAGATTCAGAAACTAAGCCACTGAAGCTATTTCCTTCTACCTTTTTCAAGGAAGACATCTTTGAACATAAACAGATGGAATAAGTCCCAGAAGTCTGAAAAATTACTTAGTAACTCCTCTAATTAAATAACCTTACGACAAGTTGCATTTGACAGATTACTTCTGCCTTCAATAACTCTCTGCGTATTTTCCCTTCCATCCCAGCATTAGGATTTACAGACAAGTCTCTGCAGCTCTGGGCACATGACACAGTACACGTAGTATCACTATTTAGCATCAGTATTTAACTGCAGATTCTTATTAAAAAAAAATCAAAATGAAAAATATTGTCCACAGCAAGTATGAAGTTTTAGTACAGTCCAAAAATTCTGACAGTAAATGATATCTACCAATGTATTCAAACATTAAAGGCTCCATAGTATGAAATTCACACAAATAATTACCAATAACGTCTTTCAGTTTTGCCAGACCTAGACAGCATCGTTTATCTGAAATACTCTGGGCTACTAAATCAAAGGTCAATCCCATAATGAAATAAATGCCTATCACAAACCAGAGAAGAAGTGTGAAAGGCAGACCCCTGCATCAGGAGGAAGAAATACTAATCACTACAGAGATAAGGGACATCTATACTTCCTTCAAATTCTTTCTGCCAAATTTTAGTACTAAGATTTGTATCTGAAACAGGCAATGCAGATCTTTGTATCTCTGCTCAACACAGAACAAAACTATACAACATTGTGCCTTTGAAAGACACCATTCTGCAATAAGGCACCAACTGGGAAAATAAGCTTGCTTTTTTTGTCTACTAAGGTTAACACCCAAACCAATGCTAGTACAGGAAACCAATGGCAGAGCACTCTATTAGTAAAATTTCGACCACGCACAGACCCACAGCTTCAAGGCAGGAAATCGGGCATCGCGCCTTGCTGCTACACATTCTGCTCCTAGCACACAGCGCTGCTTTTCCGCCGAACTGCGCTTCATTAGTTTGTCTGTACTTTCTGAAAAAGTACATTCCTTCAAGTTGGGATGCCATTTGTTCAGTCCTGAGCAAAGGCAGAGTGACGCACAGAGGGAAGCAGCAGCTTTATGCAGCTAAATTTTATACTAAGTGTATAAATGGAGCCCTTTAGATATGATTTAGGTCCTGTGCTCAAAACCTTCAAGATTTCCACTGTGTATCAGATATATCTATGAGGCCTGGGAGAACATACCCTGCAGCTGTGAGACAAAGCTAACAATACACAAAGCTGTTTGTAGGAAAATAAGTTTTTCAGGACTAAGGGGAAGATATTCAGAAAGGACTGGGCAATTTACTGAAGCATCCCAGGAATTCTGCACACGTGCAAGTAGCAAGCCGGAAGGCCATTTCACACTATACAGGCACACTGGAGTTAGTTAATCTCATTCTAAAAAGAGGTGGGAAACCTCCTCCTAGATGTTAAGGCCTAGCAAGAAGAGGATGGGGGCTAAAGCCTGCTCAAGTCATGGCCTATTCATCTGCAGTCCCTCAGAGGAGAGGTCGCCAACTGTGCGCCCTTCGCGGAGATCTCACACAACCTCCACAAAAGGCCCTTATCACAGAAACTGACCTAAGAGGGGGAAAGCCAGAACTAAAGGCTGATCCAAGCATGACGGCTAAACCAGGTGCAATGCAGAAAGCTTTTGTGCTGCTCTCAAACCTACCAATAAGGAAAAGTCTTGGAATTCAATAACTCAAAAGACTCCAACAGGAAAGATGACTCCAACTCAGATTCCACTTTAAGGCTGCCTAACTCCAACTATGAGAAACTTCTCAAAGTCGAAATTTAAACCCTTCTGCAGCATTTTATGAGCTACCATTTTCTAGAATACATTAGCTCAAACAAGGGTTTTTACTACCAACTTGGAAATGAAATATTAGCCTTAACGTTGGAAAATGCCAAAAGATGAGGTAAAAGCTATCATCTGTTTTGGAAGTCATGAATGGTATAAAAGATAAGAGCAAAACGTCACTCCTATCATCTACTGTTTCCACAATATGTTCTACCCCACTATTTGCAACAGTGAGCGCTCTGCCTCCTCTAGATATGCCCATATACTGAGATTTAAGTCAGGAGTCATCCCAAAGTGAGAAAATAAAAGGATTTGCGCAGAAAGACTCCTTATATTCATGTGCATGCATGCATATATACATATATATGCACACACAAAAATATATACACACATGCATACACACAGAGAGAAGTAACCTTTCACATTAGCAGCCAGAAGTGAATGCAAATCACAGATTTACTTTGTGGTAGAAAAATAGGGCCAGGCACAGGGTGGGACACCCAAGTGCACTTTCAACAGCTCAACAGAAATCCTAATAAGTAATTTGAACTACCACTAGAAGAGAGGGAAAAAAATTTAATTGCTCTCTGGCAAGGGAGAAGAGAGTTGAAATCCTGATCACAGCACAATAGCAAATAATAAAACTAAGAGATACATTACCTCAAAGAAGAAAAAAAAACTAAGGAGAAGCAACAAGATTTCACAAAAGCTAAGGAAAAAAAATAGTCATATCAACTGTCTTGAACCCAAGCCACAGCAGCATTCTCAAATTTAGCTGGTAGAACAAAAGGGTGTGTTCGGCTTCCTGAAAAATACATTGTCACATGGATTAGAAAAGTCCTTAAAGATGAGACAGTAAGGACTACATGATATTCAGGAAAAACAATGTATGTCTATACCATAGAAGGCAGCTCCAAATCACAAATAAGCTCCAGTACAAATATGGTTACCAGTTTGATGCTTGTACTGACCAGCAGGCTTCATATTGAGAAAGATCACTGCACTGCTGTGAATGTTTTAATTACTCTATGTGAACGTACTAACTCATTCATACGTTGGTGGTCAATCAAGCAAGACACAGTCAGGTAATGCAGTAAGTATCTAACACTACAAATAATTTAAAAAAAAAATAAATGTGCGATTTTCATGATCATAAAGAGTTTGTTTCATATTTTTATATTGCTTCTTATTTCTCATCATTTTTCATTTCATTTTCTGTAACAGTCAAAACAGTAACAGAACTGACAGAATGAAATAGCTGATGTGGTGGGAAAGGAGAGAGGATTATTTTAGTATTGGCTAGTCCATAAAATACTTAGGAAAAAAATATATGATTTGAGACAGCGACATTTTCTTTCCATGCATCGGTCTGAAAACATGGGTTTTATTTATGCACTCGCATACACTGCAGATGTGATCCTCAGTTTTGCACAGCAGTAATACCACTTCACACCTGAAATCTGACTCATCTACTCTTTTCCAACTGTTATCTGACTAGATCATCTCCTCTACAGGATAGCAACCTTCTTTCTGGGTAAAAGGGTGATCGCTGTCTTTAAATCAGTCTCACACTCCATTATGAAGTGCCACTGTGTTGACTAAATTTATCAGAGACATCTCATCACACACACACAAAAAAATAATTTTCAACACTCGGCTGTGCAATCAGATTGCTATGGCTGTGTTGTCCACTTTTACTGATTGTAGAGACTGTTTAATCTCTCTTTTGTACAGAATCTCATTTTACATAGAACTTTAAGCAGGCTCATCCTTTACAAACACATAAAACAGCTGTCCAGCCCCAACAGTTCAGACAACAGGGGGATGAAGGGAGCAAGCAGTAACGTGAGATACTACATGTAGACATCAAGACAGTTGCATCATTGGCTTTTTAAACTACTTCCTTCATTGTTGTTCTTTAAAATAATCTATAATTCCTCATTACAATGAGGCATTACGAGTGTCAAGTTTCATCAGCCAGTCCTTTCACTTCAAGGCTGAATGACAACATTTCCGAGAGCAACAAGGTTATAAGCCGTAGACATCCAGGATCTCAAGTCTGAAAGCTAGATCCTCTAAGGCAAAACAAAAAACACACACCCAAATGAAAACAACTTTCCTGGGTATTTCTTAAGTCCTAGAACAGTTTGTTTCACCTAAAAGATCTAGAGGATCAAACTTGGAGGGATTCAAACTACATGAGTCAGAAGTTTTCAGATACTGTACTCTTATTTTCCTAGTGACTTGTTTTGAAAAGTGTGGATAAATAAACCAGGTATAGTCAACTAGCTTCGATTTTTAGACCAGTCACGCTATCCAAAAGTTAGAGCCACCAGATTTTAAAAAACCCACACATTGCTCTAATTTCTTACCCCATTTTGTTTGTATTTTGGAAAAAAAAAAACACACAAAAATATTGAGTCACAGCATACAAGTGAAACTGAGCATCAGAGAGGTAGTACTTAGCATAGCCATACTTCTCACTTACACAGACTAATAATTCAAAAGCTATTTCTAGACTAACAAGTAAATATGATCTGTCAAATTCCTTAAATTCTGACTCACATAGCCAGATTAATAATTGAGTTGCAGCCTAAATGCAGCTTTACTATCATTTTTAAAACTTCAGTAAGACTAGAATAGATAACAGAATGATGCAAGCAGCAGCATTTATAAGCTAAGGCCATGAGAAATTAGGCTTTGTAATCTTAACCCACAAGGAGTTACATATATTTGAATTCACAATACAGCTGTTCCTTCAGGAACATCATAATCTGATCTGTCCTTATCTACTACATTGTCTAGTTTCAAAGAACTTGACAAAGATGAAATATTGAAGTTTATTTTGAATTGAACAACAGATTCAAAAGGTGGAGGAAGAAGAACAAGAAAAGGAAAGAAACGGGACAGTCCATCAAGAGAGTTTTCTGGGACAGGAGGAAGGCTAAAGAATACTGACACACACAGATGCAAAAAAAAAACTCCTAGAGAAAAATGAAGGAAAACTTCAGAACCACCAAGCAACAATTCAAAGCAAGTATTTCTTTGGCATTTAATTCTCACTACTGCATGCATGTGTTTCAGATAACAGCAACTTTAAAAGGCTTATTATTAAAAACATAGACTGCTTGAAAACTCATTTATTTTACACTTGCAGGAAAACACAGATAAAGACAGATGTAGATTAGGTCACCTGCTCTTAAAGCGTGCGCTGTTCTGTTGATGGATAGTATTCACATGTTGAGATTAAAGTTGAGAAAACGAAGTGCTAAAGAAAATTCTGAAAGATAAAATGCCCTAAATTTACACAAGCACTAAAAGCAACATTCACCAATAATTTAAAAGGGGAAAGGAGAGGGAGACACAGGTTAACTTCTCTAGCTACTGAACTACTGAATGCTACTTTCCAAAAGCCAAGTATCTGCTAATTTTTGCCAGGCCCAAGCGATATCGCCTGGTGACTCCAACCTATTCCACCTTTTTCTTTTCACTCACACTTCTTTCCTCTATGAGGATAAGCCAGCCTTTAAAACCAGAGTTGAATTCTTTGATGCTCAAACTGATCAGGTGCCACTGAATCAAGCTGCAAAACGAACAGGAGCAAGTTACAGCAGTGGTTTCCTACATCGCTTTTGAAAGCCGCCAGCTCTGCTTCTTCAACCTAACATCAAAACCTGTTCTGATCCTGCATTTCACAAGGCTGTCCGTTTCTCTTTCTCTGCTGTTTTTGACTGCTGGCATTATAAAAAGGAGTTGCTTACTGTCAGCATTAGCTGCACCTGAAAAACCTATGTATTATAATTTGGGATGGCCATACTTTGTTCTAAAACAGTGCTAAACACTGTTTACATATTTTCTGCTACCGCTTCAAAGCCATGCACCCAGCAACCACCATTTTTACAGTTTCTTGTGCTTGTGACTCCTTTACCATCAGCACTTAAGGCAAAACACTCAAAAACCCATTGTCAGCTCCATACCCAATGCTAACCCTTTGTTGCAATGGCACATATTTAGAAGTAATGCCGAGATTTATATAAAAGTAGTCTCTAAACTTTCTTATACGGGGAGAAATGCAACTGGGCAAGGGTTTCCCTTCATAAGCACAACAATATAATAAATTGGTTTGGAATATTTGTTGCACAAAATTATTATTAGGTTTATTCCTCTATCAGCTCCTTTCATTACTACCAAAGGAATTCTTTTTTTTGGCTGGAGTTACTGAAAACAACTGGCCCATTGCTAAAGAAGAGAGAGAGAGAATTGTCAGACATAAGAGGGAACTTAGAATTTTAAAATCATAGTAGTGTAGGTAAAAACCAAGAGAATATTAAATATTTGTTAAAATTCATGACCTACAATGGGAGCAATAGGTTTTCTGTTAAGGAACACCTTTATAAATAAATTGTTTTTTAATCAGGCTATTAGTTTAAATGCTTTTCAGATACAATAATAAGAATGTCTTAAACGCATGACTACAAACAACAACTTTGAGAGTAACCTTGGTTCATTGCTTGGTTACAGTAAGCCTGAAGCAGTGCACACAGACAGGTTTATTGACTAGTTCTGGACACAAAGATCTTGCATTTATGAAATCTACGTACTTGAGTCAAAGAAACTTACACAGAAACTCCTACACCACAGTTTACACTTCACTTTAATAGAAGGTATTGATTCTGTCTTAAGCATCAGTTTATTCCACTGACTACAAACCACTGCTGCCAGCATCACTGAAGAGAAACAAGGCAATTCAATTTTTAGATTTTTCAAATATCCTTTTGTGCTGTTTTTCAGAAGTGTTTTAATTAATGGTAAAATTGTATTTACGGCATAATGAGATACTCTTGACACCACTGCAAGTAAAAAGCAGAGTACATTTTTTTAAGCCTAAGGTACAAAGTCCTATGACAGTTATTCAGGACTTGTCTAGTGAATTTAGTATTCAGAAATAGTTCACTGGCAATGACACCTTAAGCCTTGTGAATAGTAAGCAGCACCTTCTATTTCTTAGTGTCCCTTTACACAGGGATGAACCTATGCCTGTATCTTCTCACATTAAACACTTTCAAGTTGAAGCTGTACATTTTTCCACTCCTGTTTAATTTAGATTTCTTAGCCCAGTTTTCCTCATGTTAATGGACTTTTTTACTACCATCTTGCACTCTGCTAGGTTTCTGGATTAAAGAGGTTTTTTCATTTTTTTTTTTTTTTTAAATCCACTTTTTTATTTGGAGTGATTTAAAATAAAAGAAACTGCCCCCATAATAGTTTTTATTTCATATGCTTATTCTTCCTTGCCCTCCTCCCCAAAGAAAAATACACAGTATCTCAAACAGTTTACATACCTGATGGCAATTCTCAGGGATAATTTTGGGAAACACCTACCACCAACACCAAAACCAACCACCTCATATTGAAGGTCTTGACCATATCACAGAAAGTGAGCATATGGGGCAGGGGAAATCGATGCAAAAGGTGATCTGGAGAACATAGCCTATCAGCCCTCAGATGTGATATCAAGAGGGCTCTCTTCTGAACAAAAGATAATGCTTCGCACTTTTTAACGAGGTTAGTCCTTTGTATCTACCTGGATCTGTCCAGGTTAAATGCCAGGAAACTCTGTAGTGAGAGCAGAAATAAAGGAATTTGAGGAAAAATGCAGAACCTGCAGCACTGACAGAAGCAGAGTCACGAGATTTCTCAGAAGAAAGGGGCTTGTCTGGAACTCTCTAGAGGGGGGAAAAGGGGAAAAAAAAAGAGGAGAATATAAGACACTGTTTACTCATAAAACCTGAATGCAGACATCTAAGGACAAAAAAAAAAAGAAGCTGCGTGCTCAGGTTTAATCATGGAAAAGAAAAGTATCTTGGGATTATTTCATAAACTCTTGGAAGGCAGCAGAGATCATAAGGTATGGTTCTCCAAGATGAAAAGAAACCTAGAGCTCTGCACCAGCAGGATCAAGAAAAAACAAACCTGCTCTGAAGTCCAAAATGAATCTTAATCATGAGTATCTACAAGCTATATAATGGTATGAATAATACATACTCCAGATGAGAAAAAGTAAATATTTGTTCTCTTAATGAAATCATTCCTTTGGAGATGAAATAAAATACTGGTTATTTTTACTTAACTTTGAATTCTCACATTTTCATCCCCTTAAAAGGAGAACTGCATCCCTGATGATGATAAGATTTTCTTGGAGAAGATCAGTATGAGCTGCAGGGCTCTGAACTTTCTAGAAAGTACACTGAAATCTTGCAACCTTTTGAAGAAAATAATGTCTTTATTGCCAGTCAAACTGAAAGCATGAATTTCTGTAACTAGGGTAAAAAATACAGTATAGGAAGCAGGAAATACACCAAGTGTCAGGGAACCCAAATGAGAGCACTACTGGAAGAACAGTACCACCTTCCTCCTCCATACTACTGATAAACTGGACATGCCTGGCTTTCAATGAAGGACTAGATTAAAATTAGTTTTCCCTGCTCTTGCACCCGACTTTTCGCAGTTTGCATTCTTAATTTGCTTTCTATGTTGGTTCAGCACACAGAAGGACGTGCTACACGTGCACATTGGCGATATGTTTAGTTACAAGCTGAAAAACAGTTCAAAACCCCTAAAGCTTATTTCCAATGAGCTTTGGATATCCAGATTTTGTACACGTACAAAAGCCAACCTGGTTTTGTCACAATACCACCAAAAGATTAGCCCATTCAAATAGCGACTGACTCAACTAGCAAGAGCTAAGGACATACATGAGATAAAGGCAAAGGAGCAGAGCCAGCAGACACAGAACAGCGTGTCTGTCCAGGAGCTCTTCATCAGGGCTCTGCAGAAAGAGAACAAAGGAGAGCTCTGCTATGACAGATAGAGCTCTTCTAGTAGTGACTCAAAACCATTTGAGACTATTTTCAAGCAGGGTTTCTCTTGCCTTCCATCTAGATATTTATTAATCTCTTACCGAGTGCCAACAGAGCACCACTTTTCAGCTTTCAGTTTCATTTTCCACCAAAGGTGGGCTCAGGCATCTCCAAGTGACCGTTATGTTACACTTTGGAGTCCAAGCTGCGCAGCTACATTAGCTACGACCCAGGTAAAAGTTGTGAAGCTCAAGAGCGTGCAAGTACTGACACGTGAACCCAGACACTCAGCAAAAGTCTGTCCTGCTAGATCAATTGCAGCAGTCCTCTTCACGTGGCAGAGCTAGCACACCTGAGCACACACCACAGCACAAGTGTTATAGCGCATATGGATAGTGCATTGGGAGGACGTGGTCCAGCCAAGGTAGCAGGCTTGAATCACCAAAAGGAGAATCTGATCATGAGGCCAGCCCTCTTGACTGCTCAGAAAGCTTAGAAGTAAAGGAGTTTGTGCCCCGTGAAGTTTTGCTCTCTTTCTCTGCAGCCATTGGAAGAACTACCAAATCTCATCTATTAGGCTGACCCAGAATACAGATGCACAAGACATTTTTAAAAGTACATAAGTAAATTCAATTTTCTGGTTCCAAATCCACTTTTGTTTTAGTGATGCCCACTGAACCTAAAGAAGTGATGTATTTTCTCAACAGAAGGTTATCCCCTACAGAAAAATTGTCCCTGACTATTTTTTTTAAAAAACCTTTCATGCACACAGTAACAATGGAAACTGAAGGGGTGGGCAAAACCAAACCACAGTACGTATTTAACACTTATAAAAGGTACAGAACTTTGAAATATGTCATTTGTGCTATTCATTTTCCAGGTGCCCACCACTTACAGATAAAGTTTCAAACAGGTCTTCCTTGTAGGAGCAGTAAGTACTGAACTTTTGTAACAAAACAAGAACCTGCTGGAAACAAACTAGATTTCCATCATAAGATTTCTGCTTAAAATTAAAAACAGGTTCCATCTCAGAAGTCCACCTTTCCAGAAGCTAACACAGGCTATGAGAAATCATTCTTAATTCTTCTACAGCACCTTACACAGCAACATTGACTAATATGACAAAAAGATATTTCTCCTTTTCCATTGGTCCGTCATGGTACTTTAATAAAGCCAAATACCACAGCAGATGCATAAAAAGTCCCTGGCCAACACAAAAATTATTAGATGAACAGCTTTTTTGTTGCACAACCAGCAAACTGTATGGAAACATATTCCTTCCATAGGAAAAAAGAGTTACAAGGGAGAGAACAGAAAATGAAATAGCTGTTCTGGCAGTCAATACTTCTCTTATCCTAGAAAAACATATCTCATGTCATCCATCGTGAGAAATGTATTAATAAAGAAATGAAAAGTCTGGAATCCTCAGGCTGCCAAGTTTCATTGCAGTACAAGAAAACCAAGTTTGGCTTCCTCTTAACTCCTACTCGTGATCTTATCAAGTTCTTGTATTAGTCTTCCAATGACTCACATCCAAACAAACAAATCTTCATCTTTTAAATGCTTTTTAATTAAATTACTACTGATAAGATTTATATAGATGCAAACAAGAAGCTTTATCAAAATAAGATAGGGAAAATGCAAGAAACATACTAACCCTAAAGTTTGTGTGAATGCTTATCTGTGGGTTGACAACGTTCCTGTTCTGAATAACACTGTTTAAATTAAGATTTATTAGAAGTACACTAGGTATACCTCTTGGTCTACCAATTAAGGCATTGCTTGCTAAGACAATTCTGTTTTACAGATGATTGAAGAATAACTTGGCAAAACTGTCAGAGTTGTCTAATTTACTACATAAAAATATAACCTAGTAACATTCCTTTCTATCTTGAGAAGGTGACTGTAAAGAAAAGGATTTTCAGCTTTTGTTTTTAAGCCCTTGGAGGAATGCGTACTGTAGACATTACTCCAACTATCTAAAAGATAAAGCTAATAGAATATTAGAAAATTGTCAAATGTACAGCAACATCTAGCTTTTCCGTGCAGTTAATACATTCTAGCCCATCCACTTTCTCAGCACTGCATCAAGGATCTAAGCATTTATTTATAAAGTGTTCCCAACATTGAAGTCTCTACACACACATTTTAATATGACATTTAGAGTTTTCCCTGAATTTTTTTTAACAACAAACAGATACTCCTGACATTAATTTTTTGCAAGAGAATTTTAAGACTTCAGAATGAAGGCACGACAGCCACGTACTGCAACATGATGCGTATCTTTCCTAGGCATATAACTGACAAGCAAGTGCTGAATTAAACTGTTAGGCCAATCTGCCAGCACAAACAAGATCTTGAATAAATGGTAGTTTTTCTCTTAATTCACAAGGCTGCGTTTTGGGCAGAATTCACTTCAGTGCCTCCACAATGACCCACAGAAGAACTATCCCCAGAGTTCACAGCTCACTGCTTGGCCACGGGCCATCCCCTGCCCCACGCAGAAGCTGGCAATACACGCCTGCTCAGCGCTGCCAGCTCAACCGCGCGCTCTGCCAGGAAGCCATTACTCTGTGGACTCATACAAGCCTATGGGAGAGAGCAACTGATAACCAATTATTTCTTAAAAATATCTTTAAATGCAACAAGCACTTGCTCTTCTCCAGCCATATTTTCCAGCATTAATTTACTACAGTTGGGAGGAGCAACAGCTTTTGCTCCACTGCTACACTTAGGCTGCTCAAATCAATTATGTGCCATTTTGATGACATTTAACTGTTTCAACACAGAAGTGCCCAGACATGTCTGCCCCCCTTACGTCTGCTGTGCACCTAGTCCCCCTCTTGCGAGGCTATTCACGACTAATGCAACTTCAGCCTGATCTCCGATCAGCTGATCAGCCACATCAGCAATAAATCATAGAATCATAGAAAAATGATTTTTTTTTTTAACTCCTTGGTTGCAGTCAATGCAACTGAATAAACTTGCCTCAAAACCAGGCAACCCTTCCCTTCCCTAGTGATGGCCTACAAGGCATGGCCTACAGACTCAACCGTTGACAGAGAGAAGTTAAAAATATCTAACTAAATAGCATAAAAAGCAAAAGACAGACCAACAGCCAGTTTCACAATCCATCTTGCACTGCACGTTCTTGCACAGGGCTATGGTCTTACATCAAATAAGCAGTGAAATATAAAAAGATTTTTCTTAACTTGTATTGCTATAGAGTCTAAGTGACAGATACAGACGTAATTGGGCCCTAAGCTCTATTGAATACTTAAATACAGAGTTACTTTGCTAGTTTTCCGGTTAGATTCACAGGCAGCCTTATTCTCATTTTTAAAGGGGAAACTATCCCAGAATAAGTGTGTGATAACAAAGGCAAGCCCATTTGTCAAACATCCCAAATGATTATTTTGGAAACAAACAGACATGTGCAATTTAATTTGATTTCACTTAGCAAGTGCTAAAAGCCAAACAATGGGATACTAATTAGTTCATGTTGACAACAAAAGTAAATTCCCAATTACTCTAAGGATTACTTTTCTGAAGCCAACCTTTCCTAATAAAGGCAAAACTGCTGTACTTATGCAGAAATACTTGATCAACAGATTGAAACTAGAGAAAGGTACAGCACTTTTAGAAGACAAAAGTCACTGTTTCATGTGACTATTAGTTCCCTGCAATAATTAATGATCTGGGGAGGTGGGATGGGTTAGGCTCATTTTCAGATATCTTGATTACAAGAAATGCAGTAGCATTAAAAGACGGAGCGCTATGCTACAAATATATATGCAATACTTCCAAGGAAAGGAAGAACTCAGATAAGACAGCAGGCAGGTCCCCAGATAAGAGAAAGACAAAAGTAAAAAGTCAGTTAAGAACCTCTTCAATATTACACAGATGGAGACAAAAAAGCTAACCAGAAGTCAATCAAGACAGCTCCTTCTCATCTTAAAGAAGCAATCCTCCATAAACCCCTACCTTCCTTCCCACCCCACCAACAGTTTATCTGTACAAAACTAAGAGTCCTAATCAAACTTTTTTTGACTGAGATTCAGTAAGAAGTTTGAAGCTTGAAAAGAGGAACTATTTGGCTTACTGTAGCATACAAAACACATATCAAGTTAGATGGAATTTAATAAAAAAGCCTAAGGAATAAAGCTTTAGGGATTTGCTACAGCCGGGCTCTTGATGAAGAGAAGTCATTCATGAAGGATGCTGAAGTAAAGGCAGAGCTATAACAATTATTGAACTTTAAAACTATGAGCTAATACTGAGAATAATTTGGGGGAGGGTAAAGCAATCAAAGCAACTCTGGTATATAGTTACCTAAATACACACGCACACAAAAATATCAGTGAATGATCTTCATCAGTGCCATAAAAAGATAAGATACTCAAACCTTCATAGTTAGAGGAAGAAAAAAAAATATGTATATATACCTATATCTCAAGTACCCCATATATTATGCCTATTTGGTATAAGTTTAAGATAAACCTTTTATATAAGAGGCATTCCAAACCCTACTCTGCAAGAAGACTGTAAGTAATTTATCATGTAAAAGCAGGTCCTTCACATAGAACTCCTTTCAGAGATGCATGTGGGGCTTAAAGGGTTCAAGATAACAACAGATTTGATTGGAACGTGGAAGATCAAGTTTATAGCTGTTATTGCTGTTTAGCTATTAATTGACAGGCTCCTATGCTTGCCATGGGGCTTGCTTGCCTTACTGTATATTAGAGTCTAGTGCTCATTAGTGGCTGCTTTTTGCTTTTGCTGCTTACTGTACTGCTGTACTGCTTATCGTCTTACTCTGCTGTTCCTGGGAACATTTTGATAACAGAAACGGCGCTGCTGTTTCTGTGCTGCTGTACTGGACAGGCTGGAACTCCAGCGCGAACTCAAGTCGAAGGGACTGTGACCTGTGGATGAGTCCACATGGAAGCAGGGCACCCCAAAGCATTTGTGGCCGTGGATAAACCCATGCCAGAGCAAGTACATCTCACAGCATCTGTGGACATGATTATGTCTGTGCCACAGCAGATATACTTCTGAAGGGATTGTGGCCCAAGGATAAGTCCACACTGGAGAAGGTACACCTCAAAGTATCTGTGTCTGTGGATAAGTCCATGCTGCAGCAGGTACACCTTGAAGCATCAGTGGCTGTGCATGAGGTCATGCTGTAGCACCTCAAAGCATGTGGCCACAGATAAGCCCACAACAGAGCAGGTACGCCCCTGGAGGGACTGCAGCCATGAGTAAGGCCATGTTGGAGCAGGTTTACTTCTGAAGGGACTGTGGCTGTGGGTAAGGCCATGCTAGAGCAGGTACATCTTTGAAGGCATTGTGGCCCATGAAGAAGGCCACACTGGAACAGGTGCGCCTCAAAGCGACTATGGCTGTGGATAAGTCTATGCCACAGCAGGTATACCCCTGGAGAGACCGTGGCTCATAGATAAGGTTCCACTTAGAGCAGGTACACCCCTAAGGGACTGCAGGCTGTGGATAAGTCCCAGCCAGAGCAGGGGCAAGGGGAGGAGTTCATTGCAATGTTAAATCCAATGGTCTGGCCCAAAAGGACCAGGGGCAGAGACTGCAGTGGAAATAGCTTTAAATTGTTCTAACCTGGGATTTGAGTTGCATGTTATGGGAATTACTATAGCAGGAACCACCTGAACCAATGGAGGACAAGCCTTACAAGAAACACTGCAAGTGCAGCAGTGACCCGACCTGACCTGGCTTTGGTGCCCAATAACTACGCAACACACCACCTCTCCTATCATGAGTGACCACCATAAGAGATGGAGCCCAAAGTCATGGACTAAATGAACTCAATAGCCATTTTGTGGACATTTTATGGACATTTTACAAGGGTGGTCCATAGACTAAGGGAATGATATCTGCATATTATATCAAAGGATGGGAAAGGGGTGGGGGGTGGTTAATGAGGATGTATTAGATAGCGTGGGACCTGAGCATGACATAAATGGTATGGAATAAGGGGGGGAGGGTGTGCTGGTTTTTGCTGGGATAGAGTTAATTTTCTTCTTAGTAGCTAGTATGGGGCTACATTTTGGATTCGTGCTGAAAACAGTGTTGATAATACAGGCATGTTTTAGTTATTGCTGAGCAGTGCTTACAGAGTCAAGGCCTTTTCTGCTTCTCACACCACCTCACCAGTGAGCAGGCTGGGGGTGCACAAGAACTTGGGAGGGGACACAGCTGGGACAGCTGACCCCAGCTGACCAAAGCGATATCCCATACCATATGACATCATGCTCAGCATATAAAGCTGTGGGAAGAAGAAGGAAATGGGGGACATTTGAAGTGATGGCGTTTGTCTTCCCAAGTAACCATTACATGTGATGAAGCCCTGCTTTCCTGGAGATGGCTGAACACCTGCCTGCTGACAGGAAGCTGTGAATGAATTCCTTGTTTTGCTTGCTCGCATGCTTTTGCTTTACCTATTAAACTGTCTTTATCTCAACCCAGGAGCTTTCTCACTCCTCTGATTCCCTCCCCCATCCCACCAGGGGCGGGGGCAGTGAGCAAGCAGCTGTGTGGTGCTTAGTTGCTGGCTGGGGTTAAATGACAACAATGTTGTTAAAAGTCTGTCATCATTAATTGGTAAAGGCATTTTGAGCACTTAAGATCTACCTAATTGCCGAAGCAGTATTGAAGATTAGTACTATGACATTTCTACTAACTTTCAGTTCTGCAGAGTTGCTTTGGGGAAAACCTGATCCCTGCAGTGCCTTCAGAGTAATTCAAAATCATCATGACTATGAGGAACAGAAGAAAAATCAGACAATACCATGGATCCTTAGAACGTATGGTCTCAGTATAAATACTTTGCAAATTAACCATGGAGATTTATAAGCATGCATGTAAGTTAGACGTAAGCTTCCAGTCCAGAAATGCTGAGCAGCAGTTTCATGAACTGTTTTAACTCCAGGAATATGTTTAAAGCATCCAGCACCTACAAAGGTACAAAATACCTTAAATGAATAATTATCATGCTTCTACAAAGGAGCTCTTGAGAGCCACTGGAATATTACAATCCTTGCCATAGGTTTCAGTACAGATCAAAAATAAACTCCTGAGATACAGCTTTTCTTCTGCAGGCACAAGTGAGGAAAGTTGCAAGTGAAAGGGTATTTCCTTCTCTACATGCATTTCTTCGCAAGAAGCTAACTAGAATTCCCAGAGAGACATTTTACACCAGCTAACCTAGCCCCCCGAGTCTTCAAAAGTAACCACACTCCTTTCCTGTTTAAGCTAAGGAAGGAAGCAAGCAAGCTTTGTCTTAACTTATCAGTCATGCTCTGAACAAATATTTTCATAACCAGGAATCCAAACCACTGCAGATTTCACAGCTTCAAAACGAAACAAACTTCAAAGATATCTTTAACAGTATTCCCAACAACTTTCAATAAAAGAACACCAAGAAGTGAAATATAGTCATTTTTCCAAGTGAAGTCTTGCTCAATAGAACATCTTAAAAGTTTCCCCCCCAAAAAAGGTTTGTTTGCAAAATGGCTCTCTGCCCTAGAAGTTTTCCTTAAGTTTTTAAAATGAGAGAACAAAGGGTAAAACATCAAGTTCTGGTGATCTCAGATTTGTCAAAGGACACAGACTATGAATTGCCACACCTTAGTAGAAGGCACAGGTGAAGTAAAGAACAAAACTCTTAAAAATAGTGCACCTTCACATTAAGGAGCAGAAAACACTTTTCTTCACTGAACTGTAAAGGAAGAAGTCATTCCTTCCCTCACTGAACTGATAGACTGTGTGCATCTTTTCTCCTAATTATCTGATAACCTGAACTGTCAAGCTTTGCGTTAAATAGAGGGTCTGCTTAGCCTGGAGCACTATTTACACAGACACAGTAGAATATGCTCATGTTTCTCACACGTTTAATTTGTGAAAGTTTCTTCCCATCCAAAAAATCTGACAATCGTTAGAAGTCACATCTTTCATTATTCAGCTCGCCTAAATTCACTCTCAAAAACATTGTTTTGCAGCTGACAGTCTTAAAAACATAACTTCCCTAGAGGATCATGGAAATGGCATCCACATTAGTTCAAAAACAAGTATATTCATACAAAGTTGTGATCAGGAAGACCTGCCTATAATTTGTGGAAAATAAAGTATGAAAGGGTAACAACATAAGGAACTAACACAAGAAATATTAAGCACTACGGCATTTGCATTTCGATGTTTAATAATCTTTGGCAGGTATATCATTTCTCTGGCAGTTTTCAAGTACAAATTAAGACAAATTAAGGACAGAAAAAAGATGATGTAATAAATGAATTTTTAACCAAAGCAAGAATCACATATAAGGAGATATTTCAATTTCTGCTTATTTTTTCATATTAATTTGCACTGATGACCGTTTTCCTCCTCCTATTATTATCAAAGAACTTCAAATAGCTCTAGAAATTAACTTCCTATGGACCTTATTCTTCAAAGAAATCTGGGAGGTACAGAACAAGCCTTTAGCAACAAGCATTTAAACAGGTAAGCACATCTCTATGTTAGAGTCATTTTCAGCTAGGGTTACTGTCTAGATAATACAGTATTTCCTCTGAACTTCTTTCTAAAATAGCAGGAGACCACTAGCAAGAGGAGTATCACCTCAAATGAAGGCAAACAGTCTCAGGGCATCTCTCAACTTCCTTTATGAGGGTCAGACATTAGATTTGTCCTTTACTAAAAGATAATCTCACAGGAGTTAAGAGAAAGCAAATTTACAGTGAAGCATCCCTGTTCAAATCCCAATATTCTTGCTCAAAACTTTCCTAAATCACTACAGAAATATGAATTTACTTATCCAAAAGATGTTATTAGTCATGTGGGAAACTATGGAACCTACAAAAACCTGGCCACTAGCTATAGCTGCAACAGTTATAAAAACCGACTACAGAGTTATAAATTAGAGACCTTTTTCCAGTACTCTTGAGAAAACCCACTCACTTCCACTGTTCAGATGGAGCAGCAGCTCAGATGGATGCTACACCTGCTACTAGAGCCTAGAGAAACAGGGGTGTCTGGGCAGCCCTCTGGAGCCCCAGCAGGCAGGAGGTGACAGTAAAACCCATTTCTTCCCAGAACAACAGTCCGGGATCAGAACCACTAAACCTTTGCTTAGTACTCTGATTACTAATGGAGTCTTCAGAAACATTAAGGTCTGAAAGATTCACTGGAGTTGGCAGGTGCAGTATCAGGAAACTGATTGCACACAGATGCTTTTACAGCCAATATGCTAAGCAACAAAATCTGTCAATCAAGGGAAAAGCTGACTATATGCATCTACCAGGCTTCTTTCCTGCAGTAAAAGGACGGAGAGGAAGGGATGAAGTGACTAAGGAGAAAAGTTAAGATACCATGGAAAACAAGAAAGCAGAACAGAAGTGGTTGGCATATTAATGGAAAGACAAATTGCAGTACACTGCATCAACTGTAACCTTCCAGTTAAAAATCACCAAGTTCAGAGGTCCCAACCAAAACCAACCAAAAAGGCTCAGCTGCATTTCCACCCAGACTATCAGGCCCTAACGCTTGTTGTTAGCTGACAGTAAAGTTTTCAAAGCTCATCACTCAAGGGAGATTAGTGCAGAGGGGAAAACACAGCATTTGACTTCAGCAACAGAAATCAAATTTTAATTGTCAAAACCATTTTGAGAAAATGGCAGATCTGTGTATGACTGGCTGTACTGTTTGTTAGCTGAAGACAAAGTGCAGTTCTGAAACTGCAGAAACAAGATACAACTTCTCATGCAAAACTAATCTGCCTAGTACATTAGACAAAGAAAATGTTATTGACACAATTTTACAAGCAAGCCATTAAGGAATATGGAAGCATTCATACTCACAGCAAGAAGCTTTCTATGTCTAATAGAGGGCCATTAAAAGTTGCTTCAGAAATTACCACTCACAAGGTGCAGGGAGTGGGGAGCTGTATCCAACCTTCAGAGGGCCTGCTAGCGCTGCCCATCTCCTGGGCAACACGCACACACAGCAATGCCAAGAACACAGTCAGGAGGCTGTTTATAATACAAACACTAAAAAAAAAACCATTGAGAACAGACCCACAGTTTTTATAGAGTCATCATGGAGGCATGCAGCAAGCTGCATCTCGAAATCAATTTCAAGAACAATCAATACTCCTCTAACACACCAGGTGGGTTAGGTAAGCAAAGTTTTGTTTTCACAATTTCTTGTGAGTGTGCCTTATAGCAAAACAACAACAAAGCCAAAATCAAAATCTGCTTTAGTACTAAGAATATTTTTTCTGTGGTCACTCTGCCATGAAACCACTGCAATTTTCTGAGTCAACTGAAGAAATATTATCACAAGAAGTGCCAAGAATATTTTGTCTTATCTAAAATTATAACCCTATATAGTCATAGTAAGTGAACAAGCGTTTTAAACCTGTAAGACTATACGTGATACTTTTTTAGAAATTGTTACAGAAATACTATGGGATATAGAGTTTGCACTTCTTAAAAAAAAAAAGGACATTCTAGTATGGTAACTCACTATATTGCGCATAAGATACTGATGACTGAATTTCCATAAAACCTTCTTTTAGTTTAAGAGCACTAAAGGTCCATCTTAAGCGGTTTATATCTTAACTCTCGAAAACGTGTGCCAAGTTAACAACAGAACATCACAGAAGTGCACTGACAAAAGCAGTATCAACTTTTATCCTCTATTCCTCTAGAAACTTACTTCAGGTATAAGAGTTAGTTAAGCCAGCTGGCATACCAAAAAGCAAGTCTTAGATTCTAAAATGCTGAGGAGCATCACCATAACTTCATCTTCTTCTCTATTTCTGAAAGATGTCCTCAAACACTAATCAGTTTCCTGCAGTTTCCATAGGTAGCTGCTTTCCACAATAAAGTGCAATGTTACCTTGCTAACTCCCAACTAGATATCGCATTTATGGCTGCTCCGTATTCCAGCTTTGTGCAGCACAAATTTGTATGCCGTTTTGTGAAACGTAACTGAACTTTCCATCGCTTGAATTCAGTTAGTCAGTAAGTCCACTGCAGAAAATACTGATCTGTAGCAGAAAAAAAAGTATATCTAGAATTTCAAGAGTGGCAGAAGGAGAGGTAGGAAAGGTTTGCCCAGTATTTTGGGATGACAGGGGGCAGAGAATAACATTGTTGAGCTTCTGGAAGGAAACACCCTTATGTACCCACCCAGTTCTCTACTAAGACTATGCTCTAGATCCCACTGATGGAAATTAAAATCCACTTGCTCTGCCCAACCCTTTGCTACCCTGGACTTCAGCAAGAGACGCGTAGAAGTGACTGACAGGTATAAAAAGAACCACTGTACAGAAAGATGTGCCCAATAAGTACCACCATTTCAGGGCAGCTAATTCTACAGTTTATTGTAGTTCAGGACAGCCAATTACACTGCGATTCAGATTGCTTTCATTTTTGCTCAGACAATCTCCAAGTGATATTTTTATGTGTTAAAGTATAGGCTGGAAGAAGACAGCTATAACTAGAACAGGAATTTGCAATTTCTAAAGCAGGTTTTTGTCAGCAAAAATCTAAAGCACTATAATTAGTCAATATTTAATTACCCCGATATGCAAGAGATGAAGATGTAATCAAGAATAATTAGAAAAAATTGCAACTTTAGGTTGTGTAGCTTAATGCTAGCAGTACCTTATAGAAATCTCAGAGTTCTAATTTCATAGAAATTAGCACAACAATTTAGTGCTAGGATTTTCTGAAGACTCAAACAAACATCAAATAAAAAAGCAATACTTGCTTCTTCACGTAAATTTGTAAGGCTTATACTCATGTATACCCTGATGGCTAATAAAAGAACATACACATGCAGAAAAACCACCACAGACAACATGCAAGGCCTAGATTCATGGAATTTGTTAGTCACCGAGTTTGTGTTTTAATTTCTTTCCGATTTAACCCCGGAAGCATTTTTCTTTTTAATAAAATGGAACAGTTTAGAGTTACTGAACATACATGGGTTCAGACCAGACTCACATTCTCAGCTATGCCCTTTAATCCTGGCCAGGAACCAAATAAAACACATTCTCTGGAACTTGAATAAATTTGTGTGATGCAATTTCCTTTCTAAGACAACACCAAGTAACATGATTTTGGGAGATGCAATGTCGTAATAAATGCAGACACATTTCCAGCATGGTCAATATTAAGCACTGGACTTGAATGCCTATATTGCCATAGCACAGAAGCAACTATTAAGCCTAACTGGCAACACGAACTTTTTGCTGACAAAGAATTCTGTGGCAGATCCTAGCTACCTGGATGCCATTTAAACTTTGAAAGGAGACATGCCACATCTGACCCTGTCAAGTATGAATTTGCATCACAACAGTTTCTGAACTTCTGAAGTGCTCCCTGTCCTCCTGCTTTACTTATCTGGGACAAATTAAGCATTCAGTAAGCAGATTACAGCTGGTTGAAAACATTAACAGTGAAGTAATAGATGTGGCTCACACCAGCTGCATCTACAATAGTGATTTAGCATACCAAATGAGTACTCCTTGGTGCAAGTTTGCATTGTGTCTGTATCTGGAGTTTTGCAGCATTTATTAAGGCACAGACCAAGCATGCTCAAAGCATCCCCACTCCTGGTGAAACCAAAGCTGAAGTCCTACCCCAGGCCTCTACCTGTAGCTCCCTACTTTTAACAAAGATACGAGATCCTCCAACAGTTAGTTCTCTACGCAAGCACAGTGCACTCCAAGGACTGACAGCTCATGTAAACTTTCCTGAAACGAGAAATGCAGAGTGGATATGAAGTCCTAGAACCACAATGGAACACAGCAAACAGCCTCTCATCACTATGCAGATCAACAACAGAAATGCACCCAACCAACTTCTTATATCAGTACTACATACATACCAATACCAAAATTGGTTAATTGATTCCTAAGTTAGCTAACTCCTAAACTTGTGCTATATTAAAGTAGGTTGTCACGGTTGGGGGAATGTTTTTGCAAAAACCTCGTTTTTCCTCAAAGTTCCCCATCTGTGTACAGAGCAAACACACCAGCAAATATTTTAGAAGTAAGCTGAGGTGAAGTTTTAGAAGTGAATTAACATTTAGGCTTATTTACATTTCCTAAAAAGCGATGATAAAGAACAGGTGTTAGGTCTACCCACTGTCACTTTAAAGGCACGAGATCAAAAATAATATACTTAAATTCATTCTATGATCTATCCTCTTTTCGCTAAGACCCATCTGCTCCTTCAGCTCTACAGTGCCCACTCGCTGTGCTCTGCCAACTCTTTTCTCCTAAAGCAGAGCAACTATTCCTACTGTGCTGTGTTGATGATACCCCTTCGGTATACATCCTTTCACATTTTCTTCTGCCCTTCTTCAATCCTAATTGGGTTTTTTAAGCCTCTTTCTTGCCCCCTTCCTGAACTCTGCTTTCTTCCCTCTTTGCTTTAAGGGTTGCAGAACAGCTGGGTCTAGCAAAGTTTCCTTTACTAGCACAGTAGTACTGCCCACTAAATTATCTGTTCTTGTGTAAGTAGGTATTGATACACAGTAACTGAGATCAGATAAACTTATTAATGTTAATAAGCTGACAGAGGAGGGTTCCTGCAAAAGCCCAGAACAGTCAGCTCACACCTGAGCTAGACTGCTTTTAGTAGACTGACAAGGTAAACAGAAAATTGGTTCCTCATCACTACTGCTTTGCTTCCAAACGATGCATTGCCTTACCAGAATTTGTAGACAAAGATAAAGGGCAGTGGCTCAAAACTCTTGGAAAACCACCTAAGTGTTAGTGACACACACTGTAAAGCAACCAAACTTTAAGAGCATGGCAAGGTAGAGACGTGGCCACTTACACATTCTCTTGCAGTTGTCTAACAACCCGATTATTAGATGGCGGGCCTCACACACATGCTTACTGGACCTCTAGCAAGACTAGTAACTATTTTATTTCAATGGTGCTATCCTGTGCACTTTTGTTTCCTCAAAATACAAGAGTGAACATATCTGTTTAGATTTTACACACGTACACTTACTGCTCCAATTACCACTGCTGTTTCATTCAGCAGTCTACATCTTTTAACACATGTGCCGATACCATCTGCAATAAAAATGTACAAAGTTGTCAGAGATCCATGGTCACGCTATGAATGATACAGAAGTCCTTTATCCCCAGTCATGGTTCCTGTGTTCAAGACAAGCTTGCACATTTTACTACACTGTAAATGTGCACCAGAATTGTTGACTAGTCTCTTGCCTTACTACCTTTCCACACTTTTAAGTTATGTCATGAGTTTCTACTTACTTAAGAGATGGACAAGCAGAAAATTAAAAAACAACTGAGTTTTACAGTACTCTTATGTGACAAAAGGAAGGGAGGAGGTAGAAGAGTCAGGAGGGAAGTTGAGCCCGAGAAGAAGGGAGGGGTGGGGGAAAGTGGTTTTAGTTTTTCTTCTGATTTCTCACTATCCGACTCCGTTATTAACTGGCAATAAATTAATTTCCTTAAATTCAGTCTGTTTTGCCAATGACAGTAATTGTTGAGTGATCTTCCTGTCCTTATCTCAACCCACGAGCTTTTCATCATATTTTCTCCCTCATCACCTTGAGAAGGGGGAGTGATAGAGCAGCTTGGTAGGCACCTCGTGGCCAGCCAAGGTTAACCCACCACACTGAGCACAGCTGAATGAAGAGCTATAGTCATTTGGTTGACCTGAAAATTAATAGCTCTCAAACATCCTTGCTGCTTCCAGAATCTCCCTTGCACCCTGTGCTGCTAAGTATTTTTTCTACAATATTCTCATGCAAATACAGTCTTTTATCATGGACTAGAGAGTCAAATCTTCCTGACAGTGTAAGCCACATCCCAAACACCTTACTGTCATCCACCCTACTGTGGTTGAGAACAGCAAAACACATCCCACTCATCTCAGAGAGCCAAGGCTGACAGTACTCAGTCATTCATAAGCAGGAAGAGCAGGTCTAATCTCCATCGCAATACAGACGTGCTGTTGGGTTTCCACGGTGCTAGCTACGGCTGCTGCAGCAGTTCTGTGGGCTTGCACTCTCCTGTAGTCGTGGATTCACCCCACAGTCCTTTTGACAATAAAATCTCACAGAAAGCACAGCCAAACTTGTAAGCAACAGCAATTATTTTGACTTATTTCCATCTACAACAGCCTTTCTCAATGGCACTCATTAGGGCATTTGCAGTTATGAGGAAGAGGGTGTTCACAGTCTATCCATATCCCAGCATAGATAGGAGAATGGAAAATTATCACATTACTAGGAAAAATATCTTCACAGCAAGTAGGAGCTAAGAAAATGACAGAATGCTTTTTATAGGCTATGCTTATTACTGTACAACACTGCAAAACCAAAGAAGAAAGCCTCACAACCAGGCATACAAATGCCCTTTCTTCTTCACTACTTGCCTTTTTAGATTCAAAGCAAAAGAGCTTGCAACATAATACAAATTCACAGGGCTTGTGAAGCTGTTCATAGGCTTGCTCTTTGGAGTCTAACCAGACAGACGAAAACATAAGGTACAAGATGCTACCGATCACAGTGCATCCCCCCAAATGAAATGGAAATCTAGATAGCCCAGGAGGAAAGCCATTGTACTTTTAGAGGTACTGAAATACCTTCGGTATTAATTGACAGACTCAGCCCTTGAATTTTGAAATTCACTACTTGGATTTAAAAAAATAATACTACTACTGTGCTAATAAGAATATCTGCAACCATGCAGTGTCTCCCACCCCACAAAGAAGAGGACTTCATAGCTGCTTGCAAAAACATGCTCTGTCATGCACAGTTGTCTGCACAAGACACACTGGGAAAATTATCTAGAGTCCAACACCAGACTTCCCTTTGAATGCAGTAACACCCTTCGTCAGACTCTTTCTTCTCCTTATGTTCTCCCTCCTCCACAGGAAAAGCCACAAAGATTTATAGCTAAAAATCTGTTAAAAAGAAATCAATTCAATCCACCTCAAATAAGAGAGGAAGGAGGTGTGGGGGAATAACAATACTGGGAGCTGGATATGGGCACTCAAAAGAAAAACTTCATTCAGACATATCTTGTGCTGACAAACAGCTGTTCTTACCCCCCTAAAGGACAATATTGAGCAAAGAGTAATTTAAATAGTAAAAATTCTCAGTCTCATAACAGTTGTGAACAATTAATGAGCTCTTCCAAGCACATTCTTCAAACATAACAACAGTTAAAGCTATCAAAAAACATTAGTTTATTAAACACAGGAGCGCCAATACTGTGTTCAACATAAGAATTCCACTCCCCCCAGTACACGCGTTTCCTGAGAAATTATATTCTGAAATAGGGCAAGGAAAACCTGCTTTTTTTCTTTATAAAACGCTCCCATGAAATTTCATGCAGAATTAGAAAGCTTTGGCGTTAGAAACATTTTTTCCAGAATGATTGCCTTTGGAATCTGTGGCAGCTTGACAATTAGTGTCCCATTTCCCAAAACTTCAAGATGAGGACCATTCCACCAGTGGTTTGAGGCTACCGGATGCACCTTCCGCACAAGCGGCCAATTACTGAACTAGTCTATCAGTAATTACAATGAATTGGACACATTTAAAATCTGGCTCTTAACAAAATAATTATGTCAGTTTATTTGCTTTCTGCACAAATTAAAACCACTTATTCCCCCATTTAACAGATAAGTACCCATGCAGTACTTCATAAGACTTGCTTTCTGATCAGAAAACAAGGTACTCAAGAGTATGGCAATACTACTATTACAGCAATGGGAAAGAAAGATTGCTGGAAAAATTTGACCTTTCCACTGGGAAAACCACACTAGATTGACAAAAAAAAAAGCATAAAAGCAGTCACATGGATAGAGGGAGCAATGGCAGGCAAGAATTCCTGTATGCTGCTGTTCAAAAAAAAGCCACTGAACTGACTGCTTTTTTCTTACATCAGACAAATGCTTGTACTGGCTTCACTGAACAGAAGTACAACAAAAGTATAGCTTACTGTCAAAGATGTTAAAATAAGATTTTAAAATCCAGAAGCCACTCTCACTCAACTGCTTACAATAACCAAGTAATGTTTCAACTTCTGAATCTAGCTGTTGACGTACAGCTTCAGCATCAGAGGCTAAATTTGAGGGGGTTTCTACATTGTGGTAATTTCTACCCATATGTCTGTGTTGATATTCTGCACCAACAGAGCATATTTCTCTGCAGTTCTCATGCTGCATTCTCGTCATCACTACCCGCTATGGACAAATCTCAGATGTGAAAAGCAGAAGTGTTAAGTTTTATATCCCTCTCAGTAAATACAAACTCTTGGGCTTGAAAACCAGCTCTTCAAGTCAAGCAACTGAAAATGTCACAAAAGCAAGGGAAGCTTCATGGAAAAATACTGAGGGTTATATCTATTTTATGGAATGAATATATTAGAATGAGCAGAACAAAGATGGTTGATTTTGTATGCAACTAGAATAAAGAAATAGCTACATCACCACTCTTCAAAAACAAATTCCCAAGCCTTTGGACATATGCCATGCCATACAAACACAGACTCCAAGACTGCTACTAGAGCAGATTTCTTTGGAAAAGAGAAAGCCCACAATGACAACAAATTCAGCTCTGGCAGAAACTGTTTTTGAAAATGTCCTTGTGAAGCCATCTTTAAGTTAACCTTCACTGAAAATCTTTGATATAAATTCATACCTAAGTTCAGTCTGAAACATCAAATTGCCTGACATAGTAAACTGAAGCTTTGCCATCCACCCTCCCACCACCCAACACACACACTCTCACTCTGAAGAACTGCTTTTTTTGTAAGATCATTATATTCTTCGGGATCTGGTTACCATCAGCACAGCATTGTGTCACACTTTCCCTCCAGCAGGAAAATAACCGTGTTGTTTTTCCTTGTTTCTGAACTTCCCCCTTTGACTCTAATTTGAGGATTCTCTAAGCAAGAGGGGAAAAAATTATTCTTGTTTTATGACAATGTTTTACATTACTTCCTCCCCAAAGGGTACTGGTCTGCACTGGTAGCCAAAAAACCTCAACAGGCAAGAACTCTATTTTCTTTTAAGTCAGTGCCTACATTATGGCTTGCATCAGAAAAAGCACTACTGTAAAATAGATAACCCAGTGTAATCCTACTGGCAGCCAAATTCTTTAAAACCTGGAACAACAAAATAGCATAACGTTGTATGAAGATACTCAGAAAAACTATCTGTGAGGACAGGAACTACATGGCTACTTATTTGCAGCAGTCAAGTATCAGCTGGAAGGGAGAAAACAGAGGAAAATCAGAGGGACAACACACAGTTAGCAGATGCAAAGAAAGCCAGTCAGCACAGGAGAACCTACTCAGTGATCTTTATAAACTGAATCAAAGCTCCCTTCCTAGAGCAGAGCTGACTATGCTCCTTGGTAGAACAATGAACTAACCCTCTGAACACGGAACTGATTTTTTTTTTTTTTTTAACTATAATCTTGAAAATTAACATTAATTTTAACTTGTAAGTTTGGTAGCCTCTGTACTAGTCCTATATAGTGATTCAAAGAAAGCCTACTAAACCTTACTTGAATTTCAAGCATTGGCTATGCACCAAGATTTTTTTATTATAACGACTGTATGCAGAAGATGCTGTTCAGGCTCTGCAGAAGAAAGACTTTGCTATAAAGAACACCATGCTTCTTCAAGGACTCCCAGGAGCTACTTGGTCTCCCAAACGTTATCACTTTCTGTAACTCTCAAGGAGGAAAATAATTGTGCATATTAAGATTTCATTCCTATTAGTTAACACTACACAATGAGGAGAGCAAGGGCGGGAGGGATGGGGAAGAAAGGACTGTCAAATTTTTATTAAGTATACTTAATGCATTAATCATGACCATATGGTCATAGTATCATGCCAGGAGATAGTTCAGTTAACAGTGCATTTCCTCCTATAGACAAGAATAAAGTACAAGTGACCTGTCTACATGGATTTTACTCTACTTTGTCAGCCCTTTATTGAGGAAATTATTACAATGTCCTTATCTCTGTGACGTTTCAGGTCAACATTTCTCTGGTTTGGAAAACATGTTCAACTACAACTGTCTAGTAACTTGACATCTAGAAAATAAGGTGTTGGTCTGCAGCCTTCTGTAGAAAACTGAAGACTCTGACGCCCCTGTTGCTTCAAACCATAGCACTGAGTAAATGGTGATGTGAAAGAGGGAATCAGACACATTTTGCCATCTCAGAAACAAACAAGCTCCAACATATTTAAGAAGTCTTAAAGACTGTAAACAGTACAATGATAAAAATATCACAAGCAGATTAAATTAGCTTTTATTTATAAGACATAATACTTTCCACTTGTAGACAGTTTATAAAGTAAGATAGTATGCTTACATCAAATGGTAAAAATATTTTGGAAAAATGGTCCTTGTTATTTCTTGTTGCAATAATAGAAATCTCCATTCCAATTTCTTTTACAGCAATGTGACAAGACAGGTTTTGTTTTAAGTAACAAAGGTGGATGGAGAGGGATGCTGAACATACAACACATTCAGAATTAGTGCGTCTAAGACGGCAGCTGCAAAACAGAGCCTTGGCAAATGAACATTGTTGTGAAATACACAGCTTCTCTCAATGAGCAGCCCAAGCCTACCATTGAAGTAGAGTTTGAAAACCACATTGTAAAATAGCAAACAAGTTAAAATTTGTAGATACCCAACCACAGGAAAAAAATTAAGTTGGCAATTTCACCTCCCTTTCATAATTGCAGATCTCCTCTCAAAACACCTTCTGATCAATTTTGAAATAAGCTGAAGTCATGCAACATTAAGATAGGCAGCGATGTTTCTAGCACCAGTGCCACTTACTAGCAGGAGCGATGACCCAAGAGGAAAGGAAGAGCGAAAAACAAGTTTGACACCAACCGTTTTGTACCGCAGAGAGGCACTGAATGCGGTGGGAGCCATGGGCCTCCCATGCTCACCAGAACCTAATTCACTACCTGCCAAAAGTTACTGTCAATTCCCAAATAGCCATCAATGGAAAAAAGCAGCTTCATTTTAGCTTTCAGACATGTATTCTACCTTTAAAGATAACCTAAACCCTAAACCTATTTTAATGGTTGGAGTCACAGTGGTGGTTACAGAGCAAACTGACCCTTCTCTTAGAAGATTTTCAGTACCTTAGTTTTGCCACAGTTCAAGCTGTAACTTCGCTTGCAAGTTCTCCCACCCAGCTAAATCTTTCCAGCAACTTTTGAAGTGTGGTTTGTGGCTACACAAAATTCAGATTTTTATAGATTACTGTGACTTGAAAGTCTTTTTTGAAATGTACCCACCAAAAGTGGGTACGATCCAAATTACCTGGCATCCTAGGATGATGTACCATGACTGCATCATAGCTTTTTTCTTAGTTTTGTACACCCCTACACCACATATTTAATTTCTCTCTATATACACCATACTTTATAGCTGCCAAAAAAGACACTGTACTAACACGACGGATGTGGTTTCCGTTTCTAGAAGCCTCCTTCTCCGTTAATGCAAATCTGAAGGCAGCTGACCAAGTCTACAAACAAAACGAATTGTCATCATTAAAATCCAAACATGACTAAAAAAGAAATAAATCAGTCAAGTTCTCAAGAAGCAACTGGTCAAGTTAGAGGGATACAACAGTCCAAACAACAAAACATAAACATGAAGAGAACAGCTTTCCACTCATATTTGCTCTTAATAGGAAATAATTGGTTTTATCTACAAGTGAACTTGGCAAACGGGTATACTGAACAGCTCAGTCTATAACTCCATTGTTATTCTTAGCACAGAGACTATTTACTGTTTTATAAACCTCAAAGCTAAGTGAATTTAATAGGATAACTAAAATTATACATTGTTGCCATTAGTACAAATGAACATCATCTAAAAAAACCATCTGCAGCATGGTATTCTCCCCAGACTCCCTTCAGTTCAACCAGATTTGACTTTCATGCAGAGACCAGGTAACACAGGCAGCGTTTTATACTAACAGTAAGATTAGTAAAAAACACATTTGTTCTCTTAGGGCTTGTGATGATTTTCTGAGATAGAGAAAAGGGAAGTAAAAGGCTACGCTTCTTAGTATACCTTTCTTCACTTTTTGACCTCCAGCTTATCTTCACCCTGTTTCTTCCTTTTTTGACACAGGATGCTTTGTTGGTGACTAATGAAAGTTATGTACAACAGATACTATGCCTTTTAAAACAAAGTAGCAGCCTATATCATTACCTTTCCCTTTTCTGTTGCAGAACACAAGTAAAGTGTGTGTTGGTGTGTGCCAGATACTATTAAAATTATTAGATTCTTGCAGCCCTTCCTCCTCCACGGAAACACTGGGTTTGGGCATCAGAAAAGGAAGCAGCCAGTTCCTAGTTTAAATTACTTACTGCAACAGAAATATTGAGCTCTTTTTTTTGTATTCTACCAGTATGCAATTATTTAATGCTTAAATCTAGGACCATAAAAGTTCTAGTTAATGGAAAATAATCAAGTGGCCATGTAACTCTCTCTTTATAAGCTCCTGGTTAGATAGCAGATTTCCCAAGAAGTATTCACCACACATTCTTTATTCCATGGGAGGAATACTGTCATATCAATATCAGTAGCTTTTCGTACTTGCAGGGAAAAGAGAACATGTGATTTATTTACACAATACTTTTTTTTTTTTTCAACTAAGATGTAAAGGGTACAGCCACTAGAGATTCAAATACAAACCCACGAGCACAGCACAGAAACTGGGCAAATAGAACTAATACAACTTCTGCTGCACATCCTCAATCCTCAAAGGAGTAAGAGGGCAGTGTATGTTACAAGTCACCTCTATTATCGGAATGGGTGTATGAGCTAGAACTGTGCTTCCAGAAAAAACAGGCAGAATCTAGTTAACAATTCAAAAACTACATGGTGCTACATGTGAGATAGATTATACTAGGATAAGTAAACATAAAAACTGTGATTACTAATATCATGGCAGGGACTAATTACTCCCACTATAAAATGCTAAAAGGCATCTGCATTTTTACTAGACATGAGCCAGTAATTACCATTTTCTTCAACAGCAAGCAAGAATACCCGTGGCTAAAGCATTTAGGGGATTAATCTTAAAGTCAACGTGGACAAATTATGACCACATACTTAGTGCATGCTAGCACTCAAAGGAACAGTAGAAATACAGCCCGTACCATGTTATCCACCTATTCCAACAGTACAATTGGGACAATTCCCATCTCAACAGTAGTTCTACCTGTGCTAACATCATTGCATCACCTGGCAAGCACTCTGTTTACTGGCAGAGCTGGGGAAAGCTTTGTTTTCCTGGGAAAATCCAGAATTCAGAAAGAGGGAAGAAGAGAATTGACTGCTTGATCATTGAACTATGGGCAAAACATAGCTTTCAGACATGCAATAACCACTGTAACTTCCAAAACCAGAAGGGAAGCCAGTACTAGTACTTCCTATCATTCCATTGCCATTTTCTTCACTATTCATATAATGGCAAAAGGCCATTCAAATACAGGAAAAAGAAAAACTACTACAAAATGGTCTTTAACTGATAAGCCTGAAAAAAGAAGACTAAACCATGTCACAAGAAAGCAAACATGCTGACATCCCAGCTGCTGCAACCTACTGCCAGTAAGAGCATGAGAACAGTCTAAATGAAAACATCGTGCAGTTGCCAGAAGAACAGTTACACTGACATACTTCTAAAAAAACCTCTCCCATTGGAGACTTCTTCCTTCAGCTGACAAAAGAGCCAGCTAAACAAATTCAGAGCTAGAAAACTGATATCTGCAAGCACTAGCTGGTTATAAAAAGCTAGAAAAAAATTATTTTTAATTACTCTGATAAGATGCTTATGTGAAAGTACTTTTTCCGGACTGATCATTTAACACTCCCTCTCTATCACCTCCCTCCAGGAAAACGAGCACATTACTTTAAGCTACAGAAGACGAAAGCAGACAAAGCCTTCAATTCACTTGAAACTGCAGATAGCAAGCTGCGTCACTGCAAAAGTTCACACTTCGAGGCAAAGAGAAGACATTCAGACTTGTACAAATATTGTATGAGAAACAGTAGCAAACAAAGCACCACTATCTACATAGAGGCCACTGTCTTTAGTTAAAAAAAAAAAACAAACCAACAAAAACCAAAACCAAAAATCACACATACACTTTGCCAAAACTAGTTTTACATCTGTCCTCACTTGTATAATAAAATAGAATCTCTACCGAAAAATCTGGCTTACCTAAGAAATTATGTTTAAAAAAAAATATCCACCATGTGGTATGATGTTCTGACAAAGTATTATGACAGTACAAGAGGAAAGTGACACAGTCATATAGCTAAGGGGAATTAGGGATAAATTCAAAATAAGATGGTATAATGCTCAAACAGAGAAGTATTAATAATTGAAGCAAACTGCAGACACTCGGTTGTTTTGCATACATAAACGAGTGCTTAAAGTCTTGAAGAAGTGCCATAATTTCAGTGCTTCTACGGATTATTTTAATAGAAATTGCCATCTTAAGTGCAGGGTTTCTCCTTAAGTTGTACTAGTCACGTCTTAAAAAAACAAAAGAGATAACATCTTGGAAGACTATCAAGTACATACACCCACTAACATCCAACACCTTGCTTATTCATCATTACGAACTGGCTTTCATCACAAATGGGGGGCACTAAAACCAATGTTTCTTAACATAGTTTTAGAAGTCTTCACAAGACTTTACCAAATCACTCTGCCAGCAGTTCCCTTAAAAAAAAAAAATCTTCAAAGCAATTTACAATTGAAAAGCAATCAGTTCAGGCATTGTAAAGTACTCAAAGGAAGTAACATCCAAAGTACTCCTATATCTCAAGACTCATCGCACAACACCCCTAAACTGCCTTTTTATTTTTAATACACCTTTTGGAACAGCAAAGACATTTCTGTAAGTTTAAAAAAAAAAAAAAAACAGGATACATAACACTCAGCAAGTAGAAGAAAGAGTTTTTACATCAATTTTCTTGTATACTTGTCCAGATCTGTAACTGGAAACTTTTCTCAGTAACTGGGATACCAACATTGTGAGATGACAGCCACAATAACAGTTAATCAGAACAAATGCCATGATATTTCCAAACTGTTGCCTGCATCTGAGCTGTAGCTGCTCTTGAAAATAAACATTAGAATATCACAGTTTCTAAACAAAACTGAACATGCATGAACTGGAGGCTTCAGAAGTGGTCAACATCAACCACACCAAGATTACACACTAGATGCGTTTCACTGCATAGCTTGACTACCGTATCAGATCCAGACCCACATTGTAGTAAACTTAGCAGCATGAGGTCCTATCACACTTCAATGCTGAAGACTAAAACGCTTGAGCTATCTTTTCCATATGATGCATAACTTGGGACAGTATCATGTCTTAAAGTCCATTCAATTACTGAGTTTTAATCCATAAAAGCCAATCATCTAGCACAGCTTGTTGACATAAATGTAGACAAAAAGGTTTGGTTTTGAGTGAAAGGCCACATCAAGAGATGACCACAGGAGAATTTCTACTGTAAGACCACAGCTAACATTCACACACAGGTATCTAAATACTACTAGGAAGAAGCCCTTTTCTAAGTTCATGGTGTAGAAATAACCTGTTGAGACCATTCAATCTTTTGCACAATAGAACCAGGACTCTAGACAGTGCTATGATGCAAACAGACAGAAGTGTCCTGAACAAGCGATGGTATCTTTTCACCACTTTCCAATACTGTCAGACAGCATTAACAACAGCCAAATTTATCAAGAAAAGGATTACTTATACACAGACAACCTAGCAACTGTACTACTTGAAATTGTCAAAAATATTTTCTACATGCTTAACTTAAAAAAAGACCACAACACAAACACACACACAACTACTTTGGCATATCACTAAACAAACACACAATCATGGCCAAATTTGAAACATTTGCAACCATTAAGGAATAATAATGACAGATCAAAAAAAAAAAGTGAAGAAGTCACACTCCGAGACCATCCATGTGTATAAAACCAGGTTTTGCCTAAGTTTCTGGCTCTTGGGATTGCATCACACATGAGAGAGAACATTAAATGATTTCAGACTGATTTTATCATCTTGATTTTCTAGCTATTGTTCCCAGGATACAAGAAGTATTTTTCCTAGAACACCACTATGATTCGCATTAGTTATCTCAGTAGGTAACTGAAATGGATTTTTAAGCAAATAGCTTTTGCTGTGTATAAAGCCAGGTACTTTAGGTCTAGGCTAAAGTGAACATCAAGATCAATCTCTTGCTTATTTTTGCTAGAGAATATTCAGGAAGTATTGGGAATAACTGAACAATTGCACCTTAATGAGGCATACTGCATCCTTACCAAGTCTCTCACAAACCTGACAGTCACTGAGGACAAGTCCTTCAAAAATTTTTTCTCCTCTGATCAGCATAAGCTTTGTCCTAACGCATTTTTAACTATTGTGATACCTCAGTGGTGGTATCAACAGTCTTCCACTCAGTTCAATCTTTCCACTAAGAATCTACCAGGCTAAACAACACTTGCACTTATGTTTCTGTAAAGAAAAAGAAAAGTTTCCTCAAAAAATGTTCAGGGACACTTTGTGTTGTACAAAGAAGCCATGTCTCTCCCCCTTCACTTTTTGCACATTAAGCATGAAACCTAAGGATGCAAAGAAGTGCTGCTGTTTGCTAGGCCCCTGCCCCCTGCTTTTAGTTTAAATGCTTCTTTCAGACTCCAAATGCCTTTTTATTTACCTGTTAAGACCTGCAAGTTCTTAAGATGTGCTTATTAACAGAAAGGACACAGCTTAGTAAATGGGGTGGGGGCATTGTCTTTGATAGGCATCTATCGGTTTAAGAGTTATTAAGAACGGTTCTTAAAAGTGCACCAAGCTCCAGCTCTCTCATGGGGTCCTTACAGCACTTGCTACAACTACTGTTCACCATCAGCACCTACAGAGAACACCAAAAGAAAGCTAGATGCTGTGTCAGTGGAACGAAAAGGAACGTTTCCTTAATTAAAACTTTAAAAAGTACTCACTAACGTAGTGTATATGGGTAATAACTATTCCACATGGTAGAACAGTCGGTTTACCATTTGTTGAGGCTAAATGACATAGCACATCTTCATGTCAGTGGCTGTTGGCAAAGCAACACTTTGTGTTGTGAGAGCACAAATCAGAGGACTAAAGAACACCCCCTATTTGCTCCAAATAGATAACGCAGGAGAAAATGAGCAAGGTTGCTGTAGATGGATGGCCTGCTACGGTAAGCAGGAGGACTGGTGCATTCCACTATAGCAGGAGACACGCCACCACCCATAACAAGAACTTATTGCAGTGTCTGGACAACATACACAAACGTAATTTTGCAAAACGCTCCAGCAGATATGTACTGTAATTCAATCACCTCCGCATTTTTGGTAGGTCTGCCTACCACAGTAGTGGTTTTGCGATAGGGACGTTTCCCAATGGTTGAACAACGACCTGTAAGTATACAGGCTGGCCCACCATCAGTCGGTAGCAGTTAGCTACCAAATGAACTAATCAATGAGAAGGAAATTTTCCTTTTGCTTACCAAGGTCTTAAAAGAACCTAAGCGTACTTGAGTGAACAGACTTTTCCATTTCACTTAAGAGAAGCAAGAAAAAGAAAAGCCAAGCTATCTAAAAACCGTAACATTTCATGTCACTAAAGCATATATTCATATATACACTCATATATTTGTTGACCACCCTTAAACCAACAGGCCAACTAGAGCAAATTTATTTTAGTAACTGAAACTAATTTCAGCCACACTGATTATTTCCAGGGTGGCTAAACATTCGGAACTTCATACAAGGAGAAAACATTTTCTCCTCATCAAGTCATAGCTCGTTGAGAATTTGTACACAATAGCGTTAGCTCGGTGCCAATTCTTTGTATAATCTTTCCTTGGCAAAAGTCTTTTTGTTTCAAGCAGATCTGTTACACAGTACAGACAGTCTATTGCACCTTGCTAATACCTGAACTCAGCGGAATCTCTAGTTATTCTTTGCTTTCCTTAAAAAAAGCGCCCAGGTTTTATGACAATTTTACAACTTCAGAAAAGTTATTTAACTGAACCTGCAACCTTTTCAATAGGCTCTTTTTTTCCATAAGAAACCATAGCTATAAAGAAGACAAATCCAAATTATTGCCTTTGATGTGCATTACATAGCAGTTTTCGAGGATATATGGAATGCTCTAAAATTCAGACTTTGTTCCTTTACTGTCTCATTCCTTTCCCATTTGAATTTCATAAGTGGAGCTCAAAACTAACATCTGCCTGGATAGTCCCTTTACACAGATGTGCTCTGTCAGGTGGTGGAGCTATTTGAACTAACATATTTTAACTCGTTTAAATGACAATAAAGGTACCCTGGGCAATTAACAAAACCAGTGTATAAAAAAGGGATAGTGGGGAAAATCAACAGTTTAGACAGATGAGAAGGCAACTGGAAAAAAAAAGTGTTGATAGTAACTTGCACAGGCTACATTGGAAGGCTATCATAAGAACAAGTTACTTTGGTTTCTCAGAAGAAAAACAACTTTAACATGCAAGTTGATATACACCACGAAGGAAAAAAGAAAAACCCACAACAAAAAAAGGCCTACCTTAAAGCCACAATGGAAGTTTAAACTACGCTGTATTCCAACAGGGGATGTATCAGTCACAGTTTATAGAAAGAAGACAGATGATGATTTTTTCTACTTTCTTGATCATTAACTACTGTCACAGGACACAATAAATAGTCCAGGACTGCTTCATTCATGGAAAGATTACTTGGCAAATGAACACCTAGAGAATGATGGGTAAGCATGTACTCAGTACGCATCAGTAATACAGGTTTCATAAAATAATTCATTCTCCAAATAAAAGAGAAAAAACCACAACATTTAAATATCTTCACTTCCACTTAACGGGAGAGGTCTACCACATGAAGCTTTCTGTGCAAGAACCTTACAGACCCAGAGGGAACATAAAATGGTTCCGTTTCTAGTGTTATCTAGACTACCTTATGCTATGCCTTTAAATTCCCAAACACATAAACCAAATCTTTTTATGTGGACATTTAACTTTTTTTTCCGCCCCCAATCTTCCCTCCTCAATCCATCCCTTATTCCTTTGAAAGCTTACATGAAAGGGAAAAGCAGAAGCGAAGACGAGCAACTACTAATTTCAAAACAAACAGCATGAAAGAATGCACCCAGGTTTTAAAAATCTGTATAGCTTAAGATACCACCACTTTGCATTACATGATGCCAACAAAACAACCTGCATAGTGTTTCCTTCTGTAATGCCCATGCTGATACTCTGTTTCCACACTATCCCAATATATTCAGGCAATGACATTCAGCCCCATGTTCCTGCAAGGAGGGAAAAAAAAAAAAAAAAAAAAGGCCACACTGCTTCCTGCAGATTCATTATTAGAATTCAAATGTATTGCCAACGCATGACATTGCCAACATATTAGCAACACACAGCTTCTCCACTAAGCCCTAATAAAATCACAGATAGTAACAAGTTATCAATGACGAGAGAGTTGAAAAACTGTACAACACCTGGCTATACATTCATTTGTACCGCTATAGCTAAACTACTATGTAGCCTACTAAGAGTAGGTTATTTAAGAAAAGATTTAAGTGGACCAAATCAACTTAAACAAAAATACAAGTTTATATTTATCATTTGCATTGACTTCATCTGAGCAGCTTACATTCATCACCTGTGTTTCACAGGATCAGCTGTCTCCTAATGTTTTCCTTTCAAACAGATTTAACTTAACCAAAAGTACTATATATAAAATTATTTATAAATTTATGTAGTTACCAAAAAACCAACCAAAAACGTTTTCTAGGCTGTCTGCTGGAATTGTTATTTTTAAACAGTTTCTAGGCATGCAATAAGGTTTACTCTCTTGCGACAACAGTACCAATACAAAGGTGTGTCTTCTGTTCTGTAATACAGCATCGTTGTGAGCGGCTTTCCAGCAGACAAGACCGCATCTCTCATCTGACCTACCATCATCTTAACAAAACAGTACTAGTTATACACAAGCACTTGGATATCACACAATATTGTAAACCAAAGAGAAAAGGACCAGAAGAACAGACAAGACAAAAGAGGAAAAAAAAAAATCAGGATTTCTAAGGAAAAAATGTGGAATTATCATGTCATTTTGAAGACTGAGATCGAAGTTCTCTAACATGTGTTTAAATGGTTTATATTTTGTTTTTCTAAGTTGGTCTAAAGACCAAGTGATGACAATTTCATTTTGGTAATCACCACTGAGGTGGATCTTTAATATTCTTTTACTTCATATGAAGTAATATTGTGCCTTTTCTAAATTAGAAAAAAGTGCTGTTATATCACTTTTCATGTTGTATTTTTGGAAGGATCTAGAACACATGGAAAGAATGACTGGCATTTATTTGCAATACACCTCAAAACACAAGACAGAACAAGGAAGGTACATGGCACACTTCATTAGTGCACTACGTAATTTTTAAACTATATCTGTCAAAGGACATCACTACAACTTATGAACTTTGTACACTGAGATCACAGTAAGCAGCAAACCACAGCAAGCAGCAAACCACAGCAGCAACAGAATAACACGGAGAAGCACAGCAAACTACTACAATACCCACATGAAAGGGAAAAACTAGGGGAAAAGCTGGTTAACTACCCTGTTTCATATGAAAGTACTGAAGAAGTCATTCTTGTTTCCCCGACCCCTTCTGCCATCACTACAGCCCTGCTCTACTTCTCCATTTATGAAACAAAATAGCTATCAGTAATCCAAAAGCAATAGCACCTGTACCAAAGCCAGAGTCATCAGTTTCTAATCTGGCAGGTTGCGGGGGACTACATAACAGTCTTCGAGCTAAGAATTAATTTCTCACTATCCGTCTATATCAACAGGAGAAATGCCCCACTGAAGCATTTGAAATAGCAGGGGAGAAAAAGGGAAGAGCCCAATAAGACCACAGACCTAAATATACTGCACAAAATTTGCATTTGACTGTCTTTTCATCGCACTCAAAGTTAAATTTTATGAAATAATCCACAAAAATAAGTGACTGAATTGCCAAGACAGTCATTTTGTCAACAGACATATGTTAGATTAAGAAAACATACATGTACAACAAATTTCAGAGACTCATTTTTACATTCTAGGGAGAGAATGACAGCTTTATTATTGAAGTGCCTGGGCATTTAGTTTCTTTCCCATTTATTATAGAATTGTATGGATCAAAAAGATCTATTAGCAGAAACTGTTACCTGTTACACAGAGGAACATCCTTTTCTGTCTTCTTGCACCTTCTAGCAAGTGAATGCCACAGAAAGGACACATGATAATTTGACTTTTTTAACCTTTGATATCTTCACTTGTCTAAAGATCAAGATATCAAAAAAATCACACCCAATGTCACATCATGTAAGGGACTGAAGTTACATTTAAAAATGATGCAGCAAACTAAACTTAGTATTTAGCAATTAAAACAGGCAATGCTTTCCTCAGATGAAAGAAAAACAACAGAATTGCAGAGGTTACTTTTAATGCCCTTCCAAAAAGAAGCTCTCCTGCCTTCACACATCTTGAGAGAAACAGTGAAAAGAAATGACACCCCGCAGTTTCATTCTCTGACAAAAACAGGTTAATGCACCTCAAGTTAAAACACATTTCCTTTTTCCTCCTACTTAAATCTTCAAAAAGAAACTTAGGTACACTAAATCTGTAATATATGTGGCACTCTTGCTCTCCTATGTACATCATTGTGTATAATGGCAACAAGAGCCTCGTTTAACAGTAACTGAAATAGTTCAGGGGTTCCAAAAAAGGAGAAAAGAAAGAGGAAAAGAAAGCCTTGCGTATGCTGAAAGGAGTTATTCTGAAGTTTTACCCTTGTAGAACAAGGACTTAAAAAGCTTGCTTCTTTTTTTCCCCTGCTTTCCCCAAAGTGATCAAGTCACTTTCAATCAGTCACATTCTCAAGGCAAAGCATCACCTTTTACCTTTGGATTTATTTCATCTCAGCTAGCTCCATGGTACAGCCACCTATCAAAAGCCTGCTCCAAAATTAAAAACAAACAAACAAACACACACAACCAAAACCACCACACAAAACCAGAATATGGAAAGGAAAAATAGCACTATGTACAGGGTAATAATGAGTTCTACAGGAGAAGCCTGCCTCCTTGTGGCTCAACTAACCATAAATTACATTCTCTAATTCATTCCATTATACCCAGTAAATCTGGTGAGCCAAGAGAGTAATGAGCTTCTAGTTCAAGGTGGTTTGGGGGTTTGGTTTTGTTGGTGTTTGGGTTTTTTTGTTTGGTTTGGGTTTTTTTTTTTGGGGGGGGGGGGGGGCGGGCAAAGGGGAAGAAGAAAGATTTCTAATTTTAAGAATCACTGGCAAAATTCATCCATCTCATTACTGAAAGATTGCTTTTAGCCTCCTCCTCTGGATAGAAAAGATGAGGTGGGGTGGGAGGGGACACAGGTCCAACTTAAAAACAACTGACATTCTTTACATGGCAACAAAAGCAAAAGCTCGTTGGCACCCTGGCACCTAAATCCAGAAGACTCCAACCTTGGCTCAGCTGCGGCTTAACCTAGCAGGCCTCTCTTGATGCCTTAGCTTTCAACAGTATATCTCCTTTCTGCCTACAGGTCTCCTTCAGGGTACGCCTAGGAGGATTTCACTCTTGGCAGCGGTGAAGCGTTTGGTGCTTTCAACAAGATGCAGACATTCCTCTGTCCGGCCTGAAGGGCTCAGTTACACGGGGCTACTTTCTTAATGCCTAGAAGAGTAAGTTCTTTAGAAAACAGCTGGGGGCGTTCGGCTGGTTTGGGGTTTTGGGGGGGGGGGGGGGGGTTGCTAGTTTTTTCTTTCAGTCCAGTCACTCGATTGTGCAAGAGCTTAGTTAAAGAACTCAAAACCTGTGTGACAAATCCACAAATTCAAATTCACAACAGTCTTAAGAGGGGATCACATCATTAGGATGACTTTGGCTTGGGAGGGTATGAATAGCTTTCTAACCACCTTGCAGAAGCTGCTCCATTTCGTGCAAGTCTGAGGCACAGAGCATAAACTGTTTTTGCTACGGGTTAGGAAATTCATCCACGAAAAGAAGGGAAGTTCCAGCCTCCACTCCAAAGGCTTTTTAATATAAAACACATTAAGTGAACACAAAAGTAGCCCACATATTTCACAGTCTCACAACTGTTGGGCTTGCAACTTGCTTTCTTCTGTGTCACAGCCTCTGTTTCGGGAACTGTTTCTCCAGCCTTTAAACAAGCGAATCAGACTCACTCTTTCCAATCTACAACCCAGTGATCTGGCTGGAAAAGGAGTGAACTGAAGCCAGGGCACTCTCATGCTTACAATCATCTTAATTGGAGATTCACTGGAGGGGAGAAGGAAAAAAACAAACAAACAAAACAAAAAAAACATTTCTGCCCCCTGCAAGCACTTTTTGAAGTAAAGGCTTCTTCTTTTCAAGAAAAAAAAAAAAAAAAGGTTGTCACACCCTGTATTCCAGATGTGGAAGACATCATTTCTTTCTACTACAGTTTTTATGCCTAGGTCCAGAATAAGAAGCATTGCACCTTCCTATTTTTTTTTGTTATTATTTACACATTTACCAATGAGACAGCTTCTACTTTGTGTGCTTTAGACCCTTTCATGCCTGCTCAGCTCCTACCAGGCCAGAGCACTGCACACAGGGCTGTGGATTCCACCACTGTTGCCAGGGGCCAAAAACTTAGGCAAGGCTGTACTGCCTTGCTGTACCACTGCAACACCCAAATAGCTTCATAGATCTCATTAGAAAGGTTGTAAATGGAGAACCGCAATAAGTACAAGCTTACATTAACTCTGGCAATACTCTAATAAGAAAAGCAAAGGAAAAAAAAAAAAAATCACTCTTTTCTCTTACTCAGCTGCAATCCTGGCAAAGGGCAAACACCTTCAACTCTACTGAAGAGAAAGGGAATTGGTGGTGTTCATCACATCATGGGACTGGCTGCCATACCAAACAAGTCTAGTATGTTTGGATAACAGACTAGGTCTGTGTATGGAAAAAAGTCATCCTTATGGAAAAAAGCATTCTGTTTGTATAACCAGATCTGTAATTAACATGCAAATTACTTACTTACTCACACAAATGAAGAACTATCCCCTCCCGGCTTTTGTAATTTTATAGACTGAACACGGCAGAGACTTCAATTTATTAAAAGCGATGTTCTTCTGTAAGCAACCCTGTTTCCATTATATTGAAATAGTGGGCAAGTAATAAGGGCTACATGAAGTCATACACACCAAGAAATTTACTACAGCAGGGTTTCTGTTCATAAGTTTAAGACAGTTTGTGTTTTTGCTTTATACCAGGGTCTGACACTAAGTTAATAAGCCTTTTATTGAGACTCAAAAGCTATTACATTACACACATCTTCCTCTACTTACATTTGCTAACCTATGCTGAGGCCCAGGATTAAATTTTACGCTTCACTGACAGAAAATAGAATCCTAAATCACCAATCCACACATAATTGTTAATTTCCCCACTTGTTTCTTGTGGTCACGGTACCTACTTTCTTCCTTACTAGGGCCTTACTTTAAACTTTCACATTTTTAAACCTAGCACTGAGCTTCAGCTCAGGCCTATGAAATGTCTTATTTTCTTTAAATTATCTTCACTAAACTCTCTCAATTACCCAGACCAGTAAGGTTCACTAAAATTTGCACAGAATGATTTCAAATTATACTACCAAAGCAAGTATCAGGATCACAGATCTCTTAAAACCATAATAAAAACTCCTACTAATATCAATAACAAACAGCAGCAGGTTCTAGTAGATTAAGTACCAGACTCGTACTCAGACAAACTGGTTTCTTTTCTATTTTATTCTCACCTAGTCTTCTAGGTGACCTTGGGCAAATCACTATCCCCACACTGCAGCTTCCCCAGCAGCAAAAATGAATTGAATAGAGCTGCAAATCTGTCTGGAAACTCCAAATGAAACACACCATAAGAGGTAAAAATATATTTCCCTATCTGCAGATATATTTGCCTTGATGGGTTTGCTTTATCCCATTATACATCATCAGCAGCGGAGGATTGCTTTTACTTTCTAAATACACTCTGGTGGTTCTTCAAGAAAGGCTTTAGGCTACTGCCTTACTTTTTATCACACGCTTGATCTATTTCTGCTACTGTATCTACTTTGAAGGACCAAGAGCTTGTATTTAGCAATACACACTTAACAGTTTAATATATTGCATCAAAAATTGCTGTTGAACACATCCCTAAGCTATGGGGAGAAAATAAAACAGGACACATCAGAACAGAGAGCCAATTATCAGTGAGCAGCAACTCACTCTCTCGACCCTTTCTCACATAAGTAATCTTGTAAGTAATCATGCAAGTATTTGCTTCCGCGACCTGCCACGGGAACCAGTTATCAGCAGATTTTTACTGGGAACACATGCATTGATGAACCAAACTACATCAAAGCAACATAAAAAGATTCCTCCTCTTAGACACTGCTAGACTTAAGAAACTCTACTTTTCATTTAACAGGAGACTGCCATTTATTAGCAAATAACACTGCTTAACTGCGGTGCACTTCGCTCACCTGCCCTCTTCCCATTTCTGGGTTTGTTTGGGTTTTATTGAAAAACGACGCAATTATGAGATGCTTTTTCACCTTTCCTATTCCAAAATGTAAGGCTTCAATAAGAGTTTCTAAAAGCTCTTTGCTTTGCTAGTCTTTGGGGTGGGAGGAGGGCACCAAAAAAGAAAAAAGGCACTTATTCATAATTAATTTTTCAAACAGAGTTAGTAGATAAAGTTGCTGCTTCCCACATCATGCCACAAAAACCTGGTTTTGATTGACACAAACGGGAACTACGATGTACTTAACTTCCAGCTATTTTCCTGCTCAATGAATTACTACAACACATTGAAAAATTTACTTAATAAGTTGATGGACAGAATAATGAAAAACTACTCCTGTACTGCCAACAGACAAGTTCTTGCACATTAGTAACTGAGCCTTTAAAAGAGGGAGGAGACGGACCTTCCACACCACAGACGTTAAATGTGACAAATCCAGCTATTGCCCGAAATCTTGCAAAACCCAGCAGAAAGCGGTATCTCTCGGGCGCAGCGCTAAGGAGAACGGGAACCGCCGTGCCTCCGGGAGGGAAACGGACGGGGAAAAGGCACCGGCAGCCCGGATCCGCGCGTCCTCTCCCGGTGGGAGCGCCAGCCCCGGCGAGCCCGCTGCCGGCGGGGGAAGGCGGGCAGGGGCAGCCCGCGTCTGCCGGGAGGGGAGGGGAGGGGAGGGGAGCGGGGCCCCCCCGCCCCGGAGCGGAGCGCAGCCCCGGCCCCGCCGCCCGCCCCGCTCTCCCCTCCCACACCGACTTCCCCCGGCCCGGGACGTGGCCGGCCGCAGTTGGATGGGGAGCGACGTGACGAGGCTGAAACCGGTCTGAAGTCCACAAAGAAGCCGCCTGCCTGCGGGAAACGGGCTGGGGAAGGGCGGCCGGGCGGAAGGGCGGGCGGGGAGGGGAAGCAGCCCGGGGCAGCTTCGCCCCGCCTGACAGCGAGCGGCCCCCGGCCCCGCGGGGGTGCGGAGAGCCCCCCGCCGCCCCCGCCCCGAGGACCGGGCAGCGCCGCCCCCCGCCCGGCCCGGCCCGAGCCGCCCGGCCGCCGGGGCACGGAGCGGGCGCACCTTCCCCGCCCGCCCCGCGCAGGGCTCCGGGCTGGGCTCTCACCTTCCTCCTGCCGCCGCCGCCGGCCAGCGCGGCGCTGCCGCCCGAGTACATGTAGTAGGCGATGCCCAGCACCCAGAGGAAGGCGAAGCAGAGCAGCAGCCGCGACCTGCGCCGCATCCTCCCTCCCGCGCCGCCGCCAGGCCACCAGGAAACGGCCAGCAGCAGCCGCCGCCTCCGCGCCTGCCGCCGCCGCCGCCGCCGCGCAGGGTCAGGGGGCAGAGGGCGAGCGCCCGCCCCCCGACCAATCCCGCGCCGCCCGGCCCCGCGGGGGGCGGGGCGGGACTACCGGCGTCGCCATGGTTGCAGCACGCCGGGCCGCCGGCCGGGCCGCCGCCCCCTCCCTCGCGGCGGGCTCCCCGGCGGCCGCGCGCGCCCCGCGGGGTCCGTGGGGCGGGAGCCGCGCGCCGCGCCTCGCGGCCGACGGGCGGGCGGCGGGAGGCGACGGCCGCCCCTCCCTGAGGCGGCGGGGCCGCCCCCGCGGCTGCGGCTGCCCCGGGCGGGCGGGGAGGGCGGCCGGCCCCTGCCCGCAGCGGCGGCCGGCGGGTGCGGCGCCGCGGCCTGGCTTCGGAGCCGCTCTGGGGGCCGCCCCGCGGGCGCGGGGCGCTCTGGGCCCCGGCCCGCCGCCCCCCGCCCCCGCCTGGTCGGTCCGCGGGCTCCCCGCGGAGCTGGGGCACGGGCGGCCCCGGCAGCGGGACCTCCGACGTGAGGGGCGGTCCCGGCTCGCAGGGTCTGCCGGTGGCCGCAGCCCCGCTCCCTGCAGTCCCCGCGCCCCCGGCACACCGCGGGAGTGCCGGGCGCTCCTCTTTTGGGTCGTCCCCCTCCCACCCGCGTCGGCTGATTGTGCAGGGACTCCCGGGTCCGCAGAAACTCCGGTCGTGTCCCTGCCTCCCTCTGTTCCCAGGAACAGCAGGGAACGGAGAACGAGCTTTATGAAGGCGTTGTCCTTGAAGTCACTCGAGGCAGGCACTGAGGCCGGTCTTCATCCAGCCTCAAAGGTGAGAAAGTGAAGGCATGTTGGCGGATGCCCAGTGCCCTCCGCGTGGCAGGTATCTGCATCTCATTTGATAACTCTCAGCCTTTCTCGCGTTATTCAAGAGATTCTCCCGTGGCCCTACGGGAGACGGCAAGGTCCTGACAACCCCGCCATACCACTGAGGTTATGCACCCACTCCCCTTGCACTTCTGGGGTCACTGCATTGCTCAGGTAGCAGTGCCCGCTCTGGAATCGTGGTCACCCCTATGCAGGGCTAAAGGGGCCTCCGGGCGACTCCGCTTGATTCTTCCCAGGAGGTTGACCCAAGTGGGGCTCCACTCTTAGAGGCCGATCTGTTGATATGGGGTCATTGCTTGGTAAAATTACCTTTCTTTCTGCTTACCCAGTTCCACCCTTAAACACCTCAGGACAGACGCTACACTGCTGCTAGCTCTCACTGCGGCTCACTGGCTTGTGTGTGCACAGCTCATGCTGCTGTTTTTCCACGCCGCTGAGTTTCCTGTTGTTTGGCATTTGCAGCTTTCTCATCCCACTGTGAGACATCAAGAAATGAGAACGCAAAACTAAGAAGGGAAGAGACGCATTCCCTAACAATTAAAAAGCACCTCTACTTCGGAGCCACGATATCCACTCAAGGCAGAACATTCCTGGTTTTTAAAGGTTTTCTCTGTCGTCTCACCTCTTTTTTTCAACGCGCTGTTTTACTGCTGCCCATTCTGGCTGTACCACACATTTCTGTCCTCCTTCTGTCCATACCAATGTCAGACCTCTGCCAGTTCAGCTGCACTGGTGGCTACAGAGCCTCTGCAGAAGACTGCTCACCAAGCCGTGCCAGGATGTGGCAGGGGTCTGGCAGAAATTCTGTTGCATGAGCAGGAAAAGATCCAGCGGCCATAAGAAATGGCACCAAAAGCTCACCTGCTCACCGGCACAGTCACTCTGCTGACAGTCTCGTCAGGGAGGTGATTTGTGTCAGTGTCGGCACTGCCTGGGCAGAAGTTGTCTGGCATGGAAAGATTTCAGTGAACAACTGCATACCTTCCCACTTGCCAGAGCCCTGATGGAGAGATAAGGTGGGAGAAAAGACAAAGGAAGAAATCCCAAATAAGTATTCTTTCAGGGAGTGTAACATAAAGAGACCTCTTTCTTCAGAGCAAATGACTCTTTCCAAAAAAACTCAGCACTACGATTCTTGGTTTTGGAGGGAGTTGGAGAAAGACACCCAATTTGTGCAAAATACAAGTTTTGGAATCAAATAACTGGCATCCATTGAAGTGAGGTACAATGGAGAGCATGGGCCGCCTGGAGACACGCAGATCTTCTGGATGAGAGTTTTTGATCTATCCAAAGTCCGTTTGATGCAAGTGAGAGCAGTTCCTGCAAAAGCAGGATTGTGCCTGCGCCTAAAAAGACACACACACACCACCCCAAAGGCTAAATTTTAATTAGCAAGATTTTCTATATAATTCAGAGCAGTCTCAGCAGCCCAAGATTGGGAACGTGCTGATAAACTCCTGCCACTTAAGCTCTACCATCAGCTAGAAGTGAGATGAAGCAGCAGCTTCCCTGCTGCTGGGGGATTCCTTCATGGCGCAGATCTGCTGGGGGAGAGGGTGCTGTGCATGACATCCTTCCCCACAGAAAACATCATATGCTTACATATGTAAAGTGCCCAATTCTGGAGCCATAATCCCATTTAACCTTACAAAATCTGCAGGCCACTTATGCTTTAAACACCTCGCAAAGCCTACAGAATCTTTTCTTGCCCTTTTCATAGTCTGAAAGATCTTGAGACAGTCTTCAAAGGTCTCCCTGAAGCCCCAGGTATTTTCACTGATTTTAGCAATGTGCTTAGGTAGATTTTTCCCTTTCCAGCAAAATTAGCCAGCCATGCATGTACAGAAAATCCTTCTGTAGCTGCACACTTCACAAGCTTACCGAAATAATCCACTGCACATGCTCAATCGCAGTTTTCAAAGGTTTATAACTAAGTCGAATCAAAACTAATTTCTTCTCGAACAAGCAAATACATGTCTACTTCAAGGAAGGCTGCTTCCATGTCAGAGTTCATTTTTCAGCTTTCTGCTGATAAAGTTACAGAAATGCTCAAAAAAGGCTGTAAGAACATCAAGAAACACATTTTTTTTCCCACTCTCCTGATATTCTGAACTGGCTGAACCAGTTTTGTTCAAATCTTTCCAAAATATTCACATTTGGACAAAGTCCCAATCCGGCAGATTTCATCCTGAATCATTTATATTTCAGAGACCACAGAAAACACAGAGGTTTAGAATGGAAAATGTTACATCGCTTTAACTCTAGGAAAAGCTGCTGGTTCTATTACAACGCATTCGCATGCACATACCTCTTTGCCTCAAAAGTCCTAACGTGTTTAGTCAGCAAAGCAAAACTGAAAAAAAAAGCATTTCAATTAAAGCAAAGAATTCAAGAAAAATGTAAGATTTTTAAATGAGTTTTCCAGTGCATTTCAAAAGAAAATATTAGCATATTTTAAAAGCAGCGTTGCTAGAATTCACAGAATATAAATGCTTCTGTATCAACCACAGCCCTTTAAACAGAGCTCAAGCATGTAAGAGTACAAATAGGAGTGAAATTTGCAGAAGGAATCATCAGAACTTTGCCTTTGATCTGTAATGCAGACAGCTAGATTCGATGGGCCAAATTCTTACCTAGTTCACTAGGGTGTAAACCAGCGGGAATTTCACCAAATTCATTTGAAAGCAGGTATAAAACCAGACACAACCACAACCAGAGTCTAATTCACAGTGTTAGTGTTCATCTTCTTGTAACTAAAGACCACAAAAGTTGCTCGTCCTTTTCTGGAGTTAAATGACCGAGTCAGAGGTGAATGAATCCTCCGACAGTGCGAATGGAAAGTAGTCCTCACCTTCAGGAATAAGTGAGTCAATCCCTTACTCATGCAAGCAACCTTGTCCTTGCGAAGACAGGAAGGAGGATTTTCAGATCAGGTCTAAAACACAGAAGATAGGTTTGAAAAAACTTTAAAAGGCAAAAAATCCAATCAGGGTGCCTGAACCTCTTTGATACACGGAAGCTAATACGTTGCTGATCCTGTTCAGATTACATTCTTTCAAACCTATGCAGTTATGTCAGAAAGTATATCATTCCTTCTCTCTCATGAGAAAGGTTACTCATTAGCCTAATGCAAGATGTTTCATAACATAGAAGTCACACAGTAACGTGAAATTTAAAAGACATCTGTAGAGGAGATAGCTTTACTAATGCCTTGAGAGCTTGAGCTGAGTACTCAGCCCAAGCCGCGTTTGTGTTTGTAGTGCAAGAATTGTGTTTGTAGTGAAAGATCCTGATCCTGCAAACGTTTATGCAAATGTTTAACTTCATTCAGTGCATATTCTCACTGGAGTCAGTCAGACTACTCAAACGTTTAAAATTATATGCTCATGGCTGAGTACTTGCAGGATTAAAGGTTAAGTGCAGCTAGCAGGTCTGAAAATCTATGTGGGTGTTTTGCAGTTCCTCACTGCACAGTGGTAACAATGAGAAACAGAATACCTCCTCAGCTAAAGACTTGGGAGTCAACATGTCCTTTCCCATCTGTTTAGATGCCAAGAACTATGTTTGTTTAATTTTTCAGCACAGTTTCTGATGCTACCCAGAGTAGGCAGACGTGCTGGCAATAGCATTCTAAAGTGGCTCACTTCCAGAAAATCTTGTTACCCTCCAAGAATGTTTTTCAAGCTGTTAAAACCCCAAGTAGCAAATATTGTATCATGCGCATTTTACCTTGAAAATAGTGTGTCACCCTGCCTGACCTGTACAGGGGTTGCTGTGCAAGGTCTGAATGCATTCAGGCCTTTTAGAACTAAAGCTCTCTCGTCCTAGACTTTGATATCAAGAAGGTAGTCTCTTCACTTTTAAAGCATAAAGCAGTGGCTATTTCCTCTGATAGCAGGTTTTTTTATGCTGTTTCCCCATTAGAGATCGATCAACACATTACATCATGCGATGCAGATATTGTAAACGCTGCATTTTCTCACAAAGGTTTGCAGTATCAGCTTAAGCTCTCATGCTTCCAAGAGAAACGATCCAAATCTGGAAGCCCTTCCTCTCTATTAAATAAAGTTTAAGGTTCAACATTCCTTGGAGTTGTTCAATTCTACAAAGAGAGGAAACAGATTCTTTTCCTATGGGTGGTGAAGACAAAGAAAGAACAACTCAGCCTTTGGTAGGCCTCCCGCTAAAGATGGCAGAAGCCAGTACAAACTGCAGTCCCATTGCCAACTATTCTTCCCCAGCTGAGTCACTTAGCGTGTTGGACTGAACTTCAGCAGCACAAAACAAACCTCTTGCGGCATTCTGTAGGCTGATGATTGGATTTCAAAATGTGATACGGCTCAGAAGCATCTCTCATAGGAGAGTGATGATAGATGAAAGAGAGAAACGGCCGTGGAGAGAGACTTGCTGAAACAATGACCTCACCTTTGATTAAGGTAATTTGATCCCCCTTCATTGCATTTATCTGAATTCTGAGGGTCATGCTGGATTCTTCATAGCTGCCAGGAGTGGTAAAGACTGATGATCTACGGTCTGAGACAGGGCAGGAAATTCCATCCTTTCCTCTCGAGCAAGACTACGTTGGAGTGCTGTGCAGCTGTAGTACTGTAAGTCATTTGAGGCTAGGGGTAAACACTACGTGCTAATGCATAATACAAAAGTCTATTTTTGAGCAACAAAGACAAATGTGAACACGTCACACAATGGTGCTGTAATCTCAACTGGCAGTTTGTCTATTCAAACTCATAATCCAGATCGGTAAGGCTACAGCCAAGTAATTTGAGGCTATCTATCTATGCTACAGCTTTGCTATAGCAAAGCATAGAAAATGCAGCTAAATTAGCCTACAATAACATTCCCGGAGATCAAGAAAGAGGTTTCCCCAAGTCAAAGTGTTCTACCAGAAGCAGGTTTTGCTTATCTTTTTAAATAAAGTCTTTCCTGGCTAATTGCACCGTCATCAGCTCGCCAGAGGGAATGTGAGGAAGAGGGAAAAAGAAAGAACAAATGTAAAGAGGAATGAAGGAGATGTGGTAGGAAGAGAGTTGAGAGTCCGAGGAAGCAACATAGGCTTTTCTCTTCCAAAGTTACTGCACCGTATTCAGAGTCTTTCTCTGCAGTGTCTGAATTGAAAAGACTGACAAGTGATGCAGATCGCCAGCTCCCCAGGATGTCAGACCCTGGCTTCCTCTGCAGACGGCAGGGAGCAGCTTGACGCTTAGCGAGTGCTCAACCTAAGTATTGCAAATGCTTCTCTGCAGTGACTGTGTATGATTCAGAGGGGCAGAGAGAGAAAAATCCTTGCTATACAATATTTTAGTTTCTGCTCGACAGTAGAAAGCATCCCCTTACTTCTTCCTCACTTCCCTTACAGTAGGAGTTAAAGAAACTGCTTTCAGTCTGAGCCATGGGAAGCAGGTCTCCAGTTTTCTGGAGAAGCATCCTAGTAACTGACAACGGTAAGTTACTTCCAGAGGTGCTATAGTGGACAGGCTGAATACAGCTCAGATGTCTCCGATTAATCTTTTTCTTTTTTAAAAAAATATCACTCTCCCATGTTCATACTGCTGTCTCCCACTCAGGTGCACACAGTGGAGCCCATGCCTCAGGAGCGGTGTGCTGCCCATAGCAACCTACCCACACTATTCCTCCGGGACTCCCTGCGGTCTGACAGGCAGCAGTGCTGTACATCCCCAGGGACTCCTCTGCGCCAGGTGAAGGACACCGCTCCCCACACACCTGCCCTCGCACCGTGTCTGCTTTTTGCATTACAACTGCGGCTAAGCAAACAGACCCCAGTGATATATTTTTGTCAGCGCTGTAGAATGTACTCCCGGATATTGCTCAAGAACATTTTGCACTGCGCAATTAAAAGTAGTGTTTTCACACAGCACATATCATCAATAAATATGTTACCTTATCATGTTCATTTGCATATTTGTCAATTTGCAAAATTTAGTGTTTTGATCCCACAATCATTATAACAAATTACATAGGTCTTCTGTATCACACTCAAGAGCGTATTTCATGGAAGAGGGAAAAGAGATGCTCACAGCTATTTCCGTTCTCATACCCTCTAGAAGTCATATATTGATTTCTCCCAAATTTAGTCTTTCAGTGCTTTGGAACAGACAGTAAATAGGCTCACTGACCACAGGGGATGGAAATTGACCCCATCTGTAGCCTTCATGACCCTTTTGACTTCAAACCTGTATCATCATCTGTTGAAATCATGAAAGACATTGTTTCTGAAAACAGGGCCAAAACCAGCAAACCTGGAGAAATTAGTTTTACAGTGTTCCTCTTCCAGCAGAAGTAGCCAGATCCACCCTCTGTGTAACACAACTGAACCACAATGAACTCGGCCCTGGCGCCTGTCACACAAACAAAATAATTTGAAAGAGAAGCTGGGACTGCCCTGCAGAGACCATGTATTTTCCATCCCCTTTGTTCTTTCAAGAGTTTCAGGTAGAGGAGCAAGGGTTTTCTTCCAAGAAGTCAAACGGCAAGTAAAAGAACTTTCTGTCCTGTTTCTGTAAGCTGAAGGTCTGTGGGTTTGTGAACTGAGGTTAAGATCCTTTTTCCTTTCTCATTCTACCAGCGTATCGCTCACTGTTTTCTCTAGCTTTCAAAACTATTTCTGAACTGAGAGAGACATGCGCCGCGTGGAGAGATGGTCAAATAATGATATTACTTTTACTTGTAAATTAGATTCTTCCAGTGCATACAGGTGTCAATGAGGCCTTCCCTATTGAAATAACATTTTTGGCCTCAGGAATTCCCCAGCAAGGTCATTTCTTCCATAAGTCCAAGAGAGAGATACTTTGTCTGATTGTCATCTCACATGCACTGGGGTAAATTGGGAGTAACTCTGTAGAAGACCATGTCACCACGACAGGGAAAAACTGATGTAAGTTGAGAAAAAGAATCAGGTTTCCCCTATATGGGGAAACCTTCTCTTACTGAAAGGTGGTAATATATAGTGGAGAAAAAAAAGGCTAAAAAAAAGGCACAGAGTACTGCAAGTACAAAAGTACTGCACTTGTACGTATACTTTGCACAGAACAGTCCTAAAAGCTGTCACCACAGGAGACTTCGTGCATGGAAACGCTCACAGGGCCCCTGTCAGCCCCAAAGGCTTGTGTGCAGGGAGAGGGGGTGGCAGGGAAGGCAAGGGTAAGGAACACATGGGAAGAGGAAGAGGAGGAGGAAGAGGAAGAGGAGAATCAGAAAAGAGAGGCTGTGCCCTCTGCTTGGTTATGTATGGGCATATAGTGGCTGTGTCAGGAAGCCCAGCATGAGGGACGCCTTCGCACCGTAGCCTCTCACACATCCCTTGTATAAGGAGGGAAAACCCCCACATTTTAGGAAATGCTTCCTGCTGTGATGCTGGGAATAGAAAACTCTGTGGTGCTGAACAAGAAAAACACTGTTTCTGGTATCGCATCTTTGTAAGCGGCACTTCTACTGTATACTTATTTTTCTTTTGTACTGCCTGAGTCATCCCCTCTAGATGATCGTCCCAGGACAATCTTAGAGAAACAAACATCCTTGGCTGTACTGCACAGTATAAAACATTTACCAGCTCTTCTCTGTGTGTCTTTGTTACAGAAGAGCTCACTAAATACTTGCCTAGGGACACAGATGTACCCGCAGAGGTACAGCGTGACGGTGGCGAGACAAATGTGCGTACACGGTATTGACCTTGGTGGTCGTACGCCATGTGGAGCACCAGCAGAAATCCTAGCAGGCCACCAGCAGAAAACCTGCCTTTAACCAGCACGGCCCCTGCCGAGCCTAGCGGCGCCTCACCTAAACCATTATTTGTCTGAGTCATCTGCCCTTTCAGGATCCTGTGCGCTACGTTCCCTGGAGCAGTTGAGACCCAGAGCTCTCGCTGACGAGAGCGCAGAGCGGAGGGCGGCTCGGCACTACAGACACCGTCGCGCCTGAAGGCAAGGATCCCGTCAGGAAGAGGGCCGTGCCACTGCACGTTAGCCAGGCGCACACCTACGCACTGCAGAGAAACCCTGTACTTAAATTTATCTCCCTGTGCTGCCACACTTCCCCAGGGCTCTGTCAAGCCACTGGTACAGGATCTCAGGCAGAATAAAAGCAACATCCTCTGTGCTGGGGTGTCATGGCTTTCCATGCTTTCTGATGGGACCTTGCTAGGGGCTGGATGCAATGGGGAGCCTCACCTCCTGCAGGACCACTGTTAGCTTTTATCTTGCTCTTTCCTGCTTCTATTTCAGTTTATCAGCTTCACAGATTTTGTCTTTCTTCCTGGCAGGCAGATATCTTTTAAGTTCAACAAGGGGCAGTGTGTTTTCTTGCTGCAATTAATCACGTGTTTTCTGGCATGTGATTAACCCAGCAGTTGGAGTTTCCCTGGGTTGGATCATGATGCTCTGTGCTGGATCTCCATAGCGTTTGCTTGCTGTCTACGCTGCTTTCTTGGCTAGCTTACATTCAGGATGTCAGAATATGTGCTTGAGTAACCATAATAAACAGGAAAAATGAGGCAGTTCATAAGATTATTATTTTAGTCAGATCTCCTGTTCTAAAAGTCAAAAAAAATATCAGCAGGCCCAATACACTAAGGAGAGTTGTTTTTTCCCTCTACTCACTAAAACATCGAGCTGTTGCATAGCTGTATCAAAGAATTTGATGGGACACCAAATTAGTTCAGGATCCCACTGGCACTTCAGCTGCTGAATTTGATCAGCCATGGTCTTATATCAACGCTCATGAAGACAGTGAGAGGAAAGATGGAGTTTGCATTTGAAAAACCTGAGCAGATTCAGATCTCGAGTGCTTGTCAGGGTCAGTCTGCACATGTCATTCTTTTACTTCTCGAAAAATTGTACTGTGCTGCTGCACAGGAAAAAAGACTTGAAATAAAGGGCCTCCAAGAGCCAGAAGAGGTCCCGACAGGACTCCCACACCCCACTCCCCCAGCCAAGGAAGCAGGGTCCTGGTGGGAACTTGAGGCCGTAGCTGATACGTGTCTGAGAGGAGCCAATGTGCTTCTGTCATCCCAAGAAATGCAGAACTAAAAGGCTTGCACCTACAAACACAACAGAGGTCTGCATTTGCGATTTACCAGGTGGAGGAGTTTCTCCTTCCAAGGGAAATAAAGTCTTCAGAAAGGAACCTCTTCAATGTAGGAAACGCTGCCAGAGCTGTGCTTTTATTCTTCATGCCCCATGGGGAGTGACGTTACCTAGAGCTGAGAAAAGTTTGAATAAATAAATCAGCTGAGCCAAAGCCTCTTTTCAGTGTGTAACCAGTTACCCCCTTCCCATGTAAATCTCCTTGCCAAGATTTTCCTCTGCTTCCTTGAGAAAAGCCCAGAAGCATTCAGGCTGGTCCTGCCACAAGCAGGCTCTCCATGTGTCTGCTGGGAGTTGGCAGCCTCAGGCGGCTGGTAACAGCTCACGGAGCTCCCAGTGCCCGCCAGAGAGACCTGGCCGGCGTGCCCAGTCCCCCGAAGCTGTTCGATAGCTGTCTGTGAAACGGCCTGGTCTCAGGCCTCTCGTAGTGGATCAGAGTCCACAGCACAGCTTGTGATCAACATTTGCACTTGCATTGTGGGTTGCTGCAGGGACCACAACCGAGCGAGTATGCTGCTCTCCGTCCTACTAGGCTGAGATACACCCCAGTAAGGAAGCCTTAGTAAAGCCAGCACTGATCCTGCACCTGCTCCATTGAAAAGAAAGGGAACATCGGTACAGAAGCTGTTGATCTGGCACCATTCAGAACCATTAAATTCGCTAAAACCAACCAAACAAAAAGAACAGATGCAATTGGAATTTAATGTCTTTTCAGCTCATTGTTCCAGTTAGATCTCCACCCTACACAGAAAAAGCAGCATCAAGGAAAGGCAGGATGAATACCTCCTGGAAGCAAAAAGATATATTTTGTCAATTGATTACACAGATGGGAAAATCATACAAGCAGTGGCAAGGTTGACAGCAATTTGGGAGAACTGGCAACATCCCAAAGGCTAAGGAAAGTATCCTCTTCATCCAATGCTTCTTGACATGTCCTCAGAGAACAAGTTCGCAAATTGTGCATTTCTGAGTTCAGACAAAACCTCCCAGGCTTGTCAAAAGTGTAGATGCTGCAATTGCCAACCCAGGGCTGTGAGACTTCTATAGGTGTTGCCGTTTCTTTTTTTTTTTTTTTCTTTTTTTTCACTAGAGATGACTCTTGTAACATCTTGACTCCTGAGCAAGATGAATTCTGTCACTGCGCCAACTCTTAGCATGAGGCAATGGAGGGCAAAGATAAGACTTCAGATGTGTCCCACTTATATGTCAAAATACTGCAACTCTGACAAGTATTTTAGTGCTGTACATTCCCTGAATACTAAACTTCTTTCTGGTACTATCTTGTGCTATACAATATGGTTCTTTTTATACTTCAGTTTACCAGTGTCCTTTTTCATTTGCAGTTAGGCTGGTAGGGGAAGAAAGCCCCTCACAAAAAAAAAAAACTATTGCGTTTTTCCAATCTTTACCCAAGTATGTAGCACATGCAAACTATTCACACAAACCGGGATCAGATGTCCTAGAGCTAAGATATATTCAAACCTTTTTCATCCTGAAGTGTTCTTTATCAGAACTTAACTCACTATTTATCTTTGCAAGGTTTAAAAAGAATGTTTTATTGCCTAGCTCAGTATTTTCTGGCCATTCTCAGAGATGACGGAGTGGAGAGTGCACTTATAAAATTTGCGGATGACACCAAGGTGGGAGTGGATGCAAGCACTTCAGAGGATGGGATCAGAATTGAAAATTATCTCAATACGTTGGAGAAACAGTCTAAAACTAGCAAGACAGAATTAAGTAACAACACGTACAAAGCACTACATGAAGAAATGAAAGATCAAATGCACAAATACAAAACGAGGAATCATAGAAGAGGTGGAAGGACTGAAAAAAAGGATGAGAGAACTACAGTAGGACTCAAAGCAAATATGAGCAAAGCAGGTAAATCTCCCGAAAGGCAAATCTCATACTGAGATGTATTATTACAGGAGTGTCATATGCAACAGGGAATTATTCAGCTCTGCAAGGCACTGGTGAAAACCCAGCTGGAGTATTGGATCTAGCTCTGGGTGGCTTTTAAAAAGAGCAACAAGAATATAGGACATTTAGAGAATGTGGCCTATCAGAAACTGCTCAGATAATTAGGTTGGTCACTCTAGAAGCTCCAAAGGGAGATTTTATAATAGTTTTCCAGCATGTGAAAGACTGTCCAAGAAAGGACAACAATCATTTATTCCCCTTGCCCAGTTTTCGGGAAAGAATCCACTAGATCCTGCAGAATGGCAGCCAGATATGGGAGGAAAATCCAAGGCTGGCTAATAATCCTTAGGGAGACTCAGGACTCTATGCTAGCGGAGGATTTTAGGAATAGATCTGGCAGTCCTGCTGGTATATTTGATCCCACTTGAAGCAGGGAAATTATCTCAGTGGTTTCATATAGCTTCTCAACATTCTCAATCCTATTTTATCAACAGCTCCATCCAGTTCCTTTTTGTTTCCAGCAGCACAGCGTTGAAGCTGAGCTGCAGGTGCTTTTCAATTGCTTCAACACCGGCAGTTACAAATTCAGGATCAGACACCTTTCCTTTCTCATGCTTTTGTTGGACAAGCAGGGACCATTCTCATCATCTAACTCTGCTCCCTGCTTGCACACGTGGGTTTCCCAGCAGCAAGAGTCCCCCAGCGTACTGCCTATGTTCCCAGCTACGTGAGATGGGTACGCTCAAGTGGTCACAGATACCCCCTTTCCAGTCACTCCTAGATCTTGTTCTGATATGGGACTCTACTCGCAATATTTTCTAGGTCACCCTGAATTTCTGTCCTCACTGTGGTTGAAAGCAGAGAAGGTTTATTCAGGGTCCAGCTGTCCATGAAGACCCTTAGGCTCCAATCTCTACCCCAGGATCAACCCCACTGAAGGCAAAGCCTGAGCTGTGGGATGCTGCAGCCCCCCAGCCTGACCCGTGGGCTGCTGTGCAGGTGCTGCGTGAGCCCCGAACTGCTGTGAGTCCTGCACCCCTGCCTGCCAGGGCCCAGAAAACGAGGAATCCACAGCATTGTTCCAGTTTACCCCCTGCATGCTGCTTCACAAGGAGTCCCGTAAACCAAAGGTCTCTGCCAGAGCCTGAAAGCCCAGCATCCCTGGCAAATCTGCCCTCTCCTGCTGCACTGCAGACCTCCAACAGCCTTATGATCCAGGGACCTGGAGGAAAGGACCAGACTCTTTCCTCCGTGCAGGTTTGTAATAGAGCACAAGGGAGTGCCTGTGCAGCCAGAAAATGAAGATACCACCCTCACTCCACCTGCTCCCTGTCTTAGTGGTGGGGAGTAGTATGGGCAATGCTTGTCTGGGTCTCTGCTCTGTTGTGTGGTGCAGTATCCACATGTGTGAGATAATTTCAAATTATGAGAAACAGTTTAGCTGCAGGAGCATGGAGCACCATGCAGGCTGATTTGCCCTGCTTCACAGTGGCTCTTACAAATGATTTTGTTCACAGCCCGAAAACCCCAGCAATGCAACTAGCACAGAGAGTAAAGCTGGATGGCAACCTCAGGACAGAGACCGCTGGAGGTAAACAGACTGGAGATCTCCCTTGCATAACCCTGCAGTGCTTTTGTTATGGTTGGAGGATATCCCCCCCCAACAGACAACAAAACCTGTGTGAAGAAGTAGTAAAGCAAAATGTAGAAGCTTTCATGCAAGTAATTAGTTTCTTGGAAAGTATAAAAAAAGTGCAATTGCCTGTATTTTCATAAGGCTTGTTTTGTTCAAAAAAGATTTTAAGTCAGAATAAAGAAAGGCTCCTGGTGGAACTCTAATTTGCTCATAACAAGCTGTGGGGCTTCTGATACATCAGTGTGCACAGAAAAGCTCAAGAAAACTTCTGAAGAGGGAGAGTCACACTTGCACCCAAAATGCAGGGGCTCATGGGCACACCAATCGGCCACCACCAGACCTGACCAGTTCTTCTTCTGCCTCTCAGCAATCATGCATCATAGAAAGTGAAAAATCAAAATTTGTTTCCACAACGTTCTGGCGTCAGCCTTTCCACAGTAACACTGATTTTGCTTTTTTCTCTTGCACTTTCTCAGTTCCCCATCTACCTCACCCTCCTGCCAGATTCTGATCTCTTCTGTCATACAGACCAGCCCTTTGCTCTGTAGAACATCCCCTTGGGTTCACTGGCTTACCCACACTGAACAGCAAGATGTTGTGCATAAGGACAGTAAAGTCTGGTTCTACTTGCTTTTTACTTCCATTCACAACCTATGTTTTCCCATCCCATAACTTCAACATGTTATTTTTAACATTTTTTGCATCCTTCAGCATCTTCCTTTTTCTCCTTCCTTTCACAGCTCTTAATTTTCTATTTTCTTTCTTCCCATTCCCCAATTCCCTCTCCCAACTCCCCCTAGGAAAAATGAACACCCAGTAAAATTGTCCTTTTATTTTCCCATCTCTTCTCCTTCCCTTCTCTTCCAGTCCTTTTCGCTAATTCTATCCTTTCTTCCACTTACTTTTCTTACTACACCCAGACACACATTTCCTCAGCCATTTACTTATTTATTTACTTGTATGTTTATTGCTTATGGTTATTGTCCTTACAGAAGCCCTCACATTTTTCACATTTCCCATCAGCTCCCAGTTTTGGCTCATGTGTCCTGCAGCTGGGGTAACCTTCTGTACTCCACCCCTCCAGCTACGGGTACACTACAAGCCAAAGTACCAATTGCAGGTGATAGAACACCTGGTTTTGCATTAGCTCAGTATTAAAAACAGTAAGACTATAGTTATGCAGGGTTTAGCATGGACTGCAAAGTCTGTCCAGGGTCTTAATAAATACATGGGGGCTTAGCTGTGGCTCCGCTCTGTGCCACGACAGCTACACGAGGCCCAAGCGAGCTGTAAGCATATCCTTGCATAGTAAAGGAGCTGTAAGAGGCACGGCAGGGAGCTCACAACCTCCACGATCAGGGCATGGCAGCCTTTAGCCACCGGTACGTTACCCCATCCCGTCTTGCTCCAGAACTTTTTGAGTAATGCGGAAACTCCGCTGGAGTCCAAAGGGCGATGATCCCAGGGCTTTCCCAGGAGAAATGGTCCTGCTTTCCTTATGTACTCCTTCCCCACAACTCATGATAACCCAGCACATCTCTGCCCAGAGTTTGCCAAATGCTCCTTGCAGAGCTCACAAGGAAACAATCTTCCCCCGGACGAGTGGGACCTTTTGTAGCCCCTTGGTGAGCACCATTTAGGGGTCCAAGCAGGGAAGAAGGTAATGCAGGTTAACTTTTTGGTTGTGCAACACCTCACATCACCAAGGGCCCTGATTGTGTGCTATTCACGTCCAGGAGAATTTTGCTTTTCTGTTCAAAGGAATAAGAGAAGCCTTGTGGCATTTGCTTCCGATAAGATACAGCACTTTTTCAGCATGCTAGAAGGGGGATAAAAGAAATAAGAGAGAGAAAATAAAAGGAAAAGTAGACCGGCGTGATTTAGGAATGAGGTACTGGAATTCCCACTGCAGCTGATTTAAGTCCCAGTTTCTCAGCAAGGCCAGATCCCCAAAGGTGTTTGAACGTACAGTTAGCAAACGAAACAAAGAAGAGCTTGGTACCTAATGCACCCGCATGAAACCCTTTGATGGTAAGCCCTGAAGATAAGGGAGCGAAAGCCAGACTCACCAGAGCACAACACGCCAATTTAACTTGGCTGAGAGTCAGGCTCTGCGTGCTTTTCCTACACAGCGTACAAAACTGAGCTCATTGGTAATGCTCAATAAATAAATAACAATAACAAAATTTGAAGCATAACCAAAAGGATACACAGAAATTACTTCTGTGTGGAATTCCCTTAGATATGGCACGTTGCCTTCAGCGCAGGGAAATACACTTCCATTGGAAGCTTATAGTAACTGTTACTTTTCACCAGTTATTCCAGGGTGATAAAAACAATAATCTGAGACTGTGGTAGGTCAAATAGTATATAAATTATCAGGCAGACTATATGGCAGGCCCATAAAGCAAAAGGATGGTGTTCTGGGAATAATGACTGAAGCATTAAAGAGATCTGAATTCTTCTCTTAACGTACGGTCCAACCTCTGCATCTTGATGACCTGCCAGACTTGACTTGTCTATGGTGCATCACGTGTTATTTGTGAGAGAGGACTGGGGGAAAATAAAAAGGCTGGATGAGTGCAGAAGGCACAAAAGCGTATGTTGATGCAACAACATCTATCTCAGAAATTGTCCTTTCTTCTCATGTTGTTCAAAACCACTGCAGTGAAACAAGGGATTTCTAGTGGCAGGATACTGACATGGGAGATTTTTCTGTGGATCTGTACTATTCTTTTGAGAATGAGTGCAAGGCACAAAAGAGTAAGCTGCAGCAATAAAATGCTGTGCCATGGGTGATAGATAAATAATTCAGGGCTATGGACAAGCAGAAGAACACCAGCTGGTTCCAGCTGGTATCAACTGCATCTCATATTGCAAATCACTGTCTTGGATTGGAAGCTACTTGCTGTCAATAGACATCTCAACTATTCACATTCAGGCACTTCAGGCAAACCTTTAAGAGCCACTGCCTGACCTAGTGCAACCAGAAGCATTGCTGCGTTGGAGCAAGTAACTGGCCATCCCTTTAGCTTGGCTTCAGGTCTCCAGCTGTGACCAGAGGAGCACAAGACATCCCAGCAAATTCATCCAGGCAGCTGAGCTCTGCCCTGAGCTTGCAGGACCTCTGAGCCCCTTGGTATACACCTTGAAGGGTGATACTGGTGACTTGCAATTGTAATGGACTCAAGCTTGCTCCTGCCATAAATAAGGGTGATTTCCCACAGAATTCAGCTGGGAGCAGGGTAAAGCCACAGGATCATATCATCCCTGCTGTGGTGATAAGAAAATATTGTTTAATTGTTATTAATACTAGAGCCAGACAAGAATCATGCTGTCATACAAGCACGTGAGAAAAAAGTCTCTAAATCAAATAGATTTAGATCAGATTTAAGGCATATCATCCAGTGCCAGAAGAAAACACATAAGGAAGGAATGGAGAAATGAAGAGAAAGATTAGAAGTGCTAAGACACTCATGTTCTGGGCACAAGTAGCACAGTTTTATTCTTTAGAAGATACAATGAGGAAAGACTGACCTATGTTATTAGCATCTAATAAATATTTACTCAGAACAGTTGACTCTGCACTTCACAACTGACGTGAGATTTCCAGAGGACGAAGTGGTATTTTTACGAATGAGTTAGAGCAGTTTATTCTATGCATAGCAGAGAGCAAAAAGAAAGCGCAAAAGTGGTCTGCTGAGATGGAAAATCACTCATTATCCAGTTTTGTCTTCCATCACTCTGTAGAGAGGAATGTTTACCCTCTACTGCTTACAATGCAGATCTGCTTTAGGTGATTCCTGACCTGTTCACCCTGCTCACATGAAAGCCACTGGCTGCAATATATTGATGGGTCTGGACCAGATGACGTGAATCTCAAAAACTGAGCTTCCACATCAACAGGTGACAACAGCCCTTTGGCCAACATCTGGCGGAGGGAGTGAACCTGGGATCTTCTGTATGACAACCACCAGCTCTTTTCAAAAAACCCAGGCACCAGCAGAGAGGGTGTCTTGTAAAACCCACTCATCAGAGGTGAGTCCTTCTGCTTGGGGGGTTTGCCATGATTGGAAAGCAGGGCATACCCAACTTGTGTCATACCCAACACATCCTTCCAGCCCAGGAGGACTGCGTGGGAGAAACACAGAGCTGAAAGAAAGTTGGATCTAGGGCTTGTGATACTTGGATTTTCAGTGTGGTGTGCAGTTTGGCTTGGAGGAAAATGAAAAACAGCTCCAGGTTCAGGTAAAAGTGAACCAGAACAAATTAGAGGTTTTGTGAAACAAGTAACAGAATGAATTACTTTCTCTGAAATATTTTATTTGAAATAAAATAGTTTGCTTCCATCTCAAATGATGTTACATCATCATCATCATCATCATCATTCCCAGGATTTCCCCAAACAAAACATTCAACTTCAAAACCATGAACACAAAGTATTTTAAAATCTTTGATTTGACAAATTCGACTGAAATTCATGAACATCTTGGTTCTCTTCCACAAATTCCATGATTTTCTGGGTGAAAATTTACTGTTTCTCAAAGAACTGCACCTCTTCATATTTGCAGCCACTCTTACCCTCTGTGCATCGCATAGAGGCTTGCAACACAGACTTGCGGGGGGCTCCGAAGATGGTTGCCAGACGCTTCCCTGTTCTGTCCTGTGACAAACACTTACTGACTTTTCTGGGGGTGGCATTCAAACAGTGCTCTCAAACAAACACTTAATTTAGAAGTACTTAAAATATGACAGAGGTCCCCTGCTGTGATGTTCTAGACGTACAGTTTCCAACAGCAAAACTGTCTCTTTTTTTACCACCCTTCTAACACTCTGCAGTGCTTTCCTCTGTCTGAATCGGCTGGGTTCGACCCTCATAAATAGCAGCACAGCAGTAATAAACACTGTATTCTCAGTGTCATTCTATCTCAAAAAAAACCCCCAAGATTGTCAGTTTTATGTTAGTATCGATATACATCTATATTTTAGTCAAATCTGCACAGTTCTTTCAGAACTGAATTTGGGGTCTTTTTTATGCTTCCAGGTCACTGTGTCTCTACTGGGATTCATCAAAGCACTATATGTGCTGTGCTGACGGTCTGCCACGTCGTAGCTGTAAAATGCTCTAATCCAGACGTTTAAGTACTGTTTACAAATTGAAAACTGTAAGAAGAAGTAAAAAAAGTAAACTTTCCTCATTAAACAATATCTGATTTTGCTTAAAATTTGCTGCAGCTGGAAACAATATGGGCAGAATAATGCGGGTTTGTTCATGGTGTTGCCTTCAGCTGGAGGAACGTGCTTCGGGAGTGCGAAGTGATAGAGCTGAGCACGAGCCAGCACCAGCACCAGCACCCACGGGCTTCTGGCTCTCGCTCCCCTGCTTCAGCAAATGCCACCAAACGCCTCCGCTGACACGGACACAGGGGTGTTCACAGGGAAGTCTTCACGGGATTTTCGGGAATTAGGTTACTGCCACGCCTCACGTCTGCCTCGGGTCGTCAGGTGCTCCAGGCGTCCTTAAACCTGATATCTCTCCAGCCACCTTAGGCATGGAAGATAGGTTTCATCTCAGTCGTGTTCAGGGCTTGTTGATATGGGGACGTTCAGGAGAATTAAATTGATTTATCTTTGGAAGTGGATTAGGTGCTGACACATAATCAGCGGCAGATTAAACACTCTCATTCAGAAATAGAAAGCCCCTAATTCAGTTTATCTTAATTCACTCTGGAAGTGAATTAGAGCTGTGACTGAAGCACGGGGACGGCAGGCTCAGGTGCAGCAGCCGCCGTGCTCCCCCAGCTCTCCCCCAGCCGCTCGGCAGGGGCTGCCAGCCCACGCAAAGGGTTGGAGAAGGAGGGGTGGGATGAAGCAAGCCTCCGCTCCTTCCTCGCCACCGTAGCTCACAGCCCGCGTCTCGGGGCACTGGGTCCCACGTAGGGCGGTTTGGGGTCTCAGCGGTCCCCCCACCGCTGCATACTGTGCCCTGGCTGGGTTGATGAGTCCCCAGACCTATCTTTGGAAATCCTCCTTTCTCCATCCTCTTTAGATATTTCAAGAACTGAGGTTCTGGCAAGGTCAAAGAGAAGTCCAACTGCCAGATTAATCTGATGCTGAGAATGAAATACAAAAATTTGGCATAAAGGCACCAAAGCTTTTGTTTTTGTTTAGTTTGCCAGCAAAAAACTGGTACCAAAATAGGGCGACAAACCCTGCAACCTGTGTAGGCGCCAGCTAACCCTCCTGCACGACCCACAGCAGACTCCTTCTGCTTGCCTTTAACTGTGCCCATCTCCCAGGAATGGTGAGCATTTGTTATTAAAACCCAGGCTGCTGTGTTTTATTTACTTCGTGCTACAAACAGAAAAACAAGAGTCAGCCCTCTTCGTCAGGCCCCTCTAAAGCACACACATGGCTTTCTCCTGAGTGGAGGCAGACGGGGACCCAGGAGGGGAAGATCTCTCTGGGGACCTACCCTGCCAGCCGCAAGAGCATGCCCTTCAGCCTGAGAGACCTCAGCACCCTTTGCTAAAGCAGTTTCTGTTTTCCATCTGAAATCCCGTGACCTGCCATAAATAACCTCTTTAGCCCAGCCGATGCCAACGAAGCATTGTGCGGAAAGCGGCTCGCAGTTTGGCACACGCTCTCTCACAAACAGCAGTTTGCTTTCGTTTAAGGTCCCCAGTTTGGGCCTGCCTTGCCCCAGCCAAAAAGCAGCTGCTCTGCTTTCAGATGCCTGCCCATGCTCCCAGCACAAGAGCACCTCCCCTCCCGCCTTGCCTTTTCCAGATGCTCGCAGCAGTGCATTACGCTGAATAATGGCAACTTAAAAAAAATTGGAATCTCTTCAGACTTCAATTGACCTTAAATATAGGTTCTGTTTCTAAAATCCCTTCCTCAGCAAAAGTGGATGTCTGGGAGAATGGGTAATGGATACAGAGGATTGCTGCCTCTCACCGTGCTTGGCAATTACCAAAAATTGTTACTGTTTGACGGCAACTTCTGTGTGATTGTACACCCATAGCAGCGACGGTGTTGAGTCTATTCCATGCTTTCTTTGAACGTGCCATTAGTTAACTGGTAATGCTCCATGCTCCTTCACTGCAGCTCACCCAAGCAAAACAGCAGTTGAGTGCAGATCCAATTATAAATATTTTACAATCTGGGAACTCATAGTTTATTACTAGGCAAGTTTTTATTTGTACAGATCCCAGCTACAGTCACACATCGAAATACCACCCGTAATCATTCGCAGATTATTCCTGTGATATGAATTTTCATGTTTGTTAACAGTAAAATTACTTGCAGAAAGATGGAGAATGAACAGGCGACTTGGGACCATCCGCTAGCATACAGACACTTGGATTGTGGCAGTCATGGTGGCAATAGGTGCTTATCTGGGGTGGCCTTACTGCTTTTATGTTATGTAGCTGTCTTTCAGCTAAGTGACTGCAACCTTTGTATGGCTGTACATCATCCATCATACACACACACTCACATACACTAACACACGCACCCCTCTTTTCAGCGGCTGAATTCAGGAGTCCTAATATGCAACCTATTTGTTTAATTTGGTGAATCTGAAAAGAATAAGTACACGTCTGAAGTGCAGTAAGACAAGTAATCGTATACCAGCCTATTCAACACTGCTACATACTCTGTCTAAATATATATAGAATGCTTAGAGAGAAAAACGCACACATATATATGCACAGAGACAGACAGGAAGGTGTCATTTATACGTATGTGTATATACGCATATGTGCATATATAGAGAGAATATTTCAAAACTAAAAAGGAGATTTAGTCACACAGCTTCTTGATGCTAACTGATACTGTATGTCTATCTGCATACACACATGTGCACACACTGCTGGTACTGTAAAAGCCATCTGCGCTTGCACTGTATAGCAATTTTAGTCACATTTCCCATGGAAATAATGATTTATGAAATCATTCTCCTTCTGCCTGCTTGCTCTCCTTGCAGTCCCAAACCTTTTTAGCAGCTCCAGGCTTACCTGTAGACAGCTAATTTCTTACAGAATCAGTGAAAATACGCATCTAGACAGGAGAAAGCCTCGATCTGTATCGTGACTGAGGTAAAGGCTATAATATGACCTTGCCCTCACTTTAACCCGCAGAATCTGCGAGAGACAGCAAATTTGAAAGTCCAGCAATCCTGGGAAAATTTAAATGGGAACTTTCATTCAACCACCAGACCTGAGCTGATGGGAAGGCTGATTTCATGAGTTCCAGTGCTCATGGCACTACTTTGTTTCTGTTGATCTGAAGGAGGGTGTTCCTCTGTCCATTTCTAGATTGGGCCTTTGGCAAATACACTCATTCTGTACAATTTTGGTTCTACCCAACATTTTCCTGTTTGTTAAGGGGCTGAATGACTCAATTCCAGAGATATGATTTCAGATTTTGGGTGAGTGACATATACTTATGTCAGAAGGAATTAGACCAGGGCTTAACTTATGGGGGAAAAGGGTCCAAGTATAATGATGATTTCTGGGTCTGGCAGCTGGAGAGGAATTAAGCATTAAAAGAATTTCCAAGTCTGGTTTTCTTGTTCCAAATCCTGAACCTTATCCCCTTCCCAAAGACATAAGGCAGGGTGAAAATGATGCACACAGTAGCAAAATTTGCCCACCACGAGTGGAAAGGGAGGTTTAGAGCCCACACAAAATAGTGGGAGAGTCTCAGCTGAACCGGAGATTTATGCATCCTGGTGGTTGTTCCAATACGATGGGAAGAAGGTGGTTTCATGTTTCCCAGCCCTTCTCAGACTCCTGACCAAAACCCATGCCAAGCTGGGACAGCACAGTGTGAATTGGCTCCTGCACAGCAGTTTCCACACCCCATGCTCCTGGAGACGCAGGGGCAGGAGCCCAGGGACTTAACACAGCAAGTGGCTCTAATTGCGGATCTCTAAACTTGCTAACAGTTAGACACCTGGACCTCCCGAGACCCCTCCTGGTGAAGGAAATCGTGCACTTCCACACTGCATAAACATTCCCATATTGTGAGTTTTGCATGTGATGGCAAGATAGAGCTCATTGGGATTCAAGTCACCTCATTCCCATTAATCATGTTAATAATTGAAAACATATGTTCAGCTTGAAAGCACAGCAAGAGAGTTAGGCAACCCTACATGGAAGTGCGCTGTTACCCAATTCTAATGATACTCATTAACATACCCTTGCCAGCCTCGCACAGAAAATCCTCCCACCAAAATCAGGTGCGGTATTTGCTGTTAACTTCTTGTATTCCAGCCTGGCAAAGCCCTTCCCCAGCCACTTGTTTCGCCTCCGAAACTCCTTATCAGTTAAGTCTGACCCTTCTCCCACAGTGAGGACGAGGTGCTAGCGGTGAGCTCTTCTGTACTGCTTTGTAAACTGCTTGCACAGAGAAGTATTTGGGCAGGGCTGCTGACTTTGCAGGGCTTGTTGGGCCACGGTCTGCGCCTCCCTCTCCAGCAGCTGTGTCACAGGGACAGGCGCTACCCACGGCCCTGCCACCACGCTTCAGCCTGAGGCTGGGCTGTGGCCCCTGAGGAAGACTGTCAGATTCCCAATACCAAAATAGCCTAAACAAGCTTAAATAATCACAGGCATTGATACTGCCCTCTCATTGCTCCTATTAAAGTGAAGCCAGTGTTTCCATTATAAACTGTTTTGCCAGCGCTTGCATGATGTAATCATTAAAATTAATTCCAGGTGAAATCCTGCAACACAAATTCTTACTGGAGCAGTGAATTTCAGACCAAACCTCACTGCCATAGGCAGGCAATGTTCTTAATTCAGCATCTCAGCCTTTCCCAGCTCCCGAAACAAAAAGGGGGACCTTTTGCTTTGAACAATGCAAAGCTGGGCTCTTCTTGGGCCTGGACACGCTATCAAGTTACCAAGGCAGCTCCAGAAACCTCAGTAACTCCATCGTGTGTCTGAGCCCTGAGGGAAGGATGAAGGACAGAGAGTAAGTAAGTTGGATACAGGTGGAAGAAAGGATGGATGGTTTTTCTTTTCAGATACACTTCTTTCCCCAATGTGCATATAAATCACTTCTGCTGCTATTAGTAACAGGAAAGAAATAAGCCTGTTTTTGGAAATGAGTTTTGCAATCCTGTAACAAGAAGACAGGAGGGGGAAAAAAAAAGAAAAGAAAAAAGGAAAAAGCAAGCCTTGTTTCAGTATTAATAATATGGTTTACACAGACTTCGAAATCCTGACAAGCAATCTGGTTTAGATTGCATACTGTGTTCTCATCAGCCCTGCTGTCCTCCTACACCTTTTCTCCATTGATCCATAAACGCAGCAGGAGTAAATTCCTCCTACCTGGATAGCAGTCCTCAGTTGCTACCTACACTTGTGCTGGTCCTTATCTCAAAGGAACACAGCGCCCTGCGGGGAAGCTCTGGACAAGGAGATGGAGGGTGATGAGGGTGGTACGCATGATGTCCACCTAGGGCCACTGCTGGAAACAGGAGCCCGGGCAAAATGGAGCCCGCAGCTGACCTACTGGGACTGTTCATATATAGAGATGGGACTGAGGCTCCAGCAGTGCAGAGGGCATCTCCTGACCTCCCTGGTCATGCCTGCTCTCCTTCTTCCTATCTCCTGCCAAACGGCTCCCCCCCAGTAGGCACTGGCAAGGGCAGTGCTCTGTTTCTGAGCTGTACAGCAGCAGGAATGTGCAGAATAAGTCAAGACCCAACTGTTATTTCATCTTACTTGGGGAATGGGATTTTTCAGGCTCCAATGCACTGTCAGCTCATTTCTGCCGCTTCCAGAGCTGAATTTAAGCAAAGGGAGGAGATTATCTCTGGGGTGCTGTTTGGGGCTGAAGGAGTTAATCAGTGTTGAGACTTTTAAATCTTATGCCCGGAGAGGGGTGCTCCACAGAAAGTAGAGAGCTGAGTGCATTACAGACAGTATTCCAGAGGGGGTGAGAGCCAGCAGAAAAACTCCCAGTGTCCCGATGCCTGCAGACCTAATCCCGCACCCCTCAGCAGGCTGGAAGAGATTGCACTTGGGCTTCCCCGGGGGAGGCTGGGGAGAGGGGCTCCCCGCACTCCCCAGCCCGCAGACCGTGGTAACCTAACCCTCTGCTGATTAGACCACTCTGGTATTTTTCATTAGCAAATTTTGGAAAATCCTTTGGAAAATATAGGCCAAGGCCTCGAGCAGTGTAAATCAGTGTAAGTCCCCTGAATTGTATCATGGGGATCTATCACGTGAAGTGCTCAGGATTACTATTGTATAAACAAAGTGTAAAGTCTTGGGCCAGGCCCAAGGAGCCGGAATCTCAGACAACTCCATCATCCTTTCCCCAGCATTCCTGCGTCCCAGCGTGCTAAGATATTTCTCCGTGTGGTTTGCTCAAGCTGCCTGTGCTGCTCAGCTCCCAACAACGCTTTAGTGGCGTGCCCTGCACAGAGGCTTCGTTCTGCTTTGAAAGTAGAGCTGAGGTTGTGCATTGACAGCGAGTCAGAAGATATTCCAGCTGTCAAAATGAATTGACAAACAATACGCTGTGTATGTATCCACCTTATCCCCTTACTGGGATAATATTTACTTGCCAACACACCAGCAGCTACTGCTTGTCACAGGTCTCCCTCCCCACGATGCACATGCTAGCTGGATTTTAGAGACCCGGGGTGGGAAGGGACCACCTTGGGGCTGCTGAGCCCAGGCCCCGGCATCGCAGGCAGTGTGGAGTGGGACCGAGGGCAGAAGGATGGCCCACCCCGCCCTGCGGTACTTCCCAATGTCTCATTATAAGGTCAAGTCTTGTAATAAAAGACTAAAGGCTTTTTTTTTGCAGTAAAAGCCTTTTTTTCTTGTAGTAAAAGAACCGAGGTTCCCATCGAAGGCCCCAGAGGAGGGCTGCCAGACCAGCCCAAGTGGTCTGGGGGAGCAGACCGTGCCTCTCCCTGCAGCGGAGGGTGAAACCACATCAGTCAGCGCAGCTGACCTGAGGGAGAAATCCCTTTTAGCTCCAAAACTGGCAAAGGGTTTATCTGAGCATGTGAGCAAGGCATACAAGCCAGGCACTTCTGTTATCAGCTTGGAGAAAAGCCACACTAATGACCTCATGCAGGGGGGGCGATATTTAGCCAGAAGGAACAGGATTAGACCTAAATTGTTGTTTCCTCTCTGCTTGCCGAAACTCCTCTCCCTGATTAAAACCAAACTTTTATAGTATCTTTTTCTTCAAGACTCTAAACTTTTTGGCTACATGTTTTCTTTTCCATGTCTGGCGAAGGCCAGAGCTGTAAGTGCCAAAATGTTGAGTGAAAGTTTGTTTTTTTCCTGAGAAACTCTCTCACCACTACGGCTTATCCCAAAGCTACAAGCAGTGGAACAGAGTTAAACAGTCGAGAAAGAGGTGGTGATCGAGCCAGAAACACGGATCTGGGACATTTTTCCCTCTAACCCTGGCCATGCCGCAATGCCGTCCACCTCCTGAAGACTCTCCCGCAGCCCCAGGCCGGCCAAGCACGTGCGTTTCCTCAGGAAAGTCACAGGACTACACACGCCAAAAGCAAAGCCTGTGTGCAACTGCGTTCCCGAGCCAGAGGCCAAAGATCCCTCTTCAGCAGAATTCTTAAGTATAAATCAATGGGACCACTCACACACTTAAAATAAGGGCATATGTTTAAACACCTTGCTGGATCAAGGACTTAACCCCTCTTTCTCACAGCTGAGCAAGCTTTTAAAAGGCTTTGAATATGTTTATCATCAATTTTTTTTTTTTGCTGGCATTATTTGGAGCATCAAGACTAACTTAAACCAGTGCATACAAAGGACGACTCTAATGTGAATGCCACAAGCCTAAGGGGATAAGTGGGATGAATGGGTAATAATAACTCCATTTACTAACCCCATGGCTTTCTCCATTCCATTTCTCTTGCCAGGGGGACCTTAAAATCTTCTCTTTTAATCTGATTTCTCTAACATCCTTGCACGGGCATCTCAGGAAAACAAACAAGATTCAAATCACAGAGCAATCACATGTACAAGCGGTTTGGCCCCGGTTTTGATCTGCTCTTCCCAAAAGTGAGCCTGACCCTGTTTCCCCTGCAGGTCGTAGTAAAGTTCCCCACTGACGTCAATGGGAGCAGGAAGACTTGTACATATTAATTCAATTATTTCAGCTCTCGGGATCCTTTCTGGCTTTCTACCTGTCTCCTCTCACAACCCTGTCCAAACTGTCTGCTCCTAGTCCTGAAGCTGGTGGCACTTCACAGGGTATGGAGCGGAGCCGATTCCAGGTGGATTCTGTCCAGATGAAGGCGTTTTCAAGAAATCCCGTATTAAGGTGACATTCAGGTCAGTGTGCGTAGCACTGCAAGACACCCCACATGTTGGGGAGGCTTGATGAGTTTCGCTCTGGGTACAGGTGTCAGGGGCCTGAAGACACTAGCACCACCCCCATTGGATCCTATCCCACTTTGCTGTCCCGCTCTCCCAGCATTTCCATAGCTGCTACAGTATTTCATGGGGACCGGGGCAGAGGCACCGGGCTCAGTCAGTGCCAGTCTTGACAGAGCCAGGCCTGGCTGCTCACTGCAGCCCTGCTTGCGAAGGTACAGGTGGTGGAGAAAGTTATTTTGTAATGTCTTTCTCTGTCCTGGCTCCATTTTATTCCACCCAATAAGTTGCTCTACAGCATATCTCGGGATAAGACCAGTCCTGCGTTCCCCTAATACATGGTGACACGCATGGCACAAGTCAGGTTTCCTATAGGAGATCTGAGGAGCCTTTTGGATTAAATTATTTCTCTTCGTAGATACCCTTGGGGTTTACTGTTTTTCCTTTTGTCCCTTTTTCATTTGCTTGATTTCTTTTCTCTATGCTGCATCTGTGACATTTTGTTCAGGGTTGCAGTGAGTGAACAACAATTTAGGATGATGAATTATGGATTAAAAGAAAAGGCTGGGCTATTTTGGAATCACTATTCAGTGCCTTCTGCAGGGACAAAGGAATTCCAGAACGACAGTTTTTCAATTATCTGTGTTAAAGACGAGGGAGAAAGAAGAGAAGGAAGAGAAAGCAAACCAGGGAGGATGGGAAGGAAGGGAGGGAGGAAGGAAATGGAGGCATGAAAGAATAAAAGAAAGACAATTTCTTCTGTTAGGAGCACTGAGAAAGCACTCCACCCTCTGATGAGTTTTCCCTACCAGACTTTCCAGGGTAAATTCTGAAACCCTTGTGAATTTTTTGTGGTGCTTTCAGAAGTAGTCCCTTGAATCAACTGGGAGCTACTCACAGGAGCACAAGCCGCCCAGCACTTGCGAGGGTTGCAGAAGGCTGTCCTCCTCTACCGTGGCTGAGTTCCTTAAGCACAGGACTATGAAAAAACCCGTGGGGTGCTCAGCTGGAAATTTGCAGTCCTTTACTTAAAGCCACAAACAAACATTTTCTCAAGTACCCTGAGCAATATCTGCGTAAATACTCCCTCCCTTGGCTGGAAGATTAGGGGAAAAACAATTGCAATTTTGTTGACTTAACTTCGACATTTGAAAACTATGAATAACAAGGCATGGGGGAGCTTCTGTCGTGGAATAGAAATTGCCATCTAATTCCACTGCAATTTATTGAGCTACAGGCATTTTTGAGGAATGCCGTACAGAAATGAAAGGACATCATTGAATAGGGGATGCTTTAAAGTAGATGATTTGTTGCCCATTTGGCAAGTGAAGCAGCGTGGCCTCTGAGTTACGGCACTGAACTAGCACTCAAAAATCCCGCTGAAGGCCCACTTTGCTCTCAGGCTGCGGACACAGGCAGTGGACAATTGAACCTTGCCATCCTGGAGCTCCTGACTCCCATCTGCAAACTGAGAATGCTCAGACCAGGACGTGCTTCAAGATCTTGGGGCAAGAAGTGCTTTATAGGAATATGAGGGTGGCATTGCAATAGCTGGCTTTTGGAGGAGAATCGTACTCTCTCTGTTCGATGGCTTAATATCAATTTGTTTTGTTTAACAAATTATCAGCAATGTACACATTTCATGCTCCACTCCACCGGTTTCTGTGACCCTGGCAATACAAGTGTCAGGAAGACACAGCTGTGACTCTCACCAATTCCCCACAGCCTGCTCCTACAGCTTTCCTCTAATCTCAGCTGAATAGTTTCATTACATGACATGTTAACGCACCAACAGAGCTGGAAAGGCTGAGTGCACCTCTAGGTGTACACAATGTAAAATCATTAGGCTGCTTAAGAAGCTTCCCAAATGCTTTCTGTCAGCAGTTAGATGGCAATTACAGAATTAACTGGAACAGATCACATCTCCCCCTCGCTGACCCGTAGCCTGCCAACGAGGGGATACCATTTCAATGGAAAAAAGGTATCACCTGTCGGAAGAACAATATGAACATGAATAGCATATGGAAACCATTTACCGGCTACCACAGTATGTACTCACCAAATTCGAGTACTGCTCGGACCAAGCTGGGGTCCACAGACCCACTGATACTTGTGTTGCCCTTTCTCTGCAGACCATGTGGGCGAATAAAACTGTGAGGGGACCGAGACTTTCAGCCCCTTGTGCTGATGGGGCAAGGCCATCAATGACTGAGGCAGGTGGGATGGGGTAGGGCGGTGTGGGGCACCCTGCCTGCCCTCCCCGCTGCCTGGGACTGCGTTGCTGGTGGAGGATGCTGCGATGCTGGAGGCAGAAGGCGAGTCTCCCCTGTGGTGCATGCAGAGCAGGGAGGTTCTCCAAAGTGCTGCTTGGAGGTCCTGAGGGAGGACCCTGCTTCAAGTTACTCGCTTCAGTCACTATCCCTGCCTCTCCCTGCATGCCGGCCACTGCCAGCCCACTGGCTCGCCTGCCCTGAAGGGGCGGCTAATGGAGCTGCTCTGGCCATGGACACACTAATCCTAGCCAGATGTTTCTCAGAGTGAGTGATTAAAAGCCAGGGACACAGCTTGCAATTTCATATGGGGCCACACACTTGCTGGGCTATTACTGTCACCTCACCCTCATCCCCACACAGTAACCATAACCCTTCCCCAAGCCATCACACACATAACAAGTATAATGGATAACCTCTTTTCCTGGCTTTTTAACCTTTCCTTGTCCTCTCCAGGCCTGGACCTTATGCACCACCTCTCTTTCTTTCTTTCCTGTATCACATCCCAAAGCTCCCTGTGGTTCCCATTGGCTCTGCCTTTCCTTGTACCTCTGCCCCACTCCTCCTCAATGCTTTCCCTTGCTGCTTTTCCAGAAGCACACTGGGATGCTGCTGCCCACTCCACCTTGGTGCCATCTGTCCAGTCTCCTCCTGCCTCTGAAGCAGCTTCCTCACTACCTACTTGTTCAGCTAACTCCTTAGGGTAATGGCAAGAAAACCCCAACATCCACCAGCAAAGTCTCTCTTCCTCCAAATGTCTCACTGTTGTGTTTTTTTTCCACTCTTATTATCCTGCATTGCTTTTACTTGCACCTCAGTGTGTTGCCTGGAGAGGCATCCGCATCTGGAGTGCCAAACTCACAGCTCATATATAGACCAAATACAGGCGACCAGGACTGTTTACCTGGTCCACAGCCTGCTCCTGGCAGCCTCTCTCTTGGGAATGACCGAGGAGGAGTTGTCCCAGCAGCTGTCAGGGCAGCTACAGCAGATACAGCTGCTGCCTGCCCTCTCTGAAGGCCCTCTCTGAAGGCACTTCTCGGAAAGAGGGTGATGGGGACCAGGCAGCATTAATCGTCCTGGTGATGGCCACCTCCTGGGGGCTCCCCAGGAATGGCAGCAACATTGTGGACAGCACACACAACCATACAGCTGAAGGGACCCTGTGAGCCATCAAGCCCATCAAGCCTCATCGTACGCTAAACCTACAGCCCTCCTGACAGATGTTCACCTAATCTGCTCTTACAGACTGCCGGGGTTGGGGACTGCGCACCGTCCCCAAGCAGCACGCACTGCAAATGACCTGTGCTTGTGCAACACATTGACGAGGGGCTGGGATTTACAGCGGTAGACGGTAAGGTGCATGGGCAGGAGATCCGGTCAGATAGAAGAGAAATGGTTCTGGCATCCAGCCCACCTGACACCAGAATAACAGCATGACCCACCCAGCTGGAAAGTTTGGGCTCACTGCTTTATATTTGTCTAGGCAAGCGCCTGTTAAGTGTTTTTACACTCTTTGCTTGTTGTAAAGAGCCATGTGAGTTAGGGGAATTGGTTAAAAATGTTCAGCTCTGGTTTGTTCCATGAGGGAAAAATACATCATTTTACATTTTTACATCTTTTCTTTCACATTTTTTTTCCTCCAAAGGGGGAAAGAAAAAAAAAAAGTCTACCGATGGAAGGGCATTCAAATAAAGCAGAATTATTTTTTAAAAATCTAACACCAAAAATAAAAAAAATAAAATAAATAAAAATCTCTTTTTGGGTTTTGTTTGCAAAAGCACACTTATTTGTCTCTGTGTGACATTCCTAATAACTACAGATGCTTCTTTGTGGTAGCCACAGACTCATTCATCAGCCAGATCTCCTGGGTAGAGGCACCAAACCTCCCAAGAGGCACCTTTTCACCTGCACAGAGAAAGACGCAACAGAGCAGAGACCATGGGCTGGGCCTGGGAAGAGGGGCAAAAAGCACTCAAGGAGGGCTGTATAAGTTGCATAGCTACTCGTTCTGCCAGCATGCATCTGTCTTGTAAATATGAAAATGAACTCTTCAATACTCCAATTTTTATTCTCGTATAGGGAAAAAAGTAAAGGAAAACCAATTGCCAATCCATAGAGCTGCTAAAAGGGCAGCTGTGAAGGAGGACAGGGTTTAAACGGCTCAGGGCACCTAAAATAATGAGCAGCTTAGGAAAATAAAACCAGCAAGAACGCAGACAAAACAGCTGTCCGGGCTGCAGCTGGGTCCTGTCTAAGGGAAAGCAACGGGTGTCAAGTTCACTTTTCAGTCCTCTCCATCATTGTTCCCTGTGTTAACAAAGTGGTCTGGAAGGGAAAGCAGCGCCAGAGGAAAGCCTGACCCCCTTGGCCAGCTCAGTCCCCCGCCGGCTGTCCCAACCATCACCTGGCCCAGGCACCTCGAGCACACATGGGCGTCTAAAACCTCTGCCCTCACCAGGAGCTCCACGCCACCCAGCCGAGACTCCCAAAGCCACCTGGGGACAGGGTCCTTTCTGGTGCTGCCCGAGGTGCCCTCCTGTTCCCAAGACACGGGCAAGCTGCGGGCAGGTGGAGCAGTGCCCAGGGACGCTGGGACCCTCTGGGCCACCAGCTACAGCCCCGGGACGTTATCCAAGGGCATCTCAGTTGGCTCTAAACATCCACGTGAGGCTTACTGGATCAAGCCCAGTGATTTCCCAGTCCCCTCCAGCAGCACAGGCAGGTTAAGCTGGGTGCATATGTAAATCGATGCAGAGCCGGGGCTGGAGATATTTAGCTCCCACTGTGAGCTAAATTTTCTTATTTCATATGTAAAGTGCCCTACACATTTTTGCTGATACACAGACAATCATTTTAAAAGCCAATGAACCTCCTCACCCTACCTCAGGTACCACCTTCTAATCACCACATAAAATTTCATCCTCTATATATAAAAAATGTATGGCAACAGACTTGCCTGCCACATGCCTGCAGAGATAATTAAATGTCGATGCCAGAAAATATGAAACTGGAGGTTGGCAAAATTTCTCTATGCCTTTTCATCCCCAGCTTTTGAGTTCATGGAGAAGGAAAATGGGAGTTTGGCAATGACGAGAGATTTAAGGGAGTCTGTGAGAACCATTTTTTCTGTGAGCAGAGAGGGAAGATTTAGTTAATCTTTTTATCTGTCAAGGTACTGCACTAACTTATGCATAGCCATGAATTTCACTTGGTGTGTGCTATTATATTACATGACTGCCGATAGTTTTTTGTAAAATATGTTGTGGCTTATTGAGTTGCTCTACCAAATCATTCACTTCTCCGTTTTCTCCCTCTTTTTTTAATAAACATCGCCTGTCATATATTATGTAAAGGCTCTCCCCACCTCATACACCACAAAGCAGTGGTGTAAATCCAAGCGTGAAGACACAGAGAAAAGAAACAAAACTGGATATAAATGCCACCAGGCCTGTGTCACTAGCCACCAGTGGAAAATGTAGGATGAGGTTAAAAAAGCACAATGGCTAGAAAATGGCCTGTTTCAGGTGTGTGCTTTGGGGCAGAGGTGGGTGATGAGCAGAGGGAGAAGATCGCAGCAGAACTGAGCCTGTGGCTGGACACCAGCCCCACGGCTCTGGGCCCTGGCCAGTGTCTTTGTCCAGAGTCTGCTCTGCCCAGCCTTGGAGAAGGCAGCGAAGCGATATTGTTGGACGCAGCACAGGAGCCAGGGGCTGCTGTCCACACGCGCGCAGGGATGTGTCGGCATGATCCTGCTCTTGATCTGTTTTTTTGCCGTTTCTCTCCCTCCTCGTCCTGATGTTCTTGATCTCTTGTTGGATTTCAGCAGCTCCCTTGCCAATAATATCATTGGCATCTCAACTGTTTTCCTCATGTTTCTTCTTCCACGTGCTTTTGGTGATCTCAGCATCACGCCTGGACTCCCACCACTTCCTCTTTCAATTACTGCCGCTGTTCCTGGCTTCTGGGAGAGCTCCCCACGGCTCCCTCCTTCCTGCACTGGGCAGCTGGGAATAACCTGCTTCGCATCCCTCCTTTTCCTCTTTCCTGCACAGTCACAGCTCTCAGTCAGGGATGCTGCTTTCCCTGCAGGCGTCTGCTTATTCTACCTGGCTGTGAATAGCCTTTTCTGCTTCACACGTGGGAACTAAGGATATGGAGATTGTATATTTTCGGTGTTCAGATATCACTAGGGACAGGAGTCGGCAAGGGATTTACAGACAAGTCCTTAATGATCTGTTCTAAATCAGACTGCAGGACTCCACCCTCCTCCTCCTCCTCCTTTATCTCGGCCTGTCCATCACTCTCAGTGCAGGCAACCACACTCTTTTTGTCTCCCCTGCGTGTTTCTTTCCCATCCCTTCAACTGGGAGGTCTTCTGTGTCCTTCCTTCAGCTTTTGGGGCTTCAAGGCTCTGCCCTTGGTTCCACCCTCTTTTCTTTCTGCATCATTTATTTTACAGAATATGAGGCAATCACCCAGCGAGAATCTTACCCTGTTCGTCATCATCTCACATCTCTGTTGGTGCAACATCCATTTCTCTGGCTTTGACTTGACTAAAGCAGCCCTGCCCTCATCCTTTCGTAAGGCTGCTGCTGCAGAGACCCACATCCTGAGCCCGTAACCCTAAAGCTTCACTATTGCTCTGACGACACTATTGTTCCTTTGTCTCGTTCTGCTCTCTGGATGGGTTTTTATCCTGAAAAAGTGAAGTATTCAGGGCAAGGACTATCTTTTTGTTTTGTCCTTGCACAGCACGTAGCACAGTGGGGCTCCAGTCCAGAGTGAGAGTCTCAAAGCGCTGTTGCTAATCAAAGTGATGAAATGATAAATACACCTAAACTGGCAGTAGGTGTAACTAGCCTGATCTAGTTTGTCTCTCCTGCTCTCACGCAGGCAGTCAAAACTGACTGACAATGCTGTTGCCAGTGACGAGATTTCAGACTTATAAGCCATAGTAACCAGCCGTGGGGACAGCAAGGTACTGGATACTCGTGTACCCAGCCGCCAGGTCTGGTATCTCTACACCTACCCGCATAATAAATTTACACAGATTCAAAAAAACACTAGGTACCTCGCCGATAGTTATATTCAACAGGCTGCAGGCAGCTGGGTTCATATCATCCCAAATGTCTTCCTCAGGTTGTTGTCAGGGAGAAAGCCTACCCTTACTTTGGCCATAGACTATACTTTTCCATGATAAATCTCTTCTCCTGTCAGCACTCTTCCTGCATACTTGCTAAAAATGATGGAGAACCAGAGACGTTGCTTTACAAAATAGAGCAAAATCATGTTCATTTGACTGAGTTTGAAATGGAGCTCTTCTCCTTTTTCCTCAAATACTTATTTTCATTTTACTGGATTTTACCACAACCACTTTTCTTAAACAACCCCCTTTTCCCATTAAATTATACATTTGTAAGATTTTTCATTGAGATGCCAGATGATGCAGGAAAAAAAGCTGTAGCATAAACATCTTCCAGAAGCAGAAAATGTGTTGCTTGCCTTTTGCAGAGCCAAAAACAGCTCTGTGCCCAGTCCTCTCTCTTTTTCTTCCTCCTGTCCGGTGGCTCAAGAGGAAGGCAGCAGCCCTCCATGCTCATCCAGCAACCTTCAACACGAGTGCTGGAGGGGTATTTGGTGTTAGGAGCAAGAGGGTGGCTGGAATCAGATGTCAGCGAGGCTGCTCCGTGACATTGTCCGGGGCGCAGCATGTGGTGATGTACGGTAGAAAAAACGTATGGGGAAAAGGGAGGAGAAAGAAGAAAGGTGTCTTTTGACATCGGCAAATATTTGAAGTAAATATAAGTTTAATTTTGCAATCTATCTGCATATGAAACTGATGCCGGATGTGGCTTGTTTGGTTTTCATCTGCCAAATCCAACAAATACTATCAGGGTGGAATTTGGCCATACTTACAGTATTCCAGTAAAAAACGATGGGCTAACTGTGGGTACGGAAAAAAAAACCAGTACAGCAATCTTAGGAGTTCACGGGAAGAAACATAAGTAACTTTAGGACATGAAGAGCAAAAGGGGGAAAAAAGCAACCAAGAAGAAAGGGAATAAATATTTAAAGAAAGGAAATGTCATCAATATAGTGGAGGAATGAAAACTACAGAAAAATAATGGGTCAATAAATAGAGTTCTTGGGGAAAAAAATGACAAAGGAACGAAATGTTTTCCTTGCCCCTGAGTTGGTTAAGAAAATATATTAACAATAAACCTGTGGAGGACATGTGTGGGTACTAATGAGCACAAACTGGAGATTATTGAGATTAATGATGCAAAAGAGCCTCTCGTGTAGGCTACAGATACAAAATGCCAGGCAAGTATGAGTTAATCGACAGCTAATATTGGAGATTAGGGATCAAACAGTTGGACCATAAACTGTACATTCTGAGAGAATTATTTATTAATCATGAGTCAGGAGAATTTTTTGAAAGGCAAATCATGTCAGACAGATGTGGGTTTTCTCCACAAAATAACTTGCTTTCGGAAAAATGAGGTAAAAATTGAGCTGGATTCTCAATAAACTTCAAATCATGTGGATGTGACAGCCAGGGGTGACCTTGAAAAGCCTGTCCTGACAGAGAGAGCACTGGCTCCTGCGAAGGTCAGAGTTCAATACTATCGGTCCTGATTTTCTCGAGGCTAATACAGAATGAATGAGGAAGCACCAGAAGTTTACTACAGATGAATTAAAAAATAAAAGTGTGATAAAATTTTTGGTGGGACACAGAATTAAATTTCAGGGTAAGTGCCAGATCATTTCTAAGAGACAAAAAAAATTCATAGGTAAGTGGATGCTGGGGTGAAATTCAATTTTCTTTGCAAGAATTGGTGAAGCTGAAGTCCTCTCTCTGTCTGTCAGAAAACTACTTTTGGAGCCACGTTATTACTGATTTTGACATAAGAATAATGTGCAAAACATATTTGGAAATGATACTAAAACAGAGTGCTTGAGACACACAATGCTGTACATCTTAATTAGCGTAGTAACCTGAGCAACAATAAAAGGCTCTGAGTTACAAATGAATAGCCGTAATACTGATCTCACTTCTGCTGCCATAAATTGGGAGTATTTCTAATGAAACCAAAGAAATTCCGTTGATATAAAACATGCACATATATGTGTATGGGGCCTGGTTTTGTATGATTATGTAATTAGAGAACATAGTATCCCCCCAAGGATATAAAAAAGAAAACTGTAACCTTAATTATGGCTTTTTTTAAATTCCTTTTTACAAACTGAATAATTATCTTCTAGTAAGTTTTGTTTTAAGGGAAGATAATGACAGGAGCTAATGAGTTGCAGACAAGCAAAAGCATACAACATGGGGCTTGAAGAAAAGCAAGAGGGGACAAGACAAACTGCAACCCTCTCAGTAATGTTGTATGTTTAAGCAAGAATTTCTAATTGAGGTCATTTCACTCACCAGAATTAGAACACCAGCCGAGGGGAAGGCGGAATATGTATCTAAATAATTTAAGGAGGATTATTTTACAGAGAGAGCAATCAGGAGGTGACACAGATATTCAGCAGTAATGGAGAGGTCAGACAATGCCAATGCGAGCAAAATCCTGCCATCCACGTGGAGCTTTAACTGATGCACGTTTGAGGTTAGCCAAGAACCCAGAGTACTGCGGGGAGCAGAGAATTTGTCAGCCATCACATTTTTCTTGCAGGCTGGCTGTGCAGAGCCATTTGTATTATATTGATTTCCGGGAGTGCTTTTGCCCTTCTTTGGTGCACATTTTCCACATTTATAGGCCATAAAACCCAGATTGAGTCACAGCTTTGTAGATGTTATTATATACATTGTATTGTTTATAAAAGAGGAAAAGAGAATTCAAATTCACATTTTCCAACCAGTTTTGTGATAGAGAAATGCCAGATCTCTCTTCAAACTCTCCCCAGCAGGAAGAAAACATGGCAGAAACATTTCAAATGGCAGAAAACTGTGTAATTATGGAGACTTCACCTTCCACACCTCGTCCAAGCACTCTGCCCAGAAGGGCTGGTGAAGTTGTATTTCTTCTTACCTGTGTGAAGACACTGCTGAGCAATTATTGTGGAATCTTGTAGTCCTTACCTGAAAAAATAAAAATCACATCAATTTAGATTAAGTCATCTCATGGTTGGAGAAAGAAGGTCTCGGTTGCCAGTTTACACAGTCATGAAGTGATATGAAAAGCTAATATCCATCAAAATTCAGGAAAAGGATTTATGAAATTTCATAATGAAAGTTGGTACTTGTTTACTTTTCAGCTGTCATCTAGAGCCCTCCAGCCACCTTCAACATGTCATGCCCCATGTTATCCCCATTTCACAGCACTTAAATTGAGGCAAGGGTTCACACGGACTGCCTGCCATCCCAGCAAGAGAGCTTGAAAGCATGGACTAGCGTGGAGTGTCCTTCCCTTGGTTTCCCTGCTGTGGCCTCCGGACAATGCTGCCTCCTGTTAGCCCCGTACGCGCACGCACGCAACACACACAGGTGCAAACACTGAAAAGAAGGGACCTCTCTCTCAAAGAACGGCCTATTGAGGCCGACCGACTTCGCATTTAGACTTCAGCCTTCTTGGCCTCCACCCAGTGCCTGCTTCCAAAGAGCTGGGAGCCCAAATCAATATTGTCTATAACTTCTCAGCTTGGCAAATGCACACATAACAAACAGGCACTTTGTGTGCTTCTGCGGAAAGAAACAATCCTGCATCACTGAAGATCATTTCTTCTGCCTTTCGTTCTTTGACTTAATTGAATCCTGGCTTTGTCCCTTATTGCTGTTACAGAAATAACTGAGACAGGAGTGTCGTCTAGCAGTCCAAGCAGGAAAAGCAAACTAATTACAAAATTGTAATCCTAATCCTTGCTTGGTCAAATCTTAATCCAGCTCCTATCGAAGTCAAGGAGTCTTCCTAGATGGTCAGGAATTAGGCTGGACAATAAAGATCTCTGCTTACTGTCAGTCTCCAAGCTAGCTGCGTTTAATACTTTTACCAGAAATAAATCATGAAAATCACCAATGATGATGTTTTTATCCGAGCCTAAAAGTACGGGAGTATGAAGTACTGAGGGAGACAACTCATTTATACATACCAGTCTGGGCAGTTGGTAATGTAGGAGCCAGATCATGTCCGTAGGAACAAAGAATACAGTGACCGTTATAAGATGGACTGCAGGATACTGAAAAGGATGGGGGTGATCAGCTTGGACACGCAGCTGGGTATCCCATGCAGTAGTACAGTTTTGTGGGTGACACAAGGAAATATCAAGGAGGTGGAGGAATCGTCTGTATAAAGCCAGTGAAACTGTCACAGTAATACTGTGCCTGTTTCAGAGACTTACTTACTTGTAAATGTGTTGGTTAGGTATGCAGAAGGGATCAGTGGGGCAATTTGGTCTCCTGAGGTGTCCATGGGCTACTTCTAGAAGGTCTGTAAAAGAGCACAAAAAGAGCAGTAGGCGTATGGAAATTTTTAGAAGTCCATTTACTGAAAAAGGTGAAAATTGCTGTTCCGGCTTGACCTCCTGTATAAAAGACCTTTATATGCTCTCTTGAACAAAAGATTTATGGTGACCAAGTGTCTGCTAGAAACCTTGGAAGCAGTTAGATGGCTAGGAACTCTCAGTGGTAAAAAGAGTGAATCTTATCTCAAAATGGAGCTTTGTAGCTTCAGCCTCAAACTGTTGGATCTCGTTAAGCCCGTAGGGTGAGGAGCCCTCCAGGATCAGATTTCTGTTCTTGGTGTAGCTGCGTAGGCTTCAGCCAAGTCCTTTCTGGGGTTGCTGATAGCCAAGGCGGCGTCCCCCTTTCTGTAAGTGCAGCCTACTCATCTTCTCCCTACAAGTACCACTTCACTTTTGGCTGTACTGGAGCACACAGTATTTGCGGGCTCCCATTTTAAGAAGTAATTCAGTTCTGTGGCGTGTCTTCTTCATTATCCTCATACCCCAGCGTTCGGTAACATTTATAGATTTGCTTTTAGGTCATTCATACAGCCAAGGGTTAAACAGCACAGGTCAAGGAAGCCAGCAGTTGCCTACTGAAGATGGTCCTATATTTAACAGCAGGTTTTGGGCCCAGTCTGCTAACATATTTTTAATGCCATTTAATATGACATGTTATTTTGAATAATTCTCGATAAAAAATGTTCATTACCATAACAAATACCTTAGAGAAATATGAATACATTACCCCCCACACCTCTGCCACCAAACAAATATGCATGGTACCATGCTGGTATTGAACATTTTGTTTCCCTTAAGCCTAAACTGATTACTGTTAAGTACAGTTCTTTTTTTGCCTTGTTGATAACGAAATTGCATTATTTTTCTCAGGCTCACTGTCTATGTCAGGCTGATATGCCTATAATTACCAATATCTGTATCTTCTGTTTCTCCAGGCAAGCAAGTCTTTCTAGCGTTCCCATGATTTACCAAGTTTAATAGCCCACACATCTCCTCATCCAGCTCTTTAAAGCTCTTGCTGCAGCCAGACCTACTGGTTAAAAACAGCCAACTTATTAGCTCTTGCTTCACATATTGCCAAGTTACTGTTGGAAGGGAACAGATTTCAGCTTCGCCCTTGGTGAATTCTTCATGCAGACTTTTAAAAAAAATGCTTGGAACAAGAAGATATATTGAAAGTATTTGCCATTTCTACATTAAAAACATGTTTTTACAGACTAGTATTGTTGTTAGGATTTTTTGTATTAAGAGACATACTAAAAACTTTGTTTTACTGCCATTTGCTCTCTTGCCTTAGGTTTTTTCCTTGTGTCCTGTCACTTCACTAAGACATTTTCTGGTTTTCCACCCTTCTAATTTATATTCATTACTATCTCTTTTCCCTCTGTGTGTGTGTGCATTTGTATTCAGCTACATTTGCCTATTTCAAGCCAGCCTGGTTCTTCTTACCAGTGCAACTTTTTTTCTCTTACTTGGGCAGCTGTGTGGCTTGCAATAAGTGATTGTATAAAATTCCCAATTACACTTCCCATTTTAAGACCATGAGAACAGCTGGGTGGGGTGCGATCAAAGGCCCATCCAGTGACCCTCCAGCAGCGGCCAGCTTGCCTGGAGTACAGACAACCCGGCAGCAGAAATGCAGCCAGAGCCTCCCCGCCCCCCCCCCCTCCATCCCCCCCAGCCCTTGGTGTCCCCCAGAGCGGTCTGAGCCAGCGGCGGGGGCCTTTGCATCCCACGGGGCTTGCTGGATCTTTCTTCCCATCCTTTACCCAGTGGCTTTTGGAATCCGTATGGACTTTTAGCAGCCACACAGCCCACATGACAGGAAACATGTGAGTTTGATTAGAGGACTCTTTATGTTCACTCTGTCTTTTCATTCGATGCCTCCTCATCATTGCACTCCATCATTGCCATTCACCTTTTCTGCATCATTTTCAGTTGTATTCTGTCACCTTCCCTCCTCAATCAACTCCTTTCCAAGCTGATAAAGTCTAGTCTATTTAATCACTCCTTGAATGAAATTATTTTCACCCTATCTGTGATCACTCTTCTTGTCCTGCTCTGAACCTTTCTACTCCTTCCTTACCCTTTTCGAGGTGCAGGGAAGCAAAACTGCGCGTACTACTGTGATGTCTTGCATTTTAAATTCTTTCTCCAGGATGATTTGGCTTTTAAAGTTTTTCAACTTCATGAAACTGGGCTTTTAAACTACAAAGTTTTTCTGAGTTACTGACTTGGACTTATTTGGAGCTTCTTTGAATATGAGAGACACTCAAGCCACCATCACTGTGCTCCAGCAAGAGGCAAGTTTCAGCTCTGTGCCCGATGCACCCTTCTTGCTGAGTTAATGCCTAATTTGGAGCCATGCGAGGCTGGATGCAGTACCCAGGCAGGGAATTGCCAGCTATGGGTTTTGGCAATTCTGAGGAAATTTTGTGTCTGCCTCATAAAAGCAAAAACGAGTAAAGATTCAGACGGAAGCTGCAAGAATAATCCGAGATGGGACAACCTGGCTGTCTAGTAACAGACTGACGAAGCTTAATGTTTCTAGCTTATTCAAGAGAAGATAAAAGGTGACTTGATCCTGACTTACAAACACCATTATGAAAGGGATTTCTGATGGCAGATGGATCTGTAATCTGGTGGTGTAAAGGCGTAATAAGATCCCATGGCTGAAAGCTGAAGCAGGACAAATTCAGATTAGAAACAAGACATAAATGTTAGCAACAGGGGTAATTATCCAAACAGCTTAAAGGGATGTACTGTGTTCTGTAACACATGATGTTTTCAAATCACCATTAGCTGTCTTTTTAAAAGATGTGCTGTTGCTCAAGCAGAAATTATGGTCTCCATGCAGAAATAATCAGAAGAGAGTTTTTAGCCTGTATTAAGCTAGAGGTCAACCTAGATGATCTTAATTACCCCCTTGGCCTTAAGATCCATGAATCTAGAAAAGTGGGGATAATGGCATGTACTTAACTACCTTGGGTTTTGAATGAGAAAAATTGGGAGGATTGTTCACAGTGAATAATTGATTCTATACATTTAGGCCAATTTTTTGCTCATAACGTATCTGGGAACAGAACATTAACTCCTCAAATCTGATTTTCAAATGTGATGGACGGCTATCTCACCCAATATTTTAGTTAGAATTTGTGAGCTGTGCTGCCTAATTGGCTAGCTAACGGGTAATGTGCCAGTTCACCTCTGTGATGGATTAGCATGAAGCCAAAGCAGACAGGCATACTTAAAACATTTAAAATTCAGTTCAAGTGAACATGTGTACGAACATGATTTTGAAATCCGTGTTCCTTTAATCAAACTCCACCATGTCATGGCTACTGAGGAGCAGTCAGAAAAACTGTGTAAGTGTCACTAAAGCAGATTCATTTATTTTAAATGCTAAGGTCTAATCAAGCCATAGTCACAACATTATTTTGCTCATCAGTCATCCAGGTCTAGGTCTAAGGATGGATTTTGTTTTGAAAACGAACAAATTCCCTAGCCATTTGCTTATACAGTAGGTAGTACAGTGAGGTCCTTCTAGGGGCTAATGTAATCAAAACAGCAAATACTCAAGATACTGGGTATTAAAAAAAAGACTGCTTTCACTTAATGCAGGTCGCTATCCATGGGAGGAAGTACAGCATACTGGGAGACAAAACAAGAGCAGGGGCAACTCACTTGGGTTGCAGTTAAATATTACAAAAACAAGACTGGAGTATTAAGATAGGAGAACCACAAAGAGGAACAACTGTTAAAGAAAAAAAATCTCTTTCAAAGCAGATCTTCTTTTGCTAATGAAACCCATTTAAATGATTTTAGGACCGTGGAAAGACATCCCTGGCAGTGATGAGGCACATCTGAGAGTGGTCCACTGTGGAAAGAAGAGGGGTCCTCCAGGACCGCAGAGCCGGCAAGTCACGCCTGTGACACTGGACCACAAAGGGAAGGCACAGCAAAAGCAAGTGGCTGTTCTTTAGGAGCACGTAACACAATGCGCTTATTGAACACGGCTTTTACTACCAAGCTTTGGCAACCTGTGCTTGTTATCCATCTGCCTCCCCACCCAGCGTGCGTAGCTACCCACACCTCCATCTGCAGGGCTCGTCCTGCAGCTGGGACCCACTGCATCAGCTCCCAGGCAGCGAGGCCTGGCCACGGCAGGGGCGGGAGTGCTCCCTCCTGGCCAAACTCCAAGGGGCCTGCTGGCAACGTGGACCATCATCGTGAATCAAAAAGATGGTCCCCCTGCAAGGGCTTGCTGTCTCAGGCACGTCCACCCCACTGCCAGGAGACGTGACTGTGATGCACGCAGACTCAGTCGAGTTGGTCACGGTCAAACGTGAAAGCTCAGGGAGGTACCCAGACCGCCAGCAAGCTTTGGCATCTCACAGTGAAACCTGTGCTTCTGCAGCATCAGATTTTGCAGCCCACCCTGGATTTCAAGCAGCCTGGGTATTGCAACACATACTTCAATGCTGTATTCCAGCTGCAGCGTGGAGATACCCTGCGTAGGAGCCGAACGCCTGCAGATGATTACAGAAGCAGAGTTGAGTGCGATTAACAGCCGTTTGGCCTGCAGTGAGCTTGTGAAATGAGTGCAGTTTGTATTACACAGAGACGTCAGGGAGCAGTGGGAAAGGCTGTGACAGGCAGGAGGGAGTAGCTGCCTGTGTCAGGGACCACTTCGTTTTTCACCTGTTAGATGGCTTTGCTATTACATCTCCAGCCTGGTGTGGAAATCATGCTTGTTCTGTGCCTCCGGTTCAACACCAAATTGGAGGAAATATATGGCTGCCCTACTTTCATGCGCTTTCTGATGGGAGATGTGAACGTCAGTTGCAAAACGACTCGGTACTGCCAGCACCTGGGGGGAGTGGTACCCCCTGATGCTCACTAAAAATGTGATGCTTTGAACCAAACTGATCTCTGCTCTGTCAGTATCAAGAGCTGTAAGAGCATCTGTGCTCCTGGAGACATGCCGTGGTATGCAAACAAGAAATAATGCAATAATTTCCCTTTTCCCCACCCATGAAAACAAACTTCTGAGTCATCAAACCATTGAGATAACTGAGAAATACACGCGGAGGGCAGCGGCCGGCTCAGCCAGTCGAGCACACCTCCTGCTCTCCTGCCTCGCAGGCTGGCAGGCTGCCTTCTCTGCTCCCTGCGGCACACAGGCCACGCATCATCTCAGCTGCTTCCTGGTGTTCGGGAGATGCAACGTTCAGGTGTCTGACCCATCGCTGTGGGAGCCCGTTTCTGCCCTTGCGGAAGGAGGCTGCTTTTACACCCGCAGAAAGCCACTGACGCCAGCAAAGTCCCTCCTGTCATCTCCGGTGACAGCGTCAGGGCAGACGTGGACCCTGACGAAAGGTCTGGCCATCAATTCATCCCCAGCAAGGAGAGCACTTACTGGCACATGTGCAGCCTATTTACAATCCCTGCATGCTCTTAGCGCTGGCTAGTAAATGCCCGTGCTGTCAGGCCATACGTCGCTTTATTGTGCTCTGAGCAGCCAGGACAAAAACAACTGCCTCCACGGTACGTTTCCAGCCAGCAAAGCTCTCTTCTGTTTCCTTCTGGGTTTGGTGTTTGAATTAAGTGGAAGCTGGGTTAACCCCAGCTCTGGATGCTGAGCCACTAAAAAACTGTTTCATTGCCAAGAATAACAGTCAGGGTTTAAAGCGTTTCAAAACCGCCTGTTCTGCCTTCACTGGTGGTGGAACAGTGCTAGATTCCTTGTAACGGGTTCAATCCTAGTCATGACTGGGACTAACCTACGTAATGAGGCCTCTGAAAAAACAGTCCCACTTTTCCCCAGATGTGAGCTAACCTCACAGAGGGCTGCAGATGTGGGGGGATTTGCGCGATGGGGAGGGAGGACTGGGTGCCTTCATCCTAAGGACTGGGCAGGGGTGGTTATGGCAGGCAGAAATTCATGTTCATGTCTAGTCTAGGTCCGTTACAGCAACTCCTACCTGTTCTCCTTTTGCATTCATGAGGTTAACGTGGGTTGCCTAATGGGCCAGAAACTGGCTCTGGAAAAAGGCTGCCTCTCCCTCCCTCCCTCCCTCCCTCCCTCCCGCCGTGCTGACTCAGACCTTCAAAGCCAGCCCGGAGCCTTTTCTCTGCCACAAGGCTGGGGAGAGGTTTGAAAACTCGTGGAAGTTCATGGCTTCGTTTTAGGGATTTGGAAAGGCTGCTGCCCTTCCGTGGGCAGACAGAGATGCTCAGGTATAGCTTACTTGGGATCTGTTTATTTGCAAAAACTATCAAGCTATTCCCACCAGCTGCCGTGTGAAGGCCGAGGAGACGGGAGATACGAATGCGAGACCTGTTCTTTGATTAGTGTGGTTTGTACATCAAGGTTTTATTAGCTTTTACTGCCCTACTGACTGCTGCCTGCGATTGCTTCACGCTCGCCTCTTCTCTAACAGCTCCTCTGCTCTCTCCGCTTTCCTTCCCACTGCGTTTATGTGAACCTCTTTATTGTCAGCTCCAGTGAGATGATCAAATTTGGCATCTGTTGCTGGACATTTCAGGTTTATTAAATCTGTTAAAAAATCTTTAGCTCTGTAACGTGCGCAGGGCTGGGTAACGGCGGGGAAGCAGAAGGGGCGGCCCCGGGGTCCCTGTGCAGGCACGGTTTACGCTGGTTCAGCGCTCAGTGCTGGGGGGCAATTCCCGGGGGGTGAGCAGGAGGAGGGGCTGGGAGGTGATTTACGGGCTGGCTGCATCCACCTGCCTGCCCACGGGTGCTTGCCACGTCCACGCCATGCATACATGCTCCAGGTATGCATGCTCACCTCCGAGATTTTTATGTCTTACTTAGTGCTCGTGCCTCCTTTTAAGTGTTATTATTCAATGTACTACTCTTATCTTAGTCATTGTCCCAAAGCCTTTGAAAGGCCAAGGTTAAGGTGAGGACTAGGTCATCTCTGTGGTTTTTTCTTCTCCCTTTCTTCTAACCACGAGCAGCTCTTAGTCTGCTGTTTATGAGCTCTGGGGATTTCAGGAGGTTTCTTGCCTTGTCCTGTTAGTCTCACATTGAGCCTTTTTTCTTATCGGCCTGCACTTAGACTTCTGCCTTCTGCTGAGCTGTGGAGAGCTCTCAGCTCTCCTCTGCAGAGGTCTGCTTGGCTTTGCTGGATGCCCAGGACCTCGTTGCCAAACTGAGTTAAATGCTTAAATAAATACCTCCAACATCTGCCTGTTGCAGATCTTGGTCCTTTTCTTCCACAGCCTCGTTAAAAAAGGTGTGCGTAGAGCGGGTTTCTAATGTGGGAAATAAGCATTTTTTCCTCCTCCTTTCCCCTCCAGCAACCAAAACCTGGAAGAACTGGAATATTTCGCTCCAATTTTCCCAGAAATTTGCTACTGAGCTGAAAAGCTGCATGAAACTTCACACCAGGAAAAGCATGAGCTCCAAAAAGTCATGAGAATGTGGAAATGAGAGGTAATCACGGAAAGCGCTGTAAACTTCACACAGAGTGGTCACTGTTGGCAATTTGCATAATAACCCTGAGAAATAAGCTATTATGCTTCATGACAGCAGCAATAATTAAATGCCAGAGCTGGTCATTACAAGAGTTAACCACTGATTAATTTGTCTGTTTATATTAAAAAACAGGGTTGGTTTCACTAACTAATAAATTGTCTGTGTACAGCTGTTACCAAAAAGATCACTTGTTAGATAATTGCTTAAGTCATTTTTAAATTGTTTTAATTAAGTTTCAGCAATTGGACTCCCCCCAATTTATTTTCCCTTTTTTATGGAATGGGGAAGAAATAAACAGGCACTGTGTAAGTGTAGGTAATATGAGGCAACAAAAGTATGATTGGAAATCTATAGGAAAACAAATACCCATTGTGATCCTCTTGTCCTCCCAAAGGCTTGTAGGAATCTAGAGAAAATTAGATTTTAATTTTATTTTATTTACTTTGCCTCACGGAGACTTGGCTCCTACCTCACTCCACTTGGTGAATTCATAATAGGGACAGAGATGCTCAAGTTGGTAAATCTTTGTGTGCTCATTCAATTTATTATGCGTGATATTAGCCAGCCAAGTGATGTTGTGGGGACAGTTTACAGCTTGACGATAAAGCCTCACTTACAGCCTCATAGTTCCAGGTCCTCCCTGGAAACCTGCAGATTGTCTTTCTCTGCCTGCCCTCCAAGAAGGGCTCACCCCACACCTGCCCCGAGCCTGGTGGGAGGCAAGGGCGGCGGGCAGCCGTGCCCAGGGTGAGAGGTGAAAGGGGCCCAGCACCGATGGTGACAGCAGCAAGGCTGCCTTCCCCAAATCAGCCTCCTGATGTTGCCAATGTGTCAGATCAAACGAGCCTTGGCACGAGAAAGAGAGAAAAGTTCTTTCGTTCCTGGAAATTCAATTATAGGGGGGGTTGCCGTAAAGGGCCTCTTTAATATGTTGTCGCTCTCCGCATTGCCAGTCATTGCTGTATAGCCTGCTCTTAAGGAAGACTCTTGGGCATCATCGCACAGGGCTTCTGCATTGTCTGCCCTATCCGTAAGGTCACTTTGTTAATGACTTCATTGATCCATACCTTTGCGTGGTTCAATATGCTATTTTCTGCCACGCTGTTTCAATGGTGTGGAGCTTAGCTTTGGGACACAGTCATCCAGGCATGACAGTAAGTTTTGCTAAAATACAGTTGTTTGACAGCTTACTGGCTAAGGTTCAATCTTTAACATATTTGCAGGCTCCAGGTCCAGAATAGCAGTAGAGTAACAAGGCCAGAAAATCCGAAAAGCAGGAATAATCACATTCTGTTATCACTTAGAGTTAACTACCTGCACCACACCTAAAAAAGAGACGTGTATATATATATACACACCTCTCTTGCCCAGTACAAAACCAAAACCATCTAATCCATAAATTCACATCAACAGTTTCCTCCCATACAGAACATTCAATTACATTCAATTTATATCTGTAGTCCACCTGTGTGGCTCTGCTAATATTGGTTCTTAGAGACATTTTTCTTTCCTCTTAAGAAAATGCGATTGCTTTTTAATTGAGAAACAGTCTCATTGGGGAATGGCAAACCCAGAGTTATATCCCCTGGAGATTTCAAAGCACACAATACAATCACCAACAGTGTGAGCAGTGTGTAAATGCTGAGAAACCTCCCTGCTAATCCCTGCTTTTTTGAGCATGTTAGCCTATCCACACTCACACCTCCCAGCTGAAGCGCCCTTGAGCAAAACAACTACGAATACATCAGAAAAAACGCAGTTGGGTTTGGAAGGGGAAGGGATGGACACTTCAGGAATCATAGAATCATAGAACCGTTAAGGTTGGAAAAGACCCTTAAGATCATTGAGTCCAACCGTTAACCCAGCACTGCCAAGTCCACCACTAAACCACGTCCTCAAGCACCACGTCTAGCCGTCTTTTCAATATCTCCAGGGATGGAGACTCAACCACTTCCCTGGGCAGCCTGTGCCAGTGCCTGACTGCCCTTTCAAGGGTGAAGAAGTTTTTCCTAATATCCAAGAAGAGCTGAAGGAGCGCCTGGGCACAGGGCCAGGTGCTCGCTCAATCCCCTGCAAGGGGAAAATCCCCACTTGCCCTTTTCAGCCGCACGTTGGAAATTACCAGCGAGCGACTCCTGCTCTTTATATTCACCCCAGCGATTAGTCCCGGTGAGAAGCCCCTTTTTCTGGCGATCCCACTCCTGAGAAGAGGACTTTTTTTCTGTTGGACTCAGCCCTTGCCTCTTGGCCTGGGCTGCGACTGCCAGCAAGCTGGAGTGTGATGGATTGGGGGTGAATTTGATGCAATGTCTCATTAGTAATCTTACTACGGTAGTTTTCACCTCGTGTTAGTTGAAACCTCCCTGTGGGGCTTTCAGCACAACCGCCCCATCAGACAGCTTCTCGTGTCCATCCTGCCCTAGCAGCAGTCTGACCCCCGAGCCCCTGACAGCCAAAGGAAGAACACTCACTGGTAACGGTATCTTCCTCATCCCACCAGCAGAAGACAAAAGATAGGAAGGGGGAGAGGTGGGCGGCCCGGTGCCGTCATGGTCCGTGACTGCACCGATCGGCTTGGGGAGGCGGCGCGGGGCCAAGGGCGCAGGTGTGGCCGGGCGCTCTTGCTCGCTGGCAGGGCGCTCGGTGCCCCAGCGCAGCAACGCCACTGGCACGGCCGGCCGAGCCCCTCGTGGGACACCCGCACCCAGCACCCCTGCTCACCCACAAACGCTTTTGCCCTCCCTCAGGCTTCCAGTTGTCCTTCTGTTCACAGCACCATGACTAATCTGTGTCTCACTTCTCCTTTACCACGCTGCCTTGCAAATGCTTCTTCTTACCATTCCTGTTTCCCAGGTCTTTTTCTGACACCCCTGCCTCCAGCAGCCCTGTAGACCTCACACAGAAGCTGTCTAGACCAATTCATGAAAACTTGGGAAGCACTTGGATGCTACCACAAGAGGTTAGGCAGGAAAGTTAATCAGGAAATTGCCGTCCATTTCCTCCACAGCACAGTTTGAATCACGGATTGTAAATAAGGCATGAGACGCACTCTGAATAATGAAGAGAAATGATGAAAAGTATGAAATAGCTGATCATGAGATCACAATTTATTTTGGACGGTGAATGTAGGAGAGGTTCCCAGGGAAAAATTAGTATGCAAGTACGTAGGTTCAAGATGAAAGATGGTATCATAATACATATGGAAATGGGAATTAAATGAATATCGTCCAGACAATCCTAAGTCTAACCATTCTTATATTCCAAGAGCTTAATTTTGCCATTTTAAAATCCTCTTACATTCAGGGGATCAAGGCCTTATTTTGTTAATCGCCTGTATGGAAATGCTCCCAGTGTAGAAAAGGAATTCAGTGACCAATAAAATAGCATTTAATGTTTTTGTCATTTTATTGAAGTTTGACTTGCCTGTATATTGAAGTGTGGGGCTTCAGCCACTTCTTTACTTAAGAGCAAAAGAGCTTTGCTGAGCAAGAAAGAAAAAAAAAATCCCACAAAAAAAACTAGTCACATAAAAAATGTTCTTTACTTTTTGTATATTCAGCACTTTTCCTGAGTAAAGTTCACAGAACACTCACATGAATAAAGCATTTTTTTTGTCTAATTGGATTGAACCTGGAGAGAGAGGAAACCAAATAAATCTTTAAGTGGAGGCAGGGAGGAATGGGGGAAAATACTTCAAGGTAAATTGAGAAATAGGTAACACTCTTACGGAAATTTCCTAAGGCAGAATGTTATTTAATGCTGGGTTATTTTCCTGGACTCACAGATTTAAAGGCAGAAGGTGCCTGATCTTGTTCATAACACAGGTCATAGGATTTCATCCCGCTGGTCCTGCTTTAGGACCATACCTGGGCGTGTGGTGAGCTGATCACAGGCAAGCTTTGCTCCAGCTGTCCAGAGCAGTGGGATGAGGAGGATCCTGGGGAAGGCGGCAGGATTTCTGTGCCATCCCACCAGCTTGGATCCATCCTATGTCACCACCGGAGGTTTCTTATGTGATTTGTTCCTCAGCAGTGAATTTAGGACAGCCAGAATCCTTTTTGGGTTTGGAGGCTCTGGGAGCTGCTAGAAGACTCGGAGTGCCCCATTAAGGGTACCTGCTGCCTTCAGCACCGTGCTGGGAAAGACCTGATGGGTGCTGGGATGGAGCTGGACAGACTGCAATCCCTTGGTGCTTCCTCAGGGCTGGAGGCCCCATCGCAGCCGAAGACCGGCTAATTACCAGTGTCTTTACATGCACTCAGGATAGCTTTGACAAAGTTGGCTCAGGTATAGATCAGGATGAAATAGCAGTGGTCCAGGCTGCAATAAGTACTACATTTCCAGGCACATTTTTCCACAGCATCCTGGGCTCTAAGCTGCCATGATTTTATTGCTAGTGGTGTACAAATTAGCTGCATTAAGACTAGCTCCACTCTACCTGTGATGGCCGCAATCACAGTCCAGTAGCTTGAGTAGTTTTGCAACGATCCCTTTTGCTCCTTTAGGTTAGCAATGAGAAGGAATAGCTCCCTGCTCTGAGTAGCCTTTCTTCATGCTGTCTCACAGCTCGACCTCATTCAGGTACGTTAAGGAGAGCTGGAGAATAGCAGCCCATTGTGTACTTTATGGGCTGGATGTTAAGCACCCCCACAGTCCCATATTTCTCTTTGCCAATTCATTTCAGGGCTATTGACTTTTGCGGGGATTTAACTGCAGGGTCAACACAAGAGCTGGTTGAAAGAAACATTCACGTCAGTGTGCTTGTTTGTAGGGCTGGAAAAGGAGACAAGACTCTTTAGTGACAGCAAGTATCGTGACAATGTTGGCAAACCCTGTCAGCAGCAGGCAGCTTTTGGCCCCGAAAAGAGCAAGGGAGTGTGACAGCAACCCTTGCTTGAGTGCTCTGCACCTTTTAGTTACTACCTGCGAACAAGCTGGTCGGTCTTGCAGACTGATGTCCTCATTACAGCGATCAGAAACTGCCAGTGTGCGTGCCATGTTGGTAATCCCGAGAGAGAAATCAGAAACTCAGCTGGAACAAAAACCGCTCTCCTCTGCAAGGGTGGCTCCTCCAGGGTAGGATGGAAATACACGAACGGCATGCTGTGATTTGACACAGCAAACACAACTACTGCCCAGGACGTGCGCTGTGGCTGAAGAGGAAGTCAGGATGTGGACTTGTTAATCCAGCATGTCTCAAAAGCACTATAAAAATAGACTAGGAGTTAGCTTATTCACAAATGAGACGTTATTTTTAGCACTGGGGAGAAAGGAGGTGCAGAAGGCTGTGACACTGTTCTTCACACTTGTTCATTTACCCAGGCTTCCCCCAGAGAGACCAGCAGCCAACACAGGCTAGTAGAGAAGGTTTGCAGTAGGAGAGCCAGTTTACACAATTTGCTGATGGAAAGAAGGCCTTTTGTGGCACTCAGTGCAGCACGAAACATGTTGTTCTTCAGTATGGGGTGAGCTATCTCAGGCAAATGCTACCTATTCAACAAGGAGATGAAGAGGACCAGATGGAAAGATGAATTTCCTTTTCTAGGATCCAAGAGAGTGGGCTGATGCTGTTGCAAGCGGAGATGAAGACTGAGCTGGAGAGTGAGGATCTGGCTGCAGATCTAAAATTTGTTGGGTGGAGGGGGAGAGAAGTGCTGGCCCAAATATTCACAGAGAAACTGTAGGATGAAGAAAACTAAAGGTACTTTTAGTGTGGCTCTGACCTTCAGCACAGTAACACCTGCCTTCCATCTGTGTGTTTGTTAACTCAAGATGCTCGTGCCTTAAAAAAACACAGACGGGAACACCCCACCCCACATTACAGTGAGAGGATGGTATTCATTTATTGACCATGGCAGTCCAGCTGCCAGAACATCTCCCTCCCAGCACTCAGGCCCATCGTCTCTGACCAGGTCTGTCCCTCAGGTGAGGACAGTCACAGCTTATAGCTACACCAGCCTTTTATTTGTCTGTGATGCCCCGTTCCCCACTGTCCCTGTCTCCTCCCATGCACCAGATCTTCCAGCCCTGTCTGAAACCCTTGTCCCTCCCCGCTACTAACTGCTCCTTGCCTCTGCACCCTCCTGACATGAATGCATCCTTGAAATCCTTCCTCACCAGCTCCTGCGTCCCGCTGTGTCCCCACAGGGTCATTCCTATCACTCCTCCCTGGCTGAGAAGCATTTCACTCCACCCTGCCGCCAACAGGTAGTGTGCCTGTGCTGCCCACCACTCGGCACTGACACAGGTTGGTCTGCTGCTCTCCCCCTCTCCCGAGATAACCACATTTCAGAGGCAGCTGTACGGCTTTTTTTAGATGGGACTTAATGTCACTTGATGGACCACAGCACTATTTTTGTGCCAAATTAGCACAGGCTTAGTATTCTGCGCGTGTGAGTGCTTCACCCAAGACTAGTTGCTGAAATATAAATACCACTCAACCAAAGTTATTTAGAACTTCAGTCGGATCGACCTGATCTGAGCCAATTATTTTCCCCGTCAGAATTAATTTGACTGCATATAAAGTGAGTGAGATGTGAAAGACAGGTCTGCAGAATTACTTATTTCATTAACAGTTGGTTTGGGAAAAAAAAAAAAAAAGAGGCTCTGTCCTTGACTTGGCTTTGTCATGGCCTCGTCAAGAAGGGAACCAGGGTCTTCGCATGCGAAGCTGCTCTGCTGGCAACCACAGTTCATTTGATGTTAGTTTGCATCAACAAGCTCCCTGCTCTCTTATATTCATGATGATAAGGGCTGGCTGTTTAAACCCTGTCGCAGAATCCAGACTCCCTCCCTGCTCAGAACAACTGTTGCTCAGACCTCCTCTGCGGAGCTAATTTATTGCCAAAGAGAGAGAAATGTAAATAGTTTGCAGCAGGTACGCGAGCAGGCGTTTCTTCACCGAGTATTACTTGGAGAAGAGCCAGTCGGTGCCTGTACACAGAGCTGGGGGGAGCAGCTTTTCAAGCATGGGAGAAAAGTAGGATTGGCTTCAAAAGCGATGATTATTTTATGGGAATAACTCCAGCAAGGTGGGGAGAGATTGAGAAACTCATTTTTTCAAGCTCAAAACTCATACTCAAGTTTCCTTGGGACTCCTTTCTCCTCCAGAGCTCAAAAAAAAGTGAGAACAGCTCTGCAGCTCTAGTCTATGTGAATACTTGTTTCTGGGGTGACATACATCCCAGTACCTTAGGACAGACAAAGCCTATTTTTCTTTTACACACAGCCCATGAGAAAAAGGTGCAGCTGAGACATAGGGCTGGGGCCAGCTTCCCACCCTCTGCACAGGGAGAGGAGTTCACGCCGTCCCACTGAGCCTCCCTGAGCCCATGCCACGGCTGCTCCAGTGCAGCAGCTTTCACGCAAGATCGGAGGTCTGGTTGCACCTGGGTTTGTAGGGACCGGGGAACTGTCCCCAGCCCCAAGAGCTAACAGTTTACATCTCACAACCAATAAACTCTGGCCCCCTGCATTCACCATCCTGACAAAATCCACCTGGGCTCTCCCCGTGTAAAACACCGTCCCTGGTGCTACAGTCGGACAGGGGGATTCTCTCCAGTGGCAGAGGAGTTGCTTGCACTCTCTTCTTTTCCAAGACCAACTTCTTTCTGATCTCAGAGCCTAGGTGTCTAGCCTTGTGGGAAGGAAGGCTGGGAAGACTTCCTAGTCACCACCTTGTCCCTGCAAACAGCTTCACCTTCGACGCGGTTTCATCCCAGCATGCTTCTTCCTCTACCGGCTCTTTGGATGTAACTCCTCACGGGCAGGTTAATATGAACAAAGCAGTGACCTACAGAGCATCTGAGGGTTGTAAAACATATTGCACATAACCCCGCAACACCCACGCCCAGGCTGCAGGGCAGGCCTCCTCACAGCACAGGGCCGCCACTGCCACCTCTGCCAGGGACAGACAGAGCTTGGGACTCTGTTGTGGTACAGCAGAAATGAAAAGTATTACTTCCTATTTTGCAAGGTTATTTTGAGCACCGTTCTCTTGTTTCCTGAAACACACTAGTGGTTTGTAGTTAACTGTGCTTTGGGGAGGTGGAATGGACCATACAGTCTCTGAAAATCTCTCCCCAGTCCCATAGCCTGGCTTGAGAAGGAGAACAGAGGGATCTTGCAAGGTGTTTGACTTCATCCCCTGCACCCTCCCACCTGCTGTGGAAAGCTTTCAGTGAGGGCAGTTCTGCAATACCCTTCCTCCCACCATGCCCGGGGCTTACAGCTCTCCTACAGGCTCTTGTTACACCTAATCTAAGGGTACGTTGCTATATATTAAGCCAATTATTTCTCATCCTACCTGTAGGAGACAAGGAGGAAAGTGAAAAACAGTTCTCTCTGTATTGAAATATCTGTGATTCCCCTCAGTCTCAGTCATCTGCTTTCTAGACAAAACCAAAGTCCCACTTATTTCGTGCCTTCTGAAACTTTTCCTTTTTTTTGCTGCTTTGCCCAGATTGTCTCTGACATGATATCCAAATCTGGACACATTGCGCCAGGTGGGATCTCAGCAGCGCTGGGTGGAGTGGCATAAGTAGCTCTCATACTGTCTGCCTGCTAACACCTCCTACCCAAAGACCCACCTTTCTCAAAACACCAACATATTATCGGCTTGCTCAGTTTGCGGAACACCAAAACCCCAGCTCCTGTTCTTCAGTACTGCTGTCTCAGCACTTATTGTGCAATCTGGTTTTATGCATTTGATTTCTATGTGTAATACTTCCAACTTGTCTCAAAAGAATTCCATCTCACTGGGTCCAGATCATTTCTCCAGCTCATCGAGATCACTCTTTTTCTTATTTATGTCCTCCAAACTCATTATAGCTCCTTCCCAGCTTGATGTCTGCTGCACATGAAGTCCTTTCCATCATCCACCCTGATAATGAAGACAGTGAACAGAAATAGTCCCAAGGAAAAAATTCCCCTGCAGAACCCAACTTGAAATGCCTTCTCATTTTGACAAGAGACCATTGCAAACCCACCAGTACATTTTTTCAACCACTTCAATGCGACTGCATGGCAATTTCTTTTCTAATGAAGATTCACCCCAAAAAGCATTGAATACTTCAAACACCTCTTCGTCATGCTTTATTTGTTCTCTGTGTCCATTAAGTAGTGGAGTTACAACTCCCTTTGCCTTACTCCTGCTCCTCATACATTCAGAAGAACTGTTTATGTTGCCTTGTTGCCTTGTTTTTAATCTTTGCAAGACTCCTTTTTTTGGATTTCAAGTAACGAAGTACCCCTGATGCAGCTATATAGGGTTTACTGTAAACTCTAATGCTCGTCTGCACTGAGACAAGCTGCTGATTTGCTTGTAATATAGCCATCAGCTCTCTGCACTTCTTCACTTAGAATTTCTTCCCAAGAGACCCTGCCTAACTGCTCCCTGAATTTGCTGAAATCTGTTTTTTTTTAAGTCCAGAGTTTCATTCTGGCACCCTCAGACCCTGAAATAGCCAGTGATTTGTTCCCCATCCGCGGTTTCAGCAGAAGGTGAAACAGACACAGAAAATGTCCAATTCTCATTTCACAAATTGGCCCCCTCCAGAACGGAGATGGATGGGCAGGATAATCTGAAAACTGCTGCTCTCTTTTCTGTGCTTGATCTGTAGGTAAAGGACTTTGACTTTCACAGTTGTACATCCAGCGGCCTTTGCGAGCACAACAAAGAAAGGGGGAAAAAATCCTATCAATCAAGGGGGGGGGAGATGGAAAGATATAAGGTCTCAACTGACATATGAGAGAGTTATGTTTTAATTTGTTCTTTGAGAGATGGACATGACTAGCAGCAATTTAGGATTACCAGCTAACTTGGGCAGCTGCCAGAATGGACAGAACATAATTTGGTATATCCAAATCAGCTGTCAAGGGACAGGAAGTTGAAATTAATCTAGTGGGATCAGAAATCATCCAGAGACTTTAACATCAAATGAGAAACATTTATTCTAACATAGCTCTAAAAGCAGGAGTGAACACCCCAAAGCACGCCAGGAAATTCACTGACCAGGTCCCTTCAGCTAACTTTTCATACGAGTGCCCTGAGAGGAGGAGGCAAGTAGCTTTTGGTGCTGGATAACATATCAGAGTCATTGCAACAGTGAGAGAAGCTATTTGTTTGGGACTTCAGGGGAATGAGGGGAAAGTTGGCTTTTTCTTTTTCTTAATAAATAAGGGTTAAATACTGCAAAAAGAGGTTTAGAAATATTTCAAGAACTAATTATAGTATCTTATCAACTTATAGCGGAAAAATTACTTATGTGACTTTCTCAGGAACAGTGGCAATGAGCCACATCACAAAAATACTCCTTTGCACATACATCAAGAAGAGACCGAGTGCATTTATGATACATATATTAATTCTTCCTAGATACCACAACCACTGCTCAAGTGAGGATCACAAGCCTGACTCTGAAAGCTGTTGAGTACCTACTGATAACTTCCACAAACTTGAGGAAGAAATATAGATGGTCTTTGACTTAATTATGTCACCTGGGAATTTTGGCAAGCCCTTAGGCACCTGGATACCTTTATGAACCTAGACCTCTTTCTCCCTATCTCCAGGACCAAGCTTTGTTCAGATGAGGGTCTCAAAAATCAGGGTCGTTCCACTTCAGGGAGGATTTCAGTAAATGGAAATGTGGTCTCCTTCAGATTTGGGAATTGCTGCTTCAGTGGTGACAGAGCACCTTTAGCAAACATATCAGCTGAGCTACAGAAAGATTTGTCAGGGTTTTTCCAAGCAGCTGTACTAATTTGGAGTAAGGAGTAACCTGGTTTTCTGAAGTAATTGCTTTTCTGTTCTCTCTCCCTATGTCTTTTTCAGAGGCCCATTTGCAAGCAGCTTGGCCTGTTTCTCATTTTCATGCCAAATTGTTTCTTCAGGTCTATCCCCTCTCCTAGGCTGAAAGAGGAGGAGACTGTCAGGCTGATGTTTTCTGACAGCCCTACAGGGCATAGGGCTGGGGGCTTATTGACTGCTTTTGAAGGAAAATAAAGCCCAGCCAGGCTGCCTTTCAACCAAAAGCCCTGCCTCAAGAGGCTGTCTGCCCAAAGGAGGGGGTAGAGCAGAACCACATTCAGCAGCAGCCTGCCCCTTCTCTTAAATCCCATGCACAGGCTTAACCAGAGCAACACTGGAGATCAGGAGCTGTAAAAGCTCAGGCCAACCCCAAGCCATTCAGTCTGGCTGCGGTTAGGCGGCAGCAAGCCGATCCTTCAGCCCAGCTCCTCAGGCCTGCCCAGAGACAGATGGCAAGCGGACAGGAGGACGCGCTGCTCAGGGCTGGTTTGAGCATGCCCGTGGCTCTGCTTGCAGCTGGACCGTGCTCGGTCACCAGTCCTGCTAAACTGACTGCCAGCCATGCTCGGCCACTCTTTAATTTGTAGTATAGACAAGGCCACATACACCGCGAATGCAGACTGTGAGCTACAGTTTTATATTTAGATGACATTTGCCGTGGGTTAGTCTGACGGCACAGACCCACAGAAAAGATGCCAACCCATAAGATCAGAAGTGAAGTTACAGTCATGTTTGTGCTTTCAGACTGCAGTGAGTGTGAGGTGTTTACCTCACCTTCTTTTTGCCATAGGATGAGGGTATGAACATGGATTATGAACATTAAGTAGCTGACAGGCTTTAAGCTGACTCTCCAGCTTGTTCTTGGTAGGATACTCATTTGCACTTATCCTCTGGGTCCTTGGGTTTGGTGCTTGCTTGTCTTGTAGAGTAATTCGCATTTTGGTATATGTTTCCAAGAGAGAATAATAGCATTTCCCATGTGTAAATGACTATAAAGTGCACCAGGGAAGGGAGAATTAGAGCCTTATCTTTTGAAAAAATATCAAAAAAGCAGAGGAAACTTTGGACTTAAGCCAAAGGATATTTCCTCATTTTGAATCTAAAATACTAAGAGAATTGTATTAAAAACACAATTATGGAAGCAAAAAGCTTTAGCTAAGGTTGTGTTGCTAAATATTCAAAATCACCTTCTGTACAAAATCTTACCCCTTCAAAAAAATCCTCCGAAATTAAGATAATGTATTCATTACAGTACTCAAAAGATTTCAATTTCAATTTATTGTCAAGGTTGAGAGGTTCTGAATAGTACTCCTGGGGAAAAGGGCAACTTTACCATTAAAAAGATAACACTTTACTGGATGAAAGTGATTTCCAAATACTGACTAATTCAGATACAGAATAACACAGTTGCACAGGACAGCTGCGATTCCCCTTGCGATTCCCATTTCATAGTTGGGAAGCTGAGGCACAAGTGTTGAATACTTTCCTCAGTGCAACAGTCAATGACAAGGCAGGACTTGGATAGGACTCCCATACTCCAAGTATGAACATGCTATGAAGACTCCACACAGGTTATCAGAAGCTTTCCTAAATGCCTTCCTGCATAGAAGACTTTAGTAACATAAACAGGTCAGCTGGCCTTTCTGTAGCCCACCAATCTCCTCCATGTCATCTATTCTCCAAAATATAACCTACAAACGAGAGTTTTCAGAGACGCAGGTAAAACAAAAGCCACTCAGACCAATTCCTTGCAACATAGCACTCGCTTCTTGTAAAGGATGATTCTGGTCAGCATTTAAAGAGAAGCAAATTTTGCCCGTCTCAGGGAACAGCAAAATTTCCTAAATCTAAGAGCCATTTCTCACCTTCCACACTCCCGTGTAGTCAGAACAATCCTAATTCTGCCTTCTGGTAGTGAAAGGGTGAATAACTGTCTCAGGGGGAGGAAGAATGGTTTCTTCATGACTCATATGGACCATTTGGACTCAAGTGGTTTTATTTATTTTTTCACATTAAGAGAAAAAAAAATAGTCACCCACACAAAAGCTGTAGATGCCCAAAGAATCCATTTGACTGGCTGCAGAGCCCATTGGTCCCCTTGGCTCACAGAGAAGACTCTGCCTAGCTCCTGAGGTTTCTGCGCAATAAGCTGTGACTCCTCCTGGGTCTTTGAGCCTAGAAGTGCCAACTGGAGGAAGGCTATGGCCCCAAATGCAGTTCTGTGAGGAGAAAAGTTTGTAAACAGTAGCTCTGGAAGCTGCTGGCTCGGTCTCCCATGCGTTGGACAATGTGGAGGGTGCAATGAAAGTCGGAGGTTGTCCAAGAATCACGCAATTGCTGAGCTTTGAGAACAAAATCAACCTACAGACAAGCCTTCAAAACCTTCAAAATGAGACCTGGTGTTTTAGGTCAAGACAAAGCTCTAGGACATGTATGAGTGTAGGTTCACCACGTAGCCCTCTAGTTGAGGTAAGACATTTATCTATCTCAGTTTAACTATTATTACATCAAGCTGAAGAGGAGAAAGTCCCAAAAGACCCTGCACCGGTCTTTAACAATAAAGGACACTTCTGCAAGTGACTGTCACTAGGGAACAGACCCTGTGGTAATGTGTTTTCTCCAGGAATAGGGAGGAGTTTTGAATAGAAAGGTCCAGATAGATACAATCTCGTTCTTCATGGCTCTGAACCCCAAGGATCTTGCTCTGAGCCAAGGGCATATCTTACCCAGTTGTGTACTTATGGAAAGGAAGAAAGGGGTTTTCCATCAACTTCTAGAGTTTAAGGTTGGAAGGGACTCTTCCAGCCGAACATCCTACACATCATGGGCTATGGATTCTGCCCAGTTCCCTTCTGCTGAGCCTGACCACATATGTCTGACAGTGTAGGCTGTGTCCAGGTAAGGCTTCAGTTGACTTTTGACATGAACCACTCAGATAAAAGGTGAATTTCTTTCTCTCCCATTTTCTAGAGGTAAAAGATGGGGAGAAATACTCACGGCCCAAATCAGCAGAGACTCACTAGTCTCCGAGATATAAGTCTGCTAAGAAAATGACCATAGACAAACAGGACCGGAACATACTGAATTGTGTTTCCACAGACATCATTGTTTAGTCAGATAAAATCTGACTTTATGAGTCACTGCCACTTCCATTGTGCAAACAAATGGCTAAGTAGAGCTCTTGTGGAAGTGGATGCAATTCCAATGGCTTCACTGGGATGAAACCTACTAACGCCAGACTTGGATTTGACTAAGTGCATGAAACATTGATGAGTGTCCTACAAGGAAAATGCTCAGCAGCATTAAATTGTTCTGTGAGATCTATGATGACCACTTGATCAAAGTTGTGCATGCTTAACAAAAATCCATTGAAAGAATGTTCCTTAACAGGTAGACAGTGCATTAATGAAAGAAATTGTTTTCCTCAAATTATGCCAGAGGAGAAATTAATTACTGGGAGAATGGGGGAAGAAAAAGATCTCCACCTTCTGCAATCTCAGAGTACTGTGCTATTTTTGCTTCTTGAAATCTAATTTCCATAAAACATTTCTGCAGAGTGCATATTTTCTGAACATGAATTCGTTAGCAGCCTTGCTAATATGAATGCTGTAATTCCAGAATAAAGAGACAGTGCCCTGCTCCAAAGGCCTTTGACTGGGAAAGGCTGTATTTCAAAGGGCACCTACAGCTCATGCCATGGCGTTGTAAGTAACCACTGCCCAAGCGGGAGTCAGACTGACAGAGGGAGGCTTAAACTCCCCAAAGGTAGGTGGGGGGGAGGGTGTATATTATCTCCAGTGGTATAGGCTTAGTTCATGCCCAGAATATAAATACAACTCCCCTTTGATTTTAATGTCCCCTGCCGACTCATACTGATGCCAGATTCTGGTGTAACATTGTGAACAGCATTTGCTTGCAGCTGGTTTCAGTCAGTGGAGTTTACAATAATAATGACGTAACTTGCAGAGTGTTCGTGGAAGTATGTGTATGCTTTGAGCAGTGCTGCTTGAATGCTCCCTGCTTCTTCAACTCCCCTTCAATATCCTTTTTATCCCATCTGTGCCACTTTCCTAACCTTCTGCCACCCAGCAGATACCAGAAAAACACTTGCGCTTTTCCCAACCGACCTCATGTTCAGAAGAACAAGTGTTTCAGATTGGCACACTGAGACAGGGTCAGCCCCAGTGAAATGTCTGCCCGAATATGCCGTGAACGCTACACCGAGCGATGGGCTGCAGGTGAAATTCTGCCCTTGGGAAGTGAGACTCAGGCTCAGCGTCTGCTCCTGAGACCTCCACGACAGCGTCACCCCCGTCAGGAGTTGTGTGGCTGCTGCTGTGGGAGATAACTGCCTCCCACCCCAGTCTATCTGTGGAGTGAGTCAGCTCACAGGCACCCTGGCTTCACCCCAGGAGGATTGCTGTTAGGTATCATCTGCAGTGAAGAACAAAACTCCCAGGGGTTTTATGATTGCCACCTAAAAATGGAGGGAGATACATGGCAGAACTTCTAGCACTTGCTTTGGGGGGACTTGAACTCATAATCCTGTCCCACACCATCATGTGGTATGTGATATGAGCTTGAGAAAACATCTGCTCATCATCCCATCGTCCCTTACTACTTAAATGCAGCACTCCTGCACCTACACAAGGTTTGGGTCTGTGAGCATTAGCCAGTCTTCTCCCCACGGGTGGAAGCCCTTCTCCTGGCATGCACGATATGGCAAGGGGTACGGCAGAGGTGCCAATTTCCACAGCGGGCAAGTGAGGCAGCCCTCACTCATGCCCTGACCTTTGAAGAGCCATTGGCCAAAGGAGGGAGGAAGGAAAGCTCTCTCCATTGCTACTGCAGGAGTGAGAAGAAAACAGAATTTGGTGCTTCTTCTCTGTGGTTGGTATTATCCCTGGCATGAGCAACTAACCAAAGGTCAGGGCCCTTCAGGTTGTTTCTGTTCTTAGGGGAAGCTGTGGCAGTCCACTGAGTCTTTGATGGATCCCTGTTCATTGACTAAGGCCACAGAAATGTCTGGTTTTCCTGGGCATCGTAAGACTCAAATAACAGGAGATTGTCCTCTGTCCATAGCCTTGACTGAGAAAGTCCCCCACCTCTGGCATTGCTTTCGGTGCCAGGCTCCCAGCACCTTTTCAGGCAATGCTGAAGACTTTCTCTGCTGCCTCCGCTCCCAGTTTCCATGGGCTTCTTCCTCTCCTCTCCCAGGCATGCAAACTCCCCTCACTCACACTGTGCCCTGGGCGTGCCCTCCATTTCAGGCAATGACCACTTATTTCAGCTCCTTGACTGTGAAGAGGCCTTACCCTCTCCATCAAGCTCTTGGAAGAAACACCTTATGCTTCTCATGCCAGAAGAAAATGTAAAATATTACATATATTGAATTAATGCTTCAGAGGCTCATTTACAGCCGTATTGCAACTGCACAGCGGTAATCTGGACGTACACAGCAGCATGACTGTCACCGTGGGCTATCATGCACTCAGCTTTGTGAATGCAGCAGTTTGCTTACTCTCCTTGAAGCATAAACCAACCGCCTCCGTGCAGAACAAACCCGGAGGCATGCATGGCTGTACCCCGGAGCACTGCCTCTTTTCTCCACCGGGGCCAGAGGAGGGAAGACATGCATTAAAGGGAATCACCCATCCAGATTCATCTGGCCAGTGTGCCGCGTCCTCAGAAGCGGCCTCCCGCCAGGCCGTGCCAGCAATGCCCTACCTGCTTCCACATCCCTCGCGCCCAGGACAGGATGAGCCACCAGGCCCTTTGCAGGCACGTTTCCACCCTGTCAGCCAGCCACGGCTCAGGCTCGCGCGAGCACAGAACATTCCCCGGTTCATAACAACCCTCAGCGGGTGACACCGCTTCCTCTCTTCGGGAACAAGTAACTCGGCGTGTGGGTTCACAGTGGGACACTGGAAGGCTCTTCCGTGACTCCGCACAGGGCAGGACTGAGCCCGGCGGCTCTGACTCACAAGCAGGATGGTGCAGTGGGTTTTGCACTCAGGCGGTTGCTTTGCTCCTCTCTGGGAGGCCCCTGTCCCTGCTCCAGAGATACCTGAGGTGGGACCTAGACCACCATAGTCTGCACGCCAAAGCACGGAGGAGAAACAAAATGGGTGTCAGAGTGCAAATTGAGTGGGAGCCTCCTTGGAGTGGATTGCAGTGGAAGAGGGAACAAGATGTCTCGAGGACACTGTCCTCACTCACAGGTCAGAGCCCTCTCTGAGAGCAGGGTCAAAGTGATAGCGAGACCCCTGTGAAACACTCACAACAACATTTCTAAAGTCTTCAAATGTTATGCTTTCACCATTCAGTTTCTTGCAAACAATCCCATTTGGAGGCATGAATTGTAAAGTGCTGGGGCAAGGTTGTTGGAAAATGGGATTTTTGAATTTCAATGGACTTTCAAAGCAGACTTACTGTTAAAGCCAAACTCACACCTTTCCTCCACTGAAAGCTGTATTAGAATGAAATCCAGGTGTCAGACAGGCAAGTTGGGGTGAAAAAGCCCTCAAAACCAGAAACCCAGCCCTCAGCCTCAAAACTACCCACAAAAGTACTTTTATTTTTCCTTTCATTATTGTTTATCTCAGCTATTAACATTCTGCTGGTACCACCATTAGCATACGAACTGGCCATGTCCCTTCTCTAAAACATCTCTGCAGAAACAAAAGAAATACTCTTGCTCTTGGTAAATACAGCAGTGCAGGTGCTCCTTGCAGATAAGGTAAAAAAGCAACTTCAAACATTAGTAACAACTTATGAAGGCCACGGCTGAATTTTTAATAGCCGAGTACCAGAAACAAGTCCTGGGATATGAGTACATATTTCATATTTGTCTTTATTCAAGCATAAAAATCCGGGTTCAGAGACAGGTTAAATGAAGGGATTTCTCTATTGTAAGACAAGGCGGTACTGAGGTTATGTTCAGGTCTATCGGATGTGAGCATCTGGTTTGTTTTGCATTACAAGATCAAACAATATCAAAGGAGATGCCCATTTTGGGGCTAGCAGCTGAATTCCAGCAACAGCAAGAGGCCACTAGAGAAACAGTCTCATTTCTGAATAGATATAAAAATTATTGCTCTGAATCACTCAACACCTCGACCAAGGCAACGAGCTGTGGTAGGGTACAGGCACACCACAGCCATCAGCCAAATCACACGCACCCGGCGCACAGTAGCAGCACTGAAAACACCCTGCTCCTCCATCCCACCTCCTCCCTCCCAGATAAGACAGATGACATCGTCCTCAATCCCACCGGCAGCGCTTCGCCACGTGCCGTGACCACTGCTGGGGTTTACTCGCACCCTGATGGTGGGTGCTGCAAGAGGGAAAGCCAGACTCCGGCCCCTTGCAGCCGAGCTCTTCCCACAGCACCAATGCAGGTCCCCACTTCCCAAATTGTTCGGCATCCAAGTGCGGCAGGCCACACGCAGAGCTGGCAGCTTGCACGATCTTCTGCCCCCAGGCTGAGAAAAACTCCTAAGTTTTCAGAAATTATGCTGTTGTGGAAACCTGGCTCTCAAACCCCACGTCCTTCTTTCCCAGGTCGGGGGGAAGGTGAGGGGCAGAGATGCTCGTTGGGTGGTTTGGGGGATATGGAAGTTTTGTGTGAAGACATCTGCTTCAAAACATCTGCCTCAGGGTGACCAGGAAAGTTGTCCCATGAATGACTACAGCACTGGTTCCCGGTCTGGGCCCTAAAGGCATGTGACCAGGAATTTTTAAAACTAATTAGCTACGATTAAGTGTTTTACATTTGTGTCAGCCCCACACACTGAATTATAGTTTCCCAGATCTTTTATGTGTTGCAGCTGAATTTCTTTTTCAATATCAAAGACTGCATTCTTTTTCTTTGTAATGTATTTTTAAGAGTGACAAGAGATCGATAAAAACTTGTAATTTAGAGATCCATAAAACCCACATAATTTAGCTTCATATACCATGCTTTAATAAAACAAGACATACCAGTCAGTCGGTTTGCACGCAGGTATATACATCTATGTCTCTGGTTTGGTTTATGTTAGGCTTTGTGCTTTTAAGCTCTGACAGCTATTTAACACTTTATTAGGAAAATCAAAACATAATTAAAATATTGTAATGTGAGTCTCTTCTCCTTAGCTTAAACTAAAAATAACGGCCTGCCCCCATTTTTCGCACAGGAAAGAAAGAAAAGGAAGCATTAATCATTCCGCATCCCTTGCATTTTTTATGGGCATTTGTTGCAGTTAGACAAACAAGCAGCGTTTTTCTATAGACTTCCCTCTATAGACCCAGATGACTCTGACAGTCAGCAAGCAGCCTCAATTATAAATGACTTCTGGTTACTTAACGTGACCCCGTCTGGAAAAGGCAAAGCTGTGAAGCAGAGAGCCCCGATGCTCTCCACGGGGATCTTCTTCCCCGCGTAAAGGACAGAGCTGCCAGCTATACAGCGAGCTCAGAGCTGCCCGGCTGCTCGACAGTGACTCGGTGTGAAGAATCAACCGGCCGCACAAATACGTCCCTCGATCACAGCCACAGTCACACCAGGTCAGTGGAAGAAGCCAGGAGAAAACTTTCCTTCTGTAAAAGTGAGTGGCAAGCTGCTGAATCACTCTGGCAGGCAGGAGTCAGCATGTCTAGGGGAAGGGAAAGTCAATGTCTCCTGGAGGGAATATTAGTAATAAAAACCAAAGCAAGGACATTCAGGACTCAAAAGGATCTTTACATTTAGTAAAAAAGCATTCAAAGAGTGGCTCCATGCACAAATTAATATTTCAGGAACCGTAAAACAATATTCATTTTATATTTATGATACAACATTATTCATCCAGTAGGGTTTCAAAATATTTCACAGCCGTGCACTAAGAAAGCATCTCATTTGCTGTAAAATGCAGCCACCTTGTCATGGGAGCACAGCAGCTGACGGGACTGTGTAGGACACAAGGGAAAAAACGCTACCATCAAGGGAATTTGACTGAGCTCAGCACTGCTGCTCCTCTTTTTTAAGTCTAGGATGGGCCTACGTATTTGCAGGAGCTGGGCTTAGGGAGACAAGACAAGTGGAAAAATTAGGTACCGCAACCACGTTTGAATAGGGAAGTTTTAGACAAGTCCTTGTTGAAATCTGACTGGTCCAATGCAGGTAAATAAAGATGCAATAACTTATGCAAAACAGATTTTATTGTCCTTCTTCCTAGCCAGGTCGTAGCAGAAACGAGCAAGGTCTGTCAGGAGCAACTCATGTTTTGTAACCCAGGGCAAAGCCACAGGAGCCACCACCACTGCAGCAAGCAAACCACTGGGGACCCCTCTCCCGGCTGGGGCTCATCCCCTTCTCAAAAATTGGAGGGGGAGCATCCATTGCTTCTTCTCTCCATCCCTGGCAGCCTTCCCTCAGCAGAGGAAAAGGGATGCAAAGTTAACCCTTTGTTTACTGTATACTCAGTATTCACCAGCCCATATGTATATCCACCCATTCCATAGACTGAATTTATGTGAACAGTTGATTTAATCAGTAACAACCAGTAATACCCTTCAGAAGAAAAAATGGAGAATGCAACACCTCTGCCACCAAACTAAATAATCCTGTATGCATAAATATTCTTGAAATATATAATTTGTATCAGAAGCAACAGAAGCTGTGATATGGGATATGCTTTGTTACAGTCTGATGTAGACTAAAAGTCAAATAATGCACTGTCAGAGACAGACACAGCCCCAAATACAATTTTCCTCTCAAAATAGAAGTACGATAAATAAAACAGGCAGCGAAGACCATCTACATAACTCGAAGCAATGCCATGTGTTTGGTTTTTTATGTGTTTAGGTATATATATGTACATATGCATGTACCTACATGAACAGTTAAAATATGAATTTATATTTACTCAGGGACAGAGTTTGCTTTTGGTCTCTCTATGAAGACTGAGTATTCCTAAAATAACCATTAGAAATCAAGAGAGAAGGGAAAGGAAAACAACCTTCAATTTTCATTTGAAAAAGCTTCTGCTTATTGATAGGGCTTTTCTTTGCTACAAAATTTGCTAGGAAAAAGAGGAAAGAAAGTGTCAGCTGCACCTTACCTAGTGCAAATGCAAGCATAATTTGGTGGAAACATAAGTTAATGGGCATTGAGGACTGTTGATTCAGAGCATGGCAAAGAGCACAAAACCTCCTATAGCTCTTAAAAAAAAAATTACAACCAACACGGGCCACTGGAGGGCTTTTGACTGAGGTATGAAGTATTTTACACAACTCTTGCTAGCTGCATATGGTATCTCAGACAGCACTTGTATCTTCCTCAGAAAGACCTGAGAGTCCTCTAGGACAGCAAGTCAGGTGCTAGGTGCTAACCCTTAACTCTCCAGTCTCTTTGGGGTGTGGGTAGGTGATTTATCATGACCTGGACAACAAGGAGTTATCCAAAGATCCAGATGAAGTCAAGTGCACGCGACCCATGTGGCGGAAGTTTGTATGGAGTGCACCGACATTGTATGCCAACTCATGGGCAGTAATGACCTGGAAAGATGAAGAGGGACAAACGGTGGATGAATTGGCTGGCCGTCTCTAGCAATACAAAGAAAATCTCTCTTCCTCCCTTGTCTCAGCTGTGGAGAAACTATCCCAGAAGGTCCAGCAACTTGAAGAGGATAGGTCCTACTCCCCACCTGTATGGATCAGCATCTCAGCTATTAGGAGTAAGTGTTCCTCTGCTCAAGAGAGAGGATATAGAGGGTACACACTGCAGGGCACCCTATGGTTTTACCTGCATGACCATGGAGAGGACATGAGGAAGTGGGATGGAAAATCTACCTCGACCCTAGAGGCAGGGGTATGTGAGCTGCAAGGAAAAACATCACAAAAGGGGGTTCTTCCAGGAAAATTGCTGCTCCAGTCTCCAGTGGGCAGTTCCCCAGACAGAGAAGAAGGGCTGATCTTACTCCTGATCTTAATGAAGGGACTTCTGGTTCGTATTTACAAGAAGTGAGTAACGAGTACTACGATCAGGACTAGAGGGGCCCTGCCTCCAGCCAGGTGGAGGAAAGGGACAATCAGGTGTACTGAACTGTGTGGATTTGGTGGTCTGGCACATCAGCACCACAGGAGTATAAGGCTTTAGTAGACACCGGTGCACAGTGTACCCTCATGCCATCAAGCTATAAAAGGGCAGAACCCATCTGTATTTCTGGAGTGACAGGGGGATCCCAACAGCTGACTGTGTTGGAGGCCAAAGTGACCCTAACCGGGAACGAGTGGCAAAAGCACCCCGTTGTGACTGGCCCAGAGGCTCCATGCATCCTTGGCATAGACTACCCCAGGAGAGGGTATTTCATGGACCCAAAAAGGTACAGGTGGGCTTTTGGTATAGCTGCCTTGGAGATGGAGGAAATTAAACAGCTGTCTACCTTGCCTGGTCTCTCGAAGGACCCTTCTGTTGTGGGGTTGCTGAGGGTCGAAGAGCAACAGGTGCCAATTGCTACTAAAGCGATGCACCGGTGGCAATATGCACCAACCAAGACTCCCTGATTCCCATCCATAAGCTGATTCATTGACTGGAGAGCCAAGGAGTGAACAGCAAGACTCGCTTACCCTTTAACAGTCCCATATGGCCAATGTGAAAATCCAATGGAGAGTGGAGACTAACAGTAGACTATTGGAGCCTGAGTGAAGTCACGCCACCACTGAGTGCTGCCATGCTGGACATGGTAGAACTTCAATATGAATTGGAGTCAAAGGCAGCCAAGTGGTATGCCACAGTTGATATCAGTAATGTGTTTTTCTCAATCCCTTTGGCAGCATAGTGCAGACCACAGTTTGCTTTCACCTGGAGGGGCGTCCAGTACACCTGGAATCGGCTGCCCCAGGAGTGGAAACACAGCCCCACTATTTGCCATGGACTGATCCAGACTGTACTGGAACAGGGTGAGGCTCCAGAACACCTGCAATACATCAATGACATCATCATGTGTGGCAACACAGCAGAAGAATTTTTTGAGAAAGGGAAGAAAATAGTCCAAATCCTTCTGAAAGCCGGTTTTGCCATAAAACAAAGTAACGTCAAGGGAGCTGCACAGCAGATCCAGTTTTTAGGAATAAAATGGCAAGATGGACATCGTCAGATCCCAATGGATGTGATCAACAAAATAACAGCCACGTCTCCACCAACCAGCAAAAAGGAAGCACAAGCTTTCTTGGGCGTTGTGGGTTTTTGGAGAATGCATATTCCAAATTACAGCCTGATCGTAAGCCCTCTCTATCAAGTGAGCTGGAAGAAGAATGATTTCAAATGGGGCCCTGAGCAATGACAAGCCTTTGAACAAATTAAATGGGAGATAGTTCATGCGGTAGTCCTTGGGCCAATCAAGATGTAAAAAATGTGCTCTACACCGCAACCAGGGAGAACGGCCCTACCTGGAGCCTCTGGCAGAAAGCACCAGGGAGACTCGAGGCTGACCCCTGGGGTTTTGGAGCTGGGGATACAGAGGATCCGAGGCCCACTATACTCCAACTGAGAAAGAGATATTGGCAGCATATGAAGGGGTTCAGTCCGCTTCAGAAGTGGTTAGTACTGAAGCACAGCTCCTCCTGGCACCCTGACTGCCGGTGCTGGGTGTTCAAAGGGAGGATCCTCTGTACCCATCATGCAACTGATGTGATGTGGCGTAAGTGGGTCATACTGATTACACAACGGGCTCGAATAGGAAACCCCAGTCACCCAGGAACCTTGGAAGTGATCATGGACTGGCCAGAAGGCAAAGATTTCAGGATATCACCAGAGGAGGAGGTGACACGTGCTGAAGAGGCCCCACTGTATAATAAACTGCCAGAAAACAAGAAGCAATATGCCCTGTTCACTGATGGGTCCTGTTGTATTGTGGGAAAGCATCAGAGGTGGAAGGCTGCTGTATGAAGTCCTATACAACAAGTCACAGAAACTGCTGAAGAAGGTGAATCAAGTCAGTTTGCAGAGGTGAAAGCCATCCAGCTGGCTTTGGATATTGATGAAGGAGAAAAATGGCCAGTACTTTATACCGACTCATGGATGGTGGCAAATGCCCCGTGGGGGTGGTTACAGCAATGGAAACAGAACAACTGGCAGTGCAGAAGCAAACCCATCTGGGCTTGTGGCAAGATATTGCTGCCCGGATAGAGAACCTGGTTGCAAAAGTACGTCTCGTAGATGCTCACGTACCCAAGAGACAGGCCACTAAAGAACATCAAAACAACCTGCAGGTGGATCAGATTAATGAAGAATGAACTTTGATGAAACCGAGCAAAGTGCAGCGGTGATGGAACCAGAACTGGCTTCAGCATGCAACAATCCAACACCACACACCATCTCTCCTGCCCTGAAAGACTGTTATGACAGATGGGGCCCAAAGTCATGGACTAAATGGACTCAACGGACATTTTAGAGGGATGGCCCATAGACTAAGGGAACAATATCTGTGTGTATATATTTCAAAAGACAGGAAAAGTGGCGGTGATTAATTGGAATGTATTGGAAAGTGTGGGACCTGGGCATGATGTAGATCGTATAGAATAAGGGGTGGATGCTGTCCTGGTTCCAGCTGGGATACAGTTAATTTTCCTCCTAGTAGCTGGTATAGTGCTGTGTTTTGGATTTAGCACGAGAATAATGTGATAACACACTGATGTTTTAGTTGTTGCTAAGCAGTGCTTATACTAAGTCAAGGACTTCTCAGCTTCCCATGCTCTGCCAGCGAGGAGGTGCACAAGAAGCTGGGAGGGAGCACAGCCGGGACAGCTGACCCAGACTGGCCACAGTCCATCATGCTCAGTATATAAACCCGGGGGAGTTGGCCAGGGAGCAGCACTCACTGCTTGGGGCTGGGCTGGGCATTGGTAGGTGAGTGGTGAGTGGTTGCATTACTTGTTTTTTCCTGTGTTTTGTTCCTCTCTCTCTTTTTTGTTGTTTTCCTTTTCATTACAATTATTATTATTATTGTATGATTATTTTATTTCAGTTATTAAACTGTTCTTATCTCAACCCACAAATTTCTTTACTTTTGCCCTTCCAATTCTCTCCCCCATCCCACCGGGTGGGGAAGGGTGAGTGAGCGGCTGTGTGGTGCTCGGTTGCCAGCTGGGGTTAAACCACAACACACGGTTTTACAAGCTGTGGGAAGGAGGCACCACGGAAGGACTTGCCTTGACAAAACCTCTCAGCCGGACCCTGCCGGTGCTGGGATCAGTAACCTGCCCTCCCAAATTCCTCCTCCTCCTCCAGTCTATGTACTGCCATGGGCTTGCTGCCCCCCTCATGCCTGAAACTGCTCTTAATTTTATGGCACTGCTTCTATCTTTAAACATAGACTCGACGCACGCTTTCTGAAAACGAGTCCCCCTACACCTCTGTGTACACTGGAGTATCAATCACGCGAGCGCTGTGTAAATGCTTGCAGAGTACAGTGGAGTATTTGGTGTAAAAATATTTAAAAGTCCAAAGGTGAATTAGAAATATATCAGATGAGCAATCCAGGGGAAGAGGCTAATTCAACAGAGCTTAGCTGGGACTGTGCAAGCAGCAGAGAGGGATTCCAGCTCTATCTGAGCTCCCGACAAGATTATCTATTTAGTGGTATTGTATCACCAAATTTCCAGTGGCTACTCGTGCCTCAAAATTTAACATTATTTCCAGCTTTCTGGGAAAATAGTAACTTCGGTGAGTGACAATCAACATGTACAGTAAAACTTGTATGGAAGAGAAAAAGGACTGCGAGTGGTCTAGGCCGTATTTTAGTCCCAGTCCCAGAACCTCTGGTAAACAAGCATTTTCCAGCTCAGTGCTGTGATGCTCTGTTAACTGGGTGCTTCTATTTGTCGTGACACACACATATCCAGGCACTTGCTGTAAGGGGGGTCTTTCAATTCAAACATGAAAATCTTTTAAAAGCAACCCACTGCCATTCTATTACAATAATGTTCTCTGCTAGTGAATCTAAGTCAAGGACTCCGGGGACAGTGAACATCTTAATGTTCTTGGAAAGTCATTTAACATCTGTCTCTTTCTATTTAAACCCTGCTGATTGCCCCATGGACTTAATTTTCCCAGCCATAAAATGAGCCAACAATATCTACTTACCTGGTTTATGGATAGAGATGTCTGCAGTAAAGGACTTGAAGAGTGAAGGAATTCATGAAGACGACCTTTCTGTCTGCCACAGGGTTCACCATCTATGTGAGGACATAGTGTGAAGATCAAGTTGAGCAGCTGAGATATCTGATAGACTGGTTTATACAGATGACTAAGTCAACCACAGGCATAAGGCTGCCGTTGAAAGGCACCGCGGGTCAACGGGACGTCCGCTGTGCCATGTGGGACGAAAGGATGAGGTGGAAGGGGTGCGGTGGTGGGAACAGCCCCTCCCTGCAGCAGCAGCACTAAGGCTTGGGAGAAGGCTTGATGCAGGGCAGAGCATGCAACAGGGAAGAAGACCAGGTGTTTGTGTTGAAGGATGAGTCTCTCTCCTATCTGAACGCTATTAAAGCTTACACCAAGATGAAAAACGTCTCCATCCCAGGCTCCCTGGTCAAGCTGCAACACAAACACCATAATCTAACCACTAAGCATCTCTCTACCCGCAGCTGCTTTCAGCTGATGCTTCTTGCAGGCCAGGGACATCCCTCTCCTGTGTCTCCCAGCGTAAGGGCAGGGAGCAGATCTGTGCTGCTCCCCTGACTATCACAGAGCCAATTAAGGACTGCCTTTCAGTGCCACAACTCGGGCAAAAATCAAGAGGCCACATTTCACTCTAAGTATCCAATTGCCTTTTTCCTTCCATGGTGCTTAATCATCAGTAAGTACAGGAACAAAACATTAGAAAGGACAGCACTGACATATCCAAATAGCTCCCTGCTCTGGTGTCTGGGCAGTACACCAGTCCTTTTGCCATTCCCCCTCCTTGTTCAAGGTGTCACCCCCTCTTTTAGGGCACAAAACCTCACGCACCCTCAGCCTCCACTGCCTAGAGCTGCTCCTGAGCCTGGTCCACACCACCACCGACACAGGCGACAGCCCACGTCATTGCTGGGCTTACTGAAATCTCCTCCTCAGGCACACGACGAGTGCAGCTCAGCTAACTCATGCCACTGCAGAGGCACCCAGTGCCATCCGCTGAGCGTTTATATACTCTTCAGAGGAGGGAGAAGGCTGTGTGGGATGGGCTGGGATCACAGGTAGGTTTGGCATGGGACTGGTCACAGGCAGGGCCAGATGGCACCGCAGGACTCATCACAAACACAGATCCCTGCACAGACTTTCTGGTTATCCAACAAATAATTACCATGTCCCTTTAGGACGTGTATAGCATGTGGCAGCCCAATTACAACACATGGAGCAGGAGGGGACAATGCCATAAAACAGCATCCAATAATGAAAATTAGCCTGAGGGAAGGCAGGGAGGGAGAGACCTTAACTCTTCCTTTTCTTTTTTTCTTTCCCTATGTTTAGTTCCTTTCACTTTCTCTCCCTCAGCTTCTTTTGTTGTTTTTTCGATCATTGCACAATTTTTTCACAGTCAAATATTTTCAGTGTTTTTGGTTCTTGATGGGTACAGGCTTCTCCTTCTGCCGGGCAGGGACAGAAAGGCTCGAGGGCAGAAGCGCTGCCCCTTTCAAGCCGGTCACCCATGAAGGCAGCTCCAGATGACCCACAAGCTCTAAGAACACAGCCCCATCTTGGAGCGTAATGCTCTTGTAAGGCTGCTTATGGTAATAGAAATTCAGCATTCACTATGAATAATCACAGATTTTATTTATAGTGACAAAATGAGAGGGCCTTTTATGCAATATTCACTCAGGTTACCCAGGTCAATAGCAGCCTAGTCATAGTGACTCATACTGTGGAACTAAATATTTTACACATAGCACAGTTATAGTCTGAGCCTGGCTTGCCTTCAGTAACTGCCTTGATCTTATTTTTCTCCTTCCCTCCCCAAAACAGTCTAGAGAATTCAAAGTATCCCATGCGATACAGCACCCGGTTCTCCTTATCCTGTGTCAGACATGAGTTGGTGATCAAAGATAGAGAAAGGGGTGCTCACGCTGTCTTTTGGAAGAGTTTTGCCTAGTGATCAATAGGAAACAGGGGCACATGTGTGGGATGGGGCACCCCAGAGGCTCTCAGCTGCAGTGCCAGGACACCATCCTTGCAGGGACAGATTGTTGCTGCTCTTACAGTAAGGTCACTTGAGGACCCAGGCAGCTGAGTGATTCATGCAAGGTCGTTGAGAAAACCAAATAGAAGAGCTGGGGATGGAGTTTTGAAGCTCTGAGTGCAAGGCCCCACCAGGAAATTGCCTGCAAGTTTTTATGGTTCAGACAACTGAAGGGAGAGTGATCCTTGCTGAAGCCATTTGCCCTCCCTTGACATGCAAGAAAGGGCCTGTGCCTTTGGTCCAGGCACAGGTCCTGCTGTCCCAGTGCAGCTTCAAAGGACATGTGCTAAAGCATCCCCCACTGGAGGTGCAAGTTGGTACAAGGGCTACCCTAAAGTGAAGGCTGGAATAAAAGCGCCAGAGAAACAGCACCATTTGGTCTGGAGGACTTTCCTCACCTGGGACCTGAGAGTTCTGCTGTGAAAAGCTCGGGCCAGTCATCAGAGGGGATTTGAGCTCTGTACAGTCAAAATCCCTAAAAGCAACTGCAGTGTGCCGGCGTGTCCCCAGTCCTGGGAAGATCCACCCAGCCTTGGCCATTAGGTAGGAACAGAGAAGAACCGCCGCACAAATCTACCAGAAAAGATGGGAAAGAAGAAATGTAATGGGGACACAATTTTTTGTGACTATAAATTACCTTCTTTATAAGCTTTCATGCAAGGATAAAGTCCCTTATTTTTTACCTTATGGAGTTAACTTTGTCTCTCTCTGAACACCTGAACCCAAACTACAGGCCTGAAACACCTTACAAGTCGGGGCAAATTGGGAACGACCCTGCTGGGGGCCGCAGCACCCCAGCCGCTGGAAGGCAATTCAGCCTCTGGTTGCCTCGCATCACGTTGGGGTATTGATTGACCCCCATGCTGCCAGCATGCAGACCGCACTCTGGCACAACAGGCACCAGGGCAGAAAATTCAGTGGCCGCGTCGGCCCCAGGAGGCGACGTGTGCTCTGCAACTGGTTTTTAAGTGTGCCATTCAAAAGTCTTCCTGAGACCACGCAGCATGCAAGCTGTGACCATTTTTCACACAATCGTATTTTCAGGGTGTCTTTTATTTTTCCCCCCAATAAAACTGGCCAGAAGAGAAACTACACTGAGACAAGGATTGAATTGCTCTGATTCAAGTCTTTCCCATTTGGAAGGGGCATTATTGGAACAATGGTTATAATAAAGTGATGCTTGTTTACCTGACTTTTCCATTAGCAGAGGAGAATTTGTGGAAGGTGTAAACTTTTCCAGACATTCAATTTGAGCTGTTTGATGGAAGATTTTAACTACAGCATCAGGGTATAAAAGGGTGATTTACCACAGTTTATTGCTTAGTTAGAGGAGAACATTTTAAGTAAGTGCGAGTAAGAGATCGAGCCTACAGTCTCTTTCTACACATTTCAGTACTTAACAGCACATGTGATCTCTGCGTTATTACCCAGTTACAAACCCAGACCATAGTCACTATTTCCAGGAGGTCCACGACCGCCCCACTAGGTCTGCTCAGGGAAGGAAAGGCTTCACTCAGCAGACTCTAGTTACAGAGAGTCTGCTGGGTCCTTCAAGGGCAGCAACATCTGTGTTGGTGAAGGCATCATTGCTATGTGTCACGTAGCATCTTTGGCCTGAGCAATGGAACCTCTTTTACTAAAAAAAACGCAAATGTTCAGCTAAAAACTGAGGTAATCCCTTCCCTCTCCAGCACAGCCACTTTTCCAGCAGGAAGGTGCAAAAGGACTATCCGTTTACTCTGCAACCAAAACGTTGTTTACCTCTGAAGGAGCAACAACTCCCTGCAGCTGCCCTAATGTGGCCAAAGTGGTGTGAAAACAAAACTGTGGTGTAAGACTTGAACCACAACCTGTCACCCACCATCCAGGGACTCACCAAAGGGATTTATTGTGCTCTCTTCTGTCCAGCCAAATCTGTTTGGCTGCTGAGTAAAGACAGCTCTTTGCATTTTTTGGGTGGATGTGATAGCAGAAGACAGCTCTCTCCTACAGCGACAGCGGTCATCTCACTGAGCACGACTGCTCTCATTGTAGGGAAGGACGCATAAAGCAGGAGGAAGTTGCAGTTCACCATATCGATAAACGTGTTGACAAGCCAGCATGCTCTAGAGGAGCCCAGTACAAATGGAGATGGAGATCGGAGTTGGTCAGGATGCTACCCTAATGGTCTGAGTATCAGAAAGCACTGATAGCCACCGTGCTGCCACGTGGAAGCATCACTTGCTCTAAGTCGGTTATTGATCCTTCATTTAGCTGCTTCTTGTGTAATCAAGTCTCTAGAGAGGACAGAGAAGAAAAATACCTTAGGAAACAAAAAGTATCAATGGCTGCAGCTGAGGTGCTGAAGAGTTTTATGGGTTCAGGGTGCTGGAACAAGCACCACGAGCTTCCCTAGTAGAGAAATTACGTTCTTACACAAAGACCACCTAGGAGTCAGATTATGGTAACTGCCGCTTCAAATGGAGTTATAAAAGGGAGGAATTCGTACTCTGGAGTTTAGCCTTTGGACATACCTTTAGAAATAACAAGTTCTGCTGGGGATATACTGGATACAGCAGCCGATGGCTGGCCCTGCTCTCCCAGGAAGGGCACAGGTGCTCCGCTCTAGCCCTAACACATGTTTTGGACCCTCTGAGCAAAAGTTCTGGGGCCTCTCTCAGTTTCGCACTACTGTAACTCACTTCTAATAATGAATTTGCACTGCATCAGCAGCAGGCTGAAAAAGTGTGCATTTCTATCCTAAAAACCCCTGCTCTTCCACACCAGTGGGCCAGCAGCACTAATTGCTGCCATTAGCTAACAGCACTTGGAGCATCTTTACGGGTCAGCTGTGAGTTTGTACATGACATCCATACATGACATGAGGAAAGGAGCTCCCTGTACATGACATTTAAAAAAAAAAAGTGAAAAAGAAAACAACACAGGAGGGAAGCCAAATAGAAGAAATACAAGTGATTAGATGACGCCAACGTGGCCAATGCAGTTCTCGCAGTTTTGAAGGACCTGGTGACCGCACGGTTCTTACATTTGGCATTACAAAACAGAGAAACTCTGCCACAGGAAAAAAATCTTAAATGCAGTAAGACGTCCTTGGAGTAAATATATGAATAGTTTGATTTGTCCTGTTGGATGGATACACATTGTCACAGTTCACTTCATCTGACAGGACTAAGACTCATACATGGTACAAATTGATTCAGAAAAGAGAAGACTGCCACGTGCTATTACTGTTACATTTGATCATAATAACTATGTACTATAAACAGATTTCAGTGCATGGCTGCTCCAAGGGAAAATGTGAAGAGAAGCCCAGCGTATCCGTACAAAGCAAGAACCACAGACTCTCCTGAGCACACTCCCCTCAATAGAAGACTTTGAAGGGTGGGAAGAATCAAGTTAAATCCTGTCCTGCTTTCCCCCTTTCGTCCCCTCCATCCACCCCCATCATCGCTGCACCTGATGCCCCTAAAGGATTCGCTAAGGGCAAGAGAAGGAGGGAACTGAATCTGTGCTGCATGTGGCTTCCTGATGTTGAATGCAAACACTCTTACAGCTGTTAATGCTTCTCCTGCCCTGTTTAGAGGAGAAATTCTGGTTTTGTTTATCCTGCTGTCATGCAAGACAAGCAGGACTTTGGGATTCCTATACACTCCAGCCACTTGGCACAGTTGCACTGCCTGGAAATGCAGAATATCTCCGTCTCTGAGGAATGAGAATTTAAATGAGAAGAGGTATCACTGAGGAGTTAATGCAATGCAGTTAACCCTTCTCTTGAATACAAAATTTTAAAAAAAGGAAAATAGACCATGGTAATACAGAGGCCCAGGTGACATCCTCTGTTCCCTCATTCACCATGCAACGCAACAGAGGCTGGATAAAACATTCCCTAAGTCCTGCAGCCAGCAATGCCGCCTCACTGCTGGGAGATTCTCCAGCCAGATGAGGAGAAGCGCCCAGGCTGGCACGCAGAGCCCTGCCCTGTGTTCGAGGAGAGAGGAGTCTGTCCCCAGCCCTGCCCAGCACTTGCAATGGAAGGTCATCCTGGATGCGTCACTGCCTGTCCCTTCACCAGCAGAAGAGCAGCCTCCCATGAGGAATGGGGGGAAAAAAAGACACATTTGTTTACATGTGATCAGTCACTGAATATATTTGCTTTTTTTTTTTTTTCCCCCATGAATGGCTGTTATTTCTTCTTGGGCACTTCCTGCCAACGAAAGCAGAGGAGAAGGGAAACAAGACATAATCCGGGTGTTAGCAAAAGTCACCCTTTGCAATGAGAAAAGCCCTAAACATCTTCTTTTTCCTTTTTCTTCCTTTTCTCTTCTAAAGCAATCAATGAAACGCAATCCACCAGGGAGAGCGAGTCATCATCAAATCTCTCTGTCTAATCAGCACGCCCAAGAAGATCTTTGTCTTCTTATAATTACCTGAAGCACAGAAGTTTTAAGCAGCACTCCTTCCCAGTGTAAATGAACCGGGCAAGAAATCCCTTGGAGTCCCTCAGCCCCTTATCTGATGGGCAGCCTCATTCCCTGGTCACAAAGCAGAAGTTAAAATTGGTTTCATTACTGTTAAGGGCAACTGGTCTGATACCAGATTATCACACTTCTTCCCACCTCTTTCTCCTCTCCTCATCCCAGCACTTGTGGGCATAGGCACGTGCATGCTTGCACACAGCCTAATTTCCTTATCCGTGTGGCATATCACCGGCAGATTTTGGCGGCTATACAGGTAGAGGCTGTGAGCTGGGTATCTTTACTGAGAAAAATATTTAGCTGTAGCATGGCAAGGTAGAAGGTGAGGGAATTGGAAGGACATAATGAAGAGAGTGGCAGCAAATAAAAAGATGGAGTGGATAAGTAAAGAAGAAAGAGCCTTTAACAAAATTGCACAACAAATAGAGGAATGTGAAAGATTGTTTCTATGGCAATGTAAGACTGCAAAACTGCTGTCTGCAAGCAAACGTATTTAAAATGAAACATGAGGTAACTGAGGTAACAGAGTCTCTGTCACTAATGGCAAAGTGATTTAGCAGCGTTGAGCCTCCAGTGTCCACCACCCCTTCACCACCAGTTGCAATGTGAGAGCACTGCCCCAGATTTCGGTGTCGGGGACTTTCTGCAGGGGCGTAGTAGCCCCCTTCAGTGGCCGCGGCTGGGGAGCACCGCTCGGGTCACGGGGTTGCCCCTCCCCGCCGGCGCACGGCCATCCAACGCAGGAGGCCCGGGGGAGCACCGCAGATGATCCTTGCTGAGAAAAGCCACCCTGCCCTGGTCCCGCTTCCCCCCACCACCACCCTGGAGGCCCCCACGGACCCCAACCGCGTGGGGGTGCTGGGGGTGTCGACACGGCAGCTTCAGCCAGGCCCATCTGCCCTCCCTCCCCATCGACTCCATCCACTGGACAGAACAGGGCCAGCCTCCAAGTGGGACTTGGGCTCTTCTCAGGACTAAGTGGCAGCGTCCCGGTAGATGACAGACGGGAAAGGTTTTGGCAGAAAGGTGTGAATCTGGGGTAGGGACCTGGAAAGGGGTCAGCTGGACCAAGGAGAGGGAAAGAGCTGCAGTATCCCCTTTCAGAAGTCTTCTGAAGCACAGACCTTAAGAGGAGGCAGGGGACAGGACGGGGTTTGCCTGCATTGAACTAGGGACACCATGGGAAGGCAGGGATGTTCGCGGTGGGGTTTCTCAGGCAGACAAGGCACTGAGGTGGCTGTAGGAACAGAGAGGAGCGAGGTCTGGGCTTGGCTCGCTCAGGAGCGCCCTGCAACAGGTCTTGCGCATGTCACATAACAGCACCTGCTCTGTCGATGCCTTGGCTGCAGCGCCGGTCTGCAGAGGCAGGCAAGAGAAACAAGTCTCCTCACCCATAAACCAGGCTCACGGCTCGGTCCAGCCACACCGCCTTGAATGCTCCCTTCCTGCACAGGTTTTGGCAATCTTAAAAACTGAGCATTTTAGACACACGCTGAGCTGTGTAATGAGGCTTGCTCCTCTATTTCTCCTGCTGACCCCTGTTTCAGCCAGATCACTGCCCACACCCTGCCTCTGGGGCCAGGGAGCCTTTTTGGAAAAGGATGGTGTGCCGTGGCAAGCAGGGGCAGGCACTTTGGTGGGCGCAGGCTGGCAGGCACTCAGCTAGCCCCGGTACAGACACGAGCTGCCTCCCCTCTCACCACACCGGTGTCACCAGCTCACCAGCGCCCTGTTGAGCCCTCCCTTTAGCCTGCCTTAGATCCGTGACAAGAGCTTGTTAAGATCTTGAAGCTGCGTGCATATAACATAACGTAAAGCAAAACATGTTACTTTGTCTATGGGAAATTAGAATTAATTTCTAGAATTAGCATATTTCAGTCAAATAGACTGAAATAAAAGCTTAAAATAGAGGGGAAATGAACTCAAATACAGCTACCTGGCTGATGAGCCTGTTCCTAATCTGCTACAAGGCAAGCGAGATTATTAAAAAAGAAATCAGCATTTCTTCCACATGACCTTTCTCAGAGACCCTGGCTGCTCCCCTGGAGACGTACAAGACCTTCTTTTCCAAAGCAGGACTCGAATGAGAAACGGTCTGGGCGCCTACCACCATGTGGAGGCAGGTGGCCAGCTGCCAGCAGCCCCGGCTCTCCCAGCCTGGGAGACCAGCCCCTCTGGCTCACCCCCAGCAAGCCGTCTGTGTTATACCAACGTTAGAAGCAACAGGCCAAAGATGACAGGTACACTTGTCTAAATTAAATGTTGCTGAGTGGTTCTCAAGTAAAGGGCTCGCGGCAAAGCGTAAGATGTGAATTCAAGTGCAAAGAGATTGCTTCAATATACGTTCTTATCAGTTTTGCTGTTAGATGCCCCTCTTTCAGCTATGTGGCATTTCAGCTCCCTAAACTCTATTACACCCTATTTATTTCCATTTTCTGAACAGTAAAAGCTGTAACCTAGCACCTCAGGCACTGGGCTGAAGCTTTGGTGAGTTGGGTCCGGCTTGTCACTGCACATGCAGCCATGGCAATGCCTTTATTGAAAAAACAGGGATAATACATCCATGCTGCAACTAAATCCAGGTTCTAAGAGCCTCATATGGGGGCCCATTGAGTGCTGAGGGCTTATGCTGCTACATGTATTGCCTTTGAATCAAACTCAGCTTTTTTTTTTTCAACGTAAGACAGCTTATTTACTCTTAGTGCTCTTACTCGCACTATGCCACTGCCATTTGTCAAAATGCAGTTGGTGTCAGCTATATTTCTCTGCTGTCAACTTGAGCAAAACAGCAGTGAATGAGGCCCTTTCCCTTTAATTAGCCACCTTTGTTCCCCAAAACAGCAGTATCTGAATATGGTTTCCACTGTATTAAAAAAGTGGCACAGAGCCTTCCCACTGCAGCCGCTCTCTTTAAGAGGTTGCATGGACACCACTTAGTTGTTTAATTCTGGCTATCCCCTTTCTGCTAGTTACTGGAGCATGCCCATGACCAGAAATGAATTGCATACGCAAGGAAGGGAAGCCACGCTGGTGCCTGAAACACTCTCAGGTTGTGATACCTGCTTTTATTTCTCAGTGATCCAGACTTCGCTTCACCCATACTCTTCCCTCCAACCTTAAAAGGCAAAGCTACCCTCTGGCTGCTGCTAGGATGGGCTGAAAGGTACCTTTCCTGTTTACAACAAACACCCCAAATTCTCTCTTTTCCTCTCCCATTTGTTTTGGTGGTTGGGGTTTTTTTTTGTAAAAATGGTCCTTGTGGAAGCAGCCTGCCTGACAGCCCTGCTGGCTAAAATCTGCTGTTTATCCACAGAGCGGGAACGGTTTGTGCCGCCGAAGCTTTCTTATTCTCATCACCTACGTGCCGCTAGTCTGCTTTGAAGAAGCACCTCTAGGGGTGAAAGCATACTTCTGTCTCTAAGCTAAATTCAATCCCTGATCTCTTTGCAGAGACTAACAACAAGGGAGACATTTGGCATGATTGATGGGAGCCAAATGAATAATTCATGGCAGATCATTTATTTTGATGAATTTTAGCCTCTTTTTCTGTTTGCAAATTGTCTGCAAGTAGCTTATGAACATCTCAAATGTATATGGGATTTGAAATTAACTGCTGGGTACTTTCCGCAAATAACTCCTAGCCTGTAGATTGCTCACGAACCATTCAGCGGAAGCATTTGAAATTTCAAATTCTAGCCACATCGATCAGCTTTGATTGCTCTCACAAGCCAGAAGCTCGTCTACGATGCTGGTGTAAATGCAGAGGAACTCCACAGACTGCGCTGGGGCATGACTCCAGGTTGACTTTGGTGTGACCGGCCTGAGAATCTGCCCAGAAAACATTTCTGTTCTCTAGGCAGGTAGGTAACGTTTTAAATCACATGTCCTCAGTGACTTGGAGAGGAGAAAGTAAAACAAAATCATTTTATGTTTACATTTATTTTCCATGAATCATAAAATATTTTGTTCCAGTAACTATCCCTGCCAGTAAACACCCATATCTTTAACGTGCCTGGCTATCAGTCAGAAACCTGTCATTTCTTACCTGACGCATTTCCCATCAGTTACCATGACATTTCCACTTCTAGAAATCCATTAAATGAGTTTGCTAAAGCAAATGCAGGACCAGACTCACCATCAGGCTGTCTCAGCTCCACTGAAGTCAGCGGTGCAAAACTGGCGGGATACAACAGAGGACTCTAACAGCGGGAAGTAACTTTTGTTTTAATATTTTAACAACAGTCTTGTAGTAAAGCAGACCAAGAGAGGGCTTCAGCTGATGGGATGCTATTTTTGGAAACCAGAAGACGGAGCTCTCATTGAACTGGATAAATCTGGATACATGCCCTTTAGTGAACGCTTAATTGATACTCGGCTGAGCCTAGCGGTCCTTGCGCTGAATTCCTCCTGGCTTTCTAGGGACTACCACGTCTATTTTACACAAGGCCATAAATGGCCAAGCAGCTGGTAGAGCCTGTCAGAGCCTGTCACATTACTCGTGTGGAGTACATCCGAACAAATGCCCCAGCAGTGAAAGGCCAAGTCACTGGCCCCCAGACCCGCAGTTGTCAGCTAAGCGGGCAGATAAGAGTCTGTCTTAACTTAAAGCTGAAAATCCTCTCCAATCAGGTTCTCTGGCTTCAGCAAGACCCCAGCTACTCAAAAGTCAAGACACACTATTGCAAACATCAAGATACAACCCATCCAAGCTCTGAGTGACAGCTGGATATTGGTTTTCTCCAAGCTACTCTGACTGCAAACAACTCGCAGCACAGCGAGGGGAATGGGGAAACTCCTCATCGATGGGAACTAGCACCTGATGCTGCTCCTTCTTTACCTTTCCACACCTCTGCCCCTGAAACCCCCAATATCAGACCTCTGCTGCCAGCCTCCCAGCGCTGTTTCCGTTTGCCACGGCCGTGCTTCACCAGGCCTGCTGCATCATACTTGTTTTCTCGCTCCGCTCCTATTGCATCAGAAACCCCGGGACAAAGGAGGAGGCAGGATGACAAACTCCAGCACCCTTCACTGCAATGCCAACGGAGGCAGAAGAAGATGCCATGCCAGAGTGGGGGGTGGCATTTCCTTGGGGCAGAGCGTAAATTGTGTGGCACTCCCAGCCCACCCCACATTTGTGTCAGCCTTTTGCTGAAATACTTGTAAGCCTGTCATTGCAGAAGTCTTTTTGGCAGCCAAGTCTTAAATATAGACTCTAATCACAACTGCACATGTTGTACAATCAGCCTAAAAACTGATTAACTTTTATATAAGCTTATGTTCAAGGGGCAATTCAAGATGCGGGAGCTGGCCCAGCTCAGAGTCTGAGTCTGTGTCTCTTTGCCATGCATGCCATAAAAACAGTGTATGGCATACTTAAAAGAGAACCAAATTATAAATAACAGGAAATTAAGAGGAAGAACCGTGGAACAGCCTTCATAAATTAGGTGGACCATCAGGCTATATTGTATATACATGTATATATAATCTGATGGAATGAACTGCTGTGAAAATGCTTATTTGACTGAAGAATCTTCACGTGTTTTATTATTCAGTAGTTTTATTTCATCAGCGGGGGGGGGGGGGGGGGGGGGGTTCATTTCATTTTGAGAAAAGCGCAGGAGGGAAAAATAAACAACTCCAGCTCATATCGTTTCTGTAGAAGGAAAGGGATGGTGTGGGAGAAGGAGGTATTTGTCAGTGTATGTATCCAAACCCATCACTGAGGTACCCTGTGAGTTCAGTTCAAACACATTATGGTAGATGTCTGTAACACAGCTAATGTCATTCGGGACAGCAGTTATACCTCAGAACATAAGCTGGTCTACAGCTGAGGTCCAGCAAAAAAAATTCTCCTCTGGAACTGAGCTCCAGAGAAGGCTACACCTTTGCTTGAAAGATGCAGCACTCACCATGCTGGGAGGCACAGAGTTTCACTTGATGGCCCTTTGATCTTTTCTGGTCCTTTAATTGCACACCATGAGCTTCTGAGCAACTGGACATTATTTTCCATGCAATCCTCCCTACAAAAATAATCCCTTTATTGGTCCGTAGTCCCCACTGGTCATATTTCACATCCCAAGTTCCCAGTGCTTTTCACCGACTCCTGGTGCACCGAAAGCAAACTGTAAAGCAGCTAGTGTTTGAACAGCTGCCAGGAAGCGCTCCTACTCGCAGGGCTACTGGCTTGCTTTCCCAGGCAGTGGGTGCTTCATCTTTAAAATCAATCTGATGCATTGGCACAAGCCCAGGGAGTGTTAGTCCATCTGCTGCCTAACTCTCCCAGTTTGTTTGCAGAGGCTTGCCATCAGCTGTTCAAATCCCTCTTTTTTCCCCTCCAAGGAATTTCCTTTTTTTTTTTTCTCCCCACTAGCCTCCACCAGGATCCCAATAATCCCCACTTTACTTTCTCTCTCTTAATCAGCCTCCAGAAAGCCACGGAAAGCAGCTTAGGAGTATACAGTGCAATTAACACTGCTTCTCATTTAGCAGGCCTGGCGAGCACTGTACAATGGGGTAGGTGAGGCGGCAGAAGCTCAGGTTTCTGATACAGTGTTTGGCACAGTCAATCCCCGAGCTGAACCCCATTTCTCCGTGGGGCTAGAGAATAGGATCCTACTTCCCACACTTTCCTCCTGCCTGTTGCGGTCAACAGCAGACTGCAAATCATTCCTGGCAAGAGACCAGTAGAAAAGACTCTTACCAGTCACCTGCTGCCTGGTGGAGGTCTCAGCCGAACTCCCACTGCTTTGGTACTTGTACCAGAAGTACGACTACTGCAATGAGCAAGGAGGTTGGGGACTCTGGAGAAGATAATGCTGTTGGTGGCCAAAACCTGTTCTGTAGCTGCTAGCTGCCAGTCTGAGGGGACGTGATTTTCACAGCCCAGTGAGTGCCTGGAGTCCCCTGGGGAGGGGCTTTCCGAGCTCCAGCCCTCTGCAGAGGGTGTTAAGCTGAAAGAGAGGTTCAGTGCTAAGCCTGCCCCAACAGAGTCTGGAGGGGGATCCCAGCCAACCCCCTAACACCTGGCTGAACTCAGGTGTCTGCTAGAGGAACAGGGCTCTGCACCACGCATCACACTCCATTTCCATCCCTACCCTCCTCACCGCCTTCTGAAGGCCCCCTCTGGGGAGGAGACCCTGTCCCAGCCAGGTAGGACTGTAAGGCTTCTTGCGCGGAGCCCCAGCTAGCTGCAGGAGTGGGATGTACCTCGTGCATGGCCTGACCCTCCACAACATTTCTCTGGGGAGAGCAGCAGCCAGCGCCTCCTCCCCTCTCAGTGCAGAGCAGGGGTGAATGCCAGCACGGACAGGGCACTGACTGTAACCCCACAGGGGAGCCACTCGAGGATGGCGCCGGTTTTTCTTTAGGGCTTCCCAGGGTCACTGAACACCTCCCCTGGGGCAGGAGGAGAGATGGGGTAGGCTTTACCAGCATCCAGTTTCTCTCTCTGCCCCTTCTCATGCTTGTGGCCCCGCTATACGACACAGCGCTTCGGTCCTGATGTGCAGTGCTCCTGCTGCTCCAGCCCTGCACAAAGACGGCCATTCAGCCCAGGCGGCGCAGCGGTTTAATGCTACAGATGAACATCTACCATTGTTGCCAGCGCTGCAGCCCAGAGAAACTAAATGCAAATTGTCTTTGTTCCCGAGCACAGATCCCCATTTCTTCAGCCCGAGGAGCCTAACAAACACCCTCTGTGCTCCCCATTTGTTCTCTGCGTATCACCTGCTTGTCAGCTAATACCCGGCTAGGCTGCGGGATTTAGCCTTGGGCGCAGCCTGCTCGTGTGCGACAGCATACAGATAATCTTTTAGGGCTGTAGCTACACATATATCTTGTACAGTGGGATGTGTTTCAAAATAAAAACATCAAAGATCAGTCAGTGGGTCATCAGACAACACAGCTAACACACAGCAGGTTTCCTGCTCATAAGAGAGCAGGATAAGCATCACTGCTTCGAAGCCTGGCCATCCACAACTCCTCACAGCTGGGGCAACAGCGATACCGTGCCTCCAAACCCTGATGCAAGAAATCCTACTTCTCCTGCCATTGTCCCTTGTATCCAAGAGTAAGAGGATAAAACTGAGCCAATGACAGTCAGGCTTGAGATCAAAGAAAAATTTCCATGACATTAATCTTTAAAGGTAGGAAATAACTTCCTGAGGATACTGAGAAAGCTCCATTGTTTGGAGTGCTTAATCCTATGACAGAAGGAAACAAACAGCATGAAAAAACCCCAACTTTTTGACAGTACAGGTGACACACCATATAATTTAATGAACTTGGTTTGCCAAGACACTTCTAACGTACCAGAGGCACCCATCCTGTGAGGCCCCTGAATACAGAAATCCCTGGACCCCCCCCAAGGTCCACTACGATCAACTGGGTTTCCTGCAAACACAGTCTGAACGCCTGCCTACTGCAGCTCTGTCTCCTTGTGGCTACATCACCAGTACAACTGAGACAGTTCAGTCTCGTGATAACAAAGATGGGCCCCTCAGCTCACAGTTCAGACACTTGATTAGTTGCTACAGCTCCCGAAGACGCTGCTTATCTGCCGAGCTGCGGTGGCAGAGCGCGTACACACTTGGCCTATCACCAGAGTGAGATAAAAATGTATTTGCTTAAATCTTTTTCATTGCGGCTTACGCAAATACGCTTTACCTCGTATTTGGTCACAGTGCACTTGCCTGCCTGAGCCTCCAGCTCATAGCAGGTTGTGCTTTTAGATCCACAAATCCCAGGTTCAAGTCTAGATGATGATGATGCCTAAGGCCATGACGTTATATCAGCACAGGACTCAAAATCTGCACAGAGCTGACAGCAAGACCAAGGTTTGTATTTTACATCAGGCTTATCACCATGGTCTCTGATCAGCTCTATCCACCACCAGCCATCACTTAACTCTGTAAAGCAACAACATTCAGGTCACCAGCTTTGCAATTTGTGAGCAATGAGGCAGACAAATGTCTGATTTAGAACAGATGAACCTCCAATTGGCTGATGCATAAAACGAGAAGCTTTATTTAAAATAGACAAATATGGGGTTTCCCCCCACGTTTATTTAGAAATCTTCATCATCTGCACATTAGCTCACTAGCTTCCTCAAACACACGCAGATATTTGCTCTCCCAACGCACTGACGGAAAACTCCATTTCCATGAGTCAGTTCCTGGTAGAGAGCAGAGAGAGCTGGATAGCCCTCTGCCAAGGGGAAATGATTAAAGCCACAAAACAGCCAAAACCATATGCCAACAAAACATTGGGGTTCCCATCCCTCCCTTCCTCCCCGTAAGGGCAGGGCAGGGTTCTTGCAGATGTTGAGAATCTTTCCTTGGCCCACAAGGTGCAGATCAGCACATTTGATCAATTCTTAGCTGTGGAAATGCCTAACCCATGACAGGAGGAGCAAAAGGATTAGCACAGTAGCATGGCTTCATGCAGATGGCACGTAAAAGAAAAGCAGTCATCAGACTGACAAGTGGCAGGGCTTATGATTTTCGTGCTGTTGCAGAAGACCCCTGGAAACTGTTGTCAGCAGAATCAGAGAAAGAAAAGGCATTTCGGAAGATGTGCATTGAACACAAGAGTTGAAAAAAGTTGAAAAATTTAGAGCAGGTGAAGCTGCTCAGTGGTCTGGTAGAGAGGCTGGCTTCCCCTCAAGCCGTCTGATGTAACACATTCACTTCTCAGACCAGTTTAACATCACGGAAGCCTGAGAGTTATGGACATAGTTGCCACATCTGATTGGGGGAATATTTCACACGCAGCACTGAGCTGCAGCTTTGCTTTTCTTTAACAATCACAATAATAGCCTGCATTTCTGGAACCTAAGGAATGTTGTCCAGCCGGCAAAAATTATTTCTGTAATCACTACGCAAACAGAGGAAGTGCATGAAGGGGTGAAACACTGCAGATGCTGGGATACAGCACTTAGCAAGGCGGTTAAGCAGCCCGACAGAGATGACTCTGCCCAGCACCGAGGGCTAGAACCTGGGCATGACGAAGGCTCATGAGCCTAGGTAGGCACGAAAGCTGAGCACAAAGCCACCTCAACCTTCGGATCGGTTAAAGGGCAGTGGAAGACATTACCTTATATAAAGGCTACAACACAGGGAGCCCACACTTACCACATCCCAGCTTATGCTGCCGTTGCTAACTGGCCACAGTGGTGTAGGGCACATGTCCAGTGCTAAACACCTTGACAGGGAAGAGTAGCACGTCCTGTGAGAATCCAAGGCAAGGAGAATGGAACCACCCACGCTGTAACAGAAGCCACTCAGTCTTCATGACCTGCTTTTCAAAGCTCTGGAAATCCACCACTCCAGCTAATGTCTGTCAGCTGCAAGAAATTAGTCTCGTTGTGGCCTTGCTTACCTGCAGTCTCCATTAGCTCCAAAAGAAAAGGAAGAAGGGGCTACCATGACAGTGCTTTTTTGTTTTAACCTGTCCTGTTCCACACTGCAATTCCCATCCCAGCTGTCTCTTGTAATAACAAAATAAACACATTCTTTAAGTATTATAAATAGAAACAGCAGGGCAGACCTTGCTTTGAACTGAGTTGCACTGGGAATTTCTGCTTTGCTGTCTTCCTGCATGCTTTCCACTTCAACATTTCCTACTAGCTTTGAAACAACACCCCGAAACAGACTCACATCTGAACCTGTGAATGTTTCTTTTTAAGATGGTCCCAAAAGGATGGGCTCCCAACCTGTTTGGTTCCCAGGCAACAGAGTGTTAGCACTGCACCTTAAAGCAATGAAGCCTTGGTGGCTCACCCCATTCGCCGAACCAGGTTGAAAGCTCAGTTCTGGCTACAGAAAGGAAACTGCATCACAAGCCCTGCAACCATAAGCTTCATTTTGCTCCAGTCCAGCTTCACTCTCTTCTTTCTCTCTCTTGCTGCAGAGCCTGAACAACTCTATGCTGCTGTAAGAAAGAGAATCCATTCTTGTGCTGAAGCCCAAGGCAAGGCTTTAAAGCCAAGGCATGTCTGCTTTGCCATCAGAGTCATTGCTGCAGTGCTTCTGGCTGTGTTTTGGCCAGCTTTAATCAAGGTAGTTGTGATGGCAGCACCTGTGGTGCCAGGGTAATAAGGGCTAAGGGGAAGATAGCACCCCCACCCAAGGCAATTAGTAGCGAGGACTGAAGCCTGACTTTTGAGCTTTGGCACCTGTGGGAAACCAGCTGAGAGCTAGCGTGCCTGCTGGTGCTGCGGGTGCCTCCACCTGCAGCACCGCCGCATCTCTGGGCAGGGCGGGGGTTCTGGCCAGGCCTGAGCTCCACCCTGAGCGCGCAGGACCAGCAGCGCCCTGGGACGGCAGGGGCAACTCTGTCGGACTTAGCTGCATCCCTGTGAGATGCTACCCTGAGTTTCACCAGCCGTGTTTGTCCTGCCTGTGTGCTGAAGACCACTGCCCCACAGCAGTGGCCAGGGAGAGTAGAGGTGTGTTAGCTTCTCTGCAACTTAGTATTTCATTTTAAACTGTCCTCCCTAGTGGTGTGGGGTAATGGGTCGGGCTCGGAGCCGCAGGGTCTGAGGCGAGACCACAGCTCTGCCCCACTGATGCTGCTGTGGGGAAAATAACCTCCGTCAGGGCGCAGTGAGATTGAAAAGGCCCTACTGTCTCAGTTAATCCAGCTGCAGCTCCTCCATCCGAGGGCTGTAAGATGTCACTGCCAGTGGTAGGCACTGCTCCTATTGCAGCAAATAAACTGCGGTCTCTTCTCAGCGCACTTGTTCGTCTGCCCCGCTCCCTTTGCAGCCTGCAGGCAGTCTGTGGCAAACTCTGCACAGCTAAAGGTGCCAAGGGGAAACAGTGAGCTCCTCTGACAACCAGGCAGGTGGTTAAGAAGGATCCTTCCATTCCTATGACCCCGTCCTGTCACAAACACTCCTATTTTAAGTCAAGGTTTTCTTCCTTCAAGATTTCAGATTAGGTTAGCTTTTTCAGTAAAAGACGATGCTGACAAACATCTTCCTGCTCTGACAGAGTTTGAGTGAAGCTGTGGGAGTGTCAAATCCACATTAGCTGAGAGAATTCTTACTGAAAAAAATAATATTTGCTCCATTTGGCAAGCCACTTTCCATCAAAGTGGCACAGGCAGACTACCTGAACTTTAAATCAGGAATTAAGAGATATAAGAACAGGGCTGATTCTCCACATTTAATGAAATCTACATTTCAGACTCATAGCATTTATCCTGTATGCCATCAGCTGTAACATTTTACTCCCTTACTGCCGTATGGAGCTCAAGAACATAACTATTTGCAACTTACTGCAAATTTGCGTTTGCTGGAGAACAGCTCCTAGCTATGTTAGGTTTTTCTTGTTACAACCTCCTCCACAGTATTAAAGGGCCCTCTAATACCTGGTCTGTTGCCTTGCAGAAGTATTTGCATGACATAAGTGAAAAGCTACCTCTCAACCTCCCTTCTGGAGGCTACAGTTCATATATAGTGGCTGGCTTCACAGTTTAAAAAAATCTTTGCAAGCTTAACCAATAAAATATTAATAGATTTTATTATAATTAAACTCATTGGTATTACCCTTGTTGTTGTTTTTCTTGGCATCGATGTTGGTTTAATAACACTGCTGAGAAGCTCTACTTAAAGCTCAGAGAGAACACAGCTCCCGCGCTGAAGAGCTTAATGTCAAAAATTTGGCTTTGTGGAAGATACGTTGCAACTACCCACAGGTTATTGGTCCTGCTACAGCCGTGACTATATCAAGCTCAATGGACTGTGATGTGATACGCAAGAGGTCTGACCAGATGATCTAGTAGTCCCTCCTGGTCTTAAGCTTGTGAATCTAAACAAACAAGACAGGAAGAAGACAGAGGTGAAATCATTTAGCAAGCAGCAGAGCACTGCCCAAGATGCAAATCACTATCTCACAGGGCAGCATCCCAACCGCTACATCACCAAGTCTCAGAGCTTTTTTGGGGGCATGTCCTTATTCAGCACAAACACTTTATGCCCTTCCCTCAACGTTTACTACGAGAGTAGGAGCAAAACAGCATATGTATGGTAACGTACATATACCACGTATTTGTATGTGCTTTGAGGGCACAACAGAAAATGCTTGAGGGGTAAAGATGGAGAAAGAAAGCAAGATTTCATTTGCTTTACATTAAAGTTTTCAAAGCCTTAAACCCCCTGACATAGTCTTTCATGATGGTCCTCCACCTTCTGGGTCCTGCAACTTACCCTCTTTGAAATACTCTGCTAGATTATACTAGATTATATACCTCATTAGATTATACTAGATGATATATCTCATAAAAACACCTAAGACGTTGAAAGCATATGTAAAAGACAAACTTTCCTATAAGCTTTCTCACCTCGCAACTGCAAGCTATTTTCATGTTCTCCATTCCTGCAGGTCCCAGTTATCCATGACCTCCTTTTTTTGCATTTGTGTGTGCTAGCATAAATGTTGCATAGATGTGCAATTACCCGTAGGTTAGGGGAGACAGAAGCAACAAAGGCTGCACAGCTGCCAGCTGGGAGCTGCAGGGGTAGGTGAGTTACACCTAGAATGAAATTGCTCCTCTCCTTTCATAGTACAGCTTTATTTACCTCAGTCTCTTGTTCTTCTCATCATCCCTGTTCCCTTTCATGTCTTTGCTATTAAAGTTATTAGGAAAATTATTCATTCAACTGCTTGTAGAAGCTGCCCAAAGATAAATACATTCAGCTTAATAAACCTTGTTAGCAGGAAGGAAGAGGAGAATGCCTAATTAATTTATTAGTGATTATAATGCACTTTGAAGATGAAAAGTGCCATGAGCTCTAAGGGCACATTTCTGCCCTCCCAAGTCCCTAGGAATCATGTGCAGAAGCTAATTCTAAACATTACCAATACTACAGTATGGCAGGGAAAAAGATGCACGTACCACAACTACTCCTCAACACCCTGGATCTGCACACAGAGGTTAACCTATCTTCCAGACACTGCCTGTGTTAAGACAACACAGCTACATATTCTTCTCCAAAAACAGGAATGGGAGAGTGCCAGGAGGAACCATTTAATGCAGTTCATCCATGCTCTGTGGATACACAGCCCAGCTATAATACCATTACGCTTACCTAGAAAGAACAGATTGAAACTTCAGACCTTGGAAGTTAAACGCTACTGTTTCTTACCACTTACACTAATGGGTTTTCCCAGCTCTCAGTACGGTAAGAGTCTCCCCTCAAACACGAGCTGCTGGGACAGTCCCCTTGCTAATAGATGGGATGCAACAGGTCTGGTGATGCTTTTAGAGAAATGGCAGCGTAGGGCAGGAGTGCGGGCAGAAATACTGTGACAGACGATAATCCCTAGCTATCGCAGGGAAAGGGCATATGGGTCAAAGGAGATTTCCAGCGCAAGTTTCCATGGCTCAGGAACAAAAGTATTTCTCCTCCCTAGGTTGCTCCTCATCCAGACAATACAGCACAGGCTGAGATCTGAAGAACAGCTTTGCCTTTTGCTGCAGTAAGAAATCTGCCTTTACAGCAAGGGAAAATAAGTTGCTTAGAAAGTCTCTTAGATGTCATTGAACAAACAAAATACGAGCTGCTAATAACAGGTTTCTTAGACACACATTTCCTTTGCATGAGGTACCAGGAGGCACATACTCTAGGCTCTCATTATTATGGGCTTAGGTTATGAAAACTTTAATGAACATATTTTAAAATGTCAGTCTGAAGAAATCAGGTACTAGCAGCTCGCATTTGCATAGCTGTCTCCTGAAAACACTGAGCAGCCTCAACAAATCCTAGAACAGAAAGTAAAATGCACACTAAAACAATAGCAAGTTTCACATGCATCTGGTGGGAGGACAAAAGGGGCAGAAATCATGCTGTCAGTCTACATATTTTCTGGTTATCACTTGAAATATTGTGAGTAAACCAAATAATGCTGTATCGCTCACCTCTGTAGCATGAAAAAAAAATCATCTCAGTTCACCTAGGTGCCCACAGAGCATTAAACATTCTGCAAACCTCACGAATCCCCTACGGGGAAGGCTCAAGTCTGTGTTAGAGGCCGAAGAAGGTAGGGCCTCGGCAAGCAAAGCACAGAGGTGACCTGCAGCAGATGCAGGAACAAAGCCACGGCAAAGCCCCGAGCTGTGCTCCCAGCTGCTCCCAGGTGCTCGGAATCAACTGCACCCCCGTGCCTCATGGAAAGCAGCAGCCACTTGCGTTCGGACAGACCAGCTGTGCTCAAGTGGCAACGTTTTTTTGCCAGGCTACAATCAGCATCTGTTTGTTCTACTGTCTCTTCTCAAGTGATAAGCACGGATGGCTACTTTCCCTTCAGGGCTTTACAGGCTGACAATTACTGGCTGGATGAAGAGTAATAAATCAGCCTTCCCTCCACGAGTTAATACACTGCCCGATAAGGCTGAGGCTTTGTTTGCGCAGGCCACGTAATTTACCGATGGCAGTCGTTGATCAAGTTGTCTTTTATGGATTTGTCAGTTGGTGCCCCAACACAAAGATCTGATTTTTTTGTACCGTGGTCATTTACTCTTCCTTTCTTTTCCTGGGATATTAACAAAACCCCAAGCCAACAATACTATTCCCTGAGGTTACTGAAGGGAACTCCCACACGCTGCTCTAAAACCGGCATGAAAAACTAAACACGAGTCACTCACTCTTCCCCGGATTGTTGTTTCTTCTCCCACCCACCGTCTCTCACACCTGGCAGCGTTAGGACGGCAAGTGCCCACTCACCGTTCACGCTGCTGCGCACACGGAGGCCCATCACCGAAAGCGGTTTCTAGGTGCTTCTAGTATGCCACATGAGGCGACAGATGTTTAAGATGCACTGAAAACCAGGAACAGCCTGGTTTTCAAAGCTGCTCTGCTTTCAGCCACCAGGAGCTTCTTTCCTTCTTGTAAGCTGCTGGTTCCTACCCCAAATCAGCTCATTAACAAAGTCATCTCACCAGCAAAGAGCCCTGGCAACAGTCTGACTGCATCCCAGACCTCCATTGCTGCTCTTTTTCTTCTCTCCTTTCTAGAGCAGAAGCAGCCCATGGACCTCATCCTTAGGACAGCAACGTTCTGCTTTGTGCACATTCCCGAGAAGCCCCAGCGCTACTCTGTGAAAGCCTGCAGAACCAACCCCTCAAGTGGAGGCTGTAGAAATAAAAGCAGGGGTGCCTGAGCTTAGCGGAAAACTCAGCTGCTGAATGAATTAACAGGGGACATGTCCCCGATTTCCATCTCCTTTTATTCTTTGCCTGCTTTCCAAATCCTCTCCACCAGCTATCAGCAGAAAGACCCCTGTCCTCTGGTTGTGGGGAAGAGCTGAAAAGGCACTACAACAGCTTCCCTGCTGGAAAGAGAGGGCCCAGGCTCTGCAGCAGCTTCCACGAGAAGATGTCTAGTTCAGAGCAGATCATCCATGCAACTTCTCCCTTCAAGAAGCAATTCTGAATCCAACTTCTACAAAAAGTAATCAAACCAATGACAACTGCTTTGGGGCAGAAGTTGGTCTCCAGCAATCTTAAAAGAGAAGCCCCAGAAGCACGTGTCCGAATAAGGCTCTTCTGACACAAACAACTCAATGCCTAGAAAGGACCAAGCAGCCACTGCCGGGAAGTCGTTGCAGGCCTGTACCTCTTACCACTCTATGCTTGCATTAAAAGATGCCTAAAAAAGAAAAAATGGATTTTGCCATTTTCCTTCATTACCATCTTTAGAAATAGGTAGAAAAAGTTAGCATCCTTCTTCAGGAGGAAAGGGATGGCAATACAGCTTAGGCACTTGGAGTGCCTTTATTTATTCTTCCCAAATTCTCTTGAAGAACTGTCAAGGGGTTTGCTAGAGGGCTCTCCTACACGAAAAGCTCTGAGAAGGTCACAGGGACACACTTTCTTTCACAAATTTTCCAGGCTTTAAAGTCACAAAAAAACCAACCAACCAAAAAAAAAAACCCACAAAACTTTCATACTTTAAAAAAAAAGGACATGAATACAAATCAGTCCTGCTCCATAGCAAGGCAGGTTTCACTTCCACTTGCCTGTAACATAAATCTTACAGCGTAGATACAATCACAGGAGCATCTTCCTTTTTGGAAACTTCAACTATCTGCAGAATACTTCACTGATGATACAGCAGCATACGTCAGGCCTGCCAACAATGACACAATGGCACTTTTGTATGTTTCTTATTGAAAAAAATCAAGCAGTCATTTCGCTGAAAAAATAAAGAAAAAAAATCATTTTTCCATGCTTGCAAACACTGTTTAGAACACAAATGCTGTTCTCCACCTGAAGGGCTAGAATCTGCTTCAAGCAGAAAAGCAATTGTGGCACCTCAAGGCAAGTAGCCTTACAAGTCTGTAACACACAAAAAATTATACAGTCCCAGTATGGCTATTATCACTGTAGACATTTAATGGTTCAGTAATAATGATATGGGAGTCTCTCAAAGTATTCCTTTATTCGTGCTATTATGTTTTAACCCATAAAAGAAGCTTTGGAAGGAGCCTTCTGTTATCCAGCAGCCTCAGACCCACAGCAGAAGTAAACAAATAGCAAGTTACTGATCCATTTCACACTCGAAGAAAAGTACTCAGTACGTTGTCTCCTCCCAGCAGGTAAGAACAGGAAAAATAAGTTCTTTCTAAACTAGCAAAATAATCTCTACCATCTTACACCATAATTTTCTTTGGTATTTCTATCCACAATAGCAAGATAAATCAAGCATCAAGCCCCACCCCCAGATAAGTAGAAAAATCAACTGATTTTCACAGCAGCTACACAAAAACAGGGGATAAATAAAACCAAGGTGATCTTTGCCGGTCGTGACTGTTCTTCTCGCCCATCCTGTCTCTTATGTTATACTTGAGCTGGTTTTGGCACAGCAGACTTGGGCACTGCCCGGGCACGAATAGCGAACACCGCGCCCAGCGTCAGAGGCTGAGCCTGCGGCACAGCCAGCAGCACCCCGACATCCCAGCCTGCGAGCACTGCCTACGGCAGGTATTCCTGCTAGTGCAGCAGCAGCGAGAGAAGCCCTCGGAAGAGATGTGTGGCATCAACATCTGGCCAAGATTAATGGTTGCAGAAGCCTGCGAGGACTGTGATTTTAGGTGTACTCGCAGCAGCTAACACTCAAGTGAAACAAAGGTGGTGATCCTGTCCTTTAGCCCCGAGATGGTGCCTCTTCCAAACCCTCACCCTCCCGGTGCTCAGAGCTCATCAGCCAGGAGAAAGGACTCCAGAACTGGGATTTCAGACGGTGCTTTTGTAGCCTTGCAGGATGGCTCCATCGTGTGACAAAGGGGGATCACTGCACCCCCATGGGACCGTACTCAATAAAACAAAGCCTGCTTTCTCAGCAGGTGGTCCTCTGCCAGTGACTTAATTTATTCTAGCTAAAAAACCCAGAGCAGTTCTTGGACAAAGACCTAGGATTAGCAAGTGAAATACAGCCTTCTTTTTAACCCCTTTGTAACTTCTACGCAGAAATGCTGCTTTGTGTTTCAGAACTCCGCTGCTCAGCCTGGAGAAGGAGGAGGGCTGTGGGATAAGCGGCAGTTGCACAGCGTATCTGAAATAAAGGTTTAATTGTGGCAGGGTTTCAATTTTTCATTCATTCAAGCACTGTGTCCTTTTTATAGGAGTTGTTTGTTACTTCCATCATCCCTGCCACGTCAGTCAGTTACACATTTTCATTTCCATGCCAAGAAGTTAAAATTAATAGAATTTTTAAAGTTAATATCAATGAAATAAAACTGATACCAACTCAAGTAGTTTACCTCCTTTAAAGCAATGAGTAAGATGTTATTTACTCTGTGGTCTACACTCAGAAGCTTTTGAGCCATGTGTGTGGCTTGCAACCATATGGCTACATCAGGGGAGCCTTGACACTTAAGACGCCAGAGATGCCACCTCACTTCCTTCCTCCCCCGCTCCAAACCTAGCTCTCCTTTTCTCACTCTGTTCTTTCCAGATCCTCTCCCAACGCTCATAACCTTCCTTTGTTTTACTAGCGTATTAACTGGCTTCACCCTGCAGCCCTCCTCCCTTTGGTGCCCATTTGGCTGCACCCAGCTCATACAGGCTTCCCTTCTGGGACCTACCAGGCACTTCGACGTCGCACAGCCCGGTGGGGCAGCAGTAACTGCCCTTCCAAACACTGGCCCCTATCAGCTTTTCAGCTTTGAAATAAAATACAGCCATGGCACACTGGTGTACAGGGTCCAGCCTGGATGGAGTTTACTTGCTTTGTAGCAGCCCATATGGTGCTGTGCTTTGCATTTGCGGCTAGAACAGTGTTGACTGATAAGGTTGTGGCTACTTCTGAACAGCGCTCGCACAGTATCAAAGCTTGCTCTCCAAGCTTCTGGTTCAGGATGTGAGGAGGACCATCTCCAGTCCAAAGGATGAAGTTTAGCCAGCACAAGAGGCTCCACATGGCAAAGATGGAGGAGGTGAGCAGGCACCAGTGTGAGCCGCAGCCTCACAGGGCCAGGGGCAGGCACCTGACACCAGATCCCAGATCCCAGTCCGGGCCCCAGTGGAGGTCTGTGATATGCCAGAAGTGCCCTGCCAGGGCCACAGCCAGCGGGGCACTGCAGGAGGAGCACGAAGGGCTTTATCTCGGAGAGCGGCTGCCATGCCATGACCCTGCCCCAAGGTCCGGCTCCACCTGCCTTGGCTCCCCCCCAGCCCTGCCCACCTCCCTTGCCCGTGCCATGTGGAATCTCCTGCCCCAGCCAAACTTCATCCTTTGGACCTTACTATGAGGCAGACGGACCCAGTAAAAGTGGTAAGCCACATTCCAGTCTTCCTCTGCCCACCCCCTACCTATAGATCAAACCAGATAATCATGTGAGAGTATTGAGTTCTTACTACTAACTGCGTGCACGTGTGAAGACTGTTTTACCATTTACGTGAAAGTTTGGATCTTTAGTCTCTATCATTTTCAAGGAAACAAACTTCTGTAGTTTACCTAATGAAAGGGGGCTATTTGATAAAGCTTCTTACAGGCTCAAATGTGATTAATTTACCACATCTTATTAAATTACCATCAGGTGAGCTGCAGTAAGTCCAGGGCTTGCTCTTAACCTAGAGTTAATGCAAAGCAACAAGGCTCAGCTTAGACCAAAAAGGTCTCAGATAGGTCTTGGTACTTAGCATTTGTCACAAGCTAAAAATGTACACTGAGAGCAACCACGGCTCAGATGACTAAGTGTAATTGCTTAATGACAGTAAATCGACCAGAGCTCTAAGTAGTCAGTCTTTGTGATTATCATGAGATCACAGGATAATTCAGTTGGGAAGGAAATTGAATAGGTCAGACGGGATTGCCCAGGGCTGAAATCAAGAGCAAAACCAATCATGGAAAGAGATACAAACTTCCAAATTTTTTACTGTATTTCCACAGTTTTGCACAGTAGAATGTTACACAGCTGTGTAACATTCACAAATTTCTTCAATAACAAAATGTAAAATAACAAGGTACAAAAATAAGCACTTTAACTGCTTTAATTCTGCTTACCATGTAAGCGAGAGCAGGAGTTATAACCCTCACTGGCTTTTACACCAGACTATTGCTTCCATAGAAAAGCACCATGATGTGCCAAAGCCTGAAGCCTGACATCTGCTGCCACACTGCAGCGAGCTCCCCGGGGCTCCGAGCGAGTTCGCCGGGGCCAGCACAGGTGCAGCAGTTCTGCCACTTGTGGCACACAGCAGGACCAGACCTAACAGCACATCCTCCCTCCCCGTTCCCCTTTTCCCCGTTATGAAGACTGGCTGTATAGAGACAGATGCAATCCATGTTTAGAGGACCCTCTTCAGATTTGATCTTACTCGTCATCCCAAACCAAACAGCAACTGAGGATCTTCTGAGCACTGCAAGATCAATTCAGACCTGATTGTGCAGCACCAGGCAGGATTCATCATGCAGTATACTTTTCCTCCCCCTGTTTTTTTGCTTTGTGGTAGTGGTTGTAATCATTATACAGGTCCTTAAAGACCTCCCTTACACCTGCTGGTAGTGACGCATTTAAGAACTTGACGTCCCGTTCAATGCAAAGGTCAAGAATGTGATATATCCCTTCTGTAAGATGTTTCTTCACAGCTGGGTGCAAAGTCACCTACAAGAAGAACAAAACTGCATTAAACTTGAAGACAAAAAGGCAAGAAAACATCTTCTCCACAGTCAGTATACATCAAATGCTGACAACATGTTACGCAGTGCATCAGACCATCTGGAACAGCCCATTAGATAAAATCCAAGATTTTGACTTATGCAGTATTTTCCTGATTTTTGCAAACACGTTTTGCAGAACAACCATGCCCCTTGCAATAAAATGCCCAAGAGTGCTACTATACACATTGCTGCAGAGGCAAAGACACTCACCGTCTTGGAATCATATGAAAACTCCTCAGCAGAAAAACTGTAATTAAAAAAACCTAAAATACTTGCCCTGGATTACGCATTTCAGTACATTCTGTATGTCTCATATTAGCTGTATGTTACTAAGTCTCAGTTTCAAATAAGCACTTCCTTTAGGCTACTCTATCATTCACATTGGCTAGTCAATCAATTTTAACTTACACTTAACAACTTGATATTTATCTAACAATTTGTGTCTGAGGACTTCAATGTACTGCATCCAGCTCTGGAGCCCTCAGCACAGGAAAGACATGGACCTGCTGGAGCAGGTCCAGAGGAGGGCCACACAAATGATCAGAGGGCTGGAGCACCTCTGCTATGGAGAAAGGCTGAGAGTCGGGGTTGTTCAGCCTGGAGAAGAGAAGGCTGCGGGGAGACCTTACTGCAGCCTTTCAGTACTTAAAGGGAGACTGTAAGAAAGATGGGGACAAACTTTTTAGCAGGGCCTGTTGCAATAGGACAGGGGGTAATGGTTTTAAAATGAAAGAAGGTAGATGTAGACTAGATAGAAGGAAGAAATTCTTCACTATGAGGGTGGTGATACACTGGAACAGGTTGCCCAGAGAGGTGGTAGATGCCCCATCCTTGGAAACATTCAAGGTCAGGTTGGACGGCGCTCTGAGCAACCTGATCTGGTTGAAGATGTCCCTGCCCGCTGCAGGGGGGGGGCTGGACTAGATGGCCTTGAAAGGCCCCTTCCAACCCAAACTATGCTATGGTTCTATGATTCTATGATAAAAGAAGCCTTCAAAAAGCTCAGAGATGTGCACATCTTAATCTGTTTTAATATCAGGAATCGTGTACCTTGCCTGAAGTCATGCAGAAAGCTGAAAGAATACAATGAACGACTCAGGACTCCATGCCCTGCTCCTGCCATTATAACCCCTGCTCAACCCCACGACCAGCAGAACCGCCACTGCAACCAGGAACATCAGTGCTGACTCTGGAGTCCTCTGGTCCTCCAGGCTAACTGGAATTTGTCCTGTGCTCACAATCACTTGCAAAATACTTCACTGCCTGAGGCGGGGCTGGCCTCTGGCATAATCACATTATTTTTGCCACAGAACCATGTCTTATCTTTGCTGAATCCCAAAATTAGCTTTATGCCTCCAGACCTAAGCCTCTGTACTCCAGGCCTAATGAAAATTACATAAAAAGCTGTCATTAAAATTCAGACTTCTTTCTTCCTGAGGCAACTAATAAACTTTCCGCTAATGAAGTGCACTCCTAATCATTGTGACAAGCTCCTGCTCTCTTTCTGCCCTAAATGTAAAACAGCTAATATATTTTATTAGACCTGCTAACATAGCTGGGAAAAACATAGGGCAGGCATTAAAGCACATAAGCCTTTATTTGGATCTGTGACCCTGATGAGCTTGCACGTCCAAAAGTTTGTCATTTTTCCCCTCTATGTCAGCTGATCTATTGGCTGGTTTATAACAGATGTTGTTTCTCCCTACACCGTGCACTGAAGTAACAGAACAGTTGAGCATCACAACTCCCAGTGAATGCACTGGGCTGGCCTCTCCCTTCCTAGGGCAGAGAAATGACGACAGAGAATGAGGACAGGAAAACCCAGAGCTATTGACAAGACGGACCAGATGTCCCACTTGGGATAAGCAGGTACCTCAGAGCTGCAATTAATGGAACTGCATCCCTTACATAACAAATTAATCTGGACCCATGCCTTATTTGGGCCATTCTTGCTTTGCAGTGCAGTTTCCTATAAATACCCTCCAATAACACTATGGGAAGCAGAACCAACAATTTAAACAGCTGCCACTACTGGCTGGCAGTTAATTATGCTTGTAAGTGTTTTATGGTCTATATAGTTAGCACAACCAATTTGTCAAGCATTACAGAGCTCTTGATGTGAGACATTAAATGTGTGAAGAGGTATTTCGCTATTGCCGAATTAAGCAACAGTTCATAGACAACAAGGGAAAAGCACTGTCAACAGTATGAAAGAGGCTATAGATGCCACCCACTCCAGCAAGGAATCTTTCTAGATTAACACAAAATAACTCACACAGATATTTTATTTCCTAGTATAAAGAGGAAGCACTGAGGGAACTGTTAGACAACTAGAATCATAGAATCGTTAAGGTTGGAAAAGACTCTTAAGATCATCAAGTCCAACCGTTAACCTAGCACTGCCAAGTCCACCACTAAACCATGTCCCTAAGCACCACATCTACCCGTCTTTTAAATACCTCCAGGGATGGAGACTCAACCACTTCCCTGGGCAGCCTGTGCCAGTGCCTGACTGCCCTTTCGGTGAAGAAGTTTTTCCTAATGTCCAACCTAAACTTCCCCTGGTGCAGCTTGAGGCCGTTTCCTCTCATCCCATCGCTTGTTACTAGGGAGAAGAGACCGACCCCCACCTCGCTACAACCTCCTTTCAGGTAGTTGTAGAGAGCAATAAGGTCTCCCCTCAGCCTCCTCTTCTCCAGACTAAACAACCCCAGCTCCCTCAGCTGCTCCTCCTAAGACTTGTGCTCTAGACCCTTCACCAGCTTCGTTGCCCTTCTCTGGACATGGTCCAGCACCTCGATGTCCTTCTTGTAGTGAGGGGCCCAAAACTGAATGCAGTACTCGAGGTGCAGCCTCACCAGTGCCGCACTACTACTTACTACTACTTTAGGAGTAAGTGACTGTTTAGGCCAGTAGCTTTCATCAGTTTTAGTCTGCAGACCCTTAAAAGAGTTCCAGTAAGTGTGCAGATGCCCATATAAAGACTTAAATCTACCAACATGTTTTTCGCAGTTACCTTTGATGGACCCCCAGGGTCTTCAGATCACAGGCTGAAAGCCACTGATCTGGACTCTGAAGAGATGAATGGTTAAAGGAGTTTTTCTCTCCCTCTGCAGAGCAACATGGAAGATGTGTACATGCCCCCTTAAGACAGGCATGCTGAGGCCTCCCCTTCCTCCGATATCCATCAATTCTCACCAGTCTAATGAGCAAATAAATCATCACCTACTTGTGATCTATCTATTCTGTCAGACAGAAAACACCCCTTTGTCACAGTGTCTGGTGGCTCACTACACCGATTCCTCTTTCCACACCCAAAGGTTCCATGCATATATTACTGATCCGTGGTTTCAGCTATCATCCATCACTTTCCATTTCCTAGTATTGCACAAAACTTTCCTAGAAGTCCCGTGAGACTTTGTACACTGCTAATACTGAGTAAGTGTCCTTTTAACTTGGAAAGGTCATTTGACAATTCAACTCAGGCTTTCTGAGTACATGCTCTACATTCAGCGATGAATAGATTTCAGAGTTCAGAGATAGTTAAATAGAGCAGAAGTAGTCTTAACAGTAATTTGTCCCTAGTATTTGCTAAACTACTATGTTTACTATGTAAACAATAACCAACTTACCAGGAACACTAAATAACTTGGCTAAAAACTGACATACCCCGTTGTTTTGCTCCCAAACCTTGGAAAAAAGCCGGGCAATAGAGAAGGCAGCTGAGTTTAAGCTACACAACAACCTTCGTCGTTAGTTACATTGGTTACACCATAATCCTTCAGAAACATAGCACCAGTTCGGATATTTTTGTGGTAAGAGAGCCCAAAATCAAAGACTAAAATTCCTTTCTGTATTTCAGCCCATACCCAGGCCAGAGCCACAAATAATCAATTTGCAGGTACTTGCAACACAAGGAGCATTCAAACCCTGGTGAAATCTAAATCCATTGGGCTGAACAGAATGATGATTTGAACTTAGGTCTGGATGTGAGAAGCTACTGCCCTGGCTCTGGCATTTGTAATAGTAGGAGTAGTTGTTTTCAGCAAGGATGGGAATGATGTCTTTGGTACGGAAGGAGAATTACTGAAAAGCTAACAATTCTCTGGCTTGGTAACATTTTCTCCATTCACTTACTCATTTAGACCAGATTAAAAGACATTTTCCAGGAGAATTTTTCCCATTACTTTGCCAGATGGGGCCCTAACTGCTATCAATCCTGGACAACTAAGACTAGCTGGGAGAAGAACCTAACTACCACATGAAGAAAAAACAACACCCAACATGACAGAAAAGCAAAGCATTTCTGTAAATAGGCATTGCATTGTTTTGCCTTAAAAAAACCCCACAGCCCACACCTTTAGAAAGTTTTCAGGAGCTGCATAAGAAAGATTCTCAGGAACTCTTGCTCAAAGTAACACAGAGTCTCGATCAAACCTATATCCCCATGAGGCACAGCAACTTTTATAACTTCACAGATTTTACAAAACTTAACACAGCTGCCTTTGGAACAGGAATTCCAAAGCCAGCACAATACCATGGCACTTTCAAGATGGATGAGAACACGTTACCTTCTGCAATTCAGTCACATACTGAGCCACAATGAAAGCAGAAAACACAGTGAAGTCCTCCATTTCTGCAGCGATATGAGTATACATCCGTTCCACCAAGTGTGCACACTTCAGTATAATTTCAAACTCATCTGTGTTGCCTAAAACAGAAAGTGAGTTGCAGTCTGGTGTTTAAGGCTTAAAAACACTAGGAAAAAAACAAAGAATCACCCAATCTTCCATATGATTCTTGAACTACATGAAGCCAACACCAGCTTGCACATTTTATCTTCTTTTCTTATCAAGCCACAGCTGAGAGGCCCCCACACACCCCCACAACACACCATATGCATATCTTCCAATGGTTATTTTGTAAGAACACACTGATTCCCACTCCACATGCACTGCAAATCAAAAAGTATTTGTTATGTATGCTGAAGTCCTAAAAGCAGCAGCTATGGTCCCTTCCTTGATTCAGTCCCAACCAGCACTGTGGAGGAGAGAACAAGGAGACTGAAAAATTATATTCTCTACCTACAGAAAATCAGAAGACACCTCTTAGAAACAGCATAGTAAGAAAGCCTTCTGAATAGATTTATTACGTGGAATACAACAGCAGAAGCCACAGCACTGAAGATAATTAAAGTGAGACCGTAGAGATCACCTGAGAATTTACCCTTTCAGTAGGCAGTGAATGAACTAACACTAACAAGGGAGAAGGGAAATCTAGAAATTACTTTCATGTTATCTCTTATGAAAATGAAACAATCCAGCAAAGATAAACAGCATGTTTTTAAACTTTAGGATGCCATGTACCCATAAGTTTCCTGTGACCCTTGCCTTATGTAAACATATTACAGAAGCTAGCAAATTCTCAAAGTTTGGCACCAGTTTAACATACCTTTTCCTCTATCATTGAGCCTTTGTTAGTATATTCCCCCATGATGCATACACACACTTACATTTGCCCGCAGTTGCGGGCAGCATATCAGCTGAGATAAATCTGAACATGGAATAGGCTGTAGGACATCAGTGGAAAGCTGGGATACAAGCAGTTGCAGGCCATGAAGTCAACTTGTCTCAAAAGGTCACCACTATTAATGGCAGGGTATTTGTGTCCTGACCAGCATAAACTACAGGAGGACTACCTTAACCACTGTGAACATCTGTGACTTGGCTACTTTGACAATGCAAATTCTTTAACAACTTCCAGTAATCAGTTGTTTTTTTTTTTTTTTTCTTCCTTTTGAGATATTTAACTACACTAATTCCAGATCCTTGACCGTACAGATATATTATCTAATCCCAAGTGATGCTTCAGACATGTGTAATGTTCGGGCTTTATGCTTAGCACAGAATGGTGACAATTCACGTCTGTAGTAAACATAGTTCCAGTCGCAAAAAGCTCCATTTAGTAGGATCTATTTGGGCTATAACTCAGGCATATGAGCATGTATCACCAGAGCTCACAGCCACCATGCTTTCAGGCACAGAAGTTGATAGGAAGAGCAGAAATTGGGCACAGCAAGCCTTTCTGGTTCCTGTCTACTTGCCAGCCAGCCAGTGAAGAATACCTTATTCACCTAAAGCAGTGCTGTCTGGATGCAGCTCCACAGGAGCCCCAGTTATCTTCATAAGCCCACGACACCACAAAGCTCATCCTCAATTTTACATAAAGAACAGATAGGGCTAATGGTTTCAATGCCACAGCTAGCTTTTGAGGACTTTGCTTCTGGTGTCAGACTGCCCTGTTCTGCATCTCCTCTTCTAGAATACACAAAATTACAGTGTGCATATATAGTGCAAAAGTGGAAAAGATATGGTACCTCTGTCTCCTTTCTGACGTCCTTCATGCATGACGGAAACAACCAGACGATGGAAACTGTTCAGAAAAGATGGTGCTGCTTTCAACAGAACCTGCAAAGACATGAAATAAAACCATCCGAGATTACATAGTAAAGGGAGTGGAGAGGATAGAGGTACACCACCCCATAGTCTGAGGGAAATCAATTCCTGTGAAGGAAAATATGCAGCTTATACAGCTGTCAGGAGCAGAGACTATCTTTTCATTCTGTATCCATATGGTATCTAGCACACGAGAATCCTGGAGCGGGACTGCAGTCCTGGCCATATGCAAATGTAAATAACAAGTAAACATCATATTAGAGTTACTCCATCTCTCCAAAGCAGCATTTGATTTAGTACCCTAATGTCTAGGGAATTTGTTCTTGCTGGTAGAGAACGTGTGTAGCCAGACAGATTCACAGAATGCAGGGTCCAGTAACACTACAGATCACTGTGTGAAAACAGCCTGGACAGGCAGCTTTCTACCACAGGGTTTTTGTAAGGGCATTTTAGCAACGTGTACTGCCTTGCTTTTATAATTTGCCGTTTCCCCATCTTTAATTTTCTTCACTCTCAGTCCTAATACAAATGCACGAGGCCCCTTTCTTTTTTTTTTCCACCTCTGCCTACATATTCCATGTAGGAGTATCTCCAACCCTCTGCAAGTCCTGGCACGTCTTCACTTCCCCATGCCAGAAGGCTGACAAGAACACCAGGATGGTACAATGTTTGAAGGTCACCAACTTCTAACATCTGCAAGCCCTGTTTTCAAAGGACTGCAGAATCTTCATCTCCAGGGAGAATGAGGTCCTAGAGCCTGACCCATTTGTGCTTCTAGAAATCAATCATAAAAAAAAGGGGAAGTTTTATTCTAATCTAGCATCAGATGTTGATAAGCAATCTGCTGCCAAAGACCAACAATGCAGGCATAAAACAAAGCAGGAGAGCAACTGAATGACGTGATTTTGAGATTCCCAGCCTTTAAAATGACAGGCCGTACAAAGCACTTTCATACTATCAGGACAAATTATTTCAAAACCACTATTAAAAAACAAATTTCTCATCACTGGCCTCTGTGCTGACTCTTTCTACCTTTTTCCTCTCCTCCCTCCCAGATATACCTTCGGATGACACTGCACAATAGAGAAAAGCACTTCATGGACTCCCAGGAAGACACCGCGATAGTCTTCTGTCTTCAGATGATCCAGAGGGACTGTTAGGAGAATGCTGAATGCCAATGCCACATGGTGTGGATTCAGGATGACCCCTTCTCCTTGCCTTAGCAGAGCTGCTACAGTCTCTAGGATAGGTACAACTATGGTGGAAATCAGTGACTGGTCCTGACAGGCCTCTTTGGTTTGCATCTACATGAAGACAGGAAACAGGTAAGGAGGAGAGCATTAGCCATCTATCACTAGCATTCGCACACCAGAGAACCATAATGCTCTGACTTGAGTCAGTGGAACTAGACTGGTGTAAGCTGAACTGGCAGGGAGACTCCTGCACTTTAGCTGTTCTTGTGCAACTGCACCCTGGGTGAGGATGCTTATGATGCATTTCAAGCAAGCACTGCTGTAAGTGTGGAATTGTAACTACTCCCCAGTCCCCTGACAACCAGCATCTCTTTGCACCTCCTCGCATGAATGTATTGATACAGTTCTCTTCTTTACAAGCATGCAGACCTACCAAAAAGGGGCAGAAATTGCACGCTCATGATTCCCAGCCATTGCAGGGCCAACCTCTGACAAATTCTGGTCCAGAGACACCATCACCATGAGAGAAGAAAAACCTACATCACTAGGTTTGTATGCTGTACAAATGAAGGACAGGAAACCTGGGTTTGGTTACTTTCAGTTAAGTTTCCCATTCATAATTCAGTGAATTTATATCTTTTTTTTTTTTAATATGAGCACTTTTTTTCTTTTTGTTTTGCTGCTGTTGGCTTCTACTGTGACATGTGGCTGACAGTTGCCTTCTCCTTTGTACAGAAGGAAGGACAGGAGACTCAGACTCTCTTCTCTGCAGCCTAACAAGTTTCTCCCAAGCTCCAGATTACACGGTGCAGTCCCAGAAAATTACTGATAATAAGAAATGGATGACGTACACACTGCACTCACAGGAGGAGATTTACTTGAGGAAGGAGGAGAGACAGAGTCTAGACAAAAAAGTGCAGGTGAATCTGGTATGGATTTGTCTAGTATCCATAACTCTCTTTGTTCCTGTATGCCTCTGTGCATGTTAGATGTAACCACTACAGACTCCAGCAAATAAAAGGGATAGGTAATGAAGTTACAATAAAGAGATACTTACAGCTAAAGCTGTGATTATCTGTGGGCTGGCAAACCAGAAAGCTTTCTCTTTGTCTCCACTTAATGGGCAGCTGAGCAACAATCTGGTTAGCGTAACAGCCGACAATACTTCCTGCAGAAAACAGATTGATGATCAGTCACGGGTACAAGATGCACTGGCTCCTTTCAAGTACAGAAGAGCTCTTTCAAGGGCAGTGGCAGTTTTGAGCGTTACCAGAGCCTTGACACATGAAGTCCTCCCACCAACAGATCTCTTTGGAAATTGTGAAGTGAGCAGCAGCTCAACAAAATTCAATATGCTGAGCAGCACTGGCCCAAATGTACTGCATGCGACTTTTTTTTTAGAATCAACTTACTGTACAAAAAGGTGTACATGATTTTTAAGAAAGAAAAGCCTTCTCCTTCAACTGCCACTAGATAACAGAGGGAAGCAGAGGGAATACAGGGACACCAATACACTATACGCTAAGAACGCTGCATTTGGCAGCAGTGGGTTTTATACTTGCTGGCTGTTATGACAGACTGATAAAAGAAACATATTACAAGCTATACTCAGGTGGCAGGAATTATATGCGTAGTACAGGAATTTCAGATACACTTTCAAAAAGACATACCAAGAATTGATGCAGCATAGCCATGTCTATTTCTGACAAATAAGAGAGAGCCAGATAAACCCCCAAGTTTAATCCAAGTTTCATTCTCAAGTCACTGAGCTTTCTATGGAGGGTACAGCTGGCTTTTTTGCTGAAAGTGTTCCATATGTCACCACTGCTGCTTAAGCTGCTCTGGAGAAAGGCACAGTATTTAAGAAGCTACTGAGTGGTATCTGGTTATTACTGAGTAAAAGTCTTTATAGAGACAAATACCAAAAGCACAGGTGCAGTTTTGGTTTTACTTAAAAATGCCAGCATTTCTAAAAGTGCCTTTAACCCTGTTAAGAAGAGCCACAGACAAACAGTGGTTAAATTAACTGACTGCTAGTATCCATTGTGCAAGAGCTCTGATCAGCAAGTAGAAAAAAATCTCAGCACGGCCTGTAACATCACACCTGTGTGATTTCTGTTGACAATACATGGAATTAAGACTGCTGAGTCCTTAAACTGGACAGGAGGTTTTTCCAGTAGGTTTCCATGATCTTTCCACCTCTCTCAATTTATATTCAGAACATGTCTGAATGTCTTGGTGCAGAACATGTCTTGGTGCACAGTCACCAAGCCCTTAACCGTGTAAATTAATTTGACCGGAGCACTGAACATAAAGCAGGAAGAGGAAAAAAATATTTATCAGATGTCATTCAGCCAACAAAATTTTTTCAAGATATAGAAAACTGAAGAAAGAAGTTGACAATAAATTAAGCTCATGCCTTACTTTAGCTTTCTGTTGCCAAACATTCCTCATTTCAAGTCCCTGCAGCACCAGCCTCATTATGGTATAAAATTCCTCAGCAGAACAGTTTCCCAGCAGCTGCACAAGCACCTCTGTCAGCTCCATCTCCATACTTTGGATCACCTGGGTTGTGATGGCAGGACCTGCGTATTCAAGAGACACAAGCACGCCTTAATCAATTCCCAAGACAGGGACTTACACGGGTAAGAACAGGGCGAATCTAATCTTAAAACAGCTCTGTGGGTACCTTTTTAACGCTCAAATGCATAGAGGGCCCCACGCTTTCCCTTCACCTCCCTCCCCACTACTGCAATGAATTGCTGTTCTCAAGTATTTCCTACCCTAGGGTTCACAGAGCAGTCACCATACCAACAAAAAGCCTATGGAAATACTACAACAAAGCATGTGCACAAGCCAAGGGAGTAGGCTAAATAAGTCACAGGGCTTTACTACAAATGCTGGCCAGAGAGCCATCGCAAGTCACAAAAGCATTAAGCCGACAAAGTTTAAGTCTTTGCTGATCATAAGTCACACTCCCCACTTACTCAATTATTACTACGTAGACAGTCCTGGACTAGCTTATATCTTAATTGATTCGGAAGGCTGGTTTTTTAGTTCCACAAGTATCCAAGTATCTGTGGCAATGCCAAAAGTCATCTTCAGCAGGAATCCATATTTCATGTTATTGAATATTTTACTTATTCATCAGAAATTCTTACAGCTTTTTTACAGTGATTAATTATGTCTCCAGGCTAAAGCACTTTACCAATCTTAGACTAGTAAAGTGAGGCACAGGATGAGAGAGAGAAAAGCCAGCAGAAAAATTACATCAATTGACACGTCCTCATGGTCCCTAGTTCTAGTGTGAAATCCCTGCTCTCAGTGCCCTTACTGAACACCACAATGCCAAAGGATCAAAATGTAGGCCAGGGAAGAGACAGACTAAGCCTGTATCTATGTGTAAGTTCTAGCTCAAACTCAACTGCACAAATTCAAGATCAGATTTTCCATGGAGAGCTGTTCTCTGTTCTTAACTAACTAATGCCAATATAAACATTAAGATCATGACTGTAGTACACTTCAGCAGTAACCTCCAAAGTGGGGTGCACACACCCCAGGGCGTGCACAAGACAATCCACTGGGGTGTAGGAATTACAATATATTTAATAAATAAAATAAAATGTAAAAATAGTGTTTATTGAATCTTTACCTCATGCTTTTTAAACCTCTTTTTGTGTATGCTTTGTAATGTACATAGTATACTAGTAGAGTAGCACATGCATATAATTTATAAATAAACATATATTGAGGCTGCATGTTCTATTTGCTTTTTTTTACTGATAGGTGTACACAATCAAAAATGTTTGGAGACCACTGCACTAGAGCATGTTAGTAGTAAGTTCCACAAATTGCAACTGTTTGGAGAAGTCAAAGAGAACAGTTATGTCTCTGCTGGGTTTAGTTGATTTCGCTTTCTGAATCAGACAATATAAAGGAGCCATTAGGTCACACAGCCGGCAAGAGAGGTTCTTCATGTTATTTCTAGCCCTGGCTCTTTATTTGATGGGGATAAAGGGATTGATCTGCCAATCTCCCAGAGACTTTATCACAATTACAGGTGTTCAGCATCCTTAACAGTTAGGCGATTTCCATTGTTTTATAACCTTGCCTATCAGACACAAAAATAGACAAGCATTTTACTGCAAGGTCCTCCGAGATCCTCAGGTAAGACATATCAGATCTGAGCTGGTGCACATCAGCTGCTTCAGTGGTGCCTACTGTACCAACTACGTGAGTGGAAGGATGCCGCACCTTTAGCCCTACATCCAGAAGTATCACCACGTTCCAGTTACTGTCAAAATGCTCTACAGGGATGAGTAACTGAGGACCTCAACTCTGCTAAGATGTTTTCATCTTCCAGGAGATCATTATTACCAAATCAGATGGTAGCTGTGGTTCAGGTACCACAACATTGCCTCCTTGAAAATTTTCCTGTTATGCATTTATAAAAGGATAGCCTACTGCTTCAACACAACTAAATAGATACAGACTTTTCAAAAAGCTCTGTCTTGCAAAATTAGCAAAGGAAGTGGAGAAAGTGAGTTTTCATACCCGTGAGAAGCTTTTTTATAGCAAAAACAACCGTGATTGCAGTTTCTTTTCCAGGATACAGCTCTGGCACTGAGCAGAAGACCGTTAGGAACTGCAACGCAGACTGAAGGAACTGCAGATTACCTCCTGCGCAGGGCAGCTCTCTCAGTATCTGAGAGTAAAACTTTTGGTAGAGTTTAATACGGGGTTGCTCCAAAAACCCACTGGGCTCCTTCTGCCAACCCTTCTTGACAGGATGGCTCAGATCTGCTTTGAGAAGAGTAGTGACAGATGGTATGAATGCTACAGGCAAAGGCTGGTTTTGGGTGTTACTCTGAAGACCGTGTTCAACAGTTCTGACCATCTGCAGAACTACTGGCTCCAACAGAGCAGACAGGACATCTGTAGACTGTAGCTTCTTTTCTGGCAGCTGCTGAAGGTAGAGTGTGACGACATGACACAGTGTGGTGACTGCCATGAGCAGTAACTGCCCAGCTGCAGGATTCCCGTTTTTCCAGCCTTTGCTTTTGGCTGCACCAACATCTGGCTTGCAGCTCACCAGGAAAGACATGAACTTTTCCAAGTTGAGCCTCACACTTTGCCTTCTTTCAATAATCATCTGAAGAAAGTTTTCCAAAAAGGCTTGGACTTCCTGGAGATACTGTGCCCAAACAGGAACAGTCAAAACATCAGTGAAGAATTTGCTAGCTGTGAGCTGGGAGGTCATGACAGCTTCAAGAACATCGCTGGCATGAAACACCTTAAAAACAGAGCTGGCATTCCTGCCAGCTTGCAGGCACCTCAGGAGATGGAAGCAGGTACTTAAAAACTTTAGTAGTAACAGCTTGCTGCAAGAGACACTAGCCCTGGTATTGGCTAGCAGGGACAGCAGCACCAGAAAACACCGGGTGCAGTCAGAGGGAAGAAGACTGTCTAGTTTCAGAAGAGAAGCAATTTCTAGCAGACCCAAGCAGCTTTCCAGTTGACTGTCTTTCAGGATGACAGGGCACCTGTTTTTTGCTAACAATACTATACATTGGGCAACTTTCTCCAGTGTTTTCCAAGACAAGCTGAGCCCATCCTTCAGCAGTTTGTTTTCCGATGGTACTTCCAACGGGTCAACAGGTCTGCAAGGAGCCAGGATTTCTTCGTGCCAAGGGATATTATGTGCAGACAGCTGTTGAAGTGGCAGATCTACCGAATCCCTGGCAGCAAAGGGCAGCACCCTAGCAAACTGATGGATAAGACTGGTCAGAAAAGCACAACGCAGGACCTTCATTTCTGGTAGAAAGGAGCTATGCATCAAACCGAGGGATATCTTTCCAATGCTGACGGAAGGCTCTGGGTCTGCGCCAGCTTCCTGAGCTTTGGCCAATACTAACGTCTCTAGAAGCACATTTGCAATGTACTCTACATCTTTCAGGGAAATATACGGCAACAGGATAGTCAGGTTGGAGACAACAAGATGCCAGTGGGCTGTGGGGTAGGTGAGATCACTTATCGCACTGATATCTCCATCCCATGGTTCAGATTCTCCCCTGCTCATGCTCGATCTCCCGGACTCCAGGATGAAAGCTGCAGCATGCTGCAAGGCCTGTAGGTCAGCTGTGGTCTGCATTAAGATCATCTTCATTTTCTGAAGTGTGAGCAGTTCTAAGCAATATTTACTAGTGGAGGCAAAACTATTTGCAAGTTCCATGACTCTCTCCCAGCACTGCTCCTCCACACCAGAGAGGAAAGCTGAAATGCCCCCGTGCCTTGCAGCAGATGCAGTAACAGCACCAGCAATTTCAGCTGCTGGAGACACATATTTACTGCAGCTAACACCAAACAAAGTGTCTACCTCAACCCAAGTGTAAACAAGGAGGAGAGCAGAGTCACTGGCCTTTCTTAGCCAAAGGTCTGACTTGTCTTCCTCTCTTCTAGGAGCTTGCAGCAGCTCCATCAGTGGCTGAATTATTCCCTTCTGCATCTTTGCCAGCAGACTCTGAGTTCGAAGGACCACAGGGGAAGGAGTGACATCATCTAGGCTCCTCATGTTGAACAGAAAAGCGTGCAGCACCGAGCTCAGTGACAGCAGCTTCAAGGCAACATCAGCTGACCCTTCAACAGCAGGAACGATAAGGGTCTGGCATTTCTCCACAAAGAGACACAAAATGTCCAGAATCTGGTTGGGTGGCAGTTCAAGGAGGCACTCACGAAGCTTTACTGTCAGGCCAGCAGAGAAGACAGGCAGCCTCAGTTCATCAGCAGCTGGTCGGCAAATAACTGTCAGCACCTCCTCAAAGAGCCGTGGGAACTGTCGCAGCTTGGAGTAAGTCTGAAACATGGTGTTGATGAGAGTCTCCTGGGGCTTCTTCGTACGTGGCTCAGAGACCCTGGCATCAATCCAAGCTGAGGCCACTAAGTCATCCAAGTCTGGCTCTACTATAAGGTGGTTTAATGACATCAAGAGTTTGAGACACCTGAACCAAGCAGGGATGGAAGCTTGGGAGTGACTCATCAACATCTGTGCTAGCTTGCGGTAAAACCCAAATTGTATCTCCTTGTGTCGGATACGGTCACTGGCGACATTATAGATATCACTGCTAAGCACCAAATTCAGAAGCTGTTCCAAAGCAAGCAGCTCTGTGCTCCAGTCTGCAGGCGAGAGCGTATCCTCCCTCATGCCCTGCTGTAGGCCAGAGAGCCTGAGACAGCCAAAAAGCCTGCTGAGCATGTGGAAACACACAAGGTGGTTTTCTGCCTTACAGTACGAGTCCAGAAAGAGCTTATATAGCAGGGACACCGAACCAGCCACAACAGCTCCATGGAGGGCAGGTTCACAAAAGCCACTGCCCAGCTTGGTCTGCATTGTGTTGACTGGTAGCAAAAGACTTTTCAAAGCTCCTTTCTTCTTCTCCTGGAGTTCCTGTTCTGGCAGCAGATCCTCTTTGTAGGATGAGAAAAGCTCAGGCTGGAATAACCCAGCCTGCAGCAAAGTTTCTACTTGGTTTCGGATTTCCCTGCTCAGGTGGTGACGCACATGGTTGTCATCTGCTTGTGTCCAGCTCCTCACAGTCAGCAAGTGCCTCAGGAGCAGACATGGCTGGAGCAAGTGACTTGTCACTTGCCCAAACACACGATTTGGGTTGGTTTGCTGCCTCTGGATCAGGAGGTATTGAGCAAAGGTAAGTTGGAGGACAGTGAACACCTGGGAGCCCACAGTGTCATCAGAAGCCAGCTGCTGACATGCCAGCTTGGACAGCTTGCTGAGGAGATCAACCAAGAGCTCACACTTCGCTGTGTAAATGATGGAGAGTGAAGGAGTAGAAAGAATGCCACTGGAACAACTCAGCACTGTGCCAATGTTTTGCTGTGTCTTTTGAGAACAGGCCTCTGACAATCTTTCATTTATGACCTGAAGATTGGGGGGGGGGAGAAACAAAATAAAAACCCACAGTCAATTTTGCACACAAAGATAAAGCTCATCATAATGACACCTTCTGTGAGCTCTGGCTGCAAGAAGGAAGCAACAGGGACCTGCCAACAGCTGCTGCTGGGCCTCTCGTATTGTGGGTCTCAAACTAGAAGCTCCTCTGGCCAGAACAGCATTCCTGCATTTGTTTGCACCGCAGGATGAGTGAGGGAGCCCTCCTTCAGTATGTGTGCTATCGGCAACAGCGTAAGACTATCCATACTTGATCCTAACAGTTGATCCTGAAGAAAAGGAGTAGGGGTAAATTCCCTCCCTTCTTGCAAGGTCTGCAAAATTATGTTCCAAACAAAAACCAAAAAACCACACACAACACACTTCTCACTTTTGGTCCAGGAAGCTTATTCAGTAAGAATATCCACAACTAAATATCATCTTCATATTTGAAAAAGAGCTAGTTTCCTGGGCTGATATCTGGAATGTGAAGGACTGTTCTCTCTACTCTTTGTGGGATACAGAGTTCTAAAGAATTAACATTTACTTGAACTTGCATTTCCCTTCCTTTTCTCAAACTTTGCATTGATATCCCTATGGTTTTCTCCTTTGATCCCCTTTTTATTTGTTCCCTTTCCTCACCTCCAGATAATCTTGTCAGCAAACAAATTCAGTAATAATTTACAAATCTGCCTCTATTCCAGAGTTAAAAATGTCATCTTATGTCTCCTTACATGTTGTAGTGGACGGTTCATCTCCTCAGCTCAAGCCCCACTGGACTAAAACAGATCCTTAAATTCTTTCCACTGGACCCTCTACCACCTCTCTCCTTGGTCTTTGGGGTACTCTGGCCTGTACCTCTCACCTAATCTTCAGCCAGACAGGTTTTCATGCCCAGACCACATTTAAATTTGGCACACTTTCTGTGTAACATCTCTGAAGCACAGATTTCATCCAACCAATTTTCTGTACTTCACAAATCAATTTCCGCAGGTAAAGGCATTTTTCTCCTGCTTCCTTCCAACCAGATCACAACTAAAAGGGTCATTTTTCCAGCCATTTTGACTGTCTTTGCAGCCATCCACTCATTGTGCCATTTCTGTGATCAGGAAGCTGAACAAGAAGTTACACTTTCTAGTTCAGTTCTAAACTGTAACTGAAGTCTCCCCCATTCACTTTCAGCAGAGGCTAAAATAACGATATGATTAAGATCAATAAGTGCCACCACTGTTCAGAGTCATCATAAGGAGCTGCAGGGTCTGCTGAACAGCACATCACGCTGCACAAGTACTCAAGCCAAACACACTGATGAGCCCCACAGTGAGGGAATCTCTCTCTCTCTACCTAAGACTCCCAGGCAAAATAGCAATATAAGCAGTAAATAATATAGAATAGCAACATATGGAACTGAGCCTTTACTTACCTACTGAAATACTTAAACCAGTTCGCTCTCTGATAGTTTGAAGAAGTTAAAGACAGAGAGGAAGATTAACTTTGAGGTTATTATTAGAATGCTCTGCCATTTTCAGCCTTAGCGCTGCACAAATACAAATTGCATTGCAGTGCAGAAATGAAGAAATTTTTAAAAGCCATCAGATTAATTATTATATATTTCATGTAACACCCTACACTGTGAGGAAGTCACGTACTGTAGAAGATACACACTGCTATTCAGCACGTTACAAAATATCCACGGTTTTAGTTACCTGTGCAACTGAAAAACTGAGACCGATTGTTTTCCCACTCTTTAAGAGATTCTGTAGTCTTCTACTATGGATAATGTTGTCTAGATAAGCCCAGAGCTTCTCAACAACTTCATCCTCCAGTTCAGGTTTCTTATTGTAGTATGAAACCAACGCATGGCTTACCCAATCGAGTAATACCTGTTAACAAAAGGTAAAAGAAGTAATCTTTCATAACCCCCATGTGAGAACAAGACAAAAGTAGTACCTCTTCACAATTACAGCACTCGTGCCTTGAGAACTGCTCTGTATCCAAGCAGAACAAGCGCTGAATGAGCAGAGAATTCCACCCTTGTAAGTTTTAACTAAGATCTAAATTCCTAAGAGCTTTCATTCTAAATTCAACATTGGCTCTGTGCTCCCCCTGTACCCTCCCAAGACAGCTTTCAAGAGTCAACATCCTAAGGCCCTTTCATCAGGGTATAATTCTGACAGTCAATACTGATTAGCAAACGTAGGCTTTTAAATCAGAACTTAAAGAATCAGATGGTTTTCACTTTCTGACAATTGGTATTCCTTTCACATCCTCCTCTTGGTATGTTTAAATTTACTACCAAGAAATTCAGGTCTAGGAATTTAGACATGTGCAAACTGGAAAAAGTTGAAACATATTCATTTAAATTATTGATTTCAAAATAAAATGATGGTGTATGGCTAGGTTTAATATTCCAAGTAACTGAAATAACAGGAACTCAAAACAGTGATGTCAGATGGTGCAAACACTAGACTCCACAAGACTACTAGGCTGGAGGAGCAGCAGCACAAGACAACCCTCACTCGGGGAAACATTGAATGGACCTTCAGAAAACAAGGTCAAAACAAAAGACTCGAGGGGAGAGGGTGGGTTCCAGGCATCTTCCAAGGAGATGTCTGTGAATCCAGACTGCATTCTTTCCATGTGCACAAATTTAGAGCACCGGGAAACATGCGTGTAGCTACCATCAGTTCCGCCACCCTAAAGTTCTTGTTCTTAACTATGGGCAGAAGCATCAAACTTTAGAGCATCCTGTATAGGATAAAATAAACAATGCACACAGCTCTGAAGACAATGGTTTCTCTTCTATCCGAAAGACAGAACACACACACTACCCTCTCTATAAGAAAGACTCTTTCTTCCTGCCCTAATGCAGATCCTTCTGCCGAAGCTACTTGAAAGATGATGCTACGAAAACATTTCCCACAACCACACAGAAATCGAGAGCCACCCCCCATTCACCATCGGAGCTATATTTGCACTACTACCTAGGGTCAAAAGTTTAAGCAACTAGATATGGATTTTGTGAACCAATTCATCCTCAACAGCAATGAATTATTGGGAATTTTTTGTCTTTGCTGTTTACCACTAAAAGGTACTTACTTGCTCTTTATTTGGAAGAACGCACTGGTGAGAAATCCACGCAAAATGGGCTAGTTTGAGTTTGTCTTCCCAAGAAGTCTTGGCGCTTTTCAGCTTCAGGTAAATCCCAGAGTAGATCGCTGCCATGGGGCCAGCACACGGGCCTCCAAAGGCGAAGAGAGACGACTGAAAGAAACGCCAAAGAGAAGGCGGTAGGGCGGGAAGGCGGCCGCGCACCCACCGCTCAGGGCCCAACCGCCCCCCCGCCCGCCTCCCCCTCAGCGGGCCGCGCCAGGCCCCGCACACCCCCGCTCCCCAGGCCTCCCCGGCGCCCACCTCTCCCCCACCGGTCCCTTCCCCCCTCGCCGGGCCCAGCCGGTACCGCCCGGCCCTCACCGCCCCGCCGGGCACACGCCGCGCGCTCCGCCCGCCCTCCCCGCCGACCTCTGTCCCCGCCAGGCAGCGCCAGCCGATCGCCGATCGCGGGAGGCGGCGCGGGGGGGGCTCGCGCCCATTGGCGGCCGCAGGGCGCCTGCGCACGGGGCGGCCCCCGCCCCGCTCCCCCCGCGCTCCGCGCCCTCCCGCCGCCCGCCGCGGCGTGTGTCAGCCAGCCATGGAGCGGCCGCCGCCGGCCGCCGCCGGCCCGCGGGCAGCACCGGCCGCGCCAGCGCCACCACCACCACCGGCACCCAGGGGAGGCGGCAGCGGCGGCGCGCCCGCCGGCAGCGCCTGGCGCCGCTGGGCGCAGTGACAGCGCCCCCCCGGCCCCGCCGGCCCCCGCCTCCCGCCGCCGCCGCCTGCGATGCTCAGTGAGTGGCGGGGAGCGGGGAGCGGGGGCCGGCGCGGGGCTGCGGCCGAGGCCCGCGCGGGGCCGGGGCCGGGGCGGGGGAGCGCGGGGGGAGCGGCGCCGGCCGGCGGCGGGAGCGGGCCCGGGCGTCCCGCCGGGCCGCCTCGTGGCGGAGGCCCGCAGGCCCGGCCCGGCCCGGCCCGGCAGGCGGCTCCCGGGAGGCCGGCGGGCCCCGGGGGGGGCCTCGGGCACGGCCGCGGCCCTCGAGGGCAGCCGCGGGGGAGGGCAGGGCCGGGCGCCTGCCCTGCGCCCGGAGGTGGCGGGGTGGGCTCGTCTCGTTGCGGTGGTTTTTTCCCTTGAAAAGTGCGTGGGTTTAATGTGCTGCTGCTGCTCTCGCACCTCTTCCCTTTTCTTTTCCCCCCCTTTTTTTTTTTTGTTTTTAATTCCGATGGGGGAAGACTTTCGCTTTCGCGTCCCTTCCGCGGGCGCCCTTCAGTTCCCCACCCGTGAGCCTTCCCCGGGCGGCGGCGGCGGCGGCCCCAGAGGCGCTGGGGCCGGGCGAGGGGCTCCGCAGCCGGGGCTCCTGGCGCTGGCCCGGGCTCCCGGCGGCGGCGGGGCCGGGTCCGGCAGCCCCGCCCTGCGGAGCCCGGGTCGGGTGGCGGCGGCTGAAGGCGCAAGGTGCCGTGCTGCGGGCGGGGGCGAAGCCTGTCCCGCCGGGGCGGCGCGCAGCAGGGCGAAACGGGCGAACCGCGCTGTCTTCGGGGGGGGGACGGACGGACCCAACGTTGTGGAGTTGGCAAAGCTTAATCCGTGGACGGTGAGCCAAATCTAGGTCCGATGCAAATGGATACAGGCTCTTCTGAAATCACAGCTGTTTCCTCTCCTTCGCCTGCTCCGTAGTCCCTGCTGTCTGCAGCGCTTTCCCTGTTTTGCACCACCGCCGCGCCGAGTCTCCATGTCAACTTGCCGTGTTTACGTCCCCGTTCTTCTGAGCTGCAGCCGCTGTGTGTGTGAAGTCTCTCAGCTCTGGGTTCTGAGCTTCGTATCAGTTTATCCTTACCTGGTTTATTCTGAAACTTTGTAAGTCTTAGGTTAACTTAATGTCACAAAATTAAAAATTAAGTGGTTTAGTATTGTTGGTAGACTCCAAATTTCACCCGTAGTGATAAGAGATGAAAGACGGTACTTCCCTGTCCACAACTGAGGCCTGAGACACAGTTCTCGGTAGAGAATATTCAAAATGTGCTTTTTTGTGGATTGTTTTATTGTTTGGTTTTTTTTTTTTCTTTAAGATTGCTTATCCTTGGTTCTTCTCTGATGCTCACAGGTTTTTCCTCAGTCTGTTGGAAGGAAGAGACTGCTGTCCCACCGTCAGGACAGCGTATTTAAAAGCAGCGTTTCCAACGCTAGTTTTCAAGCTCTTTTTTGTATGTCTGCTGGTAATATTTCAAGGCCGTGGAATCTGCCTAAACCTGTACCTGAGATGTAGCATAGGCAGGAAATTAATTTCCTTGGCCCAATCCTTAGTATACAACTAATTTCCAGCTTTCCTAGGAAAGAGGAACTTGTGATGTGTTTTGTATGATCAGTCTCTCTGGGTTTCTTCAGTGTTTTGGGTTCCTCAAAAAAAAGTTAACCTAATATCCTTTTCTTTTTTTTTTTTTTTTTTTTTGGTGCTCCAGTTTCTGACACCGCAGAAGACACTGCATTGTAGCTGTGCAGACTCCTGATGTGACCTTTCTTCTCTCCTTCCTTATGTATTTTGCTTATCAGTAAAAACAGTTCATGACATTAGTATTTATTGTCCTCTCTGGCTGTCTGAGAAGAACGAGGCAGCTGGGACTTCGGAACAATTGTTTCAAGCTTTCTGCAGGCATGGACAGGGAACACTATTTGCCTTCAGTTTGCTTCATGTTTTGGAGATTATCTTCAGCAATGAGAGCTAGAGTCTTAAAATTGATTGGAGGTTAAAATGGCAGGCTTGTCCTTATTTGCCTTTAAATTCTGTATCATTGACCTGTTGTGAACTGTCTCAGCTTGAACCTAGTTAAAGGCATTTTGGCAGGCTGTCCTTATGTTTATTTTATGATATACACTAATTTTGAGGGCTTGATAAAGAATATTTGTAGGAATGCTGGTTTTGCTCTTCTTGCACTTTTCATGAACGCTTTCCCTGCTCCTGTGACATTGCTCTTCGTCATGCTGGGGGTGAAGTATAAAGGCAAAGTGAACGAAGAAACAAACACCTGAAATGAAAGTAGGGGTGATAGCGTGTCTGATGCCCATGGGTGTTTCTTGGTGCAGATGCGTTTCCTGTAAGGTAGTTCCTGTTCTGTCACCTGGGAGTAGGGACAGAAATCTCCTTGAGATCCACTACTGTGACTGCTGGGAGGAGTATACAAGGTATGTGAAGGGAGCAAGAAACTGCACAGATTGTATAAAGCAGCTGCACATGCCACGTAGTTAATCTTGGCTGAAGAAATTGGGGCTTCCCTGTTATCCCCAAAGCTCTGAAAAAGGTTGGATTTGAATCAGCTGCCAGCGACCGCTCCTTTCCCAGGCCCTTCTCTCTTGCTGCTGAAATGTCCAGTCCTGATGTTAAATTTGAGACTACTGGGTAACCTACTGCTTTTTTTGCTTATCATTTAAAATTTACCATTTTCTCTGTTGGTCACCTGCTCGTTCAGCAGCTTGAAAAGGCTGATCTCAGTGCTTCTCTTGTTTGTCACTGTCACTTCAAAGGATCCTCTGGAGTTCTGCATCTTTCACACACCAGTTTTTGGTTTCTGTGATCCATTATGAGGACTTATCTGTACTTGCCTGCTGTCCCATAATGAATAAGGATTTTCTCATCAAATGTAACCTAGCACAAATTGATCGCGTAACTGAAGCAAAAAAGCATGGGCAAGGATATTTCTAGATGCTTGCTCTTTGAACCACAGACCCAAGGCCGATTTGCAGAGTTTTGACTGGCTAAACCACTTCAGAAACATTTAGTTGAATCTGTTCTGTGCCATTTTGGGAGTCAGTTTCTTTTGGATTATAAGCCAAATACAATAATTTAGATGCAGTCTCTCCAAAATGGTTTCTAGACCTGAAATAAGCATCTATGAGAGCATCTCAAATATAATTAAGTTGCTGGCCAAATCTAAGCTGTAAGGCAGACTGCATGCAGAGGCGTTAGTGTGGACCTGAGCAAATCACCTGTACGTGAGTCCATACTGCTAGCTGGAATGCAGAATGGTAACATAATACATTGCGAAGTTTAGTTAAGGGTGTTTTTTAAGAGGGTGCTAAGATGCTGGTCCATCCCTGTGTCCACCCTTCTTCATGGTCTTTGTTAGAATTCTGTCTTTCCTACAGTTTTGTGCAACAGAAGAAGTGTTATATTTGAGACAGCGTAAGTCTCGGATATAATTTCTTTAATTGCAAGGAAGATGAAAAGGAAGTTTGCTTTTGGAGTGGAAAAAGTTGTGGTTGAAACTCATGATTTTAATGGGTCTATCTGGAAAAGCTTTGAAAACTCCACACCTGTTGATGCCCCTTCCCCACCCTCAACAGTTATTTCACCTGTGAGAACAAATGGAAATCTTTTTAAGGTTTTCACGAAAGCTATGCTTTGGGTTTGCAATTCCACGTATGTGTTTAAAGTTACTTTTGCTGAAACCTTGCATCCCCGTCTGCTTGGAACTTCACAGAGGGCTTATTGTTCTAACAACTGGGATAAGCACTAAAGTGTGCATGGGTATTAGAAAAGGCTCATTTATGATCATATTTTTAAAGCTGTCATTTTGTTAGAAATACGGTTCTTACAAGGGGGGGAAGGGCATCCTTGTCTGTCTCTGAGCAGCTGTGTTTCATCAGATTGAGCTACTCAAACCAGAAAGCATGTGCACTTGTAAAATGTATGCAGGTCATTGGTAGCAGGGCTGTAAGGTGTAGAACTATTTTGAGGCAGGCTTCGCCTATTATTCTGGTACAATAAAACTTACTTAGTTCTGCTTTATTTAAAGCCTTTTAGGTTATCTAAACTTCTCTGTAAAATCGATGGCTATTGCAAAGGCTTGGTGGCAGTCAGGGACAACTCAAAGAGCAAGGGAGCTATTGCATTCATCTTACTGAGGCTCTCTATTACAAGCCAGAGGCTAAAAGCTAGCATTGGGCTCCTTTTGGTTTTGAGATACTACCAAGTGGTGTTTGTGAGGAGGGCTTTTAAAATTTATATAAAGGAAACTTCAACTGATTTTTTTTTTTTTTTTTTTTAACTTTTGTAGGAGGGAAGTCTAGATAAATGGGGGCAGGTGAAAAAGGCAGAAGGCTTTGCTTTTGTTTTAATTTCCCTGTTTTTTTTTCTGGGAACTTACCTGACTGAAGTGCCAGAAGTCTGGCTCTGACCTTTAAGTTCCGGTGATAAGCTGTTGCTTCTTGGACTTCCCAGATAGGTGTCCTATTTAAAGCATTATGTTTCTCAAATTTCCTTCTTTGTATATTAATTTATCATTCCCTTGACTCTTCTGGAATTGTTTTGTTGGTTGGTCAAGCAGAGGAATCAGAAAATGACTGAAGAATACCTGAACTGCTGCTGTAAAAAGGCAAGAAGAAGCTTTCCCTTTTTGTGAGTTATTTTTAACAAAAACAAATGCTTCAGCTCACCGCTGCAGTTTCAGTCCAGAATCCTCAAGAGTATTTTTGATTCCTCCATGAAATTAGTAGAATTAGGCAGCAAAATATCTTCAGGGATCTGATTCAAAGTGTCTAGTTACGCCTTAGTACTGAAAGGCAAATGCCTAACGGTTTTGTTTCATACTTCAGTAATGAAGTTGTTTGACTTCAGCAATGGAAATACTGAGCCGTTTGTCTTCTACCAGTTTTAGTACAGCTATGGTGTATGTTGATCTTGGTGTATACCTACGCAGCAAGAGCCTCATCATCTCTTTTCTTTTCTTTTGAGGTCATGAAACGCGTACGCACAGAACAGATTCAGATGGCAGTGTCCTGCTACCTCAAGCGCCGTCAGTATGTGGACTCGGAAGGTCCCCTAAAACAAGGGCTGAGGCTGTGTCAGACTGCTGAAGAGATGGCAGCTAATCTCACAGGTAATCCTATCATATTTTCCATGCGTGCTTCTTGGCAGAGTTGTGACAAGTGTGAGTATGTATATTGGTAACTACATGAATTTGTCTGCACGTATAGACAGCTCTCCTTTTGAAATAAATAAATTTCCCAGTGTGAAGTTGGCGTGAGTTATGAACTTTTGAAGAATGAAAATGTGGACGGAAGTATTACAAGGCGAGATTCACGGTCAGTGAAACAGCAGGCTGAAATACCCAGTCAGGATAGTGGAAAATGTGTATGTTGTATCCCAAAGAACATGAAGTCTGGTGAGTAGTGGAGCTTTGGGACGGAAGTGAGAAGAACCTAGACGAGGAATTAAGTAGAAGGAGGAAAATCTGTTGTACCTCTGTACTCCAGGAGAACTATGTCATGTGAAATGGAAGTGATACAGGCTGTCTCTTTCTCTGGCCTAGTCAGCTTTCTAGTTGTGAAAGCTCTGCTCTGTCACTTGGAAAAAAAAAAAAAACCTTCAATGGATGAGACAGTTTATCTCCCTACATTTCCCTTTCTCCTCTGTCTTAAAGGCTTCTGAATCCTGTTACACTACCTGCTTTTCAAATCCTGTCTGTGACAGTCTTCACTGTAATTATTGTTATAACAAACTACGCTACTGCTTGAGCATGTACAAATATTGAAAGGGTGCAAGCAATGTGGAGGTTACAAAGATTAAATTTACTTGTAAAAGTAATAGAAAATACCGGGCTGACCTTTGGGTGAAAATGCAAGGAGGAAATATTTTCTGTTGATGAAACTGCATAGATTGTGACAGTGTCCCAGGCTAAGAGTGGTGAAGACCTTAGTTACTTGTGATACAACTTGATTTGATAAAACATTAGCTGCTGTATAACTGTGCCTGTAGCTAGACAAGATTGAATGTCAAAATAGCTCTTTCCACCTCTAGAGTGTTTTGCCATAGTTACAATCCAAAGATGAGTGACTTGTGGGTGAATGTCCAGGCTGACTCTCTCAGGGGCCTGAAGGAAATTGGGTAATGTTTCGTTATGAGAAGTAACTTACATCTTCTTAGTACTTTTCATTTCTGTGCTGTTTTCAGAGTAACTATCGGAAGTTTGTTGCAACTCCCTGAAATAATACTGGGGGAGATGGGGAGGGAATGAAACCAAAGTAAAATGCTGAATTGTTTTTGATGGGAGATTTTACAGGAGAAGTGGGTAGAAAGGTCAGTGTCGAAATGGGATTAGAACGTGGGACCAATCCATACCAGGAGGACACAAGAGTATCTGACGTAGGAGACATGAATTGGATTGCAAGCCCTTGAATTTGCATATGGCATCACGCAGGGAAAAAAAAAAGTTTCAGTACAGAGTGTGAATGAGTGTGTGATTGGGTTTTGTCTTTTTACTAATCCTCCACCAAATGCTATTACTAAATTTCTTATTAGTCGGTATCCTCTTGCCAGTGCACGGGTTTTGTGGCTGGTGATTCAGAACTTAGTCATCAGTTTTCGTTAGAACTGAAAATGGTCTGCTCTTATGTATTCAGCTGCTTACTACTGTTTCTTGTCAAACATGCTCATAGTAAGCTGTCAGTGAGTATGCTGCAGTTCCGTGAATGACTGTCGAAAAAGAAAAACCCAGCTTGTACTTGTTCTGAGAACAGAGGCTGAAAATACTTTCTGCTGCAGTCATCATAGTTTGGCAAACTGAATAAAAACTGACTAGATTCTAAAGCCTGCATTGCTTTATTTCAGGGAAAGCGATCAAATATTTTTGTCTGAAGACGTCTTTGCTTGTTCCTTAAAAAATTCACCTCGCTTTTTCTGTTCAGCTCTTTTCTTCTGTTTGACTTCTAAATTAACCAGCCTGTATAAATGGGAGAGTTGCTTACTTCTGTCTTCAATTCTGTGACTACTTCTTTTACAGTGAAGAGTGTCCTCTCGTTTTGCTTTTAAATAGTTTTGTTTCTCAGTTTTACCTCAGCATTTCTTTTTGACTTCTTCCAGAGTCTCTTCAGTTCAGCCCTTCTGTGTTGCTTGATATACTTGCTCTATCTGTACAGCTCTGTTTTCACAGAATCATGGAACAGCCCAAGCTGGAAGGGACCTCAAAAGATCATCTGGCCCAACCTTTCATGGGAAAGGGAGCCCAGATGAGATTATCTAGCACGCTGTCTGATCGCATCTGCAGTAAAATACAGCACAGAACTCCCTTGTGGCTATCCCGTATTTCTGTACAACACTAGAAGAATATTTGAGGACAGAATGAGTGACCTAAGGAACAGGTTCCTATAATATTGCCCGTAGTATACTATCGACACATAGGACTATCTGAAATAATGTAAAATTATACATCATCACACTCACGTAAAAGAGGAATCAGTAGCTGTGAAACAGCGTTTACAGTAGCCCCTCATTTGTTAGCTGGAAGCAATGCTGCTCATAGCCAACACATGAGACCAGGATGCTGCTGTCCATATCCCTGAGTTCAGAGTGAGTTGCTTTGAATTTGCAGTCAGGTCGCATAGCTGGCTGCAGTTACTGGAAGTGAAGTCAAGGAGCAGGTGTTTCCAGTAGATGTTCTTATGACCACTGGGGAAGGTGGAAAAGAAAGTATGGTAGGTTTATTAATGTATTAGAAGGATATGGCCAGTGTTTTATTTGCACCAGGAGAAAAATACGCCTGAAAATTTCTTCTCTTGTTTTGGAATCAGGTGAGCTCTTGATCCCTTTTGCAGTTCTGGTTGGTGTAAAGTCTTGGGAAGGAAACGAATTAGAATTTGCACTTGTTATAATTGGTATGTAGGGTTCGGTTACCATTTGTTTGATGGGAATAAGCTCTAGCATCATTACTGGAACAGTAGGGCATAGTGATTGCCCAGTCAGACTGCACCAGGATAGGTAGCCAGAGATGATGTTCCTCTTTCTGAAGCATGAAGTACATCTTAATTTTGGAATTAAGTTGCTTATACAGAGAACGTTAAATACGTGGCATGGAGGGAGCACTTCATAAAGCCAAGGACCGTAATTTGTGCTTGCATGGCACGAGCAAGGTGGCAAGTCATTCCTGTTCCTGCTGAAGCGAGGCCACCAGAACTCTGTGAAGAGTTGACCCTCATATGTAACCCTGTGGCACAGCATAAAAGACAGGCCCTTGTATGTCTGGTTTTCTTTGCTTTTACAATGAGTAGTATGTGTGACATTGAAAACTGCCGCTAACACTAAACATTTTTGAGTTACTGCATGTGTGTGCATGCAGTTTACTTTCTTATGCTGAATATTGACTATCTAAAATTTTAAGTTGGAATAGCAGAGTTTTTTACGTTAGCCGTTAAGTAATACCAGTATGTGAGCCTGGAGTTCTTACCAGCTTTGAGTTTCTGAAGCAGGCAGGCTGTAGAAAGTGCAGTGTATCTGTACTTTCAACAGGTTATATTTGTTTGTTTTGAAACTGATTTGAGTGAAGGTAGGGTATTGGTGCTGGAATCTGTATTTGTTTTTTTCCCATGAGAGGATGGTAAGCACAGCGCAGTGCTCTGTTTCCAAAGCTGAATTCAGCTTGCCCTGGAGAGTTGGTAAACATACCTCCTGTATTTCCATAAGCTCCGGGAAAATAGACCTGTGTCTTACCAGAGGGAGGGGAGAATAGTGACAGGCTGCCTGTACACCATGTGCTGATCTCTTTCTAATTAGAAGCATTGAGAGGAGCTGGAGGCTGGCCTATCTCTCTTTAGCATGTGAAAATTTGATGATGTTGTTTATAGACTTCCAGGGCTGTCGGAGTTGTGCCTCTGTGCGCGAGCCAAATGCTGGAACAAAAAGTGATCAATCAGGACTAGGAAGGCAGAGAGAGGGGATGGAAAGTGGTGGGGGGCAGGGGAGACTGAAAGAAGCTGAAGGAGTTGAAAGTGAGAGTAAGAAAAATAGGTTTTGTGGAGGGGAAAACAGTTAGGAATTAAAAAAAGATTAGGAAAGGAAAATGGAGTGAAACTGCTTGCCCTGTTGTGCTTTTCTTAGAAGAGCAAATGAATTAACATATTAGTTAAAATTTAGAAATGTAAATTTTGTAACTTGTGTTTGTAATCACTGGTATTTATATATGCTTAGGGTATGTTGGTGGGTGTCTGTAAACTTGCACGAAGTCCCCTGTCAAATGAGGGGTTAGCAGAAGAGCAAAGGTTGGGTGCCAGAGAAAGAAAAGCCAGTTACCTTTCTAAATAGTTCAGAACCACTTTTACCAGAGTTGATACTGGTTCTGAAAATCAGTTTAACACCGTCTTAGGAGACTGTAACGACTGGGTTTGCGGTCAGATACCAGCTGCCCTTTAACCTAAAATCCTCAGCAAGCAGGAGACATTTTGATTAAAAACTAGTGTTTGCTTAGAGATTCAGTGTGTTTCCACCACCACCTCAGGGAGACTAGCAAATGATAATGATTATAATTTGTAGTAAATGATAATGACTGGGGCAAGGAATTTGAGACTCTGAAGTAGTGTCGCTGCAGACCCTTTGTCCGTGATGGGTGGTGGGTCCCACTGAAAAAGAAATTTTGTTTTGGAGGAAGTTGTAGATTCATTTCCTCATCTTTTCTGAGTGCAAAATAGTAAAACTGCTGAGTATCTTGTAAAAGTGTGAAGGGATCTGTGACGGTGTTACTTGTGAGTTTCTTGGGAACTTCAGATTGTATTTGAAAATGTAAAAATCTGTTCTGGGCGGAGCAGGTGAGTTGCTGAGCTTGCGGGGGGGGTTGTGTGTTAAGCTTTCAGTATATTTTCTCATTCATGATCTGTCTAGGTTGTTAATGCCATGTTTAGATGCTTTGGACTACGTCATCCCTGGACAGTTTGAAAAATGAAATGTCATCCTGGTGGCTGCATTACCTTGGATTTTATGAGAAGCTTTGCTTCCAGACATACATGCAAAACTCCTTAAATCCTTACTTAATTTTACTTATTTTATTTCACAGTCCAATCTGAATCTGGTTGTGCCAACGTTGTGTCTGCAGCTCCCTGCCTGGCGGAGCCACAGCAATATGAAGTACAATTTGGACGATTACGCAATTTTCTCACAGGTAAATATCAGGAAGCCAGGAAGAGGAAAGTAGCAGATTTTTTTGTCATTTCAATTAGTAAAGGACAGTATAATAAAATTAAAAATCATGTCTCTAACAATTTTTCAATTTCTAGTTTTGAGATTTCAATTACTACAATTAGAAATATTTAATTTTTCTTTTTCTTTCCTTTTTTTTTTTGGTTGCCCGAGTGCTGAGTACCTTTGACTTTTGTAGATAGCTGTCTGTTTGCCCTTTCTTGTTCAGACATTTGGGCTTTGTATATGTGTAGATCTTCTAGACAACATTATACATGTACAGGGCAAGAAGGAAGATTCAAGTCTTACGTGAAAGGCAGGTAACTCAGAAATGAACGTAGTTCTTTGCTGTCTTCTAGGTTAGGGGTTTTAATTTTATTCATAATTGGCTGCTTTTTATGATGGTCTAGATTTTTAAGGCGGAACTTGTTCCCTTAAATTTACCTGTACTGGCTTTGAGACTGGAGGTATGTGACAGAAAGGAAAAAAATTCTCATTCTGTAGTGTGATGCAGAAGACAATAATGATTTTTTTTATTTATTTAAAAAAGGAAAAAAAAAAAAGGACTTCTGGGAATGTCCTTAGTTCTTCTATGAGTCCCAAATACAGGAAGAAGAAAGCAGATAGGATTTTTAGATAACAGTACCAAGGAAAGTGAGGTTGCCACTCCTCCCACCTTTGGGCACATCTACATTTGTCCGGTGTAGGAATTTGATGCCAGTGTGCATAACACTAGGATTAATATTCCTGATAGTTGTTAAAGGGAAAGGGAGGGAGGCAGGCAGGAAGACAGAGGTGGAAAAGAGTGCCTTGGTCTTAGGCTTGCCACCTAGAGCAGTCCAACACCACTGCACTCTAGTATTGGGGGTAAATTTGTGTGGTTTAATAGATTTTTGAGAAGTATGACTGCTCTGTGTTCAGTGGCTTAAGTATTGCTTGGGCAAGTGCTAGGCATGGTTTTGGTGTTCATGTCGACTGCATCTTTTTTTCGTCCCCCTTGCTCAGTTTTGATTTCTTACTCCCTTGCAGAAACAGAAGCAGTTCATGTGTGTAACTTGCCAGCCATCCACAAGGCACAGCAGGACACTTCCCATTCCTGTGATGCCTGCCTCCAGGGGCGCTGAGGAGTGGGCAGGGCCTAGGACCACTGAATAATTGAGGAATTACTCTAGAGATCTCTAGTTCAACCTGCTGCTCAAAGCAGGGCAAGGTCACAGTTTGATCAGGTTGCTCAGGTCCTTGTCCAGCCAGGTTTTGAAAATCAAAAAGTGTGGAGATGGCACTACCTACAGCTCTGGGTCCCAGCTGCAGGGCTGAGCGATTTGGTGAGAATTTCCCTTGCAGCAGCTTGCCTGTTGTCCTTTCACTGAGCACCTCTGAGAAGAGGCTGGCTTCTTTTCCTCCATAATGTCCAACTGGGTACTGAAGGCAGCAGCTAGATACCCCCTTAATCTTCTCCAGGCCAGACAAACCCAGCTTCCGTAACCTCTCTCCATGTGTTCGTGGGGAACATTTTCTTTGTTTCTGTCTCTGCCAACTTCCCATCTCTTCCCTTTTTCCCCCACTGTAGTGTAAGAACATTCCCCTTGTTGCATTTCTGGACTAGAGCGCTTGCAGAGAAAGGAGCAGCTGCTAGCAGCTTACTGCTTTTACTACATACAGACCACTGGTTTCACTGGGTTTGGCCCAGTTTCAGTGGGACAGAAAGGAGAATGACGCCTAAGTATGCAAATACCGTATGTATATACTGCACACCACACACACACGCTGTAGTCACTCATATAGAAATGGGAGAGAGGCACAGCATGGACCGGAGAAAGTCTGGACAGGTGCTCAACAGGAGAGGAAAAATAACCTAGTGGAAAAGGGAAAAAAGAGTGTGCATTGGTGAGTGACAGGAGGGAAGAACAAGCTGAAAAGAAGCAATGCTGTTTGAAGATCAGCAATGCTGTTTGGGGATCAGCAATGCCTATTTTGTTCCAGTAATTTGGACCATTTGGGCCTCCAGTAACTCATTGTTGTGGCCCTGTGCGCTACCATGGTGTTCTGCTGCAGGGCTCCGCTCCTTACTGCTCCCTGCAGCTGGCTGAACGTGGCGGGGAAGCAGCCCCAAGAAGCTGGTGAAGGAGGGGTGGAGCTGTTCCACAGATTAGTCTCGGCAAGGTACAGGACAGCCTAATCGGGAGTTTGTTACACTGTGTACTAGGAATTACTGCTGGGATTTGCCTTGGCAGAGAGGGGGGGGGAGAGAGAGAGAGAGAGAGAGAGAAAGCATGCATATGAGCCGGCACAGAAATAAAAAAAGAGCACAGCATATTGCAGTACGTTTTGGAAACTGTAGCTTCCTTTTCCCTGGAGACAAATCAGTTCCATCTGAAGCACCACATGCAAGTTTTGTTGAAGCTGAGAGGAAAAAAAGTCACCAGAGATCAGGCCCGGCACAAGCTAGGTAAATAATTTTGACTTAAACACGTTAAATACTATTTTAAATATAATGAGTGAATTTTAAAGGTCATTTATTGCAATAAACAGAGGGCATAGTTTTTCTTTTTAAATACATAGGGGAAAGATTCAGCTGTCATGTAGTTTGAGGTGGTATTTTAATAGCTGGCCCACACCTAAAAAGGGTTTTGAAATCTCTGCGTTTTATTCTGACAGCATACCTCACTGACTTGAAAACCTCTCTTTGGATCTGTAACAGGTACTGTGTATCCCCTTTTGGTGACAGAAGAGGTTCATTTAGATGCACCAACAAAAGTCTCCTCTTGCTTGCTCTCTGATGCCACTGTCAAGGCTTTTTGCAGTAGTTGTCCTTGCTCTGTTTTACTCCCAGTAGAAAGTGGATTGAGAAATCATTCAAAGTTTGTTGCTGTTTTTTATGTAGATTCAGATTCTCAGCACAGCCATGAAGTGATGCCTCTTCTGTATCCCCTCTTCGTCTACCTCCATCTGAACATGGTCCAGAATGGCCTAAAAAGCACAGTGGACAGTTTTTACAGCCGCTTCCATGGCATGTTCTTGCAGAATGCCAGCCAGAAGGATATCATTGAGCAGTTGCAGACAACCATGACTATTCAAGATATCCTGTCCAACTTGAAGCTCCGGGCTTTTCTGGACAACAAATACGTCATCCGTCTTCAAGAGGACAGCTACAACTACCTTCTTCGCTACCTCCAAAGTGACAACAACAACGCCCTGTGCAAAGTCCTGACCTTGCACATTCACCTGGATGTGCAGCCCGCCAAGAGGACCGACTACCAGCTCTACGCTGGTGGGAGCTCCTCTCGCAACGAAAGCAATGGCCTGGAACCCAGCGACGTGCCGGCTTCCATTCTGCAGAACGAGGCAGCGCTGGATTTACTGCAGGACAGCATTAAACGTGTCAAGGACGGGCCCCCTTCCTTAACGACCATCTGTTTCTATGCCTTCTATAACACGGAGCAGTTGCTGAACACTGCAGAGATTTCACCAAATAGCAAGCTGCTCGCTGCTGGGTTCGATAATTCGTGTGTGAAGCTGTGGAGCCTGCGTTCCAGGAAGTTAAAATCTGAGCCCCACCTTGTTGATGTGTCCCGCATTCGCCTGGCTTGTGACATCTTGGATGAGGAGGTCTGGATACCCTTTTTTTCCCTCTCTCCTACCCTTTCTGCCGAGGTATTTTGTGGAGTATCTAGTAATGTCTTAGGGGACTGGGAGGCTGTTCCACGACCTGCCTGCCTTCATGCACAGATTTTATAGCCTACCCTCGTCCTTGTTCTTTCCTGCAGTGGTTATAAATGCTGCACTGAGGTGCAATGAGTTTGTGCTCGGGTCATAGTTTGTTAGTCCTAGGTGCTGATCTCCTCCAGCTGTCCTTGAACAGATGACAGTACACAAGCAGCCTGGTATGGACAGGTGACTAGAGAGGCTCCCTTCTCTGAGGAGCATGGAGCCTTCTTATGGATGGGAAGAGGAAACAAGGAGATGTGGGCAGTAAAAACACACTGTGGTGAATGAAAACTAGAAGAAAAACAGCTCAGAACAACCAGTCAGAGGGGTAGAGAGAAGGGGAGAAACGCAGGAAGAGGAAAATAAAGACAAAGTAAGGAAGGAGCCAAAGGAGGCTGGTCTGAGGCCTCAGGAAGAAGGAGGGATGTCTAAGTGCAAAACTGTATTTAAGGAATCACCTTAACCAGAGGTGAAGAGTTAGCATGGAAGAATGATGCAAATGTCTCTGTTAAGGAATCTACAGTGTAGAAACTGCAGAGACTTCCCACTCTGGAGTGCTGGAGACAAGGACAGGGATGTGTGTGTGCCTTCACATGCCAGGCTAGATAGCATCTTCTAGTTTACTCTTTTTTTTTGCCTTCTAGTCATGCCCTTCCTCTGCTCTCACCACAGCTGCCCAGGTAGCATCTTATATCTGGTTAGAGATCAGAATTTGTGACTCTTCCTTTGTTTAATCACTACCCTCTTGGGGGGGGGGAAGAAAAAGCCTCATTTGTTCTTGTGTTGAGTGTTTAGCAGGAGAAACATCCTTTTTTCCACTGTTTTTTTCCTTCCTCTCATAAAAAATACCTAGTGGCAGGGTTCTGTTTATTTTGGAAGAGTGCAGAGAGCTTGCTGTATGCAGGGATCTATGCTTGGGGATTGCTTTGTTAGTCAGTTTGAGAACTAGAGGCAGGCATTCAGGTGAGATAGCACAAGGGCATGCTCACCGCTTCCCAGGTTAACCCTTTCTGCAGAGTGAGCAGGTAAGTGGGTCAGACTAGCCCAAGATGGAGCTATGGACTTTTTCATTATAAGCTGCAAGAGTTCATAGGACACGTGACTTGTGTGTATTGCCTGTCATGGAAACCAAATGTCAATAACCTGTGACAGAGGAGAATTTCTCTGCTAATCAGCAAGTCACCTCCTTTGGCTCCAGACTACAGAAAAGTGAGATATTGTGAGGTTATCAGGAGTGTGTATTAGCTTTTTTTGGCACGTAGGCACATACTTGTGTATTGTACATGTCTTATGAAGTGGCTGTGGAAGCTTGAGTACAAATGGCTCTCATTGGCTATTTAATATTTTGTGTGTCCTGCAGTATTTATGCACAGGTCTAAAACCAAAAACTGATCAAAGGCCAGCACAGATCAAAGTCGTCATTGCCCTGAATAACTTCACCACTGACAAAAAAATAGTGACCTGACCAGGAGTTCAAAGTTAAGGGGGGATTACCAGCCTGAATGCACTTCTGGTTACGTGTCCCAAATGTAAACAAAAGCCTATTGACTACAAAGGAAATAAATTCCAGTATCTGGGAGTCCTAAGTGAAAATACACAGGCACCCATGGGGTTGCAGGTGGGAACAGACCAGCACCCGCTTGGGTGCCATGGGAGTAGAAGTCACAGATACTAAGACAGACCAAACAAGACGGCCCTGACCGGGCTGCAGTCATCGGTAATGCAGCTCAGCGTGAACAGGGGCTGTGTTTCAGACCGTCACTGCAGTATGATAAGCAACAATTCACAGTGATAAATCTGATGAAAACTTTGTCAAAGAACAAGAATCCTGAATGTGCTTTGACATTACCTCACTGAGTTCTGTAGAATAACTTGTGAGGATGTTAAACTTGGCTGGGTTTTGTAAGGTTTCTAAATTTTGTTTGTTTTGGTTGATTTCTGTATGGTGTAATTAGCTTTGCATACTGTATTGAAATAGTAGTGCCTGAAATAATTAATCTTCAGCTTGGTTTCTGATTTGCTGCAAGCGAATAGGTCCTCCTGTTTATGAAGACACAGAAGTCTAAAACTGCTAGTTTTGGTGGATCTTGTTCAGGGTGGCACTAAAACTACACTATTGGGTTTATTAACTCTTTTTGTGTGTGTGTGTATATATATATATATATAAAAAAAAATGAGGTTGAAACTTGGCAAAAGTGTTAGAGAATGACATTTTTTTCCTAGTCCCTGTAAAGCCTTTGTGTCAGTAAGGTCAAAGTCGTCTACTAGGTGCAGTTTTAGTAAATTCTGCTCAGTGTGATGCCCCAGTGCACTTCACCAGTATTGTCTTGCTTGTTGGAAACAGGGAGAGGCTTACTATTTTGGGATAAAGTAATTCCATTTTCTTTATAGTAGCATCTCACACATGCCACTTCATAGTCTCTCGTACTTAAGGTCCAGGGTAAAAATGCAGTTACGCAGCTGTGCAAATGGATGTATTGTTTGTCTCTTTGCAATTTTGCCATGCTCATCACTGGTACTACATAAATCAACAACAGAAAATAATAGCCTCCATTCCAAGCCACAGGAGTGGCAGCCTTTAAATCCTGTAAAGACTAAGACTTGACCCCATTCAGCTCTGCTTCTAAGATTCTGCTTTTAAGTGGCAGTGGTCCTTCCAAGTGGTAGTGAGCGGGGATGATGCTGACTTCTTGGTGGATGGCAGATGAGAGGGAATTCTGGAAGGAGCAGTAAGAAATGTCCTGCAAAGAGAGCCATAGTATCTACTCCCTCATCTTTCCCTGCTAAGAGATCCCTAGAGTAGGCAGGTAAGATATCTTCCCTATTGACATCTTAAGAGCACTGCAGGATGAAAGAGATGATGGCACCTAAGGAAACCTGTTATTAGTTAAGAGGGGGGAAAAAAAGGGGTGGGGTGGGGCAGGGTGAGATGGTTTTTTTGCTTTTTTTTTTTTTTAGGTTATCGTTGTTGTTTTTTGAGGCTCACTCATTCCCTTGTGGCTTATGCTGAATGGAAGATCAAGGTGATTTTTGTCAGCTAGATAATATTTGCTGCTCACAAGGTTAAATGCATCGGCAGTAAATTTTTCTGGGTCCAGATGACTGTCATGCAAAAGCCATTACTGATATAAGTAATAGCTGAGGAGTTGGGCAATCTGTCCATAGGTGTATCAGTTGGAAGGTGTCCTGTGTAACAAAACATGCCAGCGTTTTTGTTCTTTTCGGTTTCTTCATAATATAATTTTTGGGAGTCTTGTACTTACTCAGGAAGATTTCCTCTTTGCTGTTGAAGAGTAATTTTTTTTTTTTTTAGCTCATTTTAGTAGTGTTGGTAGCTTTTCCAATTCTATCCTATTGCTTAAAATCTGTTTTGGTAGTAGTTCTTTTCAAAATGGAGAGTATAAATAATAAAAGGTAGCTTTTAGTGTGTGTGTAGGTTATTGATTAAAATAGGCTTATGTAACTTAATTTCTTGTCCATTCCAAGGAAATACAAATCGTTCATGCTAACCTGCAGCAGCAACCACTTCAGAAGGAGTTAATGGATATCTGGGTAGTGCCCAGTGGTATGTTATATTCAGGAAGCATATTCAGTGTATGAAATTGGAATCCTGAAAAAAATATTATAAAGAGGGACTCCCTGCCTCCCTGTTGATTTATAACACAGGTTGCAACCTTTCTATAACTGCTTTAAATGCTCACCTACATGGTAGGTGGGATGCAAGGAAGAGTGTGCTTGATCTGACAAAGAAATGATGCTTGGCTCTGCAAGGCAGTAATTTAGTGGCTGCACTTCCAGCTGCTTTGTTAGTCTGGTCAGCAGACTAACTTGGATAGGGAGGAAACGGAAAATGTAGTCACTCAGAAGCATTACAGGTATACCGTTTTCGGTGAGCTATAACAGCAGTGTGCAGTTGTTACACTAAGTGGCTGTCAAACAGAAGTCAAAGATAAGATTTGCTACCTATGACCATATAGGAGTGTGGTTTTGAATGCCGCAGAAGGCGTTGTCAAATAAGCTGCTACTGTAATACAAGAGAAGAAGAGTAGGTGCTTGTAAGAGAGAAAGGGTATGTGCTTGCAGACAGCCCAAGTAGCCCTATGTGAATTTAAAGGCATAAAATAAGTACCTGGACTTGCAGAATTTACAGAAACTATAGTACAATATAGGTAACTTGAGTGGGCTTCCACTGGTAACTTGTCACAAATCTTATGGTCATAATTAAATAGTATAAAATGCTGCAGGTATCAGCCTCTCTCCTTTAATGTAGTAACATAGCCAAGAGATGCTGTGGATTCCAGTAAGCAATGCTCTATCTGAGGTAGAAAAAGCGATTTGAATAAGAATGGGGCTTTGCATGCTACAGCCTGCAATTTCTTTCTGCCTCACCTCCATAGTAGAGATGAAGTTGGCTCCCAGCCACATCATAAAACTCCCGTGGGCACTGACTACTCTGAAGAGAATTAGCATTGCTAAACACGGCTTGCTGCCTACCACTAAACATGCAGCTGAGATGGAGAAAGGCAGCGAGCTAGCTAAGCCAGGGTTTGCTCACCGCCGCTGTGAGATTTGAAGCCACTGGAGGAGAAGGGCTTTCAGGACTATGGCTAAGTCTGAAGCAAAACTGTTCGTGGGCCCTGAGGTCAGAGGGACGGGGGATGTCGTGTCAGCCAAGAGAGCTGCTCACGACGCGCTGACTCTGCTGGTCGGCAGCAGTCCGGCAGCCCTGGGGAGCTGGGTTTCCTCTCAGGGCAGGAAGGGCTCCTTCGGCAGGAAACGGGCCCGTTGGCGATGATGAAAGTTAAAGGGGCTGCTCACAAACAAAAGGGCGTTGTGTCGAATGTGATGTGCAGAGACTGTCCGTGGATGAGCATTACTGTTTCAGTACTGAGGAAGAGTGCCTGCCTGACAGCCCTGAGGAGGGGTGGTCTTGAGCTACTGCACCGGTGCACCCCAAGCCATGGTTATCCTGCACTCTGTTGGCGAGACCACCGCTTGTCAGGCAAGGACACTCTTGAGTTGAGATTTGTTGAAACTTGTGCAGTCTGTAGCCTTTGAGTGTCGAGAGGTGCTACCTGAATAGACTTTCAGAGACTCTTACCCTCCATTGGGAGATTCCTTCAGCACAGCTCACTGAAGTCTTTAAATGTGAAAGCCTTTACTTGTTGACTATCTGGTATTGAATTGGAGAATTACAGGATAAAAAGGTTTCCAGTGTCATCCTTTTTGTGATTATTCATCTTCTCTTACCCCAAAATAGATCATTTGACCTAAATAAGCTGCATATATTTGCTGTTCTTGAAGGGTGAGGATATAAAAGCATCCTGATAAAGCTTGCATGGAGAAAAATGGCCTTGCTGGGTTTCTGTTCACGTGTGGGGCTAAGAAGGAATGTCCAGCAGACAGCTTGTCAAATATGCTTTGTCTTTCCAACTCCTGCCTTTTGTTTAAGACATCTGTGTTTCTTTTTCTCTACTGTGAGATTCACTTCTAATAATGACCACACCAAAACAGCAGATGCCAAGATCTGCTCCAACATCTTAGCCAGAAGCTTAGTAGAGAGCGGACAGGGAATAAGCATATGTTTTTTAGCAAGTGGAAAAATGTCATAAAATACTTTTTTTTTTTTTTTCCCCCTATTTGCGTACAGTCCCAGGTTAAGGTGCCTTCTGGAGTGAGCATGAGGCTACCCAAAATGAAGATAAAATCTTTATATAAAGTCTTATCTCGCCATCTCTTTCAGCATTAACTTAGATGCAGCAAATGCGCTAGCGATGTTTGTGTCTGACTTGCACAAAATGCCACATCTAAAATAACTTCTTCTGTATTAACACCCGCCTATTTTCCTCATGGCAGTTCCTGTATTTGTTGAACAGATAAACATGCTTTCTTTTTTTGTTTCTCTTTCTCCTCCCCGACCAGGAGGAAGAGGATGACAGTGCAGGCACAGAAATGAAGATCCTGAGAGGACACTGTGGACCTGTGTATAGCACGAGGTTCCTTTCAGACAGTTCGGGACTCTTATCTTGTTCTGAGGACATGTCCATCAGATACTGGGACCTCGGAAGTTTTACAAACACTGTGTTGTACCAAGGACATGCCTATCCTGTTTGGGATTTGGATATTAGCCCATGCAGCCTGTACTTTGCCAGTGGTTCCCACGATCGCACTGCAAGGCTCTGGTCATTTGATCGGACGTATCCACTGCGAATATACGCAGGCCATTTGGCGGACGTAGACTGTGTCAAGTTCCACCCCAATTCCAACTACTTAGCGACGGGCTCCATGGACAAAACTGTGCGCTTGTGGAGCACTCAGCAAGGCAACTCAGTGCGTCTTTTCACCGGGCACCGTGGCCCCGTGCTAGCGCTTGCGTTTTCTCCCAATGGTAAGTACCTGGCATCAGCAGGTGAAGACCAGCGGCTAAAGCTGTGGGACTTGGCGTCAGGAACTCTTTACAAAGAACTGAGGGGGCACACGGACAACATAACCAGCCTTACTTTTAGCCCCGACAGTAGTTTAATTGCTTCAGCATCGATGGACAATTCAGTCCGGGTCTGGGACATTCGGAACACTTACTGCAACGCCCCTGCAGATGGGTCTTCCAGTGAACTGGTTGGTGTATATACCGGACAAATGAATAATGTACTGAGCGTACAGTTTATGGCCTGTAATCTTCTTCTAGTGACTGGAATTGCACAAGAAAATCAGGAACATTAATTTTTCTTTTCTTAGGGAAGTGGGTGGGTGTATTGAATGCCAGAGTCCATTGCAAGCTGAGATTACTGACTGTGAAACACTTTTCTTCCTCTGCCCCCTTGAAAGGCATGGTGAGAGTGATGCAAATGCTTTAAAACATCTTGCCCACAAAAAGGCCTGTGCTGTTGAACGTAATAAGGAAAAAAGGAGGAGTGATGAAAATACGTATACTTTCTAATCTTGTACTTGTAGGGATGGGGAAAAGGGGAGGAAATCCAGTAGCTTGGGGAAACCGAAAGCCCGGTCCAGACAAGTGAAACTGCCAACCAGATAAGCTGCTGACCTGCACTTAAATATCCTGTATTGATCGATGGGCACATCTTACCTACTGTTAACTGAGGCTTGAGTGTGTGGAGAACTACTGGCCCAGTGTTTTTTGTTTTGTTTTGCTTTTGTTTTCCTGGTATTGCAGAGGACCAGCATTTTAAGACCCTTCTATTAAAAGAACATTATGTATTTTCTACAGTGATAGTGGTCCTAAATATTACAGCTCCCTATAGCACTTCTGGAGTATTTTGGACTAGCTAAGTAGAAAATACCATCTTTCTTTTTAGTAAGGGGATGGAAATCTGACCTCAGTTGGGGCCCATCTCTGCATTGTCGTTTGGGTTTGGTTCCTGGTACTAGCTGTGATATTTGTATTTATGTTCCATTAATTAGGAATCTTTCTGAATCTGGTTGCACTGTGTTTTGAGGATGGGAGGACAGTGGGGGTAGAGCGGTGGCTTTAAGGGTAATAAACGACTTGCCTTGTCTGGGGGGAGGGCACAATAGAACTGAAGCGACTGAGTTTGGACTCTTCATGGAAACAGGGCATGTCAATCCACCACTGCACCTCACAGAAATATTTCCGTAAATGGAAGTTGGCAGTCTAGGGAGAGGGGGACAGGGAGAGAGAGACACACAAAGTGACATGGGAAAAAATAGTATTACTAAATTATTGTGCGTACACAGAGGCAGCTCTGCCAGTGTTGGATTTTTCTCAAAATGTTGCAATATCAGTTTCATGAACACTTTGTGAGATAAATCATCAGCATTTACAACAAGGATCTGCGGAAAAAGCACGTTCTAGTTTGTCATTTGGAGAGATTAAATATTTCTGCTTTCTGGAAAGAGTTATTTTGTATTTTGTTTTCTATTAAAAGCATTTAGTTTAAAAAAAAATAAAAAATGGTTTGGTCCCTTTCTGGGAAACTTGCTCTGACTTGCATGGAAAGGAGAGGGCAGGAGCTTGCTTCCCCTACACTGCTTCAGCCAGAGCCTGCTTGGCACTTGGAGGCTGAATCTGGTGGTCTCGCTCACTTGGTGCATGCTGGTTTGGTATCCCCCTACTTGCTTTCCACAGAGCTGACTTGACAGGTCATGGAGTAGGGTACAGACACAGCTTTGTAGGTCAGCTGAAATGCATGTGCAGGATCTAGGTACTCCCTGAGGTTGACACTGCGCACCAGAAGGCCTCATTCTGTAGCATTCCATGACCTTTACTTTGTGATTTGATGTTCTAAAATGCCTCTTTCGAGCAAAGGCACAATCTTGATTTCTTCTAGACAGGCTGTTGGTATTAAATGATAATTCCCTTCAGCTTCCCTCAGACCTTCTGGACTTCCATGAGAGAATTCTCTTGAGAACATCCAAACAATCTAAGAGTTTAGATGACAGCTCACAATTGCCTTTTTGGTTTGGGTTTGGTTTTTTTCGGGGGGGGGGGGGTGTGGATCTACTTAGGTTGGTAAATGACCAGAACCTTTTATGATAAGTGTTTGACCTTTCTGAGATTACTAACTGTGTGCTGCGGCTCAGCTCTGTGAGTACCAGAAACCCCTCTGTACACTTGGAGTTGAATGGCACTGTTAATCTTATGAGGGCTGGATATCAAAAGTGTGAAGCAGCTCAACAATCCCAGGATCAGGCATTTTGAAAAAAAAAACAGTATGGGAGATGGTTGTATTGCTGATGTTTTGTGCTATGCAGGTCTCTAGAGAGACATTCTCCTTCAGATTTATTGAGCCGATACTGCTCAGCAGACTAAACACATTGTATTCTTCAACCTGCAGTAATCTCTATGGTTGGTTGAGTGGTTTTGCTCGATTCTGTAGATTCTAGCCCAAAGATTTCATTGTGAAATGACTGTTCTTCTGTCATAGCAAAGTATCAAAGTGCTTGGCTGAACACCTGTGTGAACACCTAGGAAGGATATGGCTCACCAGTGTTCACTGGAACTCATTTACCTGTTTGTTGCCCTGTGTCCTGAGCAGGGTTTAGATTTAGAGCAGCTGGACTTCTGGTCCTGAAGCAGAGCAAACAGCAACCACAAGGGGGGAAAAAAACATAAAGGTGGGATGGGCAGAGAACAAAGTTTCCTTTTAACATCTTACTTCTACAGTGGAATTGGGCTTTTTATTAGTTGGGTTATTCTGAAGTATTTTGCATACAAAAGGGACAATTAAGAGTAAAGAGACTTAGAAAGCAAATCCTATTATACATATATAGGTTAAAAGATGTAAAAGTGATTTCTGAGGTGTTGGAAAAACAGTATCACTAATGATGTGCTTCAAACTTATAAACTTTTATGTACTGTGTGGACAGTTTTTGGTGCTCATGGAATGTAAATGTTTGAAGGCAGGAAGCCAGAAAATAATCTAGACTATAAGAAATGTCTGCAATTGATTGACAGGCTGAATTTCAAGGCAGAACTGGGAGGAAAGTATGAGTGGGAGGAAGGAGTACCATTAAGTCTAGCAAAATTTGGACCATAATCTCTATTAACTGTGTAGTTCAGAAATAAGTCTGCATTTGCACAGACACCTTCCTTATTCTATTTTAAATATGTATCATAAAAACCACAAAAGCATTTAAGTTAACATGGTTAAGAACTCAATAAGCGTCATAGCAGGGACTGTTGCTGCTTGTGAATCTGGGTTTAATGCAGTTCTCAGTCACGTAAGTGGGTACTCCTTCCCCTGCAAAGCTCTGCTCACTTCATGCGCCTCCTGGACGATGCACAGTGCACTGGGCTCTGCGTGGTATCAGCCAGTGGCTAACAGGAGATGCTTGGAGAAAGAGGGTATATAGACAGCGATACGTCCATGGTTTACACACTCCTATCTTCTCACAGTTAGTTTATTGTTTTTGGTTTTTTGGGGTTTTTTTAGTAGACCTCCAGGGCTGCAGGCTATGTATCTGCAATAGCCACTGATGGATTTAGTTTCCGTTAATTTTGTCTCTTCCCTTTTACTAATCAGCTATATACTTGTCGCTTCCACAGTTTGCTGCAGCAAGAAGTTCTGTACCTTGATTTTATGATGGGGAAAAGTATCTCCTTGTTTTTGACATCTGTTATCTGATAATTCCGTTCTGTTCCCTAACCTCTTGAATTAATAAAGGCAATGAACAGCAAAACACCCTTTCAAAAGGTGTCAAGTAGTCTAGGCCACAGTAAATATAGACAAAGCTGAGGTACAAGTCCATGCTTAGTCACTGAATATTGATGAAAGGAAAGGATATTTGCTCTAATAAACAAACTGCTACACCCACTCACACATCTATGTTGAAGTTGCCCTACCCACTTCTAACACCGCCATCTCCTGAGCAGTGTGCTGCCACGCTGTTCAGTCTAAACATCTTAACTTCCCGAATGGTGAAGTTCATCCTATTGCTCCCCGCTCTGGTTCCTTTGTGAAAAAGCTGTCTCTTACAAGTGTCTTTTAAGCCCAAAAACATTTTACAGAAATGATATTCCCATTAACAGATCCTTTGGATTTGCCAAGAAAAAAAAGGACTTCGGGCCATTTTGCTAACCTTGTTTCAACTGTTGCTGACTTTGTTAAGTCCTCCAGGCTCAGTGGGTTCTTCAACAAAGTCCTGAAATGGCCTTCCTTCTGAGTGGTGTCTAGTTGCTCGCGGTGAGCCAGGCTCTAAAACTGTACGATTACAAGACACCAATGTGACAGTTAAATTAACTGCCTGGATGTCCCTTGCCAAAGACTATCCCATCATGCTGCACGTTAGCTATGGAGTTTTTTTAAAAAGTCCTGGATAGGAGCCCAAACTGACTGAAATAACTCAACAATGCTCACCACGCTCAATGTATTTCAAGTACAAAATACTGGTAAAATTCGCCTCCGGACTGGTAATCTTTTTTAACACTTTTAAGTATGCATCTGGCTTTCTGTTTCCTGGACACTGCAATGCAACAGCACTGGGCAGCAGTTGTACGGAGAAGGTGGTATATTCTAAGTGCCTGGTTTAAGACAAGGCGTTATCCACTGTGTCTGTCATCCTGCAGAACTGTTCTCTCAGGACGGTGAAATTCTTGAACAAGGCAGCTGTGGAAGCTATTTCTATAACTTGATACCATAGGTGTTACTCTATCACTAAAACATGCATCCTGTTTTCAAAGAGGAGAAGGGATCAGTTGCATTAAGCTGAAGGTTAGACAAGGAAGACGACTTCTTCAGAAGGCTGCTCTGTCAGTAGCCCTGCTTTCCTACCTAGTACGGATCTTTGCAGTTCCATTTAGGATAAAATTTTCTTCTCTTTGCATAGGTTTATGATCTTCAATTAAGTCATGATCTTCTGTTTATGACAAGCCTGTTAACAAAAATATTTTAGCATATAGAGCCGGGGGATCAGCTAAGAACAGGACTTTATGGTGTTTGGTGCTGTACAAGCCTATCAGCACAAGGGCAGCGCGCCTCTGACACTTTGCCTGAGAACAGGAGGAAGAAACTCTGTCCGAATCCCTCTACCCTGCTGTCAAAGGGAGGTGTGCCGGTATCGCTACCCCAGCTCTGGAGAATGGGGTGGGAGGTGGCACAGAAGCTGTGAGTGTCAGGGCACGAGACTAGGATCGTGATGGTGTCCACTTCTATTTCTTTGCTATCACTTCTTCCCCCCCACCCAGTAGTGATGCTTCTGTTTGACTGCTACACATCACGCAACACCACCTACTCCAGCAGCTTTGGGAGGGTAGCAGGGCTGGTCAGGCAGCTTGTTGAAATAATCAAGCTGTCTTCATTGCTCATAAATTGCCTGTAAATATTTCCTTAATCATGCCTGGGTTTTGGTTTTTATTTTTATTTTTTCCCCTGTGGCTTAAAATTGTTTAACAGAGGTAGGCTGTGGCATACTGAACTACCTTTTTCCACCTAAGAGAAGCCTTTGATCTTGTGATAATCTTTGGAATATTCAAGGGATATCCTGAACCCCCTGCTCCTAATTTGGAAGGTGCCAGATCAAACTCTACTTTCTCTTTTACACTTAGGCAAGCGGGCTACCTAGACAGCAGTGAGTGCCATAGCTCTATTCGGTGGCACAGCAATGCTCCTGCTGAAGCACCCAAAGGCTGGGTTGCACATGAATCTCAGGAAGTTCCTAAAAGCGATGGGTAGAGGAGAGGTAGGTGGATACTAAGGGGAACAAGGCCGCTAGATAACAAACCACTCTTGCCAGAAGGAGCTTCTTGGTCTCTGGACAGCAGTGATAGTCCTTGTCCACTCTATCATCTGCCTTAGGCCAGCCCTGGACCTGGCTTTGCAATAGCTAGTGAGGCTTCGTAGTTCATGGAGAAGGAAAGGACAGTGCAAATAAGGGCAGAAACTGTCATGTGCGTGCTGCCGTGATAAACTGGGGTCACGCTGTAAGACAACCCCAGGCAAGCTAGTGCCAACTGCATCTGGAGGATGGCCGTTTGTCTGGCAGCCAGAAAAGCACAGCAAAACTTGTGTAACGGCAACTTGCTGTTTAGAACTAGCGCAAATCCTTCCAGAGCCACACGTAGTTCAGCACGAGAAAGCAGCCAAGCCCAAACCGTTAGCTCAGGCATCCCCAGGTCTGGAGTTGTGAGCACACATGCGACTTCATAGTATTTTAGGTTAACGCATCACAACTTCTTGCTGGAGTTGAAACGAGGCATGTTTGCACAGCTTTTGCTCATTTTTTTGTATTGGTGAGCAGCTTAGCTGGAGACTTATGCGCTGGACTGCTGTTGCTTTTGCCATTTTTGCTTAAGGCAATAGCAGAGCAATCTGCATGTGGTAAACAAACTGGAAAAGAACAGCCAGAATTTTAGGCGCTCTCTTCCCTCCTGGCAACTCCACTCCACTAGTGCAAATACTTCATGACCACTTAGGATGACTGTATAACCATCTGTGAGTTTGGGGGTTGTTGTGGTTTTTTACACTTTTTTTTTTCCACAGAAGCAAAGCCTAAACCAAACTGGAACATAAAGCTCCGCTGCATCTAAACTTCCTGTCACCTTTGCCAGTCCGAGCTCCTTGTCCTGGAGGAGGTCGGGGGTGCTTGGCTTTCTCTTTTCTTTTTTAGTTACTTATCCATAGTTATTTATTACTTCTCCAAAGTCTCTCAAGAGAAAACATCCTGTGTTCTCCAACAGCCCTCATCCTGCAGCCAGCACAGGAAACACGCAAGTGCAGAGGACCTGCCTTCCTGAAGCACTGTTTCTGTCTGTATGGATTGTCTTATTGCAAGCACGTGGTGCTTCCTCCCTGCAAAATTTTATTGAGAGATCACCTCATGCACCTTGGTGACATCTACACGCAGAGATGCCAGAGCCCCACCCTGCCTGCCTTGCTGCTCACGCTGCACACGCTCCTCCGGCTCCAGTGCACTGTGCACCTGGCAGTGGGAACTGCATGCTTCCATCAGGTTTAATTTCACGATGGAGATGTTTCGTTTGCCTTCAAACGGCACTGTGAGAGAACGTGTTTTTTTAGGTTGGATATTAGGAAAAACTTCTTCACTGAAAGAGTAGTCAGGCACTGGCACAGGCTGCCCAGGGAAGTGGTTGAGTCCCCATCCCTGGAGGTATTTAAAAGACGGGTAGATGGCGGTGCTTGAGGACATGGTTTAGTGGTGGACTTGGCAGTGCTAGGTTAACAGTTGGACTCGATGATCTCAAGGGTCTTTTCCAGCCTTAACGATTCTATGTTTCTATGTATTGTGGGATTTCAGTGCTCTGTGTTGCTTTTGTACTGCTTGCTTCACTCGATGCAAAGGCTTTTGTCCTGCAGTGCCTCGTTATTTCTCCTTGCAAGGCTACAAAACTATTTTGGTATCATGCAATAACTAAATATAAATTTCGCATTTGCAGTTTAATCTGCAACATGTAACCCCATCAGCTTTCATACACCCAATCAGATAACCTGAGGACAGCGCAGGCTGGGCAGGACAGCCCACAGCACCTGAAGCTTTTCTGGGAGACATAAACTCGCATCTCTGCAGACTTCCCTCCGGGTGCTCGCACCTGCCTCCCTTTCAGCTCTGTCCTCCCCGGCATTCACTGCGTTTCCCCTCCACACCTCCCAGCAGGGGAAGGGGGCCCGGGCTGTGGGAGGTTTGGTGAGAGCCCCGGCCCTCGGTATCGCGCCCAGGCCGGAGGTTCGCTCTCTGTGCTGCGTCCCAGACTCCAATTAACGCCCGGGCCCTGGCGATGCGGGGTGGCCGGCCTGGGGCTGGCGTGGGGGCCCCGGTGGGCCCCTGCGGCCACGGGGAAACGGCGCTGGGCCCCGGGGAGCCCCACGGCACACAACCTGCAGCGGCATGTGGCTCCTCACGGGCCACAGCAGGCTCAACTAACCATCCCGCCTATTAAAAAAAATCATTTTATTGGGTCTTTCTGCCTTTTACAGACTATCTCACGTAGTTTTGCTCCAAAAAGCCCTTCTGTTCAGGAAACGCGGGTTTGGTCGGGCCAAGGCCGCGTAAGGGCGCTGACCGGGCCCTCTCCTCGGCCGCGGGAGGCGGCAACGCGCTGCGCTGCCTTTTCAAACGGGGAGCGAACTCACCACAAACCCCGAAACCGCCCCAAAACTGAGGGCGGGAGGGAGCTCAGGTCAAGATTCCTCCCTCCCCCCTGCGTCCCTTCACGGGGCGGCTCCGCGCAACGAGAGGCCGAGGCCGAGGCCGAGGTCTCGTCCCCTAAGGCCGGCCCGGCACAGGGCGGGCGGCCCGCTCGGCCCGGCCCGGCCCGGCCCGGCCTGGCGCGGCTCCGCTCCGCCCCGTCCCGCCAGTCTCGCTCCTCGCCCGAGAGATCGATTGGTTGCGCCTCTGTTTCGAGGGCAACGGGGCGGGGGGGGGGAAGTCGCGAGCGTCAGAAAAGTCCCCCAGGTGTTCTACGCAGGGAAGCGGCGTGAAAAACCGCCTCATGCTCCGCCTGGCGCGGGCGGCGTCCTGCCCCCTGGCGGGCCGCCGCGGCGCGGGGCGCTGAGGGGAAGGCGCAGCGGCCGGTCGCTAACGGAAACGTTGGGCCAAGCGTTAACGAACGGCGAGGCGTTGCTGGCCGGGGGCCGGTGAAGCCTCGCCCCTGGGGCGGGTAGGGGTAAGCTCCCACACGGGCACCGCTCCCAGCGGGGTCAGCGACGGCCTAAACACCCGCGTGTCACCCCGCCTCGCCCCGGTGCCGGCCTCAGCAGCCGAAAGCTGGGCTTGGTGCTCCGCCGCCCGGGGGCTTTGGTCGCTTTGGTTCTGTGAGGCGCCTCAAGCGCTGGAAAACGATCGCAGGGTTTCGCTTGGATACGCCGTTGCTCCTCGCAGCCTCCCAGGACGGCACTGTAGAGGGCAGGGAGGCCAGGTGTGAGAAAGGGGGAAAACCAAACGTCTCAGGTGAGGCTGCGCTCGCAGCGTGGGTCGCAGAACGTTCCAGCCGTCACCCGAGGGCTGCGAGGAAGGTTTATGCTAATTTACTCAAATATCGAGGGAAACGGCTCCGGCAAGGCGGTGGTTTTCCCAGGATGAGGCTCCATCCCTCAGCACGCTCGCTGGGTGCGCTAACCCCTCAATTTCCCTAAATACTGGGAATTTGGCTGTATCATTTCTGGTAGTGAAAGACGGTAGCCACGTTTCCTCCTGATGTTTTAATACAATTTTACTCATTTGCAAACTTCAAAGCGTTCAAACAGTGCTCTTGCAAACCAAATCTCACGAGCTGACGTTAAGCTAATTCATGAAGAGGCTTGACTCAAAATTTTGAAAGGAAGGCGTAGGCCTGGAAAACAGGGCAGGGGGGGTCAGGCCCCCGCTCGGGCTTCCAGTGGCACGCAGCCTCGGGCAGGCTGCGGCCCCGCTGCCTCCGCCGGGGCCGGGGGCAGCAGGTTCCTTGGGAAGCGGCTCGTACCCTGAGCCGTTAACATGCGGAGCAAACGGTAGCCGTGAAGGGCTGTTGCTATGGGTCCTGCGGCCTCTAGCCCGGGCACGGGCACGTAAGGCCTGTTGGCGTGGATCCCGCAGGCTGGAGCTCTCCCCTGGCTGGAGGTTTTCTCTTGTCCGGACCAAGGCAAACCCACGGCCGCGGGCAGGACGCGCCGTGCAGGCAGGCCCCACGGCCAGCCCGAGGTGGCCTGCCCTGGCCTGGCCCGCACCGGCCTGGCAGGGAGGCGCAGGGGAAGGGGGCAAACCCCCTCCCGAGGCGGGGTCCGGGCGAGCAGGGCAGCGTCCCCCCGTCCTCCTCCCCGGCGGGACCCTGCCGCACCGGGCAGAGCAGACTCGGGCGCCATTTCGGCGGGCGCCGGCCCCATCCTTCCCCCGCGGGCCGGGCGGCGGCGGCAGAGGACGCTGGCTGGGGGCCGAGCCGCGGCCCGGTGACCGGGAGGAGGCCGGCGACCGCAGCCTTATCAGCGCGCCGCAGGCCGCCGCGGGTCCCCGGTTGCCGGCCCATGGGCGGCGGCTGGGAGGCGCCTCCTCCTGCCGCAGACCCGCGCGGCGGGGACCGCCTGCAGCACCAGCAGCGTCGCCGCCGCCGCCTCGGCTCCGCCGCGCCGGCCGCATGGCGGGCTACGCGGCGCGCCTGCCCTGGCTGCTGCCGCTGCTGCGGCGGGCGGCGCCGCCCCCCTGGGCTCGGGCCGCCGGCGGGGCCGCCGGCCTCCGCGCCCCGCCGCGCCCGGCCAGCAGGTGCGGGACGCCCTCCTCCCCGCCGCCGCCGCCGCTGCTGCTGCCGCCGCCGGGCGCGCCGTGCCGCCGCCGCCTCCTCCCGCCCGGGGCGGCGGGCAGCGCCCCGCGCTCCCTGAGCGCCGCCGCGGGCGCGGAGCCGCCGGCGCCGCCGCGGGGGGCTGCCGGCGCCCCGCCGCGCTTCGAGGCTCGGAGGCTGCTGGCCCTGGCGCACCCCGAGCGCTGGAGATTGACAGGTACCGGCCGCGGCCCGGGGCTGCCCCGCCGCCGCGCCGGGGGCCGCCCTGGGGCTTTGTCCGAGCGGGGAGGGGGCGGCGGCGCGCCGCGGCCGCGCCGGGCTCCCCGCGCCCTCCCGGCGGGTCTCCCGGGGCCCAGGTGCGCGGCCCGGGCGGGGGCCCTGCCCCGCCGCCTGCCCACGGCGCGGGGGGCGCGGCCCGGGGTCACAGCCCGGCGCGGCCCGCCGCCGGGGTGAAGGAGAAGGTCGGGTTTCCCTCCCGACCCGGCGCATCCGGTAGCAGCGGAGCACAGCGTTGAATCTTTAAGCGAGCATTTGATACGTGTGAAAAACGCTAGAAACGTGCCTTCTCGCGCCTCCCCCCTCCCCCCCCCCCCCCCCAAATTTGTTATTGTTTTGAAGGGGGGGCAAAAGCTTTGGAAGTTACAGAACTCTCTGTTTTGCTAGTAGTGTGGGTTAATGCCTCTCTGCATGTTCAATGCTGGCTTCACAAGCAGCTTGCAATAAACTTGGGCCTGAGACTATGTGGAATGAAGTAAAAAGGGGAATCCTCATCTTTTTTTTAAAAATGTATTAGATAGATTGGAGTTCTGTCTCCCAAGAATTTCTTGCCTAGAACTTCTGTAAGTCGTTCTGAAAACGATTTATTTATTTTTAGTGTCTATATGGTGAACTCAAATACCACGGCTGTATAAATTGCACCCTTAACAGAGTGATATTATCTACAAAGAGTAGAAACAAACTTTTCTTTACATTGCTTCTTATGGGGATAATAGGAGAATGGCTGTTAGTTAGAAAACTATATCAAATTATTATGTGGTTTGGTTTTTTTAAAGCCACCTTTATTGGTGAGCAGCATACGTACCGTCATGGCAGTGTGAGGGCCTGTACGCCTTTGCAAAAACTTGGGTGGTTCCCATGGAATGGGTAAATGGTGTTCGAGAGAAAAGAGATGAAGTAGTGAGACTTACATAAAGAGGTGGTTTTGAGAAATATGAAATACTTTGTACAAGATTTTATTCACAGCGGATAGTTACAGAGCTTCATTACATGTTGGCGTTACATAGCCAAAATAATTTGGACCCAAATGAATTTTTATAAGAAGTTATAAGTATTTCTGTGCTGTGAACACGTGTTTTATGCAGCTAATACCGCTATCTTGGTTGTGCAGAATAAAAGCAGGGGAAAATTGATCGGGCAGGGCTGGATGGAGAAGGGAAAAGGTATAATGTTCAGTGAGGCTTCAGTCTTGCTCAGGATTATTTTTCTTCATTGGCTTATGGACTAAAAAGTAAAAAACCCTTTGCCAGTAACTAATGTTCAGTCTGTTCAGATTTTGGTGAAGAAGTGAGATCAGACAGGTTACCTGCTGATTTTACAACAAAGTTGTTTGGTTTTCCCATTGAAACTGAAACAAATAAATCAGCTATTTTAAGGATGGCTTTTAGGAGCCAAAGGTTCCTAACTAACTGACAACTTAATTTAGTTCCCTTTACTGGGCACTTGCTGTTGGCCTGTTTATCACAAGCAGGGTACGGTATACTTGTTTGTAATTGTGTTTTAGAATAGGACTAAGAATCCTTAATCTGTGCAGCCTGCTGATGGTTTTATCTAAGTAAATCAACTATCACAGTTACTAAAAATCAGCTACGTGCAGTTTTGTCTTTTGAGATAACAAAATGGCCTGAATTAAAGTTGAAAAAAAACCCACAACACAACTTGATAGTATCAAATCATGAGGATGGAAAAAATATGCAAATGTAGTAACTGCTCTTCAGTGTTCTGTTGGTCTTGGTTCTGGGAGAGGAGGAAATTTATGTAAACTTTTTCTTCTTTATTGACACCCTACTTAAGGGAAAACTTTTGTTGTTAAGTTGTAATTAAGTGGGAGGATGGAAAAGCTAACAAGGAAAATACTTAGGGTCATTATAGAGCGCAGGAATAACAAATATGGGTAAAATGCCTTGTAGGTGGTTGTAGGGAAATCACATCTGCCCATTGTATCTAAAATATGTTAAAATATCTTGTGTTTTGTTCCTGTTGCATCTCTGTACTGAGAAACTAGTCCTTAAAAACTCGGTATCTGTTTTTCCTGCACTCAAAGCAAGAGGAAGGTTAATGGTTTCACTGTATGAAACAATGAACCTAGGGTAAAACATTTAATTTTGTCTTCAAGTCCATCTAAATGGTAAGCAAATGCTGTGGGATCTCTTCAGAGGCTTTACAGGTGAAGTTTTGTTTTGCAAGAAAGTTGAGCTCTTCCAGATCTTTCGCATTTTATATAACCAGTAGTTGGTAACATAGGTGTGTAGCGTTACCACAGCGCAGTGAAGTGATACGTACCTTTTGTGTGACTCCACATGGCATGGGTCATGATATCTGCTCATTCATGGGTCATGCTATTCCGCTCATTGCAGTTTTGCATTGAAGTTCATGGTCACAGAAGACGAAGTAGATGCAGCGATGACAGTGGAGGCCTAGGGAGCAGAGGATGATGATTTGTGAGGAAGTTGAGCAAGACCAGGGTCACCCGTCTTGGTGCGGTGGGAAAATGATGTCAGCTGAGGAGGTGCAGGTACAGAGGTGAAGGTGACCTGCTCCGGTTGGGACTGGCACCAAAAGAGACGGTTGCATCTTGTTTTATGCACAGCCTCTTCACCATCTGTGGGCTCAGGAAGAAGCGGTGTGCTCTGGCCAGGAGTTCCAGTGCACTGGCACGTAGCACATCTTGCAATGCTCTCCTCGCAGAAGGAGGTTCTGACCCTCTGGAGGCTCTTAGGGATGAAAATAAATGTACCAAATATCACACTGTTCAAAAAAAAAAAAAAAAAAAAAAAAAAGATCAGTGTAGTATGTTCTATGTTTCATCTTCAGTTACTTCTAGAGCTGGGTAGAGCTGTGAATATATTTTAAACAGGACATGTGTGTTAGATTTTGTTGTTCTTATTAAAAGTGGTAAAAAGATGGCTAAATACCGTGATGGGAATTCACTCTGTTAGTGGCCACAGTTTTGTGTAGTGAAATTAGGAGTTTGTAAATTCTGTAATATCTCCCAGACTTAACAAAGGAGGGAGGTCATTTTAGAAATTTTTTGGCTCATCCTGTGCAGTCAGGTCAGGTAAACCTGTGTGTTCAGTTAAATTCAACTCTCAGGGAAGAGGACAGGGCCATTGTTGAAATTATTAAATCCTGCTGTGTGTACGAGGCCACAAAAATTCCTTTTCAAAATGATCCCTTTTATTTCCTCCTGCCTCCTTGTTTCTCCCTGTGAGAAACTGTCTGTTGCACTTTATCCAAACCACACTCGAAGGAAACAATAGTTCTATTGAATTGTAAAGTAAGCACAAGGAACTCTGAAATTTTTAATCCAATAGCAAAGTGTGCCCTTTCCCCATATAACATTTACTGTGCACCGAGTCAAAGTAAGAGGGTTTGTTTTGTACGCAGGTCTTCTCTAGAGATCTGCAAGAAACGTTATTTCATAAGTTTTATTTTAGAATTTTGGGCATAATTTGCAATAGCTATTTTCCTGTGGGTTAGAATTTGCCATGAAATCAGAAGAGCACTGCCTTATTCATAATCTGATTTTTGTATACTTTGAAGTTACACCAGGTGATGCGCTTTCTTGTTCTTGAATGAGCAATACTGGATTGCTGTAGATTTAGCTTTTATAGTTTCTAATAAGGAATAAATCCCTATAAAAACAATTCTTAAAGAAAGTAAATTAAAAAAAAAAAGTTATACCTAAGACTACCTGAATTTTTTAGGTATATTCTTTGTAATGTAGTTCAGAAACTATTTTAATAATTCCTTTGATTGGGGATGATTGAGGTAGTGAGCAACTTTTTTTTTTTTTTTGTACAAGATGCAGATAGAAATGTTGAACACATCAGCTGTGAGTATTGCTACTAGAAAGTCATGCTTTTGGTTATTTATACTTGTATAAGCTGACATTTCTTAAGTACTTGAGTAGGAGTATCTTTGGAAACTTCAGTTATTTTAGGAAATTAAATCAGGCAGATAATGTGTTTAGTTTGTAGTAACAATTTAAATGGTTTAATTTTGAAACTTTGGCTCTTCCAAGCTTTGTAGCATGAGTTTGAACATCAGCAGCCAATCCATGTGCTGTTAAGGATATGCTTTTCCTCCCTCCATTAAGAGACAAGTGGCATCTCTCTGAAAAATGAGTTTTCGTACACCCATTCAAACCTTGACAGTGAGTCAAATTAATTCTGTAGTCTGCATCATGGGAAGGAAGCTCATGGGAGCAGAGGGGCTTAGAGGCACTAGAATACTCTTCTCTTTGGAACATGGTTTGAACCCCAGTCTTGTAAATCTTGCTGTTTCTCTGCTGTCACCCCGTAGCTGGGACATTCCTGGCCAAAATTTGGTTTCACCTCTCAAGTCCACATATGTGGCCCCTGTTTTTTGTTACTGTATTTAGTTATTGTAAAGTTGTTGTGCTCATCTAAAAGCAACTCAACTACCACACTTACCTTGAATTTTCTGAAGGCAATTCTTACGGTTTTAAAATTGTAATTCCTATATGTATGGTATATACAGGGGTAACTTACTAATTGTTTTCTCATGTGCAGTGTGCCTTTTGTAGAAATCAGATAGGCTACATGGGTTTTTTTGTTGTTTCTCCCCCTAGTTTTTCTTCTGATTTTGTCGGTGTTCAGTATGAAGCTTACAAAAGGTCCAAGCAGCCCTGTAGCTTTATCACAAAAAGTCTGCTTTTCTGTGGCTAGTTGGTGACAATTCCTTATTTCAAATTGTTGGTGAACTGTTAATGTAGCTATTTCGGTAAGACATTGCAGAAACGATAGCTGCTGACCATTTGATCAGTTAGGTGCTTACAACTAAATTTCTCTGTGGAATGCTTTGCTGCACTATTAGTGTAAATTTTGAAGACAGAAGGAATAATAGCTAGATTGGTCTGACATAAAGACTGTCTTCTACACAAGATAAATATGAACAAGTTAAATGCTTTAATTTTAAATGCATGGTAAAAAAAAGTAGTACTCTCTCTTGGTTTTGGGTGTCTTAAAAAGACTAGCTTGTGGTACTGTTTATATTGATAATAAGAAATTGTAAAATAGAGGTACCATCTTTCTTAAGAGAAAGTGAAGATACTTGCTTACAGTCAGAGTCAAGCCTCCCTCTTTCCTTTCAAGCGGAGGCCTTCCGTCAGGCTGTCTGCCTTGCTACCTCTTCCTCCTTCTCTCGTCTGCAAAGCGGCAGTCTTACTTGCTCTTCCCTTTCTTGGGCTTCCTCAAATCACTGTGTTATGCTCTGCCTGGAAGGACACTTCTCATTAAGTATCTTCTCTGAGAGCTCTTCTGACAAACCCTCTATAGCCTACTCTGCAAAGGCTCCTTGATGTTTTGTTTCCTCCATAGCAAAGGACTCCTCGCAGGTCTGTCCTGTTTGATCATGGGAGCCTCACTGAGGAGCTACTGAGGGTGATTTCTGTCAATCCTGAACACCTGATGACTCAACGAGCAGGCTTTCTTCAAGGTGGTAGACTACTTCTGTAAGTTGCACCGTGTAAATGTTCTAAGCGCGAGCGATGCCACCAGCCAATGCTCTGGGGCTCGCTCCTGTGCTGATATCTCACTGTGCCCTCCAAACCCTGGATACCCATCTTGTTCTCGAGACACTATCTCAAAGGTATTGCCTGTCTGTCTTGTTTAATTCTGTCCCACAGCAATTTTCTGCAAGTGTTAATTTCTCCAAACTGTTGTATAATCTTGGTCAGTCAGACCCACAGTATGCCAGCCTTTTCATGAGCTGTCTTGAAGATATTTTCAGTAAGCTCTGCAACTGTATTTTTGTTGTACCAAAGAAAACAGTCTTTGCCATTTGGAAACCTGAACTGCTCTTTCATGCTTGAAAAAATAACAAAAGGAAAGAAAAAACACCACAGATTCAATAGCCACATCAAACTGTCTATAGAATACTCCTATAAATATTTTCTAGAAACTGTGATCATCACTGGAAATAGTAACTTGCAAGATTCAGTATATTGACAATACCTACAAATTAACACAACTCCACTCAAAAAACTAGCAGCTTTCCAAAATGCACTAAGAATGCCGTATACAACGGTGCTGTCAGACACATACTGTATTTTTTTTTGAGCACAGTGTTACAATTGTTCTTAGTAATGTAAGGACGATGATTATAAAAGGTTTTTCTTGCATAATAGTAGGTGCAGTCCAGATATCATGTATGAATTTACTTTAACACAGAAAGAAAACCACACCAGTCATACCTAACCTAGAACTATACGGAACATCCTTAAGTGCTTATAGTGTACTCCGGAAGAAGATTCTATGTTGAAATAAATATTTGCAGAACTGACTCTTTGCAGGGTGGATACCAGGCCTTCAACCAGTCCAAAATAAATTGTGGGCCAGGATTCACCAAATGGAAATGGACTTTACCTAACCAACAAATATAAAATTTGTCAGTGCATCTTTCTACCATAAAAGAACAACTGAAGAGCCCAATCCCCGTGCTTGCACATCATAGAATACAGTAGACTTTATTCGTCACTCCAAATGCCCTTGTGGAAATTCAGTGTTAAGCTAAAAAACTCATTGTGTATTAGAATAAAACTGCACGGGTAACTGGTAAAGGACAGACATTCTCAGTTACTGGTAGAAGGGTACTTCTCACAAATCCAAAGCTTGCTTTCTGACCTGCCAGCCCTGGTCTTCAAATGAAACCACTAAAATACTTTAAAGATTCTGGGAGGTAACATTCATAACCTTACTGAATAGTAAAAAACTAGGTCCTGTTGCTGTGTTACCATGCGCTGCCAAGCATCATCATTACCTCATTTTTCTGTCCTTCATCCCTGATTGGCTGGAATGATTTTAAGTCATCTGAGGTAAAATCTTTATGTATTTGTGTTTAAAATAGCCCTTCCCCCAACAGGCTTGCAAGCAATTTTTTGGCTTTGTCCTTTCCCGCATACTGTACTGGGTGAGAAGGATGCTCTGGAAAGGACCAGCAAAACTAGAAACTTTTGCTCTCTTGGTGTTCTTCTTGCATGTAGAAGTTTGGTTTATGACTCTTTTGAGTCACTTAGTCCTTGCTCTGAAGAGAGGTTTCTGATAGCTCTGCCTAGTTATTGCTTGTAAACATCCTGGTTTATCAGTTGGTGACCAATTCCTTGCCCCCAGATACATCTGCTATGAAATGAAGTTGCAGATCTGCTGTCAAGAAGCAAGCCCACATTAGCCTTAACAGAGAGCACGTTGATCTCAATAGTGATAAAGGCATCGCTTTGCCTGTGCAGCGATCTGGATTTCTCTGCAAGTAGACAAGCAAAAGGTTTGCCTGATGTTTCCAAGAGGAGTGCTGAGCTGCTGCTGGAGCCAGTTTGCTTTGTCTTTGCTTCTGTTGCCACTTTGGTGTAGCCCTGGTTTTATAAAAGTTCCATTGATCTACCTCACATTTTCTTTGTTTTCATCTCATGGCCTACGAAACAGATTTATTCTAAAAAAAATAAAGCTTGCAAAATACACTTTTTTTCTTTGACATAATTTTTGGGGTAACAGAGTAAGCTATGTGAAACTAATAGGATAAAGTTCACTCTGACCTTTTTTCTGTCAGCAACAACCTTCAGCGTCACTGAAGTGTCTTCATATCTGGTTGCTGAACACCTCGTACTCCTCCCTTTAGCCAGTTATCACAATGACAGCTCTTCTTTGAATGGGGAGATAGAATGAGTGTTTGCTGATTCCTCTTTCTTCAATTAGTCAACAGTTTAAAACAAAAAGAAAGAGCAACAGCCTGGCATCTGTGCTATTTTCTAGTTGTTCGGCTGGTATAATCAAAGTGAGAGTTTCAATTAGGGAACCTTATTTTGCATGTGATTTGTGATTAAATTAATATAGACAGGTATATTGCTTAAGGGGAAAATTAAAATTCAGATCTGGATTATATAAGCTTCTTCAGGACTGCGTTGTTCCAATATATTACTGAAACTTTGTCTAATGTTTAGTAGTCTTCCGTTTGCTTTATGTCCTAGTATTTGCTTTTAGTTCAGTTAAGGCTGTTGGAAGTAATTACAGTGAAACCTATGCTAGTTTGAAGGAAGAAGAGCTGAAGGTAAATCCAAGCCAGGAAGGCTGTACAGCTAGACAAGAGACATATGGGATTTTTAGCCATACAGTCCTCTTCCTTCAGGGAATATTTATATATGCAGTTGTCTAGTTCCATCCATAACTGAGAAATTGTCTGGACTAGTGGAGACTGAGCTGCTGTGCAGCATTGTGCTTAGAAGCAATGCTTTTGACCATCTCCAGCTGCTTTATAGACCAGCTTTTCCTGACAGGAGATGACCTGGCTTTTGTTGGGTTTTTCCCGCAGCTTCACAGCTTGAATGCGCCAATGCAGCCAGCCTGTTAATAAGGTCACTCGTTCTTAGGAAGTTTTAGCTGGTAAATAATATGCTTACGAGATGTGTCTATGGCATGGATCACATAAGTTTGCAGCAGGAAGCTTTTCCCTTTCTACTCTGGCTCCTTATAGTTTCTATAGCTTCAAGTTAAAGATCCGAATCCTTTATCTTTAACATGCTTGCTGGCCTGAGTGTAATGCAACAGAAAGATGGGAAACAAATCTTGAACAAGAGCCGCAAGCAGCAGGTTGGACCCAATGGCAAGGATAGAGCTTGTTTGGGCAGCGTGTGGAGCTCTCCCAGGACTGCTCTGGGGCACTGCGGTGAAGGTGCAGAGAAGTTTTTGCTTCAGGTGGTGGCAGGTATGCATTTTTTGTACCTTGAATTCTTCATCATAAATGCACAGCTGTATTTACACTTCAAGTACAAACTGAAACAAAGCTTTCCACGTGTGTGCGAAGGTGGTAAGAGGCATCGAACCATCTGTGACAGATGTTAGAAATATTACTTACAGCAATGAGCTGCTCAGAGGCTCTCTGCTGTCTTCATCATAGAAGCAATACAAGAAGCTCAGTAGAATGGAACTAAAACTCAGGCAACTTCAGGATTTTCAGTACAGTGTCTTTTTGCCTTTAAAGGCATTAGCTGCTAGTAGTTTTGTAGCAATCCTATGAATGGTTGCTTTTAGTGTGGGGTTGGTTGTTGGAAAATTATGCTATATAAATGGTATTGTTTGTTGTGGTTCAGTGGTTTTCATATCAAGTTTGATCAGTTTTCAATTAAGAGGGTTTTTTCCTGGTTCTCAGCCTTCCAAGCTTGGCTTGCCTTTTCAGAATCAAGCTGTGTTCTTGGCTCAAGAAATTTCTTTGCAGATTAAAGTTCAAAAGGCTAAGTCTTGGTCCAGTGTGATTTTTCATACTCTGTTATACAGCTTCAGACAGTTACACAGGTTGTTCCATGGGTGATCTTGCAACTGGAATTCAAGCGCTCTGCTCATCAGCAAACATGCTTCTATTCAAACTTATGCTATTTTTCTTTTAGACCAACAATAGTAAAGGGTAAAACAAAACAAATGTATATAAATTTTGCCAGTCAAGAGTAAATCAAATGGGGTTTTTTTGTTTGTTTGGGTTTTTTTCCAAATAGAATCGCATGTTTTAGACAGTTCTCAGATCAGATCTTTACTTCAGTCCATTGCTATCTCATAAATAGACAGTTGGAAACTTTATTATGGTAGCAAGCATGAATAATAAAAACCAAACCAAACAGGAGTGAAGGATTGTGTGAGATATAGAAGACGTGCTAACTGTGAATGCTTTCTAAGGATGACATCTGTGAAGAGTTAACTTTATTGGGTGGTGGTGGGGAGGATTAGACAAGAGAAGTAATTCCAGGACTGTGGTTGTATACAGAGTCTTCCAAGATCTTAAAATATGCCTTGCCTAAGTTAATTTATGCAGTGACTTAAAATATCCTCTTCAGAACTGGGCCTAAAAGAGTGCTGATTATTTAATGCTGACACTTGCACACTTAATAGAAATTTCAAATGAAAAATTTTTTCGTATGTACTATTAATGCTCTTTGCAAATTCAGAATAATTTTCTTTTCCTTTTTCTTGTTGATTTGCAGCTGCTGTTGGCTTTCTGACAGTTTCCAGTGTCATTACCATGTCAGCCCCTTTCTTTCTGGGTAAAGTTATTGACGTTATTTATACAAATCCCAGTGAAGATTTCACTGACAGCCTGACCAGCCTGTGTGCCTTGCTGAGTGGAATCTTTTTATGTGGTGCTGCTGCTAATGCTACTCGTGTCTACCTCATGCAGACTGCAGGTAAAAATGAAAGCAAGAAGTGCTACCGAGAGTCATCTTTTTTCACAGAGTCAGGATATCTAATGATCTGAAATAAATTCTTGGCACTGGCTGAGAGATCTTCTTGGAATCAGTAGCTTTTTTTACCAGATCAAAGGTAAACTAATAGTGCAGAGATAAGTATGCTGGAATAATTTTTAATTTTTATTTACTGTTACGTGACATCTTAAAGTTCACTATTTTATGGTACCTTAAAACTCTGTAATGTGACTTGTTCAGTGCTGCATAATCCTGTGATTTTTATATTGTTGGTGTCTGTGTAGTCTTGTGTGCCATGCTTGACTGACTTCTGTTTCTGACAGGACAAAGAATTGTGAAACGTTTGAGAGCAACCATGTTCTCCTCTATTCTGAAGCAAGAAACCGCTTTCTTTGACAAGACCAGAACAGGAGAGCTGATAAACCGCTTATCCTCAGATACAGCCCTCTTGGGCCGTTCAGTGACTGAAAACCTTTCAGATGGGCTCAGGGCAGGAGCACAGGCATCCGTGGGGGTTGGAATGATGGTATGGTGGTCTCCTCCCTGCTTGTCACTTCCTGTAGTTTCAAGTTTGTTTCAGTTCTGCTAGGTAATGTGCGAATGTGATTCAGTCCAGAAACTGTTGTGTGTTGCACTGGTTATCCACGTACTGCATTGCAATAGATGATGTGCCTGTAGCCACTTGATGTTTACTCAAAAGCCAAAATATGGAGAATGCAGGTTTGAAATGAACTGCTGTTGCTGCCCGAATTTATCAAGCAAAGTATAGTAGGCAAATAGCTTAACTCTATTCTTACTGAAGATATTGAAAACAGTGATAATGTTCCCATGGTTGGAGGTAAAATAGGGTGTGAGGGCCCTGATGTAAAAGTCATTGAAGTTGGTTGATTCTGGTTAAGGCCTAGGTGAGCAAAGGCAGCACTGAACATCAAATTACTGCTGAGGATTTTTACAACAAGTGTTAGTCTTTCTGCTTTAGTCTGTCAGTAAAGAATATATTTAGGTGGGAGGCGTGTTAATGAAGGCTTCAGTGCAGTGCATCAGTTACTATTCCTTGGTGGTCAGTTGGTTTATGTAAAAATCTGACTTCCCTTGATGTTTTTTTCTGGCATTAATTCTTTTATGCTTATCTGAGAAAAGACACCTTGGCGGCAATTACCTTAAATGAAAGTGTGGTAATTTCTGCCATCTACCTGGAGTTAAAAACAGGTAGCAAAAAGTGTCCTCATAAAAATAAGCTTCCAAGATTGATGTTATTAGAAACTGTTAAGAGACTCCACTATGAAGCTTTAAAGCTTTAACACTTTCTCACTGCTAAGAATTATGGCTTTCTGTATTTATCTAAGCAAATAGAGTCTAAGATTTTATCTTACCATAGATTAACTGGAATAACTTTATATAAGGCATTCTGCTCAAAAATGCTGCCATGATTCAGTGTGAAAAGGTGGACTATAAAAGCTTGCCCTATTTAGGAGCTTTGATGATTGCTAGGAGTCAGAAGGTTTTGCAACAGTAAATTAAATCCCTTATTCCAGGTTATGAGCATTTGTGGGTGCTAGGGAACACTGGTGACTCCATCTGTTCCTCGGTTACCCAGAAGTAGTGTACGATATTTCTCTACTCAAACCTGCTGTATTACACTATTTAAAAGTTGTGAAAGTGCTTTAGAAACTATATAACAGCATATGTCTTTCAGCATCCCCAAGAGATTTCCTGGTAGGCCTCTCTACTGGCAGGTTAAGATACTCGGCTAAGACCACACAGAGAACCAGTGAGAAAGCTTAAAATGAAATCCAGACCCTTTGCTTACAATCCTTTGTTCTAACTGTGGGATACATTCCCCACATGCTGTGGAGGAATGGATATTTTGCCTGGAAGAAATAAAACATGATAAATTAAAGCATGGCAGCACTAAATTACAATCCTACTAGTTTTAGAAAACTCTAGCGAGGGAAGTTGCACTTCAGTACTCCAGTGGGTTATTTTTAATCTGAACGCTAACCCCTGACACATACCTTTTTCTTCTAGTTTTTTGTGTCACCTAGCCTTGCTGCATTTGTTCTGAGTGTTGTGCCACCCTTGGCTGTCCTGGCTGTGATTTATGGAAGATACTTGCGAAAACTTACTAAAATGACCCAAGATTCTCTTGCAGAAGCAACACAGGTAATCTTTCAACAGCCGCTTTCTAGTTAACTTCAAAGTTGCTCTAGTACATTTAGGTTAATATCTCTGAGTACAGATCTTCTGAAGATAATTGTACTGTTCATTGCCCTAAGCCATGCTGAGCCTGTAGTTTTGCACCTGAACAGTATAAAAGGTAAACTTCAGTAACACTTTCTTACAGATCTCAAAAACAACCATGCTTTGTAAAGAGCTGTCCATAACAATATAATGTGGAGGTACCTGGCCTTGAGAATTTGGAAATGTAGGAGAGGGTAAGGAGGTTAGGCTTTAGCTTATGTGTGAGAGCATAAAAACATCAGCCTATGAAGTCCTGTGTAATTTGGTACCTAGGTTTGAAAAACCCTTGTCTTGAACTACAGTTATGAATTTGAAGCCATCAGAAACATCCTAGATGGATCCATTTTTAAGAAAACTTTGCTAGAAAGTCCTTCTCTGGAATGAATCCTTGACGTTTGACCTTATTGTCAGCTCTTTAATGTTTATCATGCTTGACATTTTTTAAACTTCACTGGGCACCTCAGCACATACCCAGATATTTGGGAGGAAAGTAGAGGAAGCTGTTGTTTCTAAAGAGGCTGTTGTAGAGGGACCTTCATTGTGTTTGCTGACTGCACTGAAATATTGCAAAGCGCTATCAGAGAAATAGTAGTGATAGTGACCTTTTTCCTCACAGGCTGAGGGTGGGGAGACATCATGAAAATGCATAGAAATATAATTAGGAAAGACCTAGTTAAAATAACCACAGTTGTCAGCTGTTTTAAACTCGGGATGTCCTGCATAGGACTTCTGCAAATTGACTGTGCAGAAGGAAGATTAGCCCTCTTCTGTTTATCTTCCTCATCCTGTGTTGAAGGGAAGCTCATGCCTTTGTAAACCAGGTGTGGGACTTCATGTGAACAAGCAATTTTAGTGTTCCATTCAAATTTTCAGGTTAAATGGGGGATGGAAGAAGGAGAATTACATTTTTATATCATATTTTTACTCACAAAAGGGGGGCTTGTTTTTTGTAACACCATCACAGTGTCTATTAACAACTTAGTCTAATTGGTTACAATTGAGGTAATTTTAGAATTAATACTTTGCTGTGTAGAAGATAAAATAAAATACTGAGTTGAAATGGGACATTAGTAGTTGAGCTAAATTAATTCCCAGTGTTGCTTTGATCAAATGAGTAGAATTGTTTCAGGAAATAACTGCAGGCTTTTTTTGATTTAGTGTAGAATAGAATATTCTTTATTTTTCCCCCTCCCATGTTGTTATTGCAAGTTACTGTGAATAGTAATTTTCTTATGTTTGTTGTTCACATCAAATTAAGTTTTTTTTTTTTTAACCCTACTTTTATATTTTTCTTTCCCTGCTAACATTGAAGTCAAGGCAATCTTGAAGTTCTTTTTAAACTGCCTGAGCATGCAGTTTACTTTTAACTTAATAGAATTTAAAAAAAAAAAAAAGAGAGGGGGGTGCGGGGAGGAGGGCATGAGAAATTTTCCAGTGGTATCCAAAGGAATGTATTTGGAGATTAGTGTAGTGATATTGGTTTAACTTTCAAATGTTCTGTAATATGAACGTCCCAAATCGTGCGTCTGTGTGTATTTGTTTTGTTCTTTGCTTTAATGTAGTTAGCTGAAGAGCGTATTGGAAACATAAGAACAGTTCGAGCTTTTGGGCAAGAAGTGGCTGAAATGGAGAAGTATACAAATAAAGTTGATTATGTGCTACAGCTGGCCAAAAAAGAGGCACTAGCTCGGGCAGGCTTCTTTGGAGCAGTAAGTGTATTTTGATGAAAGTAAACCAACCATGTTATGCCAAGCGTCAATTATTTTAAAATTCATGAGGATACTTATAAATCTGCAAATAAATGATTTGAGTGTAAATTGAACCTACATGGAACTGTTGGAAGCCTGGACTTAAATCAGTCTAAATTGCTGTGAAACTGCACCTCAAGATACAGTGGTATGATAAAGCCAGTTTAAGTCTCTCTTTCTGCCCCATACCTTGGTACTATTTATCTCAGCCCACACCCCCTATTCAGGGAACTAAACCAGTGGAAACCTTCCCCCACCCTTAGCGTTTTACAGGTTTGGCTTCCTGATGAGATGAGCATCAATGCAAAGGAAGCTGGAGAGTGCGCGGGTGGGGGAGGGAGAGTGGGATTGCATTTTTCCGTAACAGCTTGCAGTGAGTTTGCTTAATAGTATTCTAAAACTGCAATGTAACCGCAGACTATCAACTCTCCTCCTTTAATGATGGTTGAGAATAACGTTTGGTGTTCCTTTCCGTCTTGGGGAATGAGGTGTAAAAAAAAAAAAAAAAAAAAAAATTACTTGCTTTTTGAACACTTGTTGGGTAGCGCAGTGCAGTGGCACTGAATGTCTGGGTGGGTGTTGGCTCAGTTTGCTTTAGAATTTGTTTTGTTCAAATTTAACTCAGTCCTCTAACAATCTTGATACCTATAGTATGGGAATTCTTTTATTAGAAGGAAAATTCTGAAACAACATTTTAGAGGGTTAAGTTTAAGATGTATGTGACAAAATCTGCCTTTTCCTCTATTTCTTTTTCCTTAGACTGGCCTTTCTGGAAACTTAATTGTCCTCTCAGTGTTATACAAAGGAGGATTACTAATGGGCAATGCCTACATGACAGTTGGTGAACTCTCATCTTTCCTAATGTATGCTTTCTGGGTTGGAATAAGCATTGGAGGTACGGAATGAGAAACTAGATTTTCTTCACTTCAAAGCATTACAGTTGGTATGGGGGCAGGAGGGAAGAAGCTCTAAAAAGATCTGGCTTTCTTAAAAGGTCTCTTCCAAATGATCTTCCCAAGAAATCATACATAATTTTTTTCTGAAGAGTTAATGAAAATAAGAATTTATAACTTAATATAAGCCTTCCATTTTCCCAAAGGAATACAGAGGTTGTTTTTCAATATGTGTATGTGACAGATACATATTACTTTAATTTTCTTTGGGTCTAAATTAAGATACTTGGTATATTGTGTAAAGAAGTAATACTGGTATTATATTTATTACAAAATGTGTGGTCTGTGTTAAACATACTCTATTTAGAAACGCATGTAGAATTTAGCTTTAATTCAGTATAGAGTGTCTTGAGCTGGAAGAGCAAACAAAGTGCCAGCAGAACACTACACTCTGGTGCTAACCTTTTGTTTTTCCTTACTGACTGACTCCTCCTTGAAGCTCAGACTCTGTAATCTACTGGCCCAGAAACAAACTGTTCATCTTTTTGACAGAGCAGTCTTCACTACTGCATACAGGCAAAAATGAAGATAAGGTACTTTGAAGTTTGACAACTGATTGGAAGGGTTCTTCTTTAAAATGAGTCTGTTCCTTCTGATAGACCAGCAGGGCAATGCAGCTCGTCTATGCTCTTCTTTTCTAAGACTAAGCCTGATATCGTGGAAAGCACAAAGATGTGCCTGAAGGCAAAATTCACAAAACCTGCTTCCTTGGATATCAAAATTCCGGTGGCACCCATTCCAACTACCAAAACCCTTTCTCCTCTGCTGAAATCATTCAAATTTGGTTAACAGACTTACTTGGCACTTTCAAAACATGGGACAAATTAATGCTAAATAAATGAAAAATAGGGTTAGAAACACTGATGAAATGTCATTAAATTAACTTCTATTCGTGATAAAAACATCTTTTTAAATTCTACTTAAGATTATTGAAGAAGATAGTTCCGCACAGAGCTCATTCTCATGGGAACTCTGAAGTAAACGTGTCTTGCCACAGGAAGCCTGCCTTCCTTGACACCTGCAAAGCATATCCATCTTCCAAGTGTTAAGTCTGCTTGGTATATGTCATCATCAATATATATAGGAGTTCATGCAATGAACTGTGAAGTTCACTGCATAATTTGGGATTTTGCCTCTTTTTGTTGTAACAGTTTGCTGTGTTTTCTACCAAATACTGAAGACAGGTTATGAAAATTAAAAACATTTTCTAACTAGTATTTGTTGTCCATATTATGTAATGGTTTTTTATGAGTGGTTGTGAATTTGCAAACCTCAGTGTCTCAGTTTCAAGGCACTCTGTGAGGCTCATGCCTTCTCCCCTGTGCCCCGCTCTGGGATGTAGATGCTTTGGCTGTTTTTTCCAAGCAGACAGCTTCTCACCATGCTAGTGCCTTGTGTTGCAAGCTTTCAGATAGTCTTCAGATATAAATAAGAATGGTTGATAAGGGTTATTGGTAGCTCTGAAGTGAGACTAGATAGGATTTAAATCAACATGTCTGGTAGTGTGTTGGAGTAAAAGATCCCCTCCACGTCTGATGCTTCAGTGCTGGTGATGAAAAGTATAATGCAAATTTAATGTCTCCTATGTGTTCCATTCCATATGGATGCATAATACTGGTGTGCTTTTTGTTTAGGTCTAAGTTCCTTTTATTCCGAGCTAATGAAAGGACTAGGTGCCGGTGGACGTCTATGGGAGCTTATTGAAAGGAAGCCCCAACTTCCATTTAATGGTGGGTCCTTGGTTTGTTATTGTTCACAGGTTGATTTTTCTCTTATTGGTCACCAGTACTTCAGAAGGAGGTGTGTGATACTTAAAGGTAGTACCAACTTACATTCTTTTGAAAAAAAACTAGATACAGTGCTAATTCTCCTGACTTTTCCTAACTATGAAACAGATGATGATGATGATGATTTCCTTTAATCAGAAGTTTTAGAAGCTGAAAATTTGGTGGCCTTGTTTTTCTTTAATTAATTCAGAATTTCTAATAATATTTAAATACAGTAAATAAAAATATATTGCCAGCAGCACCTTATTTACAGCTTTATTTTTCAGGAGCTAGACAACGCCCTCCAGTGTTGAGTATATTTTGTATAAACAGCATTTGCCTGTCTCCATCAAAGTAGTTCAGCAAGCTGCTTGTAGAAGATACTTTCTGTGTGAATTGCTGTTTTATTTAATCAGCTGCATCCCACTAAGCAAAAGTCATACGTGAGTTTTCACCAGCTCTGTATGTTGTTAAGAAATGCAATATAGCAGAGTCCAGGTGAGCTGTCAACACTGTAGTTTCCCTCTAAGTTTTGTACGGTCCTCTAATTTAGAAACTTTTTAAAGGCTGCTCTAAGAGGAAGAGTCAGAAAAGAACATCAAACAGACCTAACATTTTTTGAGTGAGCTCTGACTGTAGGGAATAGAGTTTCATCTTTTGAGTTGGTTGATACAGAGAGGTTCTTTTGAAAAGCTGTTCTTCAAATTTCTGTTCTGCTTCTGTCTCTGTGCACTGGAATTCCTCGAGTTCTTAATCTAATGGACACCAAATCACAGTCTGGCCTCTGTCTCATTTCTCTTCACAGCTGCAGTCTGTAGGATGCCTTTCAGTGTGCACAGACTTTACACAGCCAGTGAAAAGTAACAGTATTGTCTCCAAGGGATGGAGGCAGACTTAGAATAGCAGCCATTTGTCCAAAAGGTAACCACCAACTCGCTAATGAAGGGATAGCTACACACTCTTGTCTTTTGCAAGGAAGCTGGCTTAAACTTTCTGCCATGACTGACTGTCCAGTGCCACACTGCAGTTTGCTGTGCCCTTCATAGACCTAGTGCAACTGTTGATTTTGTCATCAGTTGGATGTGATTTCTTTTTTTTTTTAACATCTGGATTATTTCAGTAGTCTTCATCTTTACAGTGGCCCCAGCACAGAGTAAGCAGTAGTATTGGGGCAGAAGTTGTCTTTCACACTGAATGTATCGAATTGTTCAATTACACCAATAGTGACATCCAGAAAACAATCTTTATTTCATAGACCGAACATAAATCGGACAAAGTTTCAGACACCTGTGTAGCATAGGCTTACAGAGTTTCTTCTAAGTTTCCTTTCAGTATAAACTAAATACGTAGGAAAAGATATAAACCTTTGTCTCAAAAAACAATTATAGTTGATTTCTGGCTCATCAGAGAATAAAACCAAGATATTATTTCTCTACTGTCCAAACCAACCTGAAACATCTCTCTTGGTTATTTAGGTTTTATTTTCATGGAACTCCAGCTGTTGTTGGTGACAACAGATATCTCAGGAACAAATTATAATGTCTTTTTTTCCTGTATCAAGAATCCAAACAAGAAACAAGCATAACCCTATATATAGCTTTTAGATATTTTTACAGTAATACATAGAGGAAGGACTTGTGGTACCAGGCTTCCTGTATTGCAGTAGATTTCAGTGTTTCAGGCCATGGGATAGACTGTGCAATAACTGGAACTGAGAATAAAGATAAGTGATTACTCGTTACTTTGGTAATAGTAAGGATTATGCCGCTAGCACAGGATTTAGCAAATACATTTCTTTTCCCACAGGGAGGTTTACAGACCATTGTGCTTTTACCTAACAAGTTACAATGTGTATGTCCATGGATGAAAGTCAAGGAAGGAGTCTGAAATTGTATGCTCTTGCCTTTGCCATTTCTATGCTACTAGCATTAAACTGAGAGCTTGAGAAGAGGAGGGAATCTGCAAAAAAGAAAAGCAAAATAAATTATTTGCTCTAGGAACAGCAGGACTAGTGAAATCTTGATTGCTACTGATGGGTGTCTGTTCCTATCCGCAGTTCCCTGTTTAACCGAACATAGGCATGTGCTACCATGTGCTGTGGCTAGCTGGGGGTTACTCACGTGCTGCGTCTGCAAAGAATTAAGGGTTTTGAATCACGTCTTTAGCACGAACAAACACTACTTGGGTGTTGCTCTGGTGCTGCCAGTTTTCATAAAGGTGGTAGGAACTTCTTCAGTGAGACTGTCCTTCGGGAATGCAGCACCACTGTCCACCTAGTTTGCTTTATATGGGTATGTTTAGCTGGGATTTAACAGGGCTTGAAGAAATTGTGTTTCGTTGTTTTACCTATTTATAAGCTTTTTCTAGTACTGGTAGTCTTTTAAGATAATTGTTTAAATCAAATGCTGTGCTCCAGAAAGGAGTTGGTTTTATTTAACTTTGGCAATCAATCATTCATGATTGTTTGTTACTGTATTTCACAAACAGATTTTAGTTTCAATGAGCTGTTGCCTAAGAGTTGTGCCTCTGATTGGTCTTTGAATACACTGTTGTCCTGAATTTATTAAATATACTTTCCACTTTAAAAAAAAAAAAAATTAAAAAATGGCCATTAATGCAACAAACCTAGCGGCAGCTTTATTCCGGTGACAGCCTCTGCTTAAAAGCTACCCGGTTAACAGGTAGTGGAGAGGGAACTGCTCTTGTTCAAAGAGGAGGGTGTTTCAGGTGACTTTTGTGGCTCGGTGAAAGGGCAGTAAGTGATTTGCAATGTTTATCTTTTTGCATCTGTTCTATGGCAAAGGGACTTTGGCCTTCAACAGTGCTATTTTATTTCATTGCTCCTAATTGACAAAACTTAAATTGTTTATGATATGTTTAAAAATTCAGATAATGCTACTAGAAGTGAACATTGTTAGTTGCTAGGTATTAGCAAGATGCAAATTCTCCCTCTTGCTATAGGTAGCCTACAGGCTCACTGCTGGTGAGCAAAACCTGAAATTGCATTCAGGAACGAGTGGTGTACCACACTGATTCAGTCGTGGCTGAAATATAACCCCTGTGGTCCTGACTTGTAGCTTGCAGTTATCCCTAGATTTAACACAGAGATAGATATTTCTACTGGGTGTCTGTAAAGCAAGTTCTAGGAGGGCTGAACTGATTTTTGTTTCTGTTCATGTTTCTGTATTTTATTCTTTGTCATACAGAGGGAATCACATTAGGCAAAGACACATTCAGAGGTGCTTTGGAATTCAAGGATGTTGAGTTTGCATATCCAACACGTCCAGAAACATCCATTTTCAAAGATTTTAGCCTTTCCATTCCAGCTGGCTCTGTTATGGCTCTGGTTGGCCCAAGTGGTACAGGAAAATCAACTATTGTATCCCTTCTGCTGCGGCTGTATGATCCTATCTCAGGTATGTTTTCTGTGTTGCGCTCATTCGTGACAATTGATGCTTTGCATCTCAGATACACCTTACAAACAGTCAGGGTTCCTGTGCTTGAGGTCCTGATGTGGCTGTTCCACTGATGGACCGTGCTTCCCTCTGGCATGTATGCTTACCTTGTGGTGGTGCCTGCATAGCTTTGCATTTCTGATCCACCAGTATGCGATTCCCCAGGGAATCGTTCTGAACTGTTCTTTCTTTTCAGTACTTGTCAGTACACACTTGACTTTACCATTTCTTAATTTAAGGTACTATCACTGTTGATGGCTTTGATATCCGTCAGTTAAATCCACTGTGGTTCAGGACAAAGGTTGGAACAGTGAGTCAGGTAAGGAAGAAAATACATTTCTAAGTGAATGAAATAATTTAATGTGATCAACTAGCTGTGCCTCACTTTTCTGCTTTTTAAAAAAACTACACAATCTTGCTTCTCAGTGAAATCCCTCCATCTCACCATAACTGCTGTTGTGCAGGCTTTGTTCTAAAAATAAGTATTCAGAGGTATTCCCATTATTCTGTAGTCTGTTTTTACATAATCAAAGATTCAAAGCGTTAGCTTAGAAGAAAAGTGTGCATGTGGAGACTGGAAAGTACATTGTTGCAAATTGTGTAGGTATGACCATCTTGATGTTTGCTATGATTTGGTGAAGAAAGTAACACAAAGCTTAACATTTAATCACATTTTGTATTAATGGAAGTTACACAATCATATTTTACACAACCATTTGAAAACTGACCTTCTGTGCTACGCGTTGTTTCCAGGCAAACACAATTCCACTAGGAAAGCATGAAAATACAGGACTGTTGGCACTTACTCTTGTAATGCCCCCTCCCTAGTGACCCCCAAACTCTGGAAGTACAGAGAGATGTTCAATGGTCTCTTAAAAATAAACTACTTGACCAATTAAAGTATGTATATTCCTTCCCTCATCTCCCCAGGTGCTTCACAGTGCAATTAACTGTTAGGTTGATGTTCTGGTTAAGAGCGTAAGGATAACTGGGTATATGTTGCATTTCAAAACATCTACTTTATGTAATAATGCCACCAAAAGCTTTTGTGCAAAAACTATTTTCCTGTGGGCACATTAGCATTTTTCTTTTTAAATGTATGTATTCCACTTGAGTTACCAGTAGGAGATTCATACTAGTATTCATACTATAGCATGTCTCCTCTTTATTTTATAAACAGAGCAGACTTACCTTGTTTCAGACATTTTCCCATTTTACATCACTTGTCCTATCTGCCAGTCCTCTTCTCTATTTTAAGCTTTAATATAAATTAAATGCACAAAATGCCATGAAATCTGTGTAGAGGTTAAGAGAAGAATCATCATCATTGCAAATGATGATATGTAGTAAAGTATAAAGAAGGTTTTCTGATGTTTGTATGAATAGCTCTTTCTGAACTCTTCCTCAAATATTAGGAATTGAGGGTTATGTTATGTTTTGTCAGTTAAAAAAGCAACTTATTTTTTAATTGGTTTTCACTGCCCATTTTGGTGTTAGGAGAGGTTTTGTTTGTTTTTAATTCAATTAACTCTAGCTTACACATTCTTTTGTTTGATGGATATAGTAGAAATTAATGCTGGGTTTATGTTTATTAATTTTGGAATATATTAATTTATTAATGCTGGAATTTATGTTATTTGAGATACAGACAATACACGCATATAATTGCATATCTACCATATTAGTTATGTTTTTTAATTTATCAGGAACCAATTCTGTTCTCCTGTTCTATTGCTGAAAACATTGCTTATGGTGCAGAGGATCCTTCTACTGTGACTGCAGAGGAGATTCAGAAAGTTGCTGAAATAGCTAACGCTGCTAGTTTTATCAGAGATTTTCCAAAAGGGTTTGACACTGTAGTTGGAGAAAAAGGCATTTTGCTTTCAGGTACATCTTTATGTTGCTTATTTTAAAAATCTCAATGCTATAGAGCGAAGTAAAAATTCTATTATTTTTTGTTACCAGTTTTTTCTCCAAGTCATAGCCTGCCGTAAGTATTACAAAAATCCCTCCATCTTCATTCCCCCGCTAGAGTACGTGTCCCTAATTCTGCTCAGCCCAGGCATTCAGTTAAAATTACTTCACATCTGTTTTCCTATTTCAATTTACTGAGCTTTTTCCCCCAGGTGGACAGAAGCAACGAATTGCAATTGCTCGAGCTCTGCTCAAGGTAAGGCAGCACCCAAATAGCTATTTAACTACTTTGTGAGGAGGCGGGAAAGGTTAAAAAGGAGAAGGTCTTTCAGTGAGAGAGGTGGAAAAATATTTTTAAAAAGAAAATTAATATCTTTCACATTAATTAGGAAATTGGAAAGGGCTGAGTGGTTTAACTAAAGACAAGTTACTTATGTAAGTGCTTCTTCCTATCTTTCAGTCATGTTTTTTGATAGTTCTTGCCAAAACTGATGGTAAATCATTGTATAATGGCTCACTTTCATAAGACCAGGTCAAGGATGAAGGAAGACTTTAAGAATGTGGTGCTACTAAACTCTCATATGACACTTCTGTCTCCATGTTCAGATCTCTGTCATTCATGGGTTGATTTCTCTGGGTTGCAGCTTACTAGCACCATAGATGCCCTGTCTTGGCTTTGAGGGGAGCTGGTCTGGATTTGGGACAAGATACTATTTCAGGCACAATGTTGTCATTAATTTTTTTTTTCCAAGGGTTGGCATGGGTCTAGCTTTAGGGCAGGCTCTGTGCTGCACAAATTTGAGGAGGCTTCTGAGGATCAGAAGGAGAGGGAGTTTGGTTCAGGGACAGCCACGGGGCCTCACAGGGAGGCAGTTTGGGGCTGATGCTCAGCTGGAAGTTTTGAGCCTTGCTGAACCCAGCTTAGATTCATGTTAAGCCGCACAGGTCTCTATAGCATCCTAGCATGCCCGGTTCTGCTAGATTACTGGGAGTTTTTCATTATACCAGTTCTCTTTTACCACGAACACTGAAAAGCTGGTTGTACTTCATGTCAAGTACCGTTCATGGGAGTAGAGACTTTGTTGGGGGGGGGGGGGGAGGAGCTGTAAAAAATAAGTGAGTGGTTGATATATATGTTTGGGGGTGTGGTGGACTCCCTTCTCTTCCAGATAAAGTCTAAAGCTTTTACTGTCAACTTAATCAAGGAAGTTCGGGTTATGTACTGTAATTCAGAAGAGGCTTCTTAGGGATTTGAGTACTGGCAATTTTTTTTTAATTTTTTTTTTTTTATTTAATTGGGAAGAGTTCTCAAATGCTAGTTCTTAAGTACTATGTATTTCATCTGTGGGTGAAATACTGCTTGTTGGTAGGTTTTTGTTGTTTTTGTTACTAGACACATATATAGCAGACTGACTGCAAGCAGAGGGTAGCTCAGGCTCTGTGAAAGATCCATGTAAGAGCAGTAAATAAGAAATTGATCTTTTTTGGACACAGTGCTGCCAAGTATGCATTAAAAATAATCTCCCACCTTTAGACTGTACCTTTCAAATAGTGATCTGATAATAGAGTTCTTTTACTTCAGTTGGCAAAATTTGAAGATAGAATAGTGTTGTTTCTGTTTTGTCCTCTTAGCACTTAGACTTCTTAAAAGTAATGCTTTGAATGACACTAAGTTCTTTTGATAAAGTAAGTACACCTACTTCGAGTTTTACGCTGTATGAATCATGTTCTCTATTGATATAAACATTCAGATCTTGTCTAATTGTTATTATAACCAATTTTACTTTCTTCTGCAGAATCCTAAAATTCTTCTGCTAGATGAAGCAACAAGGTGAGAAAGAAAATAAATAGAAACTTAGAAATTATCTATCTGTAAAACTCAGCTATGAGCGGTGCTCGTTCTTTCTCTGCATGCCCTGCATGCACAAATTATCTAGCGCCTTATTTTTCTCTGCCCATGAAAAGAACGTGCTTTCTAGAATGTGTGGTTAGGAGACCTGTGATAAAAACTGTTTATGCAAAGTGGACAGGATAGCTGGTACACTGTGTTGTAACTTTTCATGGAGTGAAATTTGTAATATGTAACTTGATTTTGAAACATCTACTTAAAGCTTTTTTCCTATTCTTAGTTTAAATTAAGATCTTAGTCTTAAAGAGAGATGATTATACTGCAGTATAAATTAATTTTTTCACTGAATTAATTTAGTGTTATTTCTCCATGCATATTTTTGCCTATGAGAGTATGTAATGCCTGTAACTCGGATGTGTGCACTAAGCATATTCACAAAACTTTCCTGCAGTGCCATTGGTTCCTCTTCACCAACAATAGCAAGGGTTCGCAGTTTTAGCAAAATAAGCCTAATGCATACAAAACTAACTTGTCTTAAAATAACAAATATCCTCCTCTCTCTCCTCCCTGCTCTCCCTTTCTTACTAGTGCTTTGGATGCTGAAAATGAGTATCTAGTGCAAGAAGCTCTGGACCGGCTGATGGAAGGAAGGACAGTCCTAATTATTGCTCATCGTCTGTCTACTATTCAGAATGCTGATTTTGTTGCAGTCCTTGGCCAGGGTAGAATTCTTGAATGTGGAAAACATGAGGAACTACTTGCAAATCCAAATGGACTTTTCAGGAAACTAATGCAGAAACAAGCTTTTCTTCAGAATAGTGATACTTTTGCATTAGATTTACAATCCAGAGAAAAGGATGTATTAAAAGAAAATGTATGAGAGAATGTATCAATAATGGAAGTTTACAAACTACAAAGAATATAACTTATGTTTCTGTTATGTAAAGTAAATGTTATATTTTTCCAAAATGTACAAAATATTCTTTTGAAACTTAAATGTGTTTAAACTTTTTATTGAAAGCTTTTTAATAATTATTGCAACTTTTTAAAATGTCTATCGCATTGAGGTAATTTCAGTGTATAGATTTTTCTGCTTTGTGTTATGTTAATTGAGACCATTCAGAATCTTGTTCTGTATGATGATGTGCTGCATTCTCAAGTAAGTTCAGTATTTTAAGGGTAATTAAATGACAATCTTATAATTTTCATATCATTGTCTCTTCCCTTTTCAAGGAACTTTTGCTTTCTGTGCTTGTCAATAGTCTTAAAATGCTGGAATTCAAAAATGCGTGACACTAATGTATTCTGAAGGTTCTGTCTGACTTCCACTGCACTGTCCTTTCAGTTACCATTTGTTCTGAAACGTGAAAGTTAATTATGATCACCATCTACAGTTACAGAGAGAGAATTACATATGAGAACACATTTTAGAGAGTATGGAAGCATGAGTTGGAGGAAAGTTCTTTAAAAAACAAACAAACAAACAAACAAAAAACCTAACAATAAAAGCAACCAAACAAAAAACCTAACTGACTTTACATAAAGACAAAGGAAGCATATTAGTATATTAAGTCAGCATAGGAAAATTTAAAATTTGCATACATTTTCTTCCTTTTTCTTTTTTCCCTGTTTTTTAATTTCACTTCCCTTCTAAGATGACATCCAAAAGAACACGCTTTTATATATGTAAGCTTTTGTCCTTTTTGAAGGCATAGGCAAGTTTTATTTTATTTAAAATTTCATTCGTAGAAATGAAATTTTGCCTAACTACTGTATTAGGGACAACTGCCTTCTCAAGGACAAGTAGTAAAATAATAGCATTACATTAATTTGAATAACTGCAGGAGGGTACATTTGGCAGTAAAGAGTAGGCTTCATGTTTCTAATTTAAGAATCTCTTCCAATAGAATCTCTCTTGACTTTCTGAAGATGCAGAGCCCCCACAAGATAATTTAAAAAAAGCTAGAAACTTTCCAGGTCACATTAAAACTCATCCATGCTAGGAACACTTGTTGCTGGAAAACTTTATTGGCAATAGGTGAGATACCTAGTGCTGGGCAAGCGTAAAATGTTTATCTAATGTGCCATTACTGGCACTTTGTGGAACACAGTGAAAACGCTAGAGAGATCCCTATGCTAAGGAATGAAAATAAAATTACATCCAGATGTAATTTTATCTTCTGATATAGTTTTACTAGAAGCAGATATTTTATTAAAGATATGCCAAAAATACCAACCGCTGACCCAATGTTTAATTTCAGTGTTGACTACCAATTATTCTCTTTATAATGTATTTAGAGGGGCTTGAACTTCAATCTTTACTCATGTAATCTCTCCTTACGTGTGATGCAATGAGCCCCTTTACTCATGTATTTACACAGGTTACAGGAATTACTTGCAGCTGAACTGAATGAATGTTTTATGTCTTTTGTTCATTAGTTGTTCCAGCAGGTGTTGCAGTCTACAGAAAAGTGAAAAAGTTACAGAAAAGCTTTAGTCCACAGAAAGATGAATGTCTGTCAGAACAGGTACACTGGATAACAGGCTTTAGTCACGTTCGAACCACTCAAAATACTCCTTGGAACAAACCACAGACCTCAACAACGTGAGAAAACAAAAGTTTCTTCGTAATCTACAAGTGGAAAGCTTTGCTGGACGACTTCAGGTTTGTGGTTTAAACACCTACAATGTGTGTGATGTGTGCACATGGCATGCCGTATACTTCCACAGCAGCGCTAGTCAACGCTGGATATGTTTGCATTTTGAACTGTAGGAGCCCTAGTAGCTTAATGAGGAAAAAGGTGTGAGAAAGAGAAAAATTAAAAGTATTGCATTCTTTTTGTTACAAGAGTTGAAGACCTTCTGGTCTAAGGCGGAAACTGTTGGTGTATCTCTAACAATCTGATAGGTGTCTTCTGCTAAGGGCCACTGTTTCATGCTGCTGCCTTGTGTAGCGTGGTCCTTAGGGCAAAAAGGGGCCATGCAGTGTACAACAGACTTAGCATCAGAGTATCTGACTGTGCATCAGAAAGAAGTATAAACTGAACTTTCTTAAACTCCCTCACTGTGTTTTCCATCATTGCCCCCTTCAGGTTTTAGTAATGCTGTATACCTGCTATTTGTTTTGTTTAAGCTGCTGTTAGTAGGAACAGGTTCAGTTCCATGAGGGATGGCATTAACAGCTCAAAATACAGCTGTGCTACTCCTAGTGTATTTCAAAGTCCAAAAGGTACTCAGAAATGCTTTTGATCACAGGTAAATACAATTTAAGTCAAATTAAACTTGCCCAACATTTCCTGAAGGAAAGGCCAGACCGTACTGAGAATTGGTAGAGGTTTCAAATTGTCCGTGGAGCCCTAGTGCAGCACCTTATATAAAGACCATCTCTCTCTCATGCTGCACACACTAGTGTTCAACTTTGGCCTGAACATATCTTCTCTGTGTAGAAAAGTAGCAAAGATGATTTTCCAGACATTCAAAAATAAATGTAGCTAATTTTACATGCACCCACGTATATCAAATATGTAATGGAAACATTTTTCAGTTTCTATCACTAGTTGCCATATTTTAGTTGATACCTATGGGCATCATTTTGAAGTCTTTTATTAATACTGCCTTTTTCACCCTTGCCTCAGAGGCCAGAACTATTTCCTTCCCTTAACTTTTGCTACTCAGTCATGACTTTTGGGCCTTAAATACTGTAGCTAATTGCTTTCAAAACTACCTTGCTAAATTGAATGCATTAGTTAGGGTTGAGTATTTGGAGACTGAATGAATGGTCAGCTCTCAATGTATGCTTAATCCCTTTACTGGGTTGCTAATTAGTTTTCTGATTCTTGACAGCATGAATGTTCTCCTGAGAGAAATAAGACACTGAAAATAAAGTGTCTTGAGTAACTTTATTGCTTAAACTACTTATTTAACACTTTAATGCTTAAATAGAGTACTGATCACGGCATCATCACTGCAGCGAATGACTGGCATCTCTGAAAAAGCTAAAGTTCTTTCAACTCAGGTTTCAAGTAGTCAATGCAACTTTTTGCTTTAATCTTCTGATACAGAGAGGCTCTTTTCTGTCAATACTTTAATCTTTGAAAAGGGAGTGGATTCCAGTTAGGGGAGTAACAGAAGAGAATATCCTGCCTTTGTGATCTCCGCCAATTCTGTCTTTGCGTTTCCACTCCGTGACATTTTCAGCTGTCTTGAATGGGGAGAATTGTTCCCAGTTGCTTAAGGGGTCTTAAACTCATGATACAATGATCCAATAGATGAATACTCTGAACTGTTAGGGAACTCTGTCTTCTGATGAGCAAGACATTACATTTCTTATCTTATGAAGAAGAAAATGATACTGATCTTTTATACACATCTTTTTAAACATCTGCATAGTCCCACAAGGCATATTCAGCTAACCAATTCATGAGAACTTTTGTCTGCTCTGCAGATGATGGAGTTTGCTGCTATCCTTTCAAATTAATTTGCTTTCTAAATAGGTAGGCAGCTATTTGTGGCTAGTCAACCCAAGCAGTATTTTCTACACTGTTTTTCAATCCATTGATCAATAAATAAAAAGCAAATAAAAAGATTATCAGTCCCATATATTTTGAAGTTGTGGCTCTAATATAAGTCCACTATTTCCATTCTCTCAGTTTAAGTCCCCACTAGGGGACTAGGGATTTGTCAGAATTGCCTGCTGGACATTCACCTTTTCATGTGAAAACCAAATACCACACGAGTCCCAGTTCAAGAACTGGTTAAGTCTCTAACCGATATCAGCATAAACTATTCGTGTGTCGAAAATCAGATTTAAAGGTTGAGTTGTATCCTCTCTCCTGAAGATGGAGCTCTTCAGACAGGGCCGACACAGCAAAAGGCAGCCGAGTCATTCCCGAGGAAGGGTAGCAAAGTGTATACGGGATTCAACCAGGAAAAAATGACTGCTCACACTGCATCATCTTAAATATTGTAGAAACGAGATGTGAAGGGGAGCTTTCAGTTTTTAAAATAATTTGAATTCGTGGATGTTGGGAAATGTGGATGGCAGCTTGAATTTTACTCATTTTTTCCCCATTTGCTTGCTTGAGTGTGCAATTTCTGGTTTGGTTTGGTTTGTTTGTTTTTCTTGATGAAACAACAGTAACATGATGATTTAGCATCACTACATGGAGAAGGCTATATAGAAGGATACTACATTACTATAACAGTATAGTGAAGCTCTGCTAAATGTTCATATTTAGCTTCATAAAATCAAAGCAAAAGGAGACGGAGTGAAGTTAAAATGCAAAGCACTGAAACAGACAGGTGCCTCGTACTTCAGTACTGCCAGATGAAGCATCTCAAGCTTATCTCCTCTGCATTTCAGGCTCAGTCATACTGGACCACAGTCCACGCAGAAAGCTTAACAGCCAAAACTCTTTTTAGTCAAAGAACATATTTTTGGAAAATGATGGGAAATGTCTGAGTAGCCTATTTTTAGTTAATTTTATCTTCACTAATTAGCTTCATTGATAACATACAACTCAACTTCTTCCCCGATGGTACATACATACCTTCTGAAAGCTTCTTCATGCAAACCAATGCAGCTGAGTATTTTCTTTCAATGAGAAAATTTAGTTTTCCTTTAAGACTAGAATCTAATTCTATACCATTGAACAGTTGTAGTGCACGATTGTTATTTACCATAGATGCGAAACGTACCAAGGTTTGCATGGAATATGTTTTCTATGTGTGGTGGTTTTTTTTTTTTTTTTAATTAGAAATTTGGGGACAAATACAGGTTACAGCACAGGCTATTTTAAAGATTAGGCAACTCTGTTTAGCAGAAAACACGTCCTTCCAAAAGCGCCAAACGACGGTTTGCAATGGTCTTTCAGGAGCAGTTTTCTGAGCACACCCAGCCACCTTTCCCTGCTCGAGCTGGTCAGCGCCAGAACCGCATGAATTCAGTGAAAAATGGTTCCCAGGTCCAGCCCTGCCAGTCCCCCTGGAGCGTCCCGAAGGGCCGAGCGCACCCGGCCTCCCTCAGGCAGACCCGTGTTTTCGTGAGGCCGCCCGGCACAGACGGCTGCCGGCGCCGCCGGGGGAGAAGCGCGGCCGCTCAGGCCCCTGCGCCGCGGCGGGGGGCCCGGTAACACAGCCACCCCCGGGCGGCGGCGTGCCAGCGGGCCCGCAGCGGCCTCGGCCTGCTCCCCCCCGGGGGGCGGCGGCAGCACCGGCGCAGCCAGGGTAGGAAGCGCACGCTTTGCGCTAACGCCCGAGTCTAACAACCACGGCCTACCCCGGAGGGCTTCTACCGGGGAGCCGGGTGCGAGCGCCGGGCCGCGGGGCCGCCGCCGCTCCCCGGCAGGGGCTGCGCCGCGCTCCCCCCGCCCCGCCCCGCCCCGCCCCGCCGTCGGCCGTGTGACGCAGTCAGCCGGCGCCCGGCGGGAGCCGCGGGCCGGCACCGCTCCTCGCTGCCCGGCCATGTTCCCTTCGGCCCCCGCCTCCCCGCGGACCCCCGGCGGGTCGGCCCGCAGGAACCTCGGCAGCGCCGCCCCCAGCCCTCTCTCCCGGCCGGGCGGCAGGAAGAACCTGACCGTCGTGGCGGCAGCCGGCTCCCCGGTGCTGTTCTCCCCGGTGGCGCGGAGGAGCGGCTCCCTCTCCGCCCGGTGAGTCCCGCCCCCCCCCCGGCCGGGCCCCGGGCAGGGGCGAGGGGGCGCCCGCCGCCTTTTCCCGCCGGGCCGTTGCCTCGGCCCCGGCCCCGCCTCGCGGGAGGGGCGGGGCCGGGGCTCCCTGGGCTCCCGCCCGCCTCCGGCCCCTCTCTGTTCCTTTCCCGCTCCCGGGGTGACCCCCAGCCCTCCGCCGCCGGGTGCCGCGGCAGCCCCGGCTCCTCCGCCGGGTCTCTGGGGCCACCCCCGCCACCGCGACCCGGGGCGCGGGGCAGGGCGGGCGCCGTTGCTGTCGCCCGCTCCCCGTCCGGGGGCGGCCTGCGCGTTGCCCCCGGGGAAGGAGCCTGCCCGGCACGGGCGGGTCGCTGCTCCGGGCGACCCCAGCAGCTCGCCCTTCCGTTGCTGAAGGAGCAGGAATCGCTGAGAGCGCTAACAGGAAGCTAGGCGAGGGATTAAAAAAAATAGCAAAAAAGTATCATAATTAAAAAGAAAAAAGAGCCAAGTGCTCAAGCGCTTGCCATCTGAATCTCCTGCTTGAGTCTTACGAGCGCAACCAAAACCCAGATGCAGGCACCGAGGCTTTTAGTTAGATAAAATCATTCGCCCTTACGGAGTAAGAGGAGGGGGAGAAGTGTCATTTGGTCTTGTGTACTAGTCAGCAATTAGATTGTATTGGTCCTGTGTAAATGTATTAAGGCATACTTCTAAGTGAGCCTAATGAGAGGGCTCTGCCTGAAAGCTCTCGCTTTCAGCTGTCTATAAAAGAAGGTTTAACAACATATTTCACCTCTCTTTGCAAACCCTGCCTCAGTTTTACGTGCTCAAGCCAGCGTAGGTTACAACATTGCTGTTTCACGAGTGCAGTGTTAACATTTGGTGTTCTGCTGGGATGTACTGTAAGATATGGTGTACCTCTGATCATCCTTAAATCTCTTTTCAGTAGTTCTTCTACAATATCTTTTTGAGGTGTGTGTATGCTAGGTTGTCCTAGTACTCAAGAAGCTGTATGTGGAGTTGTCATGATGTTTCCTGTTTCACTTTTTATTCTGTATTTACTAACTCAGATACTCTGTTTGCTATTTGACTGTCCTAAATAATGTTGTACTGTCAAGACACTGTTACTCTGGTAGTTGGTTTCTGTTACAACTGTGCTGAAAATTTTAGATACCAGTACAGATGTACACAATGGAAACTTTCCTGCAGTGTATACATTAGCCTTTCTTTCCTCTGTATTATTTTTGCTTATTGCTTTCTTTTATACTGAGTTTGGTCTACAGTAAGACTTTCCCTCATATCTCCTGGCTTAATTTCTTTAGGAATCTTTGATAAGGGATCTTTTTGAAAGATTTTTGGGAAATTTAAGTACTTAATATTGTCTGGATTGTATTCACTGACCTTTTTTCAGAAAATTCTGATAGAACGGTGAGGCATGACTTTTCTGTATGAAAAGGAAAAAAAGAAAAAAATCTATGGGAGTTACTAATCTATGTTTACTCATTTTGCTCATTTACTTCCCTACAGGAGTAGTAAGACTTTATTACTCTGTGGTTTCTCAGGTGCTCTCAGACTCTTTGTAGGATATTTGATATATCAAATACCTTACATATATACTCCTACTATATAGTCTGTTCTCATGATAACAAATTCTGACTGAAACATTTCATAGTTGAACAGTTTTAAGGTTCTTTAAAAGTGGTATTGTACATTAAAACTATAAATGTACAATACCATGTGTTCAGCATTATAAATATCTCTTATTAGCATTTGAATTTCAGGGTTCATCAGATGTATCCCTGATACAGGAAAAATATGAAAATAATAAGAACCTCTGTATTTAAAAAGAAGATAAAATAGTCAAAGTTTAGGCATTCCCCCCCCCCCCCCCCCAGCTTCCCTTCTTCTCCCATATGAATCAGAACTGAGATTTAACATGAGCCCCAGATCAATTTCAGGGGTTCAGAATCTCTTTTCTCAGGGGCAGCTATTTGTTGTTGAGATAAACAAGGTTGCCCATTTTCAGTTTGGGGGAACTTTTACTTCAGCTCTGTTTAATACAGTATTTTTCCAAACCGGGTGTCAGGCTTGTCTTCTAGCTGTGTATCATCATCTTTTGGCATTTCACACTGGGAAGGTCTGTGACATCGCTTTACTTGTGAGGAGAAATAAAAAAGGGCAGTATCTTCTAAAAGCAGAGAAACTCACCCACTTAGTCGTGTTCAAAAGACAAGACAGGCCTGTGCTCTTCCAGAGGTGGGGGAAGATGCAAAGCAGCTTTTATAAATTATATTGTGAAACAAATAATGACTGAAACAGATAGGAACCGCGGTCTCCAGAGTAAAACACGGGCAGCAGAAGTGCTAGCTGATCCAGGCTGCCATGGGTGTTCGAAGTGTTGCACAGCGCGTACTGCCCAGCAGTGTTAGAACTGGGGATGGAAATAGGCCCTGCAGTCAGGGACGAACTTCTCTTAAGCTTCTCCTGGCATCGTGGATAGCTTTGTTCTATAGATAACCAGAACGTAGAGAAGTTAAACAGTGATTCTGTTGCTGGTGGAGGAATGCATATTCAAAATCACTTCTTGAAAAAAATAAAGGAATTTGATGACAGCTAACAACTTCTAAGGAGGCCACCAAATTACTGCTTTAGATGGTGCTCCCAGAGGGAGCATGTTTATTTTACCTAAACCCATTTCATCACATCTATTTCTAAACAGATACTAGTGAAGTAAATGTCTGTTGACACTGATGAAGAAACAATAAAAAACTAACTATAACTTTTTGTTTGGTTTAAGAGCAACACCTACCAGAGTTATCCAGCATCCCTCAGCAAGTGAGACTATTAACTATGACGTTAAGGCTTTTGGATCCTCTCTGCCTGTTAAGGTTATGGAAGCCCTGAAGAAGGCTGATGGTAAGAACTGATTTTATCTGTTATTTTTCTCATGAAAATTGACAGGCGAGAGAAATGTTAACATGTTGTTGATGCCATTTAAATGCTGACTTCACAGTGGAAACTGAAATGTTTGTGCCTTGGTTTGAATCCAACTTGGTTAACTATGTAACTATAATTGTAGTAACACCCATGTGGGTATGGGTGCATGTCAATATCCTTCAGGTGCTGTCTTAACAAATGTATTGTAAAATCCAAGGTTATAAAGAAAGCCAATAGTATTTTTTTAGTAACTTTTGCTTATTGGTTCTTTCTTACCTTTTTCACTTGTTTTGATTCTGTTGTGTCCTAGAGTAGGTACTCTAATTTTTTTATTATTTATTTTTAATCCACATTTGCTATCACTTCTAAAAGCCCCAGTGTTACAAACCTTTCTCTGAGTTCAAGAAATTCGTCTCCTAAGCAGCTTTCCCTGTGGATAATTTTTCTTTTTATAATAGATGTAGGAGGAACCAAAAATGCGTATCTTAAAAATTGCTGAGCAATTTACAAAGCTATTATAATCTGCCGTAAATTGATGGAAATAGCTTCTAGGATTGTCTCGCTTTTCACTCTCAAAAGTTGAGCGTTTGTCAAATGGATTTTTAAACTATATGTAGTAATTTGGTATCTTAATCAAGTACATGGAAATTCTAACATGGAATTTAATTTAATAGAAAATATATTGCTTATTTTCATATGAGAATTAAAGTTTATTGGTCTTAAGGTTTCTCTGCAGTGCTTTAAAAATCTTAATGCTTTAAAAAAAATTACTTTTTATGTAGCTGATGACCAGCTGAGCGTTCAAGTTGATGAAAGTGGATGGGCCTGGCTAGTCCATAAAGAGAGGCTGATTATTTGGAAGATTGGTCAATCTCCAGTAGCTAAGGTAACTGAAAGATCAAGATGGAAAAACTTCTGTATTTTATGCTAGTTGAACAAGTTATTCAGCTGTGGTTTTTTAAAGCAAGAGTTTCTTAACAAATTGGAGTTTGTCTGGTTTCCCCCAAAAGCAGCAGGGTTGGTATGAAGTCATACTAACAACGGTAACTGAAACTCAAGCTTTTGAGGGAGCTTAACATTTTTATATTCCTCTCTTCATTTTTAATTGTCACTTTAACACTAGGGTTAATTCTTTGCATTTTAATAGGTGTGTCTCTTATGTTAGATAGTCTTGATAAGGCTTATTTTAATAGTTAAAAAACAGTTGATATGTTACAGATTGGTTTAGATTATTCCGAGACTGATTTTCAACTTGTCAAAAAAAAAAAAAAAAAAGGGTTAGTTTCAGCTCTGCCGAATATAATGTTTCATCTAGATTTCTTATGTCAAGAATTTTTTTTTTTTTTTCCCCCTCTGGGCACTGGTTTTTTCAGTGCCATAGTAAATGTAGTCAGAGGAAACCTGTAGTTACAAAATCAGTATCTTTCAATTAGTGCAACATATGTTAATTATACAGATCCTGCACTTACAGTGGAGTGTCAGGTATACACATTCTGGTACTTGTAGAGATTTTTCAAGGGATTAAAATTTTTCTGGTTGTTTAACTTTAGGGGGGGAGGGGAGAGAGGAGTGTGTCCCCTCTCCACTCTGTTAGTACCTAGTGGGCTTTCTCAAGCACTTCTAGTTTAATTTTGCTTTGTTGCCTTGTTAGCATGTTGTATTAAGAAATGGTCAAATAATTGCACCTCTGAAAAAAATAATTCAATATTGAAGTTTTGTGAGAAACACTCAGAAATAATTAAAAGAAAAAGCGATGTTTGAAAATGTACAGGTAAGTGTTTTTTAGCTGTTTGCTGGTTGTGACAACCTTGCTGAAAATATCTTGTGACATTCTTTTGGTTCCCTTACGCAGTGTCTGTGCTACTTGAAAATTAATTTTTAGCAGGTCAAAAAGTCTAAAGACTTTCTGGCAGAGGAATAAGTTCTTCCAGTCTCATATTTTTTATGGCATCTCTTTCTTTCTTACAGTTATCTCTGTGCAAGGAACTGCAGCTGCCACCCAGTGACTTCCAGTGGAGTTCTAGTTTAGCAGCTATATCTTGTCTCAGTTCCTCGGGTGAAGCACCTTCTCTGCAGGTGATAAACTTTTAAATTTTAGTGTTTAAAAATACTTTCAGAGTAACTCTGAATGTATCATATTTTATCGATTACTTATTTGAAAACTTCATTTGGTGTGGTACTATCTATTTAAAAGGTCACGATTGATAGTTTGCAATAAATATGTTTGAAATAAAATTCTGCTAGTCTTTTCAAATTACACCACTTACATGTTATAGGATCAGATTAAATAATAGTTTTCCTAAGGATTACTTGATGTGCTTTCATAACAAACAAAAATACGGTAAACCAAGAAGTATTGTGTTTACAAACACCAGGGCAATCAAATATTCAGTCTAAACAAGTGCCATTTAAGTGCATGCTGGCTGAAAAAGTTGTTCAGCAGTGGTTTAATCCTGAGTCCACATGGATGAGAAGCAAACACCAGCACCTTCCCTTGGCTGGTCTTTATAAGAAAGCTGGCACTGAGAGGACAGATGATTCAAGCTGTCTTGACTGATTACTTTCCTTTCGTAATATACTGTGCTAGAGGGTGAGGTTTGAAGATCAGTTAAGTTTTCTGAAAGTATGTTAATTTGTCTGTTAATATCATTCATGAAGAAAAGAAGGTCTCATTTTCAGCTTGGGTGTAGTTTTCGGTTAACATATGTGGTGCTCTAATAAAACTGGATAAGCGGTTGTCTTTGAGGGAAGAAGCAGCACAGAATATGTAATAGGACATTTTCTTTTGACTTGTTGTCGTGTTACACTTCCAGATGATGAAAAGCAATCTTAATATCTTGTGATTAGCTCATAAAATTTTAAATGGTCTATGATTTAGTCATACCCAAAGAAGTTTAAGAGGGAGTAATACGACTAAACCAAGATTTTTTTATTATTATTTCCTCTTTCTTCAGCTTGTGAGCTACGCATGGATACTATGATTTTATAGAGTGAAGTAGAAATATTAGTGTAGAAAATAAATTTCACTAAAATGGAAATTCCTAAGTAATGGGCAGGAATCACAAAGGACAGTGTATTCTGTGGTGTTTTTTTAATTGTTAGGACGTTCATTAGCCAACTGCTTTCCTTTGTGAAGATCTGTGTCTAGTCAAAAATCAGTTAAAAAACTCCAAGGAGCTCAATAACAGCTCTCAGCTACAGTTCTTCTATTGTTCTATGACCTTTTTTCAACAACGAGTAGATTAGGTACAGTGCTTTCTGTCTAAATCTCTACTTGAACAGAGTCTCTTGCTTCATGCTTTGAATTTGGTATCTGAGTGATTTCCTGAGTCAGAAGCCCTAAGGCAGGCACACTGTGGGCTTGTGTCTTTATGAAGAAGAAGAGCCACTGTGTGATTTGATATTTCTCTTAATGTGAAACTAGAGCAGTTTCTTTGTTAAATTATAGTCTGCATTTTAAGTCTTCCATAGTAGCTTATAACTCTTGCCATCTAGAATTTTCCACAGGCTCTTTTCTGTCTTGCAACCGTAAGTTTTGTTTGCATTTCAGTAGCAGACCCTGAATTATCAGAAGCAAGAACCAGTAGAAAATATCATTGTTAGCAAAATAAGCGAGTATAACATTCCCTGCACATACTAAGTTATGCTACAGAATAATTTTGCAGTTTAGTTCTAGGTTTGTCAGTGTGCATCCATATGTATTTACTACTTTTTTGTATGTTTGTCACACACAATCTTGATGTGTAAAATAATATGTTTTAGTTGAAGCTGCAGTCTGATTATTATTGTCTTGCATGTTCTGTTAATTATTTTCTCACTTCAAGTCTCTGGCAATAATGGTAGCTACCAGCGAAGGTTCTGTGCGCTACTGGCCCAGTCTTGCTCATGAAGGTTCCTATACGGAGACTTTTACAGACTTTGGAGGCTCTCTGTGCAGTTTCCTAACAGCAGTAAAGGTACAGTACAGTATTATTTATATTAAAATACTGCTTTAATTCCTAATTTAAAAATTAAAAAGCATGCTCCACATTATCAGTCCTCAATCTCCAATAAATGTTGCAAAGCAAACTATCAAACATTCTGAAGAGTAATTTCGGAAATTGTTGATGAGTGTGATGATCTTAAGTAGCAGAGATGACTGGTAGTCATCAATAATAATGTTAAAGTTGGGAAAGCATGCAGGATTCAAACAGAAGGTTAACAGGCCTGGTTTGATACCTCAGTCTATGAGGAGTATCAGTATTACTACTGTGATTACTTCCAGTGGTAAAAACCCTGCTATCACAAAAACAGAGAACTAGTTCATCTGAATCCACAGACCACACACTCAACGTCTTGTATAGCAGCTCACTAGTGACTGAATTTGAGAGATTTCTGTATGAAAGTAATGAGCAAGTATATTAAGAATTGTTCTCAGAAATTCTGTTTTCTGCTGTTGATGTGCCTAAATGAGGAAAACTCTCAAAATGAAATACATCCAAAAATTCAGTGTGTTACAATATGTGTTTTCTTCAAAACTAGTTATTATCAATTAATTTACATTTTATCTCATGACCTTTTCAACATCTACTGTTCATATCCTGTATTATAAATATTATTTTAGGGTATCCGCATGTCATAAACAGTTGTAAACCTAATCAGAAGACGGTGATCTTAATGATGAATTTCTTAAGAGTTTCAAGATGTTAAGAAACACTAATGTGTATCTACCCTATTAGAGTTGAATTGTGCCCAAGTTTCAGATATCAAGATGAGGAAAGCAAGGTCTTATCACACCTGTAGTTGAAACGCTGACATCAATGTGAATTCAGAGCTAGAGGAACAGTTTTGTTTTTGTTTTTTTTTTTTTTTTTTTTTTTGGAGCAGAACCCTTTTACTAATCAATGTTCTAAAGCTGCATTATTACGTACATGACAACTGTACTGAATTAGTCATCCTGTCACTGGGCAGATGTAACCTTTAGCAAAATTTTTAAATAATATGATGATGAAAATGGTGCTTGGTGGTTTTGGTTTTGTTATGGGGTTTTTTTTTTATTATTTTTGTTTTGTGAATGTTTCCTGTACAGGTAACCAGTTCATTCTTTCAGCAACCTCCAGGCCCTTAGCGTTCATTTTTTTTGAAAATTGTTGCACATCTAACAGGCTTTGTCCATTCCCTGTAACATACAAACTTTGATCAGTTTTGAATTGAAGGCAACTTTTTTTTTTAATGTCTTGTTGGTAGGGGGCATGAAGGCTATGTCTATGTTAGCGAGTAGTGAAAGGCAGTAGTTGAGAACCTATAAAGTAAAAAAGTTAGTGCTGAGGCGATGCCACTGTCTACACTGGTCATTTGCGGGGAGGGGGTGGTTATTTTAAACTAGTTCCAGCCCAGCGGCATGAAATGAACATCTGGCAGTGGTCAGAGCCCATCTTTCAGTTTGGTTTCATTCAGAGGGTGTGCAGCTGGTACAGTCAGGCTGCTCTGGGATGGGATGTGGTCCAGCAGGTAGTATGTGGGGACTCGCAGAAGGTCACTTCAGAAACAGACTCGATAGTAATTAAAGTGCTCATGTAGATGCAGCCATTAGGACAGGCAAGAGATGCACTAACAGAAGTCTCGGCTTCCTGAACGAGGTATTTAAACACCTACAATGGAGTGCATATTTTGCATAATGAGCAAGACTTTTCACATTTTCTTAGTGCAAAGGTAACACTATTTTTCATTATTAGGATTACATGAGATTTTAGTTCTGTTGTTAAACTGAAATGGGGTTTCATGATAAAAATGTCCTGCAATGATAACAAAATGAGTTTCTGCCAGTGCTAAGTACCAGTCAGATGTTTGACTTAGTGCTAATATTTATTATTTCTTAAAAACAAACAAACAAACAAAAAACAAAAATAAAAAACAACAACAGCAAAACCCTCCAAAAAAAACCCAACAGAAAACAACTTCTTTCTTTGTATTGTTTTCTTTCCTGGTCTGACACTAGCATTGTGATACCTTTTCTCAGTTATACATTCACTAATGCGTTATTAATTTTTTAATTACCTACCCCAGTAATGCCTGTAGAGATTGATTAAATATATTTTCTTCTCATGGTTTCCAAAATTTGGTTTAAAATTAAAGAAAAAGTATACTGTGAGCTGTACGCTGCACTGATTCAAGCATAGAGAATAATGTGGAAAATTTGTTTAAACAGTCTTTTTATGTGATAAATATTTTCTTTTTTCTAGTTTCTTTGTTAGCTCTCAAGTACTATGGATGCCTTGTGTCTTGTTCTTGTTTAGTGTTTACCCTTATGAGCTGACATAACGAATTTTATCTGACAATAGAATTGTTTCAGGAATGTGATTTTTATTTTTTTAAATATATATTTATATATATTTAATATGTATTTTTCTTTTCATTAGGGAGGAAGCTTTATTTTATCGTCTTCCAGAGGCCAGCTAGTTCGATTGATACCAGATAGTTCTGGCAAGATTCATCAGCATGCCCTGCCACAGGGTCAGGGCATGTTTTCTGGAATTGGTAGAAAGGTTTCTTCTCTTCTGGGTATATTGTCTCCTGGACATGATGCTGTGGTAAGCTTGAAAAACATTCATATAGCAATCTGCTTTAATTTCTCTCTGTAATTTCTAGCATCAGTGTTTAAGAAAGAAAAAAGAAAAGACTGTGTAAGGATGAATGATGACTAAAGAAAGAGACAAGACTGAACTAGTTTGTTACTTATATTTCTTTGAAATTTGAAAGAAAGACAGAAACCAACTAATGGTATGCTTTGTAAAGGAGAACGCTGACTTGCTCTTTAGATCTGAATAAAAGGAGACTTTATAGTAGTAATACTTCCTGGGGAATACACAATGATTCAAAGTCTTGCCTCTTTCTAGTAATAACCTCATTACTACTTGAAGAAACAGTAACTGTAACTTTACTTTTCTGATTTAGGGTTGCCAAGTGTTGGTGATTGGGTTCAGCTTTGTCAATGAACTCCACAGAAGTTGGAAGAAAGTATGAGAAACATGCTTACTATAGATGTTCTTAAATCTATAAAATAAGACTTCTCTTGGAAATTATCATAATACTCTCATCTTGTAATGTGACTTGTGTAGGTTGCCCAAGGAAGTGATTTTTTTGTGGACTGAGAGCGGTGTAGATTGTTGTATCCAAATATTAAGGCTGTGCTTTAACCTTTTTAGCTTTTTCTTTTTTAAATGCAGATTTCTAGTGTTCTTTGGGATGAAGAGAGATCAAGCTTTTATATGCTAACAAGTTCAACTCTAAACAAGTGGGAGATTGATGATTCATCAGAACGTTATATTCTCAGCTGGGATATCAACAGGATCCTGAAAGAACATATTACAGATGCAATCTGGGTAAGAGCCAGCTCACCTGGAAAGGGTTTGTTTAATTAATAGCCTATTTAAATATAGTTATAAGTCAGATGTATTGTTTTTTAGGGTTCTGAAAGTAACTATGAAGATATTAAAGGAGGAGTAAATATACAATACATGGATTTGCAACAGAATCGGTAAGAAAGTACACTTGCATCTGGTAAGACTTACATTAATGAGATAAATGCGTTCTGTTTTCTTGCAAGAACTTTATCTAAGTAACGGCAATTAAATTTTACTTGAGTGCCACTGTTGATAAAATAAGCATATCATATTAGATAACTACATTATCCTATACTTTATGCTGTCATTATCTTTTTGGCGTTACAAATTTGTTACCTAAGAATAATTTCTTTCACTTTTTTTAGTGTCATTTTATCAGGTTTGGGTATTGTTGTGGTTTAACCCCAGTTGGCAACCAAGCACCACACAGCCGCTCGCTCACCCTCCTGCCCCCAGTGGAGTCGGGGAGAGAATTGGGGAAAAAAGTAAAACCTGTGGGTTGAGATAAAGACAGTTTAATAGGACAGCAGAGGAAGAGAAAATAATAACGATAATGATAGAATATACAAAACAAGTGATGCACAATGCAATTGCTCACCACCTGCTGACCGATGCCCAGCCCGTCCCTGAGCAGCATTGCTTCCCCCTGGCCAACTCCCCCCGGTTTATATACCGGGCATGACGCCATACGGTATGGAACAGCCCTGTGGCCAGTCTGGGTCAGCTGTCCCGGCTGTGCTCCCTCCCAGCTTCTTGTGCACCTCCTCGCTGGCAGAGCATGGGAAGCTGAAAAGTCCTTGACTTAGTGTGAGCACTCCTTAGCAACGACTAAAACATCAGTGTGCTATCAACATTATTTTCATACTAAATCCAAAACACAGCACTATACCAGCTACTAGGAAGAAAATTAACTCTACCCCAGCTGAAACCAGGACAGGTATTTTTTTTGTCTTGATATTACGAAGACAGCAAGTAAGCAATTGTAACTTGTTCCAGCAAATGCAGAGAATTCAGTATCTCTTGTATTTAATTTAATTACATAAAATCACAACTGCCTTGGTTCAGTTTTGTACTGCAATATGAATGCTGTTAATAAAACAGCTTGAAAGAACAAATAGTATAGTCTTTCTTTCTAAAAAAAATACAATATTGGAAAATATTTATTTGTGTTTGTACTTAAATATTTGGTTTTGTGACTGGTAGAGTTTGAGCAGGTAAAATATGTAATAATCATCTCTCAACGGTGTGATATCTGTTTTTGAATAGTGATGGACTGGTGATACTTGCTGCAGCGTGGCATCCTGGAGATCGTCCATGTCTTGTCTATTACACTCTGATAACAGTAGAAGACAAAGGCTACCAGATGTCTGATGACGTTGTTGTGGAGGTCACACAGTATAATCCATCTTTTCAGGTATGCAAATGAAGGCTCTGAAACTGAGTTAAGAAGGCACAGTGTTTCAGAATATTCCTGTACATAAATCAGCTATCGGATTTTTGTCTAAAGGAAAATCAAGTTCTCTGTCTTAAGGTTGTTCTTAGAAGTACACATTGCTAGTATTCTGAGGAAAATATGTACTAGCATCTTTTAATGTTTAATAGTAACTGTACGTAAAGTTTATGCTTTACATTTTAAAGTATAAGATAAAAAAAACCTCAAAAATAGAAGTCTAAACATCTGATTGTTACTGATTTATTTTAATTTTTGTCCTGTCTGAAAGTTTCTACAGAGTAATTGTATGGTATACTCATGCAATCGATTTAGAACAGGTCTCTGATTCTGTTGAGACTCTTGTAGCAGGACAAGGAATTAAGAGACCTGTATTTTGGTCCTTGCTAGACAACTGGCTTGCTGGGAGGAGAGGACATGTTGGTTGTCCTTAGTGTACCTTGTTTGTGCTATCTCTTCTGGAAGCATAAACTTGGGAATTAACTTTTTTTGGTAAACTTCTTCCACTCTTCCCCTCTCTCCCTTGCCTGTAAGGGCATCTTAAAATTGAATCTTAAAATGGAAGGAGAGTGTGAAAATTGTAGAATAATTGATCTGTTTACTTATGTCTCCATGTGAAATTAGCAAGAATTTAATATACGTGGAAGAAAAAAAAACCAGGATCTTAAGTTTTAGGGCAAATTAAAAGTGGGTTTGTTTGTTTTTTTAGGTTATAAGTTATATCCATATCTTCTTGTTAAAAATTAAAACAAATTCGGGCAATTCAGATCAGCTTTTAAAATGTTAGATGTTTGTTTAAGGTTTTAATTATGTATGTGATATTGTTCATATGTAACCCTTTCAGTCTGAAGAGGAAGTGTTGTGCTGTCTGGTAGTCCCAGATTACTTTAGCCATGCTGCTTACCTCTATAAGGAAGATGAAGTGTTTGCTTGTTCCACTGGAACTGGAAGAATTTCTTTACCACAGGAGAAAATCATATTTGGCATACAAGGTAACGTGCAGGGAAAAAACAATAATCACATCTCATTGATACTTTCTAATTGAATGTTTTTACAGTATTTAGACTTCTCGGAGAGCAGAATCATATTTACTCTCCTTTTTCTCGTTATTAAATCTTTCAAGTTGCAAGTTTCTCATGAGTGTATGGAGAAAGCGCTGACGTGACATCCAGTATTGTTATTGCTTGCTTTACAGTGTTTCAGATGAAAATGAAGTAGATCCCCACTCTTGGTCTATGAAAGGGTGGGGGTTTTGTTTGTGGGATTTTTTGGCCCATTTTTTTTTTCTCTTCCAACATTCACGGTGGATTTTTTTTTTTCTTGAAGTTAACTTTGTGTTAAGGCTCAGCCTAAAATTCATACTAGGTGTCTATGTCAGATATCTCTAAGTATGTCATCCTTGACCTTCAGAGGTGTTTTCAAGTAGGATGTGCACATCGGTCCTTAGGTAGAATTTGAACCACCTGAATCTTGATTTTTTTTTTCTTTGATTTTTTTTTTTTTTTAAACTTGCAGTATCTGGAAATCTGCATCTTGAGTAGCAAATAGTATCCACAACTTCTGTTTGTCATGTGCAGTTGTCAGTTACTGTTGGTTGGTTCATAACAAAATTTAATAATTGTCTATGAAACTGTTACATTTTGTTCTTAAATTAAAGTGGCATTTATGTGCTTTTTATTTTTTTTTTTTTCCTCTCCCCTCATCTTAGGAGATTGCATTTTAGGAGCAGGTTCCTGTACTAGCCTCCCTATCTTCTTTACCAAAAAAAGTGGACTTATCACCATTTTGTCCAGGGAAAACATTTCTGTGCTTCCTGAAGACCTTGAAGATTCCCTGTCCTCTTCTGTTGCTGGACCAAGAAGTGAGGTAATGGTTGTTTGCTTGGCTGGTTGAAAACTGAGGGTAGAAATAAAATGTTTTTCTGACAGTTTTGAATTTTCACTGTGGAAATCCTAGCTTGCTTAAGTTTTAAAGGTTGTTTTAAATAGAGACTCAAACACTTGTAATGAAGGCAGTTTTCAAAACCCAAGAAATTTTACAACATCTGCCAATTTGGGTAACGTTTTTGTTTTCCTTTTTTTTGAAGTCAAGATTTCTATGAATTTTTTTTTTTCCACATAGATGTATTACTATATATCACTAGGCCTGATATAACACTACTGCAGAGACTCATCTCTCTTTTTGATCAGGATGGTTTCTTCAGTCTTTTGTGTCTGTTCTTTTGTGCATATAAGAGACACTTTTTTTTTTTTTCTTATCGTGCTGTGAAAAGCTTGGAGGCTAAGCTGAGAAGGGCTATATAGTGGCTGAATATTGTTTCTGCTCTGTTATACGTTTTTGTTAATATAGTCTTATAAAAATGTTAAAGTATTTTTCTTGATGTTTTGTGCAATGTGCATTTATTAAGCTCATATTTACATCAAACATGTTTTGTTTAAAATGTATGTACCCTGGAGATGTCCCTGGAGTGGGAGGGAAGAATAGAAAAGTTGTTACAATACAAATTAGAGAATGGGGTAATAGTGAGTTTCAATCCTAATTAAATCACCTTTTGAATCAGTCATTATTAACTAATATTTTAGTGGAAGACCTTTGTGGTGATTGCTCAGATGGAACTATATTTTTCTTACTGAACTAATCTCTAGTTAGATTTGTCTGCACTTATATTGTTTTTGTGGGTGATAGTACTCATGAATACCTTTTAAATTCTGTCAAAAACACTGGTTTTGAATGTTAAAATATTTTAAATTACCATAAAAAGTTTGACTGGTGAAACAAGATGGCATAAGTTCCTTTGCAGTTTGAGTGAATTTTATTAAAAGGCTTGAGGTCAAACCACTGTGACTTTCATTGTAATGTATCTTATGGGCTTATGTTTGGCTTAATAAACACAACTGCTTCCAGGTGGCATTTTTATTTTAAATCTATGTTGTTGCTACTTATGAAATGAAAACAGTTTTTCTAATGAAGATTGATATTTGTCTTTCAGCTAAGTTTTTACTTTGCATTTTCAGAGTCCTGCGTTTGATGCAACCAGTAGGCTAGAAATTACATCTCAAGAAGATAAGACTAAATTACTGAAAGCTGCTTTTCTGCAGTACTGCAGGTAGAAATTGCACTTGATTTTTGACGCTTTGTTTGCTATTCTTGGAGGCACTCTGATATTTGAGTAAGATATTGTCTTGGTAAAGATACTCTTGTGCTGTTTTAATTAAAGCTGTTTTAATGATACATACACATCTTTACTAGGAAAGTGTTAGAGACATCTTGAGCTAGTGAAGAAGCAATATGTGCTAGAAAGGAGCAGACTGCTACAATCTCAATGTCTTTTCGCTTACTCTGCATAAATTCTGTGATGTTACATTACTGTCAGTGAAACAACTTTAAACTTTGTCATTTTAACTTCTTTATTTTAGTAAGTGGTATTTTGTTGTTAAAAAAATGTTCTTTCATTTTCTCCTCATTTTTATTTGCATAGCTGTTTTCAGTTATACTTTTGGATATGTTTAATTACTGTTTACGTGGCCATGAAGAATAACTAGCATGGCAGGTTCTGTGGCAAGATGATTTTTTTTTCAGATTGACTGATATGGGGGGAGTGGGAGTGGAAGGAAATACACTGTTCGTCAAACTATCCTGACTGAAGCAACCTGACAGTTGGGAGGCATGCAATGCTTCTGAAAGGTTTGATGTTGAGATGAGTGATGTAAACAAAGGAGGAGGAGGAGACATAGGAAGATAAACAGAGCTGTAGACTTAGATTAATTATATTTAAAGAGGATTGTTTTCAATATATATTTATTTTAAAAAAGCCAAAACCAACCCACAAAGCCTCTTAAGACTAATCTCCTTAAAGAGTCTTAAAACTTGGAAAGAACAGATTTAAGATAACAGGAAGTAGGAGTGCTTTTGACACAGAGCTGCATGTGAGGTAGAAGATTATGAAGGGGATCAGGCTCATGTAATAAAGGGTATCAAGACAAGATCTGTAAACACGCACAGAATTTAGAAAGAAAATCTACATGTATTCACAAGTGGACATGTCAGTAAACAGAACTGCTGCTGAAGATGGCTGTAGTCCTGGGGTGAGTGGAGTAGCTAAGGTGTGAGAGCACAGATGATAAATACCAAAGTTGGTATCACTGAGGATGTGAACAAGGGGGTTGGAAGTGGAGTCAGAAGAAGGTAGGAGGTAGTAAGGAAAACAATGTGAAACAGTATGAAAGTTTAATGTTATTTTGATTAAAATTTGGGTTATATTTATGAAACTAGAAGAAATTAATAATTTGATCTGTATAGTATTGATTTGTTTTTTTTTTCCAGAAAAATAGTATGGTAAAATGAATGGAGAAACCTTCCAGAGAACACATATAGCAATGGCCTGTCCACATGGCCAAGCAGTTGATGCAGAGCAAATAATGGAAGGTTGTTTAACAGAAGATTCAGTATATCCCACTTTTTAAAAGTATAGTTTGCTTTAGTAAACCTTTGTCCAATTTCTGGATGCACTGCTGGTTTTTATTGCAAGATATCTTGGTCATATAAACATTCAAACTGAAAGTCTCATGAAAAATATAAATATTTCCAAAATCAGATAATATATTGGAATCACAGTATCCCTTCTCGGTCAGAATACTGTAAGTTTTAGTCACAAAATCGCATCAGTGCTTTTTGTAAATATTGCATACTTCTTACATAGAGTTCTTCAGTACAACTTCATACGTTGGAGGTTTAAGCATTTGGATGCTTCTTACTCTTTTACTTATTGACCCAAATAGAATAGGATTCTCTGAAATTATAGGAAATAAGAATAAAGCGTTATATTTGCTGAAGCATTTTCCTGAAAGCTTTTACTCTATTGCCATTTGTAGGAGTGATTACATATACTCTTGAGAGGATTTTAAAGCAAGCAATAGAAATTTGCTGATTTAGCTACCACAGGCATCCAGACGTAGCTCTGTATGATGAATCTTCTCTCTCAAATAGTAATAATAATTTTCTCTTAAATAATAATAATACCACGGACTTGTGCAAAGCATTTGACGCTGTCCCACATGACATCCTTGTCTCTAAATTGGAGAGACATGGATTTGATGGATGGACCACTCAGTGAATAAGGAATTGGCTGGATGGTCGCACTCAAAGAGTTGTGGTCAACAGCTCGATGTCCAAGTGGAGACCAGCGACGAGTGGCATTCCTCAGGGGTCAGTATTGGGACCGGCACTGTTTAACATCTTTGTGGGCAACACAGACAGTGGGATTGAGTGCACCCTCAGCAAGTTTGCCAACGACACCAAGCTGTATGGTGCAGTCGACACGCTGCAGGGAAGGGATGCCATCCAGAGGGACCTTGACAGGCTGGAGAGGTGGGCCTGTGCAAACCTCATGAAGTTCAACAAGGCCAAGTGCGAGGTCCTGCACATGGATCAGGGCAATCCCAACCACAAATACAGGCTGGGCGGAGAATGAATTGAGAGCAGCCCTGAGGAGAAGGACTTGGGGGTGTTGGTTGATGAGAAGCTCAACATGGGCCGGCAATGTGTGCTTGCAGCCCAGAAAGCCAACCTTATCCTGGGCTGCATCAAAAGAAGTGCGACCAGCAGGTCAAGGGAGGTGTTTCTGCCCCTCTACTCTGCTCTCGTGAGACCCCACCTGGAGTAGTGTGTTCAGCTCTGGGCTCCCCAGATTAGATCTAAGGAGGAAATTCTTCACTGTGAGGGTGGTGAGGCACTGGAACAGGTTGCCCAGAGAAGTTGTGGGTGCCCCATCCCTGGAAGTGTTCAAGGCCAGGTTGGCTGGGGCTTTGAGCAACCTGGTCTAGTGGAAGGTGTCCCTGCCCATGGCAGGGGGGTTGGAACCAGGTGATCTTGAAAGTCCCTTCCAACCCAAACAATTCTATGATTCTATCATAATAGGGATAATAAAATAATAAGTGACTTGAAACACTTCCTGTCTTGTGTTTTTTTGTTTTATAGATTGTGCAGCCTACTTGCCTGAAAAGAATTGGAATACCTTTTATCCATAGAATCAGAATACCTTTTATCTGTAATTCATTTAGAGATAGCCCAAACAATGCTTGATGTTTATAATCTAGAGCAATTTACAAAAAGCATATCAGAAAATCCTACTAATTGAGTGGTTCTTCTTCCTATAATCCTTTCTATTGTTCTTATTTCACATACTTTGTATTTCTTTTATTTCAGGAAAGATATAGTCAACGCACAAAGCATGGTAGTTGAGCTCTTTCCAGGTAATGCAGATCTGGAGTCTGATGCTGAACTGGATAGGGCAGTGACTCAGATCAGTGTGGACTTAATGGATGATTACCCTGCCTCTGATCCAAGATGGGCTGAATCTGTACCTGAAGGTAAACATAATGGTCTGGGGTTTTTTGGTTGGGGTTTTTGGTGTTGGTTGTTGGGTTTGTTTGTTTTTTGGTTTTGTTTTTTGGTTGTGGCTTGGGTTTTTTTTGTGTGTGTGAAAAACTGTCTACAGTACTCTAGATAAAATTATAATCTAAGGTTTGCAAAAAAGGCACAGGTGTCCCTTGCCCTCTTCCACCACTGTTTCCAGAAAGGCTAAAAGATGCATCCTATGAAACTGCCAGATAAACGTGCAGTCTACTGTGGTTAGTTCTTGACTTCATATAGTAAACACAAACAGCAAAGAAACATTTCTGAGAAGGATTCTTTATGCAAGGAACAGGTGGTGTCACTTTAGTGTTTCCATGATTCCTTGGATAGATCTATTTTCCACAAATAGATATGTTGCGAGAAAGAGTTTATTTGCTCATGCTTAGCCTTTTGTCAGTGTGGCTGCACAGCTTCTGGTGGGCTTGGATCCTGGGTAGAGTGAGCTCGTATTCCTCTGGGGCATTGGTATTTATGTCTGCCTAAAAGAGGACTAGAGAAATTTATTTTGGAGTATGTGTTGTACATGAAGGATTAAAGCAGACACGTTTTCAGCAAGGAACTTCTTTGTTCATGCTTCCCTGTCTCTTATGAACAGTGTTAATTTGAAACTGTCCCTGGGACCTCTAGGCAGCAGTTGCCAGTTACTGAGCAGAGACTTAGTTTGAAAGTTCATGTAGTAAATAGTTACAGATGGATGATGCTTCCTGCTGTTGTTTCTGTGTGGCAGCCAGTTAAAAATTGTCAGGCATCAGATCCTTAGTATTTTCTGAATCAACTTTGTTTTTAATTCAGTGGCTTATCTGCATTTATTCCTGGCTAAAGCAAGAAGTGAAAATTGATAGCTTCTTGGAAATAGTCTTGCTAATTTTGCTCATAGTGTTAGTTCTTCTGAGTTTTTGTATCTTGGTAGTCTTTTGGCTTAAAGCAGGCTCAGAATATACAAAAATTCTGAAATAGGAAAATAACTTGGGCTCTGGAGAACTCTGCTGAGGTGAGATGCTTGTGAGGATACTTATGAGGCAGCTTCCATCATCCTTACTGACTCCTTTAAGAACCTGATTGTCCAAACAGAAATGTTAGCTGGCTTTTCAGATGCAAGCTTATTTGAGGAAGAAGAAAAGTAAGTAGAGCAGTGCTGGGCAACCACTTACGGTGTGCAGTGGAATTGTGCAGGCAACGCAGAGTCAATTAGGTCTGAATGCCTGTTAACACTTTATTTGGTAGTAGCTGTGGTCTAGGGCATAATAAATTTAGCAATAGCTAGTCCACAACTAAGTTAAAAATTTGCATCTAAATCTTACTAAAACTTGAATAAGCTGGTGAGCTGCTGTTTTAGCAGCATAATGAATCAAGGGCTTCAGAATAGTTGTACTGATCTAAAGATACTTGATTTCTACTAAAGGCTTTACTTCAGCTGTGATAGAGTTCGAAAAACACATTAAAAATAGCACGGTAAGCAATATATAAAGTGTGTGTGTATGTTTTAAAAAAGTACCAGTGCGGTAATACTGTAGAAATTTATAGAAATGTGTTTGCCTCAAAGGCAAAAAAAACAGTTATCAAAGAAATGAAGATATCAAGTGCTCTGATCAATCTTCTCTTTTTAGAAGCAGCTGGTTTCAGCAACACATCTCTCATTCTTCTTCATCAGCTAGAGGATAAGACAAAAGCACATTCCTTCTTCATTGAGTTTCTTCATCAGGTAAAATTCTACTGTTCTTTTGGTGTCAGCACACACAATAGAGTATTATTTTGTCTTAAAGTTATTCTTGTAGAACACTGTTTAAAGTGCATGTGGTGTGTTTTTCTTTTGTTTTGTTTTGTTTTTTTAATAAAAGGTTGGTATATTTGAACGTCTGGGCAGTTTTCCAGTACGAGGGATGCCGATGGCAACTCGATTGTTACTCTGTGAGCATGCAGAGAAACTAGCAGCAGCTATTGTTCTCAAGAATCACCAGTCCAGGCTGCCTGATCTAGTGAATGCTGCTATACTGATCGCCTTAAACAAAAGGGAGTGTGACATTCCACCCAGTCTTACCCCTGCAGATGTGTTCTTTCGAGAGGTAAGAAACCTGTTACTTCTGAATCATTGTATAGTATCGCATGTAGGAAAAGTTGCAGTGCTTTAATGTATACTTTGACACTTTTCCCTTTAAAAAAGCAATTCAGCTTTACACAATTTCCCTTTAAATAGGGATGGTGAGGTAGTATTTTCCTCACTTTAGTGTACGTACTTTTTTATGTCTGGAGCTGAAACGTGAATTCTGACATGTTTCATGTAGCAGAAGTTGTTATGATTTCCAACTAATCTACATGGATGCACAGTGAAGAAGACAAGTGAAATTCTCTGGCACATCAGAAAACATATGCTAAATTATCATTTTTACGGGGTGAACTGGAGAGTATGAAGCTTTCCAGATAGGAGAGCTGCTTTGATGAGCTGTCCTGGATGGAATTGTAACACTTCAGTCTCTCATAATTTTTTGTCCTCTCTAACATTAGTGAATCTAAGCTAGTTCTCAGTTTATGCCGCATTCCAGTCAAGTGCCCAGTCTTTCTTTCTTTCTTCCTTCCTTCTTGAGAAGAACTATACACAAAACACTTACTCTTAGGAAGTTTTTTCCTGTAGGGGACAGTAGCTGCTAATGGAGAAAAATAAATATAAAAGAAAATAGAAATGATAAGTATGTTATCCAGTATACTTTATCTAACAAAGGTTCTACTGCCAAATGTTTCAGAAGAATGTGGCGGAATATGCCTAATGAAAGTTTATGGAGTTGCCTTCAAAAAAGAGGATACTTTTATTTTTCTTCCAGATTTAAGTCCAGAAATAAGGCAATTCTTGTATTCTAAGTATTGTATGAAATATAAGCTGGTGATTTCATTATCCATTTGAGTAGTTGATACCTTTTAATATTTTTGGCTATTGATGTGGTTTCTACCAATATTTGTGTATTTTTCGATACAACTCATAACTTGGCTTTCAGGTGTCAGCTGGTAATGGATATGTTTGTGCTCGGTGCAATTTTTCTTTCTATCTTTAAGGTGTCCCAGATAGATTCCATCTTTGAATGCTTACTGGAAGAAGAGGAACAAATCCTGAAAGATATGCCTATTGAATCAATTGAGTGGGCCCAGATAGTTGTCAATGTGAACAACATCATTAAGGTATAGAACTGCATTAAGTAAAATGTTTGTGGGAGGGGAAGGTATATATTGAAGAACTCAGTACATCTGAGTTACTGATATGAGAACAAAAGTGAATGCAGTTTTCACGTGTCCAAATACATTAGAAAGGAAAAGATGGTCTCATGCAGAATTAGGGACATTCCTTTTCCTCCTGAGCCACTGCTAAGGGGAATTTGAGAAGCTGCAGCGTTGTTGGAAGTTGTGAAAGCATGAGTATGTAGCAAAGAGTGAAGAGCTTATGCTTGAGCACTGAGGTGTCTTCCTCAGTCAGTATGTGCTCTTCTATAAATCTGAGAAAGTGGCGTAGAAAGAAGGGGGATATTAAAAGAATATTTCAGAGTTATAAAGAACATCATCTTTTACAGTCTGTGTATATGCAAGTAGACTTTAAAGTACTTACGTCCTTGCCTTTAAATAGGACATGCTACAAGCTGCCTGTCAGTATCGTCAATCTAGAGCCTCTTTATATAAAACAGGAGAGCTTCCGGAAAGAGAACCTGAATATATTCCATGGACAGGTGAGAAATTATTATTACTAGTTTATTAATTGTCTGTCCTAAATAAAAATACTTTTCATGAGTTTCAGAACACAAGAATTTCAATCTGAATGTTAAACTTACTGTTGAAAGCTGCTGCAAGGTTGTCAGTAAGAACAGGAGAAGCTAAAGGTTTCATTTGGTGAATGAAATGGAATGAATCAATGAACACTTATTTTGTCCAGTATTGGTGATAATTCTTTAAAACTTGCATTGCAAACTTGACTACAAAAACAAAGTTTGAGAGACAAAGTTAACTTGCTGATTGTTTGGGGTTTTTTGTTTGTTTGTTGGTTGTGTTTTGGGTTTTGTTTTGGTTTGGTTTTTTTTTTTTTAGCATGCACTGGTTCTGGTTGGCAGACCTATGGGATACATAATGTTAAAATGAATCATAAAATGTGATTTATAATTGTTTTAAAAGGATTGATGATTCTCCACTTCCTTAAGTGTTTTGTTTTGATGGTTTAATAACATGAAAAACTATTAGAACAGATGTTTGCAGAAGCAAGCACTTTCCAGTTGGTGCTTAAGCTTCCCTGTGGCCTCTACACACTTGTTTAGTGCTCCCAATATAAAAATCTTTTGAAAAGCAGGACCCATGCAAGCTATTTTGGTGTGTTATGTCTTGATGTATTTAAATCGGGTTACTAGAAGTTGCCTTTTCCTTGCGTGTGTTCTCCTCTGCTTACAGCTCGTGCGAGTGATTCTTCTGAAAAATAGCTGGTATTGATGCTTGATAGCGTAGATCTGTGTAGTTCAGGGGGTCGTTATGTTTCTGTTCTTTTTTTGTTTACTACATTTTGACCAAATTTAATAAGTAAAGGTAGATGGGAGTATGTCTGTGTGTGGTTGGTTTTTTCTTTTTTTACAGTATTGCTTTGATTTTTAAAATTAAAATGTTTATTAGCTTTTTTCTTTCTATTTTTTTTAATTATACATAGTAATGCTTTTGTTATACTTCAGCATAGATTCCTGTGATGACAGGATTATTGTTTTGATGTTCACTGTGTTGTTTTCCCAAGCATCTAGTGGCCTTCGTACAGCAATAATACGTCAGCATGGAATCATTCTGAAGATGGTGTATCCCCAGGTGGACAGTAACCTCCGTAGCGTTGTGGCTGAACAGTTGGTGGCACTGCTGGATCGCTTTCTAGATGGCTATGTTTCTCAGCTGAAATCTGTGGACCGCCCTGCTGATCAAGAGAGATACAGCAATGTGGAAATGGAATATGTGCAGAAAAGATCAGAACTCTTGTCTCCTCTCCGTAAGTACTGTCTGTTTTCCTTAATGCAAGGATTAAGTGTTCCATTTGATGAGGAAATAATGCAAATCTGATGGAGTAGATGTCATCTGCGTGTGAATTCTAGTTGTTCTACATGTTTGCCTTCAGAATATAAATGACTGGTTTTATGATTGAATGGGATATTTACAAAATAACAACAGGTTACAGAATTGCATCCAAGACTGCGCCCATGCCCATACCTCTAATAAGACACATTGCTGCTTGAATTTTTTTCTTTGGTAACTTGTTATATTTTTCTGATAGGAATTTATTTTGTGCCAGCTAGCTGAAAATAGCCTATAAATGGATTTCTAAAGGTTTGTGTTGTTGCTAGTTGACATAAATTTATATGCCTGAAAGTTTGTTTAGTGTTTATCAAGAAAAAGTTACTTTTCGAATCTTGATTATTTAATAATCAAACCCGCTGTTTAACATGTCAGATGTGGTCAAGTCTTTAATGAGTAATTGAAAGCAAAGACCCCTTGTTAAGTGGAAATAACTCTGAGCAAGTACATTTTAGTAAGCTTATAAGGTTTAATTTTTTTAGGCTAAAAATGAACGCTATAAATAGAACAGTCTAATAATCACTGCCTTTTAACATTGTTAAACCTTAAGAAAAGTCTCTTAAACTATCATTGCCAGTTTTACTGACATTCATGGGCTCTGTTAGCTTGTAAATACATTTTATATCATTATGTTCAATCTAAAGTTAGTATTTCCTTACAGAATTGTGTGTTCTGCTAACTCTTATGTATTTGATTAAACTAAAATGAAAGATTTTAAATAATAAGATTTGTATTCAAAATATGTTGTCTTTACTTGTTTTATTTGTTATCAAAAGCCTTTGCCTGCTGCTTTGTCACTTTGCAAAATTAAGTGGATATTAATACAGATATTAAGTTATGGGTTTGTTGGGGTTTTTTTCCCTCCCCCAAAAGCGCAAATAGCAGATGCTGCTAATTTTCAGAGAAAATAGGATGTATACTGGTAATTTAGTATTCTAAACTTTTCTTCCCTCTTGTGTTGGGGGACAGAGGTGGTGGGTATGTCAGCTTGCCTGTGCACAGGGTATGGATGCAGTAAGGTGAATGTGTCTTTGGGAATGTGTAAGTATCTCTGTGATGTGAACACTTGAAACTTATTTTCATTCTTCTGGTCTCTGCTCTCAATCAAACATCTCTCAACAGCCAGAGATGAGCTTGTCTGATATAACTTCTTTTTCTTCTTTATTACTTAGTTTCCCTGGGACAGTATCAGATGGCAGCTGCTTTAGCAGAGAAGTACTGTGACTTTGATATCCTGGTGCAAATGTGTGAGCAGACAGACAACCAGGCCAGATTACAACGTTACATGAGTCAGTTTGCAGATCAGGTAACTCTTTTTTTTTTTTTTCCCCCTAATTCTTTTAGATAGTGTTTTATCATACGTTTGCACCTGAAATGATGCAAAAGTTATGATTTGGAGGGAGTGTCTGTTTATATAAATGTATTTGCATATACGTATGGGCGTAATGTGGAAAATTCAAGTCAAGATTCACTGTGCAGAACTTAATGGCATATTTTACTGTGAGACCGCAAAGCAAGTCAGCAGAAACATGGGTGCTAGCTGTATGGGCAGTGGCTTTTCATGCGACCTTTTTTGTGCCTCAAACACATCGTCTCACTCTTCACGTCTTCTGGCATTTTGTGACTTGTTCGCTGAGGTGCTGTAGTCAGTGTACTGTTGTTTTATTAAACTAATGTAATACGAAATTAAGGATAATTTCCAAAAGGAAGATGAGATTGTTAAATGTATAAATAGGAAAGTAGTTAAGAAGAGTAGGAAGATAGGGATGTTGCTGTGGTCTTTTTTTATTGTTCTGCCAGGTCCTTCTTGGACAATTTTTCAATGTCTGTCAAAATCCGCTGTAAAAACCTCTAAGTGTGCTGAAAAACTGGAAAGCTTAAGGAAAAGGCCATAGAGACTACCTGAAGTGAGGGGGACTGGGACTAAAGTTTCCTAATTTGAGAGTTGGTGAGATCAATTTGTTTAGCTTTCCACAACAACTATGGAAGGAGAAATCCTGCAGTCTACAGGTTTCCTAATAAAGAGAGTACAGAAAGGTTGTTTAATAAGAACAAGCAAAAGTATTAGTAACAGACAGAAATTATAGTAAACGTTTTTAACAGGGAGGGTTAAATACTCACACATACTGCCAAAGAAGGGGGTAAATTCTCTATTTGTTCTTTTCAGATGGTTTTGGGTTTTTTTAAGGAAAAAAGTAACACTTTCTGAAAAGAAGTTACTTTAGTGAATGTAGAGCTGAATAGATCAAGTCTAATGGATAGACTATCAGGCTGGTGGCCTCTTCAAACTTTATTTTTTAAATTGTTAATGCAATTAGAATTTAGCATTATTCTAAAACTACTCTGAAAAGACTAAGTTACATCTCAAACATAAACCCTGATTAGTTATGCCACACTGAAGTTTTGAAGATAAAGTAGGTGTTTGTTTTTAAAAAGACATTAGTTTTTAACAATGACTGAGAGAAGTAAGGTTGTAGGTTCAGTTGGAGGTAGGAGGGAATGTTTCAAAAACAGTGACAGCAGAAGCAAACTTATATATGAAAGGAAGTAGTAAGCACAGAGTTCTGAGGGGGGAAAGGAACAGGTAAAAGATGATCAGAATTGTGGGCGATGTGATACCTGTTTCCATTCTTGTGTGTTATCATGAAGAACTTCTATTTGGCACTTCCTTTGCTTCCATTGAAGGATGAACCCTGCTGCGCGTATCAGCATCTCTTGCACTGTAGCTGATGAATTCTTTAAACATTATTTCTATCAGAACTCTTTAAGTTTTTTTCATCAACAGTATGTTATTTTGTGTGTGTGTGTCTTGTTTTGTTAAGCAGGTTCTTATGATGTCCTTACCGATTGTCTGTTATGAAACATTTTGCCTTAGAAGACAAACAAGATATTTAAATGTAACTTTTAAAATCTACTCATATTCCTGTTATATTCAGAATTTTTCAGATTTCCTGTTTCGCTGGTATTTAGAAAAAGGAAAGCGAGGGAAGCTGTTATCTCAGCCTATTGCTCAGCACGGACAGCTGGCCAGTTTCTTGCAAGCTCATGAGCATCTGAGCTGGTTACATGAAATCAATAGTCAGGATTTGCAAAAGGTAGGTTTTCTTAATACAACCAAACAGAAATATCACATGTTAAATGAGTCAAGTACATATTCAGGTAGGCAAATTACCTAGTTCTGATTCTTCATCATCAAAAGAAGACAGCTTATCTAGGTGATTTAAGGGAGAGATGACATGGATTATTAATGGAGTACCAAAAGCCTCCCTCCAGGCACCATCTGGTATATCATATAAGCCACTGCACCACATAATGGAAGTTAGGGCTGCTTTTCATCCCTTGTTGGTGACTAACATTTTGTATCAAGGAAGTTTTATATGGCTACGTGATCACCACTTTGGTGGAACTGGGAGTTTACAGTGAATATTAATAGCATTATCAGATTATCTAGCAAGGGAAAAACTGAAATTTATATTTCAAAACTAACTATTTAAAGCAAATGAATTTGGAGGTATCACAAAAGTAAAAAAAAGTTATTTTAATCACTAATATTCATAGTATAAAAGCAATATTTTTTTTAATAGCTAATGTGCATGTGGATAATGTGGCATTGTTTTTAAACTTGAGTCTTTGCTGCTTTGTAGGCTGCCTAGTTATTCTTTCCCTGCTTCCTGTTGGTCAGTCTTCCCTTCTTTCTGCTAGATTTATGAATGTATTTCACTTTAGCAAATAAACTAATTCTAAAGAAAAATGGCTTCTTTTGGTCCATGTGCACATTTATTAAGCATGCAGAGCATGGAAACATTTATCCTACTGCAAGTTTTAGGTTGATAATACTTTATGCCCCTTAAAAACCACACAAAACCCAAAAACAAACCAACAAAAAAACCCCAAAACCCACCCTGTGAGTCTTGTAATATTCCATTTTTGTCCACTGAGGTTTTGTCTTTTATAGCAAAGCACTATGAAGAAGGAACAAAGACTCCAAAATATACAAGCAATTCAGTCTGGATAGTTTGTTTCTGAGTAGGTGCTCAGAAATTTTCTGTTCCTTTGTCTGACAGACAAATTCTTGCCTAAATGTGTGGTTACTGCAGCAGTTAAACATATAATTCTGGTTTTCAGATTCCTGAATTAACAAGTAAATCAATCTGTATGCAAAGTTGTCCTGTCAAAGCATATTTTGCCTGGCTTTTATGGCAAAGCCTTGAATAAAATCCCAGAGGTATAATACGTGAAGTTGCAATTTATCCTTTGATCATAAGGTAGTTTTTCTTGATTAGTAATGAAAAAATGTTTTTTGGCTATAATTGGAGTAGAGATCTGTTATCTCTCCCTGAAGAGTGTAATGCAGAGTTTTAATGTGCAAGTTGTACGACTTTTAAAAACAAGGGTTATAGTATTATAGACAATAAATAGCTGTGAGACTACAGTTCAGATTAAATCCTTATCTGTTAAGCTTCTGATGTTAAATTCGAAAACTGAGTTCTAACATCTTTATTAATTTCAGGCTCACAGAACGTTGCAGACTTTAGCAAATATGGAGACCCGATATTTTGCAAAGAAGAAAACACTTCTTGGCTTGAGCAAATTAGCCGCACTGGCATCTGACTTCTCAGAAGATATACTGCAAGAGAAAATAGAAGGTAAGAAATAAAAACAGAGGAAAGTGAAGAATAGACTAATGAAGGTATTGAATTAGAATCATGTGAATTTTGCAGATAGTTAATTTATTAGGCTGAGGGCTCTAACTTAATGTGGTAAGGATAAATGGACTGATGATTTTGCTCATTGCAGGAAGGATAAGGAAGAGAGCATAAGGCAGTAACCTTTTAGTATTCACCTTCACCTGTGAGTTAGGACTATAAGCAAGGGAAATTTGTACCTTTTCACTTTTTCTAATAACACACAAAATATTGGCATAAATAACAAGCTGCACAGTCTTTTTGAGAAGTCATTAGGCAGTTCTGAAGTAGATGAAGCTGCATTTTATATTTCAGGAGCAAGGTAAAAATGATTTAATTTCTTAAGGCCTGTTTATTGAATGGCTCTCAATTTTGAGTTCTTCTCAAGTCCTGAGACTCTTAGGCTGTACAAGGAAATCCTGTAACTATGTTGTATTTTAATAATGTACCCACAAATATATACATTTGTGATCAAGAAGTGCTTTCTCAGCATCTTACTCTCTCTGTATCTAGAAAGGTTACGGTGACAGTGTTTCATTATGCTCTAGCTGAAAGGATGTTAATGGGAAAAGTAAGAATACCTATTCTACTTCATTACCAAATGCAACAGTTCCACTGCTCTTCCATTCCTATCACTTTGGAAAAAAACCTTTTCCTGATACAGCAACATGTGCTGCACAGTGAGTTTGTGAAACAGCAATTCTACACTAACAGTTAAGCTAATACTAGCCACCAGAGGAAAGCTTTGAAATATTACTCAAGGTTTACTACTCAAGCTTACTTCTGTTTATCTGCATATTTATTCATGTATGTTTTGTACAATTCTTAAAAGAAATCTTGTTGAAAAAGGCTGGGAATAATTATGATAACTTCACAAATTACTTTTAGCTTGTAATAATAATATGTTGTCTGTCCTTTAAATTATAAAGCATTGCATGAAATCTTGAAGTTGAAATTTGTTTTTCTCACCGCTGTGAGAAAAACCTATGCTAATGTGAAGAATCTAATCTTTAAATAGGAAAACCATAGAAAAATGAGGAAATCAAAGCTTTACTTTAGTAGAGTAATGGACTCTTAAAACTTGGTCTGGACTTTGCTACACGTTTCTGTACGACACATGACATGGCTTTTAAAACTTACTCTCTTTGTGTATCAGTTTTCTACTGATAAAGAATAATTATTTCTGCCGCATTCTGCTTATCCATCTTAACAAATAAAATGCTCCTTTCTACCATGCAATGGAACTTGGCGGGGGGGGAAGCGGGGTTCACATACTGTGGCTGAAATTATTCCATTTTGATTGTTTCTGCCTAATAAGTTTATAACCCTGACGCAGACTATACTGGAAAATAAAACAATCAAAAATGGAATAATTCGTGAGATGGAGCAGGTCCATGGCACATGTCTTCAGCCAAAAGGTAGCTCCTAAAAATTGCAACCAACTTACTTTCCCGCATAGTGCAACAACTTCCCTCCAATCCCATGTATTCATTTTGTGCTTGTGAGAAAAGAGAGTTATCAGTCTGCATTACACTGGAAGCCTGAGTGGAAAGTAAGAACTGGTTCACCAGGATGACAATATTGAAGTATTCCTGTGCTTCAGGAGCATAGATAAGTGTCCAAATAGAATGCTTCATAACAAACACTTGTGGACCTGAATAATATTGCGACTTGACAGTTGTTACTGTTCCATAGACTTTATTATTACATTTTAATAACATGAAACATTCGTTTCCTTAAATGACTACAAGAAATATCGGAACAGGAACGCTTTCTGTTACATCAGGAGACGCTTCCTGAACAACTACTGGCAGAGAAACAGTTGAACCTCAATGATATGCCAGTGTTGTCTGCATCTCAGCTCATTGATGTAAGTATCTCATGTTTTCTTCATTACACAGGTAAAGTTCCAGTATGTTTTCCGCCTCCGTGCGATAAAATAAAATGACGCAGCTGTCTTTATCCCTTACATGACTTGCTAAGCACTTAAAGATCTGGTATACGAATTTGTTTATCTTTGCTTAGTTTCTACCAGCACCGAACTTCAGAATGCTGTTTCTAGTTCAAATTTCTTTTTGTTGAACGTGTGCTTTAGAGTGCTGCTAGGAGAAAAAGCAAATTAAATCAGTGCCAGAAGTTGATTTACTGGCTTAAGCCAGTTTTTGGATATGAGACAATTTTTACCTTCTGTTACATTCTCAGTAGGGCAGAACCTGGAAGGCAGAAGGAACAAAGAATTCCACCTCAGTGGAGAAGGATGCTGCAATCTAGAAAAAGAAAGGGCTAGAAGCAGGGAGAGGCTTTTGGTCGCCTGTTGCAAAGAGGCATCTGAAGTTTTTCTACTTTTTCCCTTCTTTTTCAAAAACAAACCCAAAAAAACCCCAACCCATACTGAAATAAAACCATGAACTGCTCCAGTACTGGGATCAGTAATAGTGCTGACTCCTTTCCACACCCCTTTCTGATGGTAGCCAGCAACCGGTAGCCAGCAACCAGTACCCTTATTGTTTCTGCCTTGTTGGCAGCATATTTTTACCATCCAGTGATGCACACAAAAAATATTCAATGAGCATCAACGATACATTGTAAAACAAATCAGGTCCTGTCTAGGTGTCAGTTTTGCAACTCCTTACTTTTCCTGTAATCCTGGGGAAAGTCAAAACCTGATAGTGTGCTTGTTTACATTCTCCTCATTTTCTCAGAACAATGTTAATAGCAGATTCTGAAAGTCATTACCCATATCTTTAAGTGAGACTATCTGTGCAATGAGGGGAGGCTAGGAAGTGTCACTCGTGACTGGGCAAGCGCTGGCACCGTGACCGTTTTGCTTCTGAATTCTCTCTGTGGTCGAACCGATGTTCATACTTGCTACTTGCAATGTGAGAATGAAACTTGGAAAGTGTAAATAAAAAGAGCATTAATGTTAATTTTCCTTTAAAGTACTAATTTAGAATTGGGAGGGGTGAAATATTGATAGCAAACTTGTCTGTTTTTAAAAGGTGAACGGCAGTACGTGTGCTTAAGTACTGCTTTGAGCTTAATTACCAAAATAATTCTGAGAGCTTATTTGTGGAGCTGAGCTCCGGCTACAATAGTCCAGGAATGTTACAGCCTTAAATGGCATTTAAATTTGAAACCTAGCAGCCTTATATTCAATATCATTTGTCCACAGACCATTGTCACGTAGGTGGAATGCTGCTCTAAAACCTTAAGTGTATTCCTTACTATAAAAATACTTGCAGTTGAATCAAGACATATTTTCATGAGAAGGTCATGTAAGCGGAAAATACATGGTGGTCTTCCCACAATGAGTTGTCCGTGATATCAGTTACATTAGTTTGTAGGCTAAAAATAATTCTCTATGTTAATCTCTCATATCATAGATGTACATATGTGATGAGAACAGAAGGGCCAATGAGTATGACTTCAAGAAAGCACTTGATCTACTGGAATATATTGATGAGGTAGGAAAAGTTTTTGAAGGATTTCTAATCCAGAGACTTTTTTTTTTTATTATTATTTATTATTATTTAAGCTAGGATGGTGCATCTGTAGTGCATCTAAGCTTAGTGTACAGTAATTAAAAATAACCCCTGATGTGTTTTTTCAGTTTGTTTTTAAGTCACTGGAGACTTAATGCCAAATGTGGTTTAGATCATTTAAGAAAAATGACACTCTTCATCTTCACTTCCCATTTATAGTCTATAGTTTCTTTTTAGAGCCTTGCTTCCCTACAGGCTTTCTCCAAACAGGACAAAGATCATCTGTTTTCAGTAGTTCAGTTCTTGCGTCTCCCCTATTGGCAGTTTCTCTGATTGTCATGAGATAATGTGGGATAGTCACCAGCTTTTTAACATGTAAATAGCATTGAAACACAGATTTGCTATCTGCTTTCTCACTGCATCTCGTTGTATGATCTAGTATCTTGTCAGGAGTAATTTTCCACTAAGCATGAATAAATCAGCTTCTGAGGAGCATCAAACCTGAATTAGCAACAGTCTCTGCTAAAAAGCTAAAGTTGTATTATTTCAGTGGAAGTATTCCTTACTAATTGAAAATGAAAACTCTTTTCTGATTATCCCAATTCCTGCTAGTCTGGGTAGGGCTCCAAGTTAAAATCCTCTCTGTAGTAGCGCTTTGTAAACACCATTGTGCTATTTTGTTGGCCTTCAATAACTCTAGTTTGATAATTAAATGTCTTTATAATTGTTTTTAAAATTTAAATTTATTTTCAATTGTTTCATTTTTTATTATAAAATTTTCTTTTGAATAATATTTCTTTACTGTTATTAACTAGGGGTTTTTTTGCTTTATGTATGAATATGTTTACTTGTCCTGTGTTTAGTACTGTATTATATTTCGTGTACTGAGGAAAGAGTATTACTACTTAGAGTAGCATGTTATTCTGAGTCAGTTCTCTTTGGTTTAAAAAGAAAATTCAATGCTTTTTCTTTTTTTTTTTTTTCTAACTCCCCCCTTCATTTTTACAACATAAATAGTCCAAGTAATAATATTTTGCAGTAAAATAAACTTCAGTGAACTCATTTGGTTTCTTCTTTTAAATTAGGTTTTTTTCCTCTTAAATTTTGTCAACACAATTCATGAACACTGAGACAACTATATTGGTTTTTTTACACCTAAATAAAATAAATGTCTCTCAAAAACATGAGATTCAGAATTATTTTTTGCTCAGATATTTGAGTCTCTAACAACTTGAGTAGAACCATTCAGCACAAATTAGAGATGGTGGTTTAGATTAGAGTCTAAAAACTAGCTGTTCCTTAGTTTTCCCTGCTTTTCTCTTGCAAAAGCACAGCATAAAGTCAAGACCCATCCTCTTGCTTCCAGGCTTCTAAATTGAAGAGTTTGTGGTTTCTCTTATCTCTTATGAGAGGAATTTAAAAATAGATGAGATGATTCAGGACATTGAGAGGTGGAAAAAAATATGTGGTCTTTTTTCTGATGTTATATTTTAAAAGGGGCTCTGACACCAATTATCTCAAAGTTTCTGTGCAATGAAGGGACTGCCCTTTCCAAGACAAATGTGTCTCTCTGAAGACATTTACTAACATATTTATAAAACATGCATCCTCATGTGGACACTAATGCATGCTAGTTAGCTTGGCCATGCTGAAAAGAGAGCCTTGACTTCAGTCACCATTTAGCACGCTTTAAAATAAAACTTGCCTAGAAGACACTGTTTTACAAATTGGTATTTGTTCATGTGCTTTAAAACAGGCCCTTTTTCAAATTGAGGTAGTCTTCAGCAGTTGGGTGGTGATGTAGAAAGTCTGAGCCATGTTTTCAAATGGAAATGAACAGTCTTTGGTGTTTCAACAGTCTGACCAGGTCATCTGTTACAATAGCATGTGTTTAAAAACAGTGTTCCCTAATTGAAGAATATAATTCATTGGTATAATCTGTGTGACATGGTGATTATTTCTTCAAAAAAAAAAAAAAAAAATTAACTTACCTGTCTTTTTTCCTTATCTGAACTGAAGGAAGAGGAAGTGGATGTAAACGATCTTAAACTTAAAATTCTCTGTAAGGCTCTCCGAAGGGATGGGTAAGTCCAATATGAATATAAATTACTGGGAGTATTTGTGACATAGCTTTTCCAGAATTACATATTAGTATACTATTCTCTAGCTCAGTGAAAAAGATTGAATTTCATAGTATAAGGTTAGTAAAGTATAAAGTATCTGATCTGAATGTGTCTTTTTATTTGTAAAGTGAAACCCTGGGGAAAAAAAAAAACAAAAAAACAACCCAATCTGTAGTACTTTGTTCACTTAGCTCGCTGGCAGCCTACTATGCATTCTCAGCACCTGAGACAGGAATGTACCCATGCAGTTTTCATTCTTGAACCCTTTGCTAGGGTTAAAAGAAATGACCAATGATGTTGAAACTTTTTTTTTTCCTTTGAAGCATCTCAAACAGAAGCTTTTTAAGCGCAACATGTGCAGACGTCACTCCTGCAAACTTTTATTTCACTTATTTTTGGCCATTGAACCACATCAACAAGTTCATGACATTTTTGAGTTAAAGCTGCATTCTTGACTGTAAGAGATCGAAGCCTTAAATGCTGCTAAAGAGAGGCCCTCTTACGGACGTTCAACACCAAATACAGGCTGAATCCAATTGGTCAGAAGAATCTTCTCGCCAAGCAGTGCTACTGTTCTCTCCCAGGTTAAATAACTCAAATGGCATTTCCTCCCTTACCTTTCTAATTTTCAGAAGTTATCCACCTTTTCTAGCTCCCATCCATGTTCCAAGAGGACCTAAGGAAGAAAAGATGAGGAGAGAATAGATTCCAAATGCACTGTGCCATTTGTGATTAAAATGGAAACAAGCAGCATTTGGATTCACGCTTATGCATAGGATAGATTCCAAAGGACAGTGGTCTGTAGAAAATAAATTCCTAGCTGCATGACTAAGTTGTTGTCAGATATGACACAAATAATATGCAGAAACAGGTTCACACTGTTCCACGTGTTTTCTTCCCTTCCTATTATTTTCAAGAGAGAAGAATCCAGAGCTCCTGCATGGCACCAGTCCAATAATTGATTTATGTCCTGTCTACCCCGGGCCGAGAACAGAGTTTTGGACATAATATTTAAACCATTCAAGTCATATAAAATGCTGACAAGACTTTGCCCACTCTGCTAGCTGACCAGATGCAATTTGACATCACTTTGCACTGAATAGTGTTTACAAAACTTGATGTCCCAGTTGAGTTTCCAGTCCAGCAAGGCTCACAAAGGCTTACAAAGAGGTCCATTGCCATTTGAAAAGAGGCAGTGTTAACTTTCATCTGTGTGCAAAAATAAGCGTTTGACACGTTGCAGTACCTACTTTTAAGGATGGCATCTGTGTTCTAGCTTGTCAGCTACAAACGGTGGCAAGGTTCTTGGGTAGAATGGAGAGCCTTGCTGAGCGTGCTCCTGACGTTCTGGCAGGGTCCTCGCTGTCCTCCTCTGTGCCTCAGAGTGATTTGTTTCCTCAGGTCCCCCTGCCCCTTCCCTCACATTCTTCCCAGTGGAATTCAAGATAAAATCCTAGAAGTCTGGGAGTTTAAGTGGCATCCCGGGTAAAAGCACGGTTTCAGTGATTTGTCAGTAATAGCTTCTGGGACCCGGGCCCAGATCTGTTGCAGGCATGTCCCATTGGCCCACGGAGGCTCACGTTGCTTTAGGGAGCGATAGGAGAACTGGTTTTCTCTGGCCGTTTAACGTACGGAACGGGAAGTTGTAACAACTGAGAGGTTAGAACCACAGCAAAAGAAGTTAGTTTGGTGTTGACTTAAACCTGCTACACATAAAGCTCTGCAAAGATGAAAAATTGTCATTTAAAATAATCCTTCTCTTAGAAAAATGTTTGGCATTTCCTTATCACAGACGAGACCTGCACTCACGAGTCTTCACCTTCACATTTAATCACAAATGAGAGAAACTGTATTTGTTTTGTGTCTGTGTGTGCTGTTGCAGGCCTGTAACTTAGATTTTTACAATTTTTTTTCCTCCTTTTTCCTCTTCTCGGTGTTTGCTTTTCTGTTTTGTTTTTTTCAAATATGTCAGCAAATTGCTGCTCTTGCTTTATTCTACCAAAAAAAAAAAAAATCTCTACTTGCATAATCTCAGTCGTAAAATATGATTACTGAGAATAGGTAATTCTTATCTTGATGAATATTTCTTTGATAAAATTAAAAATACTATGTTTTCTTTTACAGTTTAGAAGACAGGAAGCATTTCTATTGTCCTAACTAGACTGCATTATAGTAGTGCGATTTTATTGCAGTTTTACTCTTAGAATAAAGAATAATTAACACAAGATAGAAAAAAAAACCTTGCTTTGAGCTATAGCCAAGCACATAACACATGTGAACATGTATTAATCACCTTTGATGATTTATCACATTTCCTGTATATTTTTTCTTGTTAGTTTTCATTTGATTTCATCTGTGCAATTCTTTCCGCAAATTGTTTTTTGACTTGCAGATGGTCCAGTTCAGATGGGAAAGATGATCCAATTGAAGCATCTAAAGATAGTATATTTGTGAAAATATTACAAAAACTATTGAAAGAAGGTAAAGTGTACTTAAATATAATTTAACTTCTTGAAATTGTGTAGTTGTTTCAAAAGCTGCTGAAGACTAATATACAAGTAGTAGTGTTAATAAACTCTCAGAGTAATAAAAACTCCCATATGCATTCCACTAGATAATTACAATCATATGGAGCTAATTCTCTCTCTGTAAAATGTTGAGGGGATAAGAGATGAGCAGATTTCTTGCTTATAATCTTAGTGCACTCAAATTATTTGCTCAGTAGGGCAGCCGTTGGATTTTTTTAGCAGTTTCTTACTGTACAGGAAAGTATGTATTCTGGAGTTAAATAGATCTCTTCTGTAAGATAAGGGATTAATAACTATTTGTCTGTCACTCAGAAAAGCTTAATCTATTTTCGCTTAAATGTGTTTTTGTTTTCCCTCCCCAAAAGCAAAAAAACCCACACACTCCCAGTTAAAGCTGACCACAGGAAATGATGGCCATGGAAATAACAGCTGGAGGGGAGGGAGAGGAGAGAAACAATTTAAAGTCCATTTTAAATATTACTGCATATGAGCTTTTTCCAGAACAGAGAAGGCTCCATGTCAAAAATACAACAATTAAGTTCTCAGAACAACTCTAGTTTTGTGTGTTCAGTCTTGTCAATTTCTTTCCTTTTGTAAGATTCTCACACCCCAGACTGACATGTTGCAGCTGATGATATAAGTCTTTATTAGATGAGTGTTCTTTCTTTTCTTTTTTTTTCCCTCTTTTTTTTTTTTTTATTTTGGTCAAGTGTTATGTAAGGACTTGGATTTTAGGTTTAAGGATTTTAGGTTTAATCATAAATTCACTGAGAAGCTCTGTTTGGTAGGAAATACTTTTTTTTTTTTTTTTTTTTTTTTCTCCCCTTTAAACTCAGTTTTGCAGGCTACTTAAGCTTTATTGTATTTCTTGACATGTATAGTAGAATTAGATCTTCTCAATTCCAAAAGAGTAATTTAACTCTGAGGCAGGCACGGGTGTTTACTTAAAAATCATCTTAACTGCTAATGCAAAGTACTTTTATCAGTGCTGTAATAAAAGGTTTTGTGTTGTAGGAGTTCAGTTAAGTGAATATTTACCAGAGGTGAAGGACTTGCTGCAAGCGAACGAACTTGGCAACTTGAAATGTAACGCTTACTTTGAATTTGTGTTAAAGGCAAACTACGAACTCTACGTTCAGGGACAAGCATGATTCTCACTATTTCTTTTAATATTTTTTCTAAAGAGCTGTTAAATTCATGTATTCTTTTTTTACGTTCTGTTCTTTTTTTGCTAAGACTTTGTAATAAAGTCTACATGAGTGATATACTTGGTCTTAAATTCATAGACATTGGCACTTTAGTCAGGGGAGGCAGAGGTGTGTTTTCAGGCAAAAGAAAAATAAAGTTTTCGTTTTCTGTGCCATTCATAAACTCGCTGTTTCGTTTTATATCTTCATTGGTATGAGTCCTGCCAGAGACTCACAGATGCACAGGGTGAAACGTGGGACCCGCTGCAGAAGGTGGAAACTTTTGCTCTCGCTTCACTGGGGCTGTGATTGCAGTTCAGAGAACATACCGAGAACGTTAATGCTGGGTGACTGTGTAGCTTACTGAAGAAACAAATGATTATTCTGTAAGGTTACTCTCTCTTTGTACACCACTTTTTGTTGTAGAAACTAGGGAATTTCAATTTTGCATTAAAGATTACTGGCACAGAAAGGGTAACTGGCTTGTCGCTGGTCACTCAGCTTTCTGTCCATGACAGAAAGGAATGAATAACAGTTCTCATTCAAGGTCCTCTGGTCCAGTAAATATACCCTTCTTTCAGTTCATATCTGTAAGATTAAACTTTTTCAAAACATTTTAATATTTTTAACTTAAATGACAGTTATACAGATATATCCAGATCTCTAGAATACATGTAAAATGAGATTAGCAGCTCACCATGCAGTCATTCACAGCAACTGCTTGAACCTAGGCTCAGAAGAAACCTAGAAAGCAGTTAGGAAAGTGTGGGAGTCCAGCACGATCTTCCTTACTCAGTGACTTGTTCTCTACTGGTTGATGCTACTGATTTTTTTTTTTTTTTAGCCCACTGCCCCAGTTAGTTATCTCTGACATGGGAATAAAAAAAAAAATCCATTAAACTTTTCAATTTTAATTATTCTCATTGGCAGCAGATTTTAATCTTTTAAATAAAAGTTACTTTAATCTGACACGTTGTACCTTTCTTTGCAAGTAGCTCAACAGCCAGCGAGTGAATGCAGAGCGACTTGCATGCCCTTATGTTTTACTTGTCTGGCTCAATGCCTGCTGCAACAACTTGATCCAACAGCTGAGAAGGTCAGAAGTTAAATTGGTTGAAGAGAATCCAGTTTCTAGTTTTAAAAGCACAGCTCCCCTTCCGTGGCTTCCCCTCCTCCCTGTACTAATACAGTAAGCCGGGCTGAGAGTCTGAACATGTTTGGAAGAATAGATTTATCTAGAGAGGTTCTAACTAATATGGGAAAGAAATGCACTAGCAGCCATCTTCTCAGATTGTTCTAAGAAGCGAACTTTGCTCTTCTGCAGCCTTGCACGGCTGAGAGGAAGAGGTGCGGGTGTAACTCCCAGCTGCGGCCTCAAAGGAGCAGGTCAGCTAAAGCTGTAGAAGGATTCCACTTGCTTCTTTAAGTGCCACTTTAAAGGTGGTTTCACATGATCGATAAACTTCACGTTTTGGGAGAAAGGGAATAATCTAACATGGTTGCCGCTCCCTGCCGAAATATGTTCTACCTGAACTTTTACTAGACTCTTTAAATTTTGCTTGAAGAGGAATCTCTTTAATTGACCGTCGGCAGTAAAACAGTTGGGGGATCTCTCATCCCTTCCTCGACCGCCGGCCACCCGTGCGCTGCCAGGAGCGGCAGGCCAAGCCCCGGGAAGCTTGCCGCAGAAGCAGGCGTTTCTGTCCACCCTTCGCTACCTGCTGGTTTCAAAGCGCCTGGCCGCGCTGCTGGGATGGGTTTACTCCGCGCGGTGTAAACGCGCTCTCCGGGTTCTCGGGAAACGATCGGCCCCGTAGGCTTCGCAACTTGTGTTTTATTCTACTGCTGGGCTGGGAGGCATCTGGCATTTGTACAACGGCTTTCCATCTGACTATTGCCAAAACAGAAGGCTACGGGCAATGAGTTTACTTAAATAAAACCTCATTAAAATAACTTCCATGTCTAAACTGGAGTTTAATGTTCTCGGACTAGGAATGTCGAGCTGGTTCGCTGTTCCGTTGGGAAGCTTGAAGAGGCTGGGATTCGGGGCTGTTCCTCCTCTCCGTCCCCCGTTTCGTTATGTAATAAGCTGTTCTGGTGCGGAACGCCTGTCTCGGGTTACTGTACGGGGAGGATGCCTTCATTTACCACCGCCCATCGAAGGCCGTGCCAGAGCTCTAGGCTGTTTCCCAGTGTAACAAAAACAAATAAACTTGGGACAAAAAGATCCGGGCTTTGGTGAAAACGGCTTAAGGAGTACGGATAGCTCCTTTGGAATAAGGAAGTATACGTTGTTTCTTAAATAGTTGCTTTCTCAGTAGCGGAAAATACACAGGGTACAGGATGTCCGCACTTCTATCCTCTGTTGTCACCAGAGTAGCAGGAAAGCTTGTCAGTTGTCATTTGTGATCCATTTCAGAAGCTGTGCCTCGTGGATAGCGATCTTCTTTGTGCCCAGCTCTGTTCTGGAAACTAACTTCCAAAGTTCTCTGACTTGGGACCAAAACCAAGTTCATTTCATGAGTCCAGCTAAATATCGTATCTAAGTGCGGAAAATGATCTTTCACGCAGAACTATAAGAATTTAACATTGCCGTCAGGCATTTTGCTGTAAATTGTGGCAGAGAGAAAATCAAAAGGAACGGAAGGGATAGAGCGGTTCTATGCTTGCGTGAGGTTTCACTGAAGGATTAAGAATATTTATCTTTCAGCGACCTTAGACTTTCTGTTACTTGATTTCTGATTAAACACAACTGACCGTATTTTGGAATCCACAATGGAGCGTTACAGTTCTGTAAATAGATTTGATGGCTGCCATGCCTTTAAGTGCTTTCAGGCTTCTGATTTTTGTCCTGCCAGTTGCTGATGACAGAACTGAAGAATAATACAAGAAGTTGAAGAACAGTATGAGAGAATAGCGTGGTTTATCCCCAGTGTGCTTTAATACAATAACTCGACGGGAAATGAAAATCTATAGCAGAATGAAATAGGGAGCAGCCAAAGGTAAGGAGGAAAGCTGCCAAACTGGAAGGTGCAGAAATTAAATAGAGGAGAAGAAAAGTTGTCTGCTTCTCTGTTGACCCTTCCGCTCTGCCTTGCCGTGGAGGAAATCAGCTGCAGAAATGCCTTCAGTTGCAGGAGACTCCTCAAAGCACGAGCACTTCTGGCTTACTATTTCTTCTTCATCCTCTCCTGACTCTCTAAAAGGATTTACCCTTGGCCAGTTGTGCCTTCAGAGAAGGTCTTGGAGGTTGATTCGTATCGACTCATTGGCAGGGCTGCAAATCTGCTTGCGTTACTGCCTCTTCTTTCCATTGGTAACCAGAATTTCTGTATAAACTCTTCCAAGTGTCCCGCGTGGAATCTCCGCTTAAATATCCATAGCTGAAGGAGATGAACTGTTGCTCTTCACTTGCACAGTACCTTCGGCTCGTCAGAGATGCCTTGCCTGTGAGACCGCGCTCCTTTTGGAGAGGGTGAGCCACGGCGATAGCTGGGGGATGCCGCGTCGCCTGGCCGAGCTCAGCGGCCAGCAATGGGTACTCGGTCATGGCACCAGCGTTCATGCGATGTCAGGCTCCTGGGATCAGACGGTCACCGGCGTTAATGCTTCACCGGGTTCCTCTTCAGGCGTTTTGTCTCACAGATGTTATCCCCTCCATTTATTTTCCGTTTTTAAATCACAGCAAGGAAAAAAAACGCACGGCTGAGCTCGGCGTGTAAGGCGGTGGCTTTTACGGGGGCTGTCGCCGGGTGGGACGCCACGACGTGCAAACCACAGAGCTCCCGCGTTGCTTCGCCTCTCTCCCGGCACTCGCCCCTACCCGCGGGCAAGGGCCGCGGGGTCCCCACTTCCCTTTGCAGCCCCAAACTCCCGGGCTGCGGTGAGCGGCGGCCGCAGGCCCCTCGCCTCCCCCGGCCCCGCCGAGCCCCGGCCCGCTCCGCCCTCACGCCCCGCCGGGCCCGGGCCCGGGCCCGCTCCGCCGGGCCGCCGCGGAAAGGCCCGGGCCTGCGGCCCCCACCTGCTTTGCCCTTAACGGGCCCGGCGGTGCCGGGGGATTATTTCGGCCCCGGCGGCGGGCGGTGGGGGGGCCCGGCAGACGCTCCTTATACGGCCGGGCCCGGCTCACCTGGGCCGCGGCCAGGAGCGCCTTCTTTGGGCAGCGCCGGGCCGGGGCCGCGCCGGGCCCGACGCCCAAATATGGCGACGGCCGGGGCCGCATTCCTGGGGGCCGGCCGCCGCCGCCGCCCGCCGCGATAAAAGGCTCGGCGGCCGGCGGCGGCCCACGAGCTACCCGGCGAAGAGCGGGAGGCCTCTCTGCCAGCGGCCCGACGCGCGGAGCCCGCAGCCAGCCCAGGTAAGCCCCGGCCCCGCCGCCCCCTCCCTGCCGCCCTCCCTCCCTGCCGCCGGCCGCCCGGCTCAGCCCGCGCCCCTCCGCCCCCGCAGACAGCCGACACCATGTGCGACGAGGACGAGACCACCGCGCTCGTGTGCGACAACGGCTCCGGCCTGGTGAAGGCCGGCTTCGCCGGGGATGACGCCCCCAGGGCCGTGTTCCCCTCCATCGTGGGCCGCCCCCGCCACCAGGTACGGCGCCCTCCCCTCCCGGCCTCCCCCCGCGCCCTGCCGCAGCGGCGGCTGCGGCTCCCTGCCGCCTCCCGGCGCCCTGCGCCGAGGGGGGACGCCTGGCTCGCCGGGGAGCCCCACGCCGCCGCCCGTGGAGAGGCTGCTGAGCCCCCCCTTTCCTCCCCTGCAGGGCGTCATGGTGGGTATGGGTCAGAAGGACTCCTACGTAGGAGATGAAGCCCAGAGCAAGAGAGGTATCCTGACCCTGAAGTACCCCATTGAACACGGCATCATCACAAACTGGGACGACATGGAGAAGATCTGGCACCACACCTTCTACAACGAGCTGCGTGTGGCCCCTGAGGAGCACCCCACCCTGCTCACTGAGGCCCCCCTTAACCCCAAAGCCAACCGTGAAAAGATGACCCAAATCATGTTTGAGACCTTCAACGTCCCTGCCATGTACGTGGCCATCCAGGCTGTGCTGTCCCTCTACGCCTCTGGCCGTACCACCGGTGAGTGCAAGCGCCCTGCTGGCCCCGCTTCCCCAAGCGAGGACGCCCAGGACGGGTCCCCCACAGCTGACAAGTGCTCTGCCCCCTGGGGCAGGGTCCTTCGTGGGCTGCGTCTCAGGTGGCTGGTTTTTGTTTCCCCAGGTATCGTGCTGGACTCCGGCGATGGTGTGACACACAATGTCCCCATCTATGAAGGGTACGCCCTGCCCCATGCCATCATGCGCTTGGATCTGGCCGGCCGGGACCTCACTGACTACCTGATGAAGATCCTGACTGAGCGTGGCTATTCCTTCGTCACCACGGGTAAGCACCATTCCCTCCTTCAAAACGTCGCCACTCACTTCCAACCCTTGCACCTCCAGGGATGATGCAGCCTCTCGCCCCATTGCAAGCCCCGTGAGCGCTCCCTGTTGGGAGTTTGCCTGTGGTTGGGGGCCTGGAGTCCCAGCAGACCTGTGGAGGAGATGCAAGCGTTCCCTGTTCCTCCTTTGCAATCGCTGATGCCTTTGCTGCCCCCTTACAGCTGAACGTGAGATCGTCCGTGACATCAAGGAGAAGCTGTGCTATGTGGCGCTGGACTTTGAGAACGAGATGGCCACCGCTGCCTCTTCCTCCTCCCTCGAAAAGAGCTATGAGCTGCCTGATGGGCAGGTCATCACCATCGGCAACGAACGTTTCCGCTGCCCAGAAACCCTCTTCCAGCCTTCCTTCATTGGTGCGTGCGCCCCCTTCCCTCTCTCTCCTCCCCTACCAGCTCTCCCCGAGTCCTCCCGTGGAGCTCTCGCTTTGCGCTTAACTTGTGCCTCCTTTTCTCCCCTTCCCTGCCCCCAGGTATGGAGTCCGCAGGGATCCATGAGACCACCTACAACAGCATCATGAAGTGCGACATTGACATCAGGAAGGACCTGTACGCCAACAACGTCATGTCTGGGGGTACCACCATGTACCCAGGTATTGCTGACCGCATGCAAAAGGAGATCACAGCCCTGGCCCCCAGCACAATGAAGATCAAGGTAAGGCTGGAGCGTGAAGGACCCAGGCGGAGGAGCAGCAGCCTCCTTTTGCCCTCCCGCAAACAGCGCGCCGGGCGGTGCGCGCCCCTGTGCCTGCCACCCGCAGCGGTTGCTTCTTTACTGATCTCTGCTCTCTTGGCTTTTTCTAGATCATTGCCCCACCTGAGCGTAAGTACTCTGTCTGGATCGGTGGCTCTATCCTGGCCTCCCTGTCCACCTTCCAGCAGATGTGGATCACAAAGCAGGAATACGACGAAGCTGGCCCATCCATTGTCCACCGTAAATGCTTCTAAACATGTTTACGTGATCACTTTGCCAACCATGCTCAGGATGACAACCTTCTAGGTTGCAGGCTGCTGAGGACCTGCAACAGCCATGTAACTTTCTATTTTGTAACAATTTCTGGTTACTGTTGCTGCAAAGCTCCATGTGACACAGTGTATGTAAAGTGTACATAAATTAATTTATTTTACCTCCTTTTGTTTGTTTTTAAAACCAATGCCCTGTGGAAGGAAACAAAAAACTTCAAGAAGCATTAAATCATCAGTCATTCTGTCACACCCTTAATGCCGTTGTCTCTGTCATCATTTGCTTGGGTTCTTCCATCACTGGCTGAGGCAGCGCCTCGTCTAACAGCGAGGGCAGGGGGTGGTGGGGCTGGACCTCCCGGGCCAGGAGGAGGAGCGGGGAGGGGACAGGGCCCCAGCCGGAGGAGCCAGCCCTGCCTGACTTGCTTGGGTGGCAGAGAGCTGGGTGCTGCAGAGAGCAGCCTGGGGGTGGCTGTGTGTTGCATCACGCCGTGGCAAGGTGGGTGCCCGCTGCTCTGCAACGTGCTCCTCCTAGACCCAGGGGGGAAAGGGTGACCTGACAGCCTTGGCTTGCAAAGGATTTTACTTGGCTCAGCCTGCCAAAAAAGTAGCCCTGGCACGCTCATGCAGCTCCAAGGCGTGATGGATGGAGGCAAGGCTGGGGCCGAGGGCAGGTGGCGGGTGCAGGTTAAATAAAGAGCTTTCCACTCCGCTTATGGGAAGCCTGCCTGCCATCACGCTGTCCCTGGGGAGCCCGGGGGGCCGAGGGCAGCCCGGGCCACTTCCTCACCCTGCCTGACACGCTTGCCCTTGCCCATGGTCACACACGAGGGGCTGCCTGCAAAGGGGCCACCCCCTCCCCTGCTCTCCCAGACCAGCCCCTCCCTGCGCCAGATCCTTCACGCAGGGACTCCCCGGGAGCCCGAAGGAAAACCCCAGGGCTTCCCCCTGCCACGGGCGTTTGCCCTTTTTGCCTCTGAGGGGGCAGAGCAGCGTGCGAGGTGGGGACGCTGCCCCTGCCTGTCTCACTTCTCTTACTGGGGTGGGGGGCTCTGGGGACCCCTTTGCTCCCACTGTCCACCCCACCAGGTGCTCAGGTCCCTTGGGGAGCCACCCGAAAGCCCTGCCAGGCTTGGCACAGCTCCCTGGGTCAGGGCACGTGTGCAGGAGCAGGCAGTCTTTGGAGGAGGACTCTTCCTGGAGCACAGGGCCCTGGCAGGGAAGTAGTGCTTGAGTTTTGGGGTGTCCCTTTGCTGTGGGAGACAGCAGTGCTGGGAAAAAAGATGATTCTCAGTGAAACTTCCAGCCCAGGAAGCTTTTTTGCTCTGCTGCGACCATGCTAAGGGTGCACTCCTTTTGGCTGTTTTTACCTGCGTTGAAGTGAGACCCATACGTGAGTACACTTTTTTGTAGCCCTATCCCAAAGGAAACGCCTGCGGGAGGAGCTGGCCTGATCCTTCCCTGGTATCTGGGGGCAGGGAGGCCCCTGAGCAGCCCTAGGAGCTCCTCAGCCGAGATCCCTCTCCGAGTGATGGGGGCTGGACTGGAAAGCAGGAACACGGTTGCTTCTTAAAATCCAAACATGAGCTTTCGCTTGCCGTGTGCGCAAGTTGTTGCACAGTGGCACATATTTCATCTGGCAGCTCTCTGTACTGGGATTTGGGGAGATGCTTAACTAACGTTAAGTCCTCAGTACTTGAGCCCTGATCTCAGGTTCAATTGTGCCTTAAGTGGTGTTTCGAGATGGATTTTAAGACCTGCTTCTGCTGTTTGATTAAAAGGCTGTTTTAGAAGTACAGATAAAAATTAAGTTAGAAAAGCAGCCTCGTGGACTAGACAGCGCTCGCTGTGGGGTACCAGCACAGACTCAGCTTTTCCACCTGCATGATTAAAGTTAGGGTCCTAAACCCACAACAGAAGGCGCTGATTTTGGGGGCGGGTGATAATGAGCCAGCCACCCTCCCTCCAGCCTGATCAAAATCAGTGGGAGCAGGGGATGCTTGCTCCCTCTGAATGAAGACCTAGATTTTGCAGCGCCAAATGTGAGTTTAGGACCGCTGGTGTGAGCGCAGCCATGGGCAGAGGGCAATCCTCCGGCAGGCTGGGCATTGCACAGGCACTGCCTTGCATGGGGAGGCTGATGCTGCCACTGGCATCTTGTCTGCTCTCTCTAACAGCAGCATTTTGTCTCGTACCAGCCCACAGCACCAGGTATTCTCAATAGTCTTAGTGCCAATTTCATCCCGTTGAAGTTAAGTGCCAAAAAGTGTATTTTTACAGCTAAAAAAAATGACTGGTTTGTTGTTTTGGTTGCTCAATCAATGCACTGAGGCACAACAAATTTTTAAGCCTGCCAAACCTGTTCAGGTTTTAATTTCAAACCAAAACGCATTCTTTAATCTGAAATCAGCCTTTTATTTGGGCTTGGGATTTTCAGCAATTGAAGACACAGATTGTTTGAAACAGGTGAGTTGAATTTTCACATGGTTTATAAGCCCTGGTGTTGGGAAGGTGTTTTGGGAAATTTTGTTTGTGCACAGCAGTCCGGGTTTGGTCTTTGTTGTGCGTTTCTTGAGAATTTCATTATCCTCCCTGCTCCTGTAACAGTGCTATCGGCAGCAGGTCAGGACCAGCATCTTCTGGTTTGAGAGAGGTAAAGGAATAAGTAAGTGTGATGGCAGAGGAGTAAAAGGGACTAGAAGGAAGGATGAAGGACACCAATGTGCCGTGAGAGGGAGGGTAATTGCAGAACGGCTCTTGCCTGCACCAAGAGCATCCTCTGGGGCTGTAGCTCACTGCTTGCACCGCAGCCTGCTACATCTGGGGCCGGACCCGTGCAGGACAACCCTTCGTGTCTTGGCTCTGCAGTTGCACCCAGTGGGCAACGTGAGAAACTGCCCTGGATGCAAATAACACCAAGGGATGCAAAATCTGGAGAAAGAAAGAGTCCTTGAGGGCACAAAAATTATGTGGGGCTGTTTAAATGAGCTTGGGAGGCACGGTCATGACTGGGCTTTGAGGTAAGCTTCCCCAGGGTCTGCAGATGTATGGGCTGTTACCAAAATTAATTAAGAACTAAGTAACAGGGAAAACCTGGGTTCTGAGGGACAGGCTCGAGGGAGCCTCTGAGCGGGACAATAAAGGGAATCCTGGAGAAGATGAGGGCACTGAAGGTGCTTCCTAATTTCATTTTGATAGAGATTTTGCTAATGTGATAATCTGCATTGCACAGAGAGCAGAATGTGGCCCAGGATGGGCCACCTCCCACAAAATGTGATGGCTCTGTCCCCCGTTTGGGAAAGGGAACTCGTAAAACTGCAGAAATAAGAAGCACTTTGACCTACAGTATTTATTGGGTTTGGCTTTGCTGAGAGGACCTGAACACCCTCTCAGCGCCGACATCAGCGCAGCTCCCCTGCGTACTCGGTTGACTGTGAATCTCCTGTGGGCATTTGGCCAATAATATTTATTCAATGAGATTTAGTAAAAGAAAAAATTAGAGGCCACTTCAAAATTGCCATTATTTTTCACAGGGAACTCCTAAGCAACAAATTCTGTGGCATTCTTTATTTTTGAAAGTGAAGCATTAAAACGAAGCCCTTCAAAGCACAGTTGTTCAAAACTTCAAAAGTTTTTATTTTATAAGAAACTTTTTTGCTGTTTCTATTTCGTTAATCCACAGAAAAATGTACTCAAATGGAACATTGCCTGTTAGGGTTTCTTTCTTGGCATTTTTCTTTAAAAGATAATTAAAAGAGCTATTCAGATGTATAGATTTCCATGGTGCATCTCCTGGGGCTGGAAAAAGGAGCACATGAGGGCAACTGTAACCTGTTGATCCTGTGGATGGATAATTGCAGGCAGTGCTGGTGCGAAGGGCTCCCACGCGGGACAGATGCCAGTCAGGGTGGGCAGCTTTAGCGACAGGGCCATTTGGAGCATCCCCCAGCCATGAGCTCTTTCCCAGGAACTGCTGGCAGCTTTGGGGATCCTCTTCAGTCCCTCAGGGGCAGAACAGCCTTTGAGGGGAACAAAAGGGTCTGGCTTGAAGCCTGGCGAATTAGTTGTAATTGCAGCCGGCAAAGGCTCTGGTTTTTATTTGTTCAGGACCTGAAAAATAAAGCAGCTTCTGCTTGCTATGCATCAGGGAACGCCGGGAGTATTGCTGGCTCCCACTGGGGATGTGTGCTGTGCGTGATGGGGATGAGCAGACGATGGAGAAAACTTTTATTGCCCAGGGGGTCTCCTTATTCCCCCCCAGCCAGGGCATCTTGTCAACCTTGAAACTGCACTGCCCAGTGCAGAACTGGGGCCAGCAGCATGCAAACCTCCCGCACTGCGGCGACCCTGGGCAGCTTATCCTCTTGTGCCTGCAGGGACCACAGCCAAACCCTGTCTTGTCTCAGCTGCTCGGGGCCGTGCTCTGAAACTGAAGCGTGCGGCTCGGAGGCAGCTCTGGCTGTGGTTGTTCAGGGAGTGCCGCAGGCAGCCCGGGAATGAGCCTCTCTGTAACCCCACCTCTGGGACCTGTGTATATATAGATCCCTGGAAGCAGCTTTCTTCCTTGGCACATCCCTCCCACCCGCAGTACCCTCCAAACATGCTCTCCCTGCCCCCCTGTGCCCTCGCTGCCTGGCTTCCAGCAGCTTCTCTCCTTTCCAGGGAAAACAAGGCTTTAAATCTGAGAAACATCACTGCTGGAGGGAAAAAAGGGAGGACTGCCTTATAAGAGGGCTCTCACATGTGCTCAGAGATGAGCAGCATAAAGAGAATGGCAATAGGCATCAGTGCCTGACCCCAGCTCACGGTGGCACGTTTATTTCATTGCAATTCAGCTGGGCTCTTCCATGAGGACCCGAGTTGTATTTGCAAAGGAGATCATGACTTGTAGCTCTTCTGGTTAGGCTGCCCTCCTTCACCAAAGCAGGAGCGCTCTGAGAGGGGGTTCAGGTACATGAGTGTAAGGGGACCCCTGTATGGCTGCAGCTCTGTCCTTTTCCCAGGGGGTGAGCTGCCCTGGTGCCCGGTGCAGGCAGGCAGGGACAGAGGTGCTCCCACAGGCAGCACTGGGGTGGTGACAGGGGATAGTGACCCTGATCTCACGCCTACTGGTCCCTCAGACACAGCCATCACCTAATCTATTTGAGTGCAAAATAAAATGCGTCGACATCGCCATTAACAGTGGTTGGTGCTGAGCGTGGGTTGGTGGTGTCGCGTTGGCTAGGACAGCGCTGGGAAGGGGACACCCAGAACGCAGAGCCAGGGCCGGTCAGCGGTGCGAGCAAGGTTCGCAGCACTGCCAGCCGTGCTGGGGGAGCAGGCGATGACAGGATCGTCCTGCCCTTCCCAGACCTCCCCGTGGCTGCAGGGAGACGGCTGTCTGCAGAGGGAGGGACGGGGGGCCATGCAAGCGGGAGGAGGTCTGAAGCAGGTCAACGCAAAAGAAGCCAACAACGTTTCCCAGGGCAACTATATCGGCTTCTGTAAGATTTTTTAATTCCCTTTAGCAACCATAATTACAAAGAATGGTTAAAATAACATGGGCATGAGGATCTAAACTGCTTAGAGTTTGCCAGCGATGAACAATGCTGTCACTGGGCTGTCCGCCCGTGGAGTACAGCCAAAGGGCGCAGCGGGGAGCTCTGCGCGCTCTGCACTACGCCCCATGCTGAAAATGAAGCGTGGCCCAGGTGCTGAGGCCGTCCGCTTTCTTGCCACAAGTTATTCGGAGTGGTTGTGTAGGAATTGAGGCACTTTTCAAAAGGCTGTAGAACAGGATATTTCCTCCATAAGGTTTTTTTGTCCTGGAAAACCCCTACCCCCAAAAAAACCCAACAGAGAGTTACCAGAGCTCCCTAACCCCAACCGTTTTGAAGTAGAGACGGTGCTGTTCCTACCTAATCCCAGCAGCACTGCTGCAGGTGATATGCCATGTTTCTGTGACTGCAGAAACTGAGCAGTTGTTTACATTGGGAGGTTGGTTTTCTTTCCCTTTTTTCCCTTCCCATCCCAAGCCCATCATGGTTTTCCTCTGTGACCATGAGCAACTCAACACTCGCGCCTCCGTTTGTTGCCAGCAAAGGGGCTTTTCTGTTTTCCGTCTCAAAGAAGATAATGAGGAGCAGCTAATGTTCATGAAGGGCTTTGAGATGTTGTCATAGAAGGTGTTTGGGGAATGTGAAATACTTGCAATCCTAAATTTAGCTCTGAAAGTCATACAGCCCAGTTTCCTGGCACAAATACCAGAGAAAGTCTTGAAATCTGAACGTTTTCCAAGCGCGGCCTCAAGCCGGAGGCTGCAGTAGCTGCCAGCGGTGCCGGGGATCTCCTGCGGTGCCTCCGGAGAGTCCGTCGCCTTGCGGAGAGCCCAGACCGCCCTCTTCCTCCCGAGCTGTTCACACCAGCAACCCGAAACACCAGCAGTTTCTGTCCTTGCTCTAGGTGCAATGCATCCGTACTTGGCCCGCAAGAGCCCCATGGGATGAGATTATTTTTCAAAGCTAAGAAAAGTGGCAAATTTAGGAGGATTACGGTATTCAATCCAGTCAACTCAGGGAGAATACAAGAAATCTCTCTTGGGATAAATGTTTTAGGAAAAACATGGCAATTGATTTTAGACCTACTACTCTGAGATTTACTCCCTCTTTCCATTATTTTTGTTAGTCCACTGAAGCCAGCCCATCCTGGCCGAGACTGCATGGTGGAGGGGTTATGATCCCCCTGTTCGCATGTCGGGGCTTAAATGCCAGACACATTAATAAAGAAGATTGATCTGCTCAGACAGCAAAATATGGCATTAAGTGGAACCTGGTGCTAAAATCCAAAGTCCAAGTTAAAAAGGGTATCATTTAATCCTTGAGGTGCTTAACCTCTGCTGACACCTTGCTTTTTTTTTCCCTTAGTGCCTGCTGCACATATTCCTGTGTGGAGAAGCAACTTGATTTAATTCCTGTCACATCTTGACCGGGATCCAGAAACCAGGTGTAGCTCTGCCCAAACTGGAGACGCTTGGTTTCTTCATCAGCTGCAGCTTTCCCGGGCAAAGGCTGAAGCAGGACCGCGGGCAGCCCAGCGAGCACACCTGCTGAATGTGCATCATTGTTTAAAAATAAAAAGGGGAGAGCAAAGAATAACATGGAAAATATTGCAAGGTCAGCAGGCGGCGTGGGGAGGGCTCGTGCTTGGGCAGCGGGGTCTGGGCAAGGACAGAACAAATACTGCGAGCTGTGGACGCAGGGGCCACGTAAGGAGAAGGCGTCTGCGATGATCTGCAGCACAGAAATGATGGAGAAGGCTCCCGGGGTCCTGTATTGACATTGCACTCAGTATTAATTTTTACTATTTGTGCCTATTTCAGCATTGCAGCAAAGTTTCAGCCCATTTATCCAGTCTCAGATACCCTCTGCTGGGTTAGACAAAGCCTCGATTTAACGATTTGAAGACATGCTGGAGTTTATTCATGCAAGTAATCCTCACTGAAGCCACTGAGAGGACAACAGATTTGGTTAATGTTTAAGTGCTTGCATGATCAGGACCCAGATTAAGAAACAAAGCCATAGCAACAAAAGCAATCACATGAGGAAGAGGGAATAATTAAATTTCTTGCTGTAAGTCCAGAAGCTGGCATGGCTTGAGGCCACAAAGTGATCAGCTGGAAGAAAAAGATTAAAAAAATATCCTTTTCCTGAAATGAGTAAGATGTATGCATTTAATCTATTGCCTCTTCTTTAGAGATTCTATTGCTGATTTCATAACTCACATCTATTTTTCTCCATTTTCTGTGGAAGAATCAGTCTGAATTAAGGACCGGTTGAGCAAATGAAGATATAGAAGAAAATTGAAAAGCAGTAAGACCCAAGTCTGGACCACAGGTATTCTGTAGGAGTAGCAGTTTTGACAAACAAGATACCTGGGTGGAAAAAAAAAAACATTTCAGGAGAAAATGGTTTATGACATAACTGTCATCCCATCGGCTTTGCTCTGGGAAAGAGCGCTGAGTTGCAGAGCTGGAAGTAAGGGCAGGCTCAAGCTCCGAGGAGGTATTTTTCTTTCCAACCCTGGTTTATCTCTAACCAGCAAAATGGTAAGTGGCTTCTGAGTAATTTTGGAGAAAATTACCATAAATGTACTGACCATGTATGGGAATGGTGTTTTTATATGGTAAGTGTAACCGTGAGTGGGGTTTGGTATTGCTAAATGAATATTTAAAGCAAATGTCTGATAAGTTCTTCACTGGCAGTTTGACTTGTGAGTCACGTTGCACAGTCCCCAACCATGCCCCTCTCTATTTATAAATTCATGCCTTGCTATATCTGACTTGCTAAATAAGCCTTCCAAATTGTGGAAGGGATTCTGGTGGCATATTATGGGACGCAGGGAATAATTTAGAAGAATAAGGGAAGTTAGAAAGGGCATGGCAAATCTCTGCATGCCCACCACCTTCTGAATAGCAGAGCTTATGTGCCACTTAGCTTTTCCGCCGTGAAAAAGTCCGGGAGGCACGGGCCATCGACTTCAGTCTGCCAGGTGCAAGGTGGGGAAAGAAGAGCAGAGCGAGGGTTCATCTGGGCTGAGCCCCTGGCTGTGTTTTAGGCTGTGCAGAGGACTGGGGCAAGGTTGTCCCAGGGAAGCACGCCCACAAACCCAACCGCGATCAAGCCGGTGGTTTGCTTGCCCTGCACAGTGCCTGGAGGGAGGGTGTGGAGCTGCTGGAGCTCATCCCTACCCCTGCTGGTGGAGAGGAGCTGGGTCTCAGTGGGGGTCCCCGTTGGCATCTGCCCGGGGCCCCGCTGCACACCGGCGCTGTTTCCGGGTCGCTGCCCGCCGGCCGCGGGGTGCCTCAGTGCTGACAGGGCTGACACGCAGGAGGGTGAGCGGACGCATCCCTAGAGCTGTGCCCTCCTCCCCAGGGCTCCAGCTGGGGAAAAGAGCATGTTACCAAATGCCAGGCTGCAGAAGCTCTCCCGGACACTGCCTCAGTGTAAACTGCCGGCACAGGGTCTCTGGCACCGGCGGTGTTGCTCCCTGCAATGGGGAGGAAAAGGCTGCCTGTGCCCTGCCTGCCGCTGCCTTCTGCGGGGCAGAGATGGGCCCTCCATCCCCAACAAGGACCCAGCCAGACCCCTCGTGTGCAGCTGCTGGCTTGTGCAGGGAGTCCTGTTCGGTGTTTTCTTCAAATGTCCAAATCAGTGACTCGTGCAGAGTGGTGCGCACCTCCCCACCAAGCAGGCGGAGGGCAGCGGTGGTGAGGCAAGGGTGCATGAGATACGCAGTGGAAATTGTGCTGGGGAGCACAGCGGTGGTGCCACTAAATGCAGAAGGAAGAGTCCTGACCTGTTGTGCCTGTCTCCTCTCTACAGACAAAGGGTAAAGAGGGACAAAGACATGCAAAGAGTTGTTAAAGGGTGGTTTGGATGAGTGCATAATCATCTTTTCCCCTGTCAGTCATTTTTCCATGGTGATCATCTGCAAATGCACTGGGCAAACAAGAGACCGGGGCTGAATGTGAGACACACACAAGTCCTCATCTTCGGGGCCACCTTGGGGCCTGAGGGTCGTGTCTGCCTTTGCAGAAGGAAGGATGATGCGGTCAGTGTGCTTGGTAACATAGACAGACATACACAAAGTTCCCTACACATAAATCAGTATTTAGACTCCATGGGACAGACAAAGCCTCTGGAATGACTGTACAAAAAAACCCAGGTAATCAAAAGTCCTCTTCGGGAAGCCAGGTCAGATGAGGTCTTTCTGTTTCTTTCTCTGGTGACGTTGAAGTAGCCAGGCATGGTGCCCCTCTGCCTCAGCTGACCGTGGAGCCCTGTGTTGGCACAGCTGCCGTATCTTGGGAAACGAAATTGCTCATTGTTTACTGTATTTAATGAAGGCTATTTCTACTTGTATCTTTTGCCAAACTTGTCCCCAGAGCAATGTCCAGGGAGAATCTCGGGTTCATGTGGCCTTGCTCCTCTCCATGGAGACGTTTGACAGGGGAGGGATGGAGGGTGATTTCTGCAGGAGACCTACTTCTCTGTCTTCCTTGGAGCCTTAGGAGGTAGCTGTCAGGTTAAGAATATCAATGTAGGCAAGTCCAGCACATCCATAATCTTCCTTGGAAAGCAGATCGGTGGGGTTGTGGAGTTGCTTGTTTCTGAGACTTCAGTGCCTGAAGGTACTGGGTTCATTCCTGCTTGCCTCTTTCTGTGTGCCTCCTGGAGCTAACTGCTTTCTGGTGGACATTGTTTGACTCTGAAGGACTTCACAGGAAGGCGATTTCTTTCCTGCCCAGCTTAGCCAGGCCGGGCTGCTGTAGCATTCATTCAGCTTTGCTGAGCACCTTCCTCTGCGAGGTCTCGGGGCAGGCAGTCGGTCTGAGGACCACAGGGACAGCGTAAGGAAGCAATCACATACTGCTGTATGATAGACAACAGTACAACTACAAGTGAATTAGTATTTCGCAGCCAGGGGAAGACGCTGCTCTGCCCTTGCGCCAGTAGGGGATTGGGAGCGTGGGGAGGGCAGGGACGCCCGCCCGGCTGTGGGAGTGCCAGGACCACAACCCAGAGTCCCAAACTCCCGGTCTCCTCTCTCAGGAGTAAAGCCACCTGCCTCGTCAGCCGCTGTGAGCAAAACGCACGGCTCAAGTTTGCTCGTGGATAATGCTCGCGTTTCCCCTCAGCGAGCGCATAGCTGCTACCGAGCTCCTCTGGTGAGCTCAGCTCAGCGCAGCTGTTTTAGTTGTGTATCCCCTGAATTTCCTTGTGTTGTCCACCACCCCTGGTCTAGGGCGAGCGGTGGGTGCAGCGGGAGTCATTTCTTTCTCGCCAGGGTGGCAGGCGAGTGTCGGTGCTGGGGCAGAAGCCAGCAAGCTCCGCAGCCAGCTCCGCCGCCGCTCCAAAACCAGCCCCTGGCAGCACCCTTGGCCCCCTCGAAGGGCAAACCGGCATGTAATTCTCCACGTGCAGCCCAGCCGACACTTACAGCGGTGTTTCTGGACACCGATGGTTCGTTTTGCACGGGGCGGCGGGGACAATGGGGGTCCAGCAGCCTTCCCCTTGCTGCCGCTGTGGGCTCGGGGAGAGGTCTGGTGTACGGGCGGCTCAGGCTGGATTCACACCAGCAAGCCGGGGAGATGAAAGTCAGCCTCACACCACTCTCCAGAGCCAACAGGTTCCCCGTGCCGAGTAGATAATTCATTATAAACAATATACACAGATGTCAGCACTCTCTAGGGGAGCCACTCACAAGTGGTGCACAGGTTTTTTTCAAGGGCATCCATTTGTCAAAACCATTCTCGAGATAATTTCTGGTGCCTGGGGGGGGGGATGCAATGTTTCAAGCTGGGGCTTTTCCCGCTGGGCACAGGTTGCACTTGCTCCCCTTCCCCCAAGAACCGAAATCCAGGCAGGTTTGAGGTATCTTTTTTATAAGGACGTCTGTAGCTGCCATTGGAGAGTGGCTGGCCTTTTTGGTGACTGTCCTTGTGGGGAAGCTGCTTTGCTGGAGTATTTTAGGATGGAGAGCACCAGAGGGGACAAACAGGTGTCTGGAGACAAATGGATTAAAATTTTAATCTGGAGAGACCTGGGGAAATGGCTGTAGTGTTTGTTTTTCTGTATTTTAAACTGGTACTATGTTTTGCTGAACAGCTAGGCTTTCTACAAGGAAGCGACGAGGAAGCCCTTAAGACAGGATGGGAAACCTTCCACAAAATGCTGGACGGCGTGAAGGGCTGTAGACAACCCCCCTGCCCCGGGTAGGCCAGCGGTTTAATTACAGAAATGGAGGAGGCCCAGGCCGGCGGGTGCCTGTCGCTTGCTGCCCGTGCAGCCGGGGCAGTGGGGCGCAGGGCAATGCCAGACCACAGGCCAGGATGGCCGGTGTCCAGCCCCGCCGGCTTCGCAGCAGTGCTAACAGATGGGCTGAGCCTCCATGGCAGCACCGTCCTGCCGCCGGTGGCTACTGGCGGGCCGCCAGCGTGCATCTCACCCTCCCCTGGGCACCTTGGACTACACAGCCATTTCCCAGTCTGATAGCCAAATGGCTGACTGCGTGCCTCTCGCTAGCCCCAGAGACCTGCACACATGGGGTTTGCACATCTGCAGACTCCAAAGGGTTAAAAATGGATCCCACCCCACTGATGGCACATTTTATGTCCATTTAAAGGTGTGCCATGCAGTTCATGTGAGACCGGAGAAAATGCCTTTGCGGTGGTGACATTTTGTTCAAGGCCCTTTTTTTTTTTTTAAAAAAAAACTGTGGCTGCCCGGGCTAGCTCCCCTTTGAAGCGCTATTTCAGGGGGGCTGCACTCGCCCCCGACTGCCTTGTTCTAAATGGGGAACTGCAGCATGTTTTCCGGCACGTTTGTGGTGCTCTCCGCTGCTGCCGCGGTGGTGGCTGCCCCAACATGTAGTCAGCAGCTAACGAGTTCATATTTCTGAGCAAGGCAGGGACTTGCTCTCTAGAATGAGTAAAATGTTTTCCTTCATTTTTCTTTCTTTCTTTTTTTATTTTGATGCCCTCGTGCAGGGAAGACTTGTTAGAAGAGCGCTGTCCTTTCTGCCACTTGTTTGTGTTGGCCGCGGTGGTGCTACTTTTGCGGTGCAGTCCCAGCAGGTACCTGGCACACGCGTTCCTCCAAGTGTCTGCCATGTGCACACCCTAGGAAACAGCTGGGGCTGGACCTGGGTGCACCAGCCACCCCAGCTCACGCGTGACCCACCCCTGGCCCAGCACCCTCCCTGGCCCCATCGGGGCTGCGCGGGTCGGCTCCCCGGGTGCTGCCACCTCCAGTAAGGCAGAGGAGGAATGGTGCATGCAGTGGCCCCAGTGTGGGCAGGGTCCAGCCCCAGCTGGCGCTGCGGGGCAGGGAGCCTCCCACGCACGGCTCCCAGGGCCAAGGACGCTGCTTAGGATGTGGATGGGATGAGGTGATCAGCGTAGCACACTAACGGGCACTTGGGCAGATTTAGAAGAAGCAAAACCAAAGCAGAGCTGCTGTGGGTCCTGCCATGGAGGGGAGCAACGAGGTGGGGGCTGGCGTGGCGGCAGTGGTATGCACCCTTTGAGGCGTGTGCTGCTGCCACCGCGGTGGCCAGGAGCGGGGAGCAGGGCGCAAGGCAGGGCGTGCACGGCAGGGTGGTCCCAGCAGGTTTCTTCCGCAGAGCGACACTAGCAGGAGCCATGTGCTGCTTGAAAAGGGGCTTTCTCAGCTGGCATCCACCAGGTCACGCACAGCCCAGGCCACCTCCTCACGCCGTGTGAAACCCAAGAAAGCCTGGATAATCTCCAAAGGGCACACAAAATTCCCATATCAAGCAAGCCTCACTCCAGCTCTGCTAAAGCCCAGGGAGGTTTGCCTTCATGGGAGGACCTGGGTGCTTTTATAAGGGGCTCCATTCCTCCCCCGGGAGCCCCCAGCCAGTCAGTGCAGCTGAGACCATATTAGGGATCCCATTCCCTGAGTCTTGACTGTACATCCCCATCATGTTCCCCATAGGAAGGCTCCCTGCGAGGTCTCCCCTACCCTGACTTAAAGAGGCAGCAAAGGCGGCAGCTCCCGGGTGAGAGGCGGGGAGGATGGGGCCCGACCGCTCACCCTCCAAGCCAGTGCTCTTCCCAAACGGACAGAAGTGAGGACCAGCCAAGGTAACACCATGGAGGGAAGGGGGAGCTGTCAGCCTGCCCCCAGCCTGCTGCTCGTGGTTCCCAAGCCTGACTCTCTCTTTCCAGCGGTCATTTCCCGGTTTCTTTCTGCTGCCCCTGTGCAATTTTGGAAGCAATTTAGAAGCTCAGCAGCTGAGCCCTGCTCCTGTTTGGTACGAAGGGAGTTGAGCCCTCGATGCAAGTGGCTTTATTTGGGACTGAACCTCGGCAGGGCACAGCAGTGCCCCGTCAAGAGGCTGGGACTCCTGTGTGCCGGGTACCGCTGAGGCAGGGAAACCCCGTCTCGGGGAGCTCCCCGCACAGCCTTCCTCCTGCCACAGCCTTCCTCCTGCCCCCTGCCCCATCGCAGCATCCTCCTCCACCCCTCATCCTCAGCCGGAGCCGGCAGGTCCTTCAGGGCTGCTTCTCTAGGTGGGCTGGGGAAGAGTTTTTAATATGCAGGCTTTTCTGAACTGGTGCTGGAGGTGCTTCGGAAAAAAGGTAGGCGGCTGTGGTAATCTTCAATGGACGATCTCAAGGCACACAGTCATGCCACTGAGGTCTGTAAATGGATGAGGTTTCTTCTGTGTTCAAGACCCACCATTTCCAGGGGGAGGAACAATGAGATTAGGCTACACAGATTTCACAAACTGACACCGAAATCAGCCAAGAGTCAACATTGAGCTGCCACTAATTTCTGGTGTTTAAAATCAGATTCAGGAACATGCACTTGAGCTGGGCTTGTTCCTTAGCCCTCTGATTGCAAATTCAGTGAATTTTTTTCAAGCATTGACTTATTTTCCACAATGCATTTATTATTACCCATCAGTTTATTCCTTGGGAAACTGAGTCCCACCACTGAGCATCCTGGTGTTAGATTCAGGACAGGCACTGGGCCCCATGACAGGCAGGGGCCAGGTCTGCTTGTGGGGAATGGTGAGGCATGCAGGTTCCTATGCTGGAAAAAACAGCCTGAAGCTATAGGAACAGCTTCTGTCCCCATCACCTAGAGGTGACACTAGCCCAGCGGTGACCGTCTGAAGCACTGGTCTTTCAGAGCTGATCATTTCAGCAGCACTCCCTTACTACTGTGAGATGGGGAGCAGGTTACAGCACAGGCGCCTCCATTTCTCCCCCAAAATTTCTGTTCTCCCAGGGACAGAGATTCACTGTGCTCTCAGAGGTGGCCAGCCCATGTCAGAGATTTGTAGTCCCTTGCTTGTGTCAAATGCCGCATCAGCCTCTTGGGTGCCATGCTGCAGTCCAGGGGTGAGAGGAGAAGAGGAAGACGTGCCTGGGACTGAAAAAAGGAATACAGACAGGAACAACAGTAAAAGTAATCCCAACCAGTGGCTGGATTGCTGCCCCAGAGCTCCAGAGGGATGGGCGTATGAGCGGGGAACGGCTCTGTGCAGCGTTCTGAGCTTGAGATAAGGCTGGAGGAAGCGTGTGTGCTCAGATACTGCTCCACCGCCTGCCTCTCCCTGCATGGCTGCAGACGGGCTGCCTCCTGCCTTGGCTCATGGATGCGGCATCCTGCAGGTGTTACTGAGACCATGAACTTGATAACATCTTGCACATTGCAAGTGACAGTGTTGGGCTCTGCCACTTGGAGCATGATCCAGTTCTGCCTTGATGATTTTTTTATGGAAGTGAGATCCCTCCACATGGAGAACTGCCTCGATCCCTGCTTGTCCTTTATTTCAGGGGAACTTCAGAAATAACACAAGTTATTTCTGACAGACATTCAGAACCCAGACATTCCCAGGCTGGGTTTCGTTGTTTTGAACTATCCCCTTTAAGCATGGAGATGGAGAGGTGGCTGCAGGTTCCCACAGTGTTTCACCTCCCACCCCCTCTCCAGCTTCGCTCCGCGTTCCTGGTGGGGATGTGGCCAGGCTGACAGTGTGGAGCAGGGCTGGTCACGCAGAGAGGAAGAAAGCAAAATGGGGGGTGAGGGAAGGCAGACGGGACCAAGACAGGGGACACGTACATGGAAATTGCCTTCCAGTACCCCTCCTGCCTTCTCACCATGGCTGGAGTGCCTGTCCCTACAGCACGATCCAGAATGTTGAACCAAACCTGCCCTTTCTCGTGAGGGAAGCCTCGGAGCTGGGCACAGACCTGGGACCAGTCCCTTCCCTGCAAGAGTAAATCAGCACATCCCCACCAACGCTGGGCCAGCTCCTCCTGCTTGCCCCCGCGCTGCACCTCAGAGGGAGAGAGATACAGGAACAAGCTAGAAGGGCCTAGAGGCATGAGAAAGTCCAGAGATGGTTTTCTGGAGCAGGACTAGACCCAGGAAATCCATGAGAGGTGATAGCTCCTGGGTCTACCCGCGACAGTCCAGCTGTGAAGAAACACATTTTGCTCTGTCGGAAAGAAAGGCAAGTGGGCAGCCTGCACAGAGCAGGGGGACGCAAGCAAATCTGATGGACAACATAGGGGAACGAGGGTTAATTTGCTGGAGGGAGAGAGGCTGGCTGTTGGGACGGGGGAAGGCAGTGTGTGAGGGGGGTGCATTCACACTGGGAAAAGCGGCCCTAAGCCTTTAGAAGAGCCCTAGGTTGGAGATGCCAAGCGAATACACGTGCATTTTCAGGAAGCAGCTGAATCTGGAGTTACGCCCCATTCACCGGCCGCTTGGGAAGAAGGGATGTGGTGGGGCAGTGAGGGGCGAGCAAGCAGCCACCTCCATACACGCCCACTCCCCGCTGCTCCTGCTGAGCTGTGCCGCCTCCGGAGAAGCCCGCACCATGTCCATCACGGAAAACACACATGCAAGTATGTAGCCGCGAGCGGGGTCCCCTGCACTGCCCAGGGGGAGCTGCACAGCTGGAAGCCGGTTCCTCGCCTTGGCCACGGGAGGGGCAACAGCCAGGCAGCGACCCAGGCTCGCCGGCCAGGCTGCTGGTCACTGGGGCTGCTCAAGCAGGAGATAAAAAGAGAGCAGGTAAGGAATCTCCCCCGATTCTCCTGCCTCTCCCTTGGCTGGCATGTAAGCTTGGATTTTTCTCAGCCTGATTAGGCAGCTTGCAAATGGGTTGCTGGGGGCAGCACCTTAACAAGTACCCCGTTACTGCTGGCCCTAAGACCTGTTGCCTTGCCTGGGATCCCCTTGACCTGTCAGCAATGGTGTGCAACCTTGCAACCTTAAGGAGCAGGAGCCAGGAAGAAAAGAAAGGGGGGAAAAAAAAGACTGATACCAGCAGGGGCCTTGTTCTTTGCCCACGGCAGCAATTTTTAAGCTGGGAGCTGAGCTGTGTTCACATCATGTGGTGAAGAGCCAGCTTTGCTGCGTGCCCAGTCCAGGGCTTGCTGCTGCAGCAGCCAGAGGACACCGGGCAGTGGGAGATGTCTCTCCCTGCTCCTGGGAACACATCCCTAGCACACAGCCCCAGGAGTTACATCTCTTAGAGAGGTGGATGCAAAGCATGGACGGTCAGCAAGGCTTGGAGGAGCTGCTGAGGTTGCTGTAAACTGTGCTGCCGTGGGTGCTTGGAGGCACAGCCACTCAGAGCTGTAGCGGTAAAAAGCTTCAAGTTGCTCCAAGAAAAATGTGAGATTTGCACATGTAACAGGATTTGTGCTCAGAGCTGCTGGAAGCGGGGTTGCAGGGCTTCCCCGGCGGGTTGCAGCCCATCCTGGCCATGACCAAATTTCCCAGAGCTCTGGATAACAGCATCAGGCAGTTCTGGGGGACTTTTGCAGCCAAGTGCGCTGCCGCTGGCTAACCTGCCCTGCAGAGCATTTGAACCGGCTCTTCTGATCCTTCTCTCATGACAGCATTACCCTGTGGGCAGCTGGTGCAGACCTAAAAGGGATAATAGCCCGTGAAACCAAAGACCCCGCATCTGCAGGATTAACCAGGCTTCTATTAACAGCGCGATGGCTTGTTTTGTGAGGTGACTGGGACAGCTACCCCTAGTATTTGGCAGAGCTTCACCGATCTAGGTGAAGGCAGAGTTTCACAGGTCTAGGAAGCCTGTGTTTTATCCCTGCCTGGCAAAAGGCTCTTGCTCATTTGGATTTTATTCCATTAAACACTTAAAAACCACAGTTCTCTATGAGAAACAGCTTCTTTCTTTTCCCTGTTTCTTCTCTCCCCCAGACTTCACCCAAGCGATAGCTCAGCAGCCCAATTTCAGATCATGACAGCTCCTGTTCTGGCTGGAAGCCAGTCTGCCGATCTGAAAGCTGTGTTGACATGTAATTTTCCACTCCTACTACATACAAACTGTCCGCTGTCCCCCCTTATTGCCCAGAGCCACAGAGAGGTGCAATGGCAAAAGACTGCAAGTCAAAACCATGTGTAAACTACCTCACGCAATTACCCTGTGTCTTTCTGTGACCGCGCTCTGCAAGATAACATATGTGCTTATTTTTTGTTTACTGCTACTTTTTGCATAAAAATCAAGTTCTCTCCCTACTGTTGACTTTGCTGTGGTTATTTCAGACAGAAGTAACACTGTTTCCCAGGCCAGGCTGCTCTCCTCACGAAAGAGAAGCTCTGGTGCTCCCACTCGAATGGAAGTAGCGGAAGAAATGGGGACTTCTGGGGTTTGGCATTGATCAGTCATCTGCCATTGATCTCGTCTGAAAATCTCGACTTACCTGGGCACCTGGTTTGCTACCTGTAGGAGAGCAATAATCTAGATTAAGAGGCATAACTAAGATCCTCAGGGGAAAAGTGCTTTCACAGGAAAAAGCATGTTTAGAATTTCAAGTGGTGTCTTTATTTCATTTTTTAATGAAGGAAAAATCCCAGCAAAATATGCAAGGGAGGAAACTCTAGTATTAGTACTGGCATCATAAATATTGTAGTTCCTCATTCAGGAATCATTTAATAACTGGCTACTCTCAGCCATAGAAGTCTCTGCCACGAGGTATTGAAGCCAAAACTCATTAGGCTTAAAAAAATAATAATGTTTATACAGCTACGCTGAGAACATCCAGAGCCGCTGTGTTGAGGACGGGGAATGATTCTCATCTGGCACATACGGAGCCGCTTGGCTCTCGCTGGAGGGGTGAGGGAGGAGTTGTCCTTCACCCAGGACGTCTCAGCATCCTCTCCCAGAGCTGCCGAATGTGCTCCGGAGCCGGTTTGGGACAGTGGCTGGCCCGGAGGGACACTGGGCCCTGTTGCCTGGTGGTTTCTGCACTGTAAGCCTGAAGATTGATTGTGGCAGGCTGCGGGGAACGTGCCTGGCAGCCACCGCTGCTGCGTGCATCAGCCTCAGGTAATGTGTGATTTGCAACACCAGCGCTGCTGGGTGTCTCTGCATGCTTCTGTTACAGGTCTTTTTATACAAATGGTCCCCAGTCATTTCAGCTGCTGCCAATCCGCCCGGCACTGTGGGATGTATGTGCAATCCGTCGGGTGGGAGGGATGCACTAAGAAGGAGAAACTGGAGCGGGAGTGTGAAGGTGCAGCTTGCCTCATAGCACACGGGCGGCTGGGCACTCGTTTTCATGCCAGCAAGGGACAGAGCCCCCAAACCCAGTACAGTACAACGAAGAGGATGGGTGGAGGCAGCTACTAACAATACCACGTTATTCACGAAGTGCCGACACCTTGCAGGCTGATATGAAGAGTAGATGCCTGCTCTGAAGAGTGCAGAGTTCAGGGAAAAAAACACAGAAAATGGGAACTGACAGACCGCGTGCCAGGATCTGGTGTTTGTGGTTCTGGCATTTCACGTGTGACGGCCGAGACACGGGTTAATGACTGGGTGGCAGGTTTACGGGCACCCCAGGAGAAGTTTGGCCCTGCAAAAGGTGAACTCTTTTTTCTCTGTCAGGAAGGGGAGCCATCAGAGTATCCATGTACCTCTGATACAGCTGTGTCTTCCTAAACTGGGGACAGAAGTTCTTTGGAAAGGAAAAGCCATAAACAAATGTTGCCCGAAATTGATACCTGGGAACCACAGCAGCCTTTCATAACCACAACTGCCAAGCTAATACTTTGCAGGTTGGCTCAAAATGAGATTTCATACCAAATAACATTTTCTAGATGGAAAGCAAATGCTGCAAACCGCAGACCTTGCCCATTTATATGAAATCCACTAATGTCATCTGCTCGCATAGACTGAGCAGAATACCAGAGTAAGAAACCAGAGCCCCAACTAATTGGGGAGTAATCTGTTCTCCTCTCTAGCCAGCGCTGCTACGGCAGCGTTCTCTAGTGCCGTCCTCAGTTACAGGTATTTTCATACCAATTGTCTCCTCTTATTTTCCAAGAAACGTCCCCCGTTACAGCAGGTGGTGCTGAGGGCACGGCTGGAGCGCAGTGGGACCACAGGGGTACCAGTAAGGGCAACCGGAGAAGGCAGCGGGGACAGCCCAGCTGCCACCGGAGCCCTCAGTGGGGTAATGAATGAGCGAGGCAGCTCCCAAATGTAATCCCTGGGGTAGCACTGAGAGGGGGAAAACTGCTGCACTTGCCTGTTTTTCTTCCAGCGAAGCATGTAGGCAAGGCTCCTGGACATCTGCCTGGGATAGGGCACCACGCATGGCACAGCACGGCGAGAAGGTGCTCTCAGAAGGAGTTCCTCACTCGTTTTTGAAGCTGTTGTGTGCGTGTCAGGGGTGCTGTTTCTGTGCCTGTCTTCCCGGTAGGTAGGCTGCCCAGGCTCCGCTCCCTTGTAGCTCCATTGCTGCCTACCCCCGAGCACAGCGGCAGAGCCCAAAGGAGCTGGAGAAGCTCTAACCGGTTTTAAAACTGAGCTTAATAGGTTTGTGAACGCAGCTGTACGATGTCCAGGCCCTGGCCTCTTCTGATTCCATTTTCCTGAATCGCAGGGGGCGACCCTGGATTTCCCCAACGTCCTGCTCTCACGGGGCTGTTGCCATAACTGCAAGGGCTGGGGGGCTGTGAGGGCTGGAGGGACGTACCCCAGTGCTTCTGCAAAGGTCAGGCAATGTCTGCGCCCCCCTCCCTCACCCCAGGGCACCACCGGCTTGCAAAGCCTCAACTGGTCCATGCAAACACTGAGAGCTATATTCTGCTTGGCCTGAGCATCGATTAAATGAAACCAGTTTGGTTATAGTAGCTGTACCAGGGATTGCATCAACCTGCTGCACAGGCAGAGGTGCTGTGTACAACCACCGTCCCCTCACGTTAAAGCCACCAGCACTTTCGTTACACTGAACAGGCTGGGCCAGTGTTTTCCATCCCGGGTATCCGCGTCGGCTTGCATTTTTTCGTTTGTGCCAGTCAGCGGAGGCACAGGGCAAGGCAAGGAAAAAATACTGCTTCCCTCCTTATATAAAAAAAAAAAAAAAAAAAAAGTAGCTTCCCACAACTGTTTCTGAAAATCCGTCAGTGCCCCCGTGTGTTGGAGCGGCGGCCGGGGCGCTGCGGGGGGAGGGCGGGCCTGAGCCACCCGCCGCCCGGGGCTGGGCGAGGGGGCCTCGCCGGCGCCGTCTGCGCGGTGCGGCGGCGAGGGCACGGCAGCCGCCCGCCGCGGGCCCTCCGGACCCCCCAGGGGCGGGACTCGGGTGCGGGGCCCTAAGCGCGGCGTGTGGGAGAGGGCAGAGACACCCCGAAACCGCCGGGGGCCGGGGGCGCAGCCGGCCGGGGAGAGGCGGGGGGGCTGCGCCAGCGCGGCCGTGCCTGGGCGCCGGCGGGCGGGGGGCGAAGGCCGCCTGCAGAGGCCGCCTGACGCAGGGCTGGATGGGGCACATCCTGTTCTGGCGCGGGACGCACGGACGGACGGACGGACGGATGGATGGATTTTTAAAGCAGATTAACGCAAACCGGAGAGGGGTCCCTGTCGCTGCAGACGCCTCTGCCCCCGCGGCAGGCCCCCTGCCGCTACCCGTCCTTTTTGCCTGTCAGAAACGGAGCCCGAAGCGGCGGCTACCCCTGCCGCGGTGTCGCACGAAAAAGGCGCTGCCGTTGCCAACGCATTCGCCCTGACGCAGTGCGCGCACCCTGTGGGTTTAAATGTCCCCCGGCAGCAGCAGGGCTGCGCTGTCCCGCCTCGAGCCGGCGCCGGGGCTCCAGCACCCCCACCGCGGGGCCCCGGGCCCCGGCCCCGCGGCCGCCCTCGCCCCGTTCCGTTCCCACTGCGTCGCACGGCGTGGCGCTTTAACGTCGCTTCGCTTCACCTGGCCCCCCCGCGACATCCCCGCGTGACGGGCCCGCGCGCGCCCTGACGCCAGCGCGGCGGTGGCGGTTGGGGGGGGGGGAGGAGGGTGGCGGGGGCGCGCCGCGATTGGCGCGGGGCGGGCGGGGGCGGGGCCGGGCGCCGCTGTTTGGATTTAAACGTTGCAGCGGGAGGGGGCGGGCCCGGCCGGCGGCGGGTCCCGGCGGCGGCGGAGGCGGAGGACCCGAAGGGCCCGGAGGACCGCGGCTCCCGGCCCCGCCATGGTGGTGCCGGCGCGACGCGTGAAGACGGAGTACATGAAGCGGTTCAAGGAGCCCAAGTGGGAGTCGTGCGGCGCCTGCTACCTGGAGCTGCTGCGCTACCGCCTCAGCCGCCGCCTGCTGGAGCAGGCGCACCGGCCCTGGCTGTGGGACGGCTGGGAGCAGGACAGCGGCGGCGGCGGCGGCGGCAGCAGCACCGCCGGGTCGCCCTCGCCACCGGGCGCCGGCAGCCCCGCGGCAGCGCAGGAGGAGGAGGAGGCGGCGGCGCCGAGCGAGGCGGGACGGGCCAGCCCCGGTACGGAGCGGGGGTGACGGCGGCGGCGGGGGTTGGGGGGGTCTCCGGTCAGCTCGGGGGCGCGGGCCTGCAGTCCGAGCCCCGGCTCCCCTCCGGCGGGGCCGTGCTGCCCGCCGCCGCGGCCAGGCGGGCCCCGCCGCCTCCTCTGCGGGGGGCGTCAAAGATGGCTCCGTCCGGGCGGCCGCGGCGAGGTGCGGGCTGCCGCTGCGGGCTCCCCGGCGGCGCCCGGCCCCCGCGGCGTGACCGTGCGGGGGGCGCCCGGACCCCCCTTCGCTCGTCTTACCGCCCTGGGGGCGGGGGTGCCCGCAGGGGCCCGGCCCGGGCGGCGGCGGAGGGGGGGCGGTGGGGGTGCAGGGCCGGCGCCGAGGAAAGCGGGCGTCGGGGCTCGCCTGGGGCGGACGGGGGGCGTGCGAGGCTTCCCGCTGGCCGCCCCCCGGACCAGGGGTGCGGGCAAAGCGGAGCAGCCAGGGCTGGGGGCGAAACCTCTCCTCTCGACACCGAGGCCCGGTGCCTTTCCCAAGCGCTCGCCCTTGCCGAGCGAAGGCAGTGAAGTGCCATTAACCCGGTCCGGGGTAGGCCTGCGGAGAAGCCGCAGCTGCGGCATCGGAGGCGTCTCTTTAAAGAGCCAAGTGTTGGGAACGCTCACCCTGAGTCACAGCCGCTTATGTAAACTGTTGCCATGGGAGCGGAGCATCTCTGCCGTGATACAAGCAGCGTCTCTGGCAAAAAGCAGTGGCAGTAAGTTGGGCTGCGTGCCAGCGACCGGCACTTAACGCGGGTGCTTTCCGGGATCTGCATGCGTAACCTGTCTCAGCCCAACACTCGTTTTTTAACGCTACCTGAGGTTTGGTCTTGGGTTTGTAGCTGAGTACAGGTAACTCCATAGCCTTGAGCAGGTGCAGAGCTAATAGTACTTTGCTCTGTTCTAGTGTATCTTGCCTTTTGATGCCTCAAGAATTAACTGTGCACAGTGTGTAGACAGGTAACAACACCATCAAGCTTCCAAAGTTGGTATTTTTTTTATGCCATAGGATATCATCTCTTACTTATAATGAAAGAAAACTTTATCTGGCAGCCATTCATTGGTGTTTTGCAATGTCTTTTGAATTGGCTGTATATCTGTTGCACAGCAGCAGGGAAGATCCTGGAGAACTGTTCAGTTAAGCCTCGTGCTGCCTGGGGGTTGTTCTGGGGCTAGACCTGCTTGTTTGGAGTGGGGAGACTACTTAATCTGTTTCAATGTCCCTTGGGGCCTGAGCTTACCAGAATTATCTGTATTCTGATATTCAAGGCTAAACTGCATTCATTGTCCTTAAGAATACCGTGTTCCACAAAAGCTTTAGCCATGCTGTCATCTGTTCAAGAGGCCTGGTGCTTCAGAGCATGCTAGTGACGTGGGGTTTTGCAGTGAGCGGTAGTCCACGGTAGCCCACCCGTGGCTGGGTGGGCCTGTGGTACCCAGCCCCCTGTGGGGGTGCGCACAGCCTCTGGCTGCCAGGGTAACACACGCTACATCTCCAAAGCTGTGCAGTGAGGGAAGCACCCCAGTTACCCAGTATGTAACAAAGTATTAGTGGGTCTAATCTTGCTTTCCTCAAGCAGGCCTTGAGGAAGGTCGACTGGGGAGTATGTGCAGAAGGTGCAAGTATGCAGCATCTTGGCGAGAAGAAGCACTCAGGGATTGCAAAAGAGGAGGCAATAGTTGCATGGGAAAAGGTGATGTGTTCTGATGGGCAGTCTAAAGGCTTGGCTTCCAGTGAGAGGAGGGTGGAAGCTGTTGAAGCTGCACTCAGAACTTGGCACTTCCACCTTTTCTGATGGAGTCTGAACACGTGCCAGTCTTGGGCAGTTGCGGTAGGGACCAGAATTTCATTCTTCTGCTCATTGAGCCAGTGGGGTGGAGCAGGTAGCCTGCTACATTCTCGATGGGACTGGCAGTTGCCAAGGCTAGAGGCTGCTGGCCAGGGCACTCTGCTCAGTCCTTGGCCTGCTCCCTGCTGCTCTCCCTGACTCCTCTCTGCGAAGAGATCTGGCTGGAGTTACTTGGTAGCCTGATTCTGGTAGGGTCAGTTTTGGTGGTAGATAAAACCTTGATAGCTGTGGATATGCTGCTCATGCAGCCACTTTCTGTGGTCAGTGATGGTGTGTGTGACTCCCCAGTGCATGCAGAGTTGTGTCCTTGCTTACTGTTTCCTAGTGGCAAAGGGACTGTGGGGCAACAGTGGCCTGTCAATCTATGGGGTCTGGGGCAATTGTGCCTCTATAACTGATGCAACTTTGCCATGGCTGCTGTAAGGGAATACCTAATGTTCTATTAGGTCCTTGCTGTTTTACACCTACAAGGGGAGAAAACTCTCTACCTAACATGCATTTCTTTGCCAAGTGGCTTAGGATAAATGTTTTTCTAAGTTCTGCCAGTATTTAAGAGCTTTGCAAGTCCTTAGCAAAAGGGCTGAAAACAACTCTGCTTAGGCAGCTGGATTAAGTGGAAATTTATTGTATAGTAGTGTGTGCACTAACATGTAAGCAAGCAACTCATTTGGTATTGGACAATTACAAGGATGTATTTTTCTTTTGCTTAGTGGCTGGCTAATTAAAGCATGCAGAGGAGATAACATAGAAACTACCACTCTGTGAATCTTCCATTATTCAACTGCTTTTTTCTGGAAGAACTTAATTACACTGAAGTGCTGTGGGGGTAGCTGAGTGTGCTCGTGCTGATGACATCTTTTGTCTTCTGACTCTGACATCCACCCACACGCTGCGGCATCCTGGTCGTTACCTGGCTACTGCTGCTTCCCTCTGTTCTGTGGGGACCCTGATCTCTGGCTGAGCGGTACTGACAGTGCTTGTGGCCAAGTATGCTTGGCCAGCACTAATACTGCCTAGTATCTGAGGTAAAGCCGGTTTGTAATGGTGTTTGTGGCCACTGTTGCTTCTTTCCCTCATTAAGATGAGCCTGTAGCCATTTGTAAAGCTGTTTGTAAATGCTTCTGGTGTGTGTAGAGAAAGCTGATGTATGCAGCTTGACTTTGAAGTTTAGTGGTGTCGGTCTAAAGTACTACCAAGGTGAACACCTGAGATACAGTGACAAAACGAGTTTGTCCTACCTGCTACCTGCTGTCTTGTGTTTAAGCTATAGCTGAGTGGTACGAAGGTGCGCTTGGTGGCAACTTCGGGTTAATTCCTTCTGGCCCTGCACTTGCAGGAACTGTTTGTGGGACTGTTCTGTAGAACGTGCCCAGGCACAGAGGTGCTTTAAACATAATCCAACAAAATCTTGACCTAAATCAACTGGTCTAGTTGACACATCCTCAAAACTGTCAACAGAACCCAGTGGGCTGGTAAGTGAAAGACGGGAGCTCTTGGCAGGAGCGCTGCTGTCAGACCTGTTGCTTGTGAAATGATACTGCTGCACACACATGCAGGATAAAGGCATCTTTCAATCCTGATTGCAATTTCGCCTTCAGCATTTTTATGCAAGGGTCTTAAATGACAGCAGTGACAAGCTGGTATCGAGGCAGTTGCCACACAGTAGATGGAAAGTGACTGATCTGGATTAGTGCAACTCAGTAGAAGATCCAGTTTCAAACTTGTTCCCTGATTTTGTCTGTCATGATGTTGCAGGTGTATTTGCTGGCCCAAAACATGGGAAGGAGTAGCTTGTGGTGGGGGAAGAAGGCAACAGTGTCAGTTTAGGGGTTTATAGTACTGCGATTCAAAGTTGCTCCCATTTTTTTGGTTTGAAACAAGCTTTGCTATCAAGCCAAGCCAGTCATTGCTTTCTGAACTCTGCTGCAGGTGATGCCTCTGTGAATATAATCAACTCTGAACTGCTGTGGTGGTGGTTGCTCCAATACTGCCTCATACAAGATCTGTCTTGAAGCAATGATGTTGCAATGTTTCAGCTGTAGTAACTACTTTCTGCCTAGCTGTCGTCGGTTCATACCCACAACTGAGTATATGCCCCCTTGGAGAGGCCTTGGAGACCTGCCCTGTTTGGAGAGGTGTTTCTACTAAAGCAGGAAACTCTGAATTCTGCCCATGGCGTTTAAGCACAAAGTGCTTCTCCTGAACCTGAGGAAGCAGCAAACATCTCTGTGTAGAGATAATACTGTTGATCCCTAGGGCCTGTGGGTTTAATCAGAAGGTTGTTGATACTTCTAATAAGTCAGCAGAGCCTTTGAAATGGGATTCTGGTCTGCCCTGTAGGGCATCCAGTACTGTGGGAAGGAGAGAAGCTCCACTTGAGCTTCTCCTGCTTGAGCCCGGGAGGGGAGCTATTATGCAGGCTGGGCAATGCAGCAAGGTTAAGTGACCTCTTCTGGGCAGGAGCTTTCAACAGCCATATTGGGTGGGCCTGGCAGCCTCATTCTGCCTGCTAAGCACTTAATCCCCTCCTGTCCAGTGTGTTCTGCTTAGCATCCATGATGCAGTTTTAAATGTTCCTAGCTTTTTCCCCTCTCCTGTTTAATCCCTGTAATGCTGCAGCCAGTCAGTTCAGTTTCCTGTGTCTGCTGGAGCTGGCACACTGCATGGGAAGGAGACGGGTAGGTGTTGCTGGTGGTCAGGCTCCCTGAGCAGCTGGGTCTAACTCCTTCCCCGCTATCAACTGCTGCTTTTCTACCTTCCTGTGAAAAGGGGTGCCTAACGAAATGCCTTGGATACAAACTATAGTTTTAAATAAAAGGCTTAAATAACTGTTAAAGAGATCTGCCTTGTGCCTTCACCGACTGAGTTCTGTATAAATGCACTGTAGGAGTCAATTCATTGAAATACCTGCTCTAATAGCAGGTGCTCATAAGGTGCTCTAGTAGGCTCTGGCATACAGCATTTACTGTAAGACTGTGCGCAGGACTCTGCCTGCCATTTACCCATATGCTTTTATTGCTATTTTGGGACAAGCTGGCTCAATCACTTCTGCACCAGCTGGAACTATATCCTAGTGAGCAGCATCCCCAGGCATGGCTGTTGCCTTGAAGTAGTATCTTAAAGCTAGAGTATCCATGTAATTGCAGAGTCCTTGCTTTCCTGTTTTTTTAAGTCTCTAAATGCCACCTCTGCTGCTCAAGAACTCCGTGTTGCTCCATTCTCCTTTGTAGAGAAGGAAGATGCCATTTTCCTTTCAACAGAGGATGGAACAGCCTCCCAAAATAAAAGCACTCCTGTTTCAGAATTGACAGCAGTATGTCCCCTGTCAGTGTTTTATGTTCTCAAAACAGTGCTTCCTTCTGATAATGGCCTCTCTTACACAGAAGGGGACCTAGCCAGTCCTTTCTTAGGAGTGGGCTGTGTAGAGATGCACGGATAATATTTTGCAAGGGGATAGCTCTGTGCTGCCTGTTGTGGCTGTGATGAATGAGCTGCCTTGTTAGAGGTGAAGCTGTGTGTCCCAGAGCCCAGGACACAATGCAAAGCAGGTCTTACCACATTGAGGTCACTGCTGCTTGCTTTATCCAGCCTTGGCTATAATGACTGAAACTTTGTGCACCCAATATTTAGATATGTAAAATTCATCTAGCCTTTTTTTTTTTGTTCTCACTCTGTTCTCACTTCTTGCTCCTTTAGCCTTGACTGCTCTTCTTGGTTGTTTTGTGGGAACACTCAACTGAATTCTTAACAAATATTGCTCCAAATACTTTAACACCACTGGCTACTCTTAACCAAATACTCTGCTGTACTGCAGTACCATCTGTAGCGGAATGCTGCACCTGCACACCTTGGAAGGTGTGTGTGTGTATAGGCTAGCCTGAACAGGGCCCAGCACCAGGGCCTCTCTGCTGGCTGGCAGCAAGTAGGAAATGTGCTGGCAAGACTAACAGCTAGCAAGAGAGAGTATGAGGCTCGCCTTATGGGAACGCTGGGGCATGTGGCCAGTCTTCATGTCTTTACCCTACAAGTGCAAAGTGAGTGCAAGAGTAAATGGATGCTTAACCAGTGTGCCAGGTGGGTAACTTCCATTTCATCAGAGCTGGATGGATTGGATGGATGCAGAAATGAAATTAACGCAGTGTCAGATGGGGCATGTACTTGCTTGACTAGCTAAATCACAGCAATTAGCAAGAATGATTGCTGTTGTGTCATAGGATTGGCAAACCCTTCTACTTTTAATGAAGACACTTAGGTAAAATTTGTTCTAGTTGTTTGTGGTCAACCTCTCAATCTGTAAGCAAGCCTTACTACTTCTACACCAGTGGAGGAATTTCCTCTGTACACACCAGCGTGTACTGGTGGGGGCTGAAAGCGCTGAGACTTGGAACAGAGGTATTTTGCAGCCGACCCCTAGCACAACCAGAAATAGATGGTGTGGCAGCAAACTTGCAAGTTCAGCATGTGTACATCATAGACTTTGAATGCATCACTGTGTGTGTCTACCAGAAGGCAGCATCTAATGCTCAAAGGTAGTAAGTGATTCTCTTCAAGTGTCTAATGGCCTGCTGTGCTGTTAGGTTAATAAAAGGCTTTAGTTGCCTTTTGTATAAAAGGCATGGTTGGCCTAAAAGTCACAGAGACTTTAGATCACAATGTCTGCTTGTGCCCACAATGCTTAGGGGTCATACTCTGTGTCTAGCATCCACCTCTAACTTGTCCACTACTGTGGAAGATTTGCAGGATGGAGAACTAAAACAGGGTTCTGTATTTTTCCCAAAGTCATATTTCACTAATGTACTGAAGCAGTATATTTGATTAGAATCATTATAAATCATAGAATCATTTAGGTTGGAAAAGACCTTTAAGATCATTGAGTCCAACTGTTAACCTAGCACTACCAGGTCCGCCACTAAGCCATGTCCCTAAGCACCACGTCTACCCATCTTTTAAATACCTCCAGGGATGGGGACTCAACCACTTCCCTGGGCAGCCTGTGCCACTGCCTGACTACTCTTTTGGTGAAAAAACTTTTCCTAATATCCAACCTAAACCTTCCCTGGTGCAACTTGAGGCCGTTTCCTCTTGTCCTATCACTTCTTACTAGGGAGAAGAGACCAACACCCACCTTGCTACAACCTCCTTTCAGGTAGTTGTAGAGAGCAGTAAGGTCTCCCCTCGGCCTCCTCTTCTCCAGGCTAAACAACCCCAGCTCCCTCAGCCGCTCCTCATAAGACTTGTGCTCCAGACCCTTCACCAGCTTCGTTGCCCTTCTTTGGACACGCTCCAGCACCTCGATGTCCTTCTTGTAGTGAGGGGCCCAAAACTGAACGCAGTACTCGAGGTGCAGCCTCACCAGTGCCGAGTACAGGGGCACTATCACCTCCCTGGTCCTGCTGGCCACACTGTTTCTGATACAAGCCAGGATGCCATTGGCCCTCTCGGCCACCTGGGCACACTGCTGGCTCATATTCAGCCAGCAGTCGACCAACACCCCCAGGTCCCTTTCCTCTGAGCAGCTCTCCAGCCACTCCTCCCCAAGCCTGTAGCATTGTGTGGGGTTGTTGTGACCCAAGTGCAGGACCCGGCACCGAGCCTTGTTGAACCTTATACAGGTGGCCTTGGCCCATCGATCCAGCCTGTCCAGATCCCTCTGTAGGGCCTTCCTACCCTCCAGCAGATCGACACTCCTGCACAACTTGGTGTCATCTGCAAACTTACTGAGGGTGCGCTTGATCCCCTCATCCAGATCACTGATAAAGATATTAGGTTAGTATTAACAGAATAGTTCAAGACCTCTTGTCACCAGTCTGTAACACCTTACAGATCTCAAAGGTGGGAAAATTTTTTTGGCCATTCTTTTCCAGTCAGTAATTATTATCCATGGTCATTCACTTGACTATATTTAATGATGTTATAAAACAGACTTGTTCAAAACAACTTATGACCTTATTGTAAGGCTTACTTACAGCCTTTCTTAGTTTACCAGCCTTTCTCTTAGATTTATGAAGTATTACAGTGTTATACCAGATATGGCTTCCTTCATCTGATGTCTAAGACCCAAACTTTTGTATGTAAGTAGTAGTATGCAGGAAACATCAAGAATTGCTAGCTGTGAGGCACCACAAAGAAAGGAAAACTAGTTCCTCCATAGCTCTATAATGCAAGAAGATTGGATCTTAGGGAACAGTTGTTTCCCTGTGTTTTTATTATTTAATGTCTTAATGCTGATTCAGCCTTCAGTGTTGGTCTACATCTGCAAATTAACAATGATACAGACTTTAAATTCTCCCTCACAAACCCTACTCTACATACCCAATGCCAGGAGGACAAATGCTGGACCCTTCTTACAGAAGGTTTAAAAAGCCTCTGTGGGGGAAATGAGCCTTGGAGAGTATTGCCTATAGAGTGTGGTACTTTAAATGTAAAACATGCTTCACAGAATGGATAGCAAGGGTGATGCCTATCACTTTGTAAGTCTCTGCTTCATACTCCCCTCTCCTCCATAAACAGAAAACCATAATCAAGATGTATGTATAATCAGGGAGCTTGAAAATGAATCACTTTTTTTCTTTCAGTGGAAGCTTATAATATTAGGTATTTAATATTGCACATACTCTTTATCCGACTTCATCTCTGACTGGCTGGCAGCATCTACATGGCATTCAGCAGCCCATATGTTTGCTGTCTGAAAGATGGAAGCATGAAATAGTGAAGACAGAAGATCACTGGAAACAGTCTTTAAAATGCTGCCTGGAGCTGTCTGTTATCTGTAGCCTCACTAGTGAAAGGCATGTTTAAGTATGTGAAAGCTGATGTACAGAGGGATGGGCTTGGAAATATTGTAGTCACTAAAGAAAGAATGAAGGCATTTAAGCAAGGTATACATCTGTTGCTAAGGAAGTAATGACTTCTTCCATTTCTAAAAAAAGCACAGCTTCAATGATGTATTAAGAGAGGCTGTGCAAATCAGACATTACTATGTTGTCATTGGAAGCTTAAAGCATAACTTTTTTTTCTTTAGAGAAAGAAAGAGAAGATCAAGAAAAGCAGCAGAAGGAAGAGCAAGAAAAAACTGTAGAAAACACTTCTGTAAAGGAAGCAGACAAAACCAGCCGTACAGGACGACGTCCAAGTCGAAGTGCCTTGTCCAGTCGTAATGATCGAAGATCAGCCAAAAGCCCTCAAAAGACAGATGCACCAAAGGAGAACAAACATCCGTTTGCTCTGTATGGGTGGGGAGAAAGACAGACAGATACTGGAAGCCAGAAAACTCACAATGTCTGCGCTTCTGCTTCAGCGAATGAAGTAAGTAAAAGCTTCTGTTTTGTTAAAGGGCAGTGACTACTTAGTGCCTGGATAGAACATGTGTCTAATATCTAGGTAAAACTTTTCAGGGATGCCTTTCTTGGAGTGCATGGAGATTCTAGCAATAAATTCTAAAAAAAAAAAAAAAAATTCTAGCAATAAACCTGAAGAGGTTTGACATGTCAAAATCAAATAGCTCTTAGCTGTTACTCTGTTCTGAAACTTCCCATGTTTGAGTAATACTTGCAAGTTCTGATTAAAACTTGGCTATCTTGTTTCTGGCTGTTACAGTGCTACCAGCAAAACCGACTGTTATAAATTTATTTCTCCATTCTGAGCTTCATGAAAACAAGAGAAAAGCAGCAGGCAGTTAGCACCAGGCATCCCACAGCAGGCAGGTACATAAACACTGGGGTAGCGCTTGTGCTGTGAAAGAGTGACTTTTCCTGGGGCGCTCCCTAGGAATACGAGCCTCACTGAGAAGGTATGAATGCTTTGCTGCTAAAATGTCTGTCAAGCAGCTCGTTTCAGTGGGTTGCCAGAAGGGAACTTTTTAGAATCATAAAATTGTTGAGGTTAAAAAGACCCTTAAGATCATCGAGTTCAACTGTTAACCTAGCACTGCCAAGTCCACCACCACCACATCTACCCGTCTTTTAAACACCTCCAGGGGTGGGGACTCAACCACTTCCCTGGGCAGCCTGTGCCAGTGCTTGACAAAGCATTTTTGCGGACAGCAGAATGGTCTATCAGATGGCTGATGGACTGCAAGTTCGGTGTAAAAATTAGCAAAACAGCACAAACAAAATTCAAGGGCAGCACCAGAATTCGGCGGTAGTGGGGTCTGTTTCCTGGCTTAGCAAACACTAAAGTTGGAGTGTTACAACCGATCCATTTCTTTATTTTCTATAACTCTCCTAGGCTGGTAAAACATAATCATTAATGTACCCCTGCCAGTGTCTTGTGTTTATCTTATGACTAATGTAGAGTCTGAATCTATGACCCAAGATATCTGAGGACTAAGGTGGGTGGTGGTCTTGATGTGTAAGAAAGATAGAGCTGACTTCTGATGGGCTGTTTTGGAAGGTGTTTGAAGCATGGTCTTGTCCTTCCTGGACAGTGCAACCCTTTGATGGAAATGAGGAGCTTGGGCCTTGCAGCTCTTGAAAGAAGCTGCCCTTCCTGATAATGGATACTGTTACTGGATTGATAAGCTTTGGTCAGTGGTGGAAACAGTTGACCGGTGCTTTATGTTGAAGCGTAATAGAGGTTGATGCCTGACTTGAGCAGATATATTCATACTTTCTAAGACTTCTAACATTTCTTATGCTAGAAACCCCGTCACAGAACCCCTAAGATCAGGTCTTGAGTTTGGAGTGAATGGGCAGGACACCTGTGAAACACTTCCAGTTATGTAGTGCTTTGTCACTAAGGATGTTTCTTAAAGTGAGAACTACTACTTACTGCCTGGCTAGGTCACTTTTCTCAAATGTTTGAAAGGTGTTACTTTCCCCTAATTGAGATGGGAGACAGGGTTTTAAATCTGGAGATAGAAGCCAGTAAACACAGAAGCTGGCTCTTAAGATTGATGTAGGGAAAACAAGATAATTCATTAATATAAAAATGTATGTAGGTGTGCCTGCAGCATGTACTCAAAGTTAAGTTCTTCAGTCTCTAGTCAGGAGTCTCTAGGGATTTGTCTTACTACTGTGGCTTAGGTTTTAAGGGATGCTTGGGCATATTGAGGGATGTTTAAGAAATTAAAATGGTAGAAATAGGAGAATTGAAGTCTTTATGTCACAGTAAGACTGAGAAACACTCAAGATTTTTGGAATCTTTTCATAGTGTGACTTTGAGGCATTAAAAAAAAATCACAAAAATTTCTGTGCTTCTCTTCTGTTGGTAGTACAAATTAAAGAAGGAAATATAATCTTGCTAGCAAGCCCTGTTTCTTTGGGATGGGTATTGGGACAAATATAAAGTGATCCTCAGCTTTCTTGGGGGCGTTCCTAGGCTGTTTTCCTGCTGTAATACTAACTCTGGTCTTTTAGATTCATGAATCTGCTCTACGAGCAAAAAACAGGAGACAAGTGGAGAAAAGGAAGCTTTCTCAGAGGCGAGTGCGATCAGCGGAAGCAGAGAAAGCGTGGCGAATAAAGCCCTCCCCACCAGACAACCCTTGGATGACAGAGTATATGAGATGCTACTCAGCAAGAGCTCGGTGAATTTGGATTCCCTTAGGCATCTTCAAAAGAAGTTACGCATATCAGGACACTGGTGCAAGGAACCAAACTACTTATGCAAGGTTTTTATAGGGAGTTTCCAGCTGTTAAAATATTTGTTACAATATTTTTATCTTGGCTACCTACCTCACAGTGGGGTGTATTGTTGGAGCCATAACATTTGAAGAGGCTTTTAGATATAGCTACCCAGACTTTTAAACAATTCCCCTTTTGGGAATCTTTCTAATGCTTCATTTGACTTGTTTTGGGGATGGGAGGGGGAACCTTAGCATACAGGGAGTCAAAACAAACACTTTTTTGATCTTGGTTACAAATAATCTGTTGTCCCTTATTTTAAAAGTCCAAGTCATGGGGAGGTGATGTTGGGGAAAGACTTTAAAGGTGTGATGGAGGTGCCTTTGCATTTATAGTACTATTTATTACTTCTACCAAAATAAGTATATTAAGACAGGCAACAGGAAAGCCAGTGGATCTGGTAAACAGCACTAATAAATGTAGATGCTTTAGGCAGGCAAATACCAAGTGTCTGTATATAGAAACTTTCAAAAAACCTTGTTTGATTAGTGAATCTGCTGATGCTAACTTTCATTGCCATTTCTAAGGTCATTAGGATAAACTACTAATTTTCAGGGCAAGAAGCAGCTACAGGGTTGTGTTGCTGTGCCTGTTGTACCAAATAACTGATGTAGACAATCATTATCCGATAACTGCTGCTCAATAAGCAGTTGCTTGTTCTACCAGTATCAAGTTGTACCACTGTATTAAGCTTGTGGTCACACTTACTCTATGCTTAATCATGTAAATGCCAGTTTATTGAAGGAGAGGGCTGGCTCCTGTCTAGTGAAGTCTATTTTTAATGCTTAAGAATATCTATGATGCTCAGTGGGGGTCAGAGTGCAATATGCATTCCATTTGGTGGTATTGTACAAGTATACTGTTAAAGGTTTTGAACTTGAAAATCACGTTGATAAAAGTTGTAGATGAAGTCCTGAGAAGCTTTCTGCCTCTCAAAACTGGGGCAGAACTCCCCACTGTGGTGGGGGGTGAGGGCTAGGGAAGGAAGGAGAGGTAACCTTTAGTAAACAAGAATACATAATGGAGTTTGAACATTCACTTTGTAGGTCATACTTCTACATAGTAAGATAGTCATTGTTTGTGAGATACTCAGTGTTCTTTTTTTTTTTCCAAGCTGCTGTAAATTAATTTTTTTTGTTTGATAACTAAGCTTTAGGCAGATTATTGCTGTAGTTGTGAGCTTCAAAGTTTTGTTGAGATGTGTTGTGTGTTAGTTACATATGTTGGTTATCTCAGTTTAACTGTTTTGAAGCTTGTGTTTTACAGACTGGACACCTTCTCACAGGAGGCACACTTGCACTTCTGCAGCAGAAACCTGCACTAGTCTTAGCTTCATTCCACAACCTCAGTGAGTAAGCAGGACTCTAGAATTACTACTGCAACCAGAGAGTTACATGCTTAGTGAAAAGTTTGATTGGAAGCGTTACTGAAAGAAAGTAATCATGCAAAGGGACCAAGCACTGCTGCCTCCTAGTGTTAATTATATTACATCAGTAAAGGTTTCATGACTCTCAATTTTAATTTTACTAAGATGTCCTAGAATCCATGAAATTATAATCTGATTTTTACCTGCCTGTTAAGCATAAAGCTATAAAAATACAGACAACTCTCATTCAGGCTATCTACTAGAGATCTTACAGCTTTTAAGTCTAGGAATGCAAAGTATGATTAAGTGTGTTTTAAACACAGCAAAATTACTGTATTCCAACTTTTAAGTAAACGACAGGCTAGAACTTCCTAAAACTTTAAACAGTGCCCAAAACTGAGGCAAACTATTCCAGAGGATGCCTTTCTTCCAGATGAGATTCTCTTCCTTTTATATTCTTTTCCTCTTTAAATAGCTGCTGTAAATATGCTTAAGTTGCTTCTGATGCTGTTTCAATTCAGAAATCCACCCTAGCTTTGAACAACAGTATCAAAGCACTAACTCAGTGTTTAACAGCCTTACTCAGTTAAAAGCTCCGCCTGTTCCTGTTGCCCACAGGCTCTGTAGGCTTTACGTAACTACAGCAGATGGACTGTGCCCTCGGTGCATTTTGTCGCATTAAACAGTTTCCTTGATTATCTAGGGCAGGACTCATCTTGCCATGCTTTCAATGACAGCTTCTACAGTTCTCTCTTCCTGCTGAGAGTGGAGGAGCCAAGATGACTATGTGCCTGCCTTAAGTACCCATTTTGGGATAAGGTGGATCTCCCATTAGATATTGGTCTTTCCAATCGTTATAGAAGGCTTAAATGTCTTCTGCCTTGGATACTGGGTACCAAACTTGAAACATCTCAAACAGGCTTGTTCAGGTGTTCTACAGAGCATGAGAATCTTCAACAGCATCAAGGCTGCTGTGTACTGAGGAAATGATCTAGTTCTTATCCTTGTCTGGTCAAGAGCTGTTCCCCACCAAAACAATTTGCTAGAAGATGGTAGTGATGCTAATCAGGTCACGTGAGCCACTGTCATGCTTTTTCAAATGGTCTGTAGCTAAAAATAATCCTGGGTGCTATGTTGGTACTATCTTGGTTTAAGTAATATAATGCCTGAAGTGAGGGGTAAATTATTCTGCAAATCAGGTAGCCTTCCTGCATTTGGGCATTATGTGACTAAAAAAAGGCTAGTAGGCTTTCTTAGACTATGTGAAATAGTATAGTTCTGATCACTGCAAGCTGTGTATGCAAAATAGTTGGCATGTGCCAGGCTGACTGTTATTTTAGTGTTTTGATGTTAACAAATGGAAAGCCAATTGACTTGGAAAGCGGAACTTTTCGAGTGTAAAAGCTTTAATTGTATTCCATAGATTCCTACAGGAGGTGGCTGTTTTGCATCAAATTGGACTCACTAAAAAATGGAAAACCTAGTGAATGTCACCCTATCCATTAAGGAAGTTCTAAACTTTTTGTCTTGCATGGACTCTTGAATTCAGCTAAGTGATGAACACTTCTCACTCCTGTTTTAGAAGTAGAACTTTGTTTGTAAGAGCACAGTAAATACTCAGTTGTCCAAAGTCTTCATTAAAATAACTGTTTATTCCTTTTTGTTTCTGAAAGTACTTAAGCTAAGTGAAACAAGACTTTTACAATGTGTAATGCTGCAATTTAACTATAGTGTTGTGAAGACTAGTGTTTACAATGTAAAACTGCATAAGTAAGTCCCTGTAAAATACAGTAGCATGCCTGTTCAGTCACTGCTGTCACATCCTTGCAACTATGAATTACAGACTTTGTCACTGGAAGCTAAGATATAGTCAAGGTGATAGCTAAACTTAAGAGCCAACCTTAACAAAATTGAGGGACAGACCTGAATTTTTGGTAAGAATTTTATCCAGGTAGCAAATGCACATTTTAATCAATTTTTTAACATGTAGGGAAGTGTATCTGTTCTCTTTTTTTTTTTTATGGTATAATGCAGTGCCACTGAATTATAAAGGCCTCTCTGACTTTTTTTTTTCTTTACTGCGATAGGGACCAAAAGCTAGCAATCTGAGGGCCTCATGTGGTAACCTGAATGTTCCAGTTTATTTTCCAGCTCAGTTAGTGCACTCAGCAGCAAAGCCATATATGGAGCCTGACTCAACACCTTGATGGTATCCCCTATAAAATTAGGGGTACAATTGAATGGGAAGCTGCCTCAGCTATTGTTAGCACTGAATTCACTTTAAAAACTATAGGGAAATACCATCTAAGCTTGAAGCAATATGTGTTTTTTAAAGTTTTTAAACAGTATTTGTTGTTAATGCTTCTGTATTGTCTATATTTAATAGTGTAGTGTCAACTTGTATATGGGAATAAAATGAGTGACACACAGTGCCTTGACTGCTTGTACTGGTTTTTTGGGGTCTCAGGTTTTCCATTACAGGGTGCTTCAGTCTCTGCATGCAAACTGTAGCTTCTGCTTGTCCCATATATTCTCTTCTGGAAAGTTAGTGACAGGCTTCTGTAAGGACTGGTGTTGGGTAAAGGGATAGATAAAAAGTCCAGCTGAGAGCTGAGCTTGTCTCCTGTATTCTTCCTGTAACTCTCCCACAGATTCCCTTTTCCACTCTGACTGGCCTTTTGTAGAAAATAGAGCCTAAAATATAACAGCTATCTGAAGTGCTACGCATGCTGAAGCCTTAGGGAATCTTAATGTAGAACTTTGGAAAAAGAAGGTAACATGGGGAAAAACCTGGAAGCTCTATCACTAAGAACAAGTATACTCTTCCAAATAGGAAAAGTTAAGCTATTAAAGGATGGCTATGCTGAAGTTCTGTATGCTGCTGGCTTCACAGTAAATGAAGGAAACAAAACTATGTATCTATCTTTACTCTCTGTGGAATTACAGTGTATTTCTTGAGATTTTAATTCTGTTTAATTCTTTCTGCATATAGAATATAATGCAAATGAGTGAGTTACACAGAGTAATTGGGGTTTTTTTTTATAGCTTTTTTTTTTTTTAAGGACTTGTGGAAGCTGTGTACTTTTGAGCCACAAGGTACCTAGTTAAATACAAAGAATGGACAAGAGATGGGTCAACTGTGAATTGCCTGATAGTCTGGAGAAGCTGTAAGTGCAAATACATTCTGTATTTTCCCCTTGCTTTAGGTTTTTTAAAGCCTTAACTTCTGAAGCCACATTCTCTGAGAGATGTAGGCATATCCATGGCAGGAAAGTTGGCGCACCTTTGCAGCCATAACCTCTCAAGGGCACACAGGAGGGAAGAGATGGATTGTTCCTCTCTAATAGGGAGTGGTGGCAGCAGCAGCAGGGTTGCAGGGTTGGGGCCCTCACATGCCACAGGCAAAGCTGCTACCAGAGAGTGCAATGAGGGCCCTGCTTCTGGGAAATACACGGAAGCACTCCAGCTCCTTTAGCAGCTGCTGCTGCTTTCTTAGCCGCATGCTGACTATGCAGTAAATTTAGCAGAAGTGTTTTTTTCAAGACCATCTAAGGTTTGTCAGGTTATGGACTTCACTTAGCAGGCAAAACTTGTACAAGTAACCAGAATTTGCTGTAAGACACCTAGAAAATCAAGAAAGATTCTTTATTTGGTGCTAGATACAAGCATTAATTAAATAGTGTAGGCCAACAGACTCATTAAAAGGCAAGACATTGGCTTTAATAAGACATTTAAATCTTTTAAAGGTCTGAACAGCTAAAGCTCCACATCTAATAAATCCTAGGTTATAGGTACCCAGTATTATTTCATGTAAAACTCCAAGCCATCTTGCTTTGGTAAAGTACAAATTTTACACTAAAAACATAGATCATTTAACCTATTTATCACTTACTGTTTAAGTGCGCTGGGTTTGGTTTGCTGTGTGAACTACAATGCTGAAGCTTAAAATCTACTCTATAGATACAGGGCTGTTATTGGCATGATGTTTATTTTCAGAAATAAAATCCCTCAGAGGAGAAACAGTGAACAATATAGCTTGCACTGGTGAGAGCTATTGCTTCCAACAGTATTTCCCTCAGGAGTTGCCATTTTAGAAAGTTTCCTTTTAAAATGTCAGTGAGATGCAGCATAGAAAAGGTGGTGATGCTACAAAACATGCACATTAACCTGGTTGATGTGTATACAGTAAGAGTATATGTTTAAAAAAAAAAAAGGTAAAATATGTCAAAACTCATTATAATGACACTATTCTTTCCTTCCAGGTAGGAAGGGGACAGCTTAAGACAGTTGGTTACAGAAAGTAAAACTGTGCTTACCACAGACACTTGACCAAAATGATCCTAAGAACTGAGTATACAAAAGAGGCCAGTCTTGCATGTAAAGGGAAAAGGACCAGAAGTAGTATAAGAAATCCCCGCCAAACCCCTAAAATTTCTACTTAAAAGCAACAAAAGTGGTAACAGTCCCCCGCTCCTTTCAACTGCTAGTGTAATAATGGAAAGGAGTTTTGATCAACAGCCAGTGCCACTTCAACCATTGTAACAGTGACAGGAGAGAGACCTTTAGCTTTACTTGTGCTATGTCCCAGCTGATAAATAAGTCCTCAGTTTTCACTTTTGTCAGTGCACCCAGAAACCTGTTTAGATTGTAGTAAGGGGGAGGGGAACAGACTCCCCAAAATCTCATCTTTTCCCAGCATTCCAGAACTGGTTTGGGGTTTCAGAACCAAGACCTTTCCCTCCCCAACTCTGGCAGAAATACAACACATCTCAGTTAATAATATGCCATTTGGACTGGTGGAGGAGACAACTCTGTCCAACAGCTACCTCCCAGGACTTGCTTTTGGTAATTCCTTCCAGTTCTGAGTAGTGGAAGCCAAAATAAATTGAGTGGGGATTAAGACAGGTAAGTTTCTTTGGAGTTCTTTGATGTTGTGGTACTTCACACTCTTAGCAGGAAAAAAATACTCCTTGGGAATAATCATTATCAGTTATGTAACAAATCCAGTCCTACATATAACAAGATACACAGGAGAGAGAGAGAGAACACAGAAGTCTTTGGACCCAACAGCCTTTTTAAAACTAAACCTGGGCTTCTCAAGTACAAAGTATATTTAATTCCCTTTAATTCAGAGATGACCCAAGGTATATAGTTTTCAGATAAGCATTCATTTGAACCAAATGTCAGGATGAAGGGAATAGTTTTAAACATAATTCCAATTCCATGAAAGATGGTATGCCTCTGTGTAGCATTCTTGCTTTGTTCTTGTGCTTTAACTGCCCTCTGAATTACAGCATCAGTTTAGTTTTTAAACATGCATTTGCCAAGTGACCCTTAAAAAGATTCATATATAGAAAATAATAAAGCATGTATGACCTTGGAATTTCAATACAGAGTTCTGATCAAATTAATTATTTTGTTTTAATTTGCACTTCCAAGGAGACATCCCATTTCTAGTTATACAACTAACTAAGTAAAAATGTCACTAGTGCAAGTGAAACTGCCCACCTCAATTGGTTGAACGCAGCTACCTCCAGAAACATGAGCTTGGTTCTGCAGCTCTTGTCTGGCAAAACAAAAGCCTACTGTGATAATTCTCCATAAGCTCATGGCCCTGCCCTAGAACTACAACACACAGAGAAGATGCACAGTTCTGTTCACACATACGTTCCACCTTCATGATACCAGTGCTATACAAAACATCAGGACTAAGAAAAAAATCCAAGTCAGTCAACAGCCATTTGAGAGACTTTAAAGTATTTTTTCTAAACTTCTAAAGTTTGATAAAAAGACCTTCAGAAGTTACTTAAGTAACTGTGATAAAGTAGGATATGTGAACATCAATAAAAATTCCTTTTCCAACTTGACATATTAGTAAACATAAGTATGGGTCCTAACCATATGTTGAGAACCAGTCATGTCAACAGCTGCTTAGAACGTGGCAAACTAAGTAGGAAAAAATAAAACAACCTCTCACTGACAGTGCCAGTGGTTTTATAATTCAGGTCATAAATATAAACTATTGTGCAACAAACAAACATGACAAAGCCTACCTCAGTTAAATTTGTTTATATGATAAAAAAATAAAATATTAAACTGCTTGTAGTGCAACACTCTATCAGCATACGTAAGTATACCATGCTTTGTAAGTTTACTGTTACATTATTTACAGTATATAGCAATGCTTTAAACTAGAGGTGAAAGAACAAAAATAGGTAATGGAAAATGTTTACATACAGGTATGAGTCTTAATATTGTCCACCGAATTATCAAGTTTGCTTTGCAGACTTTTGTGTCACGTGAACATTCCTGCCCCACACCACACAGTACACCTTTCTGTCAGCAGTGGTCTGCTCTGTCTGTAGATACTGGAAAGATGTTTCTAAAAACTGCATAGCCTTCAAGCTTTCCTGTTTCTTCAAACACCATCTGCAAAGACAGCTGTAAAACACACAAGAACTCCATCAATTATCTACATCTGATCAATCTGAAAACTCAGCTCCTGAAATAAGATCGATAACTATTCACTCCTGTAGAGCTGTACCAAAGCTGGAGTAAATGAATGTCCTTTTCCAGCAGCCTCTTAGTTGAAGGATGACATTTTATAGAAGGAAAACAAGGGAGAAAAGTAGTTCAAGGATTCCTATCCATTATTTAAAATTCTGAGCTCTAACTGGGGGCTAAGCATCTGGAATATAGAACAAAATATGAGAATGTAGAATTACACGCTGCCTTATTTAACGTTCTGTAAAGCTTCTGCGGCTGTGCACTGCTCAAACTGATGAAAAATGAATACAGTAAAAATGATGCAGTAACTATGCCTGCAGTACTTGTTAATTTGATATCGCTGTCCTTGTATTAGAGAAATAAGGATTAATGGTATCAGAATAATTAACTACACAGCAATTCCTTAATTACCCTCATTGAGTGAAGGAAAAAGGACTGTCCTAACAGACAGACACTTACATACTGCAAGGAGTTAAGTAAAATCAGCGAATACTGAGAGGTGTCTTAAGGACAACTGTTTATAAGAAAGACCAACCGCCAAGCTGTTCTTCCGAGTAGGTTATGTGACTTCTAGTTCTCTTCCCCTACTACTGCTAAAGGGAAAAATCTGTTCCTCACTTCCTCTGAAGAATGTCTTTGGAAGACAAAAGACTGCACACCCATTCCATAGGCTGCAACAGCCCTAGAAGAGCTACTTTAGATGACAACACAAGTTTGAAATCCAGTATTATCTTTTATTTTCAAGTCTCAGTCTTTAAATGTCATATTTTCAGAAAAGACTATATAATACCTTTGGACAAGATACTGCACCATATATTTCGTGAATTCTCATTTCTAGTAATATTTGTCTATGATACAACACAAATGATTTGCTTTCTCTACAGTGCAGTAGGTAAGTATTAGGGCAATAATGCATTTCAGGAATACAGAATTTTTCAATGTTTTCCACAGCGTTACTCAGAGTAAGCAAAGATCTATAAATACTTCAGTAAGAGCACTGGTCTTGCTTTTAGTGGGCAGATGGTAGAAGAAAAATCAAAGTATAAAAAAAAAAAAAAGCCATTCTACTGTGCATTATTTCACTATATTCTATGTTAATTTACAGGCTAACTGTGAAAAAACCAAGCGCTCAATACAGCACATTTATGAAATATGGTAATTTACCCAACGCCCTGAGATTTTTGTAACCTTACCTTTTGTATCTAAAGTGAGTATTTGGGATTTTGTGTTTTGTTTCTTTAACACCCACATTCTTGAGCACTTTGTGCTTGTGCTCTACGTGGTGATCTCAGCTGTCTCAAGGCAGCATCTCCATACTGAATACCCGAGCCCATTCTTTCTGGATCCAATTCTCCTGATGAGAAACAAAATGGTCACAAGAAGATAGATCACTTGCAAATAATACATTCTAACTTAACTGACAACATTAGATAAAGATGCATAATGATAATCTACTCTAGTTATGGAAAGATCTATTGCAATTCTGTTTACTTTTAGGCAATTCCAAACCTATATCATTTTCTCCTGTAATTTCAATCATCTGCCCTTAATCATAATGACAAAGCAGTCTGTCTCTGAGTTAAGCTGGTACAAGAAATGTATTTGCACTAGCTACTTCTAACACAGGAAATGTCCAAAATGTTTTCTGTGAACACTGTTAAAAAACACCTGCTTTCAGAGACTAATATGCAAAGAAAGAAGTACTATAGATACCAAGCCAAACAAAAATGGATCAATCTGACGGCAGGATTCCATAAAGCACTGCCCCCAGAGGAAATTACCTCAGCCTTCCCCACTTCTGGTATCCATTTCTGCCTACTCCATACCCTGTACCTTCAGAAATGTTCTTATGGCTGTATGGCGGACTGGCCAAGATTAGAAACATTTAGTTTCTTAAAAAAAAAAAAAAAACCAAAACAAACAAAAACAAAAACACCACAGAAAATAGAAAGAATCCCTCTGAATAATTCATACCACTTATTCAGGTTCATTGCACACATATGCACCCTCTGTAAGTAAACAGATGGCAGCATGTTGAGGGGACCACTTGATAGCTCGGGAGTAGGGCTGCCATTCAGGAAAGAGCCTGGCTGAACTAGAGGAATGGGACAGCAGGAACCTCATGAAATTCAGCAGCTACGCATGCAGAGCTCTGCACCTGTGATGGAACAGGCCCAAGCACTGGTACGGGCTGGGGACTGACTAGGTAGATAGTAGCAATTGGTTAGCACTGGGACACGTTGCCTAGAGGGGCTGTGGAACCTCCATTCCTGGAGGATCTCAAAATGTGCCTCGACAAGCCCTGGGCAACTTGCTCTCACTTTGAACCTGAACACGCTTTAAACAGGAGGCTGGACTAGAGACCTCCATAGCTTCTTTCCAGTCTTAATTTTTCTGTGATTCGATGCATGTGTGCTGGCACAAAGAAAACAGGAGCAGCTCACAGAAAACAGGACTGACTTCTGTTGTGGTAATGCCTCTTTGAATCAGTGATGGAACAGTATCATAAGAAACTAGCTATACTTTGCTTTTTGGGTTTTTTTTTTGTTTGTTTGTTTGCTTGTTTAAAATGAAAGGTGCTGTTTGGCATTGATTTGATGCAGTAATCAGGAAATTCCCATGCAAATACCATATTCTTTTCATCTAAAAATTTGTGTTTGGCATTCAAAATGTGTAATTGGAGTCCGAGACAGACTTTTCAATATGGCCAATATTTCAATATGGCCAAACTTTGAAGATATCAAACAACTAGAAGATAAGAGAGGAAAACTGGAATACAAATTAGCTGTAATGACACCTAACACTTAGGAGCCTGTCTCGGATGGAAACCTGCCCACTTGTGCTGAGAAGCTTCTGGTTTATTTCTAGATCTGCAAAAGTAAAACCGGTTTCACCTGAGAGGCAGGAAGGTCACTGCAAAGAAACACAGTTGCTAGGAAACATCCCTGAAATTTTCAGTATTATTGTTCAAATTCTCTTGACTGTATTTCCTGCTACATATGAGAAGCAGCATTAAAAGTTATGTCTGCCCTGATACTAGGTTTTTATTCTGCATTGCTAAAACTGTCTAATGTCAGGCTTGATGTTCGTAGGGACATAGCAATGCACAGAATGCACAGCCTACACTCAGTTGACTGTTAAGGTAAACACTGTGTAAAAAACATCCATAATTCATACCACCTCGCCTTTTAGATATACAGATCTGACTTAAGATGTCCATTCCTATTAAAACATATGGGAAGCAGCTATAAACCAAATGGGTTATTTTACCACAACGAAATTTTGGTTCTTTGGGTTAATTCTATTAGAGAACTTTGAATGGCGATATTTCCATGTGTACTTTTAGTTTTCAGGGGCAAAAAAACCCCCCAAAAACATTAAAAGAATATAAACCTCAATTTACCTGATTCAATTTTATTGAGTATTTTTCTGGCACACTGTACAAAGGCCTCTTCAACATTTTCGCCCGTTAGTGCACTTGTTTCCAAGAACATCAGCTCTGCATTTGACATCAGAAAAACAATCTCAAAACAAGTCTGGAATATCTGATATTGTAATTCAAAGCATGAAAGCTAGGAACAATAATCGTTTTCTTAAGCAGAACTACTGTCAAATAGTATGGTCCAGAAAAATTAGTTTTTGATGGCTAAACCACAAAAAACTTCCTCTGAAATTTATACATTAACCCTAGAAACTTGGAATCCAAAGACAATAACCTGGGCTGTGCATGCAAAATAGTGCATGAAACCAAAGAACTTCATACAGTTTCCCATTAATAGAAAGTTATATGCAAAAGGACAACCAGCCACAGTTGGTAGAAAAGACTATTTAGAATTGATTTATAAAAGCAAAACCAGATTTTATTGATGGGAGGACAGCAGCACGGAAGCTCAGACTGAGACTGGCTTTAGCTGCCACAGAAATGTGTCCTCAGACTGGAAATTCCGAATACTACAGACCAGGTAATAGTCCTATGGATCCATGCCATCCACTGAGCTCAGTTTCCTATGAGTAAAACTCATTGCTTCCAATTGCAGCACACCCCCATCCAACCTCGTCCATAATCTATAGAATCTGTAAGATGCTGAAACCTAGGAAATCGTGCTCTTCATTTCCTCCTCAGCCCTTTGGAGGCAAGGCAATACCTGAAGTTGTATTACATTCCCTAGGGAATATATCTTCGCATAGAAGGTATTCTTTAAGCAGCAGCTGTGACTGGAAGAGTCACTGTTAACGAGACTTAAATAGTACGTGTAGGTCTCACTGCAGGCATTGTCCTCTCTCTATGCCTCATGTACTGACAGAATTCTCTTTTCTGTAGGTATCTGACAAGGTACAGTGGGCAAAGTACTCCCTAACTGCACAAAAAAACCCATTATTTTAAGTATTAAGCATCTTTGAATGCTACATGAAGATATCGCACTACTTACCATTTTCTTGTGCAAACCGGGATGCTTCTAAAAAAGTAACTTCACGATCTGCATCAAGATCCTTTTTGTTTCCACACAGAATTATCACAATATTTTGACTTGCTAACATTCTTGCATCCGTCAACCAATTAGTAAGTGCATTGTAGGTTTCCCGGCTATGTAGAAAACATCATCCTTTATTAGAACACACTCGTTTCTAGTGAACAGTTCACTGAACTAAAGCTCAGAAGGCAAATCTGTATTTGTGGCAAACCACAAATTTTCGCTATTCAGGCAAGTCACCTACATACCTCAATATGCCAGCTATGAACAGGGAAGAGTATCAAGTTCTTTCATGAAACTATTTAAGAGCTTAAAGTTTTTAAAAAGCAAAATTAAATCATCCACAACATATAAATAACAATACACAATTATAAAATACCCTGTGAATGCAAAAAGCTAAAATTTTAAGCACTGATCTAGTTTCAGCCTTTTGTGCATGAAATTTTGGGACAACAGAATGAGTTATTGTTTAACATGGAATTCAACTGATACTTAAGTTTCAGGTGGGACTGTAAGAATTTACTACAGTTGTGGAGAATTACCTGCCTGAACTTTCACAGTTTTGTCAAGACAAATAACATCTCAGGCAGTTACCCTGCACACACCATTAGCCATTGTAGTGGTGGTCAAAGATAAAGCCTTCAAGTAGGAAGACTGACGAATGAGTCCAACTGACCTTAAGCACAAAACACAGATTTCAAAGACTGCTCAGAGGAGAACAGTCCACTCACAGGACAAAAAGCAACAGATCTAGCAAATTATCATTAGCCAACAGGAAACTTATCTGCCAAGTACCAGTCAATGGTGGCCAGGAAAAAATGTGGAAATGTGTAATGGTAATTCTACTGGCTGCCTAGAATATTCAAGTATTAAAAGATGCAGCGATGAACTGAATTTTGGGCTACAGTTGAGGAATGTGTAGGTAGAGCGACCTTCTCCAGAGGTTGACCTGTTATACCAGCATACTATTAAGCAGATACCACAAATAGGAGTGTACCACCTTGGTTAAAAGTGGCTGAAGTCTGCTCTTTGTTTCCTTTGCAAGGCTTGCTGAGCCAGTGGTTGCACGTAGCCCATTAGAACAGCTACTAGTGCGCCAATTTCCATGTATTTGTCTAACCCTTTGAGACTGTTTACATTTATGACATTCACAATACATCATGTAAGCAAGTTCCAAAACTTAAATACACACTAAAACAGAAGTATTTTTTATACTTATTTTCCTTTCTTCCTCCCATTCTCCATTAGAGAATCATTATGCATTAATTGAGAATCCTGCCCATTATCCATCGGGGGAATCATTATGCATTAATTGTATCTCGTAGTCTTACAAGCAAAAGAGTTGCTAGCTTTCTTACCTGGTTATATCATAGACAAGCAAAGCACCTGCAGCTCCTCTATAGTAACTCCTTGTTACAGACCTGAAATAGAATTACACATGTACATTTCTGTAATATCTTCATTGTTTCAAATCTGGGTTGATATAACGCAATCTATATTATGAAACAGAATTCTCATTTACATATTTAAAATAAAATGTGTTTTTTAGACAATGTTATCAGCTGTGCAGCAGCAGACTATTTACAACTAGACTTTTGACGGAGCCGTTTCACTAAGTATAGCTGTACAGGGATTCTCAAAGTCCATTATGACCTGTGTGCTGCTGACGCTACAATACCATCATACTATATGGCCTGATACAGAACTGGGAGCTGATGGTGGTATCTGTGGCATGAAAACAGCATAATTAACTTATGTTTGAACGCTCAGCAGTGAGGAGAGAATGAGCGAAGTAGCTGTAATTGAACAATTTAAGACTCCTTAAGCTGAAGAGGAGGAGGCAAGGAAATCAAAGCAAAGCATCCTTCAAAAGGTAGAGGAAGAAGAAGAAACCTGCTAAGTATGCAGGGGTGTGATCAGCCTTAAAAAGAAAAGAATTAGATAGATTATAAAAAGCAACAGGAAAAAAAGGACCTGCAAGGCTGTGAACACTTTGAACCTGAAAGAGCAGAATTTGCACAAGCCTCTGAAAGTACAGAGCCTCCAAGGTCCTCAGAATCCCAGGGTATCTGGCCAACACACTGAAGAGCTCTCATTAATGGAGACTACATAGCACTGCCCAGCTTTACCTAGTCACGGATGTATCCAAAGAACTTGTCTAATAGAGGACATTTACCTTGATTGCTGCCCATTACTCAGACTTCTACCACCATACTCAGCTTTGTTAACCACTGCCCCCCCCTCCCAAAACCAAAGAAATCTCACACACACACACCCCACCCCCTAAAATATAAAAAAACCCTGATGTCCTATTTGATGGTGAATGTACTCAGGAATACATTGGATCTTTACTGAGTTTGATCTATGCCTCAGATGTAGGACACAGTTAAAATACAGCATTAAAAGTACATTAGTGATTCTAAGCTGACAAATACATTGCTTTTTCTTTAAGAAAGTTAAGAGATCTCCATCTTTCTAGAAGTGTATGTAGCCAAGTGAACTTGACAACTAATTTGTTTCCCTCTAATAAAATAATATTAAACTATGAAATTGTTCTCATGCAGATTCTGAAAAGCTTACAACTTCCTGGCATTTACTTATTCCAACCAATAGAACGTCTTCTAAACACAGAGTTAAGCACACACAGTTAGTTAAAAAACTATTCCGAGTTTGGCTGGTGAACAAACTTTTAGCCACATATTCTACTCATATACCTTAACTATCATGGAAAATACCCAAGGAAAGAAGGGCAGAACCTCAGATCCTGCAAGGCAGCATTGCTTTACTGAAATCAATGGATCTATGTTGCCATATCCAAATTGGAAGATCTGGCCTAGTTAATAATATGAAAGTAGGCAAACAGTTCCACTGACCAAGAAACTATGCCTACTTACAAGCAGGGATAAATAATACCCAACACCCACAGCAACAATTTAATAACAAACACTTAATAAAATGATTGAAAAGGGTACCTGAATCTCTCTTGTCCTGCTGTATCCCATATCTGCAATTTTACATATTTACCACCAACATTTACGATCTTTGAACCAAATTCCACTCCTATAGTATGATTTGAGTCATCTTTGACTACAAAAAAAAAAGAAATAAAAACAGGCTTATTTGGAGAATATTTAAAGTGAATAATTATTTTTTACATAATCCAATTTAGGTATAATCAAAACTCCTCAGTGTTCAAATTACAAACTACTTCCTGAACTTCAGATTCAGTGCCACTCTTAAGTCTACTGCCACCATGCAGAAGTAAACATTCTTACAATTTTTGAACAGCTTATTTGATTCAAAATTACTACTAGAAAGGCCTGCCTCAATCAAATCATTCCCCATTCACACTAATAAACAGCAAGATAACTTTTGTACACTTTTTTTCCCAATAGTGTTTTCTAATACTTTGATGCAATTTAAAATTAAAATTTATGGAAAAGCAGAACACAAAAAGACACAGTCTTGCCCACGAATAAGCAAGAGCTACTTCTTCTTTAAAGTACAAAGTTAAGATACTTGCTCTGTGTACACTGCTGATATCACAGATTCTCAGCAATATACAACTGCCCATACTAGAAGCAAGGTCACGGTTCAAGTTCGATCACAGAATCATGCCATCTTCCTTAGTGATTACACGTTATTATCCTAGAGCTATTCCTCAAGAGATAAGGTGAATTACTATTCGGCTGAGAAAGCTAACAGTCACCTTAGATTTACAAAGGTTTCTAAATGCATATTATTTTTGTTTAATCATGATGTTAAATGCACTACCCAACAGGAAATTTTCTTTATATCATCTATACATCTCTAAATAACATTTACAATGGGGTCTCTACTACTATTTATCATAGAACACAGTCCTTGACAAAGAACACAGAGTGTCTATTTACTTAGAAAGAGACTAGATGCTGGGAGATCCGAGTTCTGTCCAACAGGCTTTCTAAATATACTCAAGCAATTCAACTTTTCTTTCATCTGCTCAGTATTTTTTCTGAAAGACCCAAGTCTCTACTATATATCTAGGGAAGCTTATGGCTGCAAGACATAATTCTCATAAAAAGTAAGTGTATTTTCATCAACATCCTGTTATATTTATTTGAGAGTAATAAGGAATAATGCTTAATATCAGGTTTTTGATTAGAGGCAAACAGTGAGCAGTAAAGATAGACAGCATGGTTCTGAACATAATTCTCAGTCAAAATCCTCATCTGTACAAATAAGAGAATTATGGGAACTTCCATACAAAGAATAGATACTCATGTATGCAGAGCCTTCATCTGGTACAAAGCAATGGAGAACCCTTACTATGCTGACATATACTTACATTTCTTTTCAATAAATTGATGTAGTAAACAGGATTTTCCAGTTCCAGCATTTCCTATGACCAAGAACTTAAACAGGAAATCTGAAGATTGAAAGAAAAAAAAAAAAAATTGATAAATTTTAGTACGCACTCATGTTTTTGCCACCAGACCAAGTACGCGAGCCAGCTATTCTCTAGTAGCTGTTATTTCAAAGAGAAGGGAATATGTGACAAAATTAGCAAAATAACAATAAATCTGAAGAATAACCTAGTGTATTTAATAGCGATGTTACAAAGTACGAGCTAAGAATGTTATTTGTTTATGAAGATACAATAATGACAGGAAGAGATGAAAATGGCTGAATTTGAATTCAGTTAAAATAGGCTGAATTACAGGTATATGGTTGGCTTGTATTCCAGCAACCTGTTTTAAGGGTATGTAAGCTATTAACTATAGTCAGTACGAATGCCCTATATAATGATGTCGTTTCTTAAAATCTATGGTTTTGTACCTTTAAAAATTTTTGGGTTGTTTTTTTGTTTTGTTTTGCTTTTTTAATTCACATTAATTTGAACTTCTCTACATTAACTGCTTAATACTCATACTTTGTTTTAATACTTGTAAAGCTGGAACAACTACAATATTTTTCTACGAAGTTTACAGGCAAGAAGTAATTTTTATTCTGGGATGCCTGCTTTCACATTTCCTCCACATGGTGAATTAAGATACAGGTACTTCTGGCACTTTACCTATTTATGAGCCATTTACATCAGTGTGCATTAGTAATACATGTATTCAAGACTTATGGTCCATTTGTATTTTTTTAACAGTTACATATAATGCTTTAGTACTACCTCCCCAGATCTGCTTTCAGTTTGGCTAAAGACTGAAGAAAGCTTCTTTGTCTTGCCACTCTCAAATATATACACTCTGATAAACTCTGATTAGAAAGTTTACAATTGCTTCCCCTAATATACAGCCATCAAGGCAACCCTTACAGCTTGTGCAAGAGTCACTATTTATTTTTCTACCAGCAGCAGCTTTTTTTACAGTCATAGAATCATAGAATGGTTTGGGTTTCTCATATGGTAAAAAAATTCCCACTGCTGAAAAGTCAATAGCAAAACAGAGGGCTATGAATCCTGGGAATGTCCACCATCCTTTGCCTTCACCTGTCTTCCAAATTTTATTCATATTTATAATTAGGCAGTGTTTTACTAAGGATTTTTGCTTTTTTACATTTTACCTTTGCATGATTTTTCTTCTTTCAAATGTTGCAACAGGCTTGGTATAGATTCTGTATTCTACCCTCCTCAGAAAGAGATTTCTGTTTCTTGCTCACAAATACGACCATTTACACCCTCAAGACATTCTGTTCCAAACTTCTCTCATTCTTCACGCCCCCACCCAGCTGCTCACGCTTTCTGGATGAAAAAAAATAGTTACAAAAAGGATTCTGCTTCAGGTTGTGAAAATTTTGTGTTATCTCCTGTAAAGAAGGGCCCTTCATGTCATCTCAACTGCAAAACACGACAAAGCCGAGAATGCTTCGTTTTATCAAATCTTCACTATTAGTACGAAATGTAGATATCATAAATAGCCCCAAAAGTGTTAGGTTAAGAAAAAATTAATCTCTGAAAGAAAGCCAAGTTTCTCTTTTTATGGACCAAATATCACTAGTTAGCTGCTTCATGTACCTTTTTGTATATTTAAACTACTGTGGGTGTGTGTAATCTCACTGGTTTTACCACTTTCAGAAAGTTCCTCAAAATGCGAGATGTTCTGAGACATAGTCACAATTAAAACAATCTGTTTCTGGTCTCTACAGTTTTTCCAAAAATAAATCTGAAATCCAGTTAAAGCTGGTTCTCCTATGTATCTGGTGAATGCTGTTTGTCAGATTTTCTCGTTAAAAACAACTACAAAATTCAAGTCTACCTTCCTTTTTTCCATGGAAGACTCATATTATTGATAGTAGTATAACAGCTACTGTCAAACTAAACCGGCAGAAGAATAAACCCAAACCTCTATTCCTACACTAATTTGCTCTGTGATTGTAAGCACTGGTTGTTAAATGTGGTTCACAAAGCCATACTTGTGCAACCCACGAAACCACACTGAACAGCAAATTTAACACCCTGCTCCGTTCTGCGCAGAGAGGCTGTAGGCCGGGGAGAAACTGAACCTGTCGCTGTCAGGGACTGATCTGGAAGAGCTTGAGAACAGCAGTGTATTTTTCCTGAGGTGCTTTAAGTTGAGGTGATTTATAGTTTGCTCTGAAAGCAAGAGTGATATTTGGGGATTTTCTATTCATGGCTTTAAATTGATAACATATTCTAGCAGCACTTTATAATAGACTCCCAATTCCTATCAAGATTCTGTTGTGCCAGACAACTTTAAAAGGGAATCTTTCCTATAAATAAATCACTTATATGCCAATTTAATACCTGCTTACTTAGTAGACAAAAAATATATTCCCCTCTGGCAAAACAGCAAACAGGTTTTCTAAGGTAAAACTTGAAACTGCAGTTACAATTCACTTGTTTACAGTATGAAAGTAAGAAAAATGTGTTTTATTCCACTATAGAATGGAAATATCAAAATCTTACAATAAAAAAAATCAAAACCTTTCTGCACCAAAGGAGGCAGCAATGTTTCCAAACACATGTAGATTTGTAGAGTAAATGGCACTTTCAAGTTACATTCACAAACATAACTGTGCTTCTATCAGTTTAAACTCCAATTTTATGTAAATTGTTCAAAATAGCAAAAGGCTTTTAAGAATTATGTTAACAGTTTATCCACAAGCACTGGATAACACGCTTCAGGAAATACAGAATACTTTGCATATTTAATCAACTGCAAGGAAGGACAAGAAAAGGGATTTGCCAATACCAAAAGTCACAAATATCCATATTTAACAAGTTTTTAAGTTCACAGCCTAGCATATTAATAAGTAAGGTAATATGAGGTAAGAACAGGGAGAACATTTTTCATTTTCTTATTCTGGAACTTCTTTCTTATAATGTCATTCTGTAGGATAACAGGAACCACATCAATTACATGTTTATAACTTTTTTTATTGCTTGATTTAGGAAATGAAATATCTTCTCTTTGAACTGTACAGATGTATCTAAAAATTTAGCACACTTCAGAAACAGAGAAACTGAATGAGATTGGACAGATTACTTCTTTTAGCCCAATTGTAACATTACTGTGTACTCACACTCAGGAAAAATTTTTATATCTTCATTCTTTGCAATTTCACCAAATGCAACTCATATTCTACTGTCTGCACTACCGCTTAATTGCTCTAGTTTTCCTTTTTGGTGTCCTCTTCCCAGGGGAGTTAAGTCCCTTCATTGCATAGCTTTCCCCCCCCCCCCCCCCCAATTGACAAAGCAGCTCTGAGCTCCAACATTCCAGTCAGCTGCCAAGGCTGTCACCCTAGAGAAGTTTTTCTTTTGAATTCCGTTGTTCCTCCTTCATGGAAAAGCTGAAAAGCAACATCTTTCAGATGTTACAAATGCTTGCTACCATGCTGGCTACTGAAAAGGTCTCAAAAAGTTGAAGTATTTTGCCTGTAAATAAGATCATCATTATACAGAAAGGATTTAGGAAGAAAACTGAACTCTGTGCCAAAAGGAAAAAGAGTTACAAGACATGCACTAGAGAAAGCATAAAGTCATGAAAGATAGCATAGCATGGCTGTTTAAGGAAATAAGGCAATATAAAGAATCAGCTTACTCCCCTCTGTGAGCTACATGCATCACCTGATCCCAAATGGGTAGGGGGTACAGGGAACAAAACTCATTTTCTAGCACAGTCGACAAGGAATAAAACTCTGGCTCCACCCCAAAGATGCACCAGCAGCTAAACTACATGTTTGGGGGGGGTGGGGTGGGGAGGGAGAGGCAGCTGAGGGGAAAGGAGAAGGGAGACAATTGTGGGCTTTGACTCAAGTACCAGCAAAACCAGATGGCTGATGTGGAAACCACCCCCAGACACCCAACCTCCTCCTTTGACTGAAGTTTACTCCAGCAGAAGGAAAAACTGAACAGCTTCCGAGTTACTGCGCCTTAGTCTTTAAAATGTAATGAGAATTAAATTGTTTCTTATATGCTTGCTAATACAGAAGGGGGCAGGGGGGGAAGACCAAATTACATTCCCAATCTCAGTTTGGTCTTCTTCCAACTCCTTGATAAAGAATAGAACTTATATTCACTAATGCTGACCCTTTGGAAACTCTCTGCTTCACGCCATGAAAAAGTCTCTTCTAGTAGTCAGACATCTTCTATTTTGCAGCAGTCTGCATAAGGAAAGAGCGCTCTGAAGCATTGCTACTTGCATATGCTGCCTCTAAATGAGAGAAAAGAGGAGCTCCTCTCCCTGCTTACTCCTTTCTCTAGCAATAAGAGTTAACAAGATAAACAGGTCAAACAGATAAACCTGGTTCTGTTCCAATCTGCATAATGAATGCTTGAAAGGGGGAAGATCTGCTTCCTTACAAGCAAAAGAGCTATGCCTTCTAAGCAATAAAATCAGATTTCAAATAAACTGAAGGCCAGGGTGACAAATACAGAGACCATCAGATAAGTGTGGGGAGGGGGGAATGGGATGGGGAGAAAAGAATGAATCAAATTGTCCAGGTCAAAAAAGAATATTTTTAAATGGACAGAAAGACTATACATTCTTTGACAATGACAGAGATGGATAAATACATGTGATCAGACTGGCCGTAGTAGATACTGGTAGAGAAAACACAGGGAAGTAGGGACTGAAGAGATTTGACTGGAATCTTACATGTCACATTTACTCAAAGGTAGTAAAACCTTTCTTCTATCCTTCTACCACTTAAAACCCAAAGGTTGCTTTGCATTTACCTATTACAAGGCTAAGAGATTTTTAAGTCAGTCTGTATTTACCATAACACAAAAGCATGTACATTTTGCACTGGGAAGCAGGAGATGGCATGCATGTGTTGTTACATGGTAGCTATCGACAGAGAGGCCACTGCATCTCAGAAAACTCGAGTTAAATAATTTTCCTGTGAATAAGAGATTTGTTTCCAATGTTACAAGATAAACTTTTTAAAGAATGACCGTCCTCTCTCAAAAGCAACAGTAAAACGTTCTTTCTAAACTTAAGTCTCAAAATTCATGGAGTTTTCTTCTATTCATGATTGTTTTGGGTTTGGCACTTTGTAAGGGAAATAAATTGATCACATAGGAAAGAAATACAGAAATTAGAAAGTTAAGAACAGAAGACACACACCCCATGAAATAGATCTACAGGAGAGAAAATATGGATTGCAAACCATGAATTTAGTGCCAAGCCTATGAGAGGCTACAGACCTTGGTTTGGAAAGAGCTAAGAATCACAGCAAGGGACAGAAAAAGTTAGTAAGTCTGAGTGAACAGAAAAGGTTCAAAGCAGACAGAATTTGAGACAGAGAAGAGAACTCAGGGAAGAAAAAAAACCAGGAAGAGACACGTAAATTAACTGAGGTGGATAATGAAGTATGATAGGCAGAAAGGACACACCAGAGGAAAGGCTCTTTATTTCTCATAGATTGAGAAAAATTTTGAAAAAAATACACCACCCCCCCTTTCAAGGGGAAGAGAAGTTGAAACCTCACAGCAAAATTAAAGTCATACAAAGGTCAGACAGCAAAATGATATTTAAAAAAAAAACAACAACAAAAAACAACAACAAAAAAACCCCAAACAAAACCTCAACCACTTTCCTGAGCCTATCTGTATGGGATGAAAAGCTTGAGGTTACATAATTAGAATGGGTCATAATCCAGGTGATAAGAAAAATGCGATTTATCAATAAGCATCAACAAGGCCAGTAGCTACAGGGATTCCAGCACTGAGGCGATACAGCGACCACTGATCTCAGTCACCAGGGGGAAACTGCCCTAATACTTCTGTCATCCTTGATCATCACCGTAACAGCTGGGCAGAAACAAACCACTCCTTGTTAAGACAGCAGGCACATTAAATCCCAGAGAATTCATCAAGCACAGAAAAGCCATGATTTTTTCACATCATACTGTTTACTTTGAACTGTCAATTGGACTGCTACATATGTGGACAGGACACTGCAAAATTAGATGGTGGTTACTGTTATGGTCAGAGACGGTATAGCCATTGTTAAATTTTATGTTATAACTTAGTTTTTATTCTTCTATCTACCCTAAACCTTGAGACTCTCAAGTATTCTAGCTCAGAATTTTTCTAGCTCGTGTATGAATAGAACAAACAATGAAACTCAAAAGAGAAATATACCAAGCAATAATTAAACAAATAAAAGGAACAGACCACAACAACTGCAAACCTTCAACTTTAAGGGCTCCTTTTCTGGGACATCAAAACAATCGAAAAGTATCAACCGCTACAGTGGGCTTACAATTGCTATTTTGCATCACTGGAACAATGCAAAAAGTGTTGAAATGTACTTGTTACTGTAATCTATTTAGCTTGCTTACTATTACAGCATCAAAAGAGGAGCACTGCTGAAATTCTCTCCGTCATCTCTGATTGTCTACCCACTCACTTGCTTAGAGACCACCAGTCCCACTGTAAGCATAGCCAAAGTGATCCCAGATCTTGATCACAAGAGTTCAGAGCATGAAGAATTAGTCAAAGTCACATTTAAATCAACAGAGCACCCCTCTCTGGTTTCTATGTATAAGTTTTACATGTTTCAAGATAGTATGGATAAAATAAGCAGGGTCTTGATATGCTAACGTTCGCACTTCAAGGGCTGCCCCACACTCTTGCCTCATTTTGCCCTTTAGTTCCATGCATTTGCTGTACACCAAAGCACTGACCAGCGGTACAAAACGTCTTAAGCACTGATGACCACGGTATTGAAAAGAAACCGACTTACACAGCAGCAAAAATCAGGTAAGTTAGCCTACTAGTAAGAACTCCTGATGGGTGTCGCAGTTAGCAGAGGAGTTGTGTCCGATTTTGCTGTAATCATCCAAACTATTCCTTATTTTCAAAACTGCTCTAAAAGCAAGAGAATGCAAGTCCAGCTCTGAAGTCTGAACAGTGACTGAAGATAAGTTGTTGCAACAAAACTAGAAAATGACAATTGAAAGGGTTCATCACAGTATTCCATACTTCTCTTACTCTCCAACAACCTATCATATGGACTTTGAAAATGCTTACATGTATGACAGCATTCTTATACTGCAAAATATTACAGAAAGGGGAGAAAAAGCAAATCGATTCAAGCAAACAGAACTGTTTCAAGCAAAGTTACAAAGAAGAGAAATGAATACTATTCAGTCGCTTCCCATCTCCCCCACCTAGCCAGCAACACCAGCTCTGCCTGCCTTTTCGGCTCCTCACTTCTCTTTGACGCTGACACACCCCGCCAGTGCCAGCACTCCGACTTACTCCTTCGGGTGTTTCACTACTAGTAGTAGTTAGACATCCATGCCGACATAGGGACGTGGGAAGATATTCACTGATCTTTTTCCCCTCGCTCGCTCTCACGATCAGTTCTTTTCAATGCTCGCACATCTAAGACGACAGGACCGGACCCGCAAAAGAACACCGTCTCCAGTTAGAGAGGCGTGCGGCTTCTCCCAGGGGACCGGCACCGCAACTTTCCCTCCGAATTCACTTAGCGGCAACCGGTAGCGCCCAAGCTCCCTCGCCTAGATTTCACTCACGTTTCGAGTCAACGCCTCCGCGCCACGGAGGACAGTTGCGAACGCCCGCTGCCCTGTCGGCCCGGGCAACGCAGGCAGGGGCAGGGCGCTGCGGCGCCCACAGGGACAGGCCCTCACGGCAACGGCGGGGAGCCCGCCGGAGCCCGCGGAGCCGCCACGGCTCACGCCGCGCCGCCTCAGCCCCTGCTCCGCCGCCGCCTCCCCGCTCCCCAGGAGGTGCCTGCCCGGGCCCGGGCCCGCTCCCCCGGAGGGGAGGAGGAAGAGGAGGGTCCTCCCGCCCCGCCCCGCCCCTGGCTCCTACCGTAGGTCTCGGACATGGCAGTCTGCGACATTTCGGGAGCGGCGAGCCCGCCGCCCCCTCCTCCTCCTCCTCCTCCTCCTCCCCCCCCCTTGCCCGGGGACGGCGCTGAGCGGCGGGGACTGGCGGCCCGGCAGAGGCGGGCGGGCGGCCCGGGAGGGAAGCGCACGAAGCACCGGCGCCGGGCCCGCCTCCGCCCCGGCAGCAACGGCCGCAGCTGCGCACGCGCGCCCAGCCCGCCGCGCCCTCCGCCGGCGGCGGGGAGGGGGGAGCGCGAGCCCCGCCCCGCGGCGCGGCGGGAAGGGGCCGTGAGGTGCCCGGGCCCGGCCCCGGGCCTGCGCACAGCGCGCTGCCTCCGCCGCGCGTCCGCGGTGCCGCCCCGGCGGCCGCGGGCCGGGCTGAGCGGTGGTCGTGCCGTCAAGAAGCTGCCCGCCGCTCTCCTGGGGCGGGGGGGGGGGGGCGGGCTGCCGTCCCGTCCGGCCGCTCGCAGGCCGCCCTCGGGAGGGATCGTCCCTCGCTTCTGGCGCGTTTCAGTTGTCCCGGATCTGAGCCGCTTGCTGATGGCTTTCCTGCTAGTGAGCACGCAGAGCTGTTTTTCCCTGGTGCAGAGCCTCCCTGTGACGGTTCCTCCTGAAAACACTGTCCCACTGCCCAGCCGTAGTCCTAAAATGTCTGCCTCGGGTTCTTCGAAATCCCCCCTCCGCCCCACACTTGCCAGCGTTTCAGCCAAAGGCTGCAAGCATTTCAGCCTTTTGCTGCAAATCTTTTTGAGGGACATGGTACATATAAGCTAACAGGGATTTGGTGGGGTTTTTTTTGTTTTTTTTTGTTTTTGTTTTTTTTTTCAGAGCTCTTGACTTCACCATTGCTTTTGTTACTTCCAAGATAAACCCCAAGGAAAGTCAGATTGTTGAATAAACTTTCTGAGTGCAACAGCACTTGATTTATATTATTCTTCCTTTGATGTCTTATTAACTCCCCTGTGCTCCTGGTTAGTCTGGCAGCAAGGGGCACGAAGACCCCACAACAGCCTGTCTGTCTTTTCCCTCCCCAGGCAACGCTTCCCCTGTGTCCCCCGCATTCGTCTTTCTGCCAGTCCTTTTAAAAATTCCTCTTCTGTTACTTCTGGCTTTTAAATCTTGTTGCTCACAACTCCACTTCTCCATCGTCTCCCAAGCTGAAGGGAAAACTGCCTCTGCCTGCCCCAGCCGCTTCCTCACCCAGCCTGCTGCTGGTCGAAGGTCGGCTTTTAAGCTCCTACCTCGAATTGGTGAAACACGACAGCACCAAGAACCCCTCAGAGAATCTGCTGATTATTCCTGATGTCGTGGATACATAGAGACTTGCTACACTTTTCAAAGAACCAACTGCTTAATGAGTTCATACTATTAACAGTAATTAGAGGTAACATACGCAAGTTCCCAAAGTTATCAGAGCCCTGATTGCACAGAGGATATTGAGGTCTAAAATGCCACATGTGAGCATTTCTCTGGGGTATCTGCTCCCCGGGGCACTGGAGGAAGCTGAGGGGTCTTCACCTGAGCTGCATGGATCCCAGTGCATTGCAGACCAGAGCTTTGTGGCTGAAAGCTGTCCTCCAAAATGATATGTTTTGGTGGTAAGGTTGGGCCTTAAAGAAGTTTGGTCTAACATCACCAAATCCCTGATACATGTTGGTTATTTTTGCTAAAAAAAACCCAACCAAACAACAAAACCAAACCAAAACTGTTAACAAAAAAATCCCCCAAGATTGGCTAACACAGAAGTAGACAGATTTTGCTAGATTACTAAAAATATGTCATGTTATATCAATAACAGAACATGGACATTTAGACATCTTGCACTGTATAAACAGTACTTTAGGCTAAGAGACAAATTAGTCTTTTCAGATCTTTTTTTTATGTGCATCTTGCAAGATGAGGTTGCCTATGTGGAGGTTATATTTGATAAATATGTCATTGTGCTAACGGCACACTCCTCTGCCTCTAACCACTCTCAATGAGTTTACATGCACATGCCAATAAAATACATTAAAACTGTAAAAGCTATCAGTAATACTGAAGAGGAAGATGGAGGTTGGAAGAATGGTAAAGCAAAGACAGGGGAACATGAGAGATTAATAGGATTGGGTGTTTCTGTATTTCTGCTTTACAAAGGAAATTAGAACAAAGGATAAAATTCTGAAATAATGAAGAAAGATTGCACTAGACTAGCAAGTATATAGCTGATACCTCAGTGATTTGAGAATATAGGGTACTGTATGTTAGTAAGATCATTCTTTCTGATTAGTCAAAAAATAAATAGCTAGAACTGACCTCATCTGTGTCCGTCTTGAGTATGAGGGTGAAGAAAACCAAAAGCCAAATGTTTAATTCATCTTCTGATTTATGGTTTCATCTGCTAGAAACTTCTGAGTCATGTAAAAACAGATATATTATGTCAAATTGTATCTGCAGATCAGATATTGAAATACTATAATTTGTTTTCCACATTAGTTTCACCACAATTATTGTGCCTATAATTGGTTGTGGTTGTGATATTGCTGCCCAGAAGGTCACGTTGAGGTTTCTCTAAAAATGCTAATCTCATTTTTTACTAACCAGTGTACCATAACATTAGTGTCTGACACCGTAGGAATGGAAGAGGACCCACAAGATCTCCTCAGAGCCAGGGTCAGGATGGGGTATTCTGTGAAAGCTTTCTTCCAAAATAAAATAACCTGACTTCTAGGACTTTGCGGATTTGGACATGGCTTTCACTGACGTAGCATTGCAAGTGGCCAGATCCTTCTGTTTTCCTTTGCCGTATTGTAGGGGAAAAAAGTTCAGTCTGGATCTGAAGTTGGGCCGTGTTTTGGATCCACCTTCCCTGCGGGCTGAGGGCTGCTGGTTGGGGCTGGAGTGCAGCTAAGGTGGGGTGGGCTACTGCTTGAGGGAGTGGTGGGGCATGTCTTGGTTTGGTCTGAAGGTGGCACTACAAGGCCATACGTGGAAGGCACTACAGTAGCCTGACACTACACGTGTATTTCCTCTGTTAGTTATGGCTGTGTGGCCCACAGCCCAATCCGAGAGTCTGAGGTAGAATGGGGAACGACGTGTTCTGCTGCACTTTCCTCTTTCTGGTGTGCTGAATATGGAAAGCAAACCACTGCATGTGGAAGCTGCAGGCTTCAGTTGGATCTGAAGCAGCAATGCATTTGGCTCCAGCAACCCCAATGAAATATGAAGACAGGTGATTGATGCTCTGAGAAACCTCTGAGATTTCTGCGACCTCCTTGCACTCAGCATCACTGGCCCACTGGCTTTATCTGAAAACAACTGACACCATCTGAACACTGTCATCTTCGGCTTCCACAGAAGCTGCCCTCAACCTATGAACGTGGTTATCAATGAATGTAATTGCAGTTATGCATTGAAATTTATGGGTTGAATACTTCTAAAATCATGGGCTCATCCCTCAGCTGTTAGCCCAGAGTGATGGGAGGTGGTGAAGAAGGTAACTGCAAAGGTACATTGGTGTTGTAATTGAACTCCTTTATCTTGCCCCATGGTGAACTTTTTCAAGAATAAATACAAAGACCACAAGCTACACTACTGTACTGGCAGCTGGTAATGGCTAGAGTCCGGCATGCTGTATACTAGCTATCTTCATTTTCCTTTTATTGTGCTCTCTTCACCAGTAGTAGGGAGAAGGCAGCCACACTGTGCAACCTAGTATTAGTGAAGAATCACCAGAAACTGGGATAAGCTCATTTTAGGTTAGCTTTATGCTATACTGCAGAAGTACAAATTTGCCCTAATGTGGGATTGGGTACCATCTCTTTTTGTCTTGCAGAACCCTATATAACATTTTTAGGTGTTTTGTCCAGGGAAACATATTAATGCACTTTTACTAGCATAGAGGTATCTAGAAGCCCTATATTTAAAAAAGAAATGCATAGAATAGAAAAAAAAAAAATTAAAGGAAATCAGACTATAGGCCATAGCTTTCAAAAACAGTTAGTGATTTTATTTTGCAAGAATCATGTAAATAGAGTGAAGGGGCCTAAATACTTATTTCAGCATGTCAAGAGAAGCACAGGAAAATGAAGACAACAGAAATTTGGGACATGTTATAAAAGTACATTACTCATTGACAGTGTCTAGAACACAGACAGGTTTGTGTGACGCTCACCTGTGTTTTATAAACTTAGCCTCATGGTGTCACCAATTAACTGCTCTGTTGGTGAAATAGTGATAATGGGATGTAATTGGCTGCATTTGTTCACTTTTAACAGTAGGGGATGGCTGAGGGTTTGATATTTTTAATACCACATACTTGAACTAGAAGATTTGTTAGTAGATTACTCAGTGACACTCAAGGCCACATGAGTGTTCCCCCTTTCAAGCTCGAAGCGGTTCTCCCTGCTCAGGAGAGCTCACATGTAATGAAAAGGTTGCTCATTTGGGTCCTGTTTCTCAAGCAAATATCCTCCAAGATGCAATATAGCAGTTTTGATTCAATTCCGCAGCTTCAGTTGCTTTGAATGCAGCACCAGGGAGCAATCAAGGCTGGCTTTGGACACGGGTGTGAACCTGCATGGGTCACCCGGATGGCTCAGCAAGCGCTGCCTCTGGCTGGGTCAGTGTGTGAGCTGCATGCTCGAGGAGGAATTTGTCTTGCACGTCCCGTGCTACAGATAACCAAGTGGTGGATGCACAATCTCACACTCCCTATGTGCTTGTCTCCCAGCCAGATGAATCGGGGACTTGTCCAAAAGGTACCACGATGCCAGCGCCTTGCTGTGGTGGGGCTGCAAGTAGCAGTGCAGCTGGACCCTGGCCCATGGAAGTACTCCCATGTCCCTTGTTCAGGTGTAGCCTAAACACACACTGGTCATCTGGGCACCGTCTGTATCAGTGCAGAATGAGAGGCACCTCCGGAGAGGGCTTCAGCCCAGGGATCATCATCATCTGCCTTAGGACAGAATGGATCACCTGCTCTCCATTGGCTCTGTTATAGAGGGAGCCCAATGTAGACTTCAAAAAAGTAACTTTTAGACAGCTAAAATTAGGAGCTGTCAAACCCCACCCCAGGGGTGCATCTGCCTTTTCTCCAGGCCTTGCTTGCACGGATGGAGGAGGGACAGGGATGAGGTACCAGGCTGGTGGGGAAAACCACTGCATCCCCTGGGCCTGTGCCCTTCGGCTGTCCCCTGCCTTCCTGCCTCCCCATTGCTGCCAGCATACTCACAGCAGCCTCTGCCTGCAGCTTCTTTTGGAAGCGGCCAGGAGGTGTGTGCAGTCGGCTGATGGTATATTATCTTGCAGCTTCTAGGCCTGCTACTGGCAGTTCATCATGCCATTGGAATTATAATGGGCAACCTTTTGTTCAGGTTTGGTGACTAAACCCAAATTTTAATATGCTTATCTTCCTCTCTGAGCTGTTACTTTCTTTTAAACATGCAGTCTGCAGTGACATCCTTGTCTCTGAAAGCCGCTTTCATTAAATAACCTAACCAGACTGTGAAGCTCCTGGAATATATTTGTTTCGTTGCGTGCACAGACGCGATGAGAGGGAGACCTGGTGGGACACAGGCTGGCAGTGCTAAGCTGTGCTCGGTGGAGAGAGCTCCCTGACGGCCAAAAGAGTCCTCTGGTCATGAGGCGCTGCGGTTTTCAGCCACAGTGTTGTTAAAAGCAGCTGCAACTGCATTTAATGCTTTCCTCATATTGCTGTCCCTCCTGAGCATGGTGATGATATGCCAAATAAGAGGCCAGAGAAGGGCACACTGCACGCCTGGGAGAAGAGAAGGCAGCCATGTGTGAGGGGATGTCTCTAGGGCTGAAATCTTGATGTGGCTTTGCATGATCCTGGAGATGTGATCTGTGCCAAGATGGTTTGAGAAGACCGGTCTGCAGTGAGTGTTAAGCCTTTCACTGCTAAATATGTGCTAAGTTTCTCTGAAGCCACAGAATATTTCTGTCTTAAAAGCTGCAAGATTAGCATTTTTCAACTTGCTATCATATACTCGTGAAGCATCCCACAAAAGAAAATCTCTTAGTAACTGATCACCTATTAAGGAATCAGACTTTGGAGATTTTTTTTTTTTTGGACACACATAAAATTCAGAATATCTGAGGTCTAAAGTTGCCTTTTATGCACAATATTTTTGGTGTAAAAGACAAGGAATTCACCTTGTCGTTTGCTGGGACAGAGGTGACTGAGCTGCCCCATGTGGGTGAGGTGTGCAAGCTCCCTTGTGCTTACAAGGAGGAGTGCTAGACATGTTCAAGAGCGCCTGAAGGAAGAATCTGTGCCTAAATATAACAATATCTGTGTAGCAAGTGAATCTCAGTTCCCAAAATGCAATTCTGTCTCTGGCCGTGCACATCATTTTTCATGGCTGTGTTTCTGCCTGGTTCACCTTCACTTGGAGATAACCTTGTAGCTAGTTTTGCCTTGTAGCTATTATTTTCCATAGTATTTTGTGGAAAAGAAAAAGTTTGAAAATACTTGTGGTCTATGAAGAAGCTTCCTTCCTTTTTCTTTTAAATTATATTATCAAACTGACATGTTGATTGAAGTGAATGGGCATGGATTTCCATCCAGCTTAGGGTGCTAGTGACTGAATATTGTTATTGATGGCTTATATAAAATGTGTTTGATGATCTTATCTAGTTTCCTAGCTGTTGCTGTCACACAAAACCCACACAGATCTGTTATCACCATTTAGAGGAGAGGTTGAAGACAAATGAGGCAGATATGTTTTTCAGCAGATGTTACAGAATTTTTAAGTCTGTCAGAAGACCCTTTCACAGCCAGCTGAATGTTTTTGTTCCTTTCAGTCTTTCAGGTGCATTGTACCTACACCAGTGCCTACAACTGGGTACATCAGAGGCACGAGCTCTTCACAATGCCTCTTGCTGCCTGCTACAACTGCCCCAGAAGGGCAAATTCCCTTTCTCAGCTGCAAGGGCAGGTACACTCGGCAGCACCTCCTTCTGGTTAAAAGCATGTGTTTAACCCTGATTCTCACATATTAGGGTCCCTTTGGACCACTCTGGCATTGCAAATGTCCCTAAAGCAGGTACCTGGAGTGCAGAATTCAGCTCGTAGCATTTCTGCAGCTGCGTACTGACTGGGATTGGGGACAGTGCCTCCCTTCAGCCACGGGCAGAGAAATTCAGAACAGATGCTCATTAAGGCATCCCAAAACAGGTACCCTGCCTACATCTACTTGGATGCTTGCACATGTGCCCATCTGTCAGGATGGCACTGGGCCCGGGCTGGTCGGGTCCTCCTCATAGGCGCTGGTGCTGTGCCAGGCAGGGTGTTTGGTACCTGACCTCCGTAACCTGGCAAGTGACCTCCTAACGGCACGGTGGCCTCCTCGGACAGCTAGCACATATGTATCCGAACAATGATTTTTCACTCTTGACCACACTTGTTAACCTCCGCTTCAGCAGAGGAGGAACGAGGGTTCAGGGGCCGTTTGCCAGATACATGGGTTGTCCTGCAGGAGGCAGCTTGGAAGCTCTCACACCGCTTCTCCTTTTAAGGGACAGGGAGCATATGCCAGCAAAGCTCTTGGGCTGTTCCATGGAAGGTCATGCCAATGTCAGTCCATGGCAATAGGAAGAAAATGAGTTTAAAAAAAGTAGGAGAAAATCCTGCTGAGCTCAAAGCATCAATTGAGCACTTCCCTTGCTGGGTGGATGAAGTGTTGCCTGAGAATATAGGATGCTCTTCTGTATAAACAAAAGAACAGAAGAGGTTTTCTGTGCTGGAAAGTAAAGTGAAAAAGAAATGGAACTGAGCAAAATCCTGGCCACAGCTGAAAATATCTGATGCAATTGAATCTCTACAGGAACAACTCATCATCCTTTAAAGCTATATAAATACATATTTGCAGGCTTTTGTCAATTAAGCCATGAAAGCTCTGCTTGTGTGTTGATTTCAATATTGTCTAGATAGACAAAGTCAATTAAAGCAATTCAATGTAACGGAAGCAGTGTAGGTCAGCTTCTTCTGTGAGACCAGAGAGGATAATTTTCTGACACCACTTAGCTAATGGGGTGATGCCCATACTCCGCAGATCACTGACTGTGCTCAAAGTTTTGGCTCAGGATTAAAGTTTGCTGCAGCTGCGACACACAATCCCTCTGTAAGTTCCAGAAATCAGATTTAGGTCTGCATAAGGTCCTTAAATATAAAGCCAATGTAAACAGCACAGGACTTAATGGAAATCCTATAAAAGTATAAATCCAGTGGATTTACTTCCTGAAGCAGTAGCGAGAGCTAGTTGTGCAGAAGCTACGATTGATCCAGCATGCCTAACTCTATATTTTGTAATGCATCTTTTACAGCATTTTTCAAGCACGTTGTACGTCAAGGAGATTCACACTAAGACAGAAAAGGACTGTTTTCACTCCCTCCTTTGGGGTCTCATGCAAGGTTGTTTTGGCTGATGTTCTAGGCGGCTTCTGCTGCATACATTCAAAAAGATAATCTGCATCATGTTCTGAGGGTACATAGTGCAAGCCCGCTCTTGTTTCTCATGGGAGAAAACTCCACAGCCCAGGATGCTTTACACTGTGCTCTTCTTTCAGGGTCTGCGCCTTGTGCGTCTTTGGGTACGTTTCCTCTGCACAAGGGCTCAGGGTATTTTTGTTAGTAGCCGCAAAAATGACACTGCTTCTCAGATTGTAAAAGGAGATTTTTTCAGGAGATTTTCCTGCAGCATGTCAACACTAAAATGATATTAAAAGGCTTGTAACAAGATTTATGATCTTGGGCCTAGGCTTCTAGTTGTGATCTTCTTCTAATGGGATAATTCAAATGATGCTCATGGTCTACACTGATGGGAGAAAGCCCTGGGTGCAAATAAACAATTTGCAGATACTTAAAAAATTCCAGACACAAACCACGCAGAAGTCCAGAGGCAGGAGATCGAAGCTTTCTCTGTTGGAGACATTAACGAAGATAGCACTGGATTATCCTCAGATTAAAAAACAGCCAATTAACACCTCTTGCCTTTGCCAACTTCATTTCTGACCCATCATGTAAGAATTATTACAGAAACCTCAGGGATTCATTAAGACTGAAATATAGAGGTAATTTTCTTTATTGCTATCAGCAAAGCAGTTGTTTACCTGGGTTACCCCAACACAGCCAGGCAGCAGTGTTGTGGTGGGCAGTCTAGAAGTGTCACCCTTAGGAGAGTTTAAAAGAGCCCTCCTCCTAAATATGCTGTTTAGGCCCTGCTTTCTCTTATTTTACATTCTCCCTTCCTAATTAACTTTTAGTCAAGGCAATTAATATATTGTTGCTCTACAAATGGCTTCCACAAAATATAAATCATCACTATATTTTCATATTACCTTGTCTTCATGACTAACCAACAGGAATTCTAGTAAACTTATAAAACCAGCACATTTTCATTTTCCTTCCTAACTAGGAAAAAGGCTTCCTATAACCTTTCTGGGTAACATACTTACATGCCTACAGTGAAGTTCACTGACATTAGGCGAACATCTCGCCTCTAAATATTCTCAACCTGTATTTCTGCAAAATTAGAGTATTCCCTCAGGGTTGGGAGAGACCTTCCTGGCTGGACTGATAACAAGATTACACACTGATAGGCAGCCTTTCTTTGGAAAGAAATTTTAATACATCTTCAACGTTTAATCTTGTTGCTGACAATTTTGGTCCTGTAATAGTAATCAGATTTTGCTAGTGTCATGTCACTATTAACTTCTGGTACTAGAAAGTTTTCTATTCAATCAATTGTTAATATTGCAAGTTAAATCATAACCGATGCAGCTACAATACACTTAGCGCTTACTAAAATTTTAAATGAAAGCTAACAGTAGTTGCTGAACCTTTCTGTTGGCCTTTGTTGTATTTTAAACAATAAATATCCACATGCTAATTATACCTTTGCTTGGGTGTTTTTCTTTGCCAGTTTTTTGGGGTACATCACACACAGCGGACCAGAATTCTTCTAATTAATTTTTCTGGTAATTGTTTTTCTCTTAGCTTGCACTGCGCACCTTTTAGTTGTCACTCTAAACCCAGCACGCCTATGGACAAAGTGAAGCTGGATAGCCGTGTTTGTATCTTCCTGCTATATACTTTAAGGGAGGCATTGAATTCATCCTCAGTCTAATAGATGCTGGTTTCAAAATGACCAGAAATGTCCGGTTGTGCATAAATACCAGCATCTCATGAATCACACATATACAGGTAAAAACTCCAGAATGACACAGACAGGGGCTTCCTGTCCCAACAGTAAGAACCGTGTTTGGGTAAAGTGTGAGGGTTGCCAAAATGCAAGCAGTTCTTAAATTATGATGTGCTGCAACACCATGGCAAGTAATAAAACTGTGTGAGTATAATTATTTTAAAATTATTTAAATAAGTAATAAAATTAGAAAGAGATCTTTTATTCTTAATTTGTAAAATGTTAGCATGTTATCTTAGCTATTATCAGCTAAGTAAATGGTTTATTTCCCTATCCATTTGTATTTGGCTGAATAATTATGCTAATTCCCCCTCCATTAGTCAGATGACGTACTATAAACTGAATCCACTACAAGTTTGTCTTTTGTGCTGATGCATTTTACACATAGAACTTTGCCTAATAGTTTTCATCTGCATTTTCAAGAAAGGTTCTTCTTAACCATAAATGTATACAACAGGTTCTGCTATCTAAAAACCTTTAAAAATAAGCAAATCCTATAGCTCAAAACTGAGCTAAAATGAGAATTCTATTCAGAGAGCACCCACTGAGTGTCTTGGTGGTTTTGCCTCAAAGGTTTTGTAGGGTTAAAGGGAAACCCGCCCCTCACCACACCATCCTACAATGAGTATCTTTTCCCGCTTCAGGCTTTTTCAAGTATTTCCCAATTTATAGACTCTTAATACATGTTCTTCGTATTTGGCAAAACATAGGACACGCCTGCCCCTGCCCCAGCTCGCGCTGAGAAGTCCCTTGGTGACTTTTTTCTTCACAGGAACCATCGAAATTAATAAACCTAGAGAGCCTGCCCACTGCTTGCTTCAAGTAATCATCACAGAAATCCTTTGGGCTTCAAGTTGCAAATCCTTACAACATTCTAAAACAACGTCATTATTAAAAGAAAACTATTTCTTTATTTCATTCCTAACAAATTGTGTAGAATTATAGCCTAATTTCACTGCTAAAGAATAAGCTTGCAGCAGCAATTCAGTCTTTAAAATTTCCACACCACCAGGCCAAGTGGCTATAAATCATAGCTGGTAGGGGCTGGTTGAGACAGCTTCTGGGGAGGCGTTCTCCAACTGATACTATTTCAATTAATTAACATTGGAAACATTATCCACAACATTCTTGCTTTTAATAGCCCTAATTGGATACACGTAAGTCTCATGTATTAACAGCTCAGTGAAATTCAATCATTTGTGGACAATTCAGACTTAAAACTACATAAACTAGTAATGTTACAATATCCTTAGCTTACCAAGCATTCTCCCACAAAAACGTGTCAAAATAAATACTGCTTTGGCTTCCCCTCTTTAGCAGGTGTGCCCAAGTCGGTTTATAGCAACTGCAATTAATTATCTAATTCTCCCTGGACCAATGCCCTGTGCTTGCAGTCATCGGTTTCCTCGCTGTTGTTTTAATAATATGATTAATTTGATCCATCCTTCCAAAAAACAAGGCTCATAGAAAACAGGTAATTTAAACTGGGCTTCCAGTAGTTCCAGACATCTGGCCGCTATGGTTGGAATCAGGAATCATCAGCGTCACCCCTGAAGGAAAGTTCCTCGAATGTTCCTAGAACTGCTCCCAAACTTTCGTTCTAGCGATGCCCCGGCTGGGGCCAGAAGCTGCTTTTAAAGGCAAGGCTTGCCTCGTCTCTGAATAAAACACACGGATCTCCCCATGTGGGGGCACATAATTATATGTCTCTTCTAACCAACACTTCATTTTCAAAGCTGATTGTCAAATACAGAAATCATAAATGTATCATCATTCAAATAAACCCTCAGTTTAAGTATGCCAGTAAACTGAAAAATCTCTAATAACATTACATTTATTAAGAACAAAAATGCTGCTGCATCTATCTCTTATTAAACATAAATGCTTTAAACAGAATGTCCTTCAAAAATCTGCCAGCTCTTGCTTTCTGAAAGGTTTATTGAAACTTATCAAGTTTAAAGATATTTTTTGATCGTACCAAATAAATTATATCTTCATGGGCAAAGAGAAAAAAAAAAGAGAAAAATGAAATCTAAATGTTATTTCATACAATTTTACTAATTAAAAGGAAGTTGTAAAATTCCTGGGAGCCAAATTTTCTAGCCTTTGTGGAAGCATATACAGCATATATGTCTGTCAAATTCACAAAATATTTGTATTTAGTCAGTGTCAGTAATTCCCCAAAAGTGAGGCTGTGGAAAGTGCACATAACCCTGGCTGACCAGCTGCTGAACAGTGGCCAGAAAGCAGGCTTGGAAAAAGCAAAGAAGTAGCGGCTGCCACAGTGGAGGAGGAAAAAAAAAACCCTACAAATAACTCAGCAATTGTCTTGGAGCAGCTAAATCTGGAAGTGTTAATTGGTAAAACAAAAGGCTGTGATTTTCTAGTGGGTTATTTTCAGCTCTGCTGTATCAGGGACCTGTTTCTGACCGCCCGGGGAGCACGGCCTTCCGCTTTGGGGACTGAGCGATGCCTTGCTCTCACGCGTGCCTGCAAGAGGTGTCACTGGCGGACAACAAGGCCAGCTTTGGGACGCTGGTCGCTCTTGGGCACTGTAAGTGATTTGAATAATCCAGGCAGATAATTGGGACAGAGTGCGGGTAATTTACACCAAAGCTGAAGAAGAAGAAACACTGTGGCTTGTGACAGATAACTGTTTCAAAGTCTGGGTTTGGGCCAGACAGGCAGCAAGGGCAAGCTTCCCATTTTGGAAAGCTGTTTTCTGGTGGAAGTAGTGTTTTCTTAACCACCGCACACGCAGAGCATCCTACCTGCTAGAAGAACCCAGCACCTTAGTGCATCCTCCACACAGACATCACCCGACATCTGCAGACCTTGCTGGCATCAGGCCACCAGCACCCCCCTGAAATGTGGATGTTTCTGTAGCAGGGCCTTTTAGAAAAGAAAGTAACAAGTGATGTCTCATCTTCTGTCTCAGGGGAGAAGATGTTGATCCTTAGAAGATGTTTTTGTAACAGTTCTCGTGTGCCTTCTAAATGTTGGTTCTTTGAACGACTACATCTGTTCAGCTGGCACCGTGTAACTGCTCTACCATTTTTCACCCCAGCTGAAGCTATTGGTCTGTGATAACTTGCTGTTGTGGATACACAATAATTTTTAATGAAGTTTTTTCCAGTTCCTACTCCATCCCATCTGACTTTTCTGTTGTTGTGTGTATTCTTATTTCTCATGCAAAGAAACAGGAATCATCATAGTAGCTTGCAGGAAAAGTCATTTGTCTGAGTAAAATCCACTGCTAACATAAATGCCAGCTACTCACTGGGAGAGGAGATGGATACATTAGGAATGCTATAAATTGTCTATTTCTTCTATCTTGACCCAGCATCTCCTGGGAGGTTTCAGTTATATCAGAGCATAAATTCTTGAGGGGCTTGAGTCACAGGTTTCAGCTTGCTCTCATTCATGGTAATGAGAGTCAAGATCCTTTCCTGCATTGTCTTTGATTCACTGTACCAGCCTTGTGCCTGGATTATATGCCTGACCCTCTGGTTTTCCAAGGCTTGCAGTTCCCACCTCCTGAAGATGAGTGGAGGAGGCTTGGAAAAAGTTACTGTCCCAAATGTCACGACAACCTATAAAGACAGACCCAGCTTTGTATTATCCCACCTTCTGGTGATGTAATACAGGGCACAGAGCCAACTGCAGGAGGAATTTTGCTGTGTGAAGTCACAGAGGCATGAAGCAGCTATGTTTCTTTTTTGCTGAGCGCCTGGGAAGTCAGAGATGCTGAACAGAGATGGGGCAAAGCCAGAAGATGGGCTGACGGACACGTCTCCTGGAGCAGAGCTTGTGCTGGAGTCCTGAGCCCACCTGAAGGCTCATAGCTTGAGCAGGGGGAGCACGGGGCTGCAGAGCATCCCCTGGGAGCGACTCTTCCTCGGGGCAGAGAGCGATGCCGAAAGCCAGGAAGGGTGTTTGCTCCATGTGGCATGATGCCTTGCACGGCGGAGCTCCAGCCGCAGCTGGGGCCTCAGGGCACTATGGCAGTTGTCAAATAAAGAGTAGGAATCATCATTTCCATATCATATTCAATGCAATGATTCCTCAGGAAGACTTTGCTGTGACGCGAGGAAGAAAAAACCAATGTATCACAGGAGCCCAGGAGGACCCTCTCAGAGAGGTGTGAGTGATGCCCTGGCATTTGTGTCCAGCCACGTTCATCCCCGCCAGTACGGAGCCACTGGAGCACATCTGCGCTCAGGTTCACTGGTGCGCACTCTCCATTTAGATTCGTGTCCAAGGAAATGGGGTTTGACCTCTAACTGCTCCAAAGGGATTTTCTCACATTCTCCCATGGCTCTTACTCATGTTTCTCGTGTTTAGTACGACCACACACTGAAAAAAAGCTCTTTCAGTCACGTAAAACTCCTCCCTCCCCGCTCCCTCTCTCCTCCCAGACTATGCTGGGCCACATATTTGGGTAAACTATGTGGAGGGGTTTTCTGTGTTTGCTGTCTGACATTCTCTGACTACAAAATCATGGGTTAATGAAATGTACTTTCTGAATATGTACACGTGCTGCTGACACAGTTGTTGTTTTGGCCAGCAGCCCTTTTCCCATGACAACATTAGGGAGCTGTCTCTCTGGGAGGTGCCTCCTGAACTTTGTTCGCTACCCCTTTACATGTCAAAAGCAGGAATGTTCACTTCTGGGATGACAGGAACGAGCTCTCCTAAAACACAAGCCAGCGTAGCTGCGCTGAGCTACGATCTGCATGATGACACACTCTTGTGTAATTTAGGGATAGGACAAATACTTCATTGACCTTTACTCTGATATCTGCTTGTTTATCTGCATTAGATAAACAGCCAATGGCTATATCTCACCCTCAGCAAACAGCAAGTTCTGTCAGCACCGCAAATACCATTTGTTGCTTTATTTTATGGGAAGGAAGGAAGATTACCTTTTTATTACTGCTTTCAGGGATGCCTCACTGCAAGGCCTGCTTCTCTCCGCCCTGGATGTTAGGAGCTTTTATACCCTGGGCTGGATTTTGCCCTCTGGCAAAATTCTGCCCCGTACAAGTTCTCGAGCATGTTGCACATTTGATGAGACTGACAGCAGTCAGCTCTAGGCTTAAAGACAGAAACAGCAGATCCTTATCTGAACTTTTATGAACTGGGTGGGGGGGAAGGCACTCTGGTCTGGGTCATAGATGGAGCTTCCAACAAGTTCCAGCTCGGTTTCTATAAGGCTGTCATAGTCCTGGTATAAGAAGAGAGAAAGAGACAGCCCTTGACTAGACCTTTGCAAATTATACCTCCATTACCATCTAAAATGCTAGTATAGCTAGACCTTTGTTTTATTAGTTGCAGGGAGTATAAAGCAGGTTTGTCTTATGCAAGCAGCTTCTCATCCCATCAGCACCAGCCTGGCACGAGAAGGGTGTCTCCTTTTGATTTTCTTGGCTCAGTTAATGTGGTTTATTTCACACTCAGAAGAGCTAGATGCTAGAACTTAGCAGGGGAGAAATTCAATTTCAAGCTTGAACACAGAGTTTGGGATCTGGTTCAGATTTCCAGTTTCCTTTAGCTTGTGCTCAGCACCAGTGACCAGATTACTGGAAGGACCCCTTCTCTCAGTCTTCCCTTATTTATACTTAGGATGAATGTGAGACAGAATCCCAAACGCAAATGTCTCCCAAATTCTGAGACCTGGCTCCAAAATTTTGAGAGCTTTTTTTCTCTAGGAATAAAAAACATCCCTCCAACTTGCATTTTGGAGAAGTTAACACCCAGTTTAGCTTGATCTCTAACCTATCACCCTGCCTTGATAGGGTTTAATTTCTCTACTGAGTTCTGTGCAGTCTTTTTTCTGATCAGCACTTTGTCTGCATTTTGCGTCTGAGACAAAGACCACAAAAACCTTACAAGGATATCTTCGTGGACTTCAGGGACAGCTACATTAAGCTACGACATGTTTCCCTGTGCCTTCAATCATGGGTTTTGGCAAAGTTGTGAAGAGATTTGGTTCTGTCTTATTGAAAACAAGAAATCCTGGTTTTTATTTGAGTCACTCTTTGCTTTCTCCTTCCTGTGCTGAAATGTTCAGTAACTTACGGACATCTTCCTAAGCAGTGTTAACATTTGATCCAGAAACCTTTGGTGATCTGCTGATTGATATACAGCCACAGGCTAAAAAACCCCCACTTTCCCTGGACTCGCTCCAATAGCTTTGATCTAGAAACTGAAGAAATTTGCAAATGTTTTGTAATAGGAAGGAGAAAGATATTTTCCAGAACGTTGAGGAGATATTGTCCAAAATGAACTGTTACACACTAAGGTGGAGATGACATATGAAATAGTAAATACACAGCAAGGCTGAATTACTCATGGAGAAAGGAAATTGGCTGCTTACCTTTGGGAATGGAAATCTGAATGAACCTAAGGGTTTAAAATTAAATAAGTTGGATGGTTTCAGTCCTCTCCCTGGGTTGTGATAATGTCAGCATCACGTCTTGATCTCTTTTGGAAACGCCCTTTCTTTCTCTCCTTTTCCTTCTCCCACAGCATATTGTTGCAGTATTGTTGCTGTCAGCTTGTCATTCTGATGGTGTTTGCTGCTTCTCCCAAACTTAAGGTGAGCAGAATTGCAATTGGGCAAGCATATATGGAGTGCTCCTGCTTGGTATTCAGTGGCAAGGACAGATGGCTACCAAGCGGCTGGTGGGCATAGATTTTCAATACCGGTGCAGTCTGCACAGATTTATTTTCACAGTCCAGTCTGTAATCCCTAGGTTTCTTGAGACGCTAAATGCAATTCTGAACGTTTTCCAGTCACACTGCATGCATGTGTGTGCTCGTTGTTTGCTTGCGTGTGCACGTGTGCATGTGCATGCATGCATGCGCATGCGTGTGTAGATGCTTGTGTCGGGGAGCCTCCGGGGTGCCAGGACTTATCTCGTCTTGAAGGGGGGGATCATCACTCTTCTCCTGTCTTCAGAAAACAGGATGGCACTGTGATGAGTTGATAGGGAAGTCCTGGACTGATGTGAGCTTTTTCAACCTCAAAACTGGTATGCAGATTCAAAGAGTACTTGAACTCATCTATATCTATTGTTCTTCTCTCTTTGCCATGGCTTCTATTTTCTCTTCTTCCTGACAACCCAAACAAACAATGTTTCACTCCCTCTCCTCCCACTTCAGCTTGCACAGTAACAGCTCTCTGGATCTAATTGCTAGCTTAGCTTCCTTCCTCTCCTTGTCTCCTTCCTCTCCTCCCAGCTCAATTTCTGGCTTATTTAATCCGCCTACTACCAGATGTTTCCACTGTGCAAAAGGAACTTCTAGATACCTGCATGGGAGGCCTGTCTCATTGAAGCAGGGAAACCTGTTTGTTGAGGCAAAGGTATTAACTACACCTACATACGCAGCCATATGATTTCAAGCACGGGTATCTGCAAATCACCATTCTGGAAGTTAGGTCTTCATTTTGGTTCTGCTTTCTCTGACAATCTGCTGTCAAAAAGACAGCAGAGAATGACAGCATCAGACAAGTTTATTTCTTGCAGAAATCCATGAAAGCTGTACAGAGGGCACAAGCAACCCTAGCACGGAGGGATGGGAAGGGCAGTTGCATCTATTTCACCTGGAAATTCCACATCTGGCAGGATAATCCAGATTTCTGGGTACTGGAGATGAACAGAATGACCCAAAGCAGCTACAACGTGTCAGGATTTGTCCCATAATAGAGGCTGAATGTCAAGAAGGATTAACTATTTAGGTAGATAATGAAAACTGTTATGTTTGATAGGGTAATGGGAAATATAAATCACTGTGCTACATGACCTAAGGCAGCTACTAACAGACTAGAGTTTGGAAAAGACTTTCCCCATGGGCAGATGGGCAGATTATTCTTTGGTTTTCCATGGCAGAAATTCTCGTCTCTAGCGCTGAAACATTTGCTACTGGAGGATGTTGTTCCCTGACATTTTAAGCTGGCCTGAGATGGGGCTGCAACAGGCTGCCACCTTCCACCCTTCCTACTCTTCCATGCAGGAGTCTCCGTCAAACTGAGAATGAGGGAGTTTTGTCCATGGGGACCCTCTGAAGGGTGAGTGGTGACTGGAGAAGGCAACTCCCCAGGGGCCGAGGCTGTTCCTGGCACCCGTTCTGGGAAGCATGTAAGCACCTCCATAACTTAGGGCAGATTTTAAACTCCTCTCTATTCAGCACTGGGATGCTGCTTTGCCCTTGATCCACACCTCCAGACTGTTGACAAAACTTTCAAGCCTGTTTATATATACTTTGAGCCTGGGCTAGTTGCCTAGGTGGGGCTGCTAGGTCTGGACCAGAGCCTGGGTTTTGTTTTAATTAGGTCCTTAATCTGCCCGCTCTGCTGCATGCCGTGCAGTTCCCCAGTGCCATCTCATGGCTCCTCCAGATTTTATTTATCGACGCTTGTCCCATTTCACTTTGGATTCCCCACCTGTGCCCTACAAGCCCCCTACCGCTTACCTACAGCCGGCTGGCGCTGGGGCACGGCTGCAGTCCCCAGGGCCCAGGGAGCGAGCCGACCAGCGTCAGGAGTCGTCCCCGCCGAGTGCTCACAGGTGCCAGAGGAGCACTTCAAGCCTCGGTGCACTCCTTGTGCAACATGTTTGCAGGCTCTGTAGGTGCCGGGCTGTCTCAGAGGGGGTGGAAGAGGGGGATCAAGCAGGTGACTAATCAAGGTGAAGAGAGAATTATGCCTCCTGAAGTGAGCATAAAGTGACGCTGAACCTAGTGTTAAAAGCATGAAGTTAAACACACACTTATGCATTTTGCTGAACTGGGCACCTTATCGTATCCAAATAGGGGCTGATTCTGCAACCACTGTGTGTGTGAATAACACATATACGTATATGTATAAGACGAGCAGATACAGACCGACTGGGGGGGTGGCAGGAGAGGATGCTGAGGAAGCTCTAGCCCTTTCCACAGGCCCACTTAATTCAGCCCGTGCATGCACACTCAAACACTGCAACAGGTAGCGCACAACTGTGTAGCCTTCTCCATCCTCAGGCCAGGTCCGGCCAGTGTCAGCGGACTTCCCTCGTGCAGGGGAACCACTTAGGTGTCTCACTCGCACTTTTTTGGGTGCCATGGCATACCAAATCTAAGTACTAGGACTTCCACTTCATCTGCATTAAAACAGGACAAAACTGGTACAAACAAGAAAAAAAAAATCTGAGAGTTTATTGCACCACCCAGAGAAGATAATGGAGAAAATGTTCCCTTCTGTCCTGGTTTATACCTTTCCTTCCCTCTCCGATCACCTTGAAGTGGCACTAGAGTGATTGTGTTGTGAGCTGACTCTGAAAGCTAAACAGGCTGAAAGCTGACTGTCCAAAAAGCGAGAAGTGGTTTGTTTTCAGGCAGGATCATGTGTGAAGAGGGCACCTCAGGCCAGTCCCTAGGTCCTCCTGCAAGGGGAACCTCAGCTCTGACTTTGCTGGTAGGGCTGATGATCCCGTTGCTGCAGTCTGGATGGACCCAGCTCACATTGGAGGCAGATCCTCAAGCTCTGCTCTTCCTAAGGAGTTTGGCTGCTTTGTGCTGAAGTTTTTAGCCAGCAATAGAGACACAAAGAGTCTCAATCCTGCTCTTCAACCTGTAATGTAAACACTGCTAAACATGAGTCAGGTAAAAAAAAAAAAAAGTTCTTTTGCAGAAGAGCCGGATAACCAAAGTATTATATACAGAAGCATTCCTATTGACTACAAAAACACAGCACCCATTTTAGCTGTCTGCTATATATTGAAACCAATAATCTTGCCAGAAGTTGCTCATGGGTTGTCTCCCTGATATGGAAGAGAGAAACATCAGTTCTTGCTCAGAAGCAGCAGAAAATAAAGTAGTAAAGCGAGCCCCACTGCAGGGTGTGAAAATGGAGCCTGGAGCCTCTGACCCATCAGGAGCGGAGCAGCTCTCTCCGCCTGCCTGCAGCTGCCTGGCTGAGTGGGCCTGAAGGGTGTTTCTGCCCTCCTGCCCTTCCTCGAGGGCAATCCAGCTGCGGGGGGCAGCTCTCCTTTGGAGTCACAGCCTCGGCACGCCGGGAGCGTCCATCTGTGTTCAGCTTTTCCCCGAAGCCTTTCTGCGGAGTCAGAAAGAAGGATACTCTGGTGCCTCACACCTTCTCAAGAGATGGCAATGTATCCAGCGCAACACAGATACCAATATGAAACAGCAAATACCAGTATCTAGCTTTATAGCTCATTTTTGCTGGATGCCTAACCTGCAAAGGGAGAGTGCATGCTGGCTCTGTGTTTTTAAAGCGGTATGGGCATTATTAATGATTTTCAATTAAAAAATAACAACAATAATGTGGGCAACAATGCCTCTGGGAGCGAGGCTGCTGTGCCATATGCTGCCAGGCAAACACCAGGGGAATCTCTACCAAGGGCACTGGGCGGCTGGCCTGGACTGTGCCTCCTTGCTAAGCTGTGAGGTGGCAGTGTTTCAAAATTCAGCTGCAGCACTAGGGCTGCTTAAGCTTTCCACTGTCATCCTCCTACAGGGGAAAGATCATCGGTAATACTCTTCTGTAAAGGGTCATTTGCCTCCTGTTTCTTCTTAGGGTTTATTTAATAAACCCCTTCATGGGGACATGAAAATTTACAAGAGCTGATTCTGAGTCTCTGTTTGAAATGCTGCTGTCTTGTTTGGAAGTAAGACACTGGCGCATGAAAATTTTTGGTACAATTTAAGGTGTAAGTTTATACCAGTCTAGTAATATAAGCTAATTTAATGTGAGAAGGCCTCTCCTGTTTTATCTTATGTCAAATTTGGAGGTACTTAAGCTAAGCTAAATAAAGCCACTCTTACGCTGTTATGATTGCTCAGTTGGAAGGCTCTAGGACTATAAAGCATTGATATAATGGGCAACATGTCTTATGATGATGATTTTCTCATATCTGCCCACAACCACATTCACAGAGAGATGCTGTAACACATTTCTCTCCAGCATCACCCGATGTGCCCTGTGAGATAGCACTGTGTCGGGCGTCACGGTGGGGGATATATCAGACAACTCTGCTGCAAAGGGACGTGGCTCTGGGTTGTCCCTATGGAGCGTGCTGGCTTGTAGCATGATTTGCAGGACGGCCCTTGCAATTGCAAGGCAGCACCTCTCTCTCTCTCCCCCTTCGTGACTGTACAGGAGAGAGATCAGGGTTGGCAGATCACCTCAGCACAGCCTGACACACGAAGCCCTGCAGCGGGAGACGGGCTGTGTCGTGGGGGCTGTGAACGCGTGAGCCGCATCCCCAGCCCCAGGGAGGTGCGAGGCTGGAGTCCACGGCATGGACTTTGGCTGCTGGAACTCGAGTCTGTGCTCAGGGTCCAAAATCCATCACACTGTGCTACAGGGGCATGCCAGAGCAATACATATGACACAGCATGAAATGAGCAGGAGCCTTAGGTGCTGCAGAACTGGCCCCCACGTGCATGTGATCCTTCATTTTAAAGACCCCAGCATCAGGGATATTTTCCCAAGTAACTTTTATTAAAGTAGAAATCGCCAGGTGAGAGGGTCAGAAGATTTTCTGAGTCTGGAGAAATTCTTTGCTGGGTAACTTTAAAAGAAGGAGTTACATAAAGTCAGGATACTTTAAGATCTCTTCTACAAAGGTCTAGGATCACAAATTTGAATCAACTCTTGGTGTCTGAGAAGGCTGCTTGGCTTGTAAATCAGTCTCTGTTTACAACTGCTGGTGACAGATCCCACGCTATTAAAGATGATGTCATTTCGTAGTGAAGTATCTGTTTTTCCCATGGCAAAGATGGATCTGCCACCCCAGATCAGACTCTTGGCTCATCACATCTTGTTTTCTGCCTCCAGGGATGGACAGTGGATGGTGCTGTAAAAAACAGCAGTTGTCTTCACTCACTTATACTTCTTTAAAATTCATATATCCCATGAAACGATGCTACCTGCTTGTCTCATCACCTGCACATGCTCAACTAATGCCCTAATCCATTAGATTTGACTACACTTTTAGTGTCTTGCATCATGTCAGATCTTGATGACAGTACAAAACATACTGAATCTGTATTTATTCCCCCAGAGCTGTACCACCGAAGATTTAAGTGCCTGATTCCCTGTCATTCTTCAGTGCATATGCAGGGCTCTCCAGGAAATTGCAGCTAGTAGTTTTTATTAGAAGCCTTTACAAAAATCACTTCTGGCCTGATCAGCAAGTGTTTTCTAATAAGCATGTTCAAGAATGGGTGAAAGAAAGAATAGCCACACTTGATTTAGTCGATTGTCAATCCCAGCATATTTCGTTCACTCAAAGGAAGCATGCTATTAATGCACGCACACACGCTGTTTATCTATCTATCTATCTATCTGCCTGCCTACCTACCTACCTACCTACCTGAAAACAGAAGCAGGCACACATGAATAAAGTAAACATACATATTCTGCCCATCAGCTCTATCCATCTGAGTGGTCTGAGGCTGGAGGTCTGGGTCAGGTCCCGCAGCGTGCCAGCAGCACGCACCCCGCACCTCCATGCCTGCCTTCCCCCCACTGCTGGGAAGGGCAATGTGGGGCCGCTGGGGAGACTGCGGTTCCTGAAATCCTAGAGTGCTGCTAGATGTTAGGCCGAGCAGCTACAATTTTTGCATACCAAAAATCACCCTTGGAGGATCAAAGGGAAAAGATATTTTTCACTTCTTGGCCTACAGAGTTTAGAGACATTGCTGTTGCACCCACATGCAATCACTGCAAATGGCTGCCTCTGAACAGGCAGTGAAACGCCTAGTTTGTGAGGTGCCTTGATTGATATTTTAAAGTGTCCAGGAATAAAAGCCACAATGGGTCAAAACCTAACTTCAGAGTCAGGCCAAACGCATGGGAGTTGGGAGCTGATCCTTCAGTGAAGGATTTACAGTACAGTGTTCTGGCGCTGGAAATGGCCCTTAAATATTTGTAGCCACTGTAAGGTCTCTTTCCACTGCCAGACTGGTATAAAGAGGTTTTGGTGTAAATGAGAATTTGGCCCCTGGGAGTTCTGCCTGGGTAAAATCATTTGGATTCGGCTATGTGTTACTATAAATCTAGGCTTACTGTTGTCCCTCCCTGTATTGAAAACTGATGTTCTAGCTGGTTCTAGCCCTGACTAGCCACTACCCCCGTCACAAAGGGACTTGCAACTAGTGCTGCACATAAAAGACACATGGAATACCTTAGATAACTTTGAAAGAAAGCCCTTTGCTCCAGCAAAGGAGCTGGGTGTTGGTATTTACAGCAGAGAAAACCCAGACCGCAACAAATTGGCAAACAATATGCAAATAAAAGAATAAGCAAATTGGAAAAAGGGAAGTGGAAGTGGCACTCAAAGGCAAAATCCTTTCAACAAGACAGCTGAAATGAACGCTCAGTGTCTTCTGGATGTAGCCAGCTGATAAAAATATTCACTGCTGAGAAATGTCATTACTCTGAAAAAGAAATAAAGATTAATACTCAGAAATGAGGAAAAGGCTGGAAGTCCCTGGTGACTGAAAGATGAAGAACAGCATCGTTTAGGCTTTGCTCGTTGTTGTTGCTAACTCTCCAGGGAGACCGGGGCTGTGCGCTTTGTAAGCTTTATTGGGACTGCATTGGCATTAATCATGGGCCTGAAGGCAACATGGCATGTTGTTTGGCAGACGATGCTATGTGATATAATGGAAAGGAAGCACTTTTTTTTTTTTTTTTTTTTTCCTTTTAATAATGGTCACTGCACATAGACTTGTTTGTGATCTCACACTGGTTTTATACAGCGATTTCACTGATTTATGCTGGCATGTAAAGGAAAGCAAAGCCAAGAGTTTAGTGTGGATACATATCCAATCAGTCATCGTTCATCTGAAAGCACTCTGTGAATTGCATTTGGACAATACTAACGATTTTACTAATTGCAAAACTGAAAAATGGAGAAGAAAACAAAATGGAAAAAAATCATTTTCCTAGATGCCTAGAGAAGAGAAACTTGCTTGTGCCACAGGAAAACAGGGCTTTATTCATCGTTTCCTGTGTTCATGCTTTATAGTATTGGTTTACACCATTATGAAAGGAGATTTGGATTCAAGAGGTCTTACAAAAAAGGAGGCATAATCTAAGTGCTCATGTGAATAGTTTGCTTAGAGTTATGGATCTACCCAAGGTATGGCTTAGGATATGGATGTCCCAGGTCGTTCCCAAGAGGCAGTTTGAAGGCAGCCATCCCATTTATCCCATTTTCCTGGAAAAGAGAGTTTAGCCAGGCAGATGTGGGCTGCATTGGGCCCCTTGTCCTCAGTGCCAGAGAGAAGTCCTTGATCTATTTGTTTACTAATCTGGATACAGCGCTGCTGACCATAATTTAGGGAAATAGCACTATCTAAATGGGAGTCACTGAGTTACTTCTGGTGCCGCACTATTGATGGCTTTGCAGAATAAGCTGAGCAGCTCAGGGATAATGCAGGACAAGACTATATTTCAGTGCTGTAGAGGTAGGATGCTGTGGTACAAGCCCAAAGATGGGAGCATCCTAATTATCCTGAAAATTTAGATTATTTAAGGCTCATTAACACTAACTGAGCAATTCACTGGTATCATTTTTTTATGGATGACAGTCATTGGCATCAGCCAGCAGTTCAACAGGTAACAGCTAAAGGGTAAATGATATTACTACAAGTCCTGCTCCCAAACTGTGAAGTCCAATGGCTGGAGTTGGACTCCACTGCCTTTTGCCATTGCTGGCCGTCCACCAGCAGCAGGTAATGATGTGTCTCAGCATACCTCACTCTGGGGAGGAGGCTAAGCCCACTGTGGCTGCATTATATGCAGGCTTCTGAATTTTACAGGTATTCCTGTCCTTGATAGTGGACATATTTCTAGCTCACAAGGCAAAGTTCTGCCGGTGCTGGGAAGGGAGAGAGCACAGTCCTCTGCCGTTAGGTACGGTGTCTAACTGCCTTAATACATTGGAAACAATCTTCTTCTGAGCAGTGGGGTATGATGCATCATACCACCAAGGAAAGAAAATTAAAGGTTCTTGATGATTAGCCAGGGAAGGTGTCACTGAGCCCTGCCCAGAGCACCAGGAGACAGGGCTGGGCCCATTTTCATTGTCCCTGAGGATAACATAATCCCCTTGACATGAAAGACCTAAGCGGAGAGCAAGTTTTGTGCTGGAATGGTGCAGACCAGTGTGTCAGCATCCCCATTTTTCAGCATCCCCAAACTTTCAGTGCATCAGGAGCCATGGTTGCTGTACACCAGAGTCGGTTTTGTTGTACTAAGCCTGCTCCCAGCATACAAAAACATCTTTTCATTTTATGTACCAGCACTGTTGTGCTTCTTTCCAGCACCTCTCTTCCACACAAAATTAATGCTGCATGAAAGTAAGATAATAAAAATGTGAAGTCTAGAGTCCCTCTGGTCCTACAGTATGACCAAAGAAAACTTTGCTGCTGCACTGAGAGGGGTGTTTCTGTCATGTTTTAGGGAGCCTTTAAGGAGTTAAAAGGCACATAGTGGTGACATCTTTCATGTCGCTCCATCAGACGCCTTGGTTACCAAGAGTTCAATAGTGCAGGACTTTTAAAAAGATGGCAATCACAGTGTTAGTGTCGGACGCCTGGGAGGAGTTTGGGCTCCTTGGCATTTTGTCCTTGCCTGTTGCTCTGCCAGGCTTGGCACTCCTCTTTCAGCCTTCTCTCTCCTGGGGAGGACCATCCCCGGACACGGCTGCCAGAACGGCCAGCTGGGAGGCAGCAGCAGGAGCAACACCAGAGCAGCAAGGGGGAGAACCAGGCTGTCACAGGCCAGCACCAGGGAAATCTCAGCAGGTTGAAGGGGAGGCACAGGAGACAAAACCTCAGATTGTGCCTAGATGTTTGATGGGATGATGGAGTCACCTTTTCAACAAATTCAAATAGCTTTGCTCTTCTGAACCAGAGTGACTGTGATGTACAGATTAGAGCTCTGTCAGTTGCTTCACGCAGACAAAAAGGTGTGTGTATATAGCTTCAGCCTTCCCAGATGAAGGCATTTGTTGGGTTTTACTTGATTTGTTGTGTGTGTTTATTTGGTTTTGGGGGGCTTTCTTTGATCTTTTGGGCCATATATTAAAGATTTCCCCCATAAAACACAAGAACTGCAAACTTCGTCCTTGCAAGAAATGAAAGCCCTGATCCTGATACTCACAGGACTCCAAGTGAAAGGGCTTTAAGGGGAAAAAAGAATATTATAAGATTCAGAATTAAATTATGAGCACTGAAAACATTGGAACTGACATCTTTCTCTAGCTCAGTAAATAAGAAACCTCTGCTTGTCTCATCCAAGTGGTATCAGTAAATAGCTGGGAGTCATGAACACTACAGCCTCCTCCTGTGAGTCAGAACACCTATCTGCTAGGCACTTCTCAGCAACATTTGCCTTCTAAACTCTTTCCAAGGAAGCTATTAGCATTGATCTCAACGTACCTTCCAGTACACAGTGGTGATGCTTTATCTCTAATAGAATTTTATTGTTTGCCTCTTTGCTCACACAGCTTTTCTGCTTTATACACATTTGTCCTAACAGCAAGCTGCAGATGCAACAGAGGGCAGCAGTCAGAAGTTACTCATATATTGCCTTCCTCTTTTCCAGCACTCTCTGGATTTATACTAAGCTGAATGAAACGTAATTTTCTTAATAAATAAATCACTCGGTGCAAGATATGTGGGGAGCAGGAACAAAGGGAGAAAAAGCCCTGTCTGCAAACTTCAGACCATGCTGGCCTAGCATCTTTCATCATTGCAGAATCATACAGCAACTTCTCAACCCTTTATACGCATGCAGGCTTCTGTTCGTGGTTGCAAAGAAAATCCTTTCAAGTGCAAACAGCACATAAACTCCTCGCTGTCTAAGAATATCTCTCAGAGGTGCAAACTGTCTCTATGCTTACTGCCAGGCTATTAGCTCTGAATCTTAGCACTGACCCATAGCCAGAAGTATGGACATCTCTAATAAGCGCATGCTAGTTGGTCTCCAAGCTCTTTTCAAACAAAACCAAGCAAAAAGTGGCACATCTATTGGACCCGATACATCCATAGGCCCCGACTGAGGAAAAAAGTGCATGTCTGTGCATGTACTTTCCCAGCTGTGCATTTGTTTTTAGAAGTGCTGAGCATCCATAGGGCAGGGAGGCTTCCCTCCAGGGTATAGCAAAGGGAGGTTGCTCAGAGGGCTTTTGCCTCCACATGAGCGCCAGCCGAGTGCAGCGCACGCTGCAGGCCAGGAGAGAGGGAGCCGCTGTGCCACGGCACGCTGCCCTGCCAGTGTCACTGTCACCCTCCCAAGCAGGTTCTCAGCACCCCCAGGCCTCCTGGCTGCTCAGTGGGTGTGAGTGGCCCTCGCTGGTAAAGTGGTGCACAGGCATCATTTCAGAACAGGGCTTTCCCAGAGCCGCTTTTGGCATTTCCACAGTGTAACTTTCACCATGTGCAGCGGTCAAGCCTGAGAGCATGATTTTGGGAAGAGGATCAATAAGGTCTAAAAGGCAAGAAAACAAAACCCTTAGGAGAGCTGATGGTCATTCTGCTGATGTGCAATTTCATCAGCCAGTGACAGCAAAATATTGCTCCATGTCACAGCAGGCTTGGAGAAAGTTATGTTCTTACTGCCCCACAGAAAGCAATAATAATATTCCTGATCCTTTTCCTCCAAACAGACCCTGTGTGAACCTGATCTAAAACCTGATGCACTGGGACCAGCTGCCTTTTGGGCTAGACCGAAAACTGCATTCTGCCTTTCTGTGTGCCTCAAACTCTCCTGCTGCTGGTTGTTGAAAATGAAGGTGAGCCCGGTGTTTCTGGGGCTTTCTCACAGGCTCTGCACTCATGTCCTAGGTGTTGCTGTGTCCAGACTTCCCATGCTGTTGTTTTAGAGGTTTCCACTTGCCCCTGGTGGGTTCAACAATCTTCTTCTTATCAACTCATCGAGTGTTTGGGATTTCTGATGAAAGAGGGAGCAGCCGTGTCAGTTACTATTATTAGAGTGACATTTTTACATTTACTGACATTTCCTTCAGTTTGCCAGCATCCCAGAGCCAAGTCAAACAGCCCCACCTCCTCTTGCCATTCTTGCTGCTGACAGCTCTCCCTGGTTCACCTTGTGGTCATACATTTCCAGGCAGTGCTGTGCTTCAGTTGCGTGGGACAGTCATGCCGTGAGTCCCTGTTAGAGGAGCCAGCCAGCCAGCTCCTCCATCCCAAGCCCAGGCTGTTCTGCCTTCGCGCTCCTCTTTCGCATTACGACTGCGTCCGGCTACGGTTAGACTTTACCCCTGCAGCGGGAGGAGCAGCCAGAGGGTATTTGCACCATCACAGCCAGCCTTCTCAAAACATGCCTCCCTTATCACGCAGCTGGAGGGCGCAGGGTCCCTGGGTGGGATAGTTCAGCAAAGCTGACCTGCGAGACACTTTAACGACGTCTGCTTCTCCTTCTCTGCAACATCTGAGACACCAACCCTTTCTCCCATCACAGGGGTGGAAAACCTGCCAGGCTCCACCAGCCGCTTGTCACAGTCTATGCAGCACAACCTGGGTATTTGCACCCTGGCTTCCAGTGACCCAGCTGGGTAAATCTGGTCTGACTGGAAGATGCACTTCTGTTGGCAGCCTGTGATGAAATGGTTTCATAACCTCACCAAAATGTGCTTGCTGCACAGAGGGAGAACTCCCAAATGTCCCAGGTCTGCAGCCCCCAGCTTCCTTCGCCATCATCTGCTCTCATGTTTTTCTTTTCTCGCTATAAATGAGAGTGTAGCCTTTGAAGCTGAATGTAAAAGAATTATTTTCTATTGGATCCTATAGGACTTCTGTAGGAGGAACAATAAGGAAATGTACAAAATGTGCTATATCACTTTGATTTATGTTGAAAACACATGTTTTAGTTACAGCTACAGGAACTATAAAAGACAGTCTGAAATACTCTCAAGGCGTCCTTTCTTTCATAAGAAGAAGTGTTTCACAACAAAAATAAAATACATGTATTTGCTTGTATTTCATGCGCATTTTCTAGAGAAGGGAGGAAGGTAGCATAAAAGACATTGTGCAAGAGAAAGCAAATGTATGCATCTGGTTGTTGTCCAGAATTGTGTTTTGTGCCAAATGGAAGGTTATTTTCTCCAAGGCAATACTTTTTAAAATTAAAAATACTGTACTGTAAGAAACTGTAAAAAAATTACAGTCCATATTTGCTTAATTAGCTTCTTTTACTTTTCCCTGTCCTTAAACTATTACTTGAGTCCTTATGGAAAAGTCCTACACAACTGTTAAAAAATCTGTAGGAACCATTAGAAGTGACTCTAATGTTAATAGGTAATACAGAGAGAGATGCATTTAGTATCTTGTAAACCATGCTGTCTTCTACCCTGTTACAGAAAGGCACACCTGCAATGAGCATTTAACCCCCACTGAAGCTCACAGAAATGCCTGAGGACTGATGGCAGATTGCTGATCACGACTCAGGAGACCTGTTCTTCCTCTAGGTCTTTTTCTCTAGGTTTTCACCAAGTCCTCATTGTCAGGCTTAAATTCGACTCAGCTGGACTATGGACAGGTTATCTGCAAAAGAAAACAAATCTTTCAGTAATGTTATTGTACAGCCATTACATAAGCAGGATAGATGGACATGGCTGGAGGAGCTGAGCTAAGGGCAAAGTGCAGAAATGGATGATGGATAAGGAGAACATGAGGCAGCAAGCTAACACGCAAGAGCGAAATGAGGAGTCCAGGAGAACAGTGCTGCCTTGGGCACCTGAGTGCATTTGCCCGCAGAGGGAAACCAACTCCATGCTGGTAATGTAGTGCAGTGATTTTCTTGCAGAGCTAGTGACCCTGTCACGCTAGAAATGGTGCTGAGATGAGGCAGGAGCTATTGACTGATAGTCTCTGTGAATACTGTGCCAGGACCAGGGGTGGGTGCAGCAGCCACAGCGTAGTTAGGGAAAGGGGGCTGTGCCGTTGTAGCGCTGCCCCTGTAACAAGAGGTCCAGAGCATGCATTGTATGCAGGGTGGGATGAATGTGGGGCAAGGGAGAAAATGCAGTCCCTGCAAAACCACACTGGGACATGCTGTAAAGAGAGGATCATACAGAGCCATATGGACCTCATATATGTCAAGATGAAGGAGTGGGGCACCGTTGAGCTTTGCACTGTGAGCAGTGAAATGCAGCTCGCCTCGCGCCTTCCCATATTCAGCAGGGAGGACCTCCAGTGCGGGGAGCTCTGCGGCAGGGCAAGGCCACGTTGTCATGGGCACTCCTTCTCTGCCTTCGTTTCTCCTTCCCTGAAAGAGATGCAAGAGAGGAAATAAAATGGTGAATGCGAGGGAAGCTACTTAGCTGGCAGGAAAACTTGGCCCTTTGGCACAACAAAGATGGAGGTCAGCATTACCGGAGCACAAACACACAGCCAAGTCATTACCGGCCTTTGGCGATATGGTGGTGTGAGCTTCAGATGGGGGTGAGGCAGCCCCATGGGCAAGCCAGGACAAGGGCTTTTCTGTCGGAACTTGCAGGAGGCAAGGCTACAGCTGCTGGGGCCCGGGGCGCAGCAGTAATCCAGATTCTAGGTGGCAAAGGCCTGGAGGAAAATCTTGGAATGAGAGCGGAGAGGAAAGGTTAGATCCTTAAAACGGTCTGGAAAACAGGCAGGTGTGCTAGCGCGAGGGCTGAGCCCCAGCCGGCCCCGGGGTTTGGGTCTGGCGGCAGCGCGGGCTCTGCTGCTTGCGGGAGGGATGTGGAAGGATGGAGAGGGGAGGTGGTGAGGAGGAGGTTCAGGGGTCCAGCGGTGGCCAGGCTGGGTGTCAGCCGGTATCAGCAAGGAGATGTCAGATGTCAATGCGAAACTAAGCTACTGGAGGGCCAAGTAAATTTACATTTGGCTAAAATTTAGGGTGGCAGCTTTGCAGCTCCAGGAGCGCAACCAGAAAGCAAAGGGTCCAGGCAGGCTCCCTCTGACTTCACTGGCAACCACGGGTTTACTTCAAAAGAGGAGGAAGCGGAGTGCTCAGCTGAAGAAAGACAGACGTGTTGGGTGGTGCTGGAGGAGGGCCTCTCGCCCTCCCTGCCGCTACCCGCTCCCGCCCCGGAGCTGGAGTTGGAGCTGCTCCTGGCTGAGTCGGTGCAAGGTGCTCGCTGGTGTCAGGCACTGGGAGTCACTGCTTGGCGCATCACTTCAGCCTACGGGGAAGGAGGGGGCAGCAGGGGAGCAAGAGCAAACACGGCTTGAATATTAAGTCAGAGCAACGAACGTGCATTTGCTCTTAATCACAAACCCTAGAGCCCCCTCTAAGGCTTTCACTTGAGAAAACCACAAAAAAAGGGACAGGGAAATTTGTATGGCTGCAATTTTACCTTGGGATTTGCCGCCATTAACTGGGGTGCAGGCGGGTAGTCCACCTGCTGCCTGCCACAGGGCAGGCAGAGGATGTGGCTGTGCCACGACTGTGGCATTTTGATGGGGCAGCACAGCATCTTTTCTCACCCACTTACAGGGTCTAGTCACTAAACATCTGGCTTTTCTGCCCAACTGGCAGAAAAGGCTTTGAACGCCCATTGCTTCTGTCTAAAGAGACAGTATTGCTCTTTCTATCTTTAATCTCAGGAAGAAAGGAAACAATTACATGGTCCGAAGTCTTAAATAATAGCCCGTAACTCAGATGGCCTTCTCAGTGGCCGCAGCTAGTGTCACAGCCCTCTAGAAATACCCTCAAAACACCTCTTATACACCACCAGTCCACTTAGATGAGAAACAAGGCACCCATTTAATTTTTACATCTCTCTATATAATATTATTTCTTGCATATTTTAAATCAAAGAGCACACAGAAGTCTCAGCTGGTTTCTTCAAAAGGCAACAACACAAAGTAAAAGCCAGAAGAAACCCTTGCCAAGATGCTCTGGTATTAGGAAAAGTTCACACCCACCACAGCAACCCCTTCAAGAGTAAGAGGCAGGAGAGCACCCTTCGCTCAAGGGGCTGTAGCAGGGGTTAAAAAGAAGGGAATCAATGCACCGAGTTATAAATGGGCTTAGTAGAGGAGCTGTTGAGATCACACAGGTGAGCCAGTCACAGTAAACTCACTGTTGCAAAAAGGGACTGTCTGCAGAGCAGGACCTTCATCAGAGGTAATTCATTAATTGGTGCCTGCAGGCGGCTGGTACTCTGCGTGCCTTCCACCGTGTGCTAGTCTGCTCGCTGAGCAGGGATCTGCTCTTTCACATGCCGACACTACTCATGGAGCAACGGAAGAAATTTTTGCTCTTTAGTGGTGCCTATTCTGTCCCTTGCAACCTGATTGCTTTCTGCAGTGATTATATTGCAGCCCTTTGTACTCTTTTGAGCACTGTAATAATTTAGAGCCATGGTTAGCTCTGGTACCTTGGCCAGGAAATGTTGGATTTTTCCTAATTCAAATTGTACAAATCTTCAAGCCTCCATTTTGCTGTTTGTACATGTGACATCTTTAGTACAGAGGTGCATGCATAAGGAATACATATGTGTACATATGCATCTCTGTGTTCAAACAACCAGCACTTGTATAACGACCATAAGCAACCACTTAATCTAATGCTGCAAGCTTTCTTTCTGTCTTTCTGTTTCTGTATTAGTGTTCTTTGTGTATGCGGCATCTTTGCTGTCAGCCTTCAAAGCCAGGGAATGGTGTCTCCTCCTATCTGCAAAAAAGCACCTACCATGTTTTAGAACCCTGTGCCAATAAATAAATCAAATAACAGCTTGCATCAGAGATCTGGGACTCCACAATTGTTTTTTTTCTTCAAGTGAATGATGTGATGGAGAAAGCTGCTGAGCTCGCAGCTGCAAAGATTGAAGTCCTTTATTTACCCACTGAACAGATAAAACAAGGGTGACAGCAGAGCAAACTTCCCCGCGTTGCCCCATGCGGACTAGGGCAAACCCCCTCCAGCGACAATTCAATCTGCCAGCTCCGTCTTTGGTATCGTGCCAGCTGCCACAGCGGCTTTTTGAGACAGCAGCTTCTTATCACCAAAACTGGCCACGAAAGAGTCTCTCTCCCAAAGGTCAACAAACAGATGTGCGTAAAAAGGAAACCTACAAATGTTTGAGTAGTTCCTGATGTTTAATGGTACCCAAGGGTTGCACCGTTGGTGTCAAGCACATGTTCCTTTTCCTATCGCAGCACAGGGGGACCAACTATGCTAGGGCCATGTGCAGCACCCTGACTGACTGAAAGAGGGCAACACGATTAATGTCAGACCGTGCTTAATGAACACATTGACCTGGATGCAACCACCAGCTCAGTAGGTCCTGCCGTCACTGTGGCTGTAGCCCGGAGACATCACTTGTGTGGACTGCTTGCGTCCTCCATGTCTTCCCGAGGCGCCTGCGCCCAGCCAGGTCACGGGCAGGACACGGGGCTGGTTGTCCCTCTGGCCTGGCCCAGGGCGTCTCTGCCCCGCGGGGTGCAAGCTGGTACGTCAAGCCATTTTCATAATCTGCAGAGCAGCTTTTACTCTCTACGCTCAGTTACGCTAGGAGACACCTCCTTTGCCCATAATGCTGTCGGTGAAGTAACCTCGCTAAATCCAACAGATACCTGATCCACCTCTCCAGCTTGGCACAGGGTGTTCTTGTCAAGCTCGGGCAGCGTTACGCCTTAATAGCTGGAAGTAAAATGTACGTTTGAGTGTTTCACTGCACAGGGAGGGACTGCACAGGGAGTTCAGACCTTGTTGCCAGCCAGCAGAGCAATAAAATCAAGGCCAGCAAACAGAAAGAGGGCTGAAATGGGACAAAGTTTTATTGAATAAAAGCATTTTGCCGAGAAAAACGGAATGATTTCAGTGAACTAGATGAAAGGACACGCACATATAACAAAAAAAGAAAATTGTTGGGGAACATTTCTTTCCAGAGGGATGAAATTCTCCTTTTTGCCCTCTGGTGATCAATGGCAAAGCCACAGTGTATTTCGGTGGGAAGAGCAAAGCATGCCTGAAGACCTTCCCGAGAGAAAACAATATCTTTAACAATTTGCAGTGCAGCAGCAGAGAAGGTCACTCACTCTCCGTGCAAGCTGCGGGTAATGTGAGGGTAGGTCAGGTACAGGTCACGGATTTCTGTTCGAACACATCCAGGAGCCCCTGTACCCTGCGAAACTGGTGGTGAATAACAGCCAAAATATTGTACCTGTTATTCCAGCTCATAGATTCCAGTGAGTAAGTGTGCGTATTGTCTTGCTTCCCTGTCAGCTCTACAGTCTGTTCACCCCAAAGCCTGATTTTGTGGGTTCAGGAAATTTCCCACATTTGAGGTGTACTCCAAACTCACCAGCATCAATAGGATTTTGGGGTTGAATTCAGCTTTGAATTAATTAGCTTTCTGTCACACGTTGCTTCTGGTTCTTCTCTTCCCTTCGTTTTAAAATGCCAGAGAAATCAATAACCAAAGCCAAGTTAACAAAAGATTAAAATTTACCATTCTTGCTGGATTTGCAACCCTTCTGAGAAGGCTCATTGCAATTGTACTATATCTCCACTGCATAATAACACATCTCACAGCTGCGTATCGTGCTATCTGACTACGGGACCATATAATGGACTCCGTCTTCTCAGGCTTAACAAATTTATTCACAGAAAAAAATAAATCATGTGCAGAATTGCCCCTTTCTGAAATAAAACCCCATAGAAAGAGGATTATGCGTTTCTCTAAAGCTTCTTTTTGGAATGTTGCTTAATATTCGTTTTTGCTAGCAAGCAAGGTAAATTTCACCAATTTGACTGCTGATGACAAATCTTATCTTGCAGCTTTCTACATCTTTAAAAGTGACAGCTTCTCTGTTAACCTAACTCAATTTTCTGCAGTGATTGAACCTTTTTTCATGTAATTCAGTCGCTGGGCTTTTTTAAACATTGGAGCCTGCCATCCCCTTTCTTTGTTTCGAATCCTGTAGGATAAATTGTGCTGCCTCTATGTCCTCATGCTCTTTGGACTCATATTCTTACCCCATATAGAGGCTGGGGTTGTATTGTTCCTTCCCCACATTTTTAATGCACACCTTTTATTGCAAAGTTTTTGTTGTGAAAATCAGACTTCTTCCTTTAAGTAAGAGTGGATGAAGAGGGTGGGGCACATTCATAGGAGTGCTCTTGTGCACTTTGGCAGCCCAGCGAGGCTAAGCGCTGCCAGACCCTCAGGGCTCTGACCCCCTGCCCGGGGCTGATCTAGCTGAGCCATTGCCATCAGCCTGGTGCTCCTCCCTGCTGGCTCCCGGGCCCACGCTGTGCTTATGGGGCAGCTCCAGACCTTCACACATTGAGGTTATTTGGGGAATTATCTCCATTTGTCTTTTTTTTTTTTAAATAAAAAAGCTGAAATTAAAACCAAATCCTTTAAGACATGCAGAACCATCAACCTTTAACTTAAGAACGTTTATTCTCAAGCAGTAATTCAGTCCCAGTGACCTAAAATGCTATGGCTTACAACCTTGAAGCCATGGAAATTTCTGTTTGGTTAGTAGCCTAGATCAAATGCGTTTCTGGTGAACCCCTCCCCACCTCCCAGCTGAAGATAGTTTTGTTTCTCGTGAAATAATTTAAGGCTTTTTGGTTTTGTTTTATAACCAATGGCATGGTAACAAAAGGCTGTGCCTGTGCTGGACACTTTTGAAGGACAGTGGTGCAAGGATGTGCAAGCTCCCCTGTGAAATTTCTGGCTCTCAGTGTGAAGGAACAAGGTGTATTTGTAAGTGCAGCAGCCAGTACTTGGCATTTTTGCAGCTCTTTTTACAAGAAGTCGGTCAGCATTGAGCAGGATTGCCTAGGAGACAGAAAGCAGCAGAATTACTGGGCTGGCTCCGTGTTCCTGGACGGAACTGAACACGCTCAACAAAGAGTGCCTGGCAAGTTTGTTTTCAAGACTAATGATGAGTAAACATCTCCAACTGCAAATCCTACGAGCTTCTGAACACGGGAACAGAAGCAGGGAAGGATATAGCACTTTTTGCACGTCAGGGACTAGCAGAAAAATAAGAAATTTAAGGACTGGTAAAGTCACTGTGCATGTGTCTAGTATGCTTTTCTTTTCTCTGTCAATCTACATGAAGGGATGTTTCAGGCCCCAAACTCTCTTTGGGGCCAATTAGGCAGCAGTAATTTACTTGCTGCCACTGCCGTCACTTTCATTTTGATGCTCTTGTAAATAAATTCCTTTAAAAAAGGGCAGTGATTATTTACCCAAGCCTGAAATTTTTAGAGCTCTTGCTTTATGGCAAAATAATCAAACATCAAGCTCTGACCTGACTTGGCACTCCACATAGTTACATACTAAAATATATGTGCTCATATGTAGAATTAAAAACACTTATTAGAGAAGGGGTCCAGGAGCCATGCTGGACCCTGGCAAGGTCAGGAAGCTGTGACAAGAGGGCATGTCTTCTCCTGGAGCTGACACGTCATTGTCCCTGCTCAGTGCTGCATGAGGACACTAGCCAGAAGGTGCAGTAGATACTGCCAGAAAAAGCCCTTCCTGCCCCTACACTTGCCGAACATGTTTGTTATGGACAACTCCTGCAGGTACTGAACATGATGGCAGCCTGTGACTTTGGTATTTGCTTTTCAGGTGGTGAATTTAAAATGAATCCTCTTTCCATTCATTTATTGGTGCCAGTTTTCAGAACTGAGGACTCACGTGAGACAGCTAGGACCATGTTTTGAGTACAGCCTGGGCCAACCATTTGTCATCTCAGATTGCTCTTATTTACTGACGTGTCCCCCCCCATCGCAGTGGATCTGGGCACTTCACAGCTGTGTCAGTGTGTTCTTCCTGAAAGCACCCAGCGAAATGAAATCTTGTTCATTTTCCAGGGAGGTACTGGGATGAAGCAGTGCTGGATACACAACAGTTGACAGCTACGGGATGCTCACAACCCACTTCCCCGTCCCTGTGGCTGCCTGCACCACTGTGCACGCTCTCTGATGTGAGATGCTCCCGCTGGCATCTCCCAGCCACCCCAGCACTCACTTGCACGCTCCTGCTGTGTTCACATACCTGTGTGGCAAAGTTACCTGTGCTGCAGGGGGAACGAGAAGCGTCAAATGCCAACTCCTAAGCAAGATGCCTAACTACGGCGTTGTCTCTCCACTCCCGAGTCCTGCCTTTGAACACTAATGTTCTCTGAAACCTGGCTCCTTAAGTCCTACATACAAAACGATGCGCTATCTATGCACCATGAACAGACAGGATGATTAAACAGTGGATGAACTGCATTCATGGTAACACATCATATATAAAGAGCAAAAAGAGAAACCTGTCAGACATAAAAGGAAAGACTTCCCAAGTAACTTTTATTAACTGAAAGTGCCAACAAGCTTTTAAACAGAGCGACCTCACTCTGATGCCTTTGCCGCAGCCTTTCATGCCAGCTGACATTGTCCTGGAGACATCCTTTAGGTGTCTAGTCATACCATAGGGACACTGGAATTAGGTTATTCAGGATGTTCCCAATTATCTCCATTACTCTTTTTCTCTACCATTAGGGCAGCTCTGGGAGCTCTACAAAAATAGAACCAGAAAAAAAAAAAAAAAAATTGGGAGCAAATTAACCACAGAAGATGCAGCTTTGTCCTTCAAGATGACCAATTAGAGGTTTCTGTTTTATCATTGCATTTTGATTTGCTTGCATATCTGTCCCATTTATCTTGTCCAGTCATCTAAATAAAAGATGCAGACAACAAACAGTTGAGGAAGGCTTTTTTCTTTGAGGTACGCAATGCCTTCTGTCTGCTTTGGCTACTTTTCTCATTTGATACACGTCTCATGTTATTGGAGAAGACCTTCTACTCCCTGTGCTGCAGGGGCATTAAAATCTAGGCCTGAAAGTGGGCTCCCTCTCTATTATGAACGTACCTGGATATGCCACCATGTAAATTTTGTAAAGTTTAGGAGTTTATGTAAGGTTTGTCTTTGCCTTTCTGGGATTGGGTAGTGCATATGGTTTATGTCAGCATTTGTAAGGTTATCGCAGAGGTTATCTTGGCTAAATTATAGCCCTTTGTTTATCCACGTGGTTGGGTATGGTGCAAACAGCTGCACTGTCAGTAAAATCTTTCTGCTGCCCTCAACCCTGACCTGGAGGTACCAGACTCTGAGAGGTTACGTGGCTCCATATGAAAGTAGCTTTGAAGGGGCTGTGAATTAAAGCTGACACTTTACCTGAAATACCTGCCCCCAAATCAGCTGTGAAAAATCAGGTAACCAACAGAAGATGCCAGTACGTCTTTGTCTAGCAGCTCACTGTGGTCAGCGAAGCTTCTCCTTGCCCTAGGAACTCACGTATAACCTGTCCTAAAGATAAGAAAAACTGCAGTTAAAAGGGGGTAACTGGAAGCACTCCAAGAGGATTAGGGGAAAAAGCCATTCTGCAGTGTATGAACACGATCTGGGCCTCTCGACAGCTAGGGACTGCGCTCTACTCCAGCAGTCCTGAAATCACTCTGCAAGGGTCTTTTATTCTCTCGCCACAAAATACCTGCTATCCCTCCCCTTTGTTCTTCTTCTCTGTCCACACGTGAGTGTGAAAAAGGAAAGTCCATGCTTGCAAAGAACCACATTTAACATCCTCTTCCTTTACATGCATTCTGTCAAAGATGGGGGAATTCAATTCTACCTGAGGGAGAATTTCTTTTTGTTCCTGCTTTTTCTCAAATTGTCCTAAAATCACCTGCTAGCTGAATTATCAGCTCCTCTTTTCCCAACCCACTGCGTATCACCCTGCATTTCATGGAGAGAATTCAGTTTCAGATCCAAAATTTCTGACTCGCTCTTTCACTCTATTTATGAGGCTTTGTTCTGATCCTGTCTGTGCCAGTGCGCCTCAAGCATAAAATCACTGAAGTAAAGTGGTGCTACTCTGCTGCGCATCCCCAATCTGCGTACGTGTGCATGTGCTCGTGTGTACGTATGCCTGAGCACGTGCACGTATGCGTGTAATCTAGCCGAAAAGAGGTTCTAATTAGAGCTAACCAAATACTGGAAGCAATTTTTCTTTGAATAAATTATTCAATACATTTTCTCTTTGTTTATCTCATAAATTATTCAATGAATACTATTTGAATGGTACTAGAGCTGGTAGGTTACTGCAGAAATGATTAGTCAAATAGCATATTCAGTAAAGAAGATCAACATTTGCTAAATAATGTATTTGGCAAATAATATTCATCCAGCCCCAGTTCTAATTGATCTGAGAAATGCAGACAGCACATGGCACTCATGGATGGCTTGGCAAGTGCTCGGGGAGCTGATCCTTTCTGCTTTTCCTCCTTCTCCCCGATACAAACAAACGTAGAGTTTCCTGTTGGCCTCAACGTGCGAGGCCCAGCTGGGCACCCACCTCCTGCGCCTGGGTTGCTGGTACACCCCACGCAGGCGTGCACGTTCCCTTCCAAGTCACGGGCAAGGTGACAGCCTCTGGGCGAGCGTCCCACAGCTAGAGGCGGATATCCAGGCCTCAGTGTGCTGCGGTGGGCTGCCGAAACAAGCCCGGCGGCTTGCAAGCTTGCAGACTCCTCGCTTACTTTCCTGCCTGTAGTTCGTGTCAGGCATGTGGGCAAAAGCTCTACCAACACAGAAGGCTGGCACTTTTCCCGTTACTTTGTCCTCAAATTGTGTGGTGGCAAGGCCCATTGTCTTGAACTAGCATAAAAGGAAGAAAAAACAAAAAAAAAACCCCTCATTTACTGGACTGGAAAGTTGCAGGCATACAAATAATGTATTGGAAAAGGAGGAGACTCTTCTTTGCTGCAGGAGCTGATTTCAGGGACACAAATTAATACAGTTTTTGTGGTAATTTTATGCCAGACATTATGGAGACATGCTACATCTTTGTTGAATTTTAAGTTTGATTTTTTTGTTTCCTTTCACCATCCTTACTTCTTCCTTTTTATGAAAATAAACCCCAAACAAATCCAAACTCCTCCTTTCCACATGACATTTCTTTCTGTGCAGCCTTTCATCAGAAGAGAACTGTTTTTCTTGGAAATGTCGAGCTAAGCCTTTGAAAAAATTAGATGTCATTGGCTGTGTGAAACGTCTTCCTTCTTTTTCAAAGCCAAACCTCAAGGAAATCTTGTTTAGAAACTTCACATCTGCTTTATTTAACAATATTCAGGGCCATACAATTCAAATTAGATTTTTATTGTATTTTGATAGTACTGTTATTAATAGAAAAATATAAGTCATCTAAAAGATCAATGCAGAGTGCCAGACGCTTTGCATAGTCGCTTGTTTCTGAAATAGGTCCATTGGCTGGGAACTCATTGTGGCTTCCCTTGTCAGGATCTGTCCCATTCTTTCTAACCATTGCACACATATATATGTGCATTTTGTATACACTTACATACACGTGGCAGCTCAGCAGCCTGCCAATGTTTGAAATTCTTTTGACTTTATTTATAAGGAAAGTTAAGAGTGGGAATTTTCAAGGCTAGGCCTTTTCTGTGTTTAGTGTTGCAGAAAAAGGGACACAAGCAGTAGGCAGATGCTTAAGTAGAGAAGTCAACCGAATAAAAACCGCACAGTGATTTCTCAGTCGATAAAGAGGATTTGCTGGATTTTTCTATCTCCATCTGCAGGCAAAGCGTTGTCCCCTCACAGTAACCCCAGTCTGGCTCAAGGCTCCTCAGCAGTGTGAGCCAGGCTGGGTTTTGCCATCCCCGATGGCGAGGGCTGTGAGCCACCAGTGCCATCGCTGCTATTCAACTATAAGCCAAACTGCTTTTGGTCTGAAGTCACTGCAGTTACTCATGACGAAAGCAAGCAGAAATGTGGTTTTGCAGCTAAAATTAGGTTGTAATCAATTTTATGCAGCATTAATCACTCTTGTAAATAAGCCCCTCCAGCCACGTTTAAATCAAGCTGTAAGAAAGACCTGAACCAGCACAACATAGGCTCCATAAAATCAGTCCGAGATATCCCCCCCATAGTGACTAATTACGTTAATTAATTCAAAGCCTGATTAAACAAAATTATGCTGAAAGAGAATCATCTCCGTGAGTCTTCAGAAATGCTGCTTTTATAAATAAGGAACAAATTGTTTACCGCTGTGGAAATCTGAGGTTTGTACATGCCTTGTGTTTTTTTTTTTATTTCATCTAAAATTTGACTGCCTCATTTCTGATTTCATAACAAAACCTGTGGCCTCTGGGCTTGCCCATTACATGTTGTGGTAATGGTTGGTTTATTCCTGAAATAGCACATAGCTGCTCTGGCCTTTCCTCGCAGGAGGGACCAAAGAGAAATTGCTGAAAACCGGGAGCACCAGAGATGACTCTGAGAAAAACCCTCAAGCCTGGAATTCCCCGTGGTTTCGGAAAGCTTGGCTAAGGCATCTTGACTGTTGAGGCTTGGTCATCCAAGCTAAAAATAAACACCCGCCTCTATCAGGGATCTACAGAACCATTTTTAACTCGCTCCAGTGGAAATTAAGAAACTTCTTGTTTGGCTGTTGCCAAGGAGGCATCTGCAACGCTCTCCCAGCCCAGGCTAACGCAGCTCTACATTGCTTCCACTTGAAATTTAGAGAGGCCTCACCGAGACGGCCCGCATGGGAAGCCAGGGGCCAGGCGCACCCCTCAGCGGGGGCTGATTTCTGCAGCCGAAACCGGAGGGAGCGGGGCAGCCTCACAACAGGGGCACGGCTCTCAGGCCTGGCCCCTGCTGCCACCGACGGTTACAGGCCAGAAGGATAAAACTCATGCAGCCGTGGGCCGAAGAGCGAGCAGGCTCGCTGCCAGGGCATTGCGGGCCTGCAGGGCAGCTGCGGGTGAGCCCTGGCCCAGCCCGCCGGCGGCACCGCCATTGCAGCGTGGCTCCCCAGGCCGCTTCACCACCCCACCATCCTGCCTGCGGGGAAGCAGCGCGCCTCCCAGGAGGGGTGCCAGGATGTTAGTTACTGCAATCAACTCTTGTTATAAAAAAATAAAATCGTCTTCCAGGCAGGTTACGCGGCCCCACCCTGCCCGTGGCCCAGGAGGCCATCTCAGCCCCTGCCCCAGCGACGCCGCAGTAGGAGGTGCGACCAAAAATGACAAGTCTGCGCTTTGTGGTAGACTTAACCATTTTGGACAGTAGAGGTTCAGCCGAGACAAATTAAAATACTGAGCTGCGGTGTAAGATTATTCAACATTAAACTATTATAAAATAGTAAACAATATTGTAACTAAATAACAAAATTAATTGAATATTAGTAATCAGTCACTGATGTGGTTTATATCCTCTGTAGTTCTCATGTACATCTATCTCTGTAGTTCTTAGCAGAATAAGTGTTATTTTCAGTCCTGACTCCCTGGGACTGAATACGCTCACATTTTAAAACCCAGAAGATGCTAGCAACCTCAAATGCTGGGTCAGAGGTGTGGTAAAAGCAATATGTAAAGTATTATCTTCTCTCTGGTGTATAACAAGTGGAAAAAGGGGAGAAAGACTGCAAGAAATAGTAACTGAGATGCATGAAATGTAGGAAACTGCTCAGGGAAGCTACAGATATCAGGAAAAAAAAGCAAATTAAGAGCAAAAAAGTTTGCTCTTACAGAAAGAAAAGAGCCTCTGGTGATGGGATGTTGTCAGTGATGGGGAAAGGCAGATGCATTGGATAAATATTTCTGTTTTGCAGTTGGAAACAATTTATATCCTCGTTTTAAATGAGGACAGAAAATACTTTCCATTAGTAAGCAGAGTGACTGTCGAATAAACTTTGAGAGAGAGAAAAATATTTATATCCATACCTCCAGAGAAGTTATGGGCCAGGGGCTGTAAAGACCCTGGCTGCGGGGATCATGAGCCCAGCGGTACTAATGCTGAGCAGTTCCTAGATGATGGAAGGCCCCCGGGAAACTGGGCAAAGGCTAATTTTATGCCGGTAACTCCAAAAAGGGGAGTGGATGAGTTGGGTTTCTCTATGCCAGTTAGCCTGACATCAGTCTGGAGTGAAATAATGGAAAAGCTGATACGTGATTCGGCTGATAAGAACAGAGGAAGGAGGGGAGTGTAATTCATACCACTCAACATGTGGGAAACCCAAATGGGAAAAGTGTATACTTTTAGTGTCCATGCTTTAAAATTCATGTTGAAAAAATTGGAGTGTGGAGAAAGTGGTTACAAAATGATTCACAGGCCAGAGGAAATGTCTTTCAGGGAGAGACTCGGAGGTTAGCTTGTCAGAAAGGAGATGGAATGGTGCCTGAATTAAAATTTATAAGTAAGTAACTTCATAGGGATAAAATGGCGGACACTAAAGGGTTACTTAACTCGGCAAAGCAGGACAAAATGAGAAACAATGGCTGTGAATCAAAGCCAAATCAATGCACCTGACAGAAGGCTCACATTTTTAACAGAGAAGATGATTAATGAATGTGATGGATTCTCCATGTTTTGATGGCTCCAGATCAAGACTGAACTGCCTTTTGAATACACAAGCTCTTGGGTTCAGTGCAGGGAAAAGTGGTTAAAATTAAATGACCTGTGATATATATGCAAGGTGTCAGACCAAACGGTCTGTCTGATAGTCCCTTCTGGCCTTAAACTGTAGGCAATGCAAAACTGAAAGATAAATCTGGTCCTGTATTCTTTTTATAGATAAGTACCTTAATAGTTTTCTTTTTTATTTCCCGTGGAAATAAAGATTGCAGGGGCGTGCAGTGTCCCCAGATGGGTGGGTCACCCTCCAGGGGCAGGAAGGTGTGCGCCGAGGCACCCATCTCACGGCGTGACCCATCACACGTGCCACCCGCGTGCAGGGGGGTCGATCTCTGCAGGCACGGGAGGCCTGACGCTGCATATTTTGCAGTGTTTATATGCACACAGAAGCCCCTTGCCTAAGCTGCCTCCAGGGAGCAATTCGTTGACAAAACACTGAATCCACCCCATAATCCCTGTGGGTCTCCTGGGAAAGAAGGGCAGTAGGGACAGGTTTAAGTTTGATTGAGCTGTCATAGCGGGCTCCTTCGCCCCCAAGTAACTCCTTACCCATTGCAACTTCTCATCTGGATATGAAATGGTTTAAAGACACCCTAGAAGTTGCACTGCAGTATAGGAATCTGCCCCTATACCAAGCCAAAAGCATCTCAGAGACCTTGACGCTGTGGAGACCCATTAGGCATTTCTTTTGGCAGGGGAAAAAAGGAAGTAGATGGAAGAATTACACCCATGCATGTACGCTGTACCAGGCAGAGGGAGAGCAGATGATGCTGGAGGACAGCACAGCCCCAACGGGCCAGCTTCTGACTTGGGCATTTTGCAGTCTGAATGACCCTGCTGATTTGAGCGGAGCTGGAGAAGGCACGGCGTGTAAACGTGGCCCCCCGGATATCACAGTCGCTCAGGCGTGCAGGTAGAGTAATGCTTGGTATCCTGTTGTTACAACAGATAGTGTGTTGTCACGGTTTGCCTACTCCCACCTAACAGACTAAAAAGAAATGCTTTAATGGCCTTTTCAGACATTCTGCACTGCCAAAAAAAATGTTTCACTGCAAACTCATAGGTTGTCTGTTGCACAGCTCTGTGAAATACTTTGCATGGTAAAAAGTGCCTGAGAGGGAAGATTATGTGAAATGAGTGTTTGAGCAGAGGTGACTAATCCCTTCAATTGACAGTTGATAGGAGAAGTTAACTGCAAAAAGGTTTGATGTATGTATAGCAAAGTGCTCGGTTCTTTGCAGTTTGCTGTTGCTACTGCAGTTAAAGTAGTACAATTTTCTTTCCTTTGTAATCCTGTGCTCTGTTGTTTGCTCATGTGTGAGACATTTTCTTCAGCCTGAATTCTCTGCCTTTCTGAATCTCTTTAATATCACTTCACAAATTACATTCAGGGCTTCTTTTGGGTACAGTGTAACGAATATTATTTATTAGTATTCTACTGTGCTAGGTACTGTACAAACATATATTGAACTAGTAGGAATATTCTTATGACATTTTCTCAGTGATATTCCAGCTACAATGCTAGAGGCAAGAAGCAGATTTTATGGAGAGAAAGAACCTTCTCACAGGCTATTTTTCTTATTCTTTCCCCAGCTCCACTCTATTTTGCACCTCTTGCAGCCATTTGCACCTGACTGAAGAGAAAGTGAAGTAAGTGTAAAATGCCACCCACTTTGCACAGATGGAAATGACTGCATAATGGAGAAGGTGGTGAAGGAATCAGGCCACGGGGAGGGAGGTATGCACACCAAGATGTGCAGATGTGAAAGTGCTAGCGAAGGCTTCTGGAGGAACAGCTATTGAGACTGCAGGGCTCAATTTGTTCTCATGCAATTACGACCTGTCCCATTTCACCTCGGTGGTACTAGTTTTTACGAGTTTCATAAACTCCCAGCCTGGAAGGGACAACTGTGATTTTGTTATTATTTGACCATGATAGTATTCTTTTTCTCAGCAATTTTGATTCTGAGCATGAAAATTATGTTTGAGGTACACTTTCAGGTTCTGTGTCCTGGAAAGTTTCTCAGTCTTGATCCAAAGATGCAAACTGACCAACTCATTACATTTGCTGGTAAGATAATCAGTGATCCTTGTTCTTCAGTGAAAAATCTTTTACTTCACATTGTGATCTTTTCATTTTCCCAGATTTCGGCAATCAGATTTTCTTAGGTTTTTGTTGGCTTCATTTAAGAATTATCCTCACTGCAATCTGAGGCATTACTGTAGCCTAAATCTAGTGTAATTCAGTAGTAAATCGTGTCTGTGGAGCACGAAGGGATGTGTCTGTCACACTAATATTGTTTTCTTCTGTCATTCACATGCCACTTTAATGTTCCCTTCACGTGTTGTTTAGATATTGCCATATTTTTACAACATCACACTATTAATGCTAGAGGGAAGAATAAGATAGTGCACCCATTTTATAACTTGTTTAATTCTTCATTGAAGAGCTTGACATAATTGGGAATGACTGCAGATCTGTTGTTATAATTAGAATTTGGTCTTTAGCCCTAGGCTTTTCCCCTTCAGGGGGGTTGATTGGAGGCCTGGGAGGCCTCACATCTCAGCATGCTATTTCCTGAAGCCTCTTTCATCCCTGCTGCTAAGTGTATACTGAGTGACTTGGAGGGTAAAGAATGAAGCTGTACAGTCTCTCCAGAAGCAGAGCAAATAAGTGATTTGTGCTGAGGTAGAGACAGACCAAACCAAGCTTTCCACAGGCAGCAGAGCAGCCAGGATTTTCTGTCACAGAGTGGCACCAGCATCTTCTGCTGAACATTGTGGTAAACCTCTGGTTAGGACCTACTGGGCAAAAATGACAGGAACGAGAGAGGTAGGCAAGGAAAGCAGAAAATATTATGAGGAAGACACAGCCTTCTCTGGTCTGCAGGGAGGAGAGCTTTCTGTGTGTGCAAAGGATTTCTCAGACTCATTTTTCTAGGGCTGGCCAGAGCAAATCCATGTGGGCCAAAGTGCTGCCAGAATTATCACCAGCGTGTCAGGGTCGTCTGCACCTGGACTGCAGGAGGGAAGCGGGGGGAGAAGGCTGTAGCATAGCCATGCTACCATCTCCTAGGCACGTTAGCAGGAGCATCGCCGCTGCAAGCCACCCGCTTAGTCCCCTCTTATAGGAACAGGGCTTTTTGCACCATGGCTGAACTTGAGAAACCATCTTTTTATAGAGTCTTGTTTTGGGCTGGGAGACGCTGAGGCGAATTCTCAGCTGCTGTAAATTAGCACCGCTGCATGGTCTTCCGTTACGCCAGCTGGGGGCTAGGCCCTTATCAGAGTTTATTTACAGAAATGGGCACAATCTTTGAGAGCAGTCACACTGCTGGAGTAGGCAGCGGAGTGACAAGACATGTGGCTGGAAATGTGTTATGGTCTCTCTTCTCTGCTGAAGTACACACAGGTGGTGCAGGTATCCATCGGTCATCTCTGAATCCTCAGGTACCTCCACACGCTCTCGTCAGGAACACACAGCTGCAAAACCCATTTGTCCCAGCGATTTCAGTGGGTCCAAATGCTATTATATGTGTGTGCAAAAAGCTCCCCACAGTGTGACATGCATGCCTATGTGCTTTCAACACAGGCTTATGCACATGTGCATCCAGTTTCATATACCCACCCAACCTGGATCTGCAAAGCCTCTCAGCTTCACAGAAGTATAGTTCCACTGAAATTAGAGAGCAGAAGCATTTACAATGGGCTCTCCAGGATGTCTTGATCCAGAAGAGAACTTCTTCAGGCTCTTCTAAATGTTTTCTGGCTGAATACATCACTCCTTCTCTGCTCCTCTCCTTTCCCTCTTGCACAAACACATGCATAACTTTTTGGTGACTTGGCTATAAAAATCCCGCCACCCCTCCCTGGGAAGTCTAGACTCTGCAGAGTTGGAATGTGCCTTATTGATCTGTCAAGCTGTTATATCTGGCCATTAGATTCACGCGTACTCTTCTGAGATTAGCTAAATCGCTCTGCAAACTGTTAATAGGCAATTTCACAGACCCAGCTGTCCAAAGATAACAAGAAAAGTTCAGAAAACAGAGTTTGGGTAACTGATCTGTGACTGCTCAGGGCTTGTAAAGCTTTCAAGTTGGGCTGTGAGTGAAGGCAATTGGTGAGGAGCAGAGGCAACCCAGATCTCTCAGGATATAGTCCTTACACCTATTCTGTTGATTATGTGTCACTCACTGCAATAACCTGGTATTATTTGCTTGACCTTTGTTCTTTGGACAAAGGCAGGGGGTAAGTCCGGCAGGAACTGTCCGGTACCTCCACATGAAATTGCTGGATAAAGATGCATGAGGAGCTGCAGGGCTGAGCAAAATATCTTCACTTCCTGTGGTGAAGCCTGGAGGCTGAATTTCAGGGAATGACTGACATTTCCAGCAGCTCTCTGGGATCTCTGGGGATCCCTGGAAGCAAAAGTCTGCCGAGCCATATGCTTCTCCAGGAAGCGGCCCAGGTCATGGTCTGTTAAAAAGAGAAGCATTGTCCATTGTGATTACCTATGCTCTCAGCTGCAGTTTGGAAACCAGCAGGAGCGAAAATGTCAAACCCGAGCGCTGATGGGGAAACAGATGCCTCTCCCCATTTAAATATGAGTTCATGGTCCCTTTGGGAGAGCAATACGTGAATCTCTGAGCAACACATGCATCCAGAGATAGACCCTGAACTAGGATCTTGCTCTCTGCAGAGAGCTCTGAGCCGGACCTCCTGAACATGGCAAGGAGCAGCAGAAATCCCAGCCTGCCAGGGTTAGGCACCCCGTGAACACCGCCAGGCCAGGATGACTGTGGGGCTGCGTACGGAGTCAGCAGGCTGTGCCTGTGCTACAGTGCAAAGGTGTGCCCACCTCGTGCAAGTGCACGGAGGTTACACATGAACTACCTGGTGGTCACAGCAGCGTGGAGTTCAGTCATAGCCAAGCACCAAAGAGTTTCTGCTTGGGTTTTGCAGCTGGCTTGCAGCCACGCTGCCAGGGATGGGAGCGCCTGAGCTACCTAATTTCACTCCAGCTGAGAATGCGTGTACGAAATACAGTGATGCCTTTCAGACATACCCCATTGCATGCCTGGGTGCTGTGGTGCCCATGCTGCTAATTTCTCCTCTGGGGTCAAAAGGGTAGCAAACACCCTTGCTTACGACACAGATTTATAGATCCGAAGAATTTGCCAAGCCTAAACTGAAGTCCAGGGTCACATAGCTCCATCTACCCTTTTATTCTCCAGGGAAGTCTGTTTGCCTCTAACTGTCATTGCCTCTGGAGAGCTGCCACAACATATTTCTTGGCAAGGCTTGGACCTTCCCACCAAAAGGTCGTTATCTTTTCGTAAGAATAAAGGGAGGCGCAAAACTCCCTAATTCCTTGGCAAATAAACAGGCCTCCCTCAGAGACTTACTCATCATAAGGCCAGAAAGGAAGGCAAAGAAAAAGCCATGAAAAATTTTTTGTTCCCCAACTTATAGGACAGTTTGGCTCCCAGGTCTCCTTTCCTCATCAGCAGAAGCTCAGAAGAGTGGCTAAAGCTGAGGGGAAGGTTGTCTTAGTGGCAGGACAGCCTCTACGTTGTCCTGTCTTGTGTATCCTGTTCATGCTCGTGGGGTCAGGCTGACCTCTGCAATTGCCCTTTTAGGTCAAACGGGGAGGTACCATTGGATGTTGGATTTTTTCCCCATTCCCTTTGTAATGTGAGGCCTGGCCAATTTCCAGAGCTCATCTGGGAGTTTTACAGTGGTGACTGAGGACACTGGGGGTACCTGCGGTTGCTCCTGCTCTCTTCCCGTGGCACACAAAAGCTGTGGCTTCTTTTGTTCTTTGCTGTTGGTCTCCAGCTTGTTACAGAGCCCCAGAGAGCATTTTGTGGCCACGGGCTGGGAGGTGGGTGCTCGGGAGATGTGTCTGAACTAACTGTCTGCCTGTGGTTGTGGTGGACCGAGCTTGTCCTGGGACCCTTCTAATTCCAGCTTTGCTGTCTGGCATGACCCCGGTGTAATGCAGACCACAGTATTTTACCCAGCAATTTCCAGCAGAAGGAACTAGTCGTCTTTGCTTTAGCAACAATGATACAGAGCCCCAGCATAAGGACTGCAAGTGAGTGCTTCCTTGCACTAAGTATTTTTGCTCCTTCCCTTATTCATTAAGAGGATGAGAAGTGCGGGGTGATGGAGATCAGCCTCTCTCCCACTGCCTGAATGAAAGCAAGGTAGAAGTGCAGCCCTCCAGGGCAAGAGGAGAAGGCTAGGCTGTGCCAAAGGTTGCAGGGGACTGGTGGGGCTATTCAGTCTGGCTCACCCTAAATATAGTATGTGGGATCCCAGACAGGTTATTTACACCATCATTGCACGCACGTCTTCTGGGAACTTGGTGGGCCAGGTGCTGAGGCCCAGTTTTCCCACCTGCTGGGAGCTCTGCAGTGTCACTGACTTCTGCATGGGGCACAGGAGTCTGTGGTAGGTGGTGTAAATTTTGCTCCCACCAGTTCAGCTATACTTCCTCCAGCCTCCTCATATCTAGCCTTGCCCAGGAACTGAGGGCTTAGGAACAGGGGCAGGTGAATCCCTGCCAAGCAGAAATCCAGCGAGTGCTATTTAATGCCTGACTATTCCCTCCCTAGCCTTCCTTCATCCTCTGCCCTTCAGTTCCTGCTCCCTGTGAAGACGCGGAGGCTATGCAGGGTGCCCATCCCACACAGCTCGTTCCCGCACCCCTCTTGCACGTATTGGCAGGATCTGACGTCTGCCCTCCGGGGGCTTTCCCCTGTGGGCAGCAGAAGGGTAGAGGAGCAGTATGTGGTGGTGTTCAGACAGGAACTGGTAATAACAAAACGCAGGGGAATTCAGAATTAGGGGGCTGCAGCTCTGATCTTAACTCTTCCTAGCAGGTGTCACTGCATTAGCTGGAACCTGCTATTTTTAGAGCTGCTTTTTGATGTCCTGTGTTGCTTGAGTTCCAGCCTAGCATTGCCACTGAGAGGTAAGACCGCAGGCTGGGGCTGCTGCTGAAAACCAGGAATCGTCCTCAGAGCAGCCATGAACCATATCTTCAGCTAGCGTCCATCACTGACTTGTCACAGTTACACCAGCTGACAGTCTTGCCCAGCAGCCTGGGTCCAAACCCGTGATAAGGGGCTGGGAGTTAAGGGCTGCCCATTTTGTGGGAGAGACAGCTGAGACTGCAGCCAGGACTGACTCCTACATGCCCAGGCACTTGGGGCAAGGTGAAGGTGGCAAAGGACACCCTTGTCCCCAGCCAGCTCAGGTCCTGTTGTTGGATGAGGCTTGACTGAACCCAAGGATCAGCTGATGATCAGCTGAACCAGCTGAGTAACGTTAGTATAAAATAGTGACTGTGCATGGGAGGATGGGAAACTTTGCCCACTGTTGTGTGAACAGAGGATAGGTAAGAATAGGCAGAAAGAACAGTAGAGAAAGGCTGAATACTATTTTTCAGATTTGACCCCTCAGATGTCTTTGTGTGACTCCAGCTGTCTTTGGTGGGAGTGATAAGTGTGTTTTTGTGAAAAAAAATTGCATCATTATGCATCATCTAAAATAGCCTAAAGTAAAGGCTGGTAAGAGCTTACCATTGTCCAGATAAACAATAAAGAGCCCAGGTGGATTGAAGAGAGATATGTATTTATACAGATTTGAGGATGGGGCCTTCTTCTGCAGAAGCAAGTTCTGTTCCCACTTAGCCCAAAGGTATTTGGGAGTCAGTGTGTTACTCCACAGATCTGCTTTTGTGAGAACAGGTAATTTCACTATCTGCCCTTTCAGTGAAGGTGCTGCAAGCATGGTGGTCAGTTCTTCTCTCCCTCATGGTGGTTCCTGTCATCTCCATTGGAGGTGGAGATATCAATGCCACTGACACAGTCTGAGAACCAAGGGCACACTGGCTTACCTACACAGCTTTGGTCAGGCAAGATTTGTGGAAAGCAGTTAATCTTGGGACTTGCTAGACCAGCTGGTGAGAAAGTGTGAAACAAGCCACTTTGGGGATGAGAGCCTGACCCCCTGCCAGCACCTCATTGCTCTTACAGGGACATGGATGCTCCATGGACCCTACACCTCCACTCCTGCGTCAGCAGAAAGGACGACCAGACACGCGGCCAGATGTGCCTGCTCTCTCTGGTTCCACTTGGACTCTGTCTCCATGTGTGTGGCCCCTGGTGGTCAGGAAACTGTGCTCCTCATTCCCTCCACGGACATCTGCATTGCCTCTTATAGGACCACTGCCTGGCAAAAGCCCTCCAGAAAATGGAGATGCCAAAATAGAGAGGCATGCACCCTTGTGCTGCTAAAGTGCAAATGGCATCCTAGTGCCACACTGTATTTTTGCTGATTTCCTTTCTGGAGTGGTTGCAGATGCTGGAAAACAGAAAGATGCTCTCTTTGGGGAGCTGCCTACAGATGTCTGACAAAGCAACCGCTGGGAAGCAGAGTGGGAGGCAGGATGCCGTGCAATCAACCCTTGATACCAGCCCACGGTGCACCTAGACATAAACACTAGATGTATCCTCTGGTTAATTCAACAAAAACACTATTGTGTGCTCACGTGTGATCCACATCAAATCCAGGAGAGCTGGCGGGGCACAGATCTGGAATTAGTAATTGTGTATCCCCCACCTTGGAAGACTGCATAATAGTGGTAGCTTGGGAGACCCTGACAGCTTTGAGAAATCATTGTGTGATGGCTGTGTTCTCAGTAAAAGGATTAGGTATAATTAAATGACACTAGATTTATTAATTAAATGGCTGTGTTCATGTGATACTTTCACTGCTTTGGGGCAGGATTTTCAAAAGTGCTCAGCCTTGCCCTAACTCTGCTCTCACAAAAGGTAGTCTGAAGTTGTTCCAGCACCTTCAAACACAGCAAAAGCATTTTGAGAACTTACCTTCAGTCTGAAACCCTTTAGCCGCTATGATGAGAAAATGCAATGGACCTTGGATCCCAATGCAACTCATGGGATATTTGCAGCTGCCCAGGCTCTATCTGCTCTTCCTACATGAAGCAAAGTCAGCTTCGGGGCACAGCTAGCCAGGAGAGCCCTAGGAAACAGCAGAGGTGTATGGGAGGATGGAGGTTTCTGTAGCTGGGGTGCTCCCCAAGGAGCCAGTGCTCCAGCAAGGGGGCATGAGAGGGACGCTCCAGCTTTAAGATGTGCTGCATGAAAAGTGTGCCAGGGTGCGTATGACATTAAAGATCTCTTCATGCCTGCATCCTGTCTCCCTTCCAGTTTGCTTAATCCTGTCCTGCTTTTTCAAAATGTCACCTGCCCTCTCAGTCAATGCACAGTCCTTCCTCACTTCCTATCCCAAATTGTTCCAGAGCTTTGCTGTCCCCCGGTAAAGTGACACTGCCGTTCGTCCCAAAGATGTGGAGGACCTTTCTTCCCTATCATTTCTTCCATGAGCAAAAGGTCAAAGCTATCACTTCTGTGCCTGGGTAGGAGGGACAGCTGTGAGTTGAGTCATTGTACGGCGCAGGGTGTCCTATAGATCCGCTATTGTCTCGGGAGGGCAGCGAAATCCAGCCCAGCAACCTCGGGCCTGACGCAGGTTTTCCAGTGGCGTTGATATTTAAGACAAGTGATTATTATTTCAGAAAAGAGGAGGTGATTTCTACTCCCTCTGTGTATCAGGAAGGCTGACATTAAAAAGCCAGAGGTGACTGGTGATTGTTCCTGAACTGGGAGCGGTCTTTCAAAATTACAGCTGAATTATTCTCTGCCCTGCCTGCCATGTCGTGGCACCCCATTGAATTCACTGTTTTCCAGGGTCGAATCTAGCCTGACAGCTTCCCACAAAGGCTATGGAGAAAACAGATCTGCCCTTTTTTTTTAAGACTCTCTCACAACATAGGATCTTGATGAAGTTAACAGCTGGCAAATGCAGAACGTGGAAAAGGAAATACTGCTTCAGGCAGCGCTGTCATTGTAACCCTTGGAATTCAGGGCTGCAGGAGGCTCTTGCAGCTAGCTGTTTTTTCAGGGACAGCAGCGCAACAAATGCGACAGTCGGTAACAAAAGCTCAGAGAGGAAGGCAAGAGCCAGCAGGGGACAGGGAGGAATTACTTTCAAGCATGGCACTGAGTGACTGATTTGGCAGGTTATCTTTTCCTAGAGTATTCAGGAATCCTCTGGGAGTGGGAGGCAACATAAAGTTGTCAATTTATAGTTTTGTATTATGTATCTGGTCAAAACTCAGAGAATTTGGCTCTCCGGAGCCAAAAAGAGAAAACGGGCCAATTTCTGATCCTTTTTATATTCTGATAGAGATTTCCATCACACATGCAAATAATTCTACAGGGTCATACCCTCTGACAATGTATGTCCTCATACTTTGGGTTATATCAGCTAAACATGCAGCTTTTTTATTTTTGCCTGCTTCCCTAACGAAGCAAGGCTTAGGTGATTGCATTTTCTCCATGCATTTGTCTCTTGAACTTCCCCCCTTCCCACAAGAAACTTTGAGCCCATTGACTAACGTAGCCAAATTTGACATAGGGGTAGAGATCAAAAAGGCATTAACATTCCTTCAAGTTTCGTGGAAACTGATGGTTATTCAGAAGGCACTGAGTATCTTATGGCATGCTTAAAATCGGTGCCTCTGCTGAAGGAAAAGCTGCAGTGTGATTTCAGCGTTATCTGTTCAGTTCTGCCTGCTGAGTGGATGTGGTCAGGGTCCGTCCAGTCAACATGTGGCATTGGGATCAACCAAAGCACATGTTGCCCCATGGCCTCTCAGTGGTTGGGGGACATGCAAGGTGCTGCAGAGGGGCTTGGACTTGGGTGCATGAGTGTGGAGGGGGAATGGAAGCATTCTGGAGGTGGGAAAGATCAAAGAGAACCTGACAGAGGGGTCCAGAGGTTACTGCAGTGAAAAAGCATGGTCACAAGGCATTAATCTATAAGAAACCAGATTATGTCGGTTCTGCTGCTCTCAAAGCAACTTGCTTTGTTTTCTGGATAACACAGCCCACAGAAAAATGTTCCCTCCACAGAGTAGTTGGTTTGTTTCCTAACATGTACACAACTCTTGATACCAAAGGGACATTTGTATGAGTACCATAATCTTTGTCCTTTGCAGGGTTGTATTTAATCACAAAGACCTGATGGAAATGGCAGATGTGCGAAATGAATGGGACACCATTTTGGCACACTGATAATTTAAGCTGCTATTGCTTCTGCCTGTTTGAGTGCCATTCTGACGTACAGTTTAATTCTGATTTTCAACTCAGGCTGTTACCTTGGGTCAGTGGTTGTTGCCTACACACAAAGTAGGCAGGAGGCATTGGCTTTCTGAGTAGGGAACATTTTGTGTTCACCACAGGCAGATACAAATAATAGGTCACAGCAGGCTGAGAGCAGAATCAGGTCTGATATCTTTAATAAATACACGATTGCCGTTTTGCAGGAGGCATCACACGGTGTTATACCAAGAACAAGAAATGTGCATTAAGTGGCCAACACCTTAGGTCAGCTATTTGTTGGAACTCAGTCACCAAACTCAGTCCTTCTGTCTTGAGAAAGGGGAGAGTTGGGCATTTCCAGAAGTGCTTCAGGATCACTAATCTCACTGGGATATGTGCATAACTGAGTGACCAGCTTGGAGGTCTTGGAAGGCAAGTACTTTGTAGGTACATGGGAAGCCCCAGCTCACTTGGGCTGTGCTGTTTCTCAGAAGTTGCAGAAGAGGTTGAACTTGCAAGCTTAAAGAAAGGATGTTTCAGTTGTTGCTCTCACTGCAAAATCCACATGTGAATACTTCAAATTTCTTAAAGGCTATTTCTTGGCTAAAAATGGAGAACTGAGTTGGATTTTGGATGCGCCACTGTCATGTAACACAGTGGGGCACAGAGGAAGGCTAGTTAGTCCATGTGCATGGCACAGCACAGTACAGTGGTCGGGGTCATGGGAGCAGTGTACTCCAGTGATCTTCCAGTTTGTTATACTTTGCTTTACATCAGGACTAATTTGCTCCAAGTGCGGGTCTGCACTGGCATAGCCATACCGCTTGCTGAGGGACCTGGTGTGGCTTTCCTGAGAGCGTGCGAGGGAGGGAGGGGAGGAAGAAGGCAGCTCTTCCAGCCCTTAAGCTGTCACTGTATACTGTGGATTGCACCACTTGTCTGAAAGACAACAAAAAGTAATATACACAGCACTTAACTGCCTGAAACATGGCTTGCGTTGAGTGCTCTGCTGTGCACCATAGCAGCATGAGTCACCAGGTAGCCTGTAATTGTACAAAATTTAGTTTTTTGTAGGAACCAGGTAGAAATGGGTAATTAGTCACAGAAGGTGGTCATAATTGCCTTTGCTAACAAGTAAGGGCAGAAACTGTTGCCTCTAGCCCCACTTTAAAAGGACAAAGCAAAGAGCAGTTGGCAGGAGGAAGAGGTGGAGCCTGCCAGAGGAATTTCCCATAAAGAAGAAGTGTTGGTATTTGACAGGGTAATTGAATGCTTAGAGGAACAGACTGAGATGAAAATACGTTTTCTTTTGTGTGGCTCAGGAAGGCCCATCTTTGAAAACAGGAGAACAGGCAGGATGGAGGACTGGTAGGAGCCGGCCCAGGGATATGGTGTAGCCAAAGCTCTCATTTGGATTTTGGGTGCCACCGCTTCCTGAGGGGCTGAGATGTCCACCTGGAGCTCCCTGGCAAAGATGTCCATGGCTCAGGCCAGGTGCCTTTGTATATCTTGATTATGAAATAAAACGAACATTGATGACCCTTTGCAAAATGTTCCCTCCTAGCCTGCCTCCATTACGTCCCATCCAATAGTCTTTGTTTTGAGTGGCTTAGTGTCTTTGAATCCCAGTCACATTGAGCAATGAGATGTTCTGAGTCTTTTCCTTCATATGGCCTCCAAAGGGCCTTGCAATGCGGTGTGCAGCCACCCTGAGTGTTAGTAGAGCACAGAGTGAAAGAAGCACATGTGAAGAGGAGAAGGGAAGTTTTGCACGAGGGAAGGACGTGGAGCTGGCAAAGGTGGCCTCCCTCGGGCCATCTGGGGAGTGGTGGAGCTGGCCTCCTCGGGACACTTCTGTTCCCTTCAGGCAAGAAGGAAAGTTTTGCATTTGAAGCTCCCCATAACAGGGTGGTTTTAAATCATGGTCTTGCCCCACTCCTTGCTCCCTTCCTCTCTCGGTACCCACTCATCTCATGTCTTGTGGATTAAGGGATATCACTAAGTCCTCTTCCTGGCATTTAGATAAAATGCCCCAAATTTGTCTCTTTGCAGCAGGTCTTTCAAATGTTCCATCGCCTCATAGCTCAGGCAGTGCAGGGTATTTACATAAAGGCTCCACTAGCCTTGGAGAGCGGTTATATCTTGCCAACCTGCATTTGTTTTGAATTTTGCGGGGGCGGGGGGAGGACTGTATTGTCAACCCATTAATTACCACAAAGTTAATGGCTTTGGATCTAGAGGCCACAAGCTTAAATTTCTGGGAATGGGATTTACTGCAGACTATCACATGAGGATACTGTGGCAATCTGGTTGAGGCATAAGAAAAGCAATCCTATTAGCTTTAATTGCCAATAGGGATCAAAGCTCTCTTGCCTCTTACACAAATGCCTTGGAAGCAAACTGATCACTGTCCAGGTCTACCAGACCATGAAACTAGATTAGCAAACTGGTGCCTCTGTGGCCAAATGACAGAACAGCTGAGGGGCTGCTGTACAAGTAGGAAGAGAGAGGGAGGAGAGGTTATGTAAATATGTGGCAAATAACTCACTTTATAGAATATAATTAGATAAGACTGAGGTGCAGCAGCACTACCAGCTGAATGCAAACTCTCTCCACTGTAGCAAAGGACACATTCAATGTCATGGCCAGGAGAACCACCTCAGGGATGAACAGCTTTCAAAAATTTTTCTTCACAGCTACAGGCCTGTGTACAGTGCTGGGGCACTTTCTTTTAGTGTACAAGGAGCAGAATGTAAGCCCTTTCCTGCCAGGTATGTGCCATACGCACTTTGAAACAGCTGGCTTCTTAGTAGAGTTTGGGAAATAAACTGAGCTGGAGAGAGGAGAAAGAATGGTGACTGATGGGTTATATGAGTTATACGGTTGGTGCTAGCCACATCATTGATATGACTCTGTAGTGGTCTGAATTATTGTTAGGGCTACGGGAGCAGGGCTTTCTGGTGCTAGGTGCTGCCCAAGAAAAACAAACCATCGACTCTGTGCCAACAAATGTTCTGGTTTAATCCCATACACCCTGAAGGATGCTTCAAGCTGATAGCTGGCTGGTGGCTTATGTGGAAGAAATGACGACTTGCATCCCCTTGGAGGGGGACAGGTATCTAGCATTCAGCTGTCCTGCCCCTGAATTAACACTGATTTACAGAAAAGCCCAAACCAAAATTTAATCCTGTGGCATATTAAACATACTGTAAGGGGCCAGAGCCCTGTGTGTCCTCTCAGATGAAAAGGCTGGGGCAAACTGTCCTGCTGGCTCCCCACCTACTGGGATTGCAGTAGGTCATAGGCTTAGCAAGGGGCAAGGACCGAACAGACTTCAACAGTCAGATAGCTCCACTTTGCTCCCTCTGTGGGTCAGGCTGGGTCTAGAAATGTGGCCTAGTTAATGAAGTAACACAGCCAAGTAATACAGCTGACATTTTTTGCTAACTCTCCAAGTTGGCAGGTAGTGTTTGGGTAGCTATGTATAATTAGCCAAGTAATATGAAATTTTTGTTGGGTAGATGCTCTGAGCTTAAAATTGACCTTGCCCAGGTTGTATTGATAAGTAGGATATTCCTGGTGAATATGAGCAGAGTAATCACAAGAGGTCCATACTTCACTCTGCAAGGCAGAATTTTGCCCTGTGCTCCTTATTATCCCTTCTTGCAAATTTACCATAAACCACAGATTCTGATAAAAACTTTAGCTCTTCTCCTTATCCTTTCAAATGTACTGTCTGCATTGAAGCTTGCAGAATGTACCTTAAGCTGGGTGAAAAGTCTTCAATAGTTTTAGTCCCTTAAATCAGCTGAGCAGTATGATTGGCAGATCACCGGCATTTCTCCTTGGCAAGACAGTTTGCTTACCTGATAATTCACCGGAGCTGGAATTTCCTTCCCTTCCATGTCTCACCCACAGCCCAACCTTGCAGCTACAGCATGTGCCCTTAGCAAAGGGAACTTTGCTCCTCATTTTGCTTCTGCCTTTTGATGTTTCTTATTGTGAGCCAAGAATATGAACTCTTTGGTACACACAGAAATGAGGGAGGCACTCGGAGAAAACTATACAGAAAAGTTAGCGGCCAAGACAACCATGTCTAGAAGTACTAGTCACTACCCTCTACAGAACAACCACAGCCAACATAATATTTATTGATTACATCTTATATGTCAAGTCCCTAAGTAGTATTGGTGAGATTTTCCAGCACAGCAGTTATTAGCCCGTCTTTCTTTCTCCTTTTTTGTTTTGATTTGTTTCTGGTCTAATCCTGATTTGAAGTAAGCCTTATTCACAGCTCTGGCAGCAATTCCTGCCCACAAGATCTGGGAAATTCACACTGGAATCTCTATATGGATTTGCCATTGATGGTTTTGCCTTAAAGTGGATCTGAATTGGAACACAAAATTTGAATGCCGCATTACTCTGGGTAAATGCAGGTTCTGATTTTAATGCTAATCCAAATCTGTATTTCAGGACTTGACAAGAAAAAAACCAGTAGTAGGAAATAGTATCTGAAACAGCAGGAACAATAACAACATCAATAAAAGCAATAACAACAATAATATCCATGCATTAGAGCTCCTATGCTGAAAAAGAATGCATTTATGAGTGCTTTTAAACTCTACATACAGAGATCTTTCATGTACAATTGCAGTGCGTACATTTTTGGTGTGCAACACAGCAACAGCAGGATTCCAGCACAATCTTTAGGGGGGGGGAAGCAAAAAATAGCATCAAATAGTGTCACATTTGAAACAGAGGGTAGCATTCAGGCAACGTATAATTAACCCAGCTGGAATTTGGTCAGGATGTCCAGGTTAACACCTCATCCAGTTAGTGGGCTCTGTAGTAAATTGTTGAATATTGTTGTTTAAAAGTCAAATAATTTACTGAGCTCTTTTCATGTGTGGAATATACAAGAAGGTCAACTGCCTTTTTAACATCTGGTAGCAGATCCCTGGTGATTTACCTGCATGCTGGCGATTGTAGATAGCCTAGTGATGGATGACTTTGCTAGAAAGCTCTTTCTGTTAACTCATACAAGCCCACAAGGAGCCTGATAACTCTGCTTTGTGGAAACATTAAAGGCTTTATCTGCAGCTTGTGTAGACTGACAAAGCACCGTAGATGTCAGTGGGACTCTGCTGATTTATACCTGCTTTGGATATATGTCTAAATCAGAAGGCATTCATTACTTGTGCTTGAAAAAAAAGGGAAAGTAAGAAAAATAGAAAGTATTTTTACTAATTACTTACTTATTAGAAAATATTTTACTCTGACTTTCAAATTACCTTTCAAATCAAATCTAGGATTTGTGCACAGCCTGGATGGGAAGAAGCCTGGATGGGACAATGCCACGCTTCCCGTAATTGCTTTGCTGCCTGACACTGGTGGCTGTAGGAAAGCCAACAGGAGAATTACAGAAACAGCAAGCAGAGTAGTAGATGGTCTTAAGGAGGATCAGAAAACTGATTAGGGGCTAAATCTTCCCTCAGCCTAATGAACCATGCACAGGGGAGACTGCCTGCATCTCCCTATCCCTTTCGGGCTTCCTACAGCTCATGTCAGTTTAAGCACAGGCAAACCACACCAATTCTGCTGATCCTGTAGAGCTGACCTTCCTCTCTTACAGAGGCATCTCTTTGATCAGCCTGTCTGTACTCTGAGAGACTCAGTGCTTTGCATTGACTGACAAAAACTAGTTTTCAGTCTTGCTGGCAAGAGGAAGCTAATATGGTTAGGGAAAAGCAAGGTGAGTTCACGCTGTTTTCTGCCTTATCAGCAAAGCTGTCAGTCTGCGGTCACAGCGTTGCAGCTGCTGGAAACCGAAGAGGCAGGAAGGGCATAGCACTGCTTCATTTCTTCCCTCTCCCCAGGCTGAATTTGTAGGGCTGGCAATTAGAAAATTCATCTTATGGCTTGAAACTTTTGCTTCAGTTTCATCCCGGACTTTAACAGGCCCGGTGCTCAGCTGGGCGTCTCCACTGGGGCTGACTTGGAGGCAGTGTGGAGAGGATGAGTGTCAGAGGTACCAAGGGCAGTAGTTGCATAGCACTGTCTCCCTCCAGATTGCTCTTGGTTTCCGCAGATCTCCAGATCAGCGGGGGATGCTCTCCCTCCACTGATTTACTGTCCTGGCAATGCTGTATGTTGCAACGAGGCTAACGGCGGCTGAATGAGGGTAATGTTTGCAGTCAGGACTTTCCTTTACAAACACTGAATCATGCTGTTGTGAAACGAGGACGGAGTGATGAATGACTCACTGTTGGCAGCACACACTGCCCTATCAGTAGGCTCTGTTCAGGGGAAGGGGGGGCTGGTGTTTGATATCATCTCTGCGCTCCCAGCTCCCAGCATGCTAATGAGTAACGCACACTGTGGCCTGTATTGATCTGTGATTTGCTTATTCACAAGGCTCTGCACAAAGACACCCAGATTGCTGGAAGTCCTGTTATTCACCAACACAAAGATGTTGCTTTGGGGATGTTTAAAAACATCTCTCTTGCTTGGCCGTGATGTTTTCAGCTTGGATCCGTCTTTTTATTTGGGGCTTTTTTTTCAGAGTGAATGCTTTGCGGCAATAAAATGCAGAACTTCATTAGGAAGGGACAGAAGAAGCATGCCTAGAAGATTCAAAGAAATGATAGTAAGACATAGACCCTTGGGCCAGTGGTTCAAAGTCCGCCCCTGCTGGTTATGAGCTAAGGCACACATCCCCTTTTTGGGTGCGAGTGATTATATCATATTACCCAATGGAGAGGCTGGAGCGGACCTGCCTGTTGGTACGGTGCTGGAAATGGATACATTCCCTCAAGAAAGGGAGAGGGAATGTTGTCCTCAGTGAAAGGGCATGGAGCTGCTTGTTCTGCAGACTCTTTCTAAGCTGTGGCACAGATTCACTTCCCAAAGACTCCCTTCAGGATGTGGGGAAAGGGTCTGCATCCTGGGATACCCAGGGTTGAGAACGGTATTACAGCAAGTCTCCATACTTAACCTGAGACGATCAATATCCCTACTGCCTAAACCAGCACTGCAGCCATTTTTTACTGAGACTCTTAGCACAAGTCCCAGAAAGTTTATAGACTGATCTGTCTTTTCAAGATGAAAGAAGGTGTTCACAGATCACCAGTGAGGCATAGAGAAGGTTGGCCTGCCCCTGCCAGCTGTCTGGGATTAAACAGGAGACTTCAGTCACCAGTTGCTGCTGCTGGGTCTGTAAGCACCAGATCCCAAGCTCACTGCAAGACTCCCACTAACTTAATCAGGCTGTGAATAAGCACCATGTTCACTCAAAAAGACTGAGTGGAATTTAAAAGATGGGAGATAGCGTCTCTTCCCAGGACAGGGCAGGAGCAGACAGCCTGGTTCCCCTCGCAGACACGTCCTGCACTAATAAGGGTTCAGTACTCGCACCAAGGCCGGGCAAGGTGAACACGCAGGAGTACCTTATGCAACGATAGAGGTCGGAGTGTGGTTGCAGACCAAGCTCTACGGACATGACAGTCCTGTCTCTCCATTAAATACCTGCAAGTTAGTTTAAGAGGGACAAGCCCTGTTTTTCAACAAATAAGGTAGATGATAGATAAATTAGTCAAGGAGAAGACATATGCATCCAAGCTCTGAAGCAGTTTTTTCTGATGACAGTCACCTCCCAGTGAATCTCAGACATGTGATGGTATGAGTATGGGCTACACTACAGTTAAGGCTGAGTGAACAACATGATTTCAAAAGTAATTGGGAAAGGGAGCGTGGAAATTGAATGAAGCCCAGAAATATGTTCTGAATCCCCGCCCCAGTCGTGCTGCGGGAGGAACTCACCATTGCTGTAAATCAAAATGCATGTTTAAAACCTTTTTATAGTTTCTGCAGAGCGTTCTCCTGGGGCCCAAGATGGCTGTTGATAGCCAAGAATGCATTACACTGAAGCATCACAGGTCCTGGAAAATCCTATCAAATTTTATGGAAAACGATAACATTCCTGCAAGCTTAATGAACCGTCATTTCAAGGTTCTTAAGAGCAGTACGCCCACTACTGAAATGTATGGATGGTGCACGCAACCTTGCAGAAGAGATAAAACCCTCTAACAGTCCCGTGGTGTTAGCCAGGCTAAACAGCATCTCATCTCCAACAACTACGCACCAATAATCACTCCTAACAGGGTCCTATAAGTAGTCCAAGTCTTTACAGAAACCTACTGGTTTCAGCCCCAGTCTGCCCTGTAGGGCTTTCCTGCAAGGCTTTATGGCTTTACTAATAAGGTAGACCCCAGATTAATCCCCATTCTCAGATTTTTCCTTTAAAAAGCCCCCGCAATCGGCTTGGGAAGGCAGGCAGCAAAATAATGACTAGCTCGAAACCTCCACCCTGCACAGAGGTCTCTGCCCAAACCACGGGCTCATTTGTTTTCCTTGGGAGCCCACAGGCTCTGGGAAGGGGAGCTTTGGCACAGAGCTGTTTTGGGAAGAGGGGAGTGTGGGTGTGAAGCCAGCCGGCTCAGGAGGAGAAGTGTGGAGCGGGTGCAGAACCAGACAAAAAGGCGGACGCCTGAGCAAGCACAGTGTGTGGCCCTGGGAAAAGCCCAGAGACAGGGGGCTTTTGGGTGGGGGGCTTGGCCAAAACAGTGGGGGAAGTTGGGAACAGAGAAACCCTCTCCTGTGGCTTGACTCCTGCTGTGTCACACAGGAGTTTGTGTCTCCTTTGTAAATAAAAAAAGCCGCTTTCAAAAAACTACCTAAGCCCTGCACTGACTTTTCTTCCTGACTGGAACAACCTACAGGATTGTGAATTTTAGATAGCACCATGGGTGGAAGAGGAACAGCAGGGGTTCCTTCAGACAGACAGCCTAGCAGTACAGCTGAAGGCACATATTTAAAGGGATCTGCAGCAGAAGTGAGCAGAAGAGATGGAGGTGAGAGGGGGCAATATTCAGTAGGATTCAGGAGATCCTCTCCCTTCATGAAGAAATGATGTCTGATCTAGATAAATTCAAGTAGGACGTTTCCCAGTTTCAATTCCTGACAGTAAGTACAGGCAAATTCTTATGCTGCCTCATTTTCTTCTGTGTGTGCACCACATTAATGGGGAAGTGTTTGTGTTTCTTTAAGCAGTTAGGCAGTGGGTTACCACTAGCTTCCTTAATCCAGGTACCTTGTTATCTTAATTAAAAACCAAAATCAGCTTTGATCTCCTACAACTTCATTGCATAACCAGTTTCATTAGACTATTGTTTAAGCTCAGTTAACTTTCCATGATGAAAAGAATTTGTATTTCACACTGGGCAGGAAGTCCTACTTAAACGTTTCCTGGTTTTGATCTCCTAAAAGGGAATTAAGTTATGTTCCTACTTCAAAAAATGCATGGCAAACAGATTACTGAGTCACTAGACTTGCCATACCATGAGCCAGCCATGAGCAAGCTGGACACAGGGAGGCTGAAGTTGCTCTGTTCTCTTGCTTTACATGCAAAAAGGTCTCTGGAGATGGCTCCAAGCTGGATTTTGACCCTCTCTTGTTGCAGTCCTTGCTGGCTGTCCAGTCTGGCCCCTCACATCAGCTAGAGGCAAGTTGAAGCAACCCTTTTTCCTTTCGCACCCTACTTTCTTGTGCTGGGAACACAAGCAGGGCTAGCAGCAACAACTCCCGTCACAATGTGAGGTCCAGGAGACTGTGACCACCCCTTTCTTCTTCCTGACAAAATAAGTCTCGGCGGGGCTCTTTTGACTGCGTTGGTGGCTGTAACACAGAAGATGTTGGGAACTACCAGGCTGGAGCAGCCCAAGGGCTGTGTCGGTTTCTGCATCCCCTGCTCTTCCTCCGAGGGCAGCTCTGGTGCTGTGCCCTACCTGCCCTCACCCTCCTCAGCGCTGGTGCGACCGGGAGCTGTGCCGCAGAGCTCTGATCTGACCAGGCAGGTTTTCTCAGCGCCTTGCCTGAATGGGCAGAGCACCAGCCTCTGCTGGCTGCCATGCCATGGTGGCACAGCCGGGCTCCTGCCAGAGAGGAACCAAAATCTGTGTTAAGCTGATCTGCTGCTTTCCCCAGGAGCCTGAAGGGAGCGAGTGAGTTTGCTCCTGATGACCCAGAAAAACGCTTTCTGGGTTGCTGAGTGGCGTTGTACATCATTTAAGAACAATTCTCTTTGCCCTGCTCTCCAAACACGCTCCAGACTGTATCCCAGAACTTATGTTTCATTTTGGATGGGATCTGGGGAGATTTACTTGTTGCCAGGTAGTTGCACTCGCAGCATGGCAAAGTCCCGTAAATGAAATAGGACTAACATTTTCTCACTATGTGTACAATATAAATCCAAGGAACTGGCTGCCACATAAAGCACGCAGCTGCCTGTATCGGACAGCAGAGGGGATTGAATTGCTTTAATTCTCTTCCCTCTTTGCCCTGAGGCAGGTAAGGACCAGCTTTTTTTGACTCTGGGAGATGCCCCTGGTTTCCTGCCGCTGCCTAAGCAAAAGCTTTTGGCATTTGTGGGGGTGACCCAGGCACCCCCGGTGCAGGGGGAAGGGAAGCTGAGCTCTCAGGGTCTGAAGTGTTCTTGCTTCTCATCTTACCACTCAAAGGAAGCAGGAAAGAAAACGGAGACACATTTTCCCCAGCAGTTGCCCTACAAAAAAACAGAGTTATCTGCTTAAACGGTTACAGAGTGGCTGGAGTTTGCAGCGAGTTGTCTGCAAGTTAATCCTCTGTGTCTCCACCGATAGATGTCACGGGAGTTTACAAGAAGCCAGAAAGAGACAACGGGTAAAATCTAGCCACTTAAAATGAAAGTCAAACAAATACCTATTTTGACTGTTGTACTTTTACAGGGTTTGCTTCCTTTATACCCTCCCTTGCTTAGTATGTGATAATCTTTGCCTGCTGTTCCCCTCCTCTTTCACCTCATCAGGAGCTTGACCTTCACAACTTTCTCCAAAAGGACTTTTCCTTGTGTGCATAGATTTTATTCTCTCTTTCTTCCCTGCAAAACCTCCCATTTTCATGCTGTTTTACATGCAGTTAGGATAGCAGTGCTCCTGAAGTAGCTCTGGCATGTCAGTGCCCTTGGAGATGCTCTGGATCTCACTGCAAGCCTCCTGAGATGCATTAGTGCATGGCTGAGCTTTAGTGGGTTAACGAAGCCCAAGCCCCATTTATGGAACAAGTTCTTCCCCAGATCACTGCCTGATAATGCAGGCTGTTTGACATCAGGGCAATTAATTGGGGGTAACAAGGGGCCAGCAGTGCCTCGGGCAACCCTGGACAGGGTCCAAGCCATGGGCTAGTCCTGTCTTAACCCTCATTTTGGCTGGTTTGGCCTGCTCTCTGCCTTACTTTAATGAGACCCTGCAAGTCCTGAGGCCCTGTGCAATTGTCCGGAGTGCTCATCCTTGAAACCAGCCCTAAGCACAATTCGGGGTAGAGCTGGGCCCTTAGGGACAACTGTTTCCCTCCGGTGATGAATTCAGATGATGTGCCTGCACGTTTTCATCCCGTGAGAGCAGTGCAGTCCAGCACGCCTGCAAGAGTGAATTTTTGGCTAAACGGGGCAGGAAAAACAAGAGCATATACAGCAATTATGTCTGCCTATACAGCCTACGCAAATGCTATGGGCCAGCTGGACAAGGTTGCATGCAAATAAGAAATATACAGAGTTATCTACCTGGCTCGCAGACTTAGACAAGTATCTGCACGTACGAGTTCATGTGCATGCAGCAGACTGAGTCCAAGCCAAACATGAATTATTCCACTAACTCCAATGGGACAAGATTTGTTTGTGCAGTTTCAGAGGCCGGTCTGAAAACTTGGAAAGAATATTTTCCAGGCATTTGACCAGTTTCTGGGTAATCTGAAAAATGGTATCTTTTACAGACAATTATATAGCTATAGGCACACTCTCGCATACATACATACATGCATTTGATGATAGCTTTTTGCTTGCTTTTTTAGTCGTCCTACTCCAATACTACTCTAATAGTAAATGTACCCTGGAATGTGAGGATTAAGGAAAGTTAACCTGAGTTTTTCAGAGAAGACTTTTTGGGCCACAAAATGAGTAGGAGGGTTTTTGGGGAAGGGAGGACCTATTTTGCTTCCTACATATACTTAGTGTCAGCAGTTTTTATTTCTACTTAACTGTAAAGGAAATAGCAAGGAGGGAAGTGCCTTGCATTTTTTTAAGTCTGTTATTAAAATATAACAGAAATCAGACAAAAGTTTGCTTTGCGACCCACTGAAAGATCTGTGTCTTTTGGACTTCTGTTGGCATGAAAGAGTAATGTCTCCCATATGGCTGGGGTAACTCCATTGTGCTAGGGCTCCTGAAGTGGCAGCTCACATTCCTTATGTTTGTTTTCTTGTGGGATGGCAAATCGCCCAGCTCCCGAAGGCAGCTTGCCGCGGCACTGTCACCTGGGGGCTGGAGCGTGTGGCTGTTGCCAGTAGCTCTCCTGTTGCCACCTGAACGGCGGATTGAAAGAGCATCCTTGCTGCTTGGAGGATGCAAGGCGGGTCCTCTCTTCTCACAAAGCTCCTGTGGCCTTGGGTTGGCAACGCGTGTGTGCCTGGGTGGGATGCCCTCTGTGTTGTGGGTGTCGGGCTTTTTGTCCCCACCCTAATCCGGCTAGCTGGTGCTCTTGGCTAATGGAAAACAGCAGAGGTCCTTTGAAGCAAGGCAGAATTTCATCAGTAAGGCAGCTGCCCTCCCAAGGTAATGTGGTAATATCCCAGCCATCGAAGCGTCCACGTGCATGCCTGGTTTACCTTTCTCACCTCGCCTCCGGTTATCAAAGAAAACAGGACGTGACAGTAGAGCGCGCTCCTGTTGGAAATACCAGGGTAAAATCAAGGCTTCTGGAGACAGCTCCTCAAAAGGGAGATTTGAAAGAGCTTCTACACTCCCTTCCAGATGCTGTTATCTCTGACTCACCACATGGAAATGCAAGATACCATCGGAAAGAATCCTTCCTTCTTTCCATGCGTTGCTTTCTTGTTTGTTTCTATGTAAATGGGGTTAGGTTAGAGGGCCGGATAACAGAGGGCGTCCCTGCACTGTGTCCCCACCTCCTCTTGCCCAAATCTGTGGAAATGGTAAATACAGCTCCTCACTCATCCTGCTACTTATGTGTTAGAGCTAACGCACTCATCTTGACTCGAAAGCTGAGATATTAAAAAATTGATTGTAGGAGGAAAGCACGGCTTAATGGATTGACCAGCGACTTACAGGTCAGGCGTTGAACTCCAGCTGTGGTTACTCATGACTGACAGTTACCATCATCTGACACAGCTTTTGGGAGCCAAAAAAGCCCCGCTGGACACAGCAACACCTGGGGCCGGGGCGGCTCCTGGGCACGATGTTGAACATGGGACAGTCTGCAGGCCTCAGTGCTGCTCTGTCTGGCTGACGAGCCACAGCCAGAGCCCAGCAAAGCTGAACGTCAGTGCACATCGGTTGTTTGAGCTAAAGCGGCAAAAGAAGGAAGGGCGGAGGCTATAAGAAATAGCTTAAAAAACAGAAGTAATGGAGCTTACTGGGGTTTTAATTAAGAAAAATCAGTAAATATATTGGGTGAGTTTGAATCAATTAAAATACTGGGGAGGGTGCTTTCATTTCCCCCTCACTTTTATGTTTATTTCCCTGTTCCTTCTTTCTTCAGCTCCATCTGGCAGAGTGGAAAAATGAGTGACACGAGGAGAAAAAGAAAGCACAAGGGATGCAAAATCAGAATTTTTTAAGGGGAGAAAATACCTAAAAGCTGGGGAGAGGGGAATTACCCAGAAATTCCTGTTTTAAAATAAGCATCATTTGTTATGGAAAAAAAAAGAAGAAAAAGAAAAAAACATAACAAATAGTTGCAGCCACAAAATGAGATAGCAGAGCTGTGGTGGTTTGGCTTTGCTTAATGCCTTTTGCACCCAGAAGCACATTCTTGGGGGAGAAAAGGAGGAATGCTTGGCCCAGAGGTACTGGAGCCTACCTGGGGAAGTCAGACCTGGTGGGTGGATAGTCGCTGGATTAACGTGCAGTCGTGAACACTCAGTCTTTCGTCCCTGCACCAAGGGCTTTGAACGTGCACTCAGCAAGACTACAGCAACTCATGGGATGCTGTTCTTGCTGCAGTGTCACAATATAAGCACCGATTTTCAGGCAGTATTTGCAGGTGAGCGATGGGGTAGGTCTGTGACCCCTCTCCTGAGAGGTAACGCAAGTAGTGCTATGTGCCTGCACCCACTCGGAGGACAGAGAGGATTTGGTGACCTCCTCCGGGCAGAATGACAGATAACCTCCTTCAGCGCGAGGAGAGCCACCGCTAAGTCTCTCTGTCACAGCATGCCATCGAGCCGCTGGCAGCCCATCCGGCTGATAGCAAAGCTAAACAATGGCCAGTTCATTACTGTAGCAAAAGCGTCCTACAAAAGCTAGAGCAAAATAAATTAAAGCATTAGGTCTCATTTTCTACAGCATTAGTGCTATGATGAATGTGAAATCTAATCCCTACTGGCATCACTAGTACCAAAGAAGACAGTGCTGTGTGTTAAGAGGGTGTTGTCAGAGCCCCTCAGGAATTGTATGCAGTGATCAGAAAATCCTGTGTCTCTTTCCCCCTCCTCACCAGCTGTCTCTGCTTACAGGAGGTCACCTCATTTCCCATCGGTGATGGACCAGAAGTACGATGGCAGGTGTATACTGAAGAAGCAAGCAAAGATTCTTATTCAGAATTATTTTGGGAGTGAGCAGTTACTTGAAAGCAGAGAGAGAAGCTCACGTTAGAATAGGTGCTCCCAGAACAGCCGCTTTGCTCAGATGGATTTATAATAGCCACTTTAACCACTGCCAGGAAGACATTGAACTTCTAATGAATCATTTTTCCACAGCTCTGAATGGGTTAGGATGAACTTCAGGTATGCACATTTTTTTTTTTTTTTTTGTGATATAACAACCACAGCAAAGCCTTGAACCCCTCCGGTTTTACCCACAGGGAGTGGCTATGCCCATCTGTCTTGGACAGATTTACTTGAAACTTTCTGTATTCTGCACAGGAAAGGCTAAGAGATGTTCTCTGGAAGAGCACCGGGTTTGGGTTTTCTGTCTCTGCACACCCCCACACCCAAATTCAACTCTGGTGTAAGGAAAAGCATTGCCATTGACAAGGGGTACTGGCACTGGACAGCTTCGAGCAGATGTAAACCTGCAGGACTGCACATGCCACTGAAGCTAACGACCGAGCATGCTGCCTATACCAAAGCCTTCTTGCAATTCTTTTTTCTACCTATGATTTCGCCCATATACATGTACATGGGCTCTCTGTGGCTCCAGTTCTTCCCCTGTCTCTATGCCTTCCCCCACATGCTTCCTTCAGCTAAAAGTTACCCTTTTCTCCATGTCAAGGAGAAACTTGTCCCAAGGTGCACCCCAATTTCCTCTACCTCTTTACTTCCCTCTTTTGAGCCTTTCTCATTTTTATTCCTCTTTTCTCATTCTTCTTTTCTTTCTCCTTCAGGGAGACAAAGTTTCAGGCAACACTTGATTTGATGGGTACTGTCTGGGATGTGTGGGCCACCATCACCTGATAGCTGTGGAGGTGGCTGTGCCTGTTTCCTCTTATGTCTCTGTTATACCCACGGGCTTTGCTAATTCTCACCAAAACCAATGTGGGGGATAGAACAGCCCCTGAAACTTTGGAAGCGGTGTGTCAAATTGTGTCGAAGCTGTGCTTTAATATCCAAACAGCACTGCCTAACTGAGCACAATGTTTTGCCAACTCTGACAAGTAGACCTTTATAGTAGCAAAAATCGCACAGCTTTTGCTGAAGCCAGAAGGTCTCTTTTCACGTCAGGCCTTCTTGCCACGTGCTCGAAGAAATGAGAACAGGCAAACTGGCTTAGATAAAGCAAGAACCACTTTTAAACTGCCACTGAAGCTTTATTGTGGCCCAAAGATTTTTTCCAATTAGCTTTGGAAAAGCCGCTGTTAACTTTCCTTGCTTTTTCTGGTTTCATACACCTGCGGCTTTGCTGTGCATCCTGAAGGATAAGGATCAAACTGTCAGCAACAGGGCGCTGCTTGTTATAGTTCAGGCTTGCCCCAGCACAGGTGGGGAGGAAACCTTTCCATAGAGGCACTTTTTTGGTGTAGTACATGTGCCTGTGGTTTAGATTTTGGGCATGGGGGCGACCTTCTGGGTGGAGCTCCCAGACTTTCTGGGGTCACTGGAGTGGTGCATGCCAGGGACTGAAGACTGTCAGCACTAGCAAGTAAGGATGAAGAGAGAATCTTCACCTCCCTGTTTCTGCCCTGGTTTGCCCATATTTCATGGCCTATCTCCTTCTGGTCTATACATTCCTGGTAGCATACCTCGCTGAAAAAGTATACCTTTGTTTGTTTTGTGCTGCACTTTTGAGGAGGATCCTCCTTACTTACCCAGAGCAGCCTGGCAGAGGGGAGGCACACGCTGTGCTTTCCCTGCCACCCGCTTGGGCCGTTCCTGGGTTTCTGCCATCGCCCAGAAGCAAAGGGCACGCTGTGCTCTGCCAGCACGGGGGCCAGGCTGCTGGCAGCCAGAGCCGGCGGCCGAAGACGAGGCGTCACACCGTCCCAGTGACTGTAAATACGCCATGCATCTTTTTATTGTTGCGTTGTAATCACAATGTTCCTTTAATGTACTTTGTTTAACTGGATGATTTCGGTGCTAAAAATAAATGGATCTTGCTGTTTCCAGGACAACCGCTATCCCAACGACTTATCTCGGCGCCTCTCCTCTGTCAAAAGGATGTTCTAAACAGAGCTGCCATGAATATTAAAAATGAAGCATGCACACAATAAAGCATTCCCTGGGAAGAGCCCCATGTTTTAATGCTATACGTTATGCTAATAGGACAGTTGCCTCTCAGAGAGGTGCTTAATTCAAAGGCCGCACAGTGTGGGATCAGATTGCAAGTAAGCAGGAATGTAATGTGTGTTTCTTTCTTCTTTTTTTTTTTTTTAAATTCAATCTCTTTCTGGTGGTTGGAGTGGCTCACTAGGCAGCACTTTCTGCCTCTGGGCCAGAAATCCATAAATTGAAACCTTGCACGTGTGTCCTCAGCCCACACAGTGGGATGGCTGCAGGGGGACGGAGGGTTGCTGCCTGGCAGGTGGCAGCCGGTGGCAGGGGACAGCGGTGGCAGGGGACCGCCCGGCTGCCTCTGTGAGCACTGGAGTGCTGGTGCCTCTTACAGTGAGCCGGGGAAGAGACAGCTTGCCACAAACGATGCTGGGTTTTTCTGAAACCTTGGCTGAGTGAAATTCAGCCGCTCTTCCCGACTGGAGCAGAGATGGATTGCTCATTTGGAGGAGTCAAGGAGATTTAAAAACCTTCCTAGGAAGGAAATGGTTGCATTAATAGATATCTGCATTCCTCCAGCTTTATATTCCCTATCCTCTTTTTTTTTTTTCTCCTTCCCTCTCAACCAAAAAAAGCGCCTTTAAGAAAAAAATCAGAAGAATCCTTAGGAAATGAAAGGGATAATTTTTAACCTCTCTAACTGGACAAAAATGAGGAGATAATTTAGCCAGTAGGATTGTTTTTCCCGTACAGGTTGAGCAGAGGCTCAGAGCAGTAGTGTTCTCACAAGAGCTGGTGAGACCCACGTCCAGCTCATGTGTTTTGAGTGAAGCAATGAGTTCGCTATTAAGCAAACTGATTCCACGATTACAAAGAAATGTTTAGTGTTACTGATGCAGTATAGCAAGGTCTTATACAAAGACAGCAACCTCACCAAAAGCAGCCTCGCTTCCTCTAATAGTATTTACTGAAAGACAATATTAAATGAATTTAATTGCCCATTTATTTCTATCTCTGCAGTTAGATTTGTAACAAAACTTTCTCTTTAATTGAAGGCACATTTATGTACTAATTGGCATGAGTGCAGTGAGCAAGACCCTCAGATGTTATAAACTGGCTTGGTTTCAGTGTCCAGAAGTTAATTTTAGTCAGATGATGATCATCAGGCCCGTTGTTAGGAGACCTTCTGAAAGCCGTCGGTTGTTTATGAGAGCTGACAGCAAATGTAACTGTTCAACCTTTATGCACTGAACCCAGAAATTTTCAAGGCGACTGGCTTGGCTGCAGGACAGCTGCCATTTTGTGAAGTTGGTACAGAAGGCTTCAGAAAAGAAGTGGATCCTGAGCTCCCACTGAGACTTATTGTCTACTTCTTAACATTTTGTTGTTCTTATTTTTTTCTCTCACAACTGATTCTGACTCCCTATGGATATTTAATTTTCTTTATGAAAATAATGTAGCAGAAATAGCTGCCCCCCTTTGGTCTGAAAATTTGGATCTGTGACTCTCATACAAACAAAGAGACTGGCTTTTCCTGATGTATTTCAGCACTTGCATTTCTAGCCCCAGCCAGAGCTCAAAAAGCCAAGATACGTGAAAAATAATGTTACCTGGATGCTTTAAAATCTCAGAAATGCCTCTACTGTAGTGGTGTTTGGAGCATAAAATTCCAGGGAGGTGCAAAGTCCTCTGGAGGTAATGCATATCTCACCTCACTGAAAATATCTTATCTTGGCAGGTTGTGTCATGGCAGAGTAAATAATGCTGAAATGCAATAAAGAATCTGGAGACTGGATCGGTCTTCAATATGGAAGATCTGTATCACACCACTATTCCCTATCTGCATTGCTGCATTGGAGGGTAATTCTTCCGAAAGCCTGAGAAATGTATGTCTGGGGACCCCAAAAGAGGCAGTTCTGCGGAGAGGGTCTTGAGGGGAGATGGTTGATACAGCCCAGGCTGAGAGGGAACTCACCTCCACTCTCCGAAATGCTATTCCAGGTGGTTTGGGGAGCGGGGGGATAAGGGAGGGAGAGGTATCGACATGTTGTGGGTGACGATGGTAGGAGGGTACAACTCTGTGGGCACAAAACTCTTTTAACATGCAGGCAAAAATTTCTGCTGCAATTTCCATTGCTTTCAGTGAACTTCCGTCATCTCAAAATAAGGGGGAGTTTGACCCTCTGGTTCTACTGCAGCAGCACACCATGGCAAAAAGAGGTATGTGCACGTGCACGCACACACACGCACACGTATACAAGTATATATGAATATTTCTATATGCGTACAGAGGGAGTCCCAGCAAGGCTGTGAGATCCAGTCAGCTTCACGAGGGACCAAGCAAGTGAGAAAACAGAAGGAAGGAGAAGATGGGGGAGGAGACAGCATTACAGCTCATTCTGCCCCTTCCCAGGATTCAGACAGACTCGAGGCAGCCCATGTTCTCCCCTCACTGAGCGAACGCCTTGTTCCCTCAGCTGAGGTATTAATAAAGCCAGCTTGATTTTTCAGAATTAAGGAGAAAAAAGCAGATGTTGAGCTGAACTGACAGCCCTTCAGGAAGTCCTAAAATCCCCCAAAATTTTTTAAAGAGGAAACAAGGTTTGCAATTAGTGAACTACAGCAGGTTAAACAGTCCAATTGCTATTAATGCAATTATAGTCAAGGTTGTGATAGCTCTAGTGTCTTCTTGAAAACTCAGGCCTCCATTTTATTAAGCCATTCAGTGCTTTTTTAATACTGCTTTTAGCATTTAGCAAAAGGAAACATAAATTGTGGATCAAAAATCCTGCAGAGATGGCCCATATACTCTGGAGCGTGAGTGTACATGTGTCTGGGGTGGGACTAGAAGGTGTTTGAGGAACCTTTTGGTATGTCCTGGAGAGCACATAGCGTGGTGCAACAGAGCAGCAGCTTCAGCAAAGTCACTGTAGCGACTCTGCTGGGAAAATCAGTGCTTACACATAGATGCTGGGTTACTGCACCTGACAGGAGTAGTGTATAATAACAAGAATATGAGGCTACCTTAATACTGGTGTCTCTGCTGCTTGTGCTGCAAGAATACACATTGTCCCTCTGCACCTCCCATATGGAAGACACTTTAAAAATCCAGTGATTTAACAGGTTCCACTGTTTCCATCTAAATTCCCCTTCTCAAGAGTAAGGGGTGACCCTTTGAATCTTTCAGCTGCAAACAGCAAAGAGCAAATTGGTGTCCGCCTCATGCTGCAGCCTTACCCTCTACCCAAGCAGCACTTTGAGTCCTTTCCGTCCAGCCACCTGTTTCCACAAAACCCATAGGAACTTAAGCTCTCTATGACCTGGGTAAAGCTGGGCTCAAGTGAGCCTATGGGTTCAACGCTTACAGGCAGAAAGACTGATGGACAGAAAATGGTGAGCTTTGCCATCAATTGCAAGAACTATTGGCATACAACAGCCTTATTTCTCAGCCTTTGCCAGCAAGTATTAGGGTGATTTGCTCATTGTGATGCTTACGCCAGGCCCACCATCCATTACTTCCTCACGCCCACTGTTCTTTACAGCAAAATAAGCTCAGAGAAGCACTCTCGATGGGTGGCTAATATTTGGGCCTAGGGCTCCAGTGCATTTGGGGTTTGGATCCTGGCTGTGTTGCTGACATGATTTATGGCGTTTGCTGTTCAGTTTGAAATGCCAAAGACATCCATCAAGCTGTCCAAAACCGCCATTCCATCCTTTTCTCTCTCCAAAGCACGTCTGAAGAGGTATTTTTGGCTGCTAAGTGCACCAACCAACACACCGCTTATCTAAAAAACCAGGGATTCCATACACAAAAAAGAGGATCATTGAGATCATTGAGATCGCAGCACATACATCATAGGCTGTCTTTCTTACAAAATGCAAAAGAAACTCCACATACACTTATTTTGTTTTATTAATTGCAGTTGAATTTTGTAATGACACTTTTCCTGTAGGGAGTTCAATCCTTTTTTAATATCTCTACTCGTGCAACATTTTATCTTGGTGCAGTCAGTCAGATAGGTAGAAAGAATAATTGATTTTTTTTCTTTCTATTTTGACTAGTAAGTAAAGACATAAATGGACAAAATCATCATTGAAATAGAGAGACAAACAGTATTTCCCAAGCTAAGTGCCAAGAGAAGCCAGCACATCTGCATTTCAAGCATGTCAGGGAAATTACTGTGGAAGGACTGCTCTAATTCTCATTCCTGTGAAAGGGCAAAATGGAAAATGCTGTTTTGCTATTCACATGCATCACCTAGCACAGCAGGATCTTGGTCCTCACTTAGAGATTCTCAAAGGCTACCAAGCAAATAAATATTCTTTGTCATTTCTACTCATTTTTGTGAAACATCTTTTATCCAAAGGCTTTCAAGGGCTACATCCAAACCGTGTAGCAGAAGCATCCTACAAGGAGGGTGCTCCAGGTGTCCAGTGCCTCGAACATCTGGACTGGGAGGTGGACAAAATGTGGAGCAGCTATCTAACTGACGTGTTTCAGCTAGGTGCCTATGGTGAGGGGTGGTCTGACCGACCTGGCTGCTCCTGTTGTGGCTGTCTAGCCGGGAACAGCAGATGTAAGGAGTATGCTTTCTGTGTGCTGCTGCAGATCTGGTTGCCCAGAAATGACCTGAGGTCATGACTCTGCCCCTTATACTTCTGACTTAGATTTGGTCTTGATTTGGCCAATTTTCAAATCCAGAACAGCACCGCTGATGAAAAGACTTTCTAGGGACAAAATTCCTCAGGTTTGACTATAACTGTGGTGTGCAGTATGGCATAAGTATATATAGACACCCCCAAACACCTCCAGATACAGCATAGTACTTGCTGTAAGATTAAAGTGGCCACTTGCTAACAAAAGGTTGGTATCACATTGCTAATGAAAAGCCATTTTTTCTTCCAAAGTTGCAAAGCACAGAAACCATAATGAAGCATAATGAAAGCATAATGAAATTGAAAGCTGCACATTTGAAATGCCAAGGCTTTTTGTCCCCTACGTGGCAGCTACCTGGCCATTCTGCCTTAGAAGCCAGCACTGTAAACTTCCCAACAGAAATCAAGTTATACCCAGCCAGGCAGGATAACGTAGCCACGACAGCACAGCTGTGTGACCGCAACAACATTGAGTGGTGAGGGGGAGCATTCCCTTTCCTCCTGCTCCCTGGGCATGAGCGGGATGTGGATGTGGGCACCTGATGCTCCCACGATCCCGGCAGCTGCGTCTCGCTACCAGGGCCGGCATACTGGAGGAGGGCCATGGGGAGCAGGAGCTGAGAGTCACGCTGAAGACACGCAGGCCCTTAATGGTGCGGTTGGGGAGCGGAGCCAGGAGCTAACAGTGTGTTAAAGACCTGGCATGCTCCTGGTATGCTTGGTCCTGGAGCTGGGAAACCAGAGTGTTCACTCAGGCTGTCGTCACAGCCTACGGAGAAGTAGTGAGGTGAGGTAATGGGAACATCGGGAAAAAACATCCTTAAGAAACGGCTTAAAAATATGCCCTGAGAGTCCCTCAGCCTTGCCTGAAAGCCTGGGCTTCCCTTCTGAGGAACATTTATGGGTTCACATCCAGGGCTGTGGCGGTGATGCCCTATTGCACATGCTGTCTCTACGTTAAAAGGGAGACATGAAGGGGAAGGCGAGTGGTGTGCTTTGTGATTCCAAGGGATGTGTGAGATTTTGCTTACTCACAAGTGGCTCAGATGAAAGTGAAGGGTATAGACATGCCTGTGGTATGTTCAGGCCTATTGGCAATCGATTTGGGAAAGTGCATGTTTCCAGATGTCTGCAAGTTCTGGTATGTGTGCTGTAAACTGAAGGTACAATAGTGGATGAGGTGTCTGCTCCTAATGCAAACATTTTTCCTACTTGTATCGTGCCAGGATGCTTTACTAGCTTTAATCACCACTAGGTAGAAAGCAGGTGATTGAAGTCTTGTAACTTTATTGGTTTGCCTGAAATTGAAAGAAAAGAAAACGTAGCAGATTAAAACCATTTAATCTGAAGCAAAGTTAAGGGGGCAAGTTAGCGAAAGAAAGGCAGTTGTTTAAAGGTGTGAAAGTGCTGAAGAGAGCCAAGTTACAAGGGGTTATCCATAGATGTGGCCAAGTTAAACAAGACAAGCTGGTGACTCAGGGAAGCCCCACCTCCAGTGTCATTCATAACCCCTCCCGTCCCTGGACAGCCATGGCAGCTCTGTGTCCTGTTTAACTTGGCCTTTGGATGACAAACTCTTCCAAAAGTTGGCTCTTTAGGTAAGTATCACACCTTAAAACATCTGACCCTCTTTTGCAGATGCAAAATACTCTTTTATTTGATTTCTTTGTGCTGCCAGCCTGCATCATTAGGTTTGGGTTGGTCCTACCAGAGGCAGGCGTGTTTCTCACTGGCAGAAGGCAGTAGATCCAGCGGTGACTAAACTGCCAGACAGACTTGGAGAAAATAACTTAGAAGTCCCAAAGGGTTCATCTCCTCCTTTGTAGCCTGCGGGCTTTAGCTGGAATTTGGAAGAGAGTGGCAGAAGATTACCCAAAAAACACATGGGGGAGTCCAATTGCAGAACTGACATCCCGACACCAAGCCCTTGCAGCTCAAGTGTCGGCTGATATCCTTGGAGAAGGTTGTTTTGCAATGTTTTGGTGGCTGTGTAGAACAAGTAGTGTTGAATGTCATCAGCATCTAAGAAGTTGTTTTCCTCCACAAAATTACGTGATGAAAATGAAGCTATTTCATTTTCAGTGAGATTTTCCATCAATTTTATGGGGAGAGATTGTATTAAAAACAAACCAAAAAGCACTTTCAGGAGCTCAGCACCAGCATGATGCTACTCCCAGAGCTCGCAGAGTCCTGCTTTCAGCTTCCCCAATTTTTTAACTGAGCCGAGAAAAACAAAGATGAACTTCAGAGTAGCAAGCCTGAAGCTTGCATCCGATGTTGCCGTTTTGGGAACAGTCTATCACCTCCTTAGGGTGGCTGCTCAGGCTCCTGGATATCCATACCTGAGGAAAATCCACTAGCACCTCAGACTGAAGGTGCTGAGCACAGCTCTTGGCACTGGCGGTAGGGTGGACCATGCCACTCCACCACCACTAAAAGCATGGCTGGAGCACAGTTGACTGTGACCTGGTTGCTGCAGCTCAGTGGTATCTGTCAGGTAGGTACTAACTTAGCATGTAAGTTGTCTTAGCCCTCTGCTACATGTCTTAATTTGAATTGCCATGGCAGTGAGAGGAATAATCTTTGATCCACCTGGATCCTGGGTCTAGAAACACCCACTGGCTTGATTTATATCAGCATGGTGGCAGGGCCCAGGGGTGCTTGGGGTGACCTCCAAGGCAGCCCTGCCTGCTGAAGGCAAGTCCCATGCAGGCTCCTGCTCCTTCCTCTGCCCTCATGAGGACAACCGTGGTCTGAAAGGTGACTTAGGATCTTCCCGTGCAAGATACTCCTTCCTTAGGGGTCTGATGTAGCCTTCCCATCCAGAGCCAGGTGCAAGCAATCCCCTTTGCTCTGGGACAAGGGGAGCGCAGGAGCTAAGAGCCACCACTGCAGAAATGCACCAGTCGGTGACTCACCACCAGTCACCTCTCAATGCGCTTGTGGAGTGAGAAATAATGACAGCCCCCGTGCAGCCCTATTCTTCAACAGGGGCCAGGAGATTGCTTGCACATAACGCTGTCATTTTGGGAGAGCTGTCCTCTATCGTGGTAGTGGCAGGCAGTGTCCATCCTGGCTTGCAGCTAAATCTGCGAAGGGTGACATCATGCAGGAGGCGCTTCGAGGTGCAGCCCACCGGCAGCACGTGGGATTAAGCTGATTACTTGAGGAGCAGTGGGAGCAGTGGAGAAGCCCCCGAGGCTGAGTCGATAAGGTGAAGAATACATTCCCCGGTGATAAATGGAAAGCCCTCGGCCACCTTCGGCTTGGTGTCACGGAGCTCCACGCTGGAAGTGGCACAACAGTGAGATAAACTACAGCCACCCCAAGGGCTCTGTCAGAGCCTGCAGAGCCCAGTCTGGAGGCTGCCATCTCCCTGCCCTGGAGCAACCTGGTACTTCTGCTAGGAGCAGACAGCCATAGAAAGCACATGAAAACCCAGGACCAACGCTGGGGGCTGTGGAGGAAGCAGTTGCCCCAGGCTGAGCCACCCTTGCTGTGGGGAAGGGTGCGAAAGCCCCTGGTCCTGGCCTGAAGCCCAGCTTGCCTGCCTTGGTTCCTAGTTTGGGCTGTACCCTGCATGCAACTCCCCTCTTCTACCCTTCTCCCATGATGATTTCCAGATCCCTCTTTCTACTGCTTATCAGCATAGATGCCTCTCTTGGCTGGGAGGTCCCATCTACTGCAGGGTGTTCCTGTGGCCAGAAAGCTTGAGGACAGTGTCTCCCTGCAGCCCTTCCCCTGTGTCACCTTCAGATCCCCCAGCCCACGCAATTTTCAGAGTCAGGGTGCTCAAGAGCCAACTGAGGACCAAGGAGGGGCGAGAGCTCAGCTGCTCTGGAAAACAAGTCCCCGCACCACCCATGCCAGCGGCCGCCCTTCAGCAGAGGAGGGACCCGTGCTGCGCTGTGGGGGGGCCTGGCGTGGGCACGGGAATGAAAGGACAGCAATATCTCAGGCAGTCTGGGAGGCAGCAGTCCAAAATCCCAAGAATCAACCCAAAGGAAAACAGGCAAATAAGAAACCATTGCTTTGGCTTCAGCCAGGAACCCAGGACAGTAAACAGAGGAGGCTGGAAAGCCAATATATTCTGCCCTGGGGGAATCGGCTTTACTTGAGCCAAAGAGGGAAGAAATGCATGTAAAGTAAAGAGCAAAGATGAAAGCCGTATATCCCAAGCACAGACTGTCACGGACATGATTGGCAGTTTACATATTACATTTTATAGCATTCCTCTTTCCCTGCCTCCATATTTTCTTTCTCCCCATCTCTCTGCTGACAGCTCATATGCACGCCTTGCTCTGTACAAATAAGCGCTCTGCTCCTCCCTCGCATCCTGCTCAGCCTTTGAGCCAGTCCTTCCCCGGGTTCACACCCCACCCCACCACCCCGGCTGCATGTGAAGGAGACAGCAGGTCAAGGTCTGAGTTGTCACAAGTCCACCGAAAAGATTTCCTGTCGTGTGCCAAAAAAAAAACCTCAGCCCCTCTCCTCTGGCTTATTTGCTTTTTATTGAATCCGGTCAAATCATGATTTCCCCCTCCTCTTTCTTTTCAATAAACAATCATCAGCCCCGTGTCGAGTTGATTACGAGCTGCTGATGCAGCATTGTTGAATCCAAGCCCTGAGTGTATGTTTTGGCAAAAACAGTGCTATTTTCAGCTAGGAGTACGAGGTGGCTTGCCAAGAGGCTCAGCTTTCTCAGCGGACCCGAGGTGGGTTGGAGGCAGGGCTCCCGCTGGCTTCCCCGGGCGGCAGGACCAGGGCCCAGGTCTGCACGGCTCAGCACCAGCACTGCTGGCAGGGTGCGCAGCACCTGGCTGCTCCTCCCATTGCCCGCGCCTCCGCTTTGCTTTCCTCTCCCCAGGTAATGGACCAACCTGGGTGGAGAGGTGTCTAGGACAAGCTGCCTTTGCTTGAGCAGGGCCATGCTGAGAATCTGAGGCTCCTTTGGTCCTGATAGTTAAAATTGCCTTGTTTTAAAAAAATACTGCTGTGGTTTTGCAGCCTGTAAGTACCAACAGACCATGTTATGAATGCTTGTGTGTATTGACACGTCTCTCCAAAACAAGTGTTGCCCGTAATTGAGAAAATCCTCCAAAGTTTTGGTAATCGGAAAATTACTGTTTCTGCAGGGCATCACAAGGGCTGTGGTCCTTCCACGTTAGGAGCTGAACTGACCCAGAGCAGGTTCTCAGCAGGATCAGACACACCGAGCGGGGGGAGCGCAAGGAAACCATGTGCCAGTTCTGGTCGCTCTGAGGGCAACCGCTCAGCACGTCAGCTCCGGAGGAGGTTTGCTTCGCCTTCCTGCAACGCATAGAGCCCTTTCACCCCTGTGGCTAGTGTATGTTCCTGGTGCAGGAGCTCTGCGAGCCCTGAGCTGTGGGGTGGCCGAGGGGCAGGGCTTTACACTAGCACCGTGCTAGGGCAGGTGCCCTTCAAGTTGGCTTTTTTACACTCGGACCACACAGCCTTCATGTCATCCCTGTATTTAAAGGGTATTTATTTCTTTCCAGAGCAACAGTGTATCCCTGTCCCCCATTCTCCTCTTGGGCCACTTGTGCTTTTGGTGTCTACTTTTCCTCTGGCTGCTTTATTTTTGATGCTCTGTTCCCCATGGATTCAGTGGGCATGGGGGCCAGGTGTGTGAAACGCAACAATGGAGGCACAGACACACAAATTAACTGGACCGCAATTTGGGCAAAGTGACTTCCCACTTCTCCCATGACAGCCCTCTCACAGAAGTGTCTTTTCCTCACGTGGAATAAAAAACTTGCTCCCTAATATGTTGATAACACGCAGGATTTGCAAACTGGCTGTCTGTACCATTCTTTTTGCTTTCTAACCAAATCCCCTTTTTTTTTCCCAAAGCAATGCTATAGGGACAGGCACCTGGGGCGGTTTGCAGCGGGCAGGGCTGGCAGCTGGAAGAAGTAGGCAATGGCAGATTCCACAGTGGAGCTGTGCAGGGGTGGCCGTGCACGCGTGTACCTGCATGCGTGCACCCGGCTACACCAGAGACCGCCTGTGCCGGTGCCTGTGCCTGCATCTCCTCTCGCTGAATTCCAGAGGCGTTACGTGTCCCGCGGAGAGGAGGAACTATTTATGCCACAGGCATAAATAAATCCACCGAGCATTTGCAATAACACAGGTTGCTCAGGGCCTGAGGTCAACCCCGCTCTGGCCAGGGACAAAAGCTCCCGCTGCCTTTGGTGGGAGCTGCGTGGGGACCTCGACATAGTGATGCTGCAGGGAGGGACACGAGGGGAGCATGGCGTGGTGCTGTGGGGCTGCTCCCTGTGCGCCTCGCAGGCCCTCAGCAGCCTAGGACAGGGTAAGCTCTCAGCAGCGCTGGGGACAGCCATGCTGGGTGCAGGGGGAGGCATGTGATGGAAAGTGGCAGCACAGACTGCAGCCCCCTTACGCTCTGCAGCAAACATCCTCCTGCACCCTCTTGCAGGCCTGATTCACACAAGAGAGAGGCATTACCTTCCCTGGCACACCTGTGCTTGAGGACAGACGGGCAGAGATCAGCATCCTGACACAAGCCTGATGGAGCTCGTTTTTTGGCCGCTCTCCCCTTGCGTCTCACCCGTAGCTCAGAGCCCAGCGGAACACCCACCCCCCAGAGGCGCCGGCTGGGACGAGGACCCCCATGACCCCGTGGGGTGCTACCCCACCTCCCGAGAGATCTCGCACCTCTGCCCTGCTCGCAGCACCGAGGGCAGCAGCCAGGCTGCCTTGCTTTGCTGGGCACTTCCCGGGGTGTCTTTGGTCAGTCATCAGCTCCTCAAGGACAAGCAGCTTTGCCTACATGACAGCAGCAGGATGACTCGCCTTCGGCATGGACGTGCAGATCAGCCTGCTGCCCCAGCTGCCTCCCCCCAACGGGAGCTTGTTCTGACGCCCGCCTCGGCTTTGCTTCGTTCAGCGTACTGCCGTCGTCACACCGCAATGGTACTGCGGAGACTAAGGTTTCAAGGAGGTTTCAACTGAGCTGTAGTTTTCCATCCTGTGGATGCAACTCTTAATAACATGAGCTCACTTATTTCTATGATTCGAGTTCCAATTGTAAATATAGATCTGGGTATGATAGCTTGCAAGGAACGCTTTATTCACTGAATGCTGTCTCTTTTCCTCTTGCAGATTATTTTTAATAAATGTCTCTTTCTTATTATGCAGCACTGAATGCTGTTTCCATCTGTTTCCCTCTGCCGCTTGACTTTACATACCTGTGTTCCTTGGGTACACAAAAGATGTCTGTCATCTCCTTATTAGGTGATAGGTTGTGTTATTTGCTAGTGACTGCTGGCAGTATTTCTGCCTCCTGATCGCACAAGAAGCTTGAGCCAGTGCACGTTTGTACCCGACTGAGACAAACACACCGGCACCTCTTCTTGCGTGCAAGCTTGGCTCAGTAGAAAGCAGTGGCTTATTGGTTCACGGGAGACATGCGGAGCAGTTATGATCACCACCAAAATGAATTTTTAAAAAATACAGTTAGTACATATTTAAAACTATACATTGTTTTCCTATATTTTAAAGGATGGGTATGGCACTGCTGCTTTTAGCACGTGCCACAGGATGCCACCAAGCAACACCTGCACCAAGCTGACGTGACTTGGTAGCTGGCATCTTCCTTTAGAAATACATCCCTGGTGCCGTTTACTCGTTGACCTTTAGATACACGTAATGTAAGTATGCAACAGCTGAGCTACAGTCAGTGGAGGGAAACAGGCATTTCTGTGCACGGGTGACCTCGAGCACCTCTAACATGAGGCAGGTGAATCGCGCTGTACTGGTGCCTCCTTCTCTCTCTTGACTCTGAAGGGATCCCTGGGGTCAAACTCAGACATAACATTGCCAATCTGAAAATGTGAGTGAAGTGATTTTATTCCTGGTCTTTCCTGGAAGACTTTGAGGACCACAAACCTGTGACATTCAAAACCTCCCTCGTTTTTCAAATCTGCCCTTTTTTTCCTTCTTTGCTGGCTGAGTGACACTCTTGTGTTCTGGCTGATTCACCACTCCCCTGGATATTTCCCAGCATGAAATTGCTCTCAGCGAGTGACGAATGAGTGCTCTGCCTTAACTCTGGCAGAGCAAAGGGCACGGCTACCGTACGCACCACAACTTTCAGAGTATGATGGATATGATCTTTTACAGAAATCTTTATTACCTCACCTTCCTTGCCCTTGGAACTGAACCTCTCACAAGCAGTTTTCAATTTAATTTACTTTCTTAAGGAGAGAAAAAAAGGTGGCAAATCAAGCGTGATTCTGTTACAGTGATTTTAAGTTGGTGTAAAACCCAGTAGTGGGGTATGAAGGTCTGCTCGGCCAGGCGGAGTATTGGAGCATCGCTGGACAAGCAGGGAAGGCAATGGCATTCCTGCGCTTCTGGCAGCACTGGCCTTCAGACTGCTTTAGGTACAGCCACAGTAGGACTGCTTCCATGGCAAAGGCTGTTTTGAAAACGAGCTGGTTTTACAACTGCTGCAAGCATTTGCTCTTCACTGGGACTTGGTATACAAAATCTGGCATGACTTTTTAAAAACAAACAAAATTTATAAAAAAAAAAGAAACCGGTCTTGGTTTTTGTTGTTGTAACGACAACAGAACCTAGTAAAACAAAGGAAACAAAGTCCTCTGGTGTTTGGTGACAACAGCTCCTGTACAAACTCTGGGTGAGACTGTTGCCCTTCAAAGTTGGGAGGCAGGGCTAGGGTGGGAAGAAGGCAGCTGCGGGGGAAAAGCATGACCAGGCTAAAGCTTTTGAAAATGTTAGATCAGTTCTGGGCACAGCTGCCAATGTTCTAGGTAACTGTGGTCCTCATATGTAAAGGGGAAACAAATTTTTAAGTAAGTTCTTTAGGGTGGCTGACCTGAAGTCAGAGACAGATCTGTGTGCGTTTGCATGGAGGAAACCTGATCCTGAAGGAAGCTACTGTAATATAACCAGGAACTGCGACTGCGGATGGGCGCACAGGGCTTATGCCGTGACACTGACATCAGCAGAAAGCTGCTCATGTGCTCCAAAATGCGTTTACAAAGGCTTTGCATGGGACATGTCTGAAAATACAGGTGCCTTTTCACCTTTCTTCCTCCAAAAATGAACTGCCAAGGTCAGTCGTGCATGGGAGGGGGTTTTAATAGCCACAGGCAGCCAGGATTTGGGTTTACTGCAGCAGAAGGAGGAAAGAAGAGGAAGTTGGAGCAGAGGCAAGGAATAACTATGAAGCCGAAGGCTGGGAGCATACTAACATGATAACATAATGATGTTAACAAAACCCTGAAACCCAGCCTCACCTTGTAACTGGGGCCAGATGCGTAGGCCAGGTCGATACTCCTGGCCAGGCTGTAGAGCTGATGGTGCACTTGCTGCAGGACCCTTTGCGCAGGGGTTTGGGGCCAAGGAAGCATGTCGGTGCTGTGGGAGCCAGGGATGCCTGAGCACCGCCAACGAGAGCAGACAGCGGCACGTGAGCCAACGCTGTCTCACTGCGGGAAAGGCTCTCTGCTGCAACAGTGTGTCTGTGGATCCTCGGTAGAAATTTTGAGTCTGGCACCAGCAAGACAAAATACTTCGAGTGGGTTAAGTTGTCATGCTGCTCATTTATTTTCGTACACACAATGGCGATCTTGAACGAACTCCATCCTGTTTATGCTCAGGGATTACGCTACTCGTTCTTTGCGTTAAAACTAGATAGACTGAGGAAGTCTCTGGCCTTCCAGTTAGCTAAGAGCTGAGCTTCTGGACAATGCGGCAGGTGCTACCACATCCTCAGCTGCCCCAGTGGATTTGCCAAAGCATACATTCAGCAAAGAGTTCAAGAGTTCACATCAGGGATGGGGGACTTCCAGGAGGCTGGGCAAACAGTTTGGGGGTGAAATTTCTCTGTACTCCGAGGCTGAGGCAGTGGGGCTGAGACATGCCCTTGGGTCTTCATTCAGAGCTGTTCAAAACTCTTGGTCAAGAAATATGGCTCTTCATCACATGAAAGGGCTTTCTACTTGGCTGTCCAGTGTTTGCCGCTTTCAGGAGTCTGGATATTCTGCAAATAGAGTTTCTGTATGAGAATGACACCTTTTGGCTCACAGTTGCGGCTGTCCTCAAGAGCTGCAGTGATGGGTTTGGAGAAAGAGTCGAGCAATGAGTAAGCAAAGTAAACTTGGTAAGTTAGCTGAGTTTAGGTGAGTTAACGCACTATTAATGCACTGTCAGGCCCAGCCACATTAGTAAGGGGTTCCCTGCAATATCTTTGGGTGCTTTGCTCTCTCCCTAACCAGTGGCGTGAACGACAAGTGTATCCTCACGCTCAATGCCAGCACCAGGGACTGATTTTGTCACCCCTGACCATCGGCTTCCTAAACAACTGCCTGCTCTCCAGGGATGAGCCTCCGAGGCTTGCTCAGGAAGGGAGCAGAAAAGAGCATCGATATCTTATGCCAGCCTTGCTACTCCTGCTAACTCAGATCTTTTTGTTTTAATTGGCGCTGAGCTGTGTATAATCAATACCCTTGTTTAGACAAAGGCAGGGGAGGAAAAATTTGTAAAAAGCCCTGTTTAACAAAGAGCGTTGATGGGCCGGCTAAGCATCCTTCTCTTGAAAACAAGTCACCAAATGAGCAAACAAGGCAAGAGCAACAATCTGATTTTCATGCAAATTTTTTCCCTTCAAGAGGACTGCATGAGCACAAACAGAGATTAGTGGCTAATGTTCATTTGCATATCCTAGACCATCTCAAAGCACTTTTGAAACACTATTGCAAAGCATTTTGCTAACCACGACTTGTCCCTTCCACCCTTTCCTGTACAGGTAAGCGCTATTTGCCCGCAGAAAGGGAAATGGCAGATTACAGCCTCTATTGAATTAAGACTCACAGCCTCCAGAGGGGAGCACCAAATGCCCTCATTGCCACACAGCCCTTGATAGGAGCAAGGAAAGCAGCAAATGACTTGCTAGAGATGGTACAGGAAAATAGCAGAAAGCTTTGAAATAGTACTCGGTGTCCTGTGCCCCTCTCAAATGCCCCTTAAAGCTGGGCTAAGGGCATCTCCTGAAGAGCTCACTGGCTGTATTTGCTTATTCTGAGGTGACAGGGTGGTACAGCTTCGTGGCTCCAGAGCTTCAGTGTTTGGAGGCCAGGTTTGGCATTTGTGTTGTGCCAAGTCCCCCCCATCTCCCCTGTGCATGACTCCAGCTGTGCCTTACCTCCCTTTCTCCCACAGCCTGCAAACTATTTGCTACCCTCCCAAAAGCAGCCAAGTCAGGGTGCAATACTTGCTAGATTGGCGAAAATCTGTAACAAACTCCCAGTTAAGTTGCTTGAGGAATGTGTTGCTTTTCAAGACTCTCAAACTGGTTTCTGAACATCTCTCTGGGAAATGTGAAGGGGTATGCACATTGAAAAAAGCTGAATGAAATTGCTGGAGGTGCTAAATGGTAATAATGCCATATTTAATTCTTATTGACAGGAGCAGAAAGCTACTCCAAAGAGGTGTTTCCAAGCATCTCATTCATCTGCTTGATTCTGAATAAAATTTACTGCCCAAACATGTATTTTCCCATTGGTAGAAGAATTTTTACCATGTGCATAGTAGAGATGTAATTAGACAGTGACAGGAACAGGCACACTAGTGATGATGGCTTCAGCCAGTCCTGGATCTGACAGCCCCTCCGTGCCTTGTGCCAGCGGAGTGGCAGGGAACAAACCGCTCCCCAAAATGGCTCATGGCACTGTGGGCTCCATGGGCAGTGCGGGGACAGCATGAAGGTGTCATTCATGGGGTGCCGCGAGGGGTTTTGTCCTGGAGATCAGTGTTAGGACTGTGGCACTGTCCACAGGCAATTACGGCGATGGCTTTGATCCACTTGCCCTGGGTTTCAGCTGGTGCAACCAGTGGATCAGGAATACCCTGATTGCGATGGGCAAGCAGAGGCAGGGCCCCGGCAGCCGAAGGGGGCATTTGTTTTTGGCCTTTGCTTGTTACGCCCTCAAGGACCTCCTAGAAACTGAGGGCAGCAATTCCTCCCCTTCTCTTCATCCCCAGCTGCCGCTCAGGGGTTGTAAGAAAGTGGGGGTGGCAGACTAAAATCCCAGGCTTTGCTCTGGGCAAGTTTTTTAATAGGTTTGTTGCTGATGCGGAGCCCTGCGGTTGAATGTTCCGTTCTTCTCCCGCAGATGACATCATCTGGTGTCATGAAGGGGCTTTTCTGTCTTCATGGCGGCAGCAACGGGTGATGGCTGGATCCGATCCCGGGAAAAGCAGGTGCTTGCTGGGAGCTGCCCGTCCCCAAGGCAGGGTGCCCGCGGCTGGCGGCACCGTGCTGCGCTTCCCTCTGAATCTCAATGAACACCGTGGGACCTCAGGGGCAGGTGGGATGCACTGATTACTTGGATCCTTGCGATTTCAGGGCATGACAAGCAGTTCATTTCCCCCTCTCCTTTCATGTTCACACAATGCTTTACACCGATTTCCCCTGCACACGTTTATCTGCCAGGCAGGGTAATAGAGTGGCGTGCGGGGAGTCTCAGGGGCTTTTGTAGGGGCTTGATATTGCTGAGCTGTGAACACAGCAAGAGGCAGCCTGTGTAGCTAATCCTGCAATACAATAACCGGTCCTTCGTGGTGGATGATGAATTTGCTAAATGTATGATTGTTTATTGTTTGCCTGTGTAATGATGTTCATGGGGCTTAGGCCAATTTGGAAATATTAATAAACACAACAGTGTTTCAGTAATGCACCAGACAAAATCCTCACATCACACCCAGGAACACTAACACGATACGTCCATAAATGGAATGAAAGGGGGTTTTCTTCCAAAATTTTAAAGAAGAACTTTCTATTGTCTAAGCTACATAGCTAAAGAGCTCATTAGGTTATTCACACCAATACACTCTAACTGCAGGCGGATTCATAAGCTTTTCTCTGGTGTAGCAAAACCAGATCAGTGTAAGGGACAAGAAAACAGACACTGCCATGTGCCGTCACTAAATGGACAGCTTTTCTGTGAGGAGGAATGGACGGGTGATTTACAGGCCTTTCAGCATAGACAAAATTGACCAGTCAGTTTTGTCTCAGCCTTTTCTCTCCTATGGACCATGATCCTTTTGGCCATGGATCTTTTATTCCTCTTAGTTCCCCATACAGTGGTACATCTGCGTTACCAGCATAGCAGAGGGGGATATTCAAAAATAACCATGCCTGAATGTTTATTTCCCAAAATCAGAATATTTGACCTGCACCAGGCGAGCTCCCTCCCTTCTTTCCAGCTTGCAGTCTGTGGCATCACAACTTTTTGGTAATGGCCTATTAATCACCTACTGCCTGATCCCACGAATCCTGCTTTGTTGCCTCCTGGATACTTCACCATCTGCAAGCAGGACTTGGACCAGGCAGTGATGCCTCCGTCCAGGCTCCTCCAGATGCTGGGGCTTCGAGCCTTGCCAGTGCTGCGTGATTTCTGTGCGTGCCATTAGACTGAGACGATGCACAGCTTGGCTGCGAGCACAGGGAGTGCAAACCCTGGTGAAAACCTGGCTCTCGGCCCCAGCGAGCGAGCATCCTTGATGCCGTGCAGAGCTGCCATCTGGCAGGTCGGCCCCGGGTGTCCTCACTGCTCCAGCTTCTCAAACCAGTGGCTTTTTTTGTTTGTTTTTAAATGAAAACAAATGTTAACCTCGGCCTGTGGATGATGCAGCCCATGGTTACCAGAAACACCTCTTCTCTTGGGAATTGCTGGGATGAAGGGGCTTAACTGAACACCACACAGTAACCAAAAATAGCCCTAGCAGATGAGCAATGCAGTCTCTTTTCAGCTGCAAGGGCAAAACTCATCCTACCTCAGGGAGCAACCAGGCTGCCGCTTGCAGTGCAAAGCACATTACAAAGCGTACTCCATGTCAGCGGGTGCAGGGTGAGGCAGAGTCTGTATGTACTGGTGGCACTGCCTGCGCCATCCCGGGGAACGGTGCGGGACCCCGCTGCTGCTCTCGGCGGGAAAGGGGCTGCCATTCTCCCTGCTTCCCCACCTGTGAGACGTGCACTGCGAGGACTTTCGTGAGGCATACATGAGATGCAACTAGTTTCTTGTTTTAGCTGGCTTCAGGGGGGAAAAATACAAGGAGAATCTGGTTGGGTACAACTGAACAAAATTTGGATTGGGTTTGTTTAATTGTAGTGACAATTTTTCCCCAGTGCTGTGTGGTCTAGCCTCATATGTTCCTCCTCCACCCCTTGCTTACAAGCTGGATAAAGCTTGGAGAGAGGGCATGTGCCCAGGAGCAGCCCCCAGCTGTGCCGCAGGATGGTTACAGCAGAAAATAAGAACATTTGAGCCTGAACCCAAATTGCTGGTAACAACAGCGATGTCCCCTTCTGGCTCCCCCAGTTCATTTCCCTTGAAGATACATGGGCTGTCCTGGCTAGTAGAAATGTAGAAAGATCACAGTTGTTGATTTTGCATCTGAGCAGTGGAGAACCCAGGCAAAACTCACACCCAGGTTTTTGGAGGGATTGCGGCAAAGCGAGGTGGTCCCGAGGGCTGCAGCTGTGCTGCACGGCCTGGGGGCTTCCTTGCAGCGGTGCAGTGGGGTTGAGTAACTTTACCCCCTGCAACTCCTCCTCAAGAAATGCTGGTGATTCAGGGGACACGACAGCTCCTTCTTTTTCACCTTGGCACTGATCAAGCTTTCAGGGAAGCACTTTTCAGGATGGAGACTGCTGTTTCCCTCTGGCAGTTTGCTGCAGGGGTTCATCAGCTTTCTGGTTGTCCTGACACAACCGCATCTGCCTCTTCAGCACTCTCACCAAGGGCCCCATTAGACCTTTTCTGGTATTGTTTCAGAGGCTCATGCTGTGCTGCTTTTCCACAAGGAAGGCAAAACTCAGGCTACAGGTCCATACACAGTAGGTGCAGCTGTCTTCCTTGCTACTTGCACAACATGTTTTTTTAATTGTATTGAAGAGCATTTTGTCTGAATGACTTCAGCTTCCTAACCGTCTTCATGGCCTGGGATCATCAAAACCCCTCGACACCCTGCCAGTCCCACAGTCACCTGCAAATTCTGTCCCTTCTTCCAAATCACTGGAGGAAGATGCTGTGAAGTGTCAGGCCTGGAGAAGGTCCCCGTGGAGCCCCCCAGCAGTGCTCCCATGTCTGTCACCTCCGTTAGTGCCTGTCAGCCAGCCGGCCCCTCAACCGTTTCACGTGTTGTCTGGAGCTGTTGCAAAATGCTCATTCTCCCCCAAAAGTGCTGTGTGGTGCCTAGTGATGCCTCACCCAGGCATCGCCTCCAGGCAGCTACTGTTATCAGTCACATTTATAAACTCACCAGAAAATTAAATGAGGCCTATTTTCCATGAAACTCTGTCAACTGGCACTGATGGTCTCTTATTTTTGTCATAGTTGAATCCCATGTCATCTTCTCTGTTGTCTGGGCTGGGATTGATGTCAGATATTTCCACCCTGCCTTTTTTTAAACACTGGCACACACTTAGACCTTTTCCAGTCCACTGGAACTTTGCTGGCACCCCCGGGGTTATTAAAAATGAATGCCAACAGGCCAAACATCTCCCAGACAGCTCTTTAAGGACTGCAGGGTATAAGTTATATGGGCTTTGCAATTTAAAACTGTTTATCCCTAACAGCTGTTGTCTGTCATTCTTCTCAGTGATGCACTGGAGAGCACTTTATCATCCTTATATCATCTCAACATATCATCTTTTTCTTTTCAAGTACAGAACAAAAATATTAATTGAACTCTTCTGCATTATCATTAGCTCTTTCACCAGCTCCATCTAGAAATGAGCTAATATCATTGTAAGGACTCATTTCTCAATTCTTAATGTATATCTTTATGACCCATACAGGCACTTGTTGAATTTATTTATTGGCACGACAATTATCTGAATGTTTCCTGATGTTTGAATATGTGTAATCAGCGTTGTCTTTTAGATACATCATTGAGATACGTAATTTGCAAAACACAAATTATTCAGGATGTTGCTCAGTCACACAAATGAAAGTCAGAGTTTTCTTGCCTGGGTCGTTCATCTCACCCTGATGAGGACTAAGGCAGAAGAGACACTGCTCTTTTTGCTTTTACTAAGTCCAAGTTAATTGAAATGGAAAATATCCATCCCCACACAACAATGCTGCCTGCAGACAGGGGATGGAGCCTGATCGGAGAGATAAGGGATTATCTCTGGTTTGGGAGACATAGATTTTGTTGCTGGCTCTTTTACTAAGTCCCCTTGTGCAAGTCATTTGCCTGCCCGTGCCCCAGCTCTCCTGCCTAATAACTAGGACACACCGCTGCTTCGCCTCCTCTAGGAAGTGTTTAGGGCCCATGGAGGAGGAGATCTTCCCTGAGCGAAGCCTTCTGCCATCAGGGGGCTTTAGAAGGGTCTGAAACGGACAGGATTACTGTTTGTTTTGTTCTTCTTTGGGTGCCACACTTGGAGCATCTCATTTAATTGCAATTTGCTTGTGGCTTGAAATTTATTGAAAAGCTGTCCAAGGCACAGCAAGGACTTTGGGGCAAGAAAACAGAATCATTGCTTGTTGATCTTTTAGTAAACTCACTCCCCAGAGGGAGGGGTTTTGACCTTCACAATTTCCACTCTCTTCTCCCGGAAAGGTAATGAGCGGAGTAAGCGGAGAGGAAAGCTGAAACCGGGAGGGATCTGGATCCAATATGTGATTTGTTCCTTGTGGAAAGACCAGCTTTGGTTCAGACCACTCCAGCTGGTAAAACTTTCACTCTGTAAATTCAGTGTGAAACCAAATGTGTTTCTTGAAACAGATCCTTGGAGGACTTTCAAAGACACCGGTAGGTCAGATGTGTCCAATTAGTAAGGGCCTGTGACAGCAGGCGAGGGCCCTGAGGGGCAGGATGGGGAATCCTCCCAGAACACCTCGCCTGCACCAGGTTGAACTTCATTGAGGTCACCCCGTGGGTTAGAGCGCGGGGAGTTCACGGTGGGGCTTTGGTGGCAGAGACTTCTTTGAGCAGGGCTCGCATAGGCAGCATGGGGTTGAAGGGCGGCACGGGTTATACTGCAGTCGTGGCAGTGCGCGGGGGCTCGTCTTGCTGTTGTGTATGCACATACGGTGCCTGCCGTCATCCCCACCTGCGTATCTAACTGCGCGGCTTTGAGTGTATTTAGGAAATGGGAATGGAGGTACATATCTATTCTTGTTTTTTTAAAGTTTCTGTCTTTGCTTGTTGCTGTTTTGTGAACATGTCTTCTCACCAAATTTTCAGCTTGACTTCTCCTTAGCCATGCTCTGTATCATCTAGGAAGTTTTCACCTTTCATAGCATGTCTCACCTCTTTCAGGAGAGCTCAAAACCAGGCTTGTTCCTGCTTAGAGTCTCCACAGGCTACGAATCCAGGACCCTGTCTTGGCTCCCGGTGCTGCTGGGGAACAGCCCTGATACTTGACCCTAGGTACGAAATTTTCTCTAAATCTTGGATCTTTGGGTCAGCTGTCATTACAATGCAAGGACAGTCCAAACTTACCCTGTGAGGGCTGGTCACAGCCAGGGGCTTGAAATGTGGCTTCTATTCATTACTTACAGCTTCCATGCGGGAGGTACTCAATGGGTAAATTAACTAGAAGAAGGTTTCCCATAGAGCGGTAGCAGGCAGGGCCTTTCACCCGGGAGGGTCTTGGGGCATTTCACAACTCACATGCACACACCACCGCTGTGCAGAGGCAAACGGCAGCCCAAGGCACTGCACAGGAGAGGGGGATGCTGTTGCAGTGGCCATCTGGGCACAACTCTCCCTGCTAACAGGGCCTGTAACAGCCACACCGAAGCAGAGATAGGCTTAGTTTGTAAAGCCCCAAATGAGAACTAATGAGGCGGAAGGTGGCCTGGGTTTAGGGGGTGAAAAGGAGCTCTCAGGCAGCATTGCTTTCCAATATTGCTATGGGCAACCCCCAGGGCGGTCATTTTCCAAGCTGGAAAGGGGGAAAAGTAACACATCCCTACTGACTTCTGAAGGATGCTGGGGTGCTAGGCGTAGTATGAAAGGACCTAGCCTTCTAGAGCGTGCATCAGGCTGAAAACTATGTTAGGAACAAAACGACCGACATTTACCATCTATGTCCCAATTATCTGATCCTCATCCTCATCAAGCACCAAATGTTCAATTGCAAAAATGCTGGCCAGGCAGTTCTTCATTCCTGCTCATAAGCAGCCCTCAGGTGCCAACAAGCAGGGACGTACCTGCGCTGTCAGTGGGACTTCTTTAACAGCAGTATTAATTTTGCAACAGCTGCCAATGACATAGGAAGTACTCGAGATGTTGGGTGTTTATGAGCTGATTTATGAACAGGAGGAGGATCACAGCAGCTACCTATGGTATTGGTAAGTATACAGAGGATGGCGGCTGCCTCCAGCTTCGGCCCCTGCAGATGCACCGCACTTCACAGCTGTCTGTCAGCGGTGGGGAGGAGGAGGAATCAAAGTGCAGAAGCCCTTGAGGAAAGGATGAACAAGGCTTTGCATTTTAGATGGGCTTTAGGTTAGAAAAATAATGAAACCCAAACATTTTAATAGAAAGATCAGCTCTAGCATCGGTAATCTAGCCAGACAGCAGTGGGATGAGGAGAGACATAGGGAATGTTTGATGTAAAATCAAGGTCGTGCCCTGAAAATCAGACACAGACGTGGAGAGAGGTATGTGAACCATTAAAATGAAAGGAAACTTGAGACGGCTGCTCCACCAGCTGCCAAAGACACCGCACTCTCTGTTTGTGCACGCTGAAGCCCACTCTCCTCCACGTTTGGCAGCGTGGCAGATGCCGCATTGTGGTACCATCAGAGGAGAGGAAACCCAGAGGATAAACCAGAAGTGAGCTAAGGACATACTTAAAAAATTCCTTTCTACTCATTAATCTAATGTGGGAGAGGGGATTCAAAGCTCTCAGTGGAGGGAAGGGTTTTGGCCCAGGAGCCCAGGGGCCTGAAGCCCTCTGCTCGCTCACTGAGTCAACATGGGGAGAGCAGCCCTCCTCTGCCTCCTCCTCCTCCTCTGGCCAGAAGCAGCGGTGAGCAAGAAGGAGCTGCTCCATCCTCAGGTGTGAGCAGGCAGCAGCATCTCCATGATGCTGCTGAAATCCACAGTGGTTCTTCCTGGGAGTGCCAAGGCATTGCAGAGAGACCGGCAAACTCTTTACATGTGAGTTTGCTCATCTCTGGAGGAGCCTGAAAACTCTGCTCCTTTCCATTTATTTATGCCCAGGCTGCGGCTGAAGGACCCTGAAGTCGATAGCCATTTTACTGCTGGTTTCACCAGGTGCTCTGGCTTATCCATCATCCTTGCAATGTCTGTTCCTGCAGCATCGGCCTCCACTGAGATTTCTGCTCTTGACTCCCAACATGGGAAACTGGCTCCTCCAGCTCAACACCTCCGCGTAGCCTTCCCACCACCCCTCGCTCAGCACCCACCTCTGCTCTGGCAGGTGACGATGACATGCTCCTGATGAGGACAAAGCAGACGCTCAGGAGGGTGCCCTGGTACCCACTGGACATGTTGATTTCTCCCACAGCTCAGACGTTTTACATGCAGGAGCACAAGCTGCATTTTCTGGTGCACCAGTGCTAGAAATCCTCTCCTTTCATTCCCTCAGGACTTGCGTACAAACCTTAGCTTTGCAGATAAGCAGAGCCCTGCACACAGTGCTTTTATTACACTCTGACCTCAGTGCGGTTCAAGTCAACATTTTCTTTTGAATCAATATTTTCTGCGTTATTTTTTTTTCCAGGGAAGACAACAAAACAATCCAAAATCCCCACTGGAAAGCCTAGCAGAGCTGATTTCAAGGCTCCCAAGGCAGCCGCAGAGCCAGAGACAGCTCACCAGCAATGTGAGCTAAGACGTAATGAGCTCACGAAGCATGTTTGTCTTGGCTGTCACCCGCCTGACATGGGCTTGCACCAGCTGGCGGTGATGTGACAAGCAACTGCAACTGGCACGGGCCCCACCACCGCAAGGACAGGATTAGCCCAGCCACTCTGGGAGAGGGGCACAAGCTACCCACTAAGAGAAAGCCCAAACTGTTTGTGTTTACACCTCGTTACTGCAGGGATCACCCATTGCTGTTCCTAGATGCAAAGCTGCAGACAGCAACAGGGCTGCTGGGTCTGGGCGCTGCCGGGGACTGCTGTCTCCTGTAACTCGGTGTCGTGTGACAGGTCGACAGACTGTCACTGCATCCTAACAACACGTGTGGCTACCAGATCCCAAGCAGTTGGGGTGGAATAGGGTTTCCGTGCCCGACTTCCACATCAGGAAAGCCAAAACCACGGGTGAACAACCAAAGCGTGGGAGCGATGGCACTCAGTCACCGCAGTGCCGCCAGACACAGCCGAGGTACTCCTGAGACGCTGAGCAAGTCAGAGTGTCATAAGGGGTGGAGAGATGCTCTACACCAGCTGAGACCGTGCAAACATGGCCTTCAGCATGTTTTGGCTGGATCAGGCCCTTCGGTACCCGGGGCTGGGAGGCAGGAAGGTGGGAGGTGGGGAAGGCACCAAACAGCCCTTGCACCTCTGCCACTTCCCGAGTTCGCCCGTGTCCCCGTGTGTCACGGTGTGAGCAAGGGCCGCTGGGTGCCTGCAGCCTCAGGCTGTCTCCTCCACCCACAGCCGGCCAGGAGCACTGCCTGCAGCTGAGGGACAGGATTTTCCAAGGAGCACCAGTATGAGGTTTCTTCCTCTTTGTACTTGGTCATCTAAACAACGCCTCTGATTAAAACCAGGAGCTGTTGTACGCTCAGCCGCGTGTGGAGATCAGCCCAGCTATATTTTTGGTCAACAAAATAAAAATTAAAATACTTAACTTTGAGCATCTGTTTTCTTGCTTTGTTCTTTTTTTAATTTTGGATGAGGCCCTGTGAGATTGGACCATTTTCCTGACAGGTCAGCATAACTAGATGCCTTAAATCTTTCTAAAGATCGATTCTTTTATTAGATGACGGCCCAGAAAGCCTCTGGGGATGTACAGTCAGAATCCACCCTTTATGGGAAGAGGAGAGGGTGGAAGGGGAGAGGCCGTGGTTCTGATTTGCTTGGCTCGGCGCTCAGGCTCGCCGAATTTTGCTGTATGCTGAAGCCACGTGATTTGTGTAGCTGTGACACAAAAATCATAAATCAATCCAGTTGGGCTAGGAAAGTTCACGAACGCTTACTGAACTTTTGGACGAACCTGGGTTGAGTTTCGAGCTCATAACGAAATCCGAAACCAGGCAGGCTTCAGAAGGATTTGCGTTTCATTGCAAACCTTTTGTAGAGCTTCGCTAAAAAGGCAGATATCAGGAAAACACTGGGTTTGGTTAAGGAAAAAGGTGTTGTCATGAGAGCATTTAAATAGAGCAAGGCTGCCTTTATAAAATAGTCCTACTGCAGTCTGAAAAATCATTATTTCTGAAAACCGGCTCTTGCACGGCACTGTCAGGAATTACTTCCATTTCACAGAATTGTCCAGCACGGCTAAAACACCTGCTGGGAAGATCCTCATTTCTCATCAGATTTTGCAGATTTTCAGAGTGGTTTCAAACCTCTTCATTTTAAACCTATTAAATTCTGCTGATCTGTTTGAACATTCCTGCATTTTTTAAACTCATTTTATAGTCATGGAAGTTTCTTAAAAACATCTTAATGCAATGTTTGCAAAAGATTTCAAAGAGCATCTTCATTTTCAGACAGCTGAAAAGTCTTCTGTATTCCTCCCTTGAATCTGAATGCAGAAATGAAGCCAGAAAGGGTTTCCTTGTAAGGTTCACTATTGCTTTTCTAGCTGAAGGGGGTCGGGCTCTCCTGCTGCACCTCCCAAGATGGCAGACTTCTACAGAGGATTAGTTTGAGTCCAGATTTTGAATAAGCCTTTGCAGGGCTGCTTATTGCAAGTGGGTCAGGGACAATAATCAGGAGATTTTAAGATAACAAGGTTTCAGGTCCATTTTATTTGCCCTCTTCTATTTGAACCTTCAAGTTTCATATTTGCAACATTTTTCTTCCCAACGCACAGGAGTGAGAAAGCTGAGATCCTCGCACAGCCACAGGGCTGTAAAGACAGCTTCTTAGGAAAACAATAAAAAAGCCATGGCTCTTTCAGAAAAAGCCCAGGATTTGGCATCTGTGTCTCCAGATGACCAAATGAGTCTCTGACTCCTCTGAACTTTGTTTTTTACCCATTCACAGTACAAACTAGTAGAAGCTGTATCTTATCTGTTATACTTTACAGTTTATATTTCAAATATACCTGTTGCCTACTAAAAAACTGCTATGGCTATCCAGTCTAATGTTCTCATTGAGTTTAGGATGACTTTTGCCTTTGGATTAAACAGAACCTGGAGCTGCTCCCAAATTAACAGAAACAAAAGCAAAGCATGGGATCTCAGTCATTTTAAACAGCAGAGATATACACAATAAATACTGAAGTTTAAGCAGTACTTTGCAGAGGTCTGTGTCTCTCGTAAGGCAAATTGTGCTGATGCAAACAACTGACCTGTGTGGAAAAATACCAAAAAGCTCCAGTGTTCTCCTTATTGACAATGAGATTGTGATGATTTAGAGGAAAGGGCTAAAATAGGGAGGACGGTGAAGTGCCTTGCTCAGGAAGGAATAATGCGATGCTCAGAGTCTAAGCAGTGGATTTTATTTGGCCTGGGCAAAATTCAATTTGGAAGTTTAAGGGAATAACGAGCTGAAAATCTCTTAGCTATGTACAGCTGTCCCAACAAAACCAATGCTCTGGGCCAACTTCTGCTTCCATGGAGATGGATGCACCTTGTGTATGCTCCTGGGGGACTGGACCCCCAGGACTGAGAGCAGTGTCTCAGGGTGTGCTGGACCTTGCTGGACCATATCTGCATTCTTGAAAATCTTCCCTTTGACGAGTGAGTCCTGTGGGCCCCCCCTTCTGACCTCCACCTGGTGCATGTAAGTCCTGAGGGTCCAAGGGAAATCACTCTGGGTTTATAGACTGAGTTTGGAAACTGATTTGTGGCTTTAAAATATGAAGTCTCAAATATGGGAACTATTTTACTCTGTGTCAGGGCAGTGGATTTAAGTCTGTTTGCCAAAGGGACCCCAGGATTAAGGCTAGGAAAGAAGGCAGAGAAGGCAGAGGAACAGGACTGGGCTTGATAGGTAATGCATGGCAGAAAGACAACATTGCCCCACAAAGAGGACAGGGAACGTGAATTCTTAATGTCAGGAGGGGAGGGACCAAGAAGAGCTGGAGAAAAAGCAATAGACGGAGGATATTTCAGCTAGATATTAGGAAAATTCTTCCTATCAAGCCAAGCAAGTTGCAAGTTGCTAAGAGTGCAATGGAGTCACAGCGGGCTCGGGAGTGGCATCTAACAGAGATACTCACTGGCACAGTATCACTGTTGCTGGCACCTAATCCATCTCGCTGTGGGCCCCAGCTTGCCATAGCTGTGTACAGCACTCCCTTATGACCTACTGCCACAATGCCAACTCAAAGGGACTATGTGCTGCATCAAAAAATCTGCAAGCCATTGAAGCATTGGGGATTTGCTGGAGTAGACATCAAGCTGTTCTGTCACCAAGGAAATTTTGCAAGGGCTCCCACAATGCCAGTGGTGTCACAGAACCAGTGACAGAAGGGTTGAGGTTGGAAGAGACCTCTGGAAGTCATCTTGTCCAACACCTCTGCTCAAGCAGACCCACCTAGAACAGGTTGCCTGGGACCATGTCCAATGGCTTTTGAATATCTCCAAGGACAGAGATTCCGCAACCTCCCTGGGCAACCTGCAAATCAGTGATAGAAAACAGGCTTCCTGCCTCTCATACACCCTGTGCACACTTTGATCTTGGACAAGCTCGCCATATAAGAGATCAGCACTTGCTCCAAGCAGGGCCAAAGTGGGTACCTCATTGGATGCCTCTTTCATCCCAAAGCATCCACGTTTCAGCACAGCAGCATGGCTGGGAGCTGCCACTGTAATTCACCATTTTCCAGACTTGAGGTCTTCCACGTGAAGGCAATTATTTAATTTCCTTCTATGCATGAAGGAGCCAGAGCTGTGGTTTCGACATTCAGGTGAGCTCCACTTCATCAGAAGAATAAGGAGCACAATTTCAAAGGTGCTTCTACTGGGAAGAGTTTAATATGGAGCAAATTTCTCCCAGGAAGCTGGAAGAGCAAAAACTGTGCCACGAGAAGCTGTGGGAAGAGTTATTAATTTGCTTGGGTAAAATCTTAGTGGAGAGTAAACATCCATTTGTGCTATAACTGATAGCAGCAGCAGCAGAAGCAGGAACAAGCTGAAGGTAAATCCTGCATTTCATAATCGGAGATTTTCTGCCCCTGAAAATTCCGAGTCCTGTGCACACAGGACTTTCTGAGTGCATGCGTGTGTGGTCCACAGCTCTTTGTTATATACTATGATTTTCCCCACCCCTCTACAGAGATAAGTAGGTAGGAGGCAGCTGTTTGGATAAGTCAGCAGCAAGCGATAAGACAAAGCCATCAGACTGCAGGGGAAAGTTTCTATGCCACACGCAGGGCTTTTATCAGGGGTCTACAAATTGTCTTTGTTTCATTTTAAGGGCTTAACTTAGCTCATCCTCAAAGCAAAATGGCCTCGTCCTTCCTGTCATCTTCCAAGACAGAGGAAGTGGCGAGATGTGTGTGTGTTCCCTGTCACTGGATATCGCCTTGCAGCAGAGCCTGGAAGGAGGTTTATTAATCAGCGTTTTGGGTTTCCTTTCCTTGTTTCCCCCCCTTTTTGGTTACTTTGGCAAAGGAACCTCCATTTCCTCCTTTGCTCTGCCTAAACAAACTGGAGAATTCAGGGATGGTGTGAAATGAGTCTGTCTGACCTGAACCAACCCTGCTGGGACCCGGGCACAGCCCTTCCCGTCCCTGCGCAACCCCAGCACAGGCACTGCCCACCTCCCCGGCCCCGATGCCGGGGGAATCGCACACGTATACTCCATGCATACCCCTAAAAGCCTACGGGTCACTGGGCAGCTACTGCTTTGGTAACTCAGCCGAGGCTTGTGAACTAGCTTGCAGCTAGCTAGCTCTCAGCCACTGCAAAAGGGGAGAGGCTTTTGGCACGGCTGTGTTGACTCAGTGGAGAAGGTGAATCAAGAGAAATAGTGTCAGAAAACTGATTGATGAAAGAAATCTTTTAGCTGGGCCTTTCAAATGCTGGAGACGTGCATGAAGGGATTGGCTTGGTAAACTCAGGGAGTTTGCTGATCACCTTTCTGCAGTCGGTGCCTTCTTGTCAGATCTCTAGTGGCTTGCACCAGCGTGTCCTGCACCAGAGTTGGGTGCAGGCAGGTCTGGAAAGCCTATGCACTGCTGTATGTGTGACGAATGCGTCTGTCCTGTCACTGAGGAGATCATATGGCAACTAGCAGTACATAACATGTAGCGTTTCCTTAAAAAAATTGAAAGCAGTATCAAAACAAAGCAGTAGCTTCTTGGAGTTGCCCACTGCTCCTCTGGCCCTAGGGACCAACATGTCTTCAGAGTTCAAAGCCACCTTGCGAGGCCAGTCTCTGCCCCAGAAGAATTTGCAGCGTATACAGACGAGACACAAAGAATGGGAGAGAAAGGGCTCATTATCATCCTATTTATTGGCCAAGGGAACTGAAGAAGCAGAGGAACTTCGAAGTGTTCCTGATTTACTTCATGTGTGTCCCTCTTTTTTGGCAGCCAGAGGGCTTTCAGGCCATCTCCTTAGCTCGTGCTAGACACAGGCTCTTCGTCTGCCACCAGGATGGTCACTATGAGGTCCTTCAGGAATGCTACTGCATGTTAAATCCTCAGCCTGTCTTAGTCCACGTGACATTGCAAGCGTAGACAGGCTGTTTTAACCTGATTTAACCAGGCCAAAGAGGAACTGTGTAGCAGAGCAACCTTATTCCCTGCCCACCTCAATGATAGCCCAGTGTTTAACCACGGTGTGATCCGGCAAGTCCCATGCTCACAGTTTACTGAAAACCATCTGTTAAAAGAGCTATGCCAAACGAAACCTACCCCAAACTAAATGCAAATTTTGTGAGCAAGAAGTAAATGAAATAATCAAAAAAGCTGGGGAAATGTCTAGACCACTTAGATAGATTTATGTATTTAAGGAAGAGTTGGCTTATGTGTTCGCTAACAACTCACCAACCTCAGAAGAAAATGCTTTAAATCTTCTGCCTGATATGGTTTTTGGCTGGGAATGAAGAGATGAAACAAAGAGATCATCTCATTAAAAACCCCAGTCCCAAGCCCTGAATAGCCCAGTAATAGTCTACAGACCACTTTTTAACATTTCTAAGAACTTTTCTGCCTGAGATTTACTCATGCTTATTAGACATGTAATGAAAAAGATGATTTATAAAACAATCCTTATACACACAACCTTTCTTCTAGAAAACAATCCTCGTTTGTGCAGTGCTGGGAGAAGCATCTGAGTCGTGAAGTGGTTTTAACTGCAGGGGAGTGAGAGGTTGACTCAGTTTAAAACCTTTCAACATAATCATTTTAGTTCCCTAGCAAAAGGTCGCTAAAGACACGCTGAACAAAGGCGGGAGAAAACACTCCTTTTCCTGCTCTCGATGGCCCTCAAGCTCTTGAGCAGGCGTGTGCCGGTGGAGAGGAAAGATGCTCTAACTTGCTCAAGTGGAGGAAGGTGCCCTCACCAACACCAGGGCAAGTGGCCTGCAGCCCCATGGAAGCTCCACGCCAGATTCACTGACACGCAAGGCTTTGTCCTTGCGTTTTGGTGGAGAAAGTGGTCCTAACCCATCCTAACAAGCCAGAAGGGGACTCCTCCTATGTAAGACAACCCTCAGGGATTACTGAAGAGATATGGGAGCTCCAGCAGGGCATGGGAGTAGGAAAAAAGGCAATGAGGGAGTGTCAGGACACTCATGAGCTCCACAGTCTTCTTGCTCCCTGTCTCTCCCCCTCTGAGATGGCAAGTCTGGGCCAGCCTGGGGCCTCCCTGGACATACCTGCAGAGTCCTGCTGAGTCATTTTAACCAGGAAAATCGCACTGCACAAAGCCACTGGGAGAAAGGAGCACTGAGGATGGGCTGCATTCTCGCTGCTGTCAAAATGACCCTACATGGGAACCTCTGCAGAATATGTATATACGTACATAATGTACATATGTATCTATTAAAATAGGTCCAAAACTGCTTACAGATCAGTCTAAGTGTCAAGAAGTGATTTTTGTGCTCAAATGCAGTGTGCTGAGAGCGTGGGGAGGGTACAGGCTAGTTTTAAAAAGAGGGAAGTTCCTATCTTGCTTTTAGCTCACCTTTTTTTTTTGCGTTTGTGACTATCAGTTACTGTGAATGGTAGCTTCATACTTCTGAATGGGCTTTGGCTAAGCAACTCTGGGTGTAGACGTCCATATTTTTAATTATGAAGCAGAGATATTGTGGTATTCACATTCTTTAGATCTCCTGCCGCTGAGGTATAGCTATTGAGCCTCTATTAGTTCCTGTTGAAATAAGCACAACACTACCATTACTTTCAGCAAGGTCAAGGCTGGGTCCATTGCAGACAGAGATCCATTAAGCCCTTTATGTGCTGGCCAGCCCTTCCAAAATTGGCCTGGCGTTCTTGTTGTTCATTCCTCCTGGCTGCTGTTAATCAATTAATATGTGAATTTGCAGACTCAAATGGAGATGGGATATTAATATAGACTGTGCACTGTTTCCCTACAGGAATTCATGTAAAAGCTGTCATTAACATAATGCATATACATGAGTCCAACAGAAAGCTATTAACTTATGTATTCATCCAAGCAGGCTCAGTAAGTGCTTTACCATCAACAATCTTGCTGCACTTGAAATTAAATATGTGTGTCAAGGTTAGCGCTTCCTGGGCTGAGAAACTGAACCAGAAGAATATTAACAGATGTTAGCAATATGTGTGTGTGGGAGGGGAAGATCACACCTGAATCTAGTCAGTACCGAGCAGTATTTGGAGCCTGGAGCTAATCATCTAGAAAAAAAACACTTTTAATGAGTGCAGACGGAGTTAGTGTTCTCCACTGATGCCTTTCCCCTCTCCATACGCCCAGATGGACTTTCTGACATGCAGCAGTAGTTAAACACAGTCCAGCCTTGGGCATCCAGAAACCAGCATGGCCTCTTGCAGCAAGACAGAGCTATCTAAAGAAATGTCTCTGGCTGACACAGAATTACTTACGGTCTCCACCTCCCTGCAGCAGCCCATTGTCCCAGGGATGGGACAAAATTACTGCTCCCTGTCCCTGTCCCCAAGACAACCCTCTGGCTGGAGGTGGGAGTGCTGAAACAATGTTCAAGGAAGCTGGTTTCCAAAGACATATTCTCTTTTAAAAAAAACAATCATTAGCTATTACACAAAATGATTAAGAGAACAGGTAACTGATGTCAGGAAGATGCAGGCTTTAAACTCTGTTGGAGAAAAGAGCCTACTCAGGTCTGAGATCAGACTTCAGGTGTAAAAGAGAAAGCTCAGTCCAGAAGTGCTCCCAGGACTTACCAAGTGGCAGAAATCCACCATGATCCCATATCGCACACCCCATGGTATCTGAGGGACTGTGCACAGGAATCAGGGAAGCAGTCATATTTGTAAAAGGTCCAAGGAGGGGGAAATGCTATGCGAGAACTGGGAATTGGCAAAGATTACTATTGTTTAAGAAAATAAAATAAAATAGACTAATGAGACAATCTGGGAAGCAATACGGCCAGCGAGTTGGACATCTGTTCTGGGGAAAAGGCTTGGGAGCCATTTCAAGGGATGTGGTAAGAGAAGGGTGACCAAACCCTGGCTTGATGAGAGGAAGCCGGCATAGGCTGAGGCACAGGAGGATCGTGTCATGCTTAACTACTCTTCAGGAATTCTTTGAAGATACCACTGCCATGACAGATAAGGGCAATTTAGTGGGTAGCAGAATATTTTGATTTTCCAGAAGCATTTGACAGTTTTCCATACAGGAGATTAATGGCTTTTGTACAAAGACATTAAAGGGAAGATAAAACAGGGACTGGAATGGAAAAATAGCTTAAAAATAGGAGACAAAGGTTGGCAAAGGATGGAAGGAAGCATTTCTGACTGTTTCTAAAACTGACACCACTTCTATTTATAGTGGACCAAAAGATATTTATGTTGAAGCCAGTGGTAGTTTGCCACTGAAATCAGCGTTGCAGGAAGACAATGGAAATAGGTGGTGTCCTGCTTTGATCTATGTGCCAGTTCAAAACAGCCTAAAAATGGGATGGTAAATCACCGCACTGCACGAGCTGCAGGCAGACAGCGGTTGGCAGCGCTGCTGGCTTTACTTGGAGGGTCCGGCACAGGGACACCCAGGGGCGAGCTCCCCCATCAGCCCATGCAGAGGGGGCCGGAGGGGTCTTAGCAAGCAGCACTGCCTGCAGCCAGGCAGCGTGAGTACTCCCATCCAAACCCCTGCCTTACTCATTGGGCCAAAAGTATTGCACTGAAAAGAGCTACGGGAAGACCTGGAAGCAGGGTTGAAGCAACCTGTTTGAAGAAGGATAGGGGCTTTCCATAATGCGTCCAATGCTGCATAATGTGTCCATAACGCTGCAGGCTTGTACTGCAGCATCCTTAGCGTGTACCTGCAGCAGGATTAGGCCTCCTCCCTGTTGGGGCCGTTTTAGCACTGGGTTCTGGTAGGCAAAGTGTCAGTGATGGTCCTGTGGGCTGAGTGCCGGTGGGATCTGCTTGAGGTCAAAGAGGTCAGAGGAAGTTTAGGAGAGACCCCATGGGCTGCAGGTCCCCAAAAGCCCTGCACATGCATTCATTCAGCAATGGTAACTTCCCAAATCGGTCGTTCTAGTCCTAAACTAGAATGATGGGACAGCCTCCAGCCACCTCTCGTTAAACATAGCATACTCATTACCAGGTAGAACAGTGAGTAGCCCCGAGTGAAATCTTTTGGTAACCAGTGCACTGTAATGCCTAGAGGGAGTGAAGCGTGAGGGGCAGGGGAAGGCTGAGGTCCTGGCTCCATCAGCCCCCAAACTCACAGTTGTCTCAAAGGAAACAGGATTTGATCTAAAGTGTCTGAACTCCTCCCTAGTCACTCCAGCCAACAGTGTATGTATCACTGTCCCCCTGTCAAGCACTGGAGCTGCCCCAGTTGATGTGCATTGGCACTGGGAATTAAAGAAGAGTTCATGAACAGGCGTCTAATGACACAGAAAGCCACAATCAACATGCCAGAGGAAACTTGCATCCAAGTTAGCACCACATGAAGGTTTTCTCCTAGTCCCGCTCTCACTAACACTAGGGTGGGTCAGGCATGGTGCCTCTGAAACGGGTGAATGGGTCATTAAAGTGAAACCTCATGACTTCAAAACTGGCTTGTGTCTTCAAGGTCAATAGAGTCATATTGTCTATTCACCAGAAGGACATACAAATGTATCCAGTTTTTCAAGTCTGACTATGGGCTCTGAAGTTGTGTGCCCCTTTTTTCTTGAGTAGAAGTGTCTTTCATGTAACCTGGTGCTCTTCTGCTTTGACAGGTATTTTCTTGGTCAGATCCATAGATCTAGGCCTATGTAAGAGATCCTAAAGGTGTTGTTCAACTTATCTCCACTGAGTACCTCTATACTTGCACTCAAGTTATGCTAATTGTTGGACACAGGGCACATCAGACAGTAAATCACTAAACAGAATTTTTTGCACAAGACTTCATTATCTCTCAGTCCTAAAGGAAGCAGTCTGCAAAACAGAAAAACTTTCAGATGATTTTGCCTGAATACTCTATTCCTTTTCAGTTTTGTCTGTAGTACTTTATCCTGGCTTTCAGAGTGGGGGAGAAAAAAGACAAGAAAAAAATATATCATGTTCGAATGCCCGTGGGGAAAACAAACAGGATTTGAAACATGTTGTTTTAAAATATAACTTCCTACCTGTAGTCTTTGTTTTTTCTGGAAGTGGCTAGAATCTTTGATGGCACTTGAGTTCTTAAAAACTCCTTTAAAAACTTACTCAATGAAAGTAAATCAAGATAAGGAATACATATGGTAACAATACTGTCTCCTGCTTGGTTTTGACTTGTTCCAGCTGTTTGCATGATGGTGCATTGCGGGGCTGGGAACACTGTGTCCACAACCCTGTTACTGGAAGTGGCAGACAGACCACTTGGGCAGCCCGCTACATCCGTGCAAGCAGGTAAGGTAGCAGATAAGGCAGCAGTCACCTTGCGGCAGTCAACAGAGTTACTTCGGTGTAACGGAGGAAAATCTAGCTCCTCAAACTCCTTGAGGCTGCCGTAAGAAAAGGTCACGATCAGCAAACAAAAAGAAAATAATATCTGGGTGTTCAAAGTCTGCCTGAAGTTCAATTTCTCTGCCAGAAAACCCAGCACTAAAGTTTAAGATAACATTTGGAGGGAAACAGATGTACTTGGGTGGTTTATTTGAAGTAACTTCTCATATCTCATAGCCTGATTTATTTAAATCTTTCTCGTACTTGAACATTTTATGTGATTGCCCCTTACGGCAGAGGTATCATTAGTGATGCACAGACAAGCATCCCAAGGGAGATGCACTTTATATTCCTGCTTGTAACTGACGTTAAAAAAAGTTGTATACCTGAATACGTAAGTGTATGAACTTAAATACACCATGTTGAATTCCTTATTCAGTGATAATGTTGAGCCCTTACACAATGTTTTCTCTTGTTGCTGGATCTCTACAAAATGTGGTATCTTGTCGTTTAGTTCTTTCTTTGCTGGCATAGTAAGAAAGATGCTAATGTAATTTGCCACAAGTTACCTGCCATAAAATGACAGGCTTAGGAGCTGAACCCAGGCATCCTGTCACCCACCCTGGCACCTCTGACCAGCATCTCCTGTAGGCCACATTGCCTCTCACGCTGCGGGGGAGTTTGGGGTGGGTCACATCATGCACGGCTTTGAGACATGTAATATAAATATATCATGCAGTGTCCTGTTTTCTCCTGTCCCTTTCTTTAGTGACACTATCAAACAGAAATGTCACCTGCCATGTAATGCATATAAATATAATGGCAACATAAGCAATAACCACAGCTTAAAGAAATGGCTGAGGATAGGACTGTGCTCCTTCCTTCCCTGATTTCTCTGCAGATCAGTTGTCAGGGGAGGAGAGGAGCACGTGTGGCACTCAGAGGTACCGGGTGCTTTCATCGGCAGAGCAGAATGTTTGGCATCCAAGGTTATCACCTGCTATATGTTTTTCTGGGATTGCCCAGGTATGAAAAACTATATTTAAACATGTCTTTAAACATCCCCACCCACTACTCCATACTTCCTATCTCAGAAGTCCTTCAGGCTGCAATAAAGTTAAAACCAGGGTTAACTCTGATTATTGAAATTAATTGTGAGATTAGCAGAAGCAAGGCCTAGGGTGGAGCAGTTTTGTGTTACAAAACCAGGAGTCAGCACACAGCTAACATCACAGCCCGCAGGGGAATGGCAGAGCAGTTCAAAGGGAGCAGCTCCGAAACAGCCAGCGGGCTGTATTCTGGCACCTAAATTTCACACTGTCCCCCTTGCTCTTGCAAAGCAAGGAACTACTGTTTCCAGAGCCCCTCTTCCCAATACCCCCATATCGCTGCAGCACCCGAGGCCCCGATCTTTGCAGACTGGCACTGCCGCAATATGGATGCTCTGTTGGATCCTCAGGATTTTCATTCCTCTCTGGGCACAAGCGCTGCATTCACACTTAAATTATCACACTTAAAAAATACAATTAGAAAAAAGTATTGCAAATGTTTAAAGCTGCCCTTGTTATCTTCCTGCAAATTTCTCACGGTAGAAGAAATAAATAATAAAAATATCTGAATATGAAAATAACTTAGGAAGGTCGTGATTTTTTGTCTGCCACTGGGTATTAGGGATCGTGGAAGGAGAACTTGCATCAATTAATATTTGTCAAGGAGAGAAGAATTAAGCATAACGAAATCCAGCTGCAAAAATACAATTTAGGCAAAGGATTATGAAGAGCTCTATTACTGTAGGAACAGGTACTTCAGTGGAGCAGGCAATGAACAGAAATGTCGGTCTCCCCTTGGCTGGTGGTGTTCAGGAGCAGACTCACCTGTGGGGTCTGGGCATGGTGAAGTGAACCTTGTGTGGTGGGATGGGAGAGTGAGTCTGTGGTGTTGGAATTGTTATACAAGCTTCAGACGGAAAAATTGAGGTCAGGTATCATTGTGCAGGGAGACCTGTGGCTCCCTCCATGTCTTTAGGTTTTTTGAATAGCAATTTAGGACAATTTAAAAAGGTTTGGGGGGGCTATAACCATAGGCCCCAACCCTGGTCTGCTCTTCCACGTGCATAGCACACAGTGGCTAATGGCTTAAACAGACCTGGCCAGCCCACTAAGCTAAATCTCTGATTCCAGGTAAAAACAAGTCAGTCACAGGGACAGGAAATAATGCTGCTTATTTCTGCTTTGTAAGGGAGACTTGAGGGGTCAATAAGAGAGATGGAGCACTCTGCATCCAGCTGGGTCTCCCGCCCGCAGCGTTAATGCTCACTAACGCGGTCTCAGCATGGAGCTGTGACGGCATCGTCAGAGCAGCCCAATTAGAGACATCACCAAACAGATGCCTGGAGCGGCTCTGCCGCAGCTGCAGAACAAGCCCCCGTGCGCGCTCTGTGTCCGAGCCCACAGGTCAGGGTAAATTAACACAATCCTCTGCAAGGAGAACAAGCATCTCCCAAACATACGCTTGTCCATGTGTTTGTTTGTGCAACCATCTTTATCACATTTCTTCCTTATCAAATGGCTTCTGAGGTTCCAAGAGACACTGTATCTTTGCTTTTCTCTGCAACTGTGAACTATGACTACGAACACAATAAAGTGATGACGTAACATCTAGAGCTAGATCTTATGGAAAAACAGCAATTTTCCTCAGAATTATAGTAGAATTACAAGAAAACCCAAAAATGCATGATCCTTCCTGATATGAGCTACCTCAGCTTGAGAGCATCAACTTGACCAGTCTCTGTCCTCACTGGGCAATTACATTTCCTGGGATGCTGCTTCTTACACCCCACAACGCCAGCATACACAGATGTTCTCACGTCCTCTGAAGCAAAGAGGTACAAAAGTACATAGAAAGCAGCCCAAGGAAGCTGGCCAAGAGCTGTGAGGAAGAGGGAGCTTTGAACAATGCCGTAACTGAACCAAGGTCTCCGTCTTCAAGGAAAAGGGGTCTCCGAGCTGCCTGACAAAGGGGACAGGCACTAAATGGTGCACAGCAGCACTCAGCAAGCAGTCCTGCCCTGTTCCTCATACCCTGGCAATCATGTAGCCAGGGAGCGGTTGCTAGAGTTGCCTCATTATCTCATTTCAAGAGTAAAATCTGATTAGATTCAAAAACCAATCAGTAAAATTGAAAACATTCAGATTTTCCACATGCTGGTGAGCAAGCCCTTGGGTTCAAGTGTTATCATACAGAGAACACAACTGCAGCTGGCTGGGTTTTGCCTGGCTGCACTTTCCCCCCGCCCCCAGGACGGGAGCAGGCTGTGGACCTTCCCTGGAGCTTGCCTGGGCACTGCTGCAGCAAGCCCGGATTTACAGACAGGTTTTGTCCGCGGTGACCATGAGGTCACCAGTGACCCATCGCAAGTAATCCCCTGAAGGCTTTTGGCCATGCTCTGGTGCTACTGAAGTCACCCAGAAGGTTCCCACTGGTTCAAGCAGGACCAGGATTTGTCCTGGTGGAAGCAACCAGGAAGGCTGAGACAACGAGCTCTCTCGATTGCTCAAAATAATCTCCCAGTTGATGGGCATAAAACAGTGTTTACAAAAAAAAGTCAAGCTAATTTTACATAGCTCTCCTGTGAGGCAGCCCTCTTTCCGCTCTTGTCTTATAAAAGTAGAGAAGCTGGCGTTCACAGCACTGCTAATATCTAATAAATCAACAGATTGAAGGCATCTTTCCAAATGGACAACTGTGTTTATTAGTACAAGATACTAGTAAAAGCACTCTGTAATGAAAATTTCCTCATTTCTTTGTTTTATGTTTATTATAGCCTCTCCTCTGTGCAACAAATAAAACTGACATGATGGTTATTAGAGTCATAGGCACACTTGGATTTTTTTTCTAACATGCTTGTGGTAACTAGCACAACACAGCAATGCAGCAGGAACTGCAAAGGGAGTAGATGTTGTTTCATGTTACAAGGCAGACCAACACAAATTTATGTATGTATGTGGATAGTTTCCTGGGAACTGATCCAAAGAGGACCTTAGATGTCACCATCCCCAGCACCGCAGTGCCGACGTTTCAATGTCTGTTCCCAGGGCGTAATCTCCAGCCCCAAATTAGGCACTTAGCATGGACAGAAGTAGGGTGCAAAATGGGATGCCGCAACTCAATATTGAGTACTGCAAATGTTCAGCTTCAATGGAAATGAGCCCTTGAAAGTCTCCATTTAGGCACCAAAATGGAGACCGCAGCATTAGTGAATATTTCAGATATATAGGAATAAAGGTTTAAAAATTGTTTCCTTATCAAGAGACGCTGATCAACCTTGTACTTCTGGAAAAGCGATCGGGGGAATATGAGAAAGACATTCTGTGCAACTTTTTGACATCATTAAAGGGCTAAAGTGTATAAGCCTTTTCCAGGGTTTTAGTAATCAGCTCAGGTTAACGGCCTGAAGCAAAATAACTCATCTGGTTGTTATTCTATGGGAAATACCCTGGGGCAGTATGTATTGGTTTGTTAATAAGCAGTAGAAGTGCAGAATCAGAAGGCCAATTTTAAAAATTCCCTTTTCTGATTAATCAGGACATTTAGTTAATTACATGCTATGCAAAAATGTGAGCTTGGATATAGGGAGAATAAAGACCTCCACAACACATATGTATCTGCTACAAGAAACAAAGTATGAAGAACTACCAATACTGAATCTCACCCTTGTTTGCATGTTGCAGTGCTGCCAAAGGCAACAGTGTGAAAATTTGCAAGACCAAATTAATCCCTGGTGTTATTCAGCTCACTCTGGTGAAGATACAGCTGGGATAAGTTTGTCTTGATAGAGATAGAGATAAACAGACCGAGGCATTAGACAGAGCTGCCTGCCAAGAGCAGAGATCAGCCTACCACTCCTGGGAGAAGCGAGCAGATACCACTACCAGTGGTGGGTTTAACCCAGCCCACAGCACAGGAGTTAGTAATGCGCTCTGTTTCTTCCATGTGAAAGTGCAAGCTGTTCCCCACAGCTAGCTGACCCATGCAGCTCCAAATCCAGCTGTGGGGTGGTTTCCAGCCTTAACACTAGCTGGCTACATTTCCCCACCTGCAAAACAAGAATAAGGACTTATGTGACCAACCAGGAGGCCAGAAAGAGTATGAGAACAGGGCAAACATGATGATACTTCCCCTAAATATGCTTTCCCCTCCTCCCTGTGCCTTTGTGGTTCAGTTTCCCCAGATAAGACTTGTCTTTGTATTTAATAGTCCTCAATGGGTTTTTTAAGGAAAAGCAAATTCTTCATGAAAGCACATGACTTCCAGTGTCTTCTCCTTGCACAGACTGCTATGATCCCTGCCTGATGGTCCCAGCTCCCTAGCAACAGATGGAAGATGCTAGTTTTATCCCTTCTCCAGGTTTCATGGAGATTTAAGCTCTTGATCCTACACATGTACATGCATTTGACTGCCGGATCTTTCTGCTCTGTCCTAACAACCCTTGCCTGTTGCCTCCATGGGAAGGATGATGAACCACCTGGGACAAAGCCTCAGAGCTGCATTGCATCAATACATCTCCACAGTTCCTTCGACATTCAGGTAATTTAACCAGAGAGCCAGTGAACAGCTCAGTGAGTTTATGCCGTGAAGACCTGTACTGGCAAATGCTTCCAGCCTTGAAGTCGCCCACCCCAGATTCCTACCATAGCACAGATAAATTGATCTATGCATTTCTAATGTACCTGTCACACAGCATGGAGATACCATGACATTTGTGTCAGCGGAAGACATCAAACCGTTCCAACGTGTCTTTGCTGTGTTCTGCATTGGGATGAGCTAGCAAATGTCAGAGCTAGGACTAGGGCTGTTATGGAGTTGCAAGCATGTATCGCTTGTAGTACTGCATTTTGCAGGGTACCCAGACAGCTAATTTGATCTGCTGCCGTAGGAGTCCCTGGCAGAGAGGCAGCAGGAGCAGGAAGGCTTATCTGAAGGGAAGCCAGATCTTACACAGCCCAATAGGCTGATATTAATTGTGATGGTCTTCATCAGAGTTTCTCAGAAACATTAAAATACATGTGTTGCTGTTTATCTGATTGCCATCTTGTTGTTTAAAAAGAAAGAGAGAGAGAGAGAAAAAAAGATAGAAGTGTGTGGGAAAGAAAACAGGGTCGACTTCAGACATTTGGTATGAAAGCCAGCTCTGTACTTGACTAACTTCATCTGTGTGCTGCCTGGAGTTTGGGTAAAGCTGACATGGATTTGAATGAAGAAATTTGGACAATGGAATGAAATGAACTGCAAGAAAAATGTAGGCTGAATTTCAGGACCTAATCTTTAAGTGTGAGGGAATTTTTTAAACTAAAGAAGTCAAAAAGAACCAAAAGTCCTGTTATTTCCAGCATCTGCATGCAGAGTAAGACAACTTACTAGGGAAGGTACTTCTTCTGCCTGCCCTGTTCATGTCCGTAAGCACTCCAGAGTCAAATCTCAGGGAGCTTCGAGTCAGATCGCATATGCACCGTGGATGCATACAGTCACCGCAACGTGGACAGAGACAAATGGATGGGAAGGCTGGGGCTTCACTGAGTGAAGACTGGTCCAGCTCAACTAGAAGTGAACAGATCCATGCTGCCTTGCATGGGGACACAACCTCTGTGATCAGTGCTTGCAGTGTAAAAGTCCAAGGAATTTAGGTCACTGTCACCTAGAGCAAGATATTGCCTGAAAAGCGCATCGTCCTCCTCCATCAGGAGCTCATCTTCTACAAGAAGCATCGGGTCTGAAATCAAAGGTGGATCTGAACACAAGGAGGCAGGTGCCAGCTCTAGATGTCTGTGCCACTCAGGCAATTAACTGACAAATATAAACCAGATCTCCACATTTCAAAGCTCATTTGCATTGCTCCTGAGACAGTCTGTCGGAAAAGGATGCAATTAGGTTGAAGCTGACAAGATTTATGCATGGGGAAAAAAAAAGAAAGAACAAAAAGCAAATCCGTCGAACACCCAGGCAAGTGGCAGTTCTGGCACGAGCATCCTTCAGAGGACAGCAGTCAGCAGGGCTTCAGCAGCCGCGAGGGAAGCACAGAGCTGCTTCCCCCCCTAAAGTCAGCAGAGAGGGGGTACATACAGACACAAGCACTGGAGTGTTGCTGGCAGCCTCAGTGGGAGGCTGCTGCTAGCAGTTGAGCTGCTACATCGCCAGCCCAAGCTGCCACCTCCCCTTGGTGACATGAGCCAGGCTGTGTGTGCAGTTCAGCTGATCCTCTGCCGCTTGCAGAGTTCAACTGCTCTTCATGAACGATGCGTGTGGGCATGAGGGTCCAGAAGATGTAGCCCTCCATTCATCAGATATATGCTCCTGCTCTGACTAGGAGGGTTGTCATTCCAGGACCATGTGCAAGCTCAGCAGTCACCACAATAAACGGACCTGCAGATCAGGCCGCTGGGATGTACCTCTCACTTTTGCTCAACTAGGTTATATGGACAAGTTGCCAAAATCTGTATGACTGTCTTCCCTCAGAAGCAGGAAAACTACGTTAGAATCCACTCAAAGTGGATGGCATACCTGTTATTTAAGAGTAAAATCACTACAGTAAAATCACCTGTTCAGCAATCAACACTAAGACGACTTGGAGTTATTTTCCACTTGTGAAATTCAAACTGGTGAAGAGAAAAAATAAAGCTTTGCCTTGCAAACTGTACTTAATTCTGCTCTGTGGTAAAAAGACTGCAATAATTAAATGATTAAGGCGTTTTAATGGTTGTTGGAGATTGTTCAATTGGCGTGGAAAAACACATTCCCTCCTTCCTTTTTTTCTTTTGGCACCACTATGACAGGAGCTAATAGTGTCTGAGCAGCTCACTTGCGAGTCTGGTGCTTCATTTGCCAGTGGGCAGTCATTTCAGCAGGCTGTTAATAAAAAGCACTCCTGTTTCCATTCTGCAGGCAAGATGGGGCTAGGGCAGCCCTGCGAGCTCTGCCCTGCTGCCACAGGCAAGCCCAAAGCTAGAGCCTACAGCTGTATTTTAACCCAGATGGGTAAAACGTGTCAGAGTTCCCTTGAACAACTGAGTCTCGACAGCCAATATATTTGCATGTGAATTAGCAGTAGACAAAGAGAAGTGATCGGCTATGTTGCCTTTGTCTCACTGCCTCCGCTCAACAGTGGCTGCATGGCCCTAGGACCTGCAGCAGGAGAGACGAGCTGTTGATTCCTAACCATCTCTCCCATGACACTCACTACTTCCTAAATCTCTATGACATCCTCTTAAATGCCATCTTTCTGAGGCTTAATAGTCCTAACCAACTCAGTCATTCCTTGTATGAATACCTTTGGTTGTGCTTGTTACCTTTCTCTGAAGCTGCTGGCAGAGAGGGGCCCAGAGCTGCACAGGGGTGAGCGGGAACCGTGACCTTGGCAGCAGCATTGGGTTTCCCATTTCATGCTTTCTTCCTTTCCCAATAATTCTCAATATTTAATCGGCTTTTGATTGCTGCTGTGGATGGAGCTGCTCTTTTCATGGACCTATCTGCTCAGAGCCCACCACCAGACACACAAAATGGGGGTTCTCCCTGCCTTGCACCACTTCACACAGTGATGTAACCAGTTTCATTCGTGATCTAGATCATTTATCTACAAGAATTTGATTTGCTTTTTTATTGCTAGTCAGTCTCATTAGGTCCTCTTGCAATTCCTAACAGTCTTCCTTCATTTCAATACCTTGAATAACTCTGTATCACCAACAAACATTAAACTCACATCTCCCTTCCCTCTCCAGATCATTTATGAACATGTCGAACAACCCAGATGTGGCACAGATTCCTAGTATAGACAAGAGACCTGCACAACGCCCTTGGAGACTTCCCTCCACTGAGGAAAATGACCATTTTCTTCTGCCTGCACTTTTCTATCATTTAGCCAATTACTTGCGTGGATTAGGGCCTTACCTCTTGTCCCCTGGTTACCCAGTTTCCATAAAAACCTTCATGACAAGACTGCTGGAAAACCAAGGAGACTGTGTCATCAGCATCACATGTTAGTTGACCTCACCAAAATGCCCCTAGAGGTTTGTTAGGCAGAACTTCCCTCTCAGAAGCCAGGTTGACTCTTCATCACTTGCCTGTTTTTGTCCAGGTGTCCACTAACTCTATCCTGTACCACAGTCTGAGCTAATTTGCCTGGCACCGATGTCAGACTTGTCAGTTCCTAGATTCCTCCCCAGTCCCCATCCCTTTTACATGTGATTACAGTCACATCTGCCTCCCTCCAGTCTTCAGATGCCAGTCAATGAGTGTTAATTACTAGCTAATTTCTTGACTACAACTTGTATGTTAGATTTCATTTAATATTAATTACATATAGAATTTCAGATGTCTGAATTATTCCACTGTTACGATTTTTCAGGACAAAGAGGAGTCTTATACAGGTGCTGAATTTCATGAAGGACTCTGTTTTACCCAGGAGCATGAATTAATTACAAATTCACAAGGTAAGCATACATATGGCTTATTTGCCTAGCCACACAAGTTGTTAGGCATCCAATTTACATACAGCAGGACTTTGCTTTCACAGATGCTGCAGAGCATGAGCTAATGCATTAATTTACTGAAAAATCCATCCTGCTATATTTCATTGTTAAGTACATAGTGTTTTATGCATAGTTTATTTTGTACTTTCGTTTTATTTATATCTGTCATCCCCACTACACTTCAAAAATCTGTGTTTGGAACTGTTATGCCAATGATATGTTGAAGACTTGAAAGTAAAATTGGCTGGTCCCTGCTGAGATCAGTGGAATATTTGCCAGAGATTTCAACATGGTGCCAGTACTTCATCCAGATCTATTCATTCCTCCTGCTAGTAGTAAGAGTCGAGAAATACCTTCCCTTGCAACCATGCTCCACGGAGAAGTGGGTAAGTCCCAAAGAGCTCACTGGGGATCAGTGAGGGAGCCCTGAGCTAGGCTGCTGAAAGCTGTGGCAAGAACCTGTACAGATGACAGGACTGGTGTCCAAAATCCAGAGATAAAAGAAAGAAACTTTAAAGCAGTATGAGGTCTTTGTGCAAAACTATATAAAAACCAGAAGGTAACTCATGGGTGGTGGTGAACACAACAGGTTGACTAGCAAGCCTAAATCAGCACTACTGAAATATTAATACTTACAGATTGGATCTTGACATACCTTTAGGGGAAGATCCAGTTCTGATCAAGACAATGTTGGGATATTACAAATGTAAATAGGTGCCAGATCTGCATTCTCAGTAATGTCTGTGTGGAAAGGGTCTCCAGACATAAGATCCCAAGAAGTACTACAAAATATCTGAGCAACCTGTAAAACACTGTTAGTAGCATTGCAGACTAGGGACCAAAATACTTTTTTTATCCTCTGCCCTCGTGCACCTTCCACCCACTATTTCTGCCAATAACATTGTATTTTGTGCATGACCAGTACAGCAAGCCTTTGCCGGATATTGCGTACTGCAAATCAGCCAGGATGTGCTCATGATTTCCAGAGATCTCAAACTAAACCACCAATTGCTCAGACATACTCCACAGTGGTGTTGAAGAAATCCAGCCCTTCTTTAGTTAATGGTGTTCTTTCCCCACTCCTTTAAGATATAGAAGAATCATTTTTGAAAGTATGGAAAATGTACTTTTTCCACTTCAGTTTAGATGCTTAGCCACTTAAGATTACTTTTAGATGGAACTGACTTTCATGCTAGACTTGAGTAGAAAAAGTAAGCATTTGAGAGCAGGAGGAGGAAAGAAAAGAGTCTGTAACTATGGCCCTTCTGTAAGCTGAAGTATAGATCAGTTACCAAAAAATGAACATGAAGGAACCAGAACTTAAGTTCCCCCATGAAAAACAAAGACCCAAACTTCCTGAAACAGAAGATTTCCACGTCTGCTTTATACACGTCCCAGACAAGCAAATGAAGGGGAGTATGTGGGATATTGTGAAATAACTCTGGAATTCTGCATGCAAGTGAGTTTATTTTTATTAACCATTTTCCATCTAAGATGTTTGCCTCTCAGGCACCTCACCTCAGATGTTTCTGGCATGCATGGCTCATAGTGCTTGCCTCCGCTTTATTCATGAAATCCATTTCATGATAGCAGGAGTACATTCCCCGGGGGATTGCCACACTTCTGGAGGCTGGGACAGAGGGCTCTGAAGTGTCACCTGAGGCATCCTGTCACTGCCCAGCAGCAGGCTGCAGTCCTGCCACGTCGTCCAAAGAGGAATTGCATGCTCATTTTAACACCCAAAGCAAATGTATTCTGGATGCAACTCTGTAGATACCCATCAAGTTGATCTAAGCCAAAGTCTGGCCCCGTATTTCCATGAACACAGCCAGTTAACATTCATTTCTCACAGTTTGATTAATTCTGAACTTTCTTTCCATGTGAGTTCACGGTTAATTAAGTGGTGACAGGTCCTGCTGTGGCCTGCCTTGGGAAGAGCTCGGCTCTGTGGGCCAATGGAGAAGAGGCAGCTGTGATACTAAAAACCTACCTTGTACATAGCCAGTGTGAAAGCACGCCCAGGATGATTAACATCCTCAAAAATTTGACTAGATTCACTGAGGAAAAAGGGAGACATTTCTGTGAGATGCGGGCACTTATTTGACCCTGCTTTGACCCAAATGGGCAGCTGAAGGAAGGACAAGACCACGAGCAGAGAGAACATATTTGCTGACAGCGTCTTGTGCAAATGTCTCTGTCTCCCGTAAGGGCTCATTTAGCTGCCATAGGCTAACCATTTCTAATCAAATGCTCCCAGGCATAGACACCTAATTAGTTTAATTGCAGAAAGATTTTGGAGTTTCAGAAGGTTCAGGGTCCATTTACTTTCTTCTTCCTTACGTTTCATTTGCACAAGTCCGTCTTTCAAACCTCCAGCCAGGATCTTGAGCAGAGTGCCAGACCGGCATGTGCGTGCACACGTAGAAGAGATCGTGCTCAGAAACTTTTAATTAGCTAGATAGCGATTTCATTTACAGACAGCAGTTGAGCATCATCCAGGAAAATGAGTTAACTGAAACATAATTAACTACATGTCAGCAGAGCAAGTTGAATTAGTCTGTTGAGGAAATTAACAGGCACACAGACACAATAGGGCTTCCAAAGAGCCTATAGAAATAGAATAAAGGGACACAGCAACCAACTCACATTTCTAATTAGAGAAGAAAGTATGAATGAAATACAAGTTTCCCTCACATCTTGCTCACCTTTCACATGCCCTTTCACAGAGGGATTTCTACATGCGGGAACATTTCAGGCACATCTAGAACTTGTTTAATCCAAAAGTTAAACCATATTGGCAAGTCAGCTCAAGTCACTTTGAGCAGAGGGAAGCCAGTTTCTGAGGCAGTCATGCACTGAAGTAATGCCACGTGAGTTAGGAGATCAGCCATGCAGAAAAGCCAGCGAGCTCTGCACAGCAGCTCATCAAAGGGTATTCACTGGGAACACTCAGCAGTCAATCCTGATGCTGAAATCCAGGCTCAAGTTTCAGTTTCAAGCAAATTCAAAGTTCACAACTGAGGATATTTTCTCACAGGTAGCAGTAAGCCTCTTTATTCTGCTTTCATGCTCCCAGGTCAATTATTTGCCTCAGATAATTAAACCCAGTGTGGTGCTGAGGGGCTGTACAATAGGGGACACCCTGGAAAATGCCCCAGGACCTCTGCATGACCACAGGAGCCCTGCTCTTCCCCCAGCCTCCCACCTGCATACAACTCAAAGCCCGAGAGCTGCAACCCTACGTAGGGCATTTCTGCAGTCCGGGCCCTACTGACCCAGGATGCCTTTGCCTCCAGGGCTGCCAGCCCTCTGTTGGCAGGGAGGGGACACAGGGGAGCCCCAACCCCACAGCCCTCTCACCCAGGGGTGAGCACTGCGTGTGTTTTCCTAGGGACTAAATCCCTTTCCAACTTCAAAGGTAAATACAGGAATACTCTTCCCATCAGCTCTGGTGGATGCTGGAGTTGTCTTCAGGGCCAGACTCTCTCCTCAGACAAAAGTGCGTCATTCCCAATGTCTTCCAAGTGCTTCAAGCACCAGGACTTGGCCCTTCACATGTCTCTGTCCTCACTTTCCTACAACTTCTTCTGCACAAATAGAAGCAAAGACCCAAAACTTTTCAGCTGCTCACCCAGAGCCCTCCCTGGGTGTAAAACTCTGACTTCCCAGCAATGGGTGAATGGGCAGGTGAGTTTAAGTTCCCCTCTTTGTTTTTATTCACAAAATCATGTTTGCTGTTACACCTGATAAGAAAAAAAAAAACAACTTTCCAAACAGAAATAGAAAGCAGCACTGTGTTTTTCTGACACGTTTTGCCACAGTCTCAGGTTTAAACCAGACCCAAATGGCCATGCTTATTATTCTCCTGTGGGCAATGAGGAAGCAGTTTCTCAAGCTAGAGATGTAAACTGGAGTGATTCATTGTGCTTTACATGCCTCGTGTGCTTTTCCTAGCCAATTTAGGTAAATAGGGTATCGGAAATCGGGTTCTGTATGAACAATTGCCAACAATTACTGCTAAGAGCCCCATCACTTTTTGCTTCATTTAATATTCTCTGTAATTATGCTAGTCATAAAGAAAGTCATTCGGTATTAATGTGGATGTCACAAGCCCTTCCACAGAAACCTCAGCAATAATTAATGCTCCATTAACACCTTAAGTGTCTTGTTATTATTTATTCATTTAGCATTAAAATTGATGAGGCTGTTTTAGGGAGGAAGGAGTCAAGATATATTGTACAAAACTTAATTTTTTTGCGTATGTCCACACTGTCCCCACAAGAGCCACGGGACATTGGTTTAGTGACGAATGCCTTTAGTGAATCTGTAGCCTTAGCTATAGTGTCCTCCCTGCCTGCTGCTGTGCTATAAATAGCTCTAGCTCTAACAGGGAGATATGTAAGACACTTCAAGAGAACACCAGAGGAGAATCAGGAGAGGAGAGACCTAAGACCCAGGAAAATTTCATTCTGTTCCCATCTCTATCATATTTCCAGATGTCTGTGAACAAGCCACACGGAGTAAGTCCTCACCCTGTCAGAAGGTCAGGCTCTCGGCTCAAAAGAGGGCATTGGGGTGCCTTTTGTTTTCTTGGTTTTTATGGCCAGAGACCCAACGTGAAATGTTTTGTTCAAACAAAATACAATTTTTTTCACTTGTTTTGATCCATGAAGAAAAAATTATTTAGCTGGGATCAGTAGGATCTTCTCTATGTTTTGATTTTCGCTTTGGCTCCTGGAAAAAGTTTGGGCCCAAACTTCAGTACTTCCTTTTAATTAAGCATCTCAGGGTGTCCTCCAGACCCTGATGAATTACCCTTGCCAGGCGGGCAGATATGATCTGCCTGGGGTCACAGAAAAGAAAACCTGTGGCTGCTGGCAGACAAGCTCCCACTGGGAACCTGTGGTACAGCTGAGATGAGGACTCAGGTCTCCCACATCCCACCCCTGTATTTCACCAGTAGGCTCATCCCTCCTGCCCTGCTATCTTGAACCTGAGGGCTGCTTTTGGCACTACATTCGGAGCAGTTTCTCTGTGTTTCCCTACTGCTATATTGGCGGTAATTTATTTTCCAGCTATTACCATCAACAACCCTAGTAACAAGACACATCAAGGCAAACTGCAAGCCCCGCTATGGCTGAGTTTAACAAGGGCTGGAGTTCCCTGGTTGGGTCTGGACTGAATGTAGTCTTCTGATACCACAGCTTGGAAGAGCTTTTTCTTTCTTCCAAAAACAACACAGAGCTCTTCTTGCTGCACAACCCCCAGTCCTCAATTAAGCTATCCCACAGCTGTTACTGACTTCTAAAAGTGGATCAGTCAGAAGCGTGGCCTTTGTGTTGAGATTTACCACCAAAGAAAAGAAAAGAAAACCTGCCAATGCCTGAGGAGACAGTTACACTTTTGTTTGACACTCTCCCCCATCCCAAACACATATATATGTGTAAACACACAGGATACCTTGATAATAATGTCTTGTCACTCATTGCAAAGCCTCGGCTATATTAGCCAGAGCCTTATGTTATTTTGCACCCACTGAAATGTCATGTACTTACGCTGCTTTTATAGTTTTCCTTCCTTGCAGGAAGGCTTCATGTGGAACAGGATGCGCTGCCTTCTTTTTTTCCCTACATTTTGTTTTCCTTCCCCTCCATGCCATCTGCTACAGCTTCTCTAAAGCAAACAGTTCAAATAAAAGCGGTGCTCCTTGCACTACCACCGAGATGGGCTGCCCAGCTTTCGGCTGCAAAGGCTCTTCTAAAAGGGACTGAGGGCTCACCTCACACAGTGCTCCATCAAAAGTGGACATCTAACACTCATCCTGTGCCCAAGCTACCTGACCATGGTACGTGACTCCTGCGGTTTAGCAGGGGGTAGCTTAGCAGATAGGCCAGGCAGTTCATCATTTCCCACCATGGGGACCCTCTCTCTACATGCTGCTTTTCCTCCCATCCTAGATATTGCACTGAGATTGCTACTATAAAAAAAGCAAGTGCAGCAAGGTGCATACAAATTGCAAATAAGAAGTTAATGGTCACATCCTCCAGCACTCCATGAAGAGTAAGGGCCATTAGCTTCATTAAAGCAAGGAAAAGCATTCTTTTGTGCTCCTATTTTCTTCTTTACTGCAGTGAGTCTTCATGAGCACACACACATATCTGTGCTTTGGAAACCTTGCTTTGAATTATAGCTTCTCATTACAAGGAAGAGGCTTCAACTTCAGTTTCAGCTTTCCTTGCAAAGCATTTTGCTGCCTTTCCTCCACAAAAGCCCCTTTGCTAATTCATTCTGAATCTATACAACCAGAGGTGACAGTCTAAGGAACCTGAGCCTGAGCTCCTCGCCTCTGGGTCTGACCCCCATGGTGACTCCCCGGGGCTGCAAAGACCTCTATAATTCTCTACTCACACTCAGTAACACCTTCCCCTCCATTTCTCCTTGTGGGTTATAGCAACCCATGGCACAGTAAAACCATCTGTTTTGGCTTCCCCATTGCTGCATGAGTTTCTGCAGAGGTGAACACTTTCATTTTGTGGCTTCCTTCTTTCCTCACAGGCCTTAGTCCCATCTTTACTAGAGAGTAGTGGAAGGAGAAGGTAGCCCCGACATGGGGATCTTAACTTGAAGAAGATCACCTTCTCATATATCACTTAACCTTCTGAAAAGAGTGGGCTGGATTTTCTCCGCAGTCATTTACTTGTAGTAAAATCAAAGATATTTCACTAAATTGTGTGGACCTGGTTTTCACTGACTCCATGAGCTGGTTCCCAATCTATGCCAGTGTAACAGAGGATCCAGGGAACTACAAGCCTGTCAGCCTGACCTCGGTGCCGGGGAAGGTCATGGAGCAGATCATCTTGAGTGCCATCACGCAGCTCATACAGGACAACCAGGGGATCAGCCCCAGTCAGCATGGGTTTATGAAAGACAGGTCCTGCTTGACTAACCTGATCTCCTATGACAAAATGATGCACTTAGTGGATGAGGGAAAGGCTGTGGATGTTGTCTGCCTAGACTTTAGCAAAGCCTTTGACACCGTTTCCCACAGCGTTCTCCTGGAGAAACTGGCTGCTTGTGGCTTGGACAGGCACATTCTTCGCTGGGTGAAAAACTGTCTGGATGGCTGGGCCCAAAGAGTTGTGGTGAATGGGGTTAAATCCAGTTGGTGGTTGGTCACAAGTGGTGTTCCCCAGGGCTCAGTACTGGGGCCAGTTCTGTTTAACATCTTTGTCAATAATCTGGACGAGGGGATCAAGTGCACCCTCAGTAAGTTTGCAGATGACACCAAGTTGTGTGGAAGTGTTGATCTGCTGGAGGGTAGGAAGGCTCTGCAGAGGGATCTGGACAGGCTGGATCAATGAGCCGAGGCCAACTGTATGAGGTTTAACAAGATCCAGTGCCAGGTCCTGCACTTGCGTCACAACAACCCCATGCAATGCTACAGGCTTGGGGAAGAGTGGCTGGAAAGCTGCTTAGAGGAAAAGGACCTGGGGGTGTTGGTCAACAGCCAGCTGAATATGAGCCAGCAGTGTGCCCAGGTGGCCCATAGCATCCTGGCTTGTATCAGAAACAGTGTGGCCAGGAGGACTAGGGAAGTGATTGTCCCCCTGCACTTGGCACTGGTGAGGCCACACCTCGAATACTGTGTTCAGTTTTGGGCCCCTCACTACTAGGACAAGAGGAAATGGCCTCAAGTTACATCAGGGGAGGTTCAGATTGGTTATTAGGAAAAGTTTCTTCACTGAAAGGGTGGTCAGGCACTGGAACAGGCTGCCCAGGGAAGTGGTTGGGTCCTCATCCCTGGAGGTATTTAAAAGCCATGTAGATGTGGTGCTTAGGGACATGGTTTAGTGGTGGACTTGGCAGTGCTAGGTTAACAGCTGACTTGATGATCTGAAAGGTCTTTTCCAACCTAAACAATTCTATGATTCTATGATTAAAAGCAGGCCTGGATGGCCAATGACTGTTGACACCCATGCTCCTGCGTTGGGTTATGGTAGGGTCAGGACAGTCATTATCTTTCTGCTTTGATGTCAAGCATTGAGTATATGCATGAGTTACCCCAGTTTGGGTCTGGATTTGGATCTGAATCTGAATTTTTTGTCAGAAAGTCAGGATTCAGACCTAGGTCAGGTTCTACCACGACACATCAGTTGCAAGGAGGAAATCATGAAATGTGGAGGAACTGGACACAAATCAAGTAGAAGTGAAGGTGGCATTCAGCTGAAGAAATCTTACATTTAAATGTATGGACATTTTGATGATGTAAGATTGCTGAACACCTGGCTGGTGAGTATTTCATTGACTGAAGACTCATAATCATTTACTTCCTACCAAATTAGTTTCATTTTTACAAAGCAGCATCAAATACAGATACTTGAGGGGTCTGGTCTCCTTTGCTTACGGGCCTCATAATGGATTTTGCAAACTGTCTGCCCGGTTCCTGATTTAGCAAGCATTTAAGCACATACTAGATTGAATTTTCCTCAAGTAGAACCCATCTTTGCTCACATCTTGTCCCCCTTCCCCCCCAGAAAAAGAGAGAGACTCTGAGAAATAATTAGCCTACTTGCAAGCCAGGAATAAATACAATTGTGCCATTGATCTGATTTCCCCCATCCTCTTCCTGAGGAATCAATCCATCTGTAAAAGTCAGTGGATAATGGCTATGCATTTCTCAATGTTGCTTCCTACCTGTGAAAAACAGCTGCCAACAGAGACAGAGTTTGACTGTCAGGAGGCCAGCACACAGGTACTTTGGGTAAGGAGTCATGACATGAAAGACGAAAGGATCACTGCTGAGGGCATCTGTTACTGATCTCAAAAAAGGAAGAAGGAAACATTCCTGAACCATTTATACAGGAGCTCAGGATCTCAGGACACTGTGCTCATGGGGACTTTAATTACCTAGACATCTGCTGGATATGATGTTCCTCAATCCTAAGCCAAAATAATTCTTTTATTCCAGATAGGACCACTTTATGACATGGAAAGGATAGATAATAAATAAAAAAAAGTTAAACTACTCTAGATCAAATGATCCAGAGGGAGGAAGGAACTAAAAGTTTGAAGACAATAGGAGAGTTTGTAATATTGACCACAGCTTTCTTCAATTTGGTCTATCTAAACTAATAGACAGTTCTGGGAGGGCATAACCCCACAAAGAGGTTGCAGAGTGAAAGTGCACATGGATGAGAGCTAACAGGCCAAGCAAGAAAATTGTGTCATTCATTCTTCATGTTTATGCTTCATTCATGTTACATCATAAATTGTCCTCAAAAGGATTGCAATCTTTTAAAAATCAGTTTGCTGCCTGGGACCACTTGCTACATAATTTGAGCAACTAAACCAAACTGATATTCAAAACTAAGTTACTGAAATAAACTGATACTCAAAGCAACATCACTGCATACGTAACTCAGATTGTGCATTGCTATTCCTTGATCCAGTGAGTGTAATGCCACAAAAGCGGTGTTTAAACCCATACTGGCAGAGACGTAATCTTTTTTTTTCCCCTCAAAATACTCTGTAAGGGTTGCTTAAAATGCACTTTTTGGATCTTTTTTTCCCCCTGCTACTAATTAGGTTCACTTTAGCATATTTACAGATGAGTGCCCCAAATGAGCTCTAAACTTAGGTCTACCTCTAAATATAGGCATAGCCTCAGTGTCACATGGGAAAGGAGAGAGCTATGAGCTCTGTCTGGTATACAGCAACTTTCTAGGGAACTGCCAGGCATGGTGTCGTGTGTGTCAATATAATAAGCAGGCAAGCTTGCTTAACTGCTCACTCGAACATGTGCCTTCTCTCAGCTCTCCTGAAGACTGCAGTACAAATAGAATGAGTAGTCAGCTCCAGGGGGGATTCCTCCATGAGGACTTTAGGCAGGGAAGGCTAGATACCCTACTCAGGGAAAAGAGAGCGGTAAAGTCAACTTCAAGGTCAATCAGAGTAGAAGGCCAAATCAAGCTAAGAGATACTAACCTCGAACTGGGGTCTGATGGCAAAGGAGCTGTGTACTAAAATCATTCAGAGGAGCAACTGAAGATACCAAGCACTCTGTAGAAGACAAAACCATGGGTAGAGCAAAAAAAGATACTGGAAATATCCTCCAGCAGATCCTCCTGGAAACTATGCTAAGGCACATGGAAAATAAGGTGATTTGTGACAGCCAACATGGCTTCACTAAGGGCAAATCATGCCTGACAAATTTGATGGCCTTCTACGACGGGGTTATAGCATTGGTGGATGAGGGAAGAGCAACTGATGACATCTACCTGGACTTGTGCAAAGCATTTGACACTATCCCACATGACATCCTTGTCTCTAAATTGGAGAGACATGGATTTGACAGATGAACCACTCAGTGAATAAGGAATTGGCTGGATGGTCGCACTCAAAGAGTTCCAGTCAATGTCTCGATGTCCAAGTGGAGACCAGTGACGAGTGGCATTCCTCAGGGGTCAGTATTGGGACTGGCGCTGTTTAACATCTTTGTCGGTGACATGGAGAGTGGGATTGAGTGCGCTCTCAGCAAGTTTGCCAACGACACCAAGCTGTGTGGTGCGGTCGACACGCTGCAGGGAAGGGATGCCATCCAGAGGGACTTTGACAGGCTGGAGAGGTGGACCTGTGCGAACCTCATGAAGTTCAACAAGGCCAAGTGCGAGGTCCTGCACATGGATCAGGGCAATCCCAACCACAAATACAGGCTGGGCGGAGAATGGATTGAGAGCATCCCTGAGGAGAAGGACTTGGGGGTGTTGGTTGATGAGAAACTCAACATGAGCCGGCAATGTGTGCTTGCAGCCCAGAAAGCCAACCTTATCCTGGGCTGCATCAAAAGAAGTGCGACCAGCAGGTCAAGGGAGGTGATTCTGCCCCTCTACTCTGCTCTTGTGAGACCCCACCTGGAGTACTGCATTCAGCTCTGGGGTCCCCAACATAAGAAGGACATGGACCTGTTGGATCGAGTCCAGAGGAGGGCCACAAAAATGATCAGAGGGCTGGAGCACCTCTCCTATGAAGACAGGTTGAGAGAGTTGGGGTTGTTCAGCCTGGAGAAGAGAAGGCTCCGGGGAGACCTCATTGCAGCCTTCCAGTACCTGAAGAGGGCCTACAAGAAAGCTGGAGAGGGACTTTTTACAAGGGCCTGTAGTGATGGGATAATGGCTTTAAAATGAAAGAGGGTAGATGTAGATTAGATCTAAGGAAAAAATTCTTCACTATGAGGGTGGTGAGGCACTGGAACAGGCTGCGCAGAGAAGTTGTGGATGCCCCCTCCCTGGAAGTGTTCAAGGCCAGGTTGGATGGGGCTTTGAGCAACCTGGTCTAGTGGAAGGTGTCCCTGCCCACGGCGGGGGTGGGGAACTAGATGATCTTGAAGGTCCGTTTCAACCCAAACCATTCTATGATTCTGTGATTCTATGAAAGGGTTAAGAAAAATAAGACCAGGCTTTACAGATACTGGGGAAACCAAAGCACAAGAAGAAGCAGGTGAAGGAGAAAATTCTATGGGAATAAAAACTGACTGAGACAGTGAGCTGCTCCATTAAAGGGTCAGGAAATACAACCCCAGAGACTTCATCAAACCTGTGTCTGAGGAGTCTCTCTCAGAGATGCTGAATCCCCTTTTGAACCCATTCCAAAGGTTATATGTGTTTTATTTGTATTTCTGGTCCATTAGACTCTTACCGTGAAACCTTCACTCTGTGGAGAACTCGGCTAATACTTCATCCTACCGAGGCAAGCAGAGCTGAACAAGTCATGGAAGGAGAATTAGGCATGTAACAATGCTTAACTTTACTACAAAGAGTATAGCTCAGTTATTTCTGTTAATTAGATCCCCTCTCCATGCATAATAAATCCTCACTTGTGTGGAAAGGCGCTGAAGGCCATGATCTGACAGACACCATCAGGTGAGCATGTCTGGTTAGCCGCCTTGCAAGCCACAAGGCAAAAGGCTTGTGGAAATGTTACTGAACTCACACAGAAATGAAAGGCACAAATGCATTGCCAAGCGTTGAGCTTCATGTGTACCTCATATACAACCTCAGAGGAGTGTTCAAGGGGCTAGTAAAAGTCTGCCGCTTAACAAAGTGCTCTTCTAACAAAATGGGGAAGGTTGTATTAGCACCTCTGGGCATATCTGGTATAGCCTTCTCAGAGAAGGACATTGCAATGGGTGGTCTCAGGTATAGCTTTCCTTGTGCTTGACTTGCACAAAGCTTTTATATTTATTTGTAATTTTCTTTACGTATTTATTCAAAACTCTAATGACATTTACATGAAAAATCTCATGCTGATTAAAAGCAGGTAGGGGAATAGCTGGGAAAATGAAATGCACCATACATAATCAGATCCAGATGACAAGCAGCCCAGGGTTTTGAGGGAACGAAGCTAATGAATATAGTGAACCTCTGGTAATTAGATTTGAACAGCCATGGCAAAGGGAGAGGAGGGGGGGAAATGCAAACATGGTATAGATCTTAAAAGGAGGAATCAACAAGAAGGAAAAAAGAGTTACCCTAACACAAGCTTATAAAAAGCCCACATCACTGACTGCAGCCCCCAGAGGGAAGGACTGCAGAGTGTTTCTCCAGCTTTCCCTTTCAAACTCATCCCACTGTCTTTTCACTCCCCACTTCCCAGTTGTGCTCTTTTTTGGTTCCTCTCCTCCCCCTCTTCTGCATCCCGCCCTCTGCTTTTGCTCACATCCCCCATTGTACTCTCTCTGCAATCTCTGGAGTTTTTCAGGATCAAGAGACCTTCCCCGACCGTTCTTGTTTCTCTTCCAAGGTACAACCTCTCCGTCCTGCCTACGCAGTTACCAAAGCAGTAGAGCTCCACATTACGCCTTTCTGTTTCAACGGCACTAGGCTAAACCCTTAATTCGGGCTAAGTACTTAAAGACGTGCATTTCTTTAACATGTGAGCAGTACCACTAAAATCAGTGGAGTAACTGGGGTGTTAAGAACCACAGGTTTATGTGCCTGCCCATAACAGAAGCTCAAGCATTAATTCCTTTTGATTGCCAAACTGACTTTATCCCAAACGTTGCTGTTGTATTCAGGTCCACCTCCTTGCTTGTCCCAGGCTCCTCTTGTGCCTGTCCTAGCAGACACCCAGTTGTGGCCAGTCCAACCTCCCACCTCCACAAGTCTCCACACAGGCAAGGAGAAGCCTGGCTTTGCTTCGTGCCCCTGTGGGCACCCGGACTCTGCGCAGCACCTGGGGTTGGCAGTGCCAGCCTCCCCAGGGGTGGCGAGCAGAGGGCATTTGTGGCTCTCGGCTGGTCTCCATCCCAAACTGACCATGTAAAGGGCTTTTGTGCAGCCCTGGTTGCCTGCCTGCGCTGACAATAGCCCCCTTCAAGGTGCCGCACACCCCGAGGTTAGGAGCCACAACAGGGCTGCGTGACCAAGTGAACCCCGCTCCGCTGCGTCCTGGGCACCCACGCAAGGGGGAGATGGGGAAACAAATGAGTTACAGTTTACTGAGAGATTTGGTGGGTTCAGGGGCGTGATACACTGCACATCAAGCCTCCGCAGGCCTCGCTGAGCGGGTCCTTGGACAAATTCCTCACATTGCATTAGAATTAGAGCAGAAGCTCACCAGGATGAAATCCTGCCCCTTGCTACACCCGGGCAACCCCCTGGACATTGCAGCATCCTGTATGTGAAGGAACTGAAGGAAAAGAACCGCACTTTTCCTTTCTTTTGTGTGGATAATGAATTCTTTTCAATTAAACCAAGAATCAGCATCACTATTCGAATTGTACATTTTTACATTGAGTACAAAGTCTTTAATGTCTTTCCAATGGAGAGTTATATAGAGTGTTAACAGAGCTGTCTGTTAGGCAACAGTTCCACTTAGAGAAGCAGAAAGTGAGTTTAGATGGTGATAAAATGCAGTATTTTTTTTTTCTCTTGATGTCTTCACTGAAGAGTGGAAGCTTCTCTTGGGATCTATTATTTGGATTATAATCTGAACTACTTTCTGTCAGAATACTGACTCTCTGGACCAGAGGGATAAGGCTAGCACTGAAAAATAAATTCCCCTGGGGAGATTTAACACAACTCCTTTTTCTCCCCTAAGCCAGAAAATCCTTTAAAATTATTTTAGTAACACTAGCAACCTAAAGCAGAGAAAAAGACTAAAAGCTGTTCACTTTGCCCAGAGTTTGAATGAGAGAGCAACATCTCTTTGCAGCACAGTTCATTACTGACGGGTTAAAATGATTTGCTGGATCAGAAATATTTCCCTCCCCGGGAGATGTTGATTGCAGCAGTAGGCTTCCCATTTGCATATCGCACAGCGCAGCTCAGCTAGTTGGGTTTGAGGCAATCAAATGTTAAAAGGCAATTATTTGGAGAAAATTACACATAACTTCAGATGTCATTCACAAAGGATGGGGTAGTGGCATCTGTTTCTCATAACCTTTGAAACATTACACATGTTTCAGACCGGTACTGTTTCTTTAGAAGTAAACCATATAATCTCTGGATTTTTTTCAATTAAACACGGTACATTTAATTTAGGATATTGTTGTTCTAAAAAAGACAATGCTAACCTTTTTCGACCTTCTCTGCGGTGTAAGTTTTTGTTGGCAAAGTCATTTCTGGTCTCTTTGTCTAATCCAGGAGTGTATTTCATGAATTGCCTTATAATTTTAAGTGGTGACTAGACCTTTGTGTTCTAGATAAGGTCACAAAAACAATTTATTCAAGGCATTTGACAAAGAAAGGAAAAATTGCCCACTTTTCCCATCAAACATAATTACCATTCACCACATCTAAATGAAGCACTTGTTGCATCTTTACTGGAGAACCAAAAGCCGCTATGAATCGGTTTATTTGTCCATTAGCAGAAATCTGGTGCAGGGAAAACAGAGGAAATGGGCTTTATAATTAACCCTCTTAGTGCTCCGACAGAAAATTGATAGATCTGAAACTTATGCCGCGCAGCAGACTTTTTTTTTTTTTTTTTTTAATGAATGATGGAAAGCTGTAAGGCAAGCCTCCTTCCCCTCTCGCTGGAACACACAGGGTCTGGAAGTGGGCTGGAGAGATGACACAAGGGCAGGGGAACAGGCAAACCCAGAGCCGGGCTCCACAAGTTTATTCAATTAGGTATTAAATGTTTGGAACAAGGTTTCATTTGCCAACAGCTGTATACAATCATTTGTGGTTTTGAGGCCAGGGTAATTGGCATGTTATGAGCTTTTGGCTCAGCTTTTGGCATCTGCCTGAAAACCACACGGGAAGAGGGAAGGCTCTGCGCGGGGCTCAGCCAGGAGCCGTCCCTGGGGAGCAGGAGCTCAGGAGGGCAGAGAGCCGGCAGTGAGCAAACCTCACCCAGGTCTACTGGATACTGGCAGCTGGTGCCCACCAGCACTTCTATCAAGCCCTGGTGAGTGGGAGAAGGAGTCCCTGCTAGACTGTATCCTACCAGAGCCAAGATTGCTTCACGTGCACGGATTTACGCTTTTAACTAAACACGACTGTTTTCAGGAAATCGACTGAAGCTCCTTGCTAATTGGAAGCAGTGAGGGAATTTTATTTTCCATTGTGTACTTCAGTCTGCAGCAATCCAGCAGTCAGAGCTAAGTCGTTAGAGCTTGGAAGCTGCCACCAGCTTTTACCCAGCGGTGACATGACCTCTCTGGCCTCCCTCTGAGCAGCACGGGATGCTCTCTCCTTGTGCCATGTTTCCTTGCAGGCCATGCTAGGAACTGTGCATGCCCTACTCGACTTGTTGCATCCTCTCCCCCCATTCTGCTTTTTTTCGCCTTTCACCAATTGTACCACCTCTTCGCTATGGGATGCTCTTTGAGGAAGCAATGGCCATTTGCTACACGCTTGTACAAGGCCCAGCACGGCAAGCCCTGTGTAGGTCAAGACTCTTTGGCACCATTGCAACATAAATATTATGTGCTAATAACACTGTGGTGGAGCTATGCTTCATCATATTCTGCGTATCACTAGAGTATCACACTACCCCTTGTATTATCACCTACAGCCATTTACTTACTGCTTCCTGTTAAAGGGGATTCAGCCTTGAACGGTTCCTCTGGCTCGCACTGTCGTAACCAACATCAGGTCCTGGTTTCTTAATTGTTTACACCTTAAAGAGTTGTCCTGTATCCTGCAGAGAAGCTCCCAACCGATGTCTAATCATTAACTAGAGAAGAGGAGAGCCGAAAGGAGCAGTGCTACTCTGCAGTAGTGTTCTTTAGTTACAATAATGGATTGCTTTTTCTCTGTGGTGCTCAGAGCTCTTTACAAAGAAAGAGGAACATTGTTATTGCCGTTTAAGGGGTGAAAAACCTTAAGCGCAACAAAGAAATGTGCCTTGCCCACAGTTACACAGCAGATCAGTGGCAGTCACTGGGACTAAATACGAATCCACCAAAAGCTGTGTCATATCCACGCCCCTAAGTGAGAACTCAATGCAGTTACTTAATAACAACAGAAAGTATAATTCATCCCATATATGTCCGAGAATCGATGCCAGTTGTTTTGGCAGGCACTCACATGCTGTTTGGTTTGGGTGAGCCTGTTCTTAATGCGTGCTCGACTGCTTGTTAATGGGATGGAGAGATGCAAATGAAAGCCTTCAGGCTTCACAATAAGCAAACTTTGCCTCTTGATCACAGCACAGTGTGTTGTGCTTCTGACAGCTGAGGTTTTATGGTGGGTCAGGTGGACAACAGATGTTCACCTGCTTAACTACAGTAGCGGTAAAACTCTTAAAACAACTGATGAACAAAAAGGGGCCATCTACTCTAGCTGCTTTGCAATCACGCAGGAGCCCTTCAGATGTATTTGTCTATACGTCTCGTCTAATTTCCTCTCAGAAAACTCAAGCAATGGAGCCTCTGCTCTTTTCTTGGGCAAATCATTTCTTTCTGTGGTAAGACTCTGTTCCTCTGATGAGGCTTTCCTCCCCCATCCCACATGGCTAATTTAACTTTTCCCTTCCTACCCATGCTCGTCGGCGTGGATGCAACATACACTCTGAAATGTCATCGTTCCCCCTCACAATCTCACTGTTATGCTTGCTCATCTGGAGTCCATCTGTGGGGTGTTGGCAATGAACTCTCACTACACTGGAGAGTAGGAGGATCCAGGGCTGAGGAGCATGGGAATTCCGACTATTGCACCAAGATGGGTGATCAAATCCTGTTTATTGGATGCAGTACTGGGGTAGCTGTGTGAAACTCCATACCCTATAATATGCAAGAGGTCACACAGGATGACCTCATGTTCTCGTCTAGCAAAAACCCTATGCATCTTTTGCCTGCCTTTGGTGCTGTTTGTAGCGCAGTTGTTTAGCAGTTACGAAGCTCCAGGTATATTTGTAGAAGTTTGAAATCATAAGTCCCCTGGATGCTCCAATATTACAGTGATGGAAGATGCCATAGAAATACCTGTGAAGGGAGTATTAGGATGAAATCCTTGTCCTGTTGGCACCAATGAAAAACTCACATTAACTTCCACAGACCTAGGTGTTCACTCTTTCTCTGCAAAGCTGAGTTTCACTTGGGAGTGCCCTGCACTATAGTGCAGAGCATTGCTAGCAAATCCCAAATGCACTAAACACTGAGAAAAGCTCCACAAATAATGCAGTGGCAAAGGATTTGAAGTCAGGAGGTGGTGAGGGGTTTTGCCAGCAGCTCCAGAAGCATTCAGTCAGAAGATAATTGCACAGAAAAACAAGAAAAGCAGCATGGTGAGGCTGGAGCTCTCTGGTGGCATGATTGCAGGGGAAGGGTTGGGAATGATGGAGAAACAAGGGTAACTTCATAAAAAGCAGAGACCACCAGAGCAATTGCACCCTCTTGCATCCCCAATGCTGCTTGTGCAAGTGCTGTTAATGCTTTTCCTCCTGCTCCTCCCATCCCAGGAATGTTAGAGACACAATATGTGCGATGGTTGGGTCAGGGAGCTGTGGCACTTCAATCTGTTTCCCTTTCTGCCACTGATTGTTTTAGTGACTCTGGGTAAAACCTAAATGACTTTGGAGCTTAGGATTCAGAGTGCTGCATCATGTTGAGAATAAACAGGACCGAAGCAAACATCAGTACTGATCAATGTGGGTCCTCTGTGCTTAGTGGTCTCTGAGCAGCTCAGGTAAGGAAGCTAAGCTAAATAGGACTGACTATTTTCTCCAGAGCTTTTATACTGCGTATGGGGCTACTGTTGTGTACAACACCATGGAGCTGGTACCTGCAAAAGTATCATTTTTAGTGTATCTGTAGGAACAGAGACTGGCTTTGACACTCAAAGCTAGTGTTAGGCAGCACATGGAAATACATGGGATGGGAGCTGGGATTTAGTGGTCACACTTTCTGCTGAAGCATCTGTCTGAAGCCCAGTGAGAAGCTGACTACTGTGAGCCTGAAGCAGAAATGCAGTCATGCTTGCAAAGCTTTCCAGAGCAGAGCTGCTGACCATGGGTGAGACAGAAAGGGCCACACCAGTCACTGTGTTCACACGGCATAAAGATACTGCTGTCCATAGCGAGATGAAACCCTTGTCTAGAAAAAAGAAAAGTTAACAAGGAGTTTTTCCTGTGAGTGCTTCATATGTAGCCTGAGTTTTCTGCTGCTCGAGAGAGAATGCCAAATACATCTCATATCATCTCAAGGAGGAGATTTGGTTAAAAAATGAAGAGCTAGGCATATATCTCCTCTGAAAATCAATGGGATTTATGCATCCCAATCTCTTTCTCATTTTGAGACTCTCACCGCGTACATAGTACTCAGCTATGCTTTATATGACCGGCTTCCCCCTCCTTGCCAAATCACCCCCTGCTTTTGATATTCATCAACAATGGGGATCAAAACTAGCCTACAACCCAGTGAAGGGAGGTTTCGTGTTTGCCTTCTGCATCTTTGTTTAGCCCTCTGACAGAGCCCTGGAAAAAGCCCAGGCTGCAGCCTTTGCTCCAGGCTGAATGAATAAGGTCACCGTGCACCAGGATGGAGGTACATTGTCATACAGTGACAGAGAGATGGCCAGCTAAGCTGCAGGTGGTTTAAAAAAAAGCTACAACAGCTCACCTTCAAAGATGCTAATCTCGCATACTTGCTTTTGCCTGGAGAAAGCAGCATTGTGACTCCTGCCAAACAGCGGGAGCAGGATCTTACGCATGATGTTCCTGTAGAAATGCCTTTTCTTACATGCTGAGGAGGAGGAAGAAGACAGGGGGTCACCTCAGCTGTTAGAGCTGAGGTCTTTAATAAGTAAGTCATCTGATGATTTCCTTGAGGATGAGTCAGTTAGTGAGCAAGTGCCGCTGGCTTGGCAAAGCCATCCACGAGTTGATAATCCGACAGGCTCTTTGTGAATTCCTTTGGTTTGGTTTTATTCATGTGCCACTGCCATTCCCCTGTCATTAAGCAACCTCTGGAAAAGCATGATTAAAATCAAAACCAAACCCCACCAGACAAGCATGGAGGCATTGCTAGAAATAGGATCCTAGCAGCCATGGCTTTTATAATCTCATCTGCTTCCTTATAAAACCAGTGGGATCTGCTCTTTCTCTTCCCTGCATTGAAGGGCTTGTGGAGTTGAGGAGGTTTTTTATGCCTAATGGGACACGCTGATTTGGCCTGCATAGCCCCTTTTCCTCATCCCTCCTAATCCTCCTTGGTTTCCTTGCGTTAGTTTGAACTCCTCTAACTGCTTGTAAACCAGAACTCTGGCAGCAAGCACAACTCATCTCAAATGGGTTATGAGCTTTGTGAGTGAAAATACAGAGGTCTCCTTGCAGACCTCAGGTCCACTGAGATGTTGGGCTGAGTTATGGAGACGTTCAAGCTTTGGGCTGTAATTTATTTTTAAGTTGATAAATCTTTATACTGAATTATATGCTGGCATCAGAACTGTTGTTAAAACCTAGCATACGGGAGTTCTCCAATTATTCACCACTTCTCACAGTACAGGGATGAGGGTCTCCAATGACAGGACTGGGTACCACAATCTGAACTAAAGGAGGTGCTTCTTTTGCACAATACTTAGTTTAAACTGTAGAACTCGCTGCCAGACGAAGCTGCAAAGGCAAATGTTTAAGCAGCCTCAGCAAAAGAGATCATCTGAAGTTGGGAAAGACTGGCCCATGAGCAGTGGTTAAAGAGGACAGTACAGATGGCTGAGAGAGTTGGGGTTGTTCAGCCTGGAGAAGAGAAGGCTGCAAGGAGACCTTATTGCAGCCTCTCAATACTTAAAGGGGATTTATAAGAAAGATAGGGACAAACTTTTTAATAGAACCTGTAGTGGTAGGACAAGGGGTAATGGTTTTAAACTAAAAGAGGGTAGATTCAGACTACATAGAAGGAAGACATTTTTTACGATGAGGGTGGTGAAGCACAGGAACAGAAAGGTGGTAGCTGCCCCATCCCTGGAAGCATTCAAAGTCAGGTTGGATGGGGCTCTGAGCAACCTGATACAGTTGAAGATGTCCCTGCTAATTGCAGGGGGGTTGCACTAGCTGACTTTGGAAGGTCCCTTCCAACCCAAACCATTCTATGATTCTATGATTCTAAGGAAGAATCAACATACAGAGAGCCCTGAGCAGGCTGGAAAGTTGGACCAACATGGGTGGCATGAGGAAGTGGACTCTCCTTTGCTAAAAATATTCATGACTGGATTTGATGGAGCCCTGCATAGCCCAATCTAGACCCTGCTCTCCACAGATCAGATGATGCCCAGGGGCAGGGACCCAACCCAGACTTTCTGAGATGCTGTGGATTCAAGCCTGAAACCAGAAAGTCAGGCCAAGGGGAGGATCCTTCTTCCTTTGTCTTGCTGCTTTTATTTTCTAGCTACCTGCTACTGCCTGTTGGCAGAAATTACATACTGGGTTGGGTATATCCAACCTGAAACTGTGCATCAGTTTTTGTATTCTTAAGAATCCTTTGCTGTAAAACCCCATTTTCCTTTCCAAGGAAGGTGACTGTAAATTCAAACTTCACACCAGATGTAGGGCAGCCTTTGGACACAGCCATCCAGTCATTAGGATAAGCTATATTCTTCAGATGAGTTGTTAGCTGCTGCCCAGGAAAAAAGGAATCAACAGAAAGCAGCTGGGAATAAGAAGGAAGCAAGAGATGCATGTCCTGAACATCACTGCTTCCATCAATAAAGCTGTCTTTTGTACGTGTGCATGCCTGTATACCATGTATTGCTGAGCTAGAGCTGAGTGCTTAGCAGACAGCGTTACTTGCAAAACCACTGCCCCCAAAGGACCATCTCCGATCAATCTAAAATGATTGTGGTTTCACTCAAGTGCCTCATGACTTACATCCACCTGAGATGGCATCTCTCTCTTTAATGGCAATAACAGCATGCAAGCAGGGAAAGGAGGCAGCCGAGCGGAAGGAAGCCTGGTGTGAGTGGATCAGCTCTGCGTACACCTCACGGAAAGAGCCCTTCAGGCCACGGCGAGACGGGCCCTCAGCGGGCAGCACCACCTTTGCTCTGTTGACGTCAAGGGACCCACACTGAGGTACGTGAGCTGAGGGTGCAGCTTTCTGTTACATTGCCTGTGTTAATAAAATATCTGCTACAGCAGGTAGCATCCCAGGCTCTCAGTCCTCTTCATTTCAAGGTCTTTGTCCTCACCGGGGCAGGGATCTGGAACAGTGCCTGGCTGGGTTTGTTTCTGGGCCAAATAAAAGCTTGCTCTGCAGTGTGCTTCAGGGGATGCCGCCGCCGCTCGCAGACTTTCATCTCACAACCTACCTGTTCTGTCAGCTCTGCCTGCAAAGCCTGTGTAACTCTGTGTTTGTTCTCAAAACAAGCATGCCAATAAGCTCTTTTGTTTTGTTTTGTTTTTTTTTCATAAGAAAACCAGAGCAGAAGAAGCCTGTGCTAACAAGCCAGCGTGAGCATGCTTAGCTGAGAGAAGCCAGCAACAACAGGGACACCACTTTCAGACTTCCTCACAGCTCTGCAGAAAACAGCAGTGAGCAAAACAGCAAACCTGACATGGAAAGAGCGACTGGTGGGGTTTGCTTTATTAAAAAATGCTGCCCTTGGGACCTGCAGGCACTGGTCATGGTGAAGCTGGGGACCCGGCTGTGAGCTTTCCCCAGCTCTATCATGGCCTCACTTCGCTAAACCTAACACAGGGCGCTGAGGTCAGTATCAGGCACAGATGGCTCCTGTATGAAGCTAAGGGTGGAAAGACACCTGGGTTTCTGACCACCTTCCTTGCCTCTCTTGGTTGCTACCAGGGCGAAGGGACAGCCCGGCCTGTCCCAAACACTCAGGGAGAAACCTCCTGCCACGGGAGTGGGAGCAGTTGAGCAGGGGCCCCATGGCAGCTGTGCAAGCCCCTGCTCGGGGTGAGACAGCCTGAACTCAGCAGAGACAGAGGTCCTGGTCCTGGGTGCGCAGCTGCTGGTGGCTGTACCCTGTGGTCTGCCTCATACATCCTATGCTTTGTGTTTTCTGTGTTCTCCATTTGCCCTCTAACCTCTTTGAACAGTTTTTATTTAATATGTCTAAACAGTGCTCAGAGTGGGACTCTCACAGGATTACCATCCAAATTATAATTATATCCAGACATGATGTTAAGGTTGAAAAGCCAAGTACTTCAAGTTAAGAAACATTAGAATTAATATTGCCTTTGTACTTTAATACATGAAGAGCACAGCCTTCCCTCTGCAGCTGCCGTGGTTTCTGCGCAGCCTGCTTGCTGTGAATGGGAGAACGCAGGGGTGCATTTTCTGGGCTCCCTTGGTAAACCCCCTGCTGCTCCCATAGGGACTCAAATGAAAGCAGCACCACATGGTCCCACGACAAAGTGGTCACGCAGGGCTGGCCGAATGTGTTGGAGGTATCAGCCCTCATCCCTCCCACCTGCCCTGCAGCTGTGGGAGCACGACGCCGGACGGCCACCAAGCCAACGGGGTGGAGGAGCTGATGGATGGAAAATATCTCAGTGGCAGCTAATTATTATTTCTAGTCCAGATCACTTTTGTGCCAAGCCTGGAGGGGTGGTACAAGGGTGAGGATGGGAGTGAAGAAGAGGGAAGAAGAAGGGCTTATGTTGGCTTTGCTCCAAACAAAGCGCTCTTCCAACTTACGCAAGCAGTAATGCTTGCGTGACACTCTCCCGGAGCCTCTTTTAGCCTTTGCAACTCCTTTGCCAGTGTTTTTTTTCCCATGTTACCCAACATGTTAAGCAAGGACGGAAGCAGGAGGAGATCTAGTGAAGAGAAGAGAGGTCGTAGCGCTGAATGGCTGAGTGCTGCCCTGGGTAACAGAGTCCCTCCTGCTCAGCACCTCAGAGATGTTAAACACATCACTCCAGCCAAATGTTTCACAGGCAGTCGCTGCTTTGCTTCCTCATTTTTTGAGTGCTTTCAAGTTCTTGCTCCAAACCACAAGAGCACTTGGACTTTTAGAAGAAAATGCCATCAGATTTTGTCAACACAGCCATTAGTCTCTAGTCTCCTCAGGTATGGCTAACCTGTTTCACCAAAAATTCAGTCTGGGGCAACCCCCAGGAATGTAAACCTTCAGCCCACAAGGTGAAGTGTTGGCAACACTGATAAATACTTCAAATCAGGCTCCTGGAATGGGAAGCATTTGACAAGCTTGTAAGAGGCGAAACCAACCCACAACACTCGAGAATAGAGCTTGTCCCTATAAATAATAAAAAGGAGCAGCTGCTATCTAAAAAAATCAGAGCATGATGCAAAAATGTCCTCCAGGGTATTTGTATTGCAGGAATTGGCATACAGCTGGAGTGAGTGTACGAAATGCCTGTTTGAGGCTATTTAGATATTACCTGTGCTTTAACGTGAGGGTGTCTGGGTTTCCACGGGCAGTGTGGAAGGCTGTGTCCCTCCAGCAGTCCTCCTTCCAGGGAAAGGGGAGCAGAAGTGCACTACCTGAGGCCCATTACCCTGTTTTCAGAAGTGATTCAGGCATCTATGTCCCCACAGCTTAGATTTAAAATCTAGGTGACTAGGCTTCTACATCACTGTGGTGGGTCTGGTTCTTCTACTTCGGCTCTCAACTGACATTATGAAAGTGATGTAAGTAAAAATGCCAGATCTGACTTTATTCCAAAACTTGGGGAAAATTTAGCTCTGGGTAGCAGCATGTATTAAAGGCGATGTGCTTAGTAACCAGCACCTGTGAAAAACGGGCTGTCAATTTGTGTGCTTCACTGTCAGTTGCCACGGCTGAGGACGTTTGCCCTGCAAGTCCCTTTCTGCAACTGGTGCCAACACTGAAAAGGAATTACCCCTTCCTTTAAACATTTGGGAGGGGATTGAGGGGAAGAGAAAAGACACAGATCAAATCAGCTGTAACCAGTGAAGTCCACTTATCTTCCTCAGCCCTCCTACCCCCAGGGTTAGAAAGCCTTGTGTTCAGGTGAGGCTCTTCTCCCGCTTTGGTCTGCCAGCCTGGCTGAGACACAGGCTTGCAGAAAAATGGTGCTGGGGACCTATGGTAAGGATCCCCCCTGTTGCTGGCAAACTTCACATTTTAGGGTGCTGCTTTCCAGCAGTGTGGGACTTGATTGAAGTTGATCTTGACTACATGAAAAACTCTTGCTATTGGCTTTTATGCACCCTTTCTTTTTCTTGTTGCTTTCCTTTTCTTCTTGCCTTTGTTTTTTCCTTCCACATCATAGTCACCATATCCTTGAAGTGGGAGGAGAGAAATTAAAAGAAAACATTTAATACCTCAAGTGTTTTTAAACCACCAGCAATCAGCAGAAGCCTGAAGAGGTCATCCCTGGAAATAATCCAGCTGGTGAACTCCTTATGGATGTCACCTTTCCAAGAGCAGTGCCATTTCCTCATGGTGTGGGTGTACTTATTTATTATGTCATTAAAGCTGTTTTCTTTTGGGCAGCCTTTAAAGATCTTCCCTGGGGATTCACCAGGCTGGGCAGTAAGCCAAGTGGAACCCCCTAAAGTTAAGTGCTCAGCTCTGTTGGACATAAACCACTTAATATTTCAAAGACGACAAAAGTGGTACAGATCCAATTTGTTTCCAGTAGGAAAGAAATAACTGGCAAGCAACACATTGAGCCCATCACAACGGACAAGTGATGCCATGGTGACTCCCCCTTCTTCAGGCAAGAGCAGGGTGGTACTGTATGTTCATAACTAGAAGCCGTGATTATGGACCCTTCACTCTGCTTGCCATGGCTCCAGAGAGGCCAAGACTAATGCTCCAGAATCCCATCCTCTATCGCTCTGATGTACTCTTACTGCTGCTAAGTCTCATCATCACTGCAAACCTTCCCCCCACCCTGCTCACAGTGCTCAAATTTTGATGCTGTGTTTCTTCAATGCAGTTGTCCAGAGCTCGCAGGATAGTGCGGTTCCTAATTCACTGTCCCCAGGCCAGGTGACAACAGCCACACCTGGCACAGGTTCTTCCTCTTCTGAGATACATTCATAGAGGGATGCCACTATGGGTGTTGAAATCTGCTTTCCACAGACCTTCAGCTGGATTAAACTCAGTTGCTGGCAGCTTAGCAGAGTGCAACACACAGGGTCAGCTGCAAAGCCTGTCGAGGGACAGGAGGAGACTCCCTGGATTTCAGCAGGTCATAGATCCAGCCGAAGGGAGGGAGGTCAGCAAATTGTGTACCCTGGCTCTCCCTGTTGTGAGGAGCAATACTGAATGCCAGGATGACATGCTTCATCCCCGGCTGAAGCCAAGTGCTTTGGGATCTCATAGTCCCAAGTGCAAAGGTTGTTTCTCTTACCCTTCCTACAGGTTTGCTCTGCTTGGTCCTGTCTGGTCCAGCTTTTGGTGTAATCTGCTTTGGTCTGTTCAGTGAGTTAGAGTCCTGAAGGGCTGCCAGCTTGCCAGGAGCGTTATTCCTGCAGGGCCTCTTGGATAGCAGTGGAGTTACTCCAGATTTGGGCTGGTGGAGGGCAGATCAGGATCTGATGCCTCAAAACAGTAAAACCCTCTATTGCCACCCCCACCTCTCTTGGATGGGACCTCTGGGGCATGGTACTCCCTCTCAGCATGTTGTGACAATAAAAGATACCCCCTGCTCTGGCAATCCCAGTTTGCCTGGCTCTCCTCCCATGCTGGGACACAGCAATGCGGAGGAGCTGGTGCAGAAAACCTGCAGCGGGGAAGCGCTGCTGCCCCCCGCACTGGCCAACCTGGCCGGCGTGCTGGATCCTAGCAAGAGCCACTGCTCAGAAAAGCAGGGGAGGAGGCATGCAAAGAGACAAGACCAGGAACATAATAGTCTGTGTTTTTGATGAATAAAACATGTCTGTCCTCACAGACAGAGGGTGAGGTAATAAGGACCTCTCTATCAAATATGTGTTTGCTCTCTGTTTCTTCAATGCTTCAGGGTCTCATTTTGCAAATGCATATTTTTATAGCTGGAGCTGCCACGTTACAGCTCATGCTGCTCAGGCTAATGCCTTGCTTTTCTCTCTGCCAGGAGCCTGGGTTTTCAAGTGTTCATGACTCAGCTGTAAATACACGCTGGATGTGAGCTGGAGCAGCAAGGATCCTTCCCGGGGGCTGGGTCCAGCACTGGCTGGCTCTGGTGGGACTCACATCTCTTTTAGGATCCAGAACTGAAGGGCTGGTGTGTGCCCGGCTGCACCTGCCTGGGGAGGACCAAGAGAAGGTGTAGGCTCCAGCAAAAGCCCCATGGCCACCCCAGGAAAACTGTGCCACCAAGCAGGTGCTGGCAGAGTGGCTGCATATGCGTCCAGCCAGTTCTGCTGGTGCTCCTAGACTGGTAAATAAAAAGGTCCAAAAGGACTGAGCTGGCCACAGATTAGACCCACACCCAGAGCACTTTGTGAGTACAGAGATGCCAGCGGGTGCCCCTCAAACAGGCAAGCACAGCAACGGCAAGCAAGGGACGGCAGCGACCCTGCACTGCTGTGAGCATGCGCCCTTCGGGCTTCCCCACTGATGTGCGTGATCTTGGTAAAGATGCAGCCTGTGGCAGGTGGGTATTTCTGTAGTGTAAGCCTCCTCTCTCTCCCATTTTCATCTAGTAACAGAAAAACATCAGTGGGAAGCAATAGCTGGAAAAGTCAGCCTGATGATGACATTAGAAAGTCCTCAGGGACAGCAGGGAGGGGAAGGGTGTCCGAGCAGGGCACCTGCCTGTGCCCTGCACCTCCGCCCTGTCCAGGGGGGCTTTTCAAACTGAGGTGGATCAGCGGGGCCTTGGGCAAGGGATACCTGACAGCAGCCAGACGGTGTGCTTCTGCCAGGCTGAGGCCTTCAGTGCAAATCGACTGGTCTAGGCACACAAGGGAACCTCTACATCAGTTTAAGATGGGATATAAAATAGAAATGTCTATCAGCCTTGCAGGCAGCTTCTTACAGCTCTCTGAAGGAGAGTTCAGCCTCAGCCCTGTGTAACTCCAGCAAGAAGGCTGAAATTACTCCTGCTTTATAGCTAATCACAGGGAGCAGTATGAAGCCTATTGCCAGATAGTTTCAGTGCCAAACTAGAGATGGTTTCCATGTAACTTGCACATTACGAAATCCAGATAATAGAAAATATGCAAGTTTTAAAACAGAAAAAATATTCTATCAGCACATAACCCCTCCTGTGCAATTGGCACTGGCAGGGTAGTGCAACACCCTTTTTAGTGCCTGTCCTATGGTCAAGACAGATGCATGCACCGATTTAGAAAACAAAAAGCCCATCTGAGAAGAGTGGTGAAGGGAGGCATACAAAATAAATGTTAGATTAGGAGAAAGAAAAAGATGTTGAACACTAATATGAATTAGAAGTTAAGAAAAATTATCATAAAACACAAAGAAAATTTATCCTGTATTCATGGTAGAACTGAAGGGCAAGAAGGAGCAGAGTTTAGATTAGGAGCAAAAGGTACTAACACTTTCTAAGCAGTACTTAGCAGTAATACTTTGGGAAGAGAGGTATGGTCAATATTTTTTTCATGATACTAGGGGTGAGGAGAAGGATGATTGTAAAATACTTTTTATGGCCCAGCAACAAGAAAATGTTAACAAACATCTACTAAAAAAATAGTTATTTTTGGACCAGCAGATAGGGACTGCTTGCATCCAAGAGTCTATGGTGGCTATGCTACGTCCTATGGATTTTTATGGGGATGTTTCCAGAGGACTAGGAGAAAATTGGTATTCTGTTAGACTTGGAGAGGGGTACACCAGGAAAGCCAGGCAATTACAACATTTCAGCTCATAATAATAGATAGCAAGAGCTGGCTGGGGCAGGAAATCCTTAGCAATGAATTAAAGAGTAGTGTTATGATTTAGTAGAAGCCCTGCTGAAAAGGATCTGGGGGTTGCATGAAATGCCAACCCACTTAAGAGCTGACAGTGTGCTCTCATTGCTCTGGGCTGCATTTGGAGGTGTATGGCCAGTCGACTAAGAGGGGTTGTTATTCCCTTGTGTCCAGCATTGGTGAGGTCAGATCTTGAATACCGCATCCCGTTTGGGGTCTCCCAGTTCAACAGGGCTGTGAAGAAACCGGGGCAAGTCCATTGGACACGGAGATGGCTGGGGCTGAGGGAACATGCGCTGCAAGGAGAGCCTAGGAGGGCCAGGCTTGCTTAGTGCAATGTTGGGGGGCAAATCTAATAGCTGCCTATAACTATCTAAAGGATGGTTACAGAAGTAGTACTGCCAGACGACATAGCAAGGGGCAACGGACACAAAGTGTGGCTGAGGCGGGGTGGGGCAAGGTTGTACATTAGGAAAAGCCTCTTCACTGGACGAGGAGTAGGGCAGCCCTGGAAGAGGTGCCCAGGGAGGCTGCTGAATCAGCATCCTCAGAGGTCTTCAAGCCTTGGTGACAAAGCCATGCCTGACTGACCTGGTGTTGCTGAAGTCTTTCTTCAAGCAGGAGGCCAGACTGCATGGTCTCCTGCCAGCATTTCCTATGATTTTTACGAATTAAGGTGAAGAGGTTTGCTAAACTAATCAGATGATACCTTTTTTTCCATGGGATTGCTGGTGTGACTGGTAGAGGCAGCAGCTTAATTTACTACCATATACTTCAGCACCCGCACAGCTTCCCACTTGGTGATATACAACATTTTGGTTAAGAAGTATGAGCAGTGAAGAAAATCAGTGTGACACTTACGGATTGACTTGGAAGCCGGCTAAATGAGAGATCTTGGAATGAAATGGTGAATGGGGAAGTGCAAGCGTGCATGGCATTACAAAGTGTTGCGCTTCCGGCAAGTTTCCTTGCAAAGGGTGGCAGGGGGCTTATTTAATATTTCTATGAATGAGCTGGAAGATACACCACTGGCAAAGCCTGCAGATGATCAAAAGATAGTGATAAGCATTAAATTAGGTGTGTTAGTCATCTGGAGTGATTTGGTTCCCTGGGAACCCAACCCCAACAAAAAAGACATGGGTTTTACAGTGCTTACGTGGGGTTGGAGAATGCAGGCACGTGGGGGGATCAGGTCCTTTCCGAAACTGCAGGAAAGCAGGAGGAGGTCCAGCTGTGTGGTCAGCGGAAAGGCAGATCTGAGCATCACGCCACAGCTGGGGAGGTCAGTGCTGCCCTGGGATGCAGACCGGGGAACCACCAAGCGAGAGGGTGTCACTGCCGCAGGCACTGCAGGAGCACCGTGCCCACTCCCGGGGTCTGTGAGTCAGGAAGGATGCTCAAAAATTGGGGAGGATTCAGTGAAAAGCCATGGGAATTACTGGACTGTTACATTACGCATCTGCTTTAGTGTTGGCAAGACTAGAGCCCAAAAAAGTAAAATGCAGGGTTAATGGTAAGAAAGACACAAGCAACAGAGTATGAAAATCCTTAAATGTAATAACTTAGAGCTGACAGGAGAGAAAAAAAACCCAAACCTCCTCATTTCAACCCTCCCCCCAGCACTTCTGCAGCTACCAATTGCTCTGCTTGAGCAAAACCTGATTAAGACTTATTTTTCCAGTCATTTGTGATTATATGTTGTGGTTTTATAGAAATACAGAAATTCATTAGTTTACAGGGCAGGGAAATGCTTTCCAAAACCTGCAGCTTTTAAAAGAACTTAAAGCAAGTATTAAAAACTAATCCTTGTAGCTTCTCCTGTGCCCACTTCTTTTGGAAAAAAAAAAAAAAGCCAAAGCATTTTATTTCAACATAAAGAAATCAATAATTGCAAACATACAGGCTTTTCCCACACCCCACCTTTCTACCCAGAAAGAGTTTAAATGACTGAATACAGCGTGCTTTGCACAAAAAAGAGGGATTTTAGTAGGACCATTAATAGACATTTAACTTTAACAAGTGCCACTATAAACATTTCTCCAAAATTCACCAGGGAACCAGGATTTTATCACTTTAGGAGCACTGCACGGCTCTGTGGTACACTATGATGCTGGATAATGATCTAATAGGCCTCACTGACAACAAGCTGGCACCCTGCCACCGCTATGCAAAACCACCCTACAGCTGGGAGAATGCGAAAACCTGCAAATAACACCTCCTGATTTCCCAGCTAATAGAACAGCACGGGCTAATGCAGTTCCAGCAGTCTCAAACAAATAAGGCCTGTGGTAGAGTGCCTCAGCCTGGGCATTACTACTGACAGTTAATTTTTTTCATTTCAATCACCCAGAAATGTAATTGGGAAGTTGCTTCGTTGTTCCACCTTCAAAATGAATGAAGTTCACTTAAAAAGAAAACAAAATCATGCATTTTGAAATGGACTGGTTTAATACTGCTTCTTGGTTGTCCTTTGATTAGTCATATTTGTAAAAATACAAGCAAAGGTCTGAAGGAATGTTACAAGTAGTAACAGGTTTTTTCTTGACAATTTTTTTTAAGATAATGATTTCTGTGAAATTCTTCATGAAGAGGGGATATTTTAACTAACTTTTATTTTGAGACATTTCGTCCAACTCATGAAGGTCTTATCTGTCATAGTAGATTAATAGTGGAAGAACACTATTAACTGAATTTGTCATCATTTTACCCTTGCTCTGAGGTCTGTAAGGCTCTGCAAGACTTGCTTGCCTTCATTTCCAGGGCTTCTCATGGAAATTTCCCTTGCTTTGAAAGTGGGTCATATTGGTAGTGACGTTCTTACTTGTCATTTGGAGTTTCAGGTTCAAACCAAAACAGCAAAGAACTTTTGCTTGAAAGTTCTCAAGAAAAACACAACCTACCCTTACTCTGTTACAAAGCCATGCTGCCAATTTTACAAGTGTTGGATGCAAAACTGCAGCTTTGCTGATTTTTTCCTGGAAAATGAGTCTACCGTCACCCAAATCAGTGAATGTGGGCATGCAAGAGGAGACCAAGGAAGTGCTGAGTAGGTTTTGTTTCCAGGACCAATCTTTCCCAGGATCTGGCATCAGGTTGGTAGTATTTTTAGATGATTTACCCACAGCTCTTTGTACATCTATCGTAAAGGAGCAATGGTTTATGGAGCTCTCATTTGGGCTAGCCTCTTGATTTGGGGTGAATTAACCAGGCATAAATTAAAGAAATACTTCTGTAGCATTTCTCACTTATGCTGTCGGCAGCTCTCCCTCCCTCCCCCCGCCCCCCTTCCTCACACACATCCCTGATGCTTCACAAACTCACCCCAGAGGCAGAAATTTCCAATTTGCCAGCTGTGCACTAAAATTCAAATCTGTTCAGAAGGAGCCATCCATGTTCTCCTGCTCTCCCAGACAGCCTGCTAACACCAAACTCTTTTTTTCTAGTCAGGAGGAACAGCAGGATCCTGGCTCCAGTCTTGCCAATCATGCTAGCAAAACCAAACAAAACCACAGCCTGACCCATGAATTTAGACAGCCAGCTCTACAAACACAAAAAGAGAAGACAATTTCTGATGAAGAAGGATCATTCAGATTGCTTGCAGCACACATTTTTCACACGGTTTGGATTTTTTTCCTAATGTTGCTAAAGAGAGCATCACATAAGGCTTCTTTCTAATAAGTTTATTTGTAAATCGAATAAACTCAAAACAAAACAAAAAAAAAAAACCAAAAAACAACAAAGCGGTACAAAATTAAGGCAGCAACCAATGAGGGATGTAGAGAGAAGAAATACAAATAGAAGTATTTATCTATCTGGGAGATAAAAAAGGGGAAAATAATTGACAGTCTTCATTTATTAAGAAAATGAGATTGCCGATTATAAAACAATAAGCCTCTGGCTATTTTAGTACACAAGTAATTTTTGAGGCTAAAAGCATCCTTTTGCTTTTTGTCTCACATTGTTTGAGGCTAAAATTTAACAAAATCAGTCAAAGTACTTCTCTAGCCAGTGAGCAGACACTCACCAGATGAGTTTTGCCGGTGACTGTGCCAGATGAGTTAAGCTCGTAGGGGGCAGAGTAGCCCTAATCGGTCACCCAGCCTCTCTGAGCTTGCCTTTTCCACCTGAAAGAATATCATAGCCCTTCCACTCTTCTCTTACGTCGCCCCACAGTGACTCTGCAGTCACTTACCCACCTGGATTATTTTTTTTAATTAAATAAATAAGGATCAGAAAAAGCAGGCATGTAAGGTTTCAATTAAATGTTTAAAAGGCCAGTTTTGTGACTGCTGTGTACTATGCTCATTTTTCATAGTCCTTCAATGACAGTTTTCATTCGCAGAAGATAAGCACCAGAATATATATGACATAGCCCTGACTGATTAACAAACCCTCTGTGTTAATCCCTCGGTAAGCCTGAGATTTTTATCATACAAGCTTAAGAAACTGATAGGAAGGTTCCTACAGCAATGTCCACCCACTTGGCACTTAAATGGTAATAGGTCCTTTCGTGACAAGTGGTAATCTTCCTCTCCCCATGGCATCTCTGTCAGACCTCATCGTTGGAGCACACAAGCACTGATTTTGCATGCTTGGATAGTTGATAAAAAGGTGGAATGGATTCTATTACACTCTCTTTCTGGACTTCAACCAAGTACATGAGATGTGTACCTCAGAAGGCAACAGTTAGTTAGAGAAAAATCTGACTGGTAAGACGAAATTTCCCTTCCCCGTGACCATCGCAGCACTGGTGCCACCCTTCAGCACAGAGAGGTGTGTGCGTGCAAGGTCGTGCAAGCGCATGTGAGTCGTGCAAGCCCATGAGCTAAGAGCCTTGTGCTCACCCTGTCCCTGGCACAGCCCCCATCACCCCTGGGGGTATTTTGCCCAGGAATGGAAGAACTCACCCCAGCAGTGGTACAAGCATCCCCATTTCCTCTAGCGCTTGGCTACAGAGCTGCCTTTTCTGTGCCTTAGCTCGTCATGTCAGACAAAAAGTCCTGCTGGGAAAGAGCAACCTAAGAGCAGCTCTCTTGAGGGAGGTATCAGGCCTGGGGATCATTATGAAGACATCAAATGGCAATGTTTTAGAAATGCGAGTGTACCGTAGCTGCGGGTAAGCAACAGGAGCCCTGTGATTCCTCTAATGATGGCATTATGGGTGTTTCACTGTTTTCTGTCATCTCATATGCAGTGTGCAAGTTCTGCGTGCTGGGGAGCATTTTCAGGTTACAGACGTGGGCAGCAGCTGCCGTGGTACAGACGGCAAACCAACAAAAGGAAAAGAGAATGACAGTGATCGTTAATGAGATTTTTTGCAGTTACGTTTTTTTGTGGTCTGACAAAATCTATAACCAAGGAGAATGAAGAATCAGATGAATCAGGTCGTCCCAGAGCATCTGATGCTACCACAAGCCATTTCAGTTTTGCTTATATAATGTTATTGTCAAGCACAGCATGATGTTAGGCATGCACATATGTAATACTGAGGCTCCCTGTTCCCAGGTTCCTTGCTCCGTTAACTAGTGACATCAATTCATACGTTAAGGGAGAAAAAGAAGATATTAAGGATTACTAAGGATTAGAGGTAGACGAAAGCAAAATTTCAGCTCAAAACGCATTTCAAGCCTGCAGTTCAAATCTCTCTCTCTCCCTGGTCAAGTCTGTGCCTCAGGTTTTAACAGCTGCCATATCTGGCTGCAGACAGTAACTACTAAGTTTGGGAGGATCTGTGGTTATATGGGTGGTTTGCTCCTGTCTGAGCTGAAATATCCATCCAGGGCCCCTTTCTCTGATATAAAACCTATTTGATAATTTAAGACACCCAAGATCGCTCATGTTTTTTGAAAAGCATTGCTCAGCTGTCCCATGAGCAGAGAGGCAGGCTGTAATTTTAAGAAGCAGCTCATCAGATTCCCAGCCATCACCTACTAATTAATCCACTGCAGAGCTCTTGCTTGGAGTCTCACTTTCAGAAAACGACTGCCAGTTTTTCTGCCTTTTTGTTATACTTCCCTAAGGAGCAATCTAACCTGACAAAGCATTTTTCAGACCCACCAACATAAGCATCTTTGGTGGGGATATATGAACCAGTAACCTCAACCATATTCCCAAAATAGTCTTCAAAGTTAAAGGTTTGGATAGTTTGATTGCATTTGATCCCTATCCCTGGACTACAGAAAGTCCAGAAGGCAAGAACATGAAGCAGCACTGTCTCTGTTCAGCCCTGGAGCCAAAACCAGGGACAACAAAACTCCCCCCAATACATCCATAGCACAGTTGGCTGTAGGAAAGTAGCTGGGGAGCACCAGAGCAATCCAGGACTCCAGCACAAGAAGATGGAAGGGCTGCCAGTGGCACTGTGGGAGAGCTTGGGGGAAAGGATGGTGCTGTGGCGAGGAGTGGGAGTGATCCAAAGGGGCAGGAGGAGGAACCCGCCTTGCCCTGCTGCAGGGGATTGTGGCGGCAAGAGCAGCAGGGATGGCTGCGGGGACCTCCCAGGGCTGATCAGCAGGGGAAAACCAGGAGCATCCCACCATTCTGCCATGCCAGCCATGATACTGGGGAAACTCTCCAGCCCTGCCAGTGTGGGTGCTGCGCTGGAGCAGCAAAAAACTCTGTGGCAGCTGCACTGCTGGAGCGTGACGACTCGGTCCTCTGCCTAGTCCAGGGCAGCCTCCAGCCTGAGCTAGAGCTGCCCCATGGGCTCCCAACCCTCCTCTGACCAGGGTCCCCCAGGTCCCCTCCGTGCTCGCTCAGCAAGCCGGCTGCCCTGCGCAGCTGCTGCCAGGCAGGCTGTCCCTCCCGCGGGGCTATCTGCCGTCGCTGCAACCCAGGGGAAGCAGGCTAGCGAGCATCCTGCACACAGAGGAGCAGCCCCAGCATGAGTGGTTTGGGACTGGGATGCCCCCCAGGATTGGGATGCCCCTCTTTGAGTAGGTGCCCTGAAATCCTGCTGCAAACGCAACCTGCTGTCAGGGGGAGGGCTATTTACCCTCACTGCTCATTTATAATCAGAAAGATGTACACTCGCCTGTGCCACACTGAATGAAGCATGAGGACTCATCAGGGTCTGCGTAAGCACCCCCTGCTTACTTTGGCAGCTTGGGGGGGTGCCAGGACCCACACGCTGGTGGGGGGGATGCGGAATAAGGATCCGAGGAGGATGCGGAATCAGGAGCTGCTGAGTGGAGAGCTCATTTTTGATCACTGGGGAATTTCATGCTCCATCAGTACCACAACTTCGCACAGAGATGAAATATTATGCAGAGCAAGAACCCCTTCATCATATAAATCAAGCCGAGGAAGCATGAACAAAGCCCTTTCTGTATTCCTTCCCAACAGCCCTGCTGCTTCACAGAGTGAATACCCCAAACTAAATTTCATGACTGCAGCCTTTTGCTAAGAAAAGATGAATTTCATGCTTTTCCCAGGCTGGCTGTGTAGTCATTTGTGGTGCTGTCAAAGAATGAACCTTTCCCTGTTAATCTGTCCTTGATCTTAATAAGGGTACAACAAAGCGAAAGTACTCCTAGACTTAAAAACAAGAATGCATTAAATGGCAGAGTATAAACCACTTTCCTGGAAAGGGGGTGAGCAACCAGCACTGATAACAATATTGAAAGTGGGGATTAAGCAGCAGAGCGCTGAGGGAGCCAGCATATGGCAGCCTATTGACCTGTCCCATATGCGGCGGCTATTGTTTCCTCCCCACTGTACTGCAACACGCACCCGCACGCTTCCCCCTTGCATGACGGCTGGGGCTGGGAGCTGCTAAAACTTGACATTTACACATGAATTGTGCAACAGTGTGGTGCAGAGAGCCAAGGTGACCTGGTCCATGAAGCAGCTCTTAGTAATTAGGCTCAGCAGAAAGAAAGACCAGCAGCAGCTATTGGAGAAGTTGCCCTGAGTGTGATGGTGCGGAGGGCTTTATGGCAGCAAATCCTGACTTCTCACTTTCTTGGGCAAGGCAGGGTGGGGTAGGATCTGATTTAACTGCTGAAATGCTGTTTTCTGGTGTGGTTGGCAGAGCTTATAGGGAATGAATTTCCAGACCTGCAGGATTTTTCACTGAGCGGTAGGAAGAGAATGCAGAAATCTTCATCCTCCAAAATAAGCAGAGCAGCTTCTGGTATGGGCTTGTCCACAGTTGGGATGATCCTACCAGGGACCAGATATGGGTGTTTCTTCAGCTCCTGATTGAACGGTGAGAGGATTGATCCAAACTGCGGATTGCATTCACACAGGAGATGCTGGTTGCAAAGCCTGAGGCAGATCTTCACCTGGGACCCAGTGGCCTGGAGTGGCTGACATGGAGCTGTCAGGTCTCGTGCATTGCGAGGAGTCACTTGGCTGAGTCCTGCCCCACCTGCCCTCACCGGGGCATTGCCGCAGTGCCATGGGGTCCTGGGGTCCTGGGCTGGGCCTGACCACGGGGTTCAGTCCAGTTCCTCCTCTGCCTTTGCAAAGTGTGCAGCCCTCTCCCCTCACCTCCACAGCTCCCATCCATCACTGATAACATTGCACAGAGAGGTCTGCAGTGAAGGGAGTTGCACCATTTGCCTGACAGTGTCGCAGGCTGCTCCGGGCGTGGAATAGACCTACAGCTGCCTCGGCTGCCCCTGCAAATGCACTCCTCTTGGCATCACTGGGGCTCCGAGGCAGCCACCAAATGGCAGGACTTGAGGTGACAGTGTCAGAGCAACAGAATCCAAACCCAGATGAAACCCAAGGGCAGGCACCCACTTCTTAGAGAGTTGTTTGCTCTTACTGAACTGATTGATATGAAGGGACCTCATGGGCAGAACTGGATCCCACGTAATCCTCTATGAAAAAGATATTCATGTGTCCTGCTGCTTGTAGCAGTTCCTGGCAGCTTTTGCAATGTAGGACCACCAAAGGGCTCCCAAAGTAATTAAAATGATACAGCTATTTTTAAATCCTACAAGCCATAAATCCCACACATATTTCTTAGCCAGAACTCTACACATTTATTTGATTTCTATCTAAACCCGTAAACTAAACCTCATTCATTGATGAGATTTCACACTTCTTGAGCCAAGCTTGAGCTACAAGGCCTTTTAAGAGCTTTTGGAGCATGGATTTTATTCCCCACAGAGCCACCTTTGCCTGCATTTTTCAGGCAGCCCTGCATCACGTATCAAGAGCCCCGCTTTCCCCTCTGTGCACACACAGCAGTTAAGCCGATATGGCTGCAAGCACAAGGGCACACACATCAAGGAAAGAAAAGATGCCCTTCCTGTCATAAGATAATATTAGTCATCATGACCTGAATTATTCTATGAGTCAATGGATATTAGGAAAAACTTCCTCACTATGCTTGTGGCCAAGCACAGGAGCAGGCTGCCAGAGCGGCTGGGCCATCTCCATCCTTGGAGGTATTCAAATCCCAGCTGGACATGGCCCTGGGCAACCTGGTCTCATTGGCCCTGCTTTGAGCAGTTTCATCAGCTGCAGATTGTCTCCCATGCTGGCAAAGGCTTCTTTCCCACTGGAGGCAGAGAGCACAGGGATGGTATTTGTTTGCACGGAGCAGGGACGGCATCGTGTGTGCTGCACAAGCCCTGCTGAGGAGCAGCATGTGCTGGCTTGGCTGAGCACCACACTTGTGGTGTCACACAGCTTAAGCTGGAGCTTGTGCATGTTCCTCCTGCTCTGAGCATGCCAGAGGTTTGCTTGCAGTGTGCAGTGTGGATACGGCTTTCCTTGCTGGGGTCAGTCAAAACGCAACATGGGAACAGAAACAAGATGAGGTTTTCTTAGTGCATTCCTGATCAAACTGGCTTAGAAAATTTTGGAGTGAGCAAGAAGAAATATTTAGCCATCACTCCCCTGCTTTCTATGCTGTCTGCCTCCAAACTATCTTTTGCCTCCAAGTCTCACATCATACCCTCTTAAACCATCATCTCCCACTTTCACTGTCTGACCTGTTTTTCCACCCCTTATCTTCCAAACAGAAATCACACCTGATTAAATCCAAATCAAGCCCCCAACCTCCAGCCCATGTCATGGGGTGAAGGGGCAGAGCGAGCCTGTCCCTGCTGCCCTCCCTGCTGCCCGCCATGCCGTACGGTGCTGGCAGTGATGCCTGGGTGCCACTGAGGATCAGTGGCACCGGTACCACAGGAAGGCGGGGGGGGCTGCACTGCCCAGGAGCAGGAGCTGTGGGTGGCAGCAATGAGTGGAAGAGGAAACTGAGAACAAGGAAACCTGATAAAACTGGTAGAAAAGAGACTCAAGACTTCAAGGAAAGGCAGCTACAAACTACAGCCGGTGAAATAGCCTCGTTTAAAGCCTGGGGGTGAAAACATGGCAACGGCTGCGCAGGCTCCCCCAGCGCTGCGCTTCCTGGTGGGGGTGAGTGCAGGGAGCAAAGCCTCCATGTGATTTGTCCATTACACACTGGATTAAGCCGAAGGCCAGCACGTCCTGTGAGCACCGAGGACCTGCCAGCGGCTGAATGGGAGCATTGTGCATCAGCTGCTGCTGTCAGAAACCGGGTCCGCAGTCAGCAACCGTCTGCAGAAGCCCTTTTCTGGCCAGGAGCGCTTTAATTGCTTGCTCGCTTGGTGGCATCAACGCAGACGCTTGTACCTTTGTGCCTCCCTTGCAGGGAGGCCTCTTCACAGGGGTCTGTGCCACAGGAGGCAGGGGAGGAGAAAGCACTTCGTAATGGGAAAGAGACAAGATCCCATTGGCAGAACAAGAGCAAGCAGGGCAGGGCAGCCTTGCCTACGCTATGTGGCCTTAGAGAATGAATGTGAAAGCAAGGAAACCAAACCTGTGTTACAAATCCCTGATTTAGATGGACCCAGGCCGTCGGAGGGGTCATGCAAAGGCTTAGAAAGCAGCTGATCCCTTGAAAACTTTTTCTTTGGAGACAGGTGGGCTGGAGTTGTTACATTTCTTTCAGTTTTGAATACTGGAACAGCAGATGAACATGCGCCAGCATCCAAATCAATGTACTGGAGGTGGGCTTGATGAGTAGAAACATGACGATTTTACTCTTCTTTCACCCCAAGTTTTACATTACCTTAATTCAGCTGATCTATGTCAGGCCTGACGTGCACCACGAGGAAGATGAGAAGAACCAGGTCCTTGGGGACTCTTTGCCGGTGTGCCCTCTGTAGCTAACTAACTTGATGCAACAGGCTGCACTCAAAGGGAGGAGCCCTGTCTGGAAGAAGAGTTTAGTGGGGTGCCTTTATTCTGGCTGTAACTCCTCTGAAGTAACAGGAATCACAGCACAGATTAATTTGCACCAGGGTTTTTACTTGACCATCATTAGAAAGGAAGGTTGCTCAGGTCTGAGAAGACACAAAGACACTGCATCCTTTGTAATGCTAATGTGTTTTCTGCTTCAATAGGCCTCAGAGAATGATGGACAAAAAAACATTGTACAGAGATGTCTGTGGCTTCGCTCTTATTCTTCTGTAATGTGTAACTTCAAAAGAAGGCATTTTAATTTGACAGATGGACGTTTAATCATAAATAATAATGCATACTGGTTCTTAAGTCACAAGCGCATGGCGCCTCTGCACCTGTAGCCACTCTCCCTTACAAAGGAAGCCTCCCCTGTTCCCAGATCATCCAGCCCATTTCTTTTTCCATCTCCCCACAAAACCTGCCTGCCCTTCCAGGCAGATCCACTCAGCAAAGCTCAACTCCTGCAAATGCCCATCACTGCTTGCATGCCGGGCTGGAGGGTGGTGAGAGATGGCCTTATTGGTGTGGGGTCCACTTCGGCATCTTTGAAACTGCCCTGAAAACTCTGTGAACACATCTTGCCTCCTAATTGCTACAGATGGAGCAAGGAGTGTTACTTTGGGTGTTAGGTAGATCTATTGGTGGCTGTCCTGAGTGGAAATACCGTGACCTTGAGGTTATGGCTGTTTTTAGCCTGTTTCCCTAAGAAAACAAGGCCTATAGGATCAGGCTTTGTGAGTTTGTCTGCTACTATCTGCTGCCAATAACTTTTGAACTTATTGGCCAGTTTCAACTATTTTGACAGGACAGTGGAGGTGTAAAAGCTGTTATTTTTCTTCCAGGTTGTGACAATAAACTATGAAGCAATGGAAAAACATCCTGCCAATGTTCCCCCAGGTGAAAGGTTGATACACTCAGCTCTAATGGACATCAGATAACTGGACTAGGAGGGATGGGGAGGATGAAAGAGGTTGTGAAGCAGGCAACTGCAGTGCAATTGCTCCCTGAACCGCTCCAAACACCTTCCCTTCTGATTCACCTCTGCCAGAAATGATTTGCAAAAAATTCCATCTCCTCCCACCGCAGGCCCAACACTGGTGTGTAGGTTTTCAAAAGAGCACCCATGTTGCCTAAAAAATGGCCCAGAAGGAGCATTCCAGGAGCCGCCGGATGCTGAGCACTCTGGAGGGTTCACCCCGCCAGGGAGCGGAGCTTCCCTGCGACTCCCCGGCTGGGCAGGGCAAAGCAGCCCTGGAGCGCTTGTCCCTGGCCAGCCAGAGTGCCCCACCGTGTTCATAACCACCCCGCTGTGATATAGGATCTATCGGAGAAGAAAGCAGTATGGAGACACTTTAAAGGAACTGCAAGATTTGGCTTTTTCTGAAGTCTCAGAGATTTTTTTTCTTGTGGAGCACTTCCCTGCTAATTGCAGCCATCCCATGGGGAGAGCCGTGAAAGCCCCACTCCTCCGCTCACCCCACTGCTCCAGCTGGCCAGAAACCTGTTCACTGTATGGAGGAAAGGCAAATACGCAGCGATGCCAAATGCAGGGAGCTGCAGACCAGCCATTTCCCACAGCTCTGCTCAGTGCCTCAGCAAAGGAGATGATAACTCCATTTCCCTCTTGTTGAAGGTTTTTTTCCTTTTCCTGCCTCTGCTACCTTTGCAGGGCATCCGGCTCAGCAGGCCCATGGGTACCCTCTCCAGCAACAGCGCCAGGACACTGGTGGGGATGAGGACACCTCAGCACTAGCCTGACACACCTGATGGAAAGAGGGAAAGCAAAACTCCTCTGTGCTCTGTCCCTCCTTTTCCAGCATGCTCCCCACTTCTTTCTGTTGCTAAAAACTAAAAGGCAGTGCATTTTCATCTATTTGCATGAAAAGTTTGAATGGAGCATCACTACCAGACTGTGGGCTGGAAAACGGCATGTCTGGTGTGCAGAGACCACAAGCCAGTGTTTACTCATGTCCACCTGCCTATGGCCGTCTGCTGCCTCTTGTCTTGCATTTGAATAACGAGGCTTCCTGGGGCAGACACAACCTTCCTAGGCTGCCCTCAGCACAATGGAGCTGTGGTCGGGATTAGGTGTTATGACAATAATAGAGAATACAGTGATGCTAAATTCAGTTGACAAGGACATGACAGACAGAAGAAAAACGGGACTAAGACACAGACTAGGGTCTGTGTGGCAGCATTAGGTAAAAAGGGGGTTATTTTATATCAAGATCTGCCCAGACCCGTATACATGGGCTCTATGCTGCTCCTATCCTTCCCTTCAGAAGTCACCTAGCTTCACGAGAGTTTCCACAGATGGGCAATATGCACCTTATAAGGTTGAAGTTACAGCCAAGCAGTGAGGCGAAGTTTTCTTAGTGACATCCAGAGAAATTTAGGCTGCGGACTGGGAATGATGTGTAAGGCCAGCTCCAGCTTAGAGCTGAGATTCATTTTGGAAGGCACTAAAAACCACATGATTTGTGCTTGCAAGAAGCGTTGTCTCTGGCTTTAAGGGATTTGATTCAAGTCTGGGTCATGTTTTCTAGGCAGTCTGGAGATATTCCAGGGGATTCAATTTGTGATATTAGCACTCGCTTAATACTGGGGGTGTATGTCCAACAGACAGGAAGCACTCTGTAACATGTCGGGTCTGTGTTTAGAAATAGGCTGAGGAGATTTAGAAATTTCGTGGATTTGCCTGCCTTTGAAGTCAAATCAGCTTGAGCCAAAAAACTTTGAATGCAAGCTGGAAAGCCATTTCAGGGCTTTGTATTACTGTCACAGGCTTAAGGGAAGCCCAGGAACGGCTCCTCCTCAATGTGACAGACTGCTTCAGGCAGGCTTTGGCTCCGAAAAGGTCCTAACCGGGTGCCCACACTTCTGTAACTGCAGAAGACATTCGGATTTGCCTCCTGATGGAGACCCAGTTCAACAGAGTCCGATAACCCCTTGCAGACACTGCTCCTGGGCTGAGACCCACAGCACTGCCTCTGCTCCCTCTCCTGTTGCAGCTGCAAGGGTGAAAGCACCTTTTCATCTGTTCCCCTCAAAGATGTGGACAGCACATCCATAGCTGGAGTGGCAACTTGGTGACAAATAATATTTGGTTGGAGCATCACACCTACATATGTGATGCTTCAGGACAAGCTCTGCTTCAGCAGCCATACAGACATTTGCTGTGGTTACTGCCGACGTGAGCCTACAAGCCCAGGCGTGGGACTGGTGGGGACACACGCCATGGGGCTCTGCGGGAGGAGAAGCAGTGGGGGCCCAGGGGAAAGCCAGCCCATGGGGATGGGGCTGTGGTGGTGGTTTTAACGTATCTTTGTGGTCTTCTGAATTGAGCTCCCCACAGGGGGAAAGGCCCCTACCACAGCTGGGATAGTCCTGAACCAGAGTGAAGGACCTCAAAGAGCTTTCCTGCCTATACGTGCTGTAGCCCACACGTCTCCCACCATGCAGGGACACCACCATCCTCCAGGACACCAGCAAGGACAGGGTCTTGCAGCAGTACCCTTTCACAGCCAGGCCATGCTGCCGAGGGCCGCTTACACCCCTCCAGCACCTCTGGGTTCGACAGAAAGAGGAGGTTCTTCTTCGTCTCCCTTTTTACAGAAGTGGTGCATTTTGTGGCACAAACCTCATATTCTGTTGCTCCAAATTCAGACTTGTGTCTTAAGGATGGTGGAGCGGAGCAGCAGGAACTACACAGGAGCAGGAGGGGAGGAGGCACCCGCCAGCAGTGCAGTACACAACGTGGTCCTCGTCATCCGGCTCCCTCTCTTCTGCCTTTCTCCTTCTCTCTCTCACGCACGCACAAAGAGGTTAATATTTGGTTTAAAATAAAGCAGAGTAATTTAAAACACACACTTTGCAGGCAAACCAGTGCTCAGTGTAAACAAAGCATTAAACTGAAAAGATCCATATGCACTCGTTATCAGTTATTGCATTTTTTTTTAAAAGGAAATCTAATACATTTAAAATAAACCCATAGCATGAAACAAAATAAACTATGGTCTTGGTTAGTTTGGTTTGATTTTTTTATTTAATGAGGAAAAGAGCTCTATGATAAAGTAATCCTTTCAGAGGGAAAGGCCTGGGCAATGGTGAACACGTCAGCCACATGTCGAGGGAAGATTAAAGTCTAACAAGAGTCTCTTTCCCACAGTTTTTGCAGCATCGCAATATTTCTATGCTTAGGATAATCCAGAGTATCCTTCTGCACAGGGGCCCTGCAGCCCCTGCAGCTCTTTGCAGAGAAACCCTGTAAAGACTGTCAGACCACTGACAAGTCCATCATCTTCCAGTCTTTAGGAGCCGAGGGAATCTGGTACAAACTACCCACACTAAGCCCCTAGAAGGGGAACCAGACTTTGTTTTTTTGATACAACAAGATTTTGTAGGGAGCTTTACAAAGGAGGCAACAGCATAAAAGCTTTACAAAGGAGCTAACAGTGTAACTCCCACTGGGAGTGGGAGGAAGGCATTTACCTTTCAAAGTCTGGCTGTTTCTCAGCTAAAAAGTTTGCTAATGATGTGGCTGGCAGCAGCATGTTACCCATATCCCTTTTGTCCAGTGCCACAACCTGCCTAGGAGAGGAGAGAGTTAATTATACATGTAGATTAGTTATCAGCCCTAGATAAATTAGAAAATTTTTCACTTTTTTTTTTTTTATAACCTAGTCTTCTGTTCAGTGGTGGCTCAGGTCTTTTATGTCCTGATGCGAAGCCTCCAGGTTCAGCCTGAGGATGAGTAGCCCCACTGCAGAGTAACCTGGTGCTGGGCCAGCACACCTGCACCAGCCACCGGAGCAGCCAAGCCCCGGGCTCCTCAGCCTCCGCTGCTGCAAATGCATCCAGTAGGTGCCTGGCAGCACTGACTGGGCCACCAGGCTGCTGGCAGGTTGCATTTCTGCTCAATATGTCAGAGCTTCCAACACAGGGCACATCTTGGCTCTACAGCAGAAACCAACAGGGACGCAAGGGGGAAAAGTTGTCCCTGCAAGGCACAGAGCAGCACAGTGATGGGCTCTTCAGGACAGGGCACACCTATCCTGGAGGTAAGCTACTGATGATCAAAGAAACCACTTCTAACCCACCGCTTGTATATATGTTGGGCAGCAGGCAGAGAAGAGCTCCTTTAAACCCAGCAGCAATGGTCTGGCATCCCAAAACCAGCTCCCGGTATTTGATTTATGGTTCTGAATTTAGCATGCACAATTACGTAAAGTCCAGGCTGAGAAATTTTCAAAGATACTAACTTGCTCTAATTAGCACTAATTTTTGCCCTTTGACAAGAGGCCAAGGACTGACTGACAAGCCATAAAGTTCAGACCCAATTCTTGCCTGCCTTGAAGCTCAGCTATATTTCTGCTTGGCTCAGACCATCACCATAGGTGATGCAGAGGTCCAGCTCTTCACTGAGTTACACAGGGTGGAGGAGGAGGAGATGTCCTCTCTGCTCTGTGAATAACCAGGGAAGGCTGAGGGCACAGTCAAGTGCTGCTCTGCCAGAATGGGCCACTTCTGTCTGAATATTTGTGACTAGAGGATGTTCAGGAAGCAATAGGCATATAGAGGATAGATACAGATATGGATACAGATACAGATACAGATACAGAGGCAGTTCTGATGCAATAACAACCAACGAGGTGGGAAGATTCTGAGAGACAGGGGAAGTTGGGATAGGACAGATTTTTAACCCAGATCAGCTATCCAGACCATCACATCACATGAGCCTTTAAATCTTCCTCTCTATTTTATGAGTATGCAGTTAGAGCCAGCCGTGACAACTGTGGCTGAGCCGCTGGGAACACAGCTCCCTTTTGAACAAAAACCTCTCTGTTTTGTGAAAAATGGGAGCAATGAGGAAGATTGAAAGCAGGGAAGTGGAAGGTTTCAATATTGTCACAGAGTTACATGTTTTGATTTCTCAGGAACAGCCTTTTAATGGGACTGCTTTTTAAGGTTATTATCTCTACTGTAACATGTTATTAACTAAAAAGCCAAAATTGGCACAAAATGCTTCAGTCAAACTAAAATCTTTTTTGGTGTCTTTCATGGAGAACTGTGGGGATTTTTTGATTGTTTTTTGGTTTGTTTTTTTTCCCTCTCATTCCTATCTGGAACAAAAGGAAATGCTGAAGTCCTGAATCCAAGACGAAGTGAAGCGTTGCTCCCTTTGACAACACTCTGTGAATGATGCCGTACTCCGGGATATCTGCTTTGTTGCCATTTGTATTTTATGAGCTGGCTTACACCACCTCCAGCCCTGCCCGCAGAGCTCCGCAAGCCTCTGGAGCAAGGAAAGCAATGACTGGGAAGGTAACAGAGGATGTCCCAGTCTGATGGTTTGGCGGAGGTGAGTGGGAAGGGAAAGAAAGGGAGTCTGCATCGGACTGAGAGCCAGGGCAAGGGAATCCTGTTTCTGCCTTCACCGTGGGCAGGTGCCTGCCTCTCCGTACCTGCTTCCCCCTGCCCCTGGAGACAGCAACAAGGCTCTCTTTCTGTGATGAAGTGCTTCAGGAGGCACAGGTGAAGGGCTACAGAATAACCCAGTGGGATAAGTTTTGCCACCACCTCCAGACATCAGAGCTGTAACAGTGCTGCAAAAAGCAGCAGTAAGAGTGGGAGCTTCTGGTTTAATATTTGGGGTGGAGGTTTGCACCTGCCTTCAGCTCAGAAAATGCCCGGTTTTGTAGAGCAGAAGCCTGGTGCAAGTGGGCAAAGCTCCTGCTTCTGCTGCCTGCTGCCTGCTGCCTGGTGAGGGCATCCCCTGTCAGGCGCCTGCACTGGTAGTGACTGGGACCTGGGAGCCCCGTATGACCCAAACATGGGGCTCTTCCCCAGCCTCCTGCCTTGTCTCCCTTTTCAGAGCATGAGCAGGGAAAGAGGAGAGGCTGAGCCTCATGAATGCATGGTTTCGGGCTTTTCTACCACAACTGGGCGTTCCTTGTGTCCTTTGATGATTGCAGAAATCGTGGCTTTTTGAAAATAATAAAAGCAAAGAAAGACATCATTTGTTGGACAGAGGGAGTATTTCCTGGCTCACATCCCCTGTGCCATATGCCCAGCTCCTCCGCGGGTGCCCAGGAGCACCTGCAGGCAGGGATGGCAGAGCTGGTCCCACAGGCGGCAGCCAGCGGCCGCAAGCCAAACACGAAACAGTGGTGGTCCCCTGCCTTCCCTCTGCCAGGTCGCCTGTCTTCTACCCAGCTGGCAATTAAAAAAATCTATTAAAAGAATGTAGATTAACTCCTCCCCTGGTCAATGGTTTCAAAAATATCAGGAGGGGACTGAAAGACCCATGGTCAGGCTGTGGTGGGGTGATGTAGCCAGGTCCAGCCGTCCCTACAGGGAAGCAGCTCACCCTGTCCCAGGCAGAATTTCACTTGGAAAGGGAAGAAATTACAATCACTCTATGAAGTTCACCAGGGACTTCATTATTGTTAATTACTTTAAATGGAAGATGTTGGATACTCTGGTGGTGGGGAAAAGGCACCGAGAGAGAGAGAAAGGGAAAGAAAACAATAAGCCTTGAAATCTGCTGGGAGAGATGCAGATTTCCCAGCAGGGCTGTTTGAAGGGATCGCATCCGGAAACCCCCTTTCAGCCCTTTGGCTGGGGAAGGAGAGGGAGAGGCTGGGGGAGAAGTGAGCCCACCACCTCCCAGGCTCACCCAGCTCCCGCCGGCTCTGGGGTGCTGCCAGCGGCCCCATGGCCCCTCGCAACCCTGCTGCCTCCTCACTTTCTCCTGCACACTAACTCTTGTCTGAGATAGAGATCACAGTCCAGGTTATCTTTGGTGCTTGTCACTGTATCATGCAAAAACTTGCTTTTCCTAACTTGGTTGCAAATTGTGAACAAAGGAGGGCACTTTCAGAGGGAAATGCTTCAGCCCTCCCTCTGCTTACAGAAGGTATTCCAGAGAAGAGATAGAAAAAGCCCCATCTCCTCTGCCATTTGCAATTAGTCACACCAAAGCCCTGGAGAGGAATATGCCTGAAGGTGTGCTGTGGGGGAGGATGCAGGCACAGTGACCCCAGAGCATCCTTCTGTCTCCCACTTCAGTGAATGGGAACCTGCCCCTTTTTATGGACACATTTGCAGATGCTAAGTGTATTAGCATAGCCCCGGCAGGACATTTGTCATCTGCAGGAATACTAAATGTCTTAGAGAGTGCAGAAAATTAACAGGCATGAATAATATTATTCCACAATAATTAATTAAGGTTGAGCAAAAAGATAAGTTAAAACTCTAAAGTTAAAGGGAGTTAGCTGTACACTTCATTCCCACCAAGAGTGTGAGAATCCCTGAAAACCACTTTGGAAAATTAGGGAGGAATATTCCTCCCCCACACGTGTACTTAACTTTGATACGTGTGTGTGGGCCTCCCAAATGAAAGAAGGGTGATATTGCAGCAGGGTTTGGGACTGAGAAATGCAAGCTGCAAAATTCAGATGATGACAGTTCGCAAAGATCCAAGCTGAAGAGATGCTCATGATAGGCAGAGGTGACATGGGTTTAACTGAGGATCCTCCGTGAAACAAAGGCATGGGTCTGCATTACAAACCTTGCCCCTGACAGCAGAGGAGACGGGAGCCAATTTCAGCCTATTAACATTTATTTAATGAAAGATGGTAACCAGATAGGCCCACTTTAAAAAGTAGTTCAGGGCACCTTCTGGTTCACAGGCATTCCTCTACAAATCAGATGCCAGAGCTGTGCTTTGCGGATCATAACTGGAGGTGTCACGTGGATTTCTAAAAGCCTGCTCCCTGGAAAGGGATAAGAAAAGATGCAAACAAAAAATCTGGCTGTAGGCTGTCAGAAAGATCCCATACAAGATAGTTTTTAAGAGCTAATGCTGCAGGATGGTATACCTTTGCATCACCTATTGAAAATACTAACCCTATGGAGAGTTACAGGCAGTGACAGGCAAAAGCTGCCAGGTAGCATCTTGTTGCGATCTCTGATGGAAACAGAGAGAGAAACTCAGGTTAGTTCCAGATGCCAGTTGAAAAAGAGAACTGAAAGTTAGAAATAGAGGCTTGTGCTAGGACCTTAATTCAATAGGCCCAGCTTTTATGTTTGCGCATTTTAAAATCACATCTACAGTTTCTTTGCTTTCAGATCTTTTCAGTAAGTACATTCGGACATTGATACCATGCGATCTGATGTTAAAAACATTAAGACGGGGCTGCAACATTAACCGATTTGCAGACTATGAGAAGTTTTGCTATTATACAAAAAGAAGAGACCTATGAGTATCTAGGAGGTAGAAAAACACCATTATTACAACCTTACAAAAACTATGTACAACATTATCTTTGGCTTTTTTGGAGGATTGTTTGTATCTAGAAAGAATACAGTTGTTTCTGAAGGAAGTTTACTGCTGAAGGGTGATGGATAATCGTAACTGAACTTGCTTGGCTGCTTGTGGGATCTCCTAGCACATGGGGATATGAGGCAGCTCCTAAAGACTGTAACTCTGACACTTGTAAAATGATTTGTTCTGAGAATAACCAGATAAAGTCAATGAGCCACCTACTTGTGCCATCTCATTTCTGTACTACCCACCTGTTTTCTTCGCTCTCGTTATATGTTCCTGAAAGAGCAAGGCCAAGAAATTCTCCTGGAAAGAGTGCATTGTAATAAAATGCAGCTTTTGCCCATTCTAGCACTTGGAAATTGTGTTTTGATTTATTATGTGTGGTTTGGCAAATCTGCTTTTGCAAGCTGCAGGCAATTGTCTGTAGAAACCATGCTTGCTCTGAATGCAATGAGCACAGAGGCCTCTGATGGGCTCCTTAGAGACCACCGTGAATGGAGCCAATAAAACAGAAAGCCAAAGGAAACATTTGTGTTACAGTCCAGGAGGAACCAGACCTTGGTTTTATCAGTCTCCTCAGTCTTCTGTGATGGAAACCTTCTCTAAATGTGCTCGTCATTAAGTCAAGGTAAACACACTCTGCATCCCCAGTCCAGAAAATACGAACTGAACGCTGGCACGTCTACATCCCTGGACTGTCAGCATCCCTGATACAAGGCTCAGCCTCTTCTCCAGGGGAGAGGAAAGCTGATGTGGGGTGCGCGGTGGCTCATGCTGCAGGCGCTGGAGCAGTGCCCGGGAGGGCAGCAGCTTGGTGCCCCTCACCTGAACATCGTGGGGTTTAGTACAGCCAGGATCCATGGGGCCTGAAAATCCTTATGTAGTGAACTCTGAAAAATCAGTCTGTGGTCTCAGCCTGGTCATACACAGCAGGTGTTCACGGGCCCTACAACTACCCTCACTCCCGGCAGCATTTCTGCCTGTCCCTTCAGAAAGGCATTTGCCCATTGAGGTTGGACCAGTAGAGGAAGCAGCCCTGGCTGGGAGCTCAGCAAACACATGTGGTGCTTTTTGATCTGCTGCCTCTCTGGAAATTATTGGAGAGCTTATGTGCAGGGTGGCCCATGTGCACCAGCAAGCCAGGCGTGAGCAAACCCCACGCACCCACATTAGAAATGCTGTGGCTGGATAGTTTTTCCCAAGCTCCAGCCAGCCCCAGAGAGCAGGACCTGCCAGGGCACAGCATATTTATGGAAGGGTAAAATTCCTCTCTCAGCAGGTCAAGGCCCATGCAACATTCAAATCCCACTGAAGTGTATCCTGATCAAAGACTCTGGGACAGCATTTCAGCTCACTGTGGTTAGATACACTGAGAAGAATCATGCAACAAGCCTCATACTGAGATGCCCGTTGCTGCTGATGCTGACGCAGGAATCTGTCCCTGATCCCACCGGGCTCCAAGGTGATTATTCCTGTGGGTGCAGTTGCTCACGTGCGTAAGTATGTGTGGGAATGGGGCCTTTGGCTGGTGCCACTTAGCTGAGTTTTTCTCACAGCCTTGACTAGGGTTTTACTCCTAAATCTCCTTAATGATCCCAAGACACTCCCACATTCATTCCCTGTTTAACAGGGCTAAGCAGAGTGATAAAGAAGGGGTGAGGGAGCCACAAATCCAAGAGGCTCAGCAAGGCACTCCAAGCACTGGACTACAGTCCTAAGTAGCAGCAATGACTTTTTCTGCTGGTGTATTTGCTATCCTCACAGTTAAAGGTTACGGTTGTACTTTTTGGCTAAGAAACGCCTGGATTTTCCTTCTGACTCTGCACTGTTATATATTGCATGTTTCCAGCACAGTGTTCAGCTGTTGGTCACCAGCCCCTTCACAGCACAGCCACAGGGAAGGTGGTATTTTTTTCCCTTGTCAGTACAAAAATGGGGTTCCTTGTTTGTAGCACCTTCATTTTTGAGGAAAGTGAGCAATGACTGTAGAGTCCTTCCAGAAGAGCCTCCTCTTCACTGTTGTTGGCAGAAGGAAAGGGCTTCCTTGTATGCTTCAAAGGAAGGACTCTGCCTCTGGATGCTTTGCTAGTGTTGGTGCTCTTGACTTGTGCCTGGATGCAAAATTCAGCAAGAGTCCTCAATATCTAACTCCTGGACCCTGTATGAAAGTTTTAGGGATTTCCCCTGGTCGTCATTTCCCAGTGGGGTTGCGACCTTATGGAGGAGCTGCACAGCTGGTTGCTCTTCCAGAGCAGCCAGCATCACCATGCCTAAAAGCTTCTGTCCCAGGAATGACATTTCTGCTGTGATAGTGCTCGATAGGCAGACACGTACCTCCCTTCCTCAGCCAAGCCCATGCAGACAGCAACCCTCCATGCAGTACGCAAGCAGAAAAAGCTCACCTTTCCTATGCAGCACTGCAGTGTTTACTTCCAGCATAAGGGTCCTTCCAGAAACCCAGTCACGCCTGTGCCAAAGCACCTTACCATCTTTCCTCTGCCAGACCCAAATGGCCCCGGGAGGTAAGGAAGCATCACAAGCATTTCACAAACTCTGTGGTCCCCACCGATCACTGATGTCAGTCACTCAGCAGGACCTGCGCTTCAGCAACTTGCACAAGGTCTGGCACACAAAGTCTGTACACAGACTGGCACGCATGCACTGGGGCAGAGCCAGCAGCTGAATTTGAGTCTCAGCAGTCCCTGTGAAGTGCTTTAAATGCTAAGTCATCCTTAGCATTGTCGTTCCTTGGCAGTGTCTGGGTGCTCAGTGTTATCAGTGCCGCTCAACAGGGAGCTGTGCCCTGCTACATGGGCAAAACCAAGCAGAGAGATCACGCTAAAAGTGTGCAGCAGTCTCCACTTGAGAGCCTATCCACATCACTACCACTGCAGACCACCAGGACCATTGCAAGCAAAAGGTCTTCATGACAAGTCCAGAAAAAGGTCACTTGTAAGCAGGCTGACGAACTTCCTGAAAAATCAGAAAAAGACCACAAAAATGTTGCCTCGGGTGCCTGAAACACACGGGCACATCTGGACTCTCTTTTCCAGAAAGTCCATGTGCATGTGAATAACTTTACTTGTAGAAGGGGAATTATTGCCGAGCGGACATATCCTCAGGACCCGTCCCCCGGTGCAGCCATCTGAGGTGTGGATTGTGTGAGGGTGAAGGAGGAAGCTGCTCGCACGCCCCCGGCAATCTGTCATCCCCGGGTTCAGGCTGCAGTGAGCAAGCGCCAGCACCACGCACCATTTAATTAACCTTTCTACAAGTTGTAAAATGAGCCATCTCCATTCGCCACGAGATTTATTTTCAGCACTACATGATGGCAATAGAAAATAGATACGGCAATTTAATGGGAAAGGGAGCATAATAGGGGCAATACAGTTCCATTAGGGAAATTGTTTTAGCACAATGTAGCGTTCTGATTTTTTTACAGTCTCCTTGAGCAAATTCATTCTGTTTCTCATACATCAAGGTTCCTGAAAAATACTCGTGTCATATTCGTTTCTCCTTAGCACGCATGTGAAACGCATCCTGGGCCCGTGAAACAGAACTGCAGCGTCAGAGATTCACAGATGTTTCGCCTGCACCATATGGTGCGTTAGGCACCATTCCCTGCAGAGCGGCTTCTTGTGCTGAAAGTCAATGTTTTTCCCACACATGGGAAAACCAAACGGAGTGGCTATAAAAGGGAATAAGGAAGAACAAAACAACAACCAACGAATCAAAGAAAACTGGTCTGAAAACCAACTCAGAAAGGTAGTAAGTAGACTTAGCTAACATTGTGCACACCAGCATAAAAAGATGACTGCACACTCTTCAGTGTATACTGTGAATTTAAAGCACGAATGAAGAGTACATTAGCCAATATACTAAGCTGTATCCCAGCCATATATACTATTGTCAGCTTGTACTCCAGCATTCAGGCACTTAGCTACAGAGGGCTCTGGAGAAATGACTTTTTATAACTGTCTGTGTTTTGTCAGAGAGATGGAATATTGTCAGCACAGCTTGAAAATATCATTACTGGAAAATGTAGAGTATTTCTACAGCATCTTTCATTTAAATCCACCCAGTGCAGTAAGGATTAATTCATTTTAAATTAACAAAAAAATAAACAGGAAAGAAATGGATTAAAGTAACATAAGACTTCCCGAGTCCTCAGCCTATGTGACCTAACTCTGTCTGTCAATCACATAGACATGTTCAAAAAGATTTTCTAAGGCACTAATGTCAATAAGACACCTATGGTAAATCCTGTTTGACCTTTCTGGGGCCAATGTACCTAGCTCCCAGCTACAGCTGTGCAAGTCTGCCCCAGGAGACATATGCAGCCTCTCTTTGCCCATCACTTTGGGCCACGCTGTAACAGCTTTTCACAAATGTTTTCCTGCTGTAGGAATAGCCCTTTAGGGCAGGATGCAAAGAGCACCAGCTCCAGTCAGAGCTACAAGCTGGGCATAAAAAGCAGCCCACACCATTTTCTCCAGCCCCTCGGTTTTCCTCTGAGAACCTGCCATCCAAACACTGATCCAATCATGAATTAGCCCAAACTTGCTCAAGTGGAGAAGTCTGGCCAGGGGCAGGAGACACAGCCCCATCTGAAAACCTGTGGGGCTGCAACTGTGCCGTACAAAATGGGATTGTGAGGTGGGATTTTTTGGGAGGGTGGTAAAACCCTTCAAACCCCACGAAGCTTTGGACCTGGCAATGTCACAGGTGCTTCATGCATCTCCTGCAAACATGGCAAAATAGCTGAATTAGAGGATTAAGGAAAACACCCCCAATTGAAAACTGTATCTCTATATAGTAAAAGATACACATATATGGTTCTTCAGCCCATGCAAATAGGAAACCCACTGCTGTTCACTGTATATATAGACTCTGATTGCCAGATCCTTTTTATGTGGGCACATTTTTTTTACACAGGACATCCCACAGGCTTCAGAGGCACAAGTCATTCAGGTTTGAGATGGTGCCCTGTTGCAGCTTTTGTGAACAAGTCGATGGCAGCAAATAACGATTTCAAGCCATGTTTCAGACATCCCAGGCTGAAACGAATGCCTGAATCATCTTGTCTCACGTTTTCACCGTTGTCAGCCTCCAGCCCTTGCGGCAGAGCCAACGGAGTGACTCTGGTGCAAAAGCAGAGCAATAGCCGAGCCCCCAGGCCCCCCACGCACGCACTATCAGAGGGAACTGGTACCAAGCTCCACTGTGTAAACAACCAGGGCAAAGGAGAAGGAGGTGGTGGTGGGGTTAAATATCTGCTTTCTTTTACGAGACCACCTACAAAATGTTGCAAAGACCCCGCAACAAAAATAATCTGCCACGATTCCAGTGTTAGGCAAAATATAAACAAGTTAAAAGTGAGCTGTTAAAGAGAACATCTGGGAAGTTGCGGGCTGCACAGATGTTTTCACAAGTTGTTTTTTACGGAAAAGTAACCCTGCTAAGCTTCCTGCCTCTTCCATCTTCTCTCTCTTGACTGTGTTTATCAAGTTGAGATATAAACACATTAAAAAACCTTTAGAGGCTCGTCTCACGTTGTATTATTAATTTGGGATTGACTGAAGGTTGACAGCTGGTTTTGGTTTGACCCCTGGCTTTTTTAAAGTCACTCCACACAAATAATTATTCAGTATTACGTTGACTGGATTTTACTTACATACATACATACACACACACGCGCGCGCGCGCGCACGTATGCATGAAGTAGTTTGCCAGAAATGACCATTAGACTCAGCATGCAGGTTGCACGGGGTGCCCCACGGCCCTAAGTAGCCAGGAGTGGGGGTCACAGGTAGTTTCGGGAGTCCTGGGGCGGGAGGCAGGGGCTGGATGGATTGCCTGAAGAGTCACTACGTGAGGAAGATTTATTGCCTGGGAAGGTACAAGGGGTATGGCTTTGATTTTAGCGGCAGCCTCCTGCAGCATGGAAAGAATTCAGAATTTTTAGATGAGAAAAAAAAAATTAGAATTTTTAGAAAAGAGTTTATCTTTTCTTAATTCTGTAAAAAAAATCTTGCATGATTAAAATGTAAGAAGTAAATTAGGAAGGCTAATTGGAAGAGCAAATACCAAGATCATCATAAAATACAAACCTAGCTATTCCTTGAAATACATGGGAAAATAAATTTGTCCACTGGGTCACTAGGAAGCAGAGCAATTAAACAAAGCAGTAATCTTATGGCAGAATAGGTATTTGATCCCTTTAAACACTGGTCTTTTCCGCAGAGGGTGCTGAAGAGACTTACTACACTCAGGTAATAAAAATCAGGCACCAGAAGAACTCGAGGTGTTGAAAGAGGAGGTGCTGAAACAAATTAATAAATTAAGTACTGTGAGTCACTGGACCCAGATGGTAAATACTAACGAGACCTGAATGAAGTGTTGGAGACCTCAGTGGCTGAACTAACAAAAATGTGCCCTCTCACTAAAACTGGTCCACGTCTCAGAGGACTAGCAAGCCGTGGAGGCTGGGCCCATGTCTTCAAGCCAGCCCCTATCTGCAACTGGTGAAGGTCCGGGTCGGGGGAGGTCTACCTCAGATGTGCTAGACTGGTTGAAATCCAAATGGAAAATAAAATTTTGAGGCACCTGAATGGTGATGGTGGGCATAGGGACATGCAGTGGGGCCTGCTGCTGGAAGACCAAGCGTCTCCACTCTGCTCAGCGAGCTGGCCAGCAGCACAGCACCCGAGCATGGTGTAAAAGAGAGTCACAGTCAGTGTAGGATCTCAGTGACATGGCCTCGCCAGCCCCACCACGCCCAGCAGCAGCTTTAGGGAAACCAGGGAGTTACTTTTGCCGAGGCAGAGGTGTAGCCAGGACCTCAGGGCTGGTGACCACATTGGGTGTGGGTGTAATACCACTGGGGAGATGGCCATCTCCACAGGGTGGTGGGACCACAAGCAAACATGAAACTGCCTGGCAGTGACACTGGCAAGACTGAGAGGTAGGAAAAGCAAGAGAAGATTAAAAAAGCCAACAACTGTGAAAAGCATTTGAGATGCTTTATGGTATTTCCCTACTGGTGATGTACTAGAAACCCCATCAAGAGGTTCCTCTCTTTCATTTAATGCTTGTTTTTTTCCATTTTTTTGCTCTTTATAGTGCTGCTTCAAAAAACAAGGTGTGATCAGAGCATTGCTGTTGGGACTGGCGAAACCTGGGAGTTAGTGTGGAGGAAGAGCAAAAGGGCTGCATGATGATGAGATGATTAGTGTAACTTGGAAAAGTGGAACAAATAAACTCATAATAAGCAAGACAGCAGCTAGCTTCACACTACATTATTTGCTCTGCTCCTCCTTGGTCAAGAGCCTTCTAAGCTCTCCGCTCAGTGGGGATTTTCATCAGTCCCTACAGACTGGGGAAGCCTCCACTGCATGGCCAATTTGAGGTGCCTTAAAATAAGTGTGATTTTCTGCCTGTACTAAACACTCACTTCGTTTGGGGTATACACTGGTTCCTCTGGAGAATGAGGGCATTAAAATAAATGAATGAATGAATAAACAAATATTCATAAAAATGTGTGTATATAATGTTTTATTATATATAATATGAATAGGTTTTATATATACTGTATAAAAATGATCCTTTTTTACAACCCCAGCCTGCCTTCCTCTGTGACCAGAAGGTACCCTCTGCGGCGCAGGCTCCGTTGCAGTCTAGAGGAGGTAGCAACAGTCATTCAGCCATTGACTCACTCCCTGTTATAAGCTGGATCTCGAGGAATTCCTGGCTTGTCTTGGCTTCCAGCAGTGCTGGAAATTCAAGCCGTGGAGTCCCCCATTTTACGGTGGCTGTCAGGGGACAAGAGGCACGTGGAGGCACGAAGCTCTGTCTTCAAAGGCTGTGTAGCTCACAGCTCCAGGCTGAGCGAAGCCCCAGCTGCTGGTAACGAAGTGGCAGTGATTAGCCACAGCCTAGGAGGATGTAGAGCGGAGCGGGAACACAGCTGCCTGCACGCCTGGGAGAGGGCAATGCCTGTGCCTTATCCCCCAGCCACCACGGGGATGTGGCCCCCCAGGAGTGTTGCACAGCCAGGCTGTGCCTGTTGCATGCCCACCACGGGCACCTGGAACCAGAAGATGTGGTGGGACACAGAAGCAAGGCTCCTTGATAGCACCTTCCCAGTGTGAATTATGTTTAAACACATCCCTCAAAATAAATTCATTGCAGTTTCACTTTGCAGAGTGCACAGAGCCTGAGGATTGTACTCCTGCTTGCTGGGGATGAAGCTAATTCACAGGAGAAGGCAAAGGAAACTCCAAAACTGCTTTGCTGCTCTTTGTTTCATAAACAACTTGTCAGAGCAGGAAGGAACCTCTAAAACCTCTGTATTTCCCTCTTGATTTTCACTCCCATCTCAAAATTCTGGAGCAGTCACAGCAAGCCGGAGATTATGCGGGGTGATGGCCACTCGGCAGTTCAGCATCATGGCCTGGTGACAAAGGGATTTGCCCATCTGTACCAGTCTCCTGACATTTTAAAAGGCAGTGCACTCCTTTTCTCCCAAAGGGACAAGCAAGAATCAATTCAATTTGCAATCTGAAAAGACAAATATCCCTTTCTCTCCAGTCTAGGCCTAGGAAGAAAATATTGAATTCTGCCTTGTTGGCTGCAGAAGGAAAACAAAGATTTGTCCCTTTCTCTCTCTCTCTCTCTCTCCTTCTCCTTTTTTATTCTATTCTGAGGTGCTTAGGCAGTTTTGGATTTACCGTGGTGCAAAACAAAGTATGATCAGAGGCTAAAGCAGAAGATTTATTTACGGTTGTGACCATCATTTATCCCCAGAGATACTGAGCGGTGGGACCTTTCATTTGCAGAGACACGTGGCACTCCTGGCTCTGTTTCAGGCCACGTGCCTCACTGTCTCCCAAGTCCCATGTTTGAATAAACCCCCAAAACTCCAAGACAAATTCAAACAAATCCACACAGTTTGATCGAGTTTCATTGTGCATCTTGGAGCTGTGCTATGGGTGTTCAAGGAAATCACCAGATGACATGGATGGCCTTGTTATCGGGGTCCCTTGCACATCTTGTATAGCTGCCTTTGTTTGCATTCATTCTTGTGCCCAGAGATCAGGTCTTGCCATCACTGGCCATGGACAGTTATGTTCCTTTTGCAAAATCTGGACGAGTTCAGTTCAGTTCACTGGGGACAGAGATGGGGACTTTGTGATAAACCCCACTCAACTGTCTTATGAACTCAGAGGGTTTGGTCTGGAGATTGAGGGACAGATCTACCCCAGTGCAGCCAACGGAGCGATATTCTTTTTCACCTGAGGGATTGCGGTGTGCTTGGACTGGGCCACGTGCTATAGCAATGGGTGATGACTGCTCCCTCCCTGACCCCCATCTCCAGGGGGGCTGCAGCCAGCCTGTGAATTTCTGTGTCCCTGGGGCCTGTGGGAAAACACAGAGAAAAGTATTTCTCTCTCTAAATTGCAGTCATCTACAGAAAGGAACTTTGCAATTGTTTGTGCCCTGCCGAGTACAAAAAGGGCCCTGAGCTGAGGGCTGGTGCTGGGGGCTGGTGCTGCTGGCACAGTCACCAGTGGCAGCAAACAATAGCTTTTGTCTGCTGACACCAGTTGGTGACAGCGATGGGGGCAAGCAGCTCCCACTTCTTGTCTCGCTCTCATTTTAGGGGCATGGAGCAAAAGAGATCCTTTTGAGGAAAGCAGGCGGGACAAAATAACTTGGGAAATAAAGTGCTTCAAAATTCTCAGTGTCACTTCTTCCTTCTGCTTCTTTAATGGTATAAGTAAACTGATGGTAAAGCCCCAGACTTCCAGCAGAGCCCTCAGCTCCTTGCTTCCAGGCAGCTCTGTCCACCACCTCCTAAAAAGTAGGTGTCTTTCCTAGTCTGGAGCATGTCCGTGAACCAGTTCATAACTTGGCTCCACACAAATTTCTTGGTGAAGAACTCAAGGTGGCTTCTTCAGGTGGCTTTGCCAGTGCACCAGGCTCCCCAGATGCCAGTGCTGAATGTGTTAGCATGTTCGTGGAAGATGACTGGAGTTTTGTTAAAAATCCTCTTTAAAATCCATTTCTGCTCCTGAGTCTGTGAGAAATCACGGCTCTGACCTCTGGGAAGCTGCACGATGGCTGAGATGGGAGGCAATAACTAACGGAGGAGAAAGGTGACATTTGCACTAATATCCTACCAGTGCTATTTCAGGCAATGCAGAAGCCCGCTGGTAGCAAAGCAGCCTGATTTGCATAATAATCTGTGTGCCTCCACACTTCCACTAGAATCATTTATTGCTTAATTGGATGTGGTAAAAATGGAGATATCAGCAGGTCGCACCGTTAGCCTTCCGGCCACTTACTCCCCATGGTGCCAGTCACCGCCCTCGCTGTCCTGCAAGGAGAAAATGCCAATGTAAAAAGATTGCATGCAAGGCACAGCCCCAGGATGACTTAATTCGAGCTCATCTTTGCCAGTTGGAGCTGAACGCCAGAGATGAACATGAAAAACCATGCTGCTATTTCTCCTCCTTCAAGAAGCTGCTGAAAGGGGCAAACCTGCCTGGTGGTCCCGAGGACTGAGAGAAACTACAAGGCTCCTCTCCCTGCAAAGCACGATCCAAACAACAGCTTATTCTACCTGGTTTTGGCTTAAAATGTCACAGCCCTGATTTTTGATCGTTCAGAGTGACCGGGGTGCAGTGGAGAGGGGTAAATAAGAGCCACCCTGAACCTTTGCTCAAAACTCACCCCTGTATTAGCTTAGATTCCTCCTCTCCTTTTTATATAGCTTGTGCCTGCACTTTGCCTGTCCCACTGCTCTTGTGGGGCTGAGTAGAAGGACAGATGCCAGGAAATATAAAATAGCTTCTCTAACAAGCTTCTTGACAACTCTTCCCACTCTGTTTTCACAAGTACGGGCAGAAGGATGGCTTTGCTCATAAACAGACCTGCTAAAACAGACCTGCTAAAAGTCAGTTCAGATCCTGGCTGTGGCCAGTACTTTCTCCATGACCTTAGGACATCCTTTAAGCTAGCCGGGCCTCCTTCTCCCATCTCTAACCCATGGAAGCTGCAATGTTTTACCACGTTCCCTTTAATAAAGAGCCATGAAATCTGCAAATGGAAGCTGCTAGGGACGCATAATTTTGAGGCTGGTCCATCCCTAGATTGCGGGAAAACTTGCAATCTGTTTCTCCAAATGGAAAGTAATCCCTGCTATTGTTTTTTTGGACTCATCTTTCTTTTTAAAACACAGCCACAAAACTTCATGTGAATTTGGACCTAATCCTCAAAAAGAAAGCATGTTTGCACAGCTGAGCAGAGACCCCTCTGAAGATTAGTGGCATGTTTCAAGCAGCCTACAAGCACTGACCAGGGACTTGCCTCATTCATGAAAAACACCTGCTTCTTTGAGGTTCCTCTGCCTGCTGTGAGAAGAGGGGTAGGCAGCAACTCTGCCTAGAAAAGCACGACTCAGGAAAGCTTTTTCTGCTCCTGTAGCTGATTTTCACACGTGTTATATATTAAAGAGGATATGAGTTTGATGCTTGCTTGTTCCTGACTGATATAAAATGAATTTTTTATGTATTATTTTTATTGGACTCAGCAGATCCCCAGTTTTCAGCCAGGGTCCTGTTGTATTAGGCACGGTACAAGCACAGGGTTCAAGAGCTCATTGCAACCGTAAGAGGAACGAATGAAGGATACCACTTTGATTTCAGCGTGGGTTTTAATGCCCTTCTAAGGAGGCACTGTGAGAAATAAAGAAGTGGGATAAATCAGCTGTTTTGGCTATATGAGAGGTGGGCACACTCTCTAATGCCCAAATTTTTTAAAAGAAGAGTATTTCTGCTGCATTTGCTCCCGAGTGTAAGGGACGCAGAGGCAGCAAGGAGCAGCGTGGGCTGGTGAGGTTTTGTTGGCCAGGCAGGTGCTGTGGGAGGGTGGGAAACCTCGAGGCAGACCCTGGCATGGGGTGAGGGTGAGACAGGGCTGGGGTCCCTGCATGGGGCATCACTAGTAGCCAACATAGCTCCTCGAGGAGGAAACCTCTGACCGATGAATCCCCAAAGCCTGCTTTTTTCAGTGATAAGCACATGCTCTTTTCTTCAGCAGTTAATGCCTGCGAGGTGCTTGGGAGGGCTTGCGATTGTTGTGGCTGCCAAACAGGACCAGGAGTTTAGGAAACCTGCTTGTAAGGTACCTTTAGTTTCACACACCGTTCCTTGCTTTTATTTCAGGGGCTTGGAGAGTTTGGTTGCTGGCTCTTACTGCTGGGTCTGTGATCAGCTGGTGCATCTCCAGTCTCCTGAGAACGAATTTCTAATGAGGATGGAGGCCCCGAGGCTACAATGTGAAACAGCGACTGCTGCAGCACACGCAGAGTAGATAAGATCAATAGGAAATGCAGATTTGCAACACGTTAGAAATATGACAGCTTCCACACACACCCTGGGGAAAGGATTTTTAAATCTTTTAAAGGAGTGCCAGAAAGACTACATCTCGTTTATATATATATTTATATATGTAGGTATGTGCATAGCAGTAAGAAGCAATCTGCCACCTCACATGTAGAATATTTGCTGAGGATCATGGAAATCTTTATCGGGTTGGTCGGGTTACTAAAACAGCTTTGTTTTCCTGCAGGAGACCTAAGCTGTACTGATCCACAGCAAACGGAGCCCCAATACGGAGCGGGAAGTGGATCCCAGCCCATGCAGTCCTCCAGAGCCACCGCAGCCAGCGTAGCAGGTCTCTGCAGGGCTGCCTCCCAGCTCGCTCCCCGGGACGGCTGCTGGAGTGCTCAGAAGTGAGCATTTAATCGTGTCTCTGGTAGGGAAGGTGGGTCTTCCCCGCCACCTGTAATTCCCCAGCAGGTTGTAGAGCACTTGGCAGCACAAACCAGAAGTTGTAAGCTGCAATAACAAAGTATGAACAAGAAGTGAGGTGCAAGTTTTTAACAGCTGGGACTGCTGAAAGCATTCACTGAAGGATGGCGTGAAGTTGCCACCACTTGAAGCCTGTAATTCAAGAGTAGATCTTCTAAATCATCACTAAAATTCAGCCACACATTACTCAAGCTGGTGAAGTAAAATCTGAAGTGAAATTCCTGGGCTGTGTTCTGCAAATGGACTGACTAGGTCGTCCTGATGGTCTCTCCTGGGATGTCTTGAGCCTATCACTGTAATGTACCAGAAACACCATGAGGAGTAACGCAGATGTTGGCATCTTATCACCTGCTCTATCAGCACCTGCTTTCTGACTGCCTGCTGTTTTAAAGGTGGACGAAATGCCACGACCTACTTGAAATGTATTTCAAATCTTGTGCATGTGCTCTGTCACCTCCTGCAATGAGTTCACTCCTGCCAGTGGGGAAGTTGCAATCTGCCTGAAGGCTGAGTGCAAGAAATAACTGCTACCCAGAAATGCCTCCTGAGAAAAGGTTTCCCCTTCTCACCACAGCCATATATAGGAGGGAGGGCCTGGGAAAGGCTCCTGTAAACTCCCACCTGACTGCAGCTCCAGCCCACTGCTGTGTGCACGAGGAGGGGTTACTGTCCATCTGGAGATACTCCTCCTGAAAAACAGGCTCAGGGAAACTGGCTCTCATCCATGCTGAAAAGAATCCTCATGCTCTGAGATCAGAGCACGCCCCTGCAGAAATGCAGGTTTCAGCTCTGTGTGGGGTGAGAAGGACGGAGCAAGTGATTTTGCATCTATTCCCGACATGAGCTGCATGTAACCCAGGACCTCCCAAGGCCAGTGGCCACCTTCCCGCTCTCTTGATTGCCCTGTTGCTGGGCAAATAGTCCATGCTTCCCTCACTGTAGCTGAAGTCACGGTGTCAGCCTGGACACCCTGCCGGAGGGAGATGGACTTTACCCCATCATGGTCAGCTGTACCTGCAAGGAAAGGCTGGGAAAGCCCAGCTCTGCGAGGAGCCTGGCCCACTCCTGTGTTTGGTTTGGGGTTGGAAAGGCTCCTTCTGTAATTAACAGCAGCTGACATAATTTTCGTGATTACATTATTACCAGCAAAGGAACTAACGATTTGTCCTGTAACACACACACATAACCAGCTCCTACGTGGGGACTAGTGCTGCCAGCCCACCTGGCACAGCTCTCTGCTCCTGGAGCCGAGAGCAGCATTCCTGGCAATGCTGGGCTCCTCGTCGGCTCCCGTCCAGCCACCCGAGCAGGGAGCTCACACTTGGCAAGCACCCTGCACGTCTGTCACTTTCCCTAGCAGGAGATGCGGTGATGTGTCCTGCGACCCTGCAAGCCGAATACTAAATGCATCAGACAGTGCATGTGCTGCTAAAAATATCGCTGAGCAATTTGCCTGGGAAGGGAGCCTGTCCCCCCTGGTTGGCAGCCAGATGACTTTGCCTCGATCACCCCAGCCAGAGCTGCCTTGTGCGGTCCTTGTGTAAAACCATTTCACGTATCACAGCGTGATAACGTTGGCGGCAGCATTTAATCTCCCGGAGAATGGAAGCTGTGGGTGCTAAATCCTGGCACAGGGAAATGAGTCCAAAGTGCATTCCTTCAGCGAGACGACGAAAGTGTGACCGCCAGCCCAGCTTTACACATTTGTGTCGAAGTTTATGGTATTAAGCAGGTTCTCATACCACAATCTCTGTTCATTGAGAATGTTTATGATTGAGGGAATAATAAGTAAATCCCCATTCATTCACCAGATTACTGTATGGTCATCACTTGTCTCCTAAATATGTAATAATTATAATACATAGCACTTTGGCAGTATTTTTCATCCCAGAATTTCAAAGCACTTCAATTAAGCCTTCTAATGCAGCTGAGAAATAGGGCCAGGAGCACACTCTCTCAGTTAATCTTTAATGAGTTTGGAGTACATGATATATAGAGGTTAAAAATAACATTTTGTGAATATAATACATGATCTTGATAATACATGTAGAAATAATCTTGTTCACCGCTGGGCAAAGACCCAACGTTAGAACAAGTGCAAGGCTGCCTCCTGCAACCTCACTGTTTCCCACCTCTCAAAAGCAACAGGACCGAAGCTACGTAAGTATCTCAGATGAATTAGGGAAAACTTGTGCTACTTTTATAACCTTTCAGGTACCAGTTGAATTTTGAGGGATAGCAGAGCTTTCTACCTGCAGGCCACCCCTAGCGAGTTGCACTGACTTGCCCTATTCGCTCACCTGCCTCTTCCACACCTGCTTGCAGAGGTGGGCAGCGCTGGGGTGAGACGGGGCAGCCCTGGGGGGCTGGATGGCCCAAGCTCTTTTCAGACTTTCTGACTCCCAGAAGATTTCGGCTAGCGTGTGGAGGGAAAAGGGACAGGACAGATTGCATTGCCAGCGCGGCGCTGCCAGCTCTTGTCATGAGTCATAGCCCATTTTCCTCCAAGCCCTTCTTTCCCCAGGGAGCGGGTTATCCGAGACTCTCCCCACTCCTAGGAACAGCAGCACAGATCTAACTCACCCTGCAAAATAAGAAGCATGGAAGTCACAAACTCCTAGTACCTCTAGGACCAGAAAGCCAATTAAAAGGATGCCTGGCTGTATGATTTTCAAGCTAGTCTTGTGATTGTTTAGGAGCATGACTTATGTTTTTTTAAATACATGGCATTAGTGATCCAGCTTTCATTACCAAGATGAAGGCAGATTTAATGTACAAATTAACTCACAGATGCACTGAAACTATTTTTCTTCATCCTGACCCTCAGTCCCCAGCCAGATATAAATCCCTAGCTGTGAATCAATGGTACTTAATGTTCTCTTGTAATTGGGCTGGAGCTTATCTCCTTCTGCAAGAACAGCAGCATCCAGGGTGCAGTGGTTTGCATTTGTTTCAAGAAAAATTACCGGCACAGGAAGGCGTGAGCCGAGGGACTGGGTACGTGTGCTCTTGGTGGAGCGAGTTAATGTTTGATGGACAGGTGATGGAGTAGGCTAATATTTGAACCTCTGGAGATTTAACTTCAAACACCCGGCGGGATTTGAGTCAACTCTGATCTGTTATGGCCATTTGCCATGTCAAAGGACTTCTACACAACCGAGCAGACTTCAGTCAGGCTGGCAGTCTCACCAGCCATCCCCACCTGGCTTGTAGAGGGCACCGTGTCCCCGCTGACCTCACAGCCCTGTCCCAAAAAATGGCAGGTTGTCCCAGGGCTGCTGTGACAGAGAAAGTACAAGTGAATTGACTCCAACATGCGGGAAAGGCTCAGATCCAGTGATGCTGGGAATGAGCTGGGGGTCCCGGAGGTCCTGCTTCAGTGCTCTATTTCTAAACTATTGGTTTTCTCTGGCTGGAGGAGGTGGTTTGAAATAACAGTTCAGATGCATCCCCCAAGGTAGGAATCAGCAGAGCTGATAGGAAAGTCTGCAAAGTGCTAGGTGGTGTTGCTCACTGTAGAAAGGACTTTGGGATGGCAGTATTATATTCACCTTTCTCATGCTTTGGTTTTTGAGGAAAAAAGGTGTTTTTAAACAAAGATTTCTAGGGTACAAGGTTTCTCCTTGAATTTGCATTTGTTTGATCTATATTTCTCTGCTTCAGCACAGAGTCAATCTAGTTTATTCCATGCACTGCACCCCCCATTCTCTAGCTTTGATGAACTTCCGTTAGAATTAGCAGCCACAGCTCCAGCTTGCAGAGGTCTGTTTACTCAGCCCAAATGATCATAAAACAGGGACATGCCTTCTGGGCTTTAGCCTTTTCTGGCCATTCTGTAGCAGGAGAGTGTGCCAACTCGCCAGCTCCTTACTCTGCTCTCAGTACTCTCCTTGCATGGAGAGACTCCCAGGATGCACAGCGGGTCAGCGGAGGGACCTCTTGCACAGCTCCCAGCGGGGAACCCTGCCAGAAAAGGGTCCAGAAACAAAGCCAGGATGTGGGGCGATTTGCACTGGGGTGAAAAGGATGGGTTTGGGGTTTTACTGTTCTTATTGCGATGCTGCACTTAAATGTGGCTTACTTAGAGAGCAGCATATGACCCATGTGTACCTTGTCACATCCAATAGATCTCACGTGAAAAGCTGAAAGCTCTCAATAGCAGCTGAGCCCCGGGGACCATCACAAGGCTGAGCTGCGTGAATTAAATAACCAGGAGCACAACCCACAACTCCTCTGACAGAGCCACAACCCTGCCAAGAGGGTGGGGCTGCTCCAACCCTGCCCTTCTCTTCTGGCACCCGCGGGACCAGACCTTCCCGATACGACTCTCGTCGCTCCAGTGACTCCAGAGAAACTACAATAGTTTAAATCAACACCATGTCTGGCCCTTTGTCTTAAATCTCCCACCCAGACTTGATTTTACAGATGCTCGGGGTCTCGACAGGGTCCTCATCTATCACAGTCAGGTTGCTCCCCTCCTATCCTAAATCAAAGAAGCCCAACCGAGGGCAGCTCTTTTGTGGAAGGCTTTCTGGGCCTGTTCCCCCTCTTCTCTCCCTAATTGTTCATTAATGTACGTAAATGATTTAACCAAATAGAGGCTGGAGTTTCCCTCTCCAGGAGGAAGGGAATGTGGTCGGAGGAGGGAACGATCACACAGATGGATTTATCTGTATCTGATTCTGGGTAAATATTTATTCTCCTTTCCCTTTTCCGCACCCTTCTCACCCACAGGAACAATGACAGATCCTCCCCAGCCGCAGAGCAGCAGGGAAATATTATTACCCCTGTTTTACAGATAGACAACTGGGTCAAAGGTGACTTCATCTCAAGCTGGGGAGATTCAGCGGTGCTTTTACCACTGAGTCCGAGGGACTTTGGACAGGAGCAGCCGGACTGAACAGCCAGAGCCAGCCCGGCTGTGGGTAGGAGCCAAGCTCCCTGGCTGCATCACCAGGCACCCCAGGGAGTGCCACCGTCCTCCCTCGGAGGCTTGGCCGCCACCGGCCTGAGTCAGGGTTCCTCTCCCCGACACAGCTCCTGCGGAGGCTGGCTTCAGCCCCTCTGACTTACCGTGGGGAGGTGCTGGGAAGTTTCATTAATTTGCATGTGCAAAGCGGATTTAGAGCACTGCCTACAATGAATTCTTTGTAGCAAGAGCTACGACATTCAGCAAGACGCAGGGTGCAAAACGCTCCTGTGCCTTTTTTTTTCTTTCCTTTTTTTTTTTTTTTTTTGCAAAAGGGAAAAATCGATGTTAGGCTTTTATTACAAAACAACAGACTACAGCCACCCTTTTTTCCTGGAATAATAATAATAATGCATTACGTCAGGTTAGTCAGTAGTTTTCACTAATCCGCAAGACATGCACTGCTGACCTCTGAGGTAATTTTGGATCATGCTCAAGCCAAATAAAGGCAGATTTGTGGCTGCAGGTGAGAGATCCTCTGAAAAACCATAAATGTAACCACAATGTCCTCTGGTTTGATCTGAACTCAGCCTGGCCTTCATCAGTTTTTCTGGCGCTTGTCCAGAAGTAAGACAGATTAATGATTTAAAGGCATTACACTATGATATGATGTAACTCAGCACAGGGTGGTGGTTTTGGGAAGATAATTAGCAGTAAGTTAGCAGTAAGTACCTGGGGCAGGAAAACATGGGCCACCCCTCCTGGATAGTACCTTGCTCCTCAGAAGACATTACTGGCTTGACTGGAACCGTTCATGGCACGAATGTTTCCGTAGGATCACAGGGGCATATGAATGTGCTACAGGGCAGAAAATGCCCCTGTGAAATGGTACACCCCATTTTCTGCCTTCTGAAGGGGCAGCAAAATGGTTTGTGGCTCTGCTGGACAATGAATGAACAAGAGAGGGAGGGGTGAGCCTGTGAGGGTGGTGGCAGTGCCCATGCCCATGACGTGACATGACATGATGCATGCCCAGAGAGCAGCTTGCAGCTCTGGCAGCAGTGGCCCTATGGCCTGGGCTCTTCATGGCATCTTCTGTCATCTCCCCAGCCACTGCTTCTTGGGCCCATTAGATATATCTACCAGGGGTCCACTTACCCACACTGCAGTCCCTTCTCTGAGTAAGGTCCGAACCCCTGTGTTAATCTTGAGCCTGTACAGAAAATATTCCCCAGCCTGTTATGACTACAGGTCTGCCTGAGTGCTAATAAATCCGCGTGGCTCCAGTGGAGTAACTTAGAGCTTGAGGCAGTGCTGGGTGGGGAAATGTATATAAAAGGCAGTCCCAATCTTCCTTTAGCAGCCATTAATTACAGCTGGTGATGGGAGTAGGAAACAGCAGTCATGCTGGGATACTGCTGCTTGCAACTCAGTCAGGGGAAGGCTGAAACCTGAAGACAGAGAGGATAGGCGCTGTGCAATGGACTGGGGAGATATGTGGAGTTTAAAAACAACTTCACCATGCAGTTACAGGTTAATGCTTATTTAAGCATTTGGTCTAGGAGGTGACATCAGTAGGGTCAGGCACAAGCCCCATCATTGTATGGCAGAGGCACAGGGAGCACATCAGTAAATGGTGTCAGTGCTGAGGGGCAACATACTGACACCGGCCAAGCAACACCCCATCTCCTCCACTTGAAGAGGCACTTGTGTTAGACAGCAGTCAGCAGGAACTTTGCTAAGGAAAGCTGGTTTCCTGGCCCCGCAGCTGGGGTAAGGAGCTTGGAGGGGACCAGGGTGCTGAGCCGAGGTGGGTGTTGGGTCAGGGAGCCGGGAGGCAGCGAGAAGTCGGGCTGCTCTGCAGCTGGCTGTTTGAAACACTCGGGAAAGATCTTTTTCTATTTACCAAACAGCTCACAAGCTTATCCAGTGCCTCTCCAGCGATTTGACACCAGCAGCACTGTGACTGTAACTATTAACAGCAAAGGAGAAGTGAGCCGCGTGGCAGGTTTGAATGGTGCTCTGACGAAAGTGCATTCAAATTGGTGGCCAAATCAGAGCCCCTGCTTCATTTATGCAACAGCTGCTGGTGCGTTTCCTCACTCAACAAATAAATAACTTTCTTCTTGCCGAGGTCTAAGCCGAAGTACCTTCACCACCCAGCAGAAACAAGTCAGCAGCACAGGTACAGCCTGTCCCAACGGCTCGGTGGCAGCTCCTCACTGTGCCACGATGCCTTCTTTGCACGCCGCCTTCATCCCACCAGGGTCACCCTGCTCCTGCCAGTACCGAAACAAAGCTGTGCGACAGCAAAGGCAGACATCCAGCTCCAAAAACTGGCGTTATCCCATGATTGCTTTTCCTGACATTCTTTCAGGCCAGCCATGGAGGCTCATCTGGCCACTTTCGTGCTGGCGAATGCATTATCGGTTCAAGGCAACTTGGTACTTTCTCTGGAGTGGGGGATTTGGCTCTACCCCACACTCAGTAAATTTCCACGTTGGCTTTATCTGGTGTGACTCCGCTATGGCTGGAGTGGTCCCACTCCTTCCTGACCGCTTCTGCATTTGTGCAGCACGGGATGCCAGAGCTGAGTCCGCTGCCTTGGGAGAGTTTGGAGCCTGGAACCTCGTGAGGTCTCTTAGCAGATTTATGCTTAAAATATCTCTGGGCTAAGAAGGTGTTAGGCCCTCTCAGAAGTGCTCTCTCTCCCATCTGCTTTTTCATGTAAAAACTAGAGGAGCCAAAACCTGCTCAGAGGACTGTAGAGGAACGGCCAGGAAAGATGCCTGCAGTTGTCCCTCAGGCTCCTGCACAGACAGCGTTTCACAGATGTGGAGTCATGAGTATGGCCATAAACATTTTAAGACCCACCTGCCAAATAGTTCTGGAGTTTTCTAGTGAGAACAAACCTTGCATAAATGTCAAGGGAAAAAATATCAGGAAGATCCTCATTTTGGGGGTGGATTCAGTGAATTTGCTCTCTCTGTCTGTCTGTGACGAGCACAGACTGCTATCTTCACCCTCTCCTATAAGCTCACTAACATCTATTTAGCTATGTAAAGCATGAATTATAGGAATATAAAATAGTATGTTTCTACCACACACACACACTCTACCATTCTTTTTTACAATGTCTCTTCCTATCACACAAATGGGAGTTAAAACAGATGCACGCACAGACTTCCATGCTCTAATTTCCCCACTTTTAGGTCCTGTTATAGTACCTGCACACCCTCACCAAATGCAACTTTGCTCTGAGTTATGCTGGATTCACCTTACCCTCTGGGGCAAGACTGTCAGCACAGGTGGCTTACACACATACACAAACACACACACACACACTTACTTCTCATCCATTCCTACAACAAGAAAGAGCAGTGAGGGAGCTGCCAGCAGGCTATAGGATGGCTCCCATCTCTTCATAGTGTGGGTGACCCCATCCCAACAAGGCTCCCGCATGCCCACCTCATATCTCCACCCTGATGCAGGTTCCCTCTTTAACAGTCTTACCCTGGTGCCTCATTCCCTTGGAGCTATACACTAAATTATGGGAGTATTTGGGTCCCGAGACCTAGGGCTGTAAGCAGGCAGATGCCCACCTCTAACAACCTAGCTCCCCTTGCTCTAACATGATGGAGAGAGGGCTCTTTCCCCCTGCATAATCCCCGATAGCTCAGTCCACCTGCATTTTTAATCACAACTGAGTAACCACTACGCCGGTGGTGGCTGGAGGAAATAGGACTCCTTAATCTTCCTGGGCTTCGGTTCGCTCATCCATGAAACAGGGACAGTCCCTCCCGGGAGCATCCTCCTGGAGGCCTCCCCTGGGTGAGCTTGTGGTGCACTGAGGGCCAGTGCAGGGCTTGGGGTTGGGAGAGGCCATCTGTGGGGATTTAAGTGGCACTGAGGCCTTCTGCTGACTAAATGCCTTTCATTATAACCTCGGCAAAAAAGTCCTGAGATGTTTTAACGATATCTGAAGTGGTTCAAAACCTGCTGGCCAGAGAAATGGGAAAATACAAGGTATGCTGCAGCAGGGACAGTGCTAGCACTGTAATTAAAAAGTAGGTCAGTATAGCTACGTCAGTTATGGAAATAAGAGAAAAACATATTACCTCCCTAACCTACACTCTTCCTAGTGTTAGCGTAGCTATACAGGCAACTACATCTTGCTGCTGATACAGCTTATCCCCATCAAGGAATGGGTTTAGACTATACTAGCAGGACAATCTGGATTTTATTTGCCAGGATGGGGCTGTATTTTCACTGGGATAGCGCAGCAAGCCCTTTTCACCATAGACAAGCCCTCAAGCTGCTGGCTCTCACCTTGTAATGGTGAATAGCCTTAACATATATCCTCTCCCTTCCTCATGTGCGAGGCCATGCTGCAGGGAGGGGATGGGAAAGAAGGGGACTGTGAACCATTTCCAGCACCAAGTACCCAGTCTGAGGTTAAAGACTTTCCCTTCTACAGCTGAGGGTTAGTTTTTTTCACCCTTTTACTGTGGCCTGGCCAGCTCTCCATGCTCCTTTCTCCGAGGGGTGCCCTTCGGGGAGGCTTGGAGATCGTCCAGCCTTGGCGGGCAGCCCAACCTGCTGCAACCCCGCCGGCTGTGCCCATCCAGGCTGCAACGCCCTTCCCAGAGGGGCTTGGAGACCCAAGCAGTGAGTGCCCAATTGTCCCCTCCACATTCACCTGACCCAGGTGCTGCTGCCCAGGCTCCCCAGGTCGAGGCAGGCAGCGTGCTTTGGGGAAACTCGGCCAACTTGCTGCAGGCGCAGAGAAGGGGGTCTGCGCTCCTCTGGACAGCATCCCCCTGCTCCACCTCTCACCCATCCGCCTGGTCTCTGGCAGAGGCTGAACCCCTTTTAGTCATCGCCTCTTTTCCTCATCCCTGGGTGACCCTCAGCGTGAGCCTGGTGCTGTGGAGGTACGTACCTCCCACTCCTCACCCTCGCTCAGAGGCAGGCAGCCCCCGCAGTGGTCCCACTCTGACAAGGAAGCAGCATCTAGACACAGATTAGGCCAACAGCTAAAGCACAAGACCAGAAACCAAAAAGCTAGAAAAAAAAAAAAAGAGCTCCCCAGCTCTGTCTGCCACTGATTCCTATGAGATTTAGGGCAAGGAACGGAACTTCTTTACATCTTTGTCTTCCTCACCTGTCTAATATGGGATAACATTTCCCTTTCTGGCAAGACTATGGTCAATTGATTAGCATTTGTAAAGTGCTTTGAAATGGAAGATGCATTTGGAAAACTGAAGTATTATTACTGGAATTGAGTGAGTGGCTCACAGGGTAGGGAAGCATTTCACTTCTTTTTCCCTGTGGGTGGAATAGCCTGGAAAATACTGGGATTTCTTCAGATTTATTCATTATTCAAGCAACTACTACATATCAGGTATCTAAACCCGAACTGGGTTTGGATATTTATTCCATGAAATATTGGATTGCAGATACATGAAATCTGAGCTACTTTGTCCAGACAAATAAATCACATGACACTGGGGCTCTTCCCCTACTGGCACCAACTCTCCTGGTGCAACTGCCCAAGGACGGGCATTTAAAATCTGTTTTCCATGACTCCTCGTGCAGGATTTTGAAATGTACTCTAGGTTTGCCAGTAAAACAAGCTCTTGCAAGAGTCTCCAGCAAGCAAAGCAAGAGCCCTGAAACAAGTACATGTGAAAAAAATCAAATGAATGTGCTTTGTTTGCTCAGGCCATGATTCTGCAGGATGTTTTAAAGTATTCATTTGTAGTCTCACGATAAATCCTACTGAAGCAAGTGGAACTGTTTCTGGGCAGAATCACGCAGACGCTTAAATACCCTGCTGAATTCAGCTTCCAATTATTATTTCATCAGCCCAAGTGCTCTTGTACTGTATTTTAAAGACTTCCTGTGTATTGTTTCACTGTCTTCCCCTGTACGCTCTAATGCCAATTGCTGCTGAGCCTAGGTTGGAAACATACCACCTCTGTTACCCATGAAACACGCATTAGTCTATAAAAAATGTGTTTTCTATTCCAAGAAACCTCCAGTAAATTAAAAAAAAAAGAAAAAGTTATGGGGCACATTTTCAAAGCCATGCTGGGTTGCGGGGTTGGCAGTTCTTAGCTCCATGTCTCCCTTTATCTTCAGTTGACATTGCCTGTCTACCCGTGCAGCTGTGGCACTACGTTCTGAAAATCCGCTCTGAAAGAGGTGCCTTTTGGAAACAGAGTTGTCAAGTCCGTGTGTAGGCACAGGGGTTGGGATTGATGCAGAGCTCGTGCATCCCGAGCCTAGCTCGTTTTGATTCCATGGTGTTGAGCAGTGCTACCCCCGAGTGACTCCTGCACGTACGCAGGCAAATCATACGCATTTTAAATGAATAAGGCTGTGACGCAAGTATCTAGCAGATCCCACTTGGAGAGGACAATTCAGATGATTAAATCAATCTACTAATCCAAACCCAGGGGCTACTTTCCTTTGGCTGGGCCACAATCAGTCACCAGTCAGTCTTCACTGGATCAACAGGCTCCACCTCAGCTAAGAGAGGTGCCGAACATGGGATAATCAGAAGATACTTAGACTAACTGCAGCTCCCCTCCCTGGCTGGGCGTGCAACTGCCTTTTCTGAGGCTTGGGGCAGGGCCCCCACTATAACCAGACGTGGGTGAAGCCCCATGGTTTGCAGCCACCAGCCCACGGACGCAGCCTGCACCATGCGCTTGTGTGGTGCCACCTGGTGAAGAGGCCAGGAGGAAGATGGTGGTCAGGGCTCTGGACCGGTTAGTGTGGTGGTCTGCAGGGTCACTACCCCAGATTTGAATCCCTGATGCATTGATTGCATAGTGACCTTCAAAGGCAAGCCCAGAGATATAGCTGCACACCCAAGGGAAGGTGAAAGCCATGGGGCACTGTGCCACAGCTACCTGTGGTAACTGCGTATGGTCATGGGTTACGTCATAGCACAGGAGGCTCCTTAGTTGACTGAGCTACTTGCCCCATTGGCAAGTGGGTGCCCATGGGCATTCAGCACAGAATAACGCACAATAGGGCAAACCCAGCTCAGGACACTCATGCTCTCAGCTCCTAAGCCTCTGTCTGTCTTCATCTCCTTTCCCCACTTCTCTTCTGAAGGATTTCCATGGAATTAGCACAGCTGCCTGCTGAACTGTATTTAGGACTGGTGGCAGGAGAGCCACTGCTGGTCCTGTGCAAGTGGGGGCAAATGTCATCCCCTGTCTGTGCCACAGCAATGAGGTCTGTAGAGCAAAGCAATGTTAGCTGCTGTGAATGGTAGCCTGGGAGGTGCCCAGGCTGGTGGAGGCCAGCTCCTGCACTGGCCCTGCCACAGAAAGGCATCTGCACCAGCCCACAGCTGCTTGGTGCAGCTAGCACAGCAGAGGGATGCCACATGGCTCCCATCACAAGTGTCATCAATGAAACTCCTCTTTTTTATTTTGCTTTCTGCTGCCTGATGAATCTGAGCCACTGTGAAATGTCCTCTCTGCCAAAGTCTCTGCTTCCCCTAACGACGCTGCAGTGCTGAGCTGGACAGAAAACAATGCAAACACCGAAGTAAAGCTGTATAAACGGCTGCATCTGAGGCAGCTTCATCCCTATTTAACCCAGCGTCTCATCTTGAGGACACGTGCCTCCCACTTCAGCCTCAGAGGCAAAGATGGGTAGTCCCAGTTTAAACCCATTGCTCCCCTGTTCCTCTGACTCACGGTTTGGGTTGTACATGCCAGGGAGTGTTTTCTTCCCCCTCCTTACAAAGCTTGCTCCCGCTAGCAGTGACAGGAGTGCAAGCCTGTATTATCCACAGGAGACCCAGCTGCTCACTGTTAATGTTTAATGACAGCTCTGCAAGCTGGAGATATTCTCAGACTTTATTTCAGCTGGTCAGGTTTCATACAAACTGTTTTCAGCAAACATTGTAAATCTACAGAGCATAAAGTTATTTAGTAACACCGGGCCAGCTTCAGAGGAGACTAAAGAAATCTTGGTGTGACTTACCGCTTCCAAAGGCTTTCCTACATCCAGGCTTAATATTTTTCACATATGCAAAACTCACTGTCTCTTGCTGTGGCGCTCGTGCAGTAACAAATGTGCATGCAACAGCCTGCACCAAAGGGTCATGCCGAATGGGACACAGATGCCCTCCCCGTCCCTCCCAGACAGGTTACTACTCTGTCTGCATAGTCCTGCACGAGAAGTGGTGTCAGATGGTTTCCTACAGTAAATTAATGCAGCTCCATTATGTTAGGCCAACTGATATCAGCAGAGAATTCAGACAGCTAATTTTTAACCTTCTCCAATTTCCCTTTGGCTCATGAAACCGTTTCCTGCCCTGGTCCCTCTGACAGTCCCCTGGTTCTCCTCCAAGCATCTGTCCAGCGGAGAGACAAAGCTAGGCGCGGTGTGTAGGAAGCTCAGAGCTTAAGATCATGCAAATAGGATCTAAGGGACTCTAATGATCCTAAACTGGTATTACTTATATGGCCAGCCTTCCAGGAGAAATGGTAGGTCAGATCAGCGCAGCTAGGGATTTGAACCTTTAGACCAAACTCTGCCTTCATTTAAATCTCATCATGGCTATAGAGGCATTACAGCTCAGGGAAGATTTGGTGCTTCCACTCTCCACCCCCACCTTGACCAAGGACTGATCGGAGACGCACTTTTTTTCTGCAGATATTATTGGCAACTCACATCCAAGAAAGACAATTGTAACTGAGAGCAACTGTGTGGAAATTTCGAAGTGCAGGATTTGGCCCTGGCTGCCTTGACATTCTGTGAAGACCTTGAAGTACCTTAAAAAGGTCATTGTCTTGACTTTGTGAGGAAGCTGAGCTTGTACAAAGATTTAGGAAACTTTGTGCATGCAGCAGTGGGTTCATTGCAAGGGAAAGCTGGCTTTGCCAGCCGTGAATGCGGGCACTGCGAGGGGGCCAGGCCAGAGCCTTCTGGGTGCAAGGACAAAATGGAGCAAAGGCTGTCCGAGCCATGAAGACAAGTTTAAACACGTTCCTCCCATCTACCTTCCCTCCTCAAAACCCTGAAGGCTGTTAATTGTTTGCTGAGGCGTATTCCATCCCTAGCTGGGGAGAGGACTGATGGTGACAATCTGAATATCATGGGAGGAAGGGCAGTGACAAACCCCACCCTGGCAGGCTGTCTGCAACCGCAAGTACTCCTGGCCCCACATCGCTTGGAGAGCTAGGGCCTTCGCTGTGCTCCTCATCGTCACTAACAGGGACAGGGTGGGCCTCCCCACATCCTCCGCGGAGCTGTTTCCAGTGACGGGAAGAGGTCCTCGCATGTGTAGAGTTGCATGTGCTTAGCTGTCAGATGCTCACATGTGCAAAACTACGCTGCAATATTACAGGAACAAGCTTTGCCTGGAGATTGCTGGTCCTGCTTGCTCCAGGGCATGCTGGAAGGGCGCAAGACAACCTCATTTCTGCTCTTCATACAGAGCAGGCAGCAAGCTGCGAAGGCGGATTTCCGCCTACCTGGAGCTGAACTCTTCAAAACCCTGGGGTTGTTTGGACACAGAGTTCATAGGTTCAAACCTGTGCCTTGTGCTGATTTTAGATCACAGCAAGGGAGAGGCGAGCAAACACAGTGGAGAAGGCAGGAGCTGGCTGGGGTGAGCAGTGGGAGGCTGGTGCCATGGGGCAGCTTCTGCGGGCGATGGTTTTAAGACTTACTTTTGGCCCCAAGTGAAGGTGCCAGTCTCTACCGAGGATGCAGAGGATGCGCCCAAAGTGTGCTGCTACTCCCAGACTTCTTTTTCCTTCCCTCAGTCCTGTTTAAAAGCACCCCTTTCGCAGGAAGAAGACGCTCTCTGTTAAACTAGGAGTGTTGTCAGAGGCCACTGTAAGTAACCATAATAATCTGTAAGGCAATGTGCAGCTCTGATGTGCAAATGGGATTTAGGGAAGCCTCGTTAACGGGATAACACAGGCAGCGTTTAAACTGAGTTTCAAACTGATCGTAATGCTTCAGTTGACAAATGTCTGGAATTGAACTTTTTTAAGCCTTCAGGGCTTTAAGCAGAGAATGTCAGTCTCCTGCAGAATAAATCCTTAATATTTTGGGCTTTCGTTTAGGAAGAGGAAAAAAAACTCTGAGCAGAGAAGCAGCCAAAAAGAATATCTGATTTCATTGCTTTCATCATACACGACTATGTACCATCTATTTTCTCTCAGAAGCCAGGGGCATATCTTCTCTAAATATTTACCTACTTTCTTTCTAAGGGCATGTCTGCACTGCAGTTGCCACACTGATTTGTGTTGTAGACATACCCGCCTTACTTTTGACCTAATACATCTAATACATCCAGGCTCTAATAGCAGCCTAATAAAATCAAGGTCTAATAGTTACAGCATGAGGTCAGGCTAGCCTGCAACATCTGCTGGGAATACCTTCCAGCCATTGCTCTGTGCCAAGCCAACCACCCTAAAGCTGCACCACGGGTCTTGCGGTGAAACTGGGGACAAGCAGGCTTCACCGGGCATGGAAGTTTGGCTACAGGAAATCCTTCATCCACACAGATCATTAATGCCTTTCTCAAATGGAGCCACATCTGGCGGGTCTCTCCCTGCTTCCACGTTTGCCCACCGGTCAACCCAGACAAGCAAAGGCTGTGCCATCTCCATCCCTGAAGGCTTTCAAGCCCCAACTGGATCAAGCCCGAGCAACCTGGCCTGACCTCAAAGCTGGCCTGGCTTTCAGCAGGGGTTGGTCTAAAGAATCCTGAGGTCCCTCCCAGCCTGAATTATCCTGTGATCCCATGATCCTAGCCCAGAGATGCCCTTCTTGACTTCTTGGAGGGCTTGGCCCAATCTTTGTCCCAGCAACAACTACAAGGCTTTGTACTCTGAGCATTTTCTACCTCAGTATGAGAAACTAAAGGTGTGGCTATATCAAAGACGTTGTTTTTTTCCTCACCTCACTTTTCCACAGGCAGGCAATATTGATTTCTCCATCCTAGAAAGGAAACTAAGGCATACTCAGGTGCCATAAGATGTCTCTGGTTGAGGAAATATAGAAAAAATCAAAGTTAATGGTTCCTTGCAAGAAAAATAAGGATGGGTGACCAAAGGCTCATAATGACTCTGTCTAGTTTGATCAATGCTGTGGGAGGCCTTTGGCATATCTTAACCGAAGTTGAACAGAGATTCCTGTTCAAAAGGACACTTTCACATTGTGATCGCAAACCCTGGTGCACGCCTCACTTGTCTTCAGAATTGCTGATCACCTCAGCAATCTTCCTGCCGCCCTGGACAAGGAATGTTTTAAAATGTTTCTTTCAATTTTTTGACTCTTGTGTCTTTCTTAAGTTGTATCTGTCTTGCTGCGCATGATGCTATGTGGGTAGTCTGAAAGCCTCAGTCTTCCAGTCTATGCGGCACAACCTGCAAACGAAGTAGAGGATGAGGGCTTAGAAGCTGTTAACTCTGTTCCCAATATTGTCATTGCTTTTGCTTTGTGTGAGCTCACTTACACCCTCTCTCCACTTCCCTCTGTCGAAGGTGGAAACAAGTAGCAACCCACAGTGATGTGAGGATGTGAACATTTGCATGTCCTTAGCTGGAAGGCGCAAGAGAAGAGCAATGTACTCTGTGCATTATAATGGCCCCATCTCCTTACCTCCTCTTCCCCTGAGAGGACAGATCCAGCATTACTAAACTTCCTGCCTAGTTATGTTTTCTCCATCCCCTGCAGCACTCTGGCTGCACTCCGCTGTATTTTTCCACTTCAGTTGCCTGCTTTCTGTAGCAGCCAGAGCTGCACACCAGCTCCAAAGGCAGCCCCTGCCAGCCATCCATTACGCTGGGGCGTCTTCTTCCACCTGACCTGCACGCAGGACTCTGGCTAGCCTATTTTTTCCGCTAGGCAGTCTTTCAGAAACTTTGGAGAATACTTAGCACTTAGCTGCCTAAGTGTCCTGGCCTTTCTGCCTCTGGGAGCTCCACGGCAGACGCCCGGCAGGCAGGCTGGGGCTGCGCGACACCCGCAGCTCTCTGAAGTGCTCGTGGTGCTACCAGCGCTGCCCTTTGAGCTCAACTACCAGTGCTTCCCTTCCCGAAGGCAAGAGGAAGGTGAAGCCTTCCATGAGCCTCTATTTAACTTAGGGGAAACGTTTCAGGAGCCTTAGGAGCCCCATTTTCAGTAGTTTCCATGAAATTTAAGAACCTATTCACTTAGCTCTTTCTAAAATGGGGCTTGGGAGCTCTTGGGAAATTTGCCTGCAGTCTCTTCCCAGACTTTGCAGTAGATTTGTCTGAAATGTCTTTACATGTGAGTGACACCTACACGTGAGCCAGACACCCTGTGCTCAGTTAACAGAGATAAACAGGCATTTACAGGAAACAATTAATCTTCTCCTGTGGTAGATACCTAAAATAGCCAAGAGCAATCACAAAATGACTGCTTTCCTCCATAAACTATAAATTTCATCTAGAAAAGCAGCTCAGTTCTCAACCCGTATTTGAGGATTCAGTTACCTGGTGCTTTTTGAGCTGCCCTACCTTATCTTAGACATTCACATGGGCAGGCAGGTATATACATATTATGTACAGCACCCTGCAGGAGGCAAATACTCTTCCAGCATGTCACCTGGACGCCAGGCAAAGGATCCTGGATTCACTGTCCTGTTACCAACAAGGTGAGGATTGCTACTTTTGAGGTAGCTGGAATAACTTCCCTCTGTTGCATCCCTGTATTTATATCCTGTATGTTAACATAAATGGTCAGTGCTGGTATAGCTGAAAACCAATAATTTGGCCCACAGTGCTACACAACAAAGCAATAATTAGCGAAATAATAGTTGATTTTATTAAAAAGAAAATAAGTCAAGTGAGCTTCATGGCAACTGCCAGAATAATGCGCGGGGGTATCATTCGGGTTCTGCAGATAACTACCCTAACCAGGAAATGTATGCAAGATGTCACGTTACAAGTGTTACATCATCAGGAAAAAATCTCAATGGCTGATCATCGCCCAAGGGGGATGTCAGTGTTCCCAGCTTCTGTGCAGAGAGAAGTCTTAGAGGAATTAACTCTTTCCTAGGTGATGCACACCACTAGATTTTACCAGTATTCCTTCCACCTTGTTTGCCTAAAATAAATCATTGTTCTCTTACTTTCCATTTTTATCTTTCACTCAAGCCATAAACAGTGTGACTTTGCAGTGACAGCTGTCTATCACATCTGCTGTGTGACTGAGGACTTCTTCTCCTCTGCCTCACTGGCGGATTGCTGCTGGGTGCTGGATGTTCGCCACACACGTCATTCCCATAGAAGGTAATAAATGTTATCTGTTAAACGCACCCCAGGCAGCCTCCCTGTTGTTTGGAGAGCAGCCCTTTGTCTTACATGAGCAAATACTCCCTGTGCATCGCCAAAATGACCCATCCTATGCTAGTAACCAAGAGAGTGAAAACATATCTGTTTTCTGTGAAATACATTCTGGGGGAAGCAATGATGAAATAGGTTTTTACCAACTCAGAGATCACACACTATGGCTGGTTACGCTGACGCTAAGGGACTACTGCTGCAGGGATCGATGCCCTCTGCAGCCCCAAGCCCGGGCAGGGCAGACCTTTCCTAGCGAGGAAATCCCCTCTCGTCCAGAGGTGATTGAAGTGGCAGTGCCTTTCCCCAAGTTTGTACAGACTCTAGGCAATCTCCAGCCCCATAAAAATGTCCTTTCTAAGTCAGGGGAACAATAGATAGAATATATTTCCTTCTCCTCATTGACGTTTTGTACATAGAGACGCCGTTCTCAGTCCTCAGCAGGTGCCAAGGCATCTGAGCTGTTCTTCATGCTGGATTGCTGTGTTTTGTGCCTGGAAACTGGAGTGCAAACAGTTTCTGCTATTAATGCAGGTCCCAGCCTGTTGAAAGTTCACCTTTGTGTCCTGGGCCAGGCTCACACGGGGCAGAAGGAGGTGTCCTGTGAGACAGAAGTGCCTGCAACCTCTTTCCTCCCACCTGCATTTGTTCTCAATTGTCTTGCACCCCTCTTGCTCTCTCGGTCAGGTAGGACATAGATTGCTAAGTACCTTGTTTCATTTTACTCCTTTTTTTCCTGATGTGGAACTATGCTGCTGCATCTCTCCGTCTCTCCAAGCTGTCTATTGCATGGGCAGCATAGTCCACCTCCCCACTTACATACACTACCAAGTCTCTTTTTTTAGTTATCTTAAACCTGTGGTCTACATCCAGAAATTCACCGCTTCCCAGTTACCCAGTTTGCCACCAGCATGCTTTTTCCCCTCGTATTCACATCGAGTGGCCCAGTGAACTTGTGCTTGCTTCTTCCAGACGTCTTCCTCACTTTTGTCCTGTTCATCACATTCCCCTCCTGCACACCAGCTCCTGAAGACCTTCTCCCTATCGCCCTGCTTTTTCTTTCTCGTGCATGCAGATACTGTTTCTCCCCTCAGCCCTCACATGCCTCCCCCTCTCAGCTCCTCAGCTGTTGTCTCCTTCCAGGTTATGCCACGCTGCAGTTGCTGAGCAAAGTCTGGGGGGTTGATTTCCCTTCCCTGCTCACAGCCACTGAGGCCAGAGCTCACAGACACCTCCTGGACACCGAAGGCCATCAGTCCTAAAGCAGCCAGGGCCCAGGGCACAGGTCTCCTCAGCATCTCAGCCCCCAGGACCCCCTGCAACACCTTGGTCCCTTTCTTTCTCTTCCTTCCTTCCTTCCTTCCTTCCTTCCTTCCTTCCTTCCTTCCTTCCTTCCTTCCTTCCTTCCTTCCTTCCTTCCTTTCTCTCTTTCTTTCTTTCTCTCTTTCTTTCTCTTTCCTTCCTTCCTTCCTTCCTTGCTTCTTTCCTTCTTCTTTTCCTCCTTTCCTTCTTTCTCTCAAATTCAATTCTTTTATTCTCTTTAGTGCTGTGCAAGCTCTAAGTCTCCAAACAAGTGACTGACTTACTTTCCTCCAGAGGAACTAAAGCCCCCCCCCAGCACAAAGTACATACTGCGCTGCCCCTGAATGTCTCGATTCAGGAAGCTTTGAGCTCCCATTGTTTGCAGTTCACAGAGTTCACCTGCATTTTAGTCTCCTCATCTATTAAAGAAAACAAAGTGGAGAGGAGAGAGAAGGAGAAATATGGCTGTAAAAGCAGCAGTCAGTCAGAGAGCCCTCATGTTCCTAGTACCAGTTGTGGTCCAATCAATCAGCCTCAAACAGCCCACTGGAGAATAACTGCCCAACTTACCCAAATTTATTTTCTTTAATAACAGAATCCTCCTGTGACCCTGTGGCTATTGCTGACACAAAGCAAAGCCTGCTCGAGCCTGATATCGGCTCCCTTGCTCCCTGCTGTGTGCCGAGCAATGGAGCCATCGTCCCCTTGGTTTTTTGCAGACAGCAGCTTTAAATCACTGCTGGCCACTTCTGCCTGCGAGGGCCGGGAGGGGCTTTCCTGCACAGGTCACTCACTTGTGTGCGTTCACCCGTACATGCTCAGGGAGACTATAGCTTTTTCTGTTTTCTCCATGCTCGGTAAAATAAAGGCCAAAATGCCTGGGGACATCTGCTTATTGTTTGGGGTATGAACACTGTTCAGGTGATGCAGGGACTGGACAATCACACAGATACTCAGCTGCAAAGAGAAAAGCGCTGTAAAGTCTCCATGCTCCTGCTCTGGCCAAGTGGCATTGCTAGCCAGGAGGCTGGTGTGCCCCAAGCAGCCAGACATAAAGATTAAACAAAGAAAAATGGAAACTTCAGGGTTATAGGGGAGGTGCGCATTGTGGGTAGAGTCTCAGGGCACAACATCCTACGTAACGTGTTTATTGTGAACTGTGATCCTTCTTAAGGGGGTGTTCAAAATCCTTGTGAGAAATGTGGAAGGATGTTTTTTGGGAATTCTGGAAGATGAATCCTGTTCAGCCTTGGAGGTTCAACTTTGAGGCAAGTCTTGGGAAGGTAAATGAAAGTCCTTTAAAGGGTACATAAAGGTTTCTTAGAGCTGACATAAAAACACATTGCTCTTTTTATGTTAAAAAAAAAAGTGCTGGATAGGAGGAATAAAAAACCTATAAAATGAAACCTGCCTTTTTCAAAGAAAGGCAGGTTTTCCTCTGTTGTTTTAGAAACTCGGAGGAGATGCTCCTACAGAGTTTATCCCAGTTTTGATCCCTGCAGTGCAACCTCAGCACAAGAGTCCAAGTGCTGCATTAACTTATTGCAACGATTTGGCCACCCTGGAGGAGTCTTCCACTGCTAGCCAGAAGGCTCAAGGCACTCGAACAGAGCAGCACCCATGAGCTTTCCCTCAGGGAATCCCAAGTGCTGGGTACAGGGCATGCACACTGCTTCAGACATTGCTCAGGACACAGCTCCTGCAAAATGCATTTCCTGAGCGCCTTGCGCTGCAGACGTGCCAAGCAATTGCTTTCCTACCAAGGTATGAGAGTGAAGTTCGGACACTTTATACCAAGGGCTGTCCCTAGATGCACAGCGTCCCTTCCCCAGCGAGCAGCTGGGTGTGCTGGGGAGTATCGGCTCTCTTCAGCTGCACAGCTTGGAGCTGGATGGGGCCGGGGAGCCCGCATGTCCCAGAGCCCTGCCTGTGTGCCATCCTCTGCTCAGAGCCACCCGGTGATGGCTGCACTGTGGGGAAACCCCATCCCCAGGGCAGGACTGTGGCAAGCTCCTGCCTGCCTGGCACCCTGAGAAAGGGCAGGGGTCCTTCTGCAATGCTGCAGAGGGGGACACATGGCTTCCCCCAGCTTCTGCCTCCCTGCCAGATGCCTCTCCCTGTGGAAACCGAAGCCTGTGTTATTACCAACCATACGTGTGGTCTCAGCGGGATGAGTTGGGGTAGGGGCTGCTGTGGCTGCAGTGCTGCCTGCTGCCAAAAGGGAAAATACACACGCTACTCACACGACTGGCCCTTCTGCTGGATGGCACTGCAAGGTTACACCCCAGATTAAGCTTTGATTTAAGCTCCCTATCAAGCATCTCTGAGAACAGGCCTGCTGCCCAGGGATGGAGAGAGAGCATTTTACCCACTGAAGGAAAGAGAGAGGTTTTGGCACTTGACTTTTCTCATTTGGTGAGGGGGAAGGCCTGGGTTACATTTTCTACACATGTAGGTATAGACCAAATCTTGTGTTACAGTCCATTGGAAGCAGGATTGGACCCTGCTGAGACAGTAAAACCAAAATGCGGGTCAGCTTGGATGCTTCGCCTCAGTGAGGGTTTTAAAATCCTTTCTCTTTAAAAAGCTGCATTTTTTCTAAAGCTCAAGGACTAATTACAAGAGGAAGTATCTGCGCTACGCCTGTACCAGAGAGCAGATTCTGGGAAAGGAAAATCCACTCCAAAAATGTAGGAATGGCCCCGCAAGGCAAAGTTTCAATCCAAACCCAAACACTTGCACGGTCCAGGAGAGGACATGCTTTCCCTGGGAGGGGAGGACAGGGCCGAGCCCCTGCCCTGCCAAGGTTGGGCAAGACCAGAAGTGAGGAGGCAGAGAGACGAAAAGCTGGAACACGGGGAGGGAAGGTCATTGGGGGTGCTCCGTAAGCCTGTAGTGAGGGAGCACGTGTGGTCTACAGGTATTTCAGGTATTTCCAGGCGAGGCAATGCAGTTGTCTTCTCCTGGGCTGCTTCATGCAGGGTGTGTGCCGCAGCACGCCCCGGGGGTCCTGGATCCCGTCATGCTGTGGGGACAGGTGTAGCTGGGGCAGCACCCAGAGCAGGCGGGGAGCTTGGGAGCTGATCCGTGTCCCCTGTGTAGCCATAACCTGGGCGCCCAAGCAATTTAGGCTGGGCACATCCCGCTGACAGTTAAACAACCGCAACCCCTCCTGAACTGAGCGGGATGGGGTGTATTTTTGCAGGAGCACCCAGGGCACGAGAGCAGGCAGGGCTGCAGGCGCTCATCTGGCAGGGCTGCTGCTGCTCACCCAGTGCTCTGCGAGCGGAGACCTGTGGGTTTGTCTGTGGGGACATCCTATCATCCTGTGACACGTGGAATAATTAATAGACTTCAAGCTAAAAAATTGGCACAGGCTGCGGACGAATGTTTTTTTTCCAGTCATTATCATGTTTGTGCTTGGATGCAATCCAAAGTGTATAAACCATCCTGGGGACATTAATTGGCTTCTTATTGCCTGTCCCTCAATATGGCGGGGGGGCTCGGGGCTGATGATGTTTGGCTTTTCATAGGTTTGCTCAGTCCCCTAATCTTCTGTGAAAATTATCTGGCATGAGTTCTGCAAGTCAGAATAGCAAAAGTATAATTAATTCCCTGTGTGAAGTGAAAACAGCCAATTTTCCACAGCGTCAGCTTGAACATCAACAAGTCATGGAAGTAATATGCAAAAAGCAGACAAAATTTGCACACAGACAGCAGATATACTGAATTTTTATGGGGCAGCAGTGCTTTATATGCCACTGGATAAAAATGTCAATACAGATCTGAAGTGCTCTTCATTCCCTGTATGTATTCAGCTGAAAGTCTGGAACAGCCTATAAAGACAGCCTCCTTTTCTGATCACTAAGTATCTCAATACAAGGAATTTGTTGACATGTGACATTTTTTTCTAGACATTACCATTTTGCAGGCAGGTCCCCCACAGATATCTCAGCATAGAATGGAAATTGTTTTTCTCTATCAAGGGGCAAGGATTTAAAAGTAAAACATTTCTGAAGCCCAAGCCCATCCCTTCCAGTACCTAAGGCTTTCTCTCCCTATAGCAGACTCTGCGTGCTTACGGGCCGCCTTCCTTCCCACCTCATGTTCGCTTCCACCTTGCTGGTCAAGGGCTGGGCCCCTGGACCATTAGAAATTCATTTGCACAATCTGCACCTGACTTAACAAACTCCGACATCTCTAACAGAGGTCTTCATTCCTCTTTGATCCCCCAAAACATATAGCGGTCACCACAGACTGGCTGGCCTGGAGACCTGCTGGCATGTCTGGAAGCCAGCTAGAACAGTCCCTGTGGGCTAATCCTCACCCTCCAACCACCAGTTGCTCTGCATGGCTGATAACTTGATTTGGAGAGGATGGGTCTCCAAAGGAAAAACCGAGCTGTTGACGTGCCGGGGAAGTCACGCTGCATTGCTTCTCATAATGAGTGGTGTTGAAAAGCACCTGTCAAGTCTCCATCACGCTGTTTTGCTACAGGTGAGTTGCAAAGCAAAGCAGAAAAGTGAGTTATGCTCAGATAGCGTCAAATACAACTTGTTCCTGTTAACTGGGCCCTGGTGAGTATCCAGAACAGATGTTACAGATATACGGCTCACCTCTCCGAAACCCCCTTGACACTTCCTGTTACGTTCTGGGACAGTGGTGAAATTAAATATTAACACCTACGTTACAAAAGCCAGCATGTGCAAACACTGAAGTGAGATGTCTTATCTCTTTTTTTGCCGCTATCCTTAGAATAATGCCTAGGTAGCGCAGGTGTAGGGTATATGTCAGCAGATGTGAATTCTTGGGGGCAACCACCCCACTACATACCACAGCGATAGTGTTGGTGTTCGCAATGTCATTCTCTGTGACACTGCGAACCAACAATTTCAAATGAAACGATCTAATGAAGAGGATGTGTATTCACTACTTTCCTTTCCTCTACCTGCATATAGCCTTATCAGTGGGAATAACAGAGGGAGAAATCCATCTTCTTCCTTCACCCATTTCTACCTTACACTTCACACGTCCCAGAAGCTTCCTCACCATCACAGGGACCCCTTCTTATGCTGCACCTTGCTGAACAATTCTTAGCGAAAGGCCACGATAGCTCTTTGTGCATGTAAAATGCAGCAGAAATATTAAATCAAAGATCAAAGGCATTTCTGTTCCTCAGATATTTTCCCTGACCCTTTAAACTGGCTAGGTGCAGAACGAATAATACGGACCAGACTCTGCCATCAATTACGCGGAGTTAAATCCAGAGCGGGCTGTTGTAAATCAAGTTACTTTAGAGTTACACAGTGTAACGGGGAGCAGATTTGGGACCTGAGTTTGCAGGCCAAAGGACCAGCCGGCAAAGGGAAAATCCCACCTCTCTCCCTGTTTGTTTCACCTAAACTCTCTGGCTCTTCACATAAGCAGGCCCACCTGCCTGCTTAGAAAAGCTCACAAAGCTGAGGCCTTCCTAAGCTACCCAGCCAGAGCAATCCCACCTTCAAGCACAGCCAAATGGATCACAGCTAAAGAAGTTTTTTATTTAGCTAATGTGGCAACATGCAGCCCGAAAGGACCAAACAACATCTAATTTTTATCAGCAGCTATAAACGTGGAAGGGAAAGGCTTGAATTGCCTGGCTGCAAAGCTTACTGGAGGAGAAATAAAACCAAAAGACTTAAGTGATGAGTAAAAGGTGTCTGGAAGCACATTTATATGATAAATTCTGCCTCTTCTCTTTCTCTTCCTGTTACATGATGCTTCTCCCCCTCGCACAAGCCTAATGCTTTAAACTAGCTAAATATTTGCAAATTGGCACCACATCGGATCGACACAATAGAGGGGAATAAGCAAAGTGATGCCAGTCATGATATACTTCTTATTACAGCGATAGCGTTTCACAAGATTAAAGGGGATTTCCTAAGCAATGGAGACAAATCCAGTGCCAGCTTTATTGAGCAAACGTCACAGATGCTTCACCTGTTAACATGTGGCAGTGCAAACAAAGGAGATTATCTCCTTTTCCAAATGAGCACCATCAATGCTGCTATTCCATTTATTACACATTTTCCCACTCGTGTTTGCTTTTGAAAGGTGATGCGCGTTGGCTGCGGCAACCAGGGTGAGCCAATGGAAGACTCTTTGAAGCAGAAGTCACAGCCTGATAGCAGCACCCGGGAAAATTATCAATCAGCAATACCGCTCTTGGGAGTAACACTGCCAACCAGGATGAGAAAAGGAGAAGGGGAAAAAAAAGCAACCCCAAGCCCTTCCAGCATGGGGACTTTATGGGCCACGTGTCCCAAGAACCTCCACTCTGGTCCACCCACTGAGAAAAAGCTATTTGTAAACACCAGATTGTGCTATCTTTTTGCCACCCTGATTGATAATTAATCAGAAACAGAAGTGCCTGGGCGAGAAATACAAAGTGTCAGGGGAAAATGAATGGGAACCTGTCCAGCAACTGCTGTCCTCTCTGTGGAAACACCCCTCTGAAGCCAATAGACTGGACTACAAAGCAAATGGGGGCTTGCATTAAACCGGGACCCTAGGATCTAGCACTCCCCAGCCCCAAACACCTTTTTATCCTGTTTATTACAGAAATGACAACTGTCAGGACTGCAAAGAGCCCCAGCAGCCCCAGGGCACTGCTTGGTTGCAGCCCTGACCCTGCCCGCTGCCACTTCCATTTCTCTCCCCGTGCCCCTCTCTCCTCCATGGTCTTCTGTGTCCAAAGCGTAGGTCAAAATTTCAAGCCTCATAAACGTTAAGAGTCTCAGCTGTACAGTAAAGTGACGCGAAGGACCCATAAGAAAGCTGCCGTGACATGTTGATTCACTCTGAGCTGTCGCAGATGGATGAGGATCTGGGGCTGCTTCCTGGTCAGCCAGCCCTGGTTCACGCCAGAAAGCCTTACCAGCAAACGCAGCCTCCAGTCAGAGCAACCTGGTCCCAATTAGGACCAATCTGTGGCCCTTTAAAGGGGTTTAGTGACTGCTTTAACTGACCCTTCATATGAAGAACTCCAACAATCTGGGCTGGATCCCAAACAATAACAGGCGCTTATGAAGGCATCCTTCTGTCACCAGGCTTGCCAAGTGCCTCCTGTCCATTTCTCATCATTATTTTGATGTTGCTGCTCCCAAAAGCATTGAATGTAACAGTTGCTTCTCAGGATTCACAGGGGTAAAATGCCTGATCATCTCTACAGACTGCACCTCGCATCCTGACAGTAAGCTCCCGACGCGACAAGGGGGAGTTTCACCTCTTTAAAAATTAGGTTAGAGTCCAACCTGCTTGCTTCTTTGGCATTTTCCTGCTAAAGGTAGCAGTTATAATAATATCATACTCCATTTTTTCCCAGCCTGGAGTAACAGTATATCAAGTCTCCCCATTGCCTGAAGTCAAGCAACAGCAGATGTATATTGCTCAAATCCTGGGATCACAATCTCCCAGAAAATTAGGAATATTTTAAAATTATTAGGCCAAATCTACTCTCTGTGACCCCCCCACTACAAACATTACATTTGCATGAGTGCCTTTCACAGCCAAATGTATTATGGGAACATTTTCAATGTCATTTTGATAAAAATTACTGAGTTTCCATTCTAACGGGGCAAGTGGCAAATTCTGCACAAAATATTTGTCCAGTGAGTCAAAATCAGTTTTAAGTTATACTTTAAAGAAGGACATGGAGACCCCTTTCTCGAAGCATTTTGGCAGGAGAATATTACTTTGCGCTGCTGCTCTGCCTCTTACCTCAGGCACCTCAACCATTTGTGCCCTCCTAAGGGCAAAATGCAACTGGGGATTTGTGCAATCAGGCCTGGAATAATGATAAAGGGACTTGCTTTCTGATGGGTCAGTGATCAGCAAACCTGTTGAACAAGCCCTGGTGAACTACCCACCAAAGTGGCCAAAACCTTGTGTCACAACTAAAAATCTTGGCCTACTGGAGCCTTATAGTACTCCAGTGCAGGAAATTTTCACTATCTATCTGTGTCCTCCAGATGGAAGGGATGATGCAGAAAGCGGTCGCTTGACTTTCATCCTTGGTAAGATCACAGATCCATAGAAAAATTTGGATCAGAGGAACCCCTGGGCAGTTCCTCCTTCCCAGAGCTGTACCGCTCTCACTACACAGACTATTTCCCATACGTTCACATGGAGGGTAGATGCTACAATAAAGAGTAACATAATGGACCACATGGACAATATGGACTATTGGGAAAGTGCCAGCCTCCCTTCTCTGAAGGGAAATCCTTCTGGAAAGCTGCTGTAGTTGTAAGGGGTGAAGGCAAGCTTGGAGGTAATGGGGGTCCCAGGGACATGATATGGCTGGATTTCCAGAAAGTTTTTGACAAGTTCCAACACCAAAGCTTGTTGAAACACCATCAATAAAATGCTGGGTTTACCAGGAAGGGTACTGAAGAACAAAACCTGGGGTATAGACTTTGCCCGCCACTCTGCTCTCTGCCCCTCAGGAGTGGGACGGTGGGGTTAGGGGAGACCTAGAGGGACGGCAACTGAAATGATTGAGGGGATGGAGTGACTCTCCTATGAGGAGACACTAAAAAAGGCTGGGATTCTCCAGCTGGGGGGGGAAAAAGCAAATATGACTGTGGTTTACAAAACAGAGAAGGCAGTAGATCAAGTCGCACTGTCATTTACCTGGTCACCTGGCCACCGATTTACCTCTAAACTGCTCTTCACCACCGCCTGCAATGCTGGAGCTAGAGGCACGTGATGGAACGAATGGGAGCTCAGTTTAAAACAAAGAAAAACAAATACTTCTTCACGAGGTGGGTGTGGGACCTCCGGGGCTGGCTGTCCTGGGCATCTGCGTGGGCAGACGGCATCGGCGAGGGAGAAGGCAAATTCACGAATAACAGCTCCATGCAGATTCTGAAAGGACCAGGCAGTGATGTACTCACCAATGTCTGCCTCATACAACTGCAAGCCTGAGTCAGATGCTAGAAAAATTATTGATTTAAACTTTAAAAACCTGAGGTTTCACATTACTTTGCATTTTCTGCTTGAATACCTGCATATTCTCCTGGTTGTCAGCGGCCCAGGTTTTGGCCTCCTCCTGGGTTACCCAGCCTACATAAACATACGTGCTGCCGAAACTGTTTCCAGGAACGCCTTCCTCTCCCTGCAATCTCTTATCTCCCAGAGGAGGTTGTCAGAGGGTACTTCAAAGCCCTTTGAAAATGGCCAGGGCTCTGCCTGTAGCCCAGCAGATACAGGCGCCCTCTCCCCGAGATGTCAACAGCTGCCCCGCGCGCAGGCATTCGGTGCCGCCTTACCACGACCACAACAACGAGCAGCGGGAGAGGCTTTACCCCCTTGCTATCGCCGCCCAATCTTTGGTCTTTGCTCTCCGATACTCTGCCCGTATTCTCCCCAGATTCACCCAGGTGGGTTGTGGCAGATTATGAAAACGAGGGGAGAGAAAAAGGAGCGTTTTTTCCCAGCCCTGAGGAACAGCGAAGCCTGAAGCCTGCTGAGCTTGTAATTAAAATGTGGAAAGGCCGTGACTGAGCTCAAAAGATGGAAGAATGGGATACAGGGAGCAGAAAAATGCTGAGCACCGGGCTTCGGGCAACACGCCGTTTTGAATTAAAAATAAATGAGAAAATTGCCTGTAGAGAGGGGAACGCAGGAGGAGAGGTGGCCGCGGAAAGAGAGGATGACTGGGGGGAGGCTATTGTTCAAGCACTGCCCTCGGATAAATCTTGTTCGGCGTTCCTCTGCCAAAAGACTACAAGGTGTAGTGAGGCAGAGGGAAGCAGTGCAGCTGTTTCATGGTGTTATTGCCCCCGCTGAACCATGGAAGACCAAGAGCCTGCCAGGACAAAAGACAGGGCTCCGTGCACGCAGCTCTCACTCCATCAGCAACTTGAAAATGGAAATGTGAAACATAAAAGTCACATTTCCGCCTGGAACTTGTTTTCTGCCATCGTTAACAAGTAGCACCACCACAGGGGCCGGCATCAGGGACACAAACGAGGTGACCACAGAGGGCCCACGGCACGCACATGGCCAGGGACATCCCACCATGATAGGAAAAGTAGCAGCTGTCTGGACAAGGACCCTGCTTTATCCCATGTCATATTTATCCCATCCATACTAACCCCATTAGGCCACTGCTGCTAAAATTACCATCGCAGAGAGAAGGATTTTAAAAAGATGTTTGAAATTAACTGAAAAAATTGCAGACCAGGAGTCAGAAGATTCAGATAGGTACATGGGGAGATTGGTGATGACAACACACTTTTTAGAAAGGGTGAGTAAAATAATTTGCAGGAGGTGTTGGGTTGGGATTGCATAATCCAAGTGACTAAGCCTGTCCTCTGATGATCAATAATCAAAGGACTCCTGCGTGACTCTGTGAGGCAGACGCTGAAACTAGCTCCTTTGGGTAATTAATGCTTATGCACAGAAACGGCAGGCTAAGATTTAGAGGACTTGAAGTAGGTGGTCTGGACCCAGGGGACCACCAAGAGCAGGAAAACTCTGAGCAGCAGTAGAGGCTCAATATTCATCCCTCCCAGTGAAGTTAGGGGAAAAGAGCCATATACAGGCAATGCCATTACAAGCACACCTGCAATGCCAGGAGCTTAACAGGGATCCCTGCTTGAGTCTTTTTCATGCTACATAAAGCTTTACAGGTCTGCGTCTCCACTGACCTCAGTGAAATGATTCCTCTTTCGCCCCCCAAATAATAAGATCAGGATCGGACCTAAAATGCACAGCCCTAAAGAACAACAGACACCTGGTGACACTCTTGCACCCACCACTGGCATCTGAATCGGTGCCCACGGCAGCTCTCCTTGCTCTGCGGTGGAGAGCCAGAGGAGCTGCCCAGGTGGGTGCAGTCCCCTGCAGATCAGCAGGGCTGCTCCTTACACTTCCTCCTCTAGACACATTTCCCTTGCTGAATTAAAAAAGCTGGGTCTGAATTAAAAAAGCTGGCCCAAGCTGGGGCTTTATGCCTTTTTTCATACATATCACTGATTTATCCATCCTGTTAAAACAGAGTGGGAAAATAAATCGGTAGCACTGAAGAATACTCTGCCTCAGATGGTAAAATTCATTGGATTACACAATTGCTTGTTCCCCAGTTTATACCATAGAGGACTGCACTAAATGGGTAATGAACAGCCCTCATCACGTTACATCTTCCCACTGGCTGCCAGCAATGTGGGAAGCTATAGCTTCAGACGGCCTTATTGGATCTTGGGGCCCTGCTGTTGGCCTGAAACCCATCCTGCTCTTTCAAAAACATGAAATACATTAGGATGGCCGTGCTGGTTGATGCCAAAAGTCCACCTCATCCCACATCCTGTCCCCAGCCAGCACGGATGCTTGGGGAGAGAGTATAAGAACCGAGCAAACGCAGAGTTTTTTCCTTATAGTGTGCAGTGATATTTCCTCCCAGCTTCCAGCTATCCGCAGCTTTGAGACTTCCTAAAGAAAAGGCTGTAGTTTTGTACCTAACAGCCCTCCTCGGGGCTGTGCATTTCCCTATGCATTTCTCTAACTGAGCTTTTAATCTACTTATGCCTAAAGTAGGTAAAAGTAGTTTCCCCATTGCCCAGCAGTCGCTTTGCCAGTTCTTCTGAGCTTTATAACGTCTCATTTTTTCCTGAGTAGTTGTTTTTCCCTCTCCCTACCTTGCTGCATGCCAGGGCAACACTAAAGGCAGAAGTTGACAGAGGTCTCTTCTGTACAAACCTCTGAGCAAATCGGTTATCTATTAGAGCTCAGAAAAGTTGCTCAGTCGTAAGGGCACTCACATGCTTCAGCGAGGTTCAACGTTTAAGCATAATACATATGACAATATTCGGTCAGCTGCATGTAGTCATACAAAAAGAACATCTCTTGCAGCAGTCTCTCCCTCCCTGTGGTCAGTAACTGATGTCTAGGAAGAAAATAAAAAGCAAAGTAAGATTGTGGTGAAGTTTCCTTAGTGATAGCCTCTCCCAGCTGGGTCTGAATGCCACATTTGTCAATGTCTCAGCTCTAGTCAACCCTCAGTCATAGCCTAGAGTCGTCCAATGCACAAAATATATGGGGAAAAATGGTAAAGGTGACATTTTTTTCCATGAAAACAAAAAAAAAGATCGATTTTTCCTAGACCACTTTAATTTGATATGAAAGAAAACAAAATCCTCCCTTGGGAACTTCCATCCATCACAAAGTAGCAGTGATTTCAGCGTTCCTGGAAAACCTTACATGCAGCGGGCTTACTTCAATACGCTCTTATCAGCCTCAGCTGCCAGCCCATCCAGTATCTCAAGCAGGGCAGCTGAAGGAGCCTTTTGATCACGGCAGCACACACATGCACAACGTTACCCTGGCGTAAAGGATGACCTGGACTGCCTTAGCCTCATCCAGATGTCAGGATGCATAAGACAGCAGCCCGCCTCAGCAGGAAAGCTACGTCCCACAGGTAGCAGAGGGATTTTTGTGCAGGAGTTCAGCAATAGCAGGTTGTGTGCTCTCAGCTAGTGCAGCCCCTTTTCCTGCCAAGTCAGCGTGCAGCTGTGGGGTGACTCGGTCTCCAGTGAGCACACCCCAACTTCACACCACCCAGTGCATAAACCTAGTGGAAGTGGTTCTTCAAAGGCACCAGCAACGGCAGTGGTGTTTGAACACCAGGCACTCGCCAGAAAGGAGCCTGCTGGTGGGTCGGGCACTCGGGCAGGGTCGCTGTGCTGCAGGCACGACCAGGTGAACAAGCCTCCTGGCAGCCCCTGGCATATTGGGTAATGAAGCAGAAAAGGCAAGACTTCAGGGAGGAACTGACCATGGGGAAGATGAACGGTGTCAATCTCCTTCCTCTGCTTCGTGCAGGCAGCATGTGTTTTGATGGCTGAAAATACATCAGCCTTATGACCCGAGAGGCAGGCGACATGGAAGGGCATCCCGGTATGCCACCCTCATGTGCCTGCTCCACTCAGCTCCCAGGAAAACAAATGCAACCGTGACAGTTTACAAACCTCCTCCAGAGAAAAGCCCCTTCTCCGGACCAGTTTTGTAGCTCCACAGGGATGCCCAGGGGTCCAGGTGCTGCTCCCCGCTCGGCTAACACAGCCCCAGGGCAGCTGTCACAGCTCCGAAGGGCAGAAGGCCCCTGCGCCACGGCCAGCCGGGAGCGGGGCACGAACAGCCTCCAGCCTCACATGCCTTGGCCCCAGTGCCCCATCATGGGGGACGGGACCTGGGAAAGTGGTGACAAGACTCTTGGTGCCAAGGGTGAACAGACTCTGCTCTTCCCAAAATGCCCTCTCTGGCTCCCCCAAGGCACGTGTGGCACAACATGCAGCAGGTGAAACACCATGCCACCGGCGGGCTAAACACCAGGCCACCGCACCCTTCCCACGCAGACCAGCCCCCTGGGGATGGGGCAGCACAGGGGAAAGTCTGTATTTTTTAACCACAGAAGCCTTTTGCCAGGGCACCAGGCTGGCAGGGTGGCTGCCTCCTCCCTGCCGGGTATCGGCGCAGTGCACGGCCAGGGACTACCCTCCAGCCTCCCCGAGCGGGCAGCAGAGGTAGACGTGTGCACAGGTCAGAATTTATTTCCAAATACCTCATTTATATCATTCTCACATGAAATATTTCTTTCGGAATATAGCCTACACTTAGAAAACAGAAGAGAGGTTTTTTTTTTTTATAAGGCACATCAGATTATAGACTACATAGAGACATCTCCCCCTCACTTGCGCTCGTAAAATACTGGTGATTTTAAAAGTAATATTTCTAAAACCTAGACCCTGTGTAGCCCCGTGTAGAGCAGTATTTGTAAAGTTATTAGACCTCAGTTTACATACACCTAGTAAAGGGCTATAACAAGTTGTATATACATCACATATTCAGAAACAGTCACAGCTGGCTACATTTAAAAGTAATGCTACTCCAGACTATGAAACAGGCTGCTTATAAAATATAACCTACTGCTTCCAGTATGGTGTGATACAAAGCAGTATGATCTTGCAGAAGAAATTTTGCAAATGTGAGCTGCTCAGATTCAAGCCTGTCTCCTTCCCAAACCCACATTTTTGATCGACTGAGACCATTATACAGAGAAGCAAAGCACCCAAGAGAAATCTGGCTTTATGTTTTTCTCCAAGATGACGGTATGACTGCATATCTGAAATCCTGTCAAAGCATTCGAGTAAGAAATATAAAGGCTCAGACATTAACTTCATGACCAGTAAACATTAAACCATTACGAACCAGATGCAACCAAGTTAAATGCATCCAGCTTCTGTGCTATGGAAACTGTTTTTCCAGGCTGTTCCAGTGCAGAAGCCAACACATTTTTATTGAATCAGGCCCTAGGTAAAGATTTCCATCCCATTTTCAAGTTTTGAGCGATGGAACATTACCCATTCTGTACTCATTTTGCTGTAGAGGAGGAAAAAATACAGCCTGTGGAGCCTATGCCAACACAGCCCAGAATCCATTTACATAGTGTCATTGTCTTTAATGGGCCAGGAGGTAACCTGTGGTCAGCTTTATCAACTCAAATGGCTTCCACAGTTCTTCTTTATATCAGGCATTGATTCATTTCTGATGAAAAAAAGGTTCCAGCTTTCTGTCACTGCAGTTTAGTTTAAGACTATGAAAAAGGTCACTTCAAGGCTATGGCTGAAGGAAAAAAAAAAAAAAAAACAAACCTGATCTTGAAATATCTAGGGAAAAAAAAAAGTAGTCAGGGCCATAAAAAAGCAGACAGACAGACAGCACAAACTAAATGTCCTCTGCAGAATAAGTTAAAATACTGATTCTTGCAGAGAGTCACGTTACCCCTCAGGTCTCTCAAACTCACTGGGGCTGGAATTAGGCTTAGTTTAGTAGGAACCAGATTTAGTCAGAGAGTAGGTCACACTCAGCTCTGCACTGTGTTGACCATGCAGCTACATTTTAGGCACATTTCAGTTAATCTGTCGGATTGATCTGGGGAAAAAAAAATTATCAGTTAAATTTCCAGGGTGGCCTCAGCCAATTTCACCACTATGAGCTTGGACAAGATTCAATCACAAGCGACTGCCTTTGGAAGGGAAACATGAACTTGGTTGGAAACAGCATCATGAAGAGGACACAGCAGCCTCAGTTTCTAGAGTCCAGTTTGTTATAAATCTTGATCTGCCTGATTTGTTATTTGTTTAGCAGCCTTAAAAGGTAAGGAGGGGCATCCTGAAATTCTTGGCTGTAGACTTAAAACCAGATGTAGCTTACATGGTGCTGCACTGATATTTGTTACATCTATTAAGAAAAAAAAAAAACAAACAAACCAACAACAACACAACAGCATTTACATTCCTTTCAGCTGAAATAGACAAACTGTCGTCATGTCTGCAAAAACGCAGAGGAAATCGCCACTGCTCGAGGTAGCAAGTTAAAGCTTGGTCATGTTCCTCGGGCTTCCATGCGGCTTCCTGGGAAGGGCAGGGGAAGGAGGACAGAAAGGACTTTCACACAGTCAGGAGGTGACAAACGAGATGTCAGCTCCGTAAGGGATTAGGTTCCCTCACCCCATGCTGAAGGTGTATTCATGACCTTTCCAACCACGGCATTTGCGTATAGATTACACCTCTCGCATACCCTTTTTAAAGCAACCCCTAAGAGCGTTGGCTTGGGAAGACATGGAGAAGAGAGCAGGAGTAGGGTTTTAAAGCTACAAATGTCAGTTAGGAGGCACAGTGTTATTTTTCCCTTTGACCGTCCATGTACAGAGCTCTACGTTTCCACAGTCGCTCGCGCGTTCCTCCTGTGAAGCCCTGGCAGCAAAGGCCCCGGGTGTGCTCCTCCCGGTCACGTACACCTCGTAACACAAGAAGTCGAATCCTTTGGACAAATCCTTCGACCCTCACAGACACGTGGCGCTCTTCTTCCTTAACGAGAGGTTTTAGTCACGAAACTGGATGCCAGACCTGATTTATAGCAATTATTTAACTAAGAATCCTTCTGCCACCCTTGAAAGGGCAACTGGGATATCCACTAGCAACATATACACATACATACAGATCTACACTATACACTCGGGACAACACAGAATGAGAATTCAGCTAATATAGCCTCTATTCGATTTCCTCAGAGCAGCACTCAGGTCCTTGCAATCCCTATACAAAACAGCAGTATTTTTTCCACCAGGATTTGGAGAGGTTTTTCATCTTGTCTGGAGTCCTACACTTGGATTTCTTTGGTTGCTGCTGGGTATCCGAGTACTGAATACCAGCCACGATGGCCGCATCAAAGACCTCCTTGAGGTTTTTCTGAGTCAAAGCAGAGCACTCGATGTAGGACGTGGCTTTTATTTCCTCGGCACAGAGCTTCGCAGCCTCCTCCGAGACCGGCTTTTCTTTGCACTTGTCCAGCTCGATGAGAACTTTGACATCCTCCCGGAGGTCCGACTGCGTCCCCACCAGGATAATGGGCGCCTTGGGGCAGTGGCATCGGATTTCGGGAACCCACTTCTCACTCACGTTCTGGAAGGACGAGGGGCTCACCACGCTGAAGCACAGCAAGAAGATGTCCGTGTTGGTGTAGCACAGAGGCCTGAGCTTGTCAAATTCATCCTGCACGGAATGAAATCGCGTTAGCACCCAACAGAAGGAGCACATCAACCCCGGTGGATGCCCCAGTATGCTCCCAGCTCTGGCCTGCAACTGATCTTTGGGGAAGGAGGATCACCTGCCGCTGCCATCTCGAGAGGCACCTCAACACGAGCACCCAGCCCACCCGACAAGCTGTGTTGCAAGCAGAAGTTGCCTGTACCCAGCCTGAGGCCTCACGGCTGCTAGCCAGCAGGCACCCTGCCACCGTCGGGCACGCAGGACGAAGGTGGTGGCTTCCCCACGTAGCTGAGATTTTCTGACTAATGCCGCAGCTTGTTTCGAGTGCTTAAATATTTCCTTCGCTCTTTGCACACAGGCCCTCTGCCCTATCTCAGCCAAGGAGCAATGCCGCGGGAAGCAGGTTACGGCACACGAGCGACCGAGCCAAAAATCGAAGCATGGGAGAGAGAAGGCACTTTCTACAGGTCCACCTCTCACAGGGTGAGTCAGCGAGCCGCTCTGATGAGGAGCACCCTCAAAGCTGCTCTGCCAACACCCCTACCTCCAGATACAGGCAAGAGCAGAGCAGACAAGCGGCAGCAAGCGTACCTTTCCTGGAATCGGCTTTTAAACTGATGACTACTTAACAACATCCTACAGGATATGGGAATAATTTCCCTGTCATTGTGCCCAGGGATTTAAATCTGATGGCAGCAATAACGACTCACAATGTGCAGGCTTAACATGCCAATGGCATAGAGTAAGAGCTTTACCTTTCCCTCCCACCCATGCCACATCAAACAAACTGCAAACAGGCCTCCCAGCGCTACCTTTCTTGGTTGGTTTTTTTTTTTCCTTTTAGTGCAAACTCCAGCAAAGCAAGGCCCTTTTTCAGCTTCAGGAACTAGCCACAAGAAAGCCAAACACCTCACGGTAACAAAGGCGTGCTGATCCTCGGCGAAGAATGCGGCAAGAAGCAAGGGTTAACTCCAGGCAGGCTGCTTTTATGCTGACAGCAGGATAAAAGCAGGGTAACACTAGCAGCCTGAACAGGTAGGATTTGCCTCAGCGGCAGTGACATTTTAATTAAAATGGTCCGTGTTCTCAAAAGCTCTGAATTGAAAGTGCAAAGAACACACACAGCTGAAAACATCTCTCTGGTACCAGCAGTTTACTGCTGAATTGCAAGTCCCATGTTAATTTTCGAGATGTGAAATTTTGCTTTAACGCCTCTGGAGGCCCAGGATACGCAGTTTAAAGCCCCTTGGAAGCCTCAGAAGTCTCATTTCGCTTGAATGAATTTCTTCCAGCAGTATCTCTGAGAGAGACAGCGATTTATAAAACACGAGTCAAGAAAGCAAGCTTCATTAGCTCTCTGGATTCTCAGATTAAGCCTCAGAGGAAACCAGGCTCTCACCGCTTGGCTCAAGAGAAGCCTCACACTTACTGAGAGCTGCCGCTCTGAATGACAGAAAGGCACCTCACCATGGAATCGCCTCTTCTTGCTACGTGATAAACCTCAAAGGGCTCGATTCAATGTGGTTGAAAGCCAAACCCAGATCTTAAGGGTTTCTATCCGGATGAAACAGCGCCCTTTATATTCCAAGTACACTCCTGCAGTTTCAATGGTAGGTGCATGACCTGCAGGGACTCTACACCTCCTCGGGCTGGAGATGCTGAAATACAATTTTCCTCTGCCTGGAGTGCTTTTTTTGCTGCAGATTTCAGCAGCCATCTCACTGTTTTACCAAAGTATCCAGCTAGGTATCTTTTATCTGGGATGACAATTTAGATAACCCCTTCATTTTGAAGGGAGTGACTCTACCCACTCCAGCTGCACTGGGGCAGCCAGAGCAAACATCTTAACCATTAATGGCGGCGAAGGCAAGAGGTGACTGGGCCTGCAGCTTCTGGTTGCATTTCCAGAGGTGCTGCCTATCCACTGGCTGTCACCCGATGGCAATTTCACCTGCCACACTCTGCATGTGAACACACCCAGCCAAGGCTGTTGCGGTACCACCCCGTCCCTTCAGCAGGGCAAGAAATCATGGGACAGTTCTGCTGTTCTACATCATATCCTTACCCGCAGAAGGCTGCTTGTAGGATTTTAGCTTTGGTTTGTAGGGCGCATGGGAGTCCTGTGCTGCTGTCTAGGACTGCACAGCCCTTCAAACCCCTTTCCTAAGTAGGACGCCCAGTTACAACTCACCTAAATAGATTTGTATGTTAAGGCCACTGAGATTTTTCAGCGTGGTTTTAGTGAAGGCGTAGACCCAGATCCACAAAGCCGTGCAGGAACCTAACTCCCAGTGCCTTCAAACACCAGCTAGGTAGCGAAATACTTCTGGCTACTTTTAGCTACCCAGACTCAACCCCTAGCAAGCAGTGTTGCACGCTGCTCAGCGTGGTACAAGCCAGGGAATTGCAGAAAATATAAGGTGGTAAGAAATGGGTTCTTTTTACGTATCAGGCAAACTAGGAGCTGAGTGCATCAGCCACCCTTGGCCCCTCAGGACTTAGACTACAGCAAACCTCAGCTTTGGGGCCGCAGCACTTTTTAAGGTGGTGGGAATGGCAAATATGAAGCCTCCACGGACAGCACCCAATAGGACTTTTTTCTCCCTTAAGCTTCTGCCCCTTCAAAAACACAGTCTCTATCTCTGGACACCTACAGCTGTGGATGCTTTGCATTCACACATCCCAAACACCATAATTCTTAGACTCGCAGTTATTTAGCAAAAATAAAGACAGTGACAACCGCTCAAAGAGAAAACCAGGTGGCCCTTGAATCCCCAGTATGCTCAGCCTTTCTAGTCAGGCTAAGCAGAGCAGCAGCTTGAGCCAGCAGAGCAGCAGCCAGTGCCCAGCCCCTACGGGGAGGCACAGTACGTCCCCCACCCTTCCACAGGCACCGGGCAAAGCAGCGGGTTAAGCAGCAGCGAAAACGATAGCAGTTTAATAAGATGATCAAACACTGGAGTCCTTTCAAATCCATGAAGTCATCAGCAGGACTACTTTGCGCAACTTCTCCCCTCCCGCTGTCACTTAAAACAAATAAGTGGCTTCACTGACCTGACCAGCGGTGTCGCAGAGCTGAAGTCTCACCGGCTTGCCATCGACAGACACGACAGCTTTGGAGAGAAAGGAGGAGGGAGGGGGGAAAGTGTGGTGAGTCCAACTTTACACGTTTTCCATTAAGGGGGGAAAAAAAAAAAAGAAAGGAAGGAAGGTTTACCATCCCTCGGCTCTTTTAGTCTTCTCTTCAATTAGTTTAGATTTAACAAGCTAACAGAGCTGGAAGGGAGCCTGTCGCCAACTCTCGGGCACACAGAAGCCCTTCAGGGCTTTCCGACTCATTTCACCGCAAGAGCCGCGGCGGGCAGCGGCTGCGCCGTCCCTCGGCGGCGGCGGGGAGAGCGACCCGGGCCGGCCGGGCCCCGCTGCTGCTGCAGAGGGCTTCGCCCGTTACCCTCCCGTACACCTCCGACACGCCCGGGACACAGAAACCCCCCGCTGAACGGCAGAGAAACCCCAGAACCTCCCCCTTCGCCATGGTGAGACAAGGCAATATTTAAGCTTTCCTTCCAGGCGCTTCCCATCTCGCCGAGCGCTGGAAGTTTTAGACCGGGGAGCGCGTAATTAAAGCCCGGCTTTGCCCGCACGGCCGGGCGCGACACCGGCGGGCAGCCTGGCCCCGCTGCGCGGGCGATGGGCCGGCGCCGCTGGCCGCCGTGCAAGCCCAGCAAACTCCGGTCCTGCCTGAGCCCGGTCCTGCCCCCCGATCAACAAATAACGAAATAACCCAAGCCGCACACCCACCGCCCCGAGCAGCCCCGCCGCGGCCGCGAGGGGAAGCACGGGCGGGACGCGCCGCTCCCCGCGGCGGCAGCAGCCCCTCCCGCCGCCCCGGTCCCCGCCGCCCCGGTCCCCGCCGCGAGCCCTTACCGGAGAAGTTGTCGAATGCGGTGGGGATGTACTCGGTGGGGTACCCGTTGGTGGTGTAGCTCACCACCAGGCTGGTCTTCCCCACGGCGCCGTCCCCCACCAGCACGCACTTGATGCTGCGCCGCGGCTCGGCTCCGGCTCCCGCCGCGGCCCCGGCCCCCGCCGCGGCCCCGGCCCCGGCCCCCGCCGCCCGGCAGCGGCCGCCCAGCGCCGCTCCCAGCGCCGCCGCCGCCCGGCCGCTGCGCACCCTGCGCGGGGGCACCGGCGGCACCTCGCAGCCGCCCGGCACCGGCTTGCTGATGTAGCCCGCCTCGCCCTCCTGCTGCGGCGGCATCCGCGCGGCGACGCGGAGCCCCGCCGGCCGGGGGGCGGCGCGCGGCCCGGGGCCGCCGGCCGGGGGGCGGCGGGGCGCGGCGGCGGGGGCGGCGGGCGGGCGGTGCGGGGCCCCGACGGGCCGGCAGGCGCGGCGCGACCGCCGCGAAGCCAGCCCCGGCGCCGCTGGCTCCTCCCGGGCGCAGGCGGCGACGGCGGCTGCCGGAGCGGGCGGGATCCGGGCTGCGCTGCGCTCGCCTCGCCCCGCGCTACCGAGTCCCGGCCGCCGGCCCCGCGCCTCCGCGTGACATAGCGCCGCGCGGGGAGGAGCCGCCGCCGCGCGCCACGGCCCGGCCCGGCCCGGCCCGGCAGGCGGCGCCACAGCGCCCCGCGCCGCCCGCCCCGACGGCCGCGGGCAGGCGGGACGGGGGCGCGCCGCCGCCGCCGCCGCGCGGGCGCGCCCCTGATTGGCCCGCCTCGCCCCGCCGCGGAGCGCGGCGGCGAGCGGCGCGCCGCCATTGGCTGGCGCGGCGGGGGCGCGCCGCCCCCCCCCCCCCCCCCCCAGTCGGGGCCCCTGGCCGCCCCGGGCCGCCCCGGGCCGTCGCCGCGGGCGGCGGGAGCGGCGCTTGCCCGGGCGGTCCGTCCGCTGGCCAGGGGGTCCGGCTGCGGGCCCAGAGGCGCCCTGGGACCGGGGAGCCCCTCGCCCCCGCCGGAGGCGCTGCTATCGGTTGGACTGGTCGGGGCGGGAGCGCACGACGGGTGCTCCCGGGGTGTTTGCGGCGGGAGCGGCGGGCGCTGAGCACGCTCCCGCCTGCAGGCCTGGGGAGGGATAAACTGGGCCGTGTGCCGTGGGAAAGGGGGGCACTGCGTTTTTAGCACCGTTGAAGTAAGTTGGCCATGGAAAGTTTTGCGGTTGAGCACAGAAAATGAAAGGCCGCTAAAAAGTTTGGCTCTGCCCTAAATTGGGAACATCATTAACACATTTCTTCTGGGGACCTTAACAGCGCTGTTCAGACATGAACGGTGCCACCTGGAGAACCTGGGAGATAGGTGCTCGTGTCCTCGTTTTGCAGACAGCAAGCAGACATAGCTTAAACGACTCAAACGTCGGGACTTCAGTTTGCCGGTTTCGGCATCAGTGGGTTCCTAGTGCGACCTGGCGTGCTGTTTCCCCATTTCCCTCCCCGAAACGGAAACCCACACGATGCGGCTGGTTTCGCACCGCGGCGCATGCCGCAGCTGCCCGTCGTGCCCCGGCTGCGTGCCCCATGCTCACCGGCGGAGCTGGAAACGTCGAGCCTACAGGGCTGTCGCCTGCCTGCCTCTGTAAACCCTGGAGCGGCGTGGTCTGACCACTGAAGGCCCTGCCGAGGCTCGTCCCTCATGGAAATAAGCACTTGGTACAGCTAATCTTGCTTTTCTCTGTGCGCCGGCCTCTTCCACGGGAACAGCCGCTGTGGCTGTCCATGGGGTCTTGGCACTCGTGCACTTAGACAACATTTTGGGCACTCCAAAGCAGGGCCAGAGCCAAGGTCCTCCCTGGCTGAAGGCAGCTGGGAAGATCCCAGGTTGGATGCCCTGTGCGTGCAGTTGGAGGGGTCGGGAAGAAACAGCTCCCTGGAGCCCTGTGCTGGGGCGGCAGCCCCCACCCACTCCCTGCAGGGAGCACAGCCGGGCAGGGGTGGCTGGAAGCACAGCAGCCGGCGGAGCACAGGGGCTCGGTGTGACCCTCATGCTCAAGACCCACAGGGGCTACTGAGCCACATGTGGGACTCCCCAGCCCTGCAGAATTACCTTCCCCTAAATGAAGAAGGAGGGTGCTGTCATGAATGGGAGTTAGTGCCAGAGAGAGACATCACAGGGCACCTGGCTACAACCAAGAAGAATTTCCCTGTCAGGTGCTTTCATATATTGAACCCCTGTGATGAAGGCTGAAAAGAGGAGATCACCCAGGCAGCTGAGCTTTGCCAGGATCGACAGCCAGAAGGATCAAAGTGGGAGCCTGCCTGCGCTCAGGCATGTACTAAAATAACAGAAATGGCTTAATTCATACCTTTGGTTATTTTGGTGCAAGTGCTCCTGGAGATGCCGAGGTTAGAACAAAAGCATTCTATTTTAATTTAGTGTAATTATAGCCTGTCTACCTACAAAAGCTGAATTGCTTTAACAATGCTGTTGCAGCTAACTCCCCGGAGTATGGATGCCGTTGTGCCGGGATAATGCTAATATGGGTTATTCTTGTGGGGAAAGGGAAAAACATTACGTGTGTAGGTGCAGGCTCAGTTTGCAAACAGCTGCAGCTGTTCGAAAGGTTACCACCACGGCAGCCTGTTGCCACACTTGTTCCCGGGGTTGCTCCCTCCATAGCAGAGCCCTAAAGCCTGCGTGCTCCACAGCCACCTGGCTGCAAAGTCACAGCGTTTGTTTAACTCGGTATTAGACAGCTTCAGCCCAGCAGATGTTTCACTGAAAGGAGTGAGAAGCCTTCGCATGGCTGCTCTGCTGTAATGGTTGAGGGGGCTCACAGCTATCTGTAGTGTGGTAACATCTTGACCACCGATGCTGTTTCACCAGTGAACCACATAGCTTGGTGTAGGAGTGATACAGGTGACAAATCACATCCCTGATCAAAATCAGGCACCAATCCCAGTACCAAAAATTGTTATAGGTCCTTCTTTTCCTTCAAGTGAGCCAAGAGGAAAATGGGTGAATTGCACGGAGTCTTGTGTCCCTTCTTCTGAATTGAAAACAAATCACTTGAGTGAAACTTTGAAGGTAGTCAGGATCTACACAAGACAAGGAATAACATCGTCAGTCATTTATGAAGAACTGCGTGGAGCATGGAGACTGGATGCCGTTATGTCTGACGCATTTGCTCCCTGCTGCTCTGTGCACGGGACAGAGCCACATTTGCAGTCAACAAAGGGCACATACAATGGGAAAAGGTACGGCTTTTAAGACTCTAATTCCCTGTGAGAGTTTAGTCTTCAGGCTCCGAGCAGCGCCCGAGAATGTTGTCTCCCACACACATGAGCTTTGATAGAAAGGCCCGTTGTGCCTGAGGAGCAGAGCTGTCAAGAGGAGTCTCCATCGCCGTGCCCAGATGCTTGTTACCCTTCTCCTGCCAGAGCCCAGCAGTCGGTAGTTTTCCATCTCTAAAAATCCAGAGGAACTTTCCACCTCGGGGAACAAGAAATTGGAGAAAAGTCAATAGACCAGACTCAGTTCATACCACATTTATGCAAGGAAAGAAATAAAAGGAGAACTACAATTAAATTTTAACTATATTTTACTCTCAGCAGCATCCCATAAATCACGTACCTTGTTGGTACTGTGGAATGACATGTAATGCTGGAAGTCAGCATATGGTAAATATGCTGACGGTAAATAAGCTGACAGTAAATACAGTAAATACTGTATGCTGGTCAGCTTTGGCCATCTTGGGCAGTGTGTCATGGCATGCTGGAGTCATGACAGCAGATGCATTTCTCTCCGTTTTGGACAGTGTGCTAGCTGAAGGTGAGCAGACGTACTGCAGTCTCCGACGCCAGTATGGAATATGACCCAACTGAGGACACAAGGATGCCTGAGCAATGTCACCTCTTATCTGCAGTGACAAACGGCAAATCTGTGGCCCGTATCAATGCTGCGATGAGAACTCATTAAGAGGAAAGATGCACAACCACAAGGAAAACTCCTGTAGGTGGGAGATGAGAGGGCGGGCGATATGCACTGGGTGACAGTCCGTTTGAACGGTGTCAAAAGATGATGTGAGAAAGCTCTTCATGCAAATGCTGTGAGCGAAAAATGCCACGTGTACATTTTTAAACACCTTCAGTAGACAAATACAGTCAATGCATTGAGCTAAGTAGGCTCCAGTGAGATAGCTATAACGGTCTGCATTGTTTCTGTGCTCGGGGAGGGGGGCGTGAGTGGATTCAGAGCTGCATGGTTGCCCTATACCGTAATGTACCCTACCAAATACAGTAGCCTTTTGTGTAAGAGGATGAGCTAACCGGTTGTTTTGCAGAGGGGGGGCCCGTTTGCACCACAGCAGCAAGTCAGAGCAGCTCCCGGGCAGCCGTGCTGGCGGTGGGCTGAGGGTGCATTGATGGAGGGATGCTGTAACAGATAGCTGCTGTCGCCGAAGCTTTCGGCCCCGGCCCTATCGCATGCACACATCTTACAGGTTTGAACCCAATTGTTTTCAGAGCTCTGAGCTGGGGGATAAACAGGCTTAACTCCACATAGGTCAACAGGGTGGCAGTTGTCTGTCTCAGGGCTGAATTTGGCCTATTATCAGCTAGTTCACAGAAAAGCTCTTGCTCTATCTTACATGCTCGTGTTAGTCAAATATTATTCTTTGAGAAAAATGACAGAGAGAGGAAATTATTTTATCAAGACGTGAAGTAGGTCATTGTTATATCCTGGCTTATCATTTTCCCTGTGATATAAAAAATATGAACTGGATGCTGGCCTCGTAGAATGAAAGCTTTCTTTTTTTTTTCTTGTAGAAACTTGAAAAGCCTGACACGGAGAGAGGCGAGGGAGTGAGGCGGCGCGCTCCGAGCATGACGTGATGCGCTGCTGCTTGTTCAAGGGAAGGGTACAGCCTGCTCTGCGGGGCTGTCACCAAGATCCTGTTCTTTGTCGAGAAGAGCAACCCCAAGGTCTGGAAAAAAAACATCTGCGATGCACCCCTTCCTTTTCCAAAGAGCAGGATCGCGGTGATGCTGCTGAGCTGGCTGGTGGCAGAGGACATGGGGAGAAAAGAAAGGGGAAGTATGAGGGAGCAAAGAAAGGGCAACAACCTGGGAAAGAAAAGACAGCTTGTATAAAGGACGGCTCTGACCTGCTCTGAATCCCAGAGGAGTGCTTTTGAGGCTGTTCTTTGAGAACTAGGAGGGAAAAGGGCTAGAGAAGTACAAGATATTGCTGCTTTTATTGTATATTTGATTTGTAATTAAAAAAAAATGTATTTGACAGGGTTTTTTTTAAAGAACATTTTCATCACCCAAGATATCGATCTCAGGGAAGTTTTCACTACCTGGGGAAAGGGATCAGTAACCAGCGCACATTATTAACACAATAAACTCTCCCCACCCCTCCAGCTAAGTTCTGATTGAGAAGACACTACCAAAAACACACAGGCAAAAAGGATTGTTGAGATAAACCTGAAAACTAAAACAAAACAAAGCACAATTGCTTCAAGCCTCCCAAATTCCTAGTTAATTCAGAAAACAAATTAACCCTAACCTGCTATCTGCAGTGCCTCTGCAGGGGAACCACGGTGGGAGGTGATCGCTTTATCTCACTTTCAAAATCCTTTTCAGCTGATCTGGGGTCACAGCTGCTCAACAGTGCTATATGTCCTGTATTTTGTGTGAAGGTCACCAATTTGCCTGCTTGTCCTGGAGCCCCTCACCACCCTAGGGCTGCCCCACAGCCCTCCAGCTGCACCAGAGGTGGGAGCTCTGCTCCAGACTGGCTGCTCTTCCCAGGGCTCTCCCTGCCGGCTCCCAGCAGGGACGGAGCAGTGGCCCCAGCAGGTCACCTGGGCACTGCTGGGGACAGACTGGGTAAGATCTCAGTGGTGGCAGATAAATGTCTCGGTAAGAAAAAAAAACAAAGATACCAGTTTTGCCAAACATCTGAATGAAGGAACTGCCCCTGCCCTGTGCCATACTGAATGCAGTATTGCATATTCATTGCCCTCCTGCTCACTGGGATTTATAACTTGCCATGCTATTTCTGCCCCAGAAACCCCAGTTTACAGAGCCAATCTGGAGAGAGGAAGGTAAATCCAAGGACTAAGCTGGAGGAGAAGAAAACATGCTTGAGCAATGTGCTGCACATTGTTGGGGCTGGTGAGAGTGGCAGAGGAGAGAGCTGAGCAGAGAAACCACAGCTCAGTGTGGACACACGTCTCTGAGGAGCCAAGGGCAGAGCAGCTAGCACTCGAAACACGCACCGTATCTGCAGTGCGGATGCTGTTTGCCACACTGCCCATCAGCCCATATATGAACCCCCTTACTAGCTTTTCTTAGCTGCCTCAGCCCCACCAGTTCCCCAGGTGGACTCCCAAAACAGCTGTCAAAATCCTAGTCCACCACTCTTTCCAGCAGCTGGGAAAAACTTTCCTTCTTACTATGCAACCCGCTCCATGGCAGGACAGACTAGTGGGTAACTTTTCTGCCACAGCCTTCCCGACATTTGAGCACTCCTGGGAAGAAACCCTGCTGGCTGCCTCTGCCGGTTCCTGCTCCAGCCCTGCTCCCATCCCTGCTGTGACCACTGTCTTCACCCTTCACCCATGCTTGAGCTGAGGTGACCTGCATTTATGGGCATCTTCACGTGAGCCCACAGGTAGATCTCCATGGCCTTCATGCCTGAGCCTAGACTGCAATCCACCATCTCCCGTGTACACTTCTACCCCAATCTTCAGTGTCATAATCTGTGTTCCTGAAGTCGTCTGTATCTCGGATGTATTTTCTGTACAGCAGACATTTTGTTTTCTAGCCAAGCTAAAAGACCTTTATCAGTTTTCCTCTCAGAGTTATGCCAGGCATCTGTTTTGTTTGTTTTTATACTAATTAGACACCCAGAGTCTCTTTGAATGGAGATGAACCCCAGCAGTCCATGTGCACCAAAATTCATCACCCCTCTCTGTGCATCTCACCTGCATGCTGTACCCAAAGCCCTCACCTTGCCAGAGTTTCAGGCCTCGGGGCTGCTTCAAAAGGGAGCCAAGTCCCAGAGCAGCCTGCCAGACCCAGGGTTTCTTCCCCAAAATGCCCACCCTGGTGGCACGACAGATGTAAGGAGCCTGATTTCCCAGGCCTGCAGAGGGAGAGCTGGGAGGAGCCGGGGGGACTCCAGCTGTGCAATGGGAGGTGTGGAGCTTGTGTCTGGACCAGGGAGTCCTCAGTGGCCGGACCTAAAAATGCTGACAATTTTACATATTGATAAAGTCAATGCAGTGATATCTCTTTGCGTTTTGGATGTGGGGCTGTGTTTAAGAATAAGGTCCCAGTTTGCAAATGAGTTGTGACAGAGGATAATGTGATCAGACCTGGCTGGAGGACTGGGAAGAGGCAGCCAGAGCCCAGGCTGATGGGGCAGAGCAGCGAGTGCAGAGGGAGACAGTCAGCAGTGAGGCAGGTGGAAGGAGGCAGGTTTTGCACATCTTAAACCCAAATGCAAACATTGCAAGAGGAAGGGGAATGCAAGGGAGCGGACAGTCCGTGTCTCCCATAAGCATAGAGAACCAGGACACTGAACAGTGCTTGTAAAATATGCCCAGATCGGACTGAAATGGTCAGTAGCCAGGGTGAACAGAGATCAGTACTCCCTGGAGAACTCCACCACCTCCCCGCCGCCGTGGGATGTCCCCAGGGGCACCTTTCACTGGGCCATACACGTCCTTGCATGAGCCCACGTTTCATGGGGGGGTGAGAGCAGCTTCCTAACAGGGGACTTAACTTCTGTCAACGGTGCTGGGAGGTGAGGGGGGCAGAGAGACCAGTCTGCTCTGCAGAGACGCTCCCACGCTCGCTTCTGCACCCACCCTCCCCAGTGAAGGTTGCCCCAGCCAACGGCTCTGTGCTGACGTGATGCCGTGGACAGTTTGGCCCATGCATTTTTAGTTGGTTACTCTTTAAAGTCTGAAAAACAACGATTGGTCCTAGTGTTATCTCTTTTGGAGCCGGCCACTTCCTCTTGGTATCAAACTTGGAAGAACCCCATGGCCACCACTGAAAAGCCTTTTCCCTTTCTACATTTAAAGATCTTTTCTGAAAGCAGTTGCTAGGATCTTCTTGGTGGAGATTAAAAGTCTTCGAACAAGCCAGCCCAAGTGTCAGTTTTATTGAAAGTGAGCAGGCTGTGTTTCCTTGATAGCTGCCCGACTTCGAGGGTGGCCATCACAGGACAGCATCCACAACTGGCTCTGGGGCAGCTTAGCAGAGGGGGAAAAAGCCACAGCTTTTTCTGTGCTGCATGGTAACACAAAGGCAGGAAAGCAAAGAACATGATTCACTCGGTGCAGAGCAATTCTGCAGTGTCCTGGCTTGGGTAGTTGTACATGGAGGATCCCAGATGCCTCCCTGATGCCCAGCTTAGCTGATCCAGCTCAGCGCTGAGTCCAGCCCACCTCCCGGTGCTGGCAGCCACAGCTGGGGAGGAGCAGGTGCTTCTCAGCACACTGTGCTTCACCCCACCAGAAATCTGCTTTGGGAGAGGAACTGTAAGCAGGTTTGGGATACTGGAAAGCAGTTAGCCGGGCATTATGTTTCTCTTCTTTTTCAGGGACGGGATGAAAACCTTCAATTCCCAGGTTTCCAGGCCAGAAATTTTCAGCCGTAATCGGTATACATAATCAGATGTAGGAGCCAGCCACAATGCAAGTTATTTTTTCCCTTTCAAGCGTCCCGTCTGTACCTGTGAGTCCCTTGCTAACTATTCTGTTAGCAGCCAGAGTGTCGCCTGGCCAGCGTACAAGGCCAGGCTCAGGAAATTGCCATTCTAGTCCCAGCTTTCCTGCTCACAAACCTCCCTCTGCCTGACAATTTAGCTGGATTTAGAAAGAAAGAGTTGCCAGAATGGTACTACCAACACAGCTCTACAAGGCAAATCCTTCTAGGGTGGTTTATTTTCACCAGCCAGCCTAGTTTAAAACAGTTTACTGAACAGATTGAGATTGAAAGGACTCCTCCACTGGATAACCTTGCCAGACTAGTGTCCTCTGTTAGCTGGGGAGGGAGGGAGGGCAGAATTCATGTGCCTAAAAACATAGCTCTACAGGGAAACTTCTGCAGAGTGAAAACTGAGCCTCAGTTTATCAGTGTATGAGAAGATACTTCTTAGATGTCTTGAAGTCCTCAGATTAAAGATGTGAATAAGGGCAAAGCATTACTGGTAGATAATATGATCCTGGCTTCAAACCTACTTCTCCTGCTGCTTCATGGTTCTCTATACCTTTGAAAAAGTGCCAGAGCACGAAGGACGAAAATGCTGAACCTCCCCTGGCTCCAGTAGTTAAGGAGAGAGGTTTTCATGGAAAGGTGACCTAGGGTCTTTGAGCGCCAGCCTCTGTTAGCTACAAATACAAACCACTAAAAGGCACCAGAGCTTTCCCACTGAAGTAAAGGCATCGGGAGCAGATTAATAGGTTGCCAGCTGTGTCGGCATGATAAGCCAAGCAAGGACCTGGACGCTTTCAGTCGAAAGTGGATTGAGACCTCAGCAAGGACACATGGCAAATCAGCCAGAAGCCACACATGGAAAACTGAGCAAGGCAGCACAGGCAAACATTTCTTATCTTCGCTTTACGTCAATAGAAATGGCATTGTAAAAGGGGCAGCAAAATATTTGCTAGAGAGGAGAAGGGAAAAGTCCACAAGCTTTTTTGACTGTATGTGTGGTTTTTAAAATGCAACTGTTTTCTTCAGAAACTTGTCATTGAAAATGCACAGGCAAAAATCACCCAGCGAGTTCTTACAGAAGGCTGGTTGGTTGCTTGTTTTGGTGGATTTAGCCAGGCTGCGCTGGCAGGAACGCTGCCTGCCACTGCTGTTGCACTCCAAAGGCAGCTGGGAAAGCACAACCTCTTAAACCAGCCCAAAACACAGCTGCAATAATTACCCCATCTACTCTGATTTGCCATGAAATGGGGCTCGCGGGGAGAGGCAGACCTCAGAAAGACGGGGCCCTCTGCAAGTGATGCTTTCCACAGCCGTCTCCCCATTTCCCACAGCTCCTGTTTCTCCAGCAGCCCATCCCAGTTAACTTCTGTCGGCTTTTGCTTTGCTTTCTGGTTTTATTGTTTTCTTTAAGGCTAATTAACAGAAGAGTGGATGAGGCCCAGATTTCTTGCGTTGATTTTTTTTTTCCGTGGTAGTTTTCATTTTGCTGAGTTTTCTTTTTGTTTTTAAGCTGTTTTGATAATGCAAGAAAAACATCTTTCCTACCAGAGGCAGTACCAAGGAAGAAGACTCAGCAAGGAGAATAATAATTAGGGAAAGGCCATGAGCAGGTTTCACCTCCTCAGTGGGGTCCAGTTTTGCAGCCCCACCCTGTGTGGGTAATGGGCCCTCACTGCACCTCCGCTGTCAGCGCCCTGGAGCAGGGAAAGGCACAAGTATTCCCACCACGTAGGAGGTGTGCAGGTGTCAGCGAGAGGTGAGCAGGGAAGAACAAAAGGCTGGGATAAATACAGCTGAAGCCTCACAGCCTGGATCCATATGGCCCCCGGATCCATGCCTGCCCTACGGAGCCTCGGGGTGGCTGCTGGCCGGAGCAAAGCTCGTCGCCGGGTTATGGCCAGGGGTGGGCTCGCTGCAGCTGGGTGGCTTGGGGCAGGGCCGCCTGCCACACTGCCAGCGGGGAGCTGCAGCTCCTGACACCCTCCTCCAGCTGCAGATCCTCACCCGAGGTGCGCAGGGCTCTGCAGGGATGTTAAACGTGTGCCTGGGAGCTGGTCTGGATACCTGAAGGCACTCTGTCAAAAGGTCCGGTTGTGAGTGGTCAGGTATCAAAATAATGATATCGCTTATAAACAAAATCTCAAAATAAGATTGTAGATAAAACAGTTCATTTTCATATAATGCCTTAATTAATGAACACCGATTCTCTGTATTTACAGTCCCTGACACCATGGTGATGGACATGATCCAAGAGCAGAGACAGATGACCCAGTAGCTAAAAGACTGATCATCTGCCTGTTAACACAGGCATGGGGAAAATGAAGATGAAAAATTCACAATGCTGAACTGCTTTCTGTTTTTCTCAGCAGAGGAGCTCAGGCAACGTGGCTGTAAAGCACCGAGCACCCTCTGCTCTTCCTGACCCCACCAATTTCCTCTGCACAAACTGTCCATATGGATTTGACACGTGGTCTCCGAGAGGCCCCGAGGCCTCATACATCCCAGTAAGGCAGAGCATACGGAGTGGAGGAGTCAGGTCTCTGCCTAAGCTTCTGCAAGTCCCTAAGGGTCAAGTTAAGTGCAAGCCTGACCATGTTCTCAGGACCAGACTTGCCTGGTGCGTGCTTTAAGCCTCCCAGCCTCACCAGGCTGGGTTTTGTCTCAGCCGCAGAGCTCAGAGGAGGTGGCCCTGTCTCGCCCTGTGCAGTCCTGGGCAGCAACCCCACCAGACCTGGGGCACGACTCCTTTGCTGGCTCGTCCTCACCAACCTGAGGGGCTTCGAGCCCTGGCGCTGGGGCAGGAGGTTGGGAAACAAGGACCTGAAGGCTGCTCTGAAGCCACATTGGCCTTTCAGTGTCCCCACGGGTGTGTTTTTGCTGTCAGACCCAGGGGCTGAGCAGCACTTCCCTGCCCTGCAGGGATGCTGGGATGAGTAAATGCATTAAAAGCTGTGCAGTGCCGAGACACCAAGGCTACGGCTACATAAATTAATAAGGCAGGCCAGGGAATGTTTTATGCCCCTGAGACCCATCAGCATGCCCAGCCATCCCCAGAGGGATGAGCTCTTGTCCCCCGGAGCAGGAGAGCTGTGCCCAAACCGCCTGCTGGGAACCCTCCCTGGCCCAACCCGGCTCCCAAAACATGCCTGGGCACCGGCTGCGGGAATATTCACTTGGTCTGGGACAAACTCATGCAAGGACAATGCCAACCATTTAACTGTACGGGCAACTGCCTGGGCCTGTGCCCTGACTCTGCTTTGTTTATTAGTTTGTTCGTACCTTGCTGCTAGCCTGCACTAGTATAGACAGAGAGCCTGCCATTAACAAGGGCAATAAAGTACCGACGAGAGAAAAGTCCAAAGTGTTTCATCTCGTTTTATAAGAAAAAGGTGCTTTCTCATCTGGGGTTCAATCTCTTTTGTCTTGGTCACTTCAGAGCTGGGTAGTGTGATTTTTTGCGCGGTGCGTAGCAGAGGGACCCCTGGCTGCTGTGCATCACGCCATTCCAGAGGATGTTGCTGCTATTACAAATAATAATACAGCCAGGTTTAAGACAGGCCTGCCTTGCAGGAATATAATGATCCGAGTGGCCAGCTTACCAAAGGGAACAAAGAAATGATTATAGGGTCAGGGAAAAAATAAGGAAAAAAAAACCTAAAAGACAACAAAGAGCCATTGACAAGAGGCACACATTACGTAGGTCTCGAGTGTCATTCCCCATCTGATAAAACAAAAATGTTCAGAGCAACAATTAACAAAAAAATATGAGGGTTAGAATATCTCTGTTTAGCTCCAGGTACTGACTATACATAGCACTCTTTTCTTTTCTTAGGTCTCGATTAATGTGGAGCTGTTGCATATGTGTGTGTGGTGCAGTCTCCGTGGGTTTGGGAGCTGCCTTTTGTGAAGGGCAGCCCTCCTGAAGGGAAGCAAAGGAGCAAAGTGGGTGCAGAGGTAACAGGAATGTGCTTTGGGTGATCCTGGGAAATACACCTCAGGGGTAGGAATGAGAGCTTGAAAAGGACTCAAAACCAGAGGCAAATCCAGCATGTGGTTAAGGATGGGAAGACAGCACTGAATAAAACCAAAGCAACAGAAAAGGAAAGCTGCAGACAGTGCCGTTCCCGGGCTGCTCTGGGGTAAATCGGTCATCGCTGGCTCGCCGGCAGGCAGGGAGGCGAAGGAGGGACAGGCTGTCCCCACAAAAGGGCCGTATGAACAATGGGAAGCTGAACACAATTTGGCTTTGGCGCATTGAAGAGAAAGGGAATAATCTGTTCCCCACAGCACGTGGAGGTAAATAAGGCAAGAAATAATGAGCTTAAATTGCAGCAAGGAAAGCTCAATACAGATGGCAGGACAAACTAGGAAAATGGTATGGACAGTTGCACATTGCAGTTGCCTCCAGGAGCTGAGGCATCTCCAGCAAGGCGAGAGACCCGGGGCTGGCAGGAATGGTTAGGGACAGCTGATTTCATTTCTAGGCAGCTGGGATGTGCTGGTGTTTCCTGACAGTTTCTCTTCCAACTATACTTTTGGAAAACAATCCAAGGACTGTAACGTGCAATGGTTCCATGATGATTTTCACTGACAACACTATGGAAACCAGACAAAGCCTAGGATACATTTCAGTGCTCTTGCTCCCTCACCGTAATATTCGTTTGCATGCGTGGAAGTAGGTGCGCCCGTTTGACTCACTTTTTCTCCGTCCACTTTACTGACCATCTCCTCTTGCCCTGTGGATCACTGGTGCGTCCCTCGAGTGCAGCTTGAAATCCACAGGGCTGGGTGTCCTCCTAGGAGCCCTTTTGGGTCCCCTCCTGGCGCAAGTGCGGCCGGCTGCCCAGCGGCGGGCACTGCCCGCGGCCAGGGGGCCGCTGGCCTCTGTGGTGAGGCGCACACGGGTGCTGTGTGCCGGACGCTGCCCAAGAAGCCTGCGAGAAAACATAGTCAAGAGCTGTCAGAGGTACAGTTAGATCCTGTTAAAAGCTGTCTGTTCCAGTTTTCACATTGCTCTCTATCAGAGACAGATCACAGAAACAAGAAATGACACTTGCCTCTTACAGTTTAGTGTTTGAAAGCAGCAGTTGTTCTTACCTATATTGTATCATTTACCTATATCATACCATCTCTGTACAGTCTCGCTGGAGAAGTCCCCATTTGGTTTGCAGTGATTCCTCTTTCCTTCGCTACTGGATCGACAGACTCAGCTGGTGCCCTCAAAATTGGTCTGAATTCCTTCCACTTTTCACAGCAGCTAGTGGCATCGCAGGTTATTCAGTCAAAGTTTACCCAACAGTCTTGTTGCTGTGGCACAAAGCAGAAGGGAGAAGCCCTATCTTTACTGCATTAGCTTTTGTCGTTCAAATAATTAACATTGCTTTTGTCAGTAACCTGAAGAAACATGAATTGAAGATGAACAAATAAAAATATTTTTTTTTCCAATGCAATAAGGACTGGATTCTGCAAACCCTGGTGCAGCTTGCTTCCTTATTAACCCAAGCTTAAATATTCTTCCGTTCAAGGCCTCTCTCTCCCCTGAGTGGAGCTCTTCTGCCCGGCTTGTCCTTCAAAAAGCTAAATGACAATAATAAATTGTCCTACTTAAACAAGGGACCTATTTCACCTTTTCACCACACTCATAAAAAAATGGTAGTGCTAAAGACACTTAAAGATCAAAGGCCTGGTATGCAAAACAGGTCCTGTGCACCAAACTGATGGGCTGCTTACGGATTTGTTGCTATGGTGCTATTGCCTTGACAAGTTAAAATATCCCTCATCAGCCTCCGTGGGAGCCCAGGCAGAAAAGTAACCATTAAAAAATAACCGAATATTGTCTTTGACTACAGTCACCAAGCAGTTAATTTTTTTTTAAGCGTTAATCGCTCTTAACTTCACATTTGGCTATTAACCCACCAACTGATCATTAACTGTACGGACTGAATGCCTGATTTCCAGAGGATTGGTCCAAAGCTGTGTTGGGTTTGTTGGTTTTTTTTTTTCTGAAGGATTTTAATATCTCCCAGCAGCACACAGGCAACCTATTGAATCCCCCGCAAGACTCCAGGGCTAAGCAGGGAGGTACTTGCAGGTTATCTGCCTAGAAACACACTGCTCAGAGCTGATATAAACTCACTGAGGCTCTATCCTGCTTTCCAATTTAACTCAAGCCTTGCTAAGCGGCAGGAGGAACCTGCCTGAATTGTTGTGGGTCACAGCTTGAGGTCTTTAATCAACATTCCCAGCTTAATCAACAGGAATTTAGCTAGCCTGAAACCCAAATCAGGATATTTCTAGTATTTACGCTGGTGCTTGTCCTTTTCCTGTCGGGACGACTGGTTACGGATAAATGTAATATTGCTGCAGAAATGATCACATATCAGTTGGACTTCTTTCTTTTTTTTAACCCCTCCAGCTTTAAAATGTCTACAGCTGAAATTTTCTAGCGGCAGCTTGCTTAGGCTGGTTAAAGACATACTGCCAATAAATGAAAGGAACAATTTTTTTTCATGAATAAACTCTTCTGACTCACAGTCCTTATCCTAAGCCACAAGACCATCTTCCCTCCTGACTTAAGATCCGTAAGACCTAAGAAGCTGACTCTGACTCACCAGAGGAGGGCTGGGATTGGACTGTATCTGCTATGTGCTTCTTTCTTCCGAACACAACACAGCCAGAAATAAGATGGGAGAAAACCTCCGGTACACTGGCCCTGATTTCTCTCTGGGAATCGCTGGGGTTTTGATTGCTCCCTTTAGCATGAGAATGAATTAAGCTCAGATTTGTAAATAGCGGTCTAACCACCCCTGCGCTGACAGACACGATCATCAGGAAATATGTAGTTAGTTCCACCGGTGCTGCATCTTTGAACTTTAATTGTAAGTACCTCTGTCATACCAGGGGAAGTAGAACACCACATCTGGAACTAAAAGCTTCCTGCTAGACTTTTCACGGTAACTATTTCCAGCTTTTTTCCAGATAGGAAAATAGGCAAAATATTTTCTAATTGAAAAATACTGATTCCTGAAAACTATTGTTTTTCTAGTGGGAGCTACAAAAGAAAATATGCCCAATACATTTCTCAAATAAAAGTAATAAGGAAAAAAATTATGAATATAAAAGCATCATGTTTTTCCATTGTTGACATTTAGAATAGTGTTTTCTTTATTCAAATGTCTTCTACAATGTAAATAATTTTACTTTTAAGTGATCAAAAAAAAAATCAGCTTGAAAGTACTGAAATGAAATATTTCCATTGACTCAAACTGCCTTTTTATTGTTTGCCTGAAAATATTTTCCACGGCTTGGTTTTCTGTCCCATTTTGTGACTTGAGGGACTTTTTCCATTTCAAGTACCTTCTCTCCGCTTAAAATAGTAACCAGATATGTCGTGCCTGAATAAAAAATAGGATGAAGTTCCAGCTAAGACAGCCCCCACGTGCCTTTGGAATGTGTTCACAGAGGAGCAGCGCACCTGTGCCATCACTTCAGGTACACAGCAAGGCTTTGCTGCAGGTCAGGCAGGAGAGGAGCGCTCTATCAGATCGAACATGCTACTGGCCTCCTACAAGGAGCATGAGGCTCAGCAGGGCAAGAAAGTGGACAGGAATAGACAAAAAAATTGTGGGAGAATCATTTTTCTGCATATGTTTATTGAATTTTCCAGTTGCAGCAATGCAATCATGTTGATTCACGGTCAGCAGGATGAATGTCCCAGTGTAACAAAAGCACCAGGTTTCCAGTATTCATTTTGAATGCTAAACTCCTGCAGAAAAATCAGTTAGTGTGCATAGGGAGGGGCTGTTCCTGATGGGGACAAAGCTCACAGTAAAGTACCAGGCTGTAGCACTGGAGCCAAGAAGTTGCGAAGGCAGCTGCTGCCGCCGCCTTTCCTTACCCACGTTGCATGCCTGCCTCCAGCCCTGCACAGCGGTGGGACCAGCAGTGCCCCAGTAACTGGCTGCATCCTGCACGTTTGTAAAGCTGCCTCCTCAGGCTGCGGCAAGCCCACACTAGAAAGATTTTTCCAGCTTCCAGGAATGAAATAGCACCTCTGCCAGTACAGTTTATAACAGGGCCTCAGGCAAAAAAGCCCCAGTATGACTACAACCACCTCCACGGTCACAGTTGTCATTGCCCCGGGGGCAGAAACCACAATAAAACGTAGACCCGTGAGCAGCAGCAGCACTGTGCCAGCCGCGCTTGCTGCATGCCCTGGGCTGGGATGCTGAGATGCTTGCGCTGCTGAGCTGCGGGTTTGGGGCTGCAGGGATGCTGAGCTGCAGAGCTGCGGAGCTTTGGGGCTGCTATACAGCTTGGGTGTTGCGCTGTGGGGATGCTGGGCGGTAGGGCTGTGGGACTGCAGGGCTCCTGGGCTGTAGGGCTGCAGGGATGCTGGGCTGTGGGGATGCTGGGATTCAGGGATTTGGGGATTTGAGACTGGATGCTAGGCTGTGGGTCTGCAGGGCTACAGAATTGGACATGTGGATGCAGGTCTGCAGGCGTGCTTGGCTGTGGGACTGCTGGGACACTGAGCTGGGGGAATATGAGGCTGCTGGGTGGCGGGCATGTGCAAAGGATGGGCTGGAGGGCTGTGGGCTGGGTCCGAGGCTGCAGGGGTGCTGGGCGGAGGGGCTGCAGGACTGCGGGGCTGCGGGGCTGGATGCCGGGCTGTGAGCCTGCTGGGCCGAAGGGCTGTGGGGCTGTGGAGCTGCCGGGCTGGGTGCGGAGCGGCGGGGACGCTGGGATGCGGCGGGGAGCCTGGGATGCGGGGCTGGATGCGGGGCTGGATGCGGGGCGGCGGGCGGTTGCGGCGGCGGCGGCCGCCCCCTGCTGTCGGTGCCGGCGCGGCGCCGGGGGGCGGGACGGGGCCGTGCCGGTGCCGGTGCCGGTGCCGGTGCCGGTGCCGGTGCCGGTGCCGGTGCCGGTGCCGGTGCCGGTGCCGGTGCCGGCGGGGAGGGCGGCGGGGTGCCAGCCGGGCCCGCGGGGCAGCGTCTCCCCGGCCGCATGCCGGTGCGGGCTGCGGGGCCCCGCAGGCCGTAGGGCGGCCTCCTCCCTCTGCCCCCGCGACGGCCGCCTCCCAGCACGCCTGTCCCCTGTTTTGGCCCTGCGTAGCAGCGGCCTGAATTGGCAAGATCCTGACATATCCTGGGGTTTTGTCCTTTTTGCCTTTGTGCCTAAAGCTGGCAAGAAAGGAGCCTGCATTTTCCATGTGAGATGTCCCGTGGTGCCATCAGGTTACCGATTTATACCATGAGTCACAGCTTAGAGATCACGGCATCGCGCTCGGGGGCTATTTGTCCACTGGCTGGAGTCACTCACGGGACACCAAACCCTGGCATCGTTCTCATTTTCAGCTCGCTGTGGCCATGTGCACAGCAGAGTTGTGAGTGGGAATGGCACCCGGTGTCCTCAGCACCCCCCTTTTCCAAACCGCAGGGCATCCCCTTTAAGCAGCACAGCAAAATTGTGCTTACAGGTAGTTCAATGGATCTAACTTTCCTTCCCCCAGGGACCACCGGGACACTTACAGAAGCACTGCAAGCTCCCTAGCCACCCATGGTGGGGCTGTTTTTTGTTCCCTTGTTGTATACTTTTGCTTCCTACCCTAAAAAACCTCCACTATCAGAAATGTCCTGGTGTAAGTACAAATAGGCTGTGCTGCACTCATTTCTTAATCTCCTTTTGGATGAACTAAATAATGACTCACCTGGTTAACTACTCCTCATCAAATATAGACAGTACCAGCCCTGAGGACACTGCATGCAGTACAGTGAGTTTCCCAGAGCTGTCCTGTACCCCCTTAGCAGCACAGCTACAGCTCAGGGAGCGAGATCCAGTACAGCGTGGTTCTCAGCCCTCACAGGCTTTGTGGGCCACTTTTGGAGCCTTTTCAAGCAGCCAAAACGTGATGCTTGAACTGCTCACGAACAGCAGGAAGAAAACACACTGGGTTTTAGCCAACTGCAGACCCCAATATTTTCCAGTGGAAGTGCAGACCATCTGTCATGAATTTAAGGCAACTGACAACAGGGCTGATTTTCTTAGCTCCCCTTCCCCTACAGATAACCCATAGATGGCCTCAGGGCCTGCAGACAATAGGTTGCAAACTGTTGGCGTTGATAGATGAGCTTCTTCCCCCTCCACACAGCCTGGAAAAGTGCTTGCTTGTCTCTTACTTAAGCAAATTAAATATTCCAACCCCAAACAATGCTAGAGCTAATAATGGAAACAGGGACCGGTTTAGGATTCGAGTCTCCTACCTCCTGATCCTTTGCATCCCCACCCCTCTGTTCTGGCACCCGCTTCTTACGTTTTCTTTTCATAACAAAGTGCACAGATGTGCGGATGTGTGCCTGTGTGCGGACTTGCAATGTTAACCAGAATGCCTGAGCGAGGCAAGGGACAAAAAAATCATTCCAAAGGTATCAGTGTTTCAAACTGTGGCCTTGAAAAAAATCACTTTCTGCCTTTCCTACTCCTAAGAGGCTCTTCTGCCTCAGCTGACCAATACTCTCTGTATCAGCTCCCAGGGACGGGAGCCGGTCATAGGCAGAACCAAACAAGTATAGCTGCAGCACCAGCATGAATGCAGATCTACAGAAGCAAGGACGCACTTAGTGCTGTAGACTCCTGGAGGCAAGCTTGGCTTGCGGCTGCCATACCTGTGTGCCAGGGTACTCGTATGCACTGCAGTAGAGACGTGTTCAAACCCTTGCACCACAAAATACTGGAACTATTTTAAGGGTGGGAAAGCATCTGGCTAGCAAACAAGCTTTGTGTGTTTGGGCCTGGCTCATTTAAAAACCTTGTTTCTTCCAGAATATTGGAAGTAATGAAAGTGCCTGCAGTAAAATACCCAATAAGCCTCTCCTCCTCTATAGACAGGGTAAATGCATGTCATTTTCCAATTAGCTCTTGCTCTGAGCAATTATGTTGATCAAATAATTGAATAAGTGACAGGAATGTGAATTCTGGAGACAGTTAATTTCATTCATCTGCCAGTTTATAGCCTGACTTGCATGAACACATAAACCAGGCTAATGTGTTATTTATAACTTTGAAAATACAATTATAATAGTCAAACATGAAGAGTTGTGTGTGCAGAAAGGAAGGTTTCTGCTAGTCATAGTAATAGCATACTGAGGGAGTTTGCCATTTCTAGCCAGCGTGCAGGACAGGAAGGGTGTGTGGCTTGTGTTTGAAAAAGCGGACAAGGTTGGTATCAGCGTCAGCAGCGGGGGAAATGGCCCTGACCTGAACGTGGGGCAGAGGGGCAGCCGAAGCCTTACCCTCCTGTTTTGTGAGACATTCTGTATGCCCTGCCCCTGGGACTGTCAATGAGGGCCAAACGTCCCCCCAGCTCTCCCTGCCCTGGTATGCATACACCTCTCTCAAAGTGAAGCCGAGCATCGTTTTTGAGGGAGAACCAGGACTGCGATCCTTTGCACGGAGGTGGGTGCAAAAGAGACAAAGTAGGTGTCTTCTACTTGCAATCAGTCTTGGGCGCACACCAGGGTGCTCTGGAGGAAAACCCAGTCGTGCTCAACGTCGAGGTGTTGGAACAAGCCTCACAAACCTGGTCCTGACTTCCATCAAAAGCATGAATCCTGCTTGGGAGTTCTCTTCAGAAATAATAATAGTACAAAAAAGAGCTCAGCAGGAAATCAAACCATTTGTTTTTCTTCTTAAAGTTATCTTTAGATTGTCTTAACTGATGGTACCTTTTATCTGAACCCCCTGTAGCAACCTGGCCTACCATCCAACAGGAACTAATTAGCAGAGAGATACAGTAATAGAAGTAGTGCGCAGGCATGAGCCATCGCCTCGCAGGGAGCATTACCTGGATGAGCACTATGCTGACTGCAAGGAGGAAATTTGTGCAATTAATTGCTTCCTGATTAAAGGCATTTGCAGTCTGGCCCTTAAATCTTCAAGGCCTAAAAACACACGCTGAGTTAAATATGGAATTTGCCCACAGTAGTCAAAAACACTGCCCCAGACAGCAGGATTCGTGTCTAAGCATATTATACCCCAAGCCATGTACGTAAAAAGGGTTCTAGTCAAAACTAAAGGGCCACAGAAGGTCTTGTGTGGGTTTAAAACAGTTTCTAAAACAGTTTAGTTGAACCGGTACCATTTTCCTGTGAGGACACGATCTTAGGGGAATTAATTTCATGGAGGGTGACACAGCAGGGCCAGAAACCCCCCAGGACGTCTCAGGCTGGAAGGCTATTTAAATGGTAATAAACTTCAGGGGAAAACAAAAAATGGTGACTGATTACAGGCACACCAGGAGAGGGGCTGCTTGGTGTGAAGATGCCAGGCAGTGGCGCGGGGGCCTTCTGCCTACTGCGCACATCGCTTGTCGCCAAGCAAACAAGATGGGGTTTAATCCCACCGAGGGAGGAGGCCTATTTCAGGCCGGGTGGACGGCAGGAGGGAAGCGCTGGCGGTGGGAGGCGCTGGGTTTGGGTAAAAGGAGGGAGGATGGAGGTGTGACGGGAGGCTGGGACTGCTGCTCCTGGTGCCAGCCGGCACCGGTGTCGGACTCAGGTAGAGCCACATCCCAGAACAGCAGCTGCTCCACAGTCCCTGCGCACCCTTCATTAAGCGTCGAAGTTTTCCCAAGGGCATTTTCTCCACCCTAACACAGTGCCACGTATCGCACCCGGTCAGATGAAGCAACTTTATTTTAGCGTGTCCGACTCTATTATTGCTGCCTCCTGGGAAGCTGCAATGCTGGTGATTTATGGAGCCTACTGGTCCCACTGAAGAAGGGAAAGGCTTTGTTTGGGACCACAGTTTGTCACACTAGAGTTGAGGTGTCACAGAAATGCACATTTTGCTCATGTGCTGCTGTTGCTCTAGTATTGCCCCCTATCGCTTCTTTGCCAGTTGGTTTTGCGAAATTCAACAGAAATTTACTGATGCTCCACAAATGAAAAGCTCTTTAACATGTAATTAACTGAGTATAGGAGTGGGCCTCTCAAATTCAGGGGGACATATTATGCTCTTTGGTGTGTGCTTAAGCACCTTGCTGGATGGAAGTTGGAGGGACAAAGATGACAGATCTTTCCTTGCAACCCCCCCAACCTTCCTCCTCCCTATGTACATTGTCATTAGCGAGAGCAGGCAGGGAGGTATATGGCCTAAATTACATTAAGACAGATGCATGGACTGTAATTTAACATGCAGTTTGGCCTCCTTCCTCCACAAAGCCAATCTGACACCTCTGCTGGTGAAGTTACATTGCGGAGTGGGAAAATAAACAATCCTGCCAATTGTTAGTGGGGGGAAAAAAAGCAAACAGGAGCTGCTTATCAGAGACCCACGTTTTGAGAGGAAAATTCACTGAACCCTGAGGAAGGAAGGATCCTCTGCAGAGCTTCCAATACTCTTCTGACCACCCCATCCTGCGGGAGCTGGGGCAGGGAGCTGGGCCCCTTCCCACTGTGAAAACAGGGTCCGCAGAGCTGAAAATGAACATAACAACAGGAGTACCCAGACTGCAGCAGTGCTGTAAAGCTGTAATTAAAAAAACCCCAAAACACGTTAGTCTTAACAGATCTGACTGGCACAGATGGTTGTCTAGGAATTGTGGTTTTATAAACAGTAGGAATGACTCAAAGCCCAGAGAACCTGAAGTCTGGAAGTGTTTGAGACAAGGTTTTCCCTCAGCCCACAGCCAGGCTGGGGAGGGTCTGAAGTTCAGATCTCAATTTTGCCCAAGTTTGCAGGTGTTTAGATTCACATGCCTTGTATCGCAAAGGATTTGGCTAACTCTCTCTCACCTTCTTGAGAATTCTGATTTTCACTGGATCAGCTTTCTGGGACGACAGAGAAAGAACTGTGTGTGTTGGTGCAACTAGCTGAAGAGCTGCATGGCTTATTTTTTTTAAATAACTTGAAATTATCATTAATCCAAGCATCTCCAAGGACTTCCCACGCAGCAGTGAAGTTAATGCTACCTGCTTTTCTCCCTGGTCCACCTCCCTAATGCAATACATTCAATAATCACGTGCCAACACACTAGCACATCTGAACAAGATTCCCGACAGCTGCAGGGCCAAATTCTATTTTGGGTAATCTTCGATGATGCCTCAGAGTCCAGCTCTTGCCATGACACGAAGAGATTAATATCTCAGCTTTCATACCTGCTTTTAGCTCTTGTACTGGTCTATGAGAACAAATTGAATGCAGTCGTATCTGCTTGCATACGCAGCGGATGCCAGCTTTCCGAGGTGATGCTCACCAATGCAGAGCTCTTGTGGGACCTCCACTGGTAACCGTGTGCCATCACAGCTCTCTTCAAGTAATTTGGGGAGCAAGTTCTCTCCATCCTCTCATATAATCTTCTGCTTGGGTGAGAAGTGGGATGCTCAGGCCAGCAAAAGGAATGCAGCTGTGATCCAGCCACTGCATGGGGAGGGAGAGAGGATAAATACCACAATGTCACAGAAGAGTGATCTAAAATTGCCTTAAAGCTGTACTGAACAGCCATGTAAACCACTGGGAAGGGGAATACTGCTCAGTGGTCAGCACAGGCCAGGTCTCTTGCTAATACTTTCTCTCTGCTGTGTCGAACAGAGCACACCTGTAGCAGAGAATCTAGTTCAGCCTGTAACCCTGAAGTTGAGAACTGTGTTACAGGGCACATTGAGGCCACTGAGGTTGTATTAGCAAAGTTCATAGAATCATAGAATGCTTTGGGATGGAAGGGACCTTTCAAGGCCATCTAGTCCCACCCCCCTGCAACTGGCAGGGACATCTTCAACCAGATCAGGTTGCTCAGAGCCCCATCCAGCCTGGCCTTGAATGTTTCCAGGGATGGGGCATCTACCACCTCTCTGGGCAACCTGTTCCAGTGTTTCACCACCCTCATTGTAAAAAATTTCTTCCTTCTATCTAGTCTAAATCTACCCTCTTTTAGTTTACAACCATTACCCCTTGTCCTGTCGCTGTTGACCCTGCTAAAAAGTCTGTCCCCATCTTTCTTATAAGCCCCCTTTAAATACTGAAAGGCTGCTATAAGGTCTCCTCGCAGCCTTCTCTTCTCCAGGCTGAACAACCCCAGCTCTTTCAGCCTTTCTCCATAGCAGAGATGCTCCAGCCCCTCTCATCATTTTTGTGGCCCTCCTATGGACCTGCTCCAGCAGGTCCATGTCTTTCCTGTGCTGAGGACCCCAGAGCTGGACACAGTGCTCCAGGTAGGGTCTCACCAGAGCAGGTTAAAGTTACCTAAACACTCAAGAGGCAATTACTCTGTGTCCAAGGTGACTCAATCAAATTCTGATCTATTACTCTAGACAGCATCCCTTGTAATTACAAAGGGCGTAAATCTATTTTCACAAAAACAGTATACTACATAAGATTGAGAAACATTCTTCCCACAGTTAACGGTGTTTCTCTCTCCACTACCTTTCAGAGTTTGTAGGGATTGAATGCATATCATAACTCTCAAACCTCTGAGGAAAAGTATGTTTCTACAGGCTATGCTCACAAAGCTCCTTGACAAATAAGCCCCATTCTGCATCTGATTTTCTTCGAGAAAATACACTGGGAGTTTGCAGAACTACTAATATTTTTAAGTAAAAGGTAAGCCAATGAAAACATAAGAGCTGTGCAGCAAAGGGAACGTAAAGCGTGCGTAAGTTATGAAGATCGGCGGTGGGGACCTTTCTGCATTGTTGTGCTGGAGCGCAAAGCTGTGTTATGAGCGTGAGCTCTCATCGGAATTTCAGTCCGATATTGAAGTAAAATGAGAAGAGGTCACACAAGCTTGACTTTGAGAAGTCATTAAGCTGAACATCTTACACGAGACAGCTGAAGCTGGGACAAGCAACTTTTCACATCTCTGCAGGGGCTTGCAGTCTAGCAGAGCGTCCCTCAGGCAGAACAGAAGTCACGTGTTGGTGGATACTTTTAGAAAATGTAGAGAGCTGAGATCCTCTGCAGGATGCCTGCTGACACTATAGAAGCACAGCAGGAAAAGAAAACATGAAGAATTAAGAAATTAACAGTACAAAAATTAGAAAATGCAGAAGAAAAGCACTACCAAGGAAGGAAAAAGAGTTGACCCTAACATCTGACTCATTTGGTGCAGCATCTTCATTCCCCACTGTGCTACAAAACCATCCCAAGCCACGCTGCGAGGTAGCACAGGTTTAATGCCCGTGCCTGCCCAGGGCACATGGAGGCTTCGACGGACAAAACTCCACCTAGCGAGGAGATGGACTATACCGCACGCTCAGCATGCAAGCTAAGTACGAAGGGACTCCGGTGACAAAATAATCTGTGGAAGGTAAAAACCCTAGAGCATCACGCTGCCCTGGTGTTATAAGGCCTTGCGCGTCTACCCAAAGTCCCATTAGACTAGAGTACAGCCTCTCCTCAATTTGAATCAGATACAATGCTGAGAAACATTTTCTTCCAACTTCACCTTATTAAGTCACACACTGACTTCGTAAGAATGTAACTGAAGTGACATCATTTGGCTTTCATCACCTCGCTGCCTCTTACATCTCCCACACAAATGACTGACTGACCTGAAGCCCTTTGACTTCACTGGAAATTTATTAGTGGACTTGAACTTTGAACCAACATCCCCTTTCTGATGATGATGTAATAAAAACAGAAATACACCACTGGTTTTGTATGTCCAAAAGTTTTAATGCATGGTCCTCACTGTTCAGAAAAGTTATTGCATTAAATTCCAATACATAAATTCATCTGAATTAAAAATAAAATCTTCATTTTACACATCACAATTTTGCCACAGCAGCTAACAGAAACCAGATTTTATATGCAATTGTCTCAAAACAAACAAACAAAAATACGACTAGTTCTTCCCCAAATCAACAAAACTGCTATCATATTATTCAGTAGTTACTGCAAATCCCAACTTGAACAACACTATCCCCACAGGTGTACAGCTCGGGAAAAGAAAAGTGCCATTCAAAATTACCATCTACAAATCTGAAATTTATTAAACCATGACTCTCAGCATATGTTGACTTTTTCTGTTAACTGAATTAACATACAAAGTGTGTTTAATTTAATTGCACAGCATTTTCCTTAAGCCATTGTTTTTCTTTTATTATGACTTGAATAGATTCACAAGTTACGAAGTATCAATGCTACCTACAGCAGTTTATACAAACCCACACGTGTGTTTGAACTGTGACAGGCACATGAACGTGGTATTTGATCACGCAAAGGAAAGGCCAGATTCCCTGATCCGTTAAAACCAACATCCCCATAAGCCCACTGCTCTATGGATGACAGCAGAGACAAAATCAGTAGGCCCTGCGTGCCATAAACAGATTGATGAAGGGAGCGGTAACAGAGGCGTAACAGAGCACACGGCAGAATTACATTCTACATTTCATCCTCTGGTGAGGATAAGCTGTGCTACACCAGCTTGCAGCAGAAGCATGAATAGGGCTCTCCTCTTATTCAGTCTGATGCCAGAGCTGGAATCAGGAAACTACAGTTCAGCTTCTTACACAAAATCCTCAAGCATCACAATAATCAGTCTTGAGCTGCAGTTCCACAGCTTACCCTTCTCTTGCACAGCAAAAAAAAATAAAAAAAAAATTTACATAAGGCTCATCTGTACTTATTCTGTGCTTTCAAGATGCTCTCTTCTGCTGTAAAGAAAACAATAAAATACACCTGCCTTCAGAGAAAAAAAGCCCTCCCTTCTCCCTCTCTTCCAAAATACCTGTCATCATGGAGAGCTCTCACTTCTAATCCACTTGAAAACTTTTCTCAAATTAAGTAAGTCCAGGTTGCTACCTTTGCCCCCTTTAAACAGATGACAGAGAATATATTATTTCAATATACTTCACTAGGTTCTGATATCAGAGTTCACCAGCGAAATAATGCCTGTGCAGCTCTCTCTTGGAGATAACCTGTTCACACAAGTTCTAACTCTCACTGTCCCTGCACCTTAAAATAAAACTAGTTTGCCATCAGTTTTAGCTAAGAGCACCGAGTTACCCTTTAAAACCATTTTGTACATTTTTTTTTCTGTGATTTGCTAGCAAAAGGCTCAAACACTGGAGAGCAAGTGAGCAGAGACAGTCGGATGCTTTGCAAAATCTGACAGTTCAAAAGGCATCCAAAGAGCAAGAGAAAGAAAACCAGCCAATAAAGTGAAAACTGCATTGAACTACCACTGTGAAAATAGGGAGAAATGAAGAAGCTCCGGTATAAGCACTTATGCAGAATGTTTTACTAGTGATATCTTTTGTTTGTTCAGGCAGTCACAAGGCATTCATTACCAGGATACAAACTGCAAAAGCTTTCATTCGACAGCACAAGAGGAACAGGATACTCAATTATTCCAGTTAAGAACGCTTATTGAGGGTCCAATACAAGGTTATTTAGCTGTAACATGATTTTCTCACAATTAAGAAAGTCTGCACTAAAGGGAAAGAAGTTTACACAGCTTAGAACATGATGCTGACAGCTTTCTAAAGCCAGCCTTTACAGAACACTTGGCTTATTTTCAGAAACACATACTGAACAAGATAGCCATCACCTTCAATCCAAACAACATGCATTTGCATAAACTTCCCCCATCTACATTAGAGTTCCCAACCAAATACAGTCATTGTGTTTTCTGCGAAAAAGATAGTTCTTCTTGGTTATTGCTGTATTACAGGAAATGATACTAATATTTGCAGGAGAGACAAGAGTGTGTATTTTGAAGATCACATCATTTACAAAAAGCCTCACACACAGTCTCTTCATCCTGTACTGCTTCTGTACAGCAAAACTAGCATTCTGTTCATTCTGTTTCTTCCAAATGAAACAGTTCCTTCAGACCCTCTCCCTGCCCTGCACATCTCAAAAGTATTTATGCCTCTTCACTAATGGTTTCTATCAGTGGCCCATAATGCATTTATGACAGCACCTCAGGCAAGACTGCATACTTCACCGAACGGACTTGACCCCAATTAAGTGCATGAGAAAACAAGGAAGGGGAACACAAAAGGGAAGGCAAGAAAGTTATTCTCACTTCTTCTCTGAAGGGAACAAATGTTTCTGACAGGAGAAGGTCTGTTTTCAGAGAGCTGTAATTTAAGCTGACAGGCCAGCATATTAAGTAGAAGCAGCCCCTTCACCCAAACACAAAAACCTATACAAAAAATTAATTTAGATCAGCCTCTGAAATGAATGAAGAGAATCTGCATGTTGGAGAAACTGAAGAGTCTGCACTGCAACCAAACAAATCGGACTGTGCAAATCCATGTTGCTTATCTGCAGTGCTGAGTCACACCTGGATGGTGGATGTGCCTCACCGAATACCACACCCTGGGAGCGTTTCAGCACTTCCCCTCCTACCAAAAAACTGCCTTAAAAAAGAACTCCTACAGTGACATGACGAGAAGTGATCTTTTCCTGCCATATGGTGTACATACATTTAAGACTTTCACAAACACTTGGCCAAAAATTGTACACTACAGTATTTCCCAAGCCACAAACACTACACAAGCCATTCTTACAGGCTATGCTGTCCAAGGACATGTGACCTTGACCTTACTTCTCGCTCCCCTACCCGCCATCCACCAAGAAAAGCGTTGCATCCTTGCAGGCTTTGATTGTTAAGTCTTCAGCTTCTGGAATGCAGCAGTTAGACTTCTGCATTTTTCAGGGACTCAAAAACCCCATTTTGTTCATATATTTAATGTACAACATTTTCAGTAAGCGCTTTCACACTCCGTTCATAAGAAACATTAGGTCACGTCACACCACAGAGGTGGTACTTTCCGGATTTACACGCATCAATCTTGAAGCATTTCTCAGATCCTGTAGCTGCTTGGCTGGCTTTCCAACTCCTTCCTCAAATCTTTTTTCCACAACAGGAAGGACAGTTTCATACAGGAAGGAGGCATTCTGCCTAATGAATGCTTTCTTCTCAGGGTCCTGTTCACACCGTAAACTGTAATCAACATGCTGGACAGCCACCAGGATGATTTCCACGAGACTCTCCAAAAGAACCATATGCAGCTCTGGAAAGTAAAGCTTTAACGCTTCCTCCAAGAAGGCCATAGTCTGCTTAGTGAAAGCTACTACAGTATAGCTAAGGTTGACCCAGCAGTCATCACCCGTGTATTGGTCAAAATTGCCTACCCCGCAGCTCCTCATCTCCTCCCTGAGTTTCCCCAGCGCCTCTGGAGTCATCAGGTTCATCCTTCTCCACATCTCCTCAGAGTTGCGGTGCTTGGTGGCCTCAATGATGATATCCTTGTAGCTCTGTAAAGCACCTTTGATATCCTTTACCAGGAGGGCGTGAATGATGAAGGTGAGATCCAATCCAATCTCGCTAAGCTGCTTGCAGTGCTCTTTAGCCACCTTGGGTAGTAACAAAAAGCAAAAGGCGTTACTAGCGTGCAGGCCCCCTTTACATCTTACGCATTTACCAAATCTATCATTCTCACAAAACGGGGAAGCGCTAGTCATACTTCACTTATTTCACCTGCTTTAAGAAATTCCTTATGAATGAGAAATTAGTAACTGAAAGATAAACACTGCCTGACAAAAATACTCTTGACAATTACATTATAACTCCCACAGACACACTTTTTTTTTCCCCCCCTATTAGCAGCTCAAAGAAAACCATAACCCGAGAAAGTCAGTCTTGCAAAAAATTATGGAAATGTAGTCCAGGACAGGCTTGGAAAACAGACAAAAAGTCTTCAAAATACTCATCATTCAGATGTAGCTTATGCAAATTCTAGGACCTGCTGCTGGTTAAAGGCAAATTAAGAATAAACACATTTTGCATTTCTGATAAAGGCAGGGGTTTTCTTGCTGTGTATTTTCATCTTAATGCCTTCCTCTGTTCAACTGAGGAAAACCAAACCAACCCCAAATGAATATTAACCTCTCAATGTGGGAAACCTCTCCAGAGACCCACTCAAGAGTCAACAACTAACCTAGGGTTAGAAAAGAGGATTTACAAGCTTTGCAGCCTTTGTTTTGGCCATCATGTCACACCACCCTCTTTGGACCCTCTTACCTTGACGCACTCTGCCGCAGTCGACAAGCTCTCTTTACTATCAAATACTTGCTTACTGAAGGCATCTACAAACATCCTCATGGAAGAGCGGGCCCAGACAACGAAGGCCGAGTAGCAGCCGTTGTTACCGGCGAAGTCCGTCTCAAACTCTCTCGCCGTCTCTAGAAGGCTGGTGAAGAAGACGTGGCAGAGCTTGTGGATGTAGAGCAGCGTGGCGCCCTCGATGCGCAGCTGTCGGATGGCTGTCTGCACGGCGGCCGCCCGGTTCTTCAGGAAGAGCTCACACGCCTTGGTGGACTGGCCCAAGCGAATGAGCTGGGACACGGCTCGGCGGGTGGCCCGTGGCCCTCCTCGCAGCGAGCGGTCTGGAGACAGCTCAAACACCAGCACGTCCGTAAGCTGCCGGACCCGCTCATCCACCTTGGCCCGCAGCTCCTTCACGGGCTGGCTCACGGGCTTGTCCCCCAGGTACTCGTTGAGTTTATCCAAGAGGTCCACTGCCCCCTCGAAGTCCCGCTGAGCGATGCAGACGTCCAAGTCCTCTGGCAGCTCCTGGATCCACTCAAGTGAGAGGTCAACCACCTCCTCCTCAGCAGAGGGCTCTTCCTCCTCCTCCTCCTCATCCTCCTCGAAGGGGTTGGTGGATTCGGGGGGCATCGGGGCGGGCCGGGGCAGGGCCTCCTGCTCCAGGCGTCGCTTCTCACTGAGGGCCCGGTTGCGCTTGGTCTCCTCCAGCACCTCCAGCCACTCCTTCTTGATCTTGGCATTCTCGGCTTGGAAGATGCGGCTCTCAGGGAACATGAGCAGCTTGAACATGTCCTTCATGGGCGGGTTGTCCTTGACGTTGACCACGGCCAGCCCGTCGAGGGGGTAGAGGGCATCGTAGCGGTAGGCGCCGCGGCGGTTGGGCAGGGCGGTGGCCACGAGCAGGCAGTCGTTCATGAGGAAGGCGTGCACCCGCTGGATCTGCGCCATGTGGTCGGCGTCGTACTCCACCAGGTCGCCGTTGTAGACCAGGTACTTGCCGGGGCTCTCGGGCAGGAGGTCGCGGCAGCCCTCCACCTTCTCCAGGAGGGTGGTGAGCGTGCGCTGCCGCCCCTCCTCGCTGGCCGCTGCCTCCTTGGCCGACAGCGGCAGGAAGGGGTCGGCGGCGGCGGCGCGGCGGGCGCCCAGGGCGGGGTCGTCGCGGTCGGCCTGGAGGAGCAGGGCCTGGGTGACGGCCTCCATGATGCCCTTCTGCTCGGTGAGGATGTGGCTGAGCTGGTACATCTCGCTCTCCAGGTAGCTGATCTCCCGCGCCGTCTCGATGAACTGCCGGTAGTTCTGGTAGACGTTGCGCTTCAGGCTCTGGGCCGTCTCCTCGCTCAGCGCCTGGATGCGCTGCCGGTGCTCCTGCAGGTCCCGGTCCCCGTCCGACTGCTGCGACAGCTGCTTCACGTACTCCCCCGCCGCGAAGCCCCCCGACTCCAGCTGCCGCCGCAGCCGGCTCCCGCCGCCGCCGCCTTCGCCCAGCGCCATCGCCGCGGCCGTCCCGCTGCCCGCCGCCGCCGCCGCTGCTGCCGCCGCCGCCGCCGGGGAGAGCGCGGCCGCGCCTGCGCACAGGGGCCCGTACGCCGCCTGCGCCAGCATCGCCGCGCCGCCTGCGCATGCGCGGGCGCCCCGGCGGAAGGCGGCCGCCCGGAGCGGCGCAGGGGAAGCGCCGGCCTCGGATGGGGCGGGGCGGGGCGGGGCCGGGGCGGAGTCGTGCGCGGGCCCCGCCGCGCGCATGCGCTGGAGCGGGGGGGGCGGGCGCGGGAGCTCCGGGCGCGCGGGGTCGGGGGGCGGCGGCGCTGTTTGCGGCTCCGCCGTTTGCGGCGGCGCAGTGCGCACGCGCCGGGCGGCGGGCGGCCCCGCGTGAAGGCCCGGCCGTCGGGGCGGCCCCGCGGCGGCGCTGCGCGGGATGGAGGCGGACGACTTCGTGCTGGCGCTGCAGCTGCAGGAGCTGTGGGAAGCGGAGGATAAGGAGGAGGCGGCGGCGGCGGCGTTGTGCCCCGAGGCCTCGCCGGAGCCCTCGCCCCTCCGCCCGCTGTCGGTGGTGGACGAGGCCTGGGAGCTGCTGGACCCCAGCCCCGACGTGCACGGCCTCTTCGTGCAGTTCAACGAGACCCTCTTCTGGGGGCGCCTGGCGGCTGTCGAGGTGTCGTGGAGCCCACGCATGACCCTGTACGCCTTCGGGGGCGGGGGGTGCCCCGGGGAGGGGGAGGGGGACGGGGCTGGGGCTCTCGGGCCGGGAGCGGCCTCCCGGCAGCCATCGCCCGGCTCGGGCGGGGAGCCGGGGCGCGGAGGGGGCTCGCCGGGAGCGGGAAGGCGGCGGGGGCGGCCGGTCCTTCCCGAGCCGCGCTGCCGGGTGGCGTTCACCGGCCTCGGGCGCTGCCGTGGCTCTGGACGGCGCCAGCCGCGGGCGGGGGCTTGTGTCGCGGCTGTCGGGAGAGGCCGCGACCCGTCAAAGAAGAAACGTCGCATCTTATGGCGTAGCTGTGGGCGTCAGGGAGGGGGAGGAAAAGCTGTCACTCGTCACCCTGTGCCGCTCCTCACAGCGACTTTGTGGGCACGGCGTATTGGTGCCACAGCTTCCCTTCCAGATATTTGAATGTTTCCAGATATTTGAATTTTCTAACACAGTTTGTACCCCAGGAGGTGGGTTGGTCACCGTCGTTGTCTGTTTTGTCCTTCATTTGTCGTCCTTGGCAGCCACAAATGGCTTTTCCTATGGTGCAGGCAAACCTAGGGAGACGTTAAAGTGGAATAAATAACTTGGTCTTAACCTGTGTATATTGAAACTTAAAAGAACATACTTGCATTGCTGTTATGTTTCTTGCTTTCAGTTTTTACGGTAGTTTTACAGCATGGCAGAAAGGGAAACATGAAATGATAATAGTATATTAACAAGACTTAGAGTAGACTAGGAAGGGGAATATACAGGAAACCTGAGATTAAAAAAACAAAAAACCAAAAGCTTTGAAGTGCAGGCTGCAGTGCTGCAGCAGACCAGCTGATGCAATTACTGGCTGCTGGAGCCCTGCCGCATCTTGTCCTCTGCTGGTCGCAGTGCTCTTTAGACACTTGAAAATATTTGGATACTGAACGGGTAGAGGACTAACTCAGTAACAAAAGAAAAAAAGAGTGTTTTCTGCTGGATTAGCATGCAGAAGTGATGATAGGTGAGGTTCAGTAAGAGTCAAAAGTTGGGGGAGGGTGAGGGGTGAAATTGCACCAGTCAGCAGTTAAGTCGGTGTTGGCTGCTGTGAATCTCCAGCCTCTGTTTTATGTATTTCACTTCATCGAGGGTTCTAATGAAAACAGTCCTCTGCCTCCTAAACAGGTTAGCTTGGAATAGGCCCTTGTGTTTTGTTTTGTTTTTTTTCCCCAGGATTGATAGCTTTGAATTAAGCGCTTTTAAGAGATCTAATAAATTCTAGTTTCACTTTTGCTAGTTCAGTCACAGCTTATTCTAAGGAACTTGTGGGCTTGTTTGTTTTTTGGTTTTTTTGTTTGTTTGGTTTTTGTTTGGTTTTTTTTGCTTAATGGTGTTAATGATGTTGAGTTTTTCAAGTAACTACTAAAAGTGGGTTTTCGTGTTCTGAATTACCTAGCATGTGTTGGAAGGGGACGGCGTTTTAACTCCAATTCTCAATTTTCTTCGTGTTCCACAGAAACAAGCAGCTTTTCCTATTTTCTTTCTGTGTCTCTTTCAGCTGTGCTGGAGTGTGTAGATATGAGGGGAGAGGTGGAATGTGTTCCATTCGTCTAAGTGAGCCGCTCCTAAAGTTAAGACCAAGGAAGGATCTCGTTGAGGTATTTGAAGATTGCTCATGAATCTGCACATAAAAATGCATTGTGCCACCCCCCCACTCCATACAAACATTTTACATTTCATAGTGGGATTCTTATATGCAGTGACTTATAGATTGTAAAATAGTGATAGCTTTATTGTCACGTTTGTGTTGCTTGTGTTGCAATATCATGATAATCTTTCAGTTTTATGTTTCTAAATGGGCAACTCTGAGTAGGAGTCTAAAGTCACTTATTTTACTGACTTTATAAAGAAAAAAAAAACAACTTTTTTTACTCCTAAATTATCCTCTGATATTAAAAACAAATATGGACTGAAAGCACCATCAGAAAATGGCTGTAGTTCCATCTTTTAGGTCAAAAGGCCAACAGCAGAAAATAAGGATACAGGATATGACTCTAAACGTAACTTTGTGTTGCTTCTTGCGCCACTGTCAGGGCTGCTGCTTTGAGTTGGCTCAACTTTCGGATTTGCTTAATGAACAGAAATGCTGTAGAGCTTCAACTTCCTTACCAGTGTCTCTTTTTTTGGTTGTGGAGGGGATGATCTCTTAAAGATCTGACTTAAGTTGGAGGATTGTTTCTCCTTTTTGGAATGTCATTTATTGTAGTAATATTCTCCAGCATGTTTTGGTGGTATGGGAATAGAGGTAATTTGATTTGATAGGTAGAATAAGTATTATGTTTTTATGACCCAGACTGAACACATGAATGCACGAAAATAAGATCAGTATCAAGATAAATGTAGAGGAGTAAAATACTTCCAGCTTAATTTTGAAACTATATGCAATGCTTTTCAGTAAATAGCTAATGATTTGCATCGTTTCAGACACTGCTGCATGAAATGATCCATGCCCTGCTTTTTGTTACTAATAATGACAAAGATCGTGAATCTCATGGACCGGAGTTCCGCAAACACATGCGTCGCATTAATCGCTTGACTGGAGCCAATGTTACAGTAAGCGTAATCCACTTAACATAATTTAATAGAGGTTTCTTCCTGATTTGGTTTTCTAGTATGCCTGGTGTGGTATGAGTAATATACTTGTTCTTGTTAGACGCTCCACAGTTGGCACCAGTACAGATTTGCATCCAAGTGTATGCCAGTTCCGTAGTTATTTTGTTGGGGATGATGGTGGGAACAGGTTGAGGAAGATGTGGTGAGTTATTAGAGTCATATAATTTTCAAGTATACCCTGTGTAAGTATTTTCCTTTAAACTTTTGTTTTAAACTTGAAAGAGCTTAATGATGCCAGGGATGGAATAGCTGCATGTTCAGAATAATATTTGAGGAAAAGCAGTCTGTTTTAGTTAAGATTTATAGCAGTAGAGGCTAATGGGTTGATGATATTTTAAAATAATGTGTCTGATAACATCAATTAAGATAGCAGCTGGAGGGAGAATACAATACTGGTATTGTTTACAATGCGTTCTAAACAGTGTGCCATTTAGGGTGAAATTGTAGATAGATTTTTGAAGTGATTTTTTTGCAGTTCAAACAAGATAGCCAGAATGTATTCCTATACATCCTGTCTTTTTTTTTTTAAGCTTTGTTTTAACAATATCTAAATGTTGATCAAACTTCAACTGGGTTCAGCTCTTTTAGCTGGTAATGTCAAAATCACAGAAGTAACGGAAGGAATGGAATGGTCATATATTTAAAAAAATATTGTAGAGCTAGTAATATAAAATTAGAACCTTTCTGAATGGCTGCTTTTTTCTTTTTTTTTTTTTTTTTCTTTTTTTAAACCTAGATCTATCATACTTTTCATGATGAGGTGGATTTGTACCGCCAGCACTGGTGGCGATGCAATGGCCCCTGTCAAAATAGAAAACCTTACTTTGGATATGTGAAACGTTCAATGAATAGAGCACCCTCTGCTCGAGACTTTTGGTGGGCTGAGCATCAAGAGACATGTGGAGGTACATTCACAAAAGTGAAGGAGCCAGAGAACTTCTCCAAGAAATCCAAGGAGAAAACCCAGCCAGCAAAACTTCCAAATTCTGAGTTAGCTAACAAAGGTATTTAAAAGAATTCTTTTTTTTTTTCTTTTCCAAAATGTTTTTGTCCAAACAGTTCTTTGAACAAATACAGATCAACCACTACATGGGCTTTGTTTAGATATTACTGTTATGTAGCAAAGAACAGGGCCCACTTTATTTGTGCATTTCTAGGCTCCTTCTCACTTAACTGTTTACAAAAGGTTTAGTTTGCTACACTGTTTTCAAGCAGCAGATTTTTTGGGCAGTGCACATAAAATACTAAGCCTGTGATTTATATATGAAAAAGTTACTAACTTTTCTTATTTTCATCTCTTCTTATTTTGCAGGCAAGACACAAACGTGTGATACGCAAGATCTGATCCCTTTTAGTGGAAAGGGATATCTGCTTGGAGGAGGAGACAGTGGACTCTCAGAAAAAAGCACAAATTCCAGCAGCAGTGTTAGAAACAGCGAAACACCTGGTTCACAGCATCGTTCAACACTAAATACAATACCAATCCCTAAAAATGAGATAAAATTTGAAAAATCACCCCGTAGTGGCATCTTCTTTCCACTTTATACTGATGATGCCAGTGAGAAAATCAACTTAGCTTCAAAGCGTGAGTTTCCTAAACCCTCTGTTGCTAATACGAAAGCTTACAAGTATGTTAATGGATCGCCTGTTAAAATCGCTCGTGTTACAGAAGAAGAATCAAACCAGGGCTCTGCAAATGGCAAGAAGGTTATGCCGCTTTATAACAGGCCACCGAAACAAATTTGTTTTGAGCAGACAACAGCAGCTCAGGTTGCATCTGAGAAAAAAAGCTCAGAATGTACTAATACACTGCACCGATGGCCGAAAATGGAAGACAAAACTGCCTTTGAAAACTATTTCATTAAAAAAGGGAGGACTGATGTCTCTTTAAGTATAAATACACCTATGAAAACCAAAGCTGAATCTACGGTGTCCTCTGCAAGTTCCAGTACTGCTGTAAGGCAGGATAAAAAAGTCAGTTGTCCTGTTTGCCAGACTGAGGTTTTGGAGTCTAAAATAAATGAACACCTTGATTCTTGTCTTGCATAAAACCTTTCAGAAAGCTGTCTCAAAAAGATAAGCCAGGGCTGAAAACACGGCTTGAAAACTACTTTGCTCAGGGTTTGCTTAGCTGTGGTTACTTCCCTATGTGCCTGTTCTGAACCGGAATTTAAACTACTGTCAGCATGCTGAACAACAAGTTTTGTGGAGTTGCGCATCAACGCTGACTAGGAAGCTAGCTGCTACTTGTGTTCCAAAGAATCGAATACTCAAATTTTAGTAGGTGGATATTTGTGCCAATGTTCTTGCTGCAGAATCTGGGTAATACAAGAGTAGGTGGATACTTGCCGAACTGCATCTTTTCAAGGCAGTTTTTAAAATTAAGACATTTTTAATACTGCTAATTTATCTTTGTTCTTAAGACCCATTTGCGTTGGTTTTTTTAAAGTGTTTTTGGCCATTCTTAAAGTTAACCACCTATAACAGATAAGAATACTTCTGTTTACTGCAGCGTAGACTCTCCACCCACTTTTTCTGATGGTTTGCACAAACTCTGTGTTGAAAGTTCACTAGTTCTTAGGATATAGGTATGATGTGTTACTGACCCCCATATGCTGATACTATTAAGTAAAAGTTGTGAGGAATATTGGTAGCAATACTGGTAAAGACTGTTCCTGGCCATATCATAAAAGCCTTCATGTTTTTTCGGTTAAATTTCCAGTGCTTTACAGGCCAAAATGGTATTAAATTGACATTAGCTGACAGTCCTTGTTTTGCTTCTTCTGGAAGCCGGCCAGCTCGGTGGTTAGTATTCAACAAGCCAGTCAGTTGAGTACTAAAACCATTGTGCTGTAAAAAGTTACGAATGCTGAGCAGATGTGTCTTCTATATAAACTTTCTGAAATGTTAACAGTTCTCTTGCTGCACTGGAAGTATTTAACTGGTTTAAACAGTTAACAGCTTGATTCCTTACTTGTAAAACTGATTATAACTATTTTTGTTTAAAAAAAGAAAAAATAATGATGCTGTTTCATGTATTGTTGCTACAGTTTTAAATGGCTATATTAGCCTTGGATGCACATATGTTTGCCTTTATATAATTAACTAGTTGCTGCTTCCTTTGGAATTGGAAAATAAACTGATGTGCAATGGAATCTGGCAAATGATACCTTTGCTCTTTTTAAACGTTGGTGTATCTTTTTAGATACTGATGCTACAGATGTTTAATGTGAATCAGATTGTTCTTGCATATTTTGAATAAATTGGTACTGAATTTTAGATTTTCATTAAGCCTGGGTTTCACATGGCACTTGTGGCTGTCTTGCGTTACTCACCAGTAGGCTCACCTGTGTATCTAATAACAGACTGGTTTAATAGATCCTTTCTGTATTAACACTTTTTTCCCTTCTTAAATTCCCCTGTAAAAACAGGTGTTGGTGAATATAGACTGCATCAACCTTTGCCTTCTCCGTCATATTTTCAGTACAGTTTCACTTTTACATTTCTGTGGAAAATTTTACAAATACTGATTTTAAAACTTGTTTTGAAGTGTTAATTTTCCATACTTCCTTCTTACAACTGCAGTATCTATCAGTGTTCCCAGTGAAACTTGACATAGTACTTGACAGTACTACTTAGAAGTATTTGTACTACCATGTGTTGTGTGTTGTTTTGTTTTGAAGGTGAGGACTAGATTCACATCACGACTGCTCTCTCACATCATGAAGGATTTTTTTGAAGCGTTTCCCTTACTGTTGTTCCTGTCCGTTTCCTGGTTTGTCTTTCCCACTGCAACTGGTAAAGAGTAAAGGATTGCTCCAGGAAGGGAGGATTGTGGGTATTGTTAAATATGTTTTCATATTAAAATGGATTTTTTCTAATGTCGTCTTCTACATCAACAGTGTTCAAATGAACAACAAATAGAAAACAAATGTGGGAACTGGCTTGTAGAATTCAGTGAATGGTATGGCCTGCTGGGGGCGGAACTTAAGCTATAGGCAAGTCCTGTCTCAAATATACAAGTGTCCTAAAATAGATCTGTTTTCAAAACAATTGAGCAATTTTGGAGCAGCTGTGGAAAAACATCACCTCTGCCCATGGATGTTTTTACAATGAAGTATTATGAGGCCAAGGTCTCTCTTACACAGAGATAAAGGTGACAAAGAGCTGGGTGGATGGGCTTTGCAGTTGCTACCTATCGCAGGCTATTATTAACAGGTCATGGCCTTGTTTTTTCAGGTATGTTACCGTGAATGCTGTTTCTGTAAGATTTTGTTCTTGAATACAGTGTCCTTCCCGCAATTACAACAATGACTACCAGTATGTTTTTAAAATACGCTGGTAAATTTGGGTCAAAGGTGAGAAATTTCATCTTCTGTCTCAGTTGGCTTTGTCCTGAGTGAGTTTAGATACTGTCTATAACAACACAAACCAGTAATGAATCTTGAACAAACATGCTTCACTGAACTGCAAAATAAGTTGCCTGACTGGAAGTCTGAGAAACAAGTTAAAATACTTGACTTTCGAGACAAATCAGGTACAAGAGAGGCCAACAAATGGTTCTGCAAACTAAAGGCAAAAGCAATCTCATTCTGTGGTGATCTACTGGAATTGCTCAGAAGGACTCAGATACCAGTTCTAGAGGTTAAACTACCTTAACGGGGGTTATTTAGTTATTTCATTGTTATGAAGGAGGCTGCTCCTAAGTTGCCTTGAAACTGGTTATTGGGCAAGAAATCTTGAAGGTCAAATATTTGCAAGTATTTTTTTACTTTTAGGGAAACGTTATCTAGGAAGCTTTCAGAATACTTGATGAGTTCCTGTGAAGGAATTAGAAGCAGCATTTTTCTCCAGACTAACAAAAATAAAGTAGTATCTTGCAAGAAGATATGTAATAGAAATAGCCTGCTTTATAACATGTTCTAGAAGTGATAATGTGCCATTCCTCTGTACTTTACCACCTCCGGTAGCCCCACCGCTGTTTGCATTCACTCGGGGTATCTAGGTCACAGGGGACGTGTATTCCTACAGCAAGTTCAACCCTGATTCCTATGCGTAAGCTGATGAGCAGGCTGTTTATGTCTAGGTGGAAGTACACTTCTCGGGCAGGGAAGGTGCTGCTGCTCAAACCATGTAGGAATTGGTTACCTGAGCCTCAGGAATTGGTTACCTGAGCCTCCTTTCTAGGAACGCTTTTTAAGGGAATGACTAAATGTTGCTTGTTTGGAACAGCCTACCGAAGGGCTTACGCTATGCTGTGCTACCTGCCACTGTACCCGTGCTAGTAATAAAGGATACCAGGTAATGCATTACAAAATCAAAGGCTAGGGAGGACTTGGTCGTAACCACGCTACTAGTGAATAACTCCTGAAATGCAAAGTAGCTATTCAAGTTAAATACCCAAGTTCTTACCTGCACCTGGATTATTATAGCTGTTTTGAAGTCTTAAGCTTAAAGAAACAATTGCTTCTATATGAATGTAAAGACCCTACATTAAATTACCCTTAAAGGGTAGCTTATGAGACTTGCATTTCAGCACGTGTGTGTTCTCATGTACTCGTGTCTATGGAAGAACCAAGACGCCCGGCTGCGTGGAGCTTTGGGCTTCTCCAACAGGCCATTAGGTGGCACTCCTTGCCCTTAAGGAGTAATACTTTCTTCCTCTCCAACCTGTACAGGGAAAGAACAGAAAGCGCAGAATTGGCAGCCTCCACCTGCACTCCAGGCTGAAGATGGATCAGCAGGAACCCCGACCAGGCCATAAAACAAGTTAAAGGAGGAGGAATAGGGGGTGCGGGGGGAGGTCTGCAAGTAGCCGAGAGTTGAGAAGTAGAATTTATATCTAACTGGGTTTTCTGGGAGCGTTTCTTTTAACTTTGCTGCAAGAGAGACTTGGAAGATGAGCCAGTAGCTCCTTTTTCTAGTTCAGGGTTCAGTGAATAACCCAAAAGGCATCCTTTTGCGGTCTACGTATACTGCACCACTTGCATCCATTGCAGTGAAAAATCTAATTTTCTGTCACCATATGGCATCAGCCCAGCTCCGCAAGAGAGGCAGGATGAAGCTGCAGGAAGGCAGAGGGGTTTAGAAAACAGAAAACTTGTCTCTGGCTCCTTGGCTAAGATGGGGAGCTGGAGGGGTGTGGCAGGCCGAGGAGAGGGTAGCATACCGCAGGTGTGAAAGCTAAACATGGGAGATGGCCATGGCCTTAATCCCTCTGTTCCCTTTTAGCATCTGCTAGGCCAGGCTGCTTTAAGACTAGATTAAGTTTCTAAGAAGGTGCAGCAGCTTGGCCTGAATAGCTCACCCTGTCTCTGTCCCAACCATCCCCTATCCTTCACATAATTTCGTCTGCTTTTTTGTCCTCGTAAGTCTTAGATCTGACATTTCACAAACTGCCTAACAAAGAATGTTTGAAGGAGCGAAAACCAACAAGCCAAATATTGGCTCCCCCACTGCTTAATTTAGAAGCAGTAAATACTTTATTTTTCTTTAAATGACATCAAACTCCGGACTATAATTTGTGAGTTCACTGCAAGTACCTTCTCTTTAGAAATGTTACTAACTGCACGAAGTCTGGGTTAAAATGCGGACTAGAGCTCAGTGAAGTCCCAGTACAAATCTTACCTATAGGAATGTGGTTTAGTTGGGGTTTTGAATTCTTCTAGTAGCTTCATTCAGCAACTTACTGATGGGGGAACAGCCAAAGGGTCTCGCTGCTCTTACTCCACTTCCTCCCCTCTGCTTTGCTCCCCTGCCTTTGCCTTCCACTGACCACCCTGGTCTCCTCCCAGAGGCATCGCAGCAATTACCCGCTTTCTTCCCAGGAGGATCCTTTTGGTGGGTGTGCTGCCACCTGTTTGTAAGCAGATTTTGATTCACCAGGAGGGTGCGGGTTGTGTTTTGAGAGAGGCACAAAGTAAAAAAGCTGTGCAAATCGCTCGCTCGGAGGGTGCCCACCTGCAGAAGCTGGCGCAGCCTCTGCAGCGCTTGCGGGCAGCCGGTGCGTGGTGGGAGGCAGCCTGCCTGCAGCCCCACCCGTGGCTCCAGGAAGCACTGGCCATTTTGTTCAGCTCAAGGGCAGCACGTCTCAGAAGCAAGAATTAATTTGACCAGAGCAGCTTATTTTTTATGCCCCTTCATTTTAAGCGCAGTGTACCAAGTCCAATGATTTTGGCCTGTTTAATGCGTAAGCCAGCACACACTTGCTATTTTACAGGCATTACTCCCAAGACTGGTAGGGGCTGTGCTATTTATAGTGCACAGCACATCTTACACTACCTGTTTTTTCAACCAACAGCAAGACAAACTCCCTGGTGTGTGACAAGACCACACAACTTGGCACGAAGTGCTCCAGATAACGTGGCGGTGGAAGGATACGGTACAAAGGCTGGGCTGTTCTCACAGATGGCAAACGGGAACATGTCCAAAGGAAAGAGTCATCCTGAGGATAAAACACCCCGGGGGCTTCAGAGAGGATGGTACCTCTTCCAGGCAGGGTATGGAAAGCTGCAAATAGAGGACTTGAGTCTCAAATCTGCTGTCCTCTGCAGGATATGTCACTAAGAATTATTTGGGTTAGTCTTTAGCTTTGCATTTAGCAGTACCTATATAGAAAATTTAATTTAAACATAAGGAACAACTTTATTACAGTGAGGGTAGTTGAACACAGGAACAGGTTGCCCAGAGAGGCTGGGGAGTCTCCATCGTTGAAGATACTCAAACCCCAACTGGACGTGGTCCTGGGCAGCCGGCTCTGGGTGACCCTGCTCCCATCTCCAGGATCCCCTTCTACCTCCACAGCCCTGGGTTTCTGCCTAACAACCCCATGAGCATTTCAGGACAGAGTGAAATTACATCTGAAGGCAGTTAAGATCCATCTGCTTGCTCTTGCACTGGCACAGCCCAGGAGTGCTCACGCCATCTCTAACCATCAGTTTACGTCCAGCTGCACGTTTCTTCCTCTCCTTGCAAGGTTCAGCATGGGCAGCTCTCATCACTGCCACCACCCAGGCCACGTCCGGGAGGGACAAGTCCCCCATCCCATGCATCAGAGACTGGGGGACTTCAGGCAGGAGCCGGGCCTCCACCACGATGCAAAGACAGACAAGTAGGAGGAAGCTCTGCCCTGCCAAGCTGGGCAGAGAAGCAGGTAGCTGGGTCACCGCTTCTCAGGGCCTGCCCTGGAAAGGCAGGTTTTAATTGCTGCTTCCTCGCCAAGCCACACAGCAGGGAGGGGGAGGATTATCAGCCCTGCAGATGACGTGAAATAAAGCTCAGATGTAATTAACTTTGAATGTACCTATAAGAGATTTAGAAGGCAGGAAAAGCATCTGATGACAGGAAATAGGAGGTATTTCAGGCACTGCAAAACCCCAAAAGACTATTCAAGCTAGCTGGCAACATTTCCCAGGCAATTTGGCGGAGTTAAGAGGACACCACCCAAGAGGTTTTACTGCTAACATTTGGGCTGATGCTTGGGTCTTGAAACGCGGTTTTGTCAAAGCGGACACACGTCCCGAGTGGTAAGCAATGCCACGACTTTGGAGCTTTTTTTGCAAGGCGTTATGGACACGAGCATCCCCCGAAGGAATGAGGAGACGTGAGGTTGGAGGAAAACACCTAAAGTTGCCTTAATGCAGCCTTCCTCTTAATCCCTTTACAGGCTCCAGTGTTACCTTCCCTCAGGACTCTTCTGCAGTGGAGCGCTCCTGTGCTAAACTGACGCTTTGCACCCTTAGCAGCGCAGGCGCTGAGCCATGCAGAGGGTCGTGGTCAGCCTGTGCCCGCCCTGCAGCAGGCACCGAGGGAAACGCTGCCTTAACTTCTTCAGGAAGAGCGATCGGAGGGCTCTGCTGTTGGGCAAGCATCCTGACTCAGCTTTGGGTTGTTATATGATGCGTTGATCCCAGCTCTGAGTGTATTTTCACATGTGGCTGTGGATTTGTGTTGAAGTGATACCATTTTGAGGAGACTGACAAGTAGATGTCCTGTTTGTGAATCCTGCACCAGTTTCCAGTTTCCTTGTGTCTCTCCCTTTCCTTTCTTCAACAGAAAGACTACCCGAGCTTGGTGTGAAACTGCTCCATGGTTAGATACATGGCATTCAGTGCCAGCTGAAGGGTATGTCCCATGAACTGCCACGGTTCAGCTCTGCCAAAAGAGGAGGAGCACCCTCAGCAATTCAAGATGAGTTTGCTTCCCCGAGCTGGTCAGCAGCTTGCCACACTGAGCTTTTCGTCAAGCAGCACCAGCTCAGGGCAGGTAGCCGCAGCAGCCAGAGGCTACTCTGCTGGCCATGACTTGGTAGCCACTCCTCTCTAGGCATTTTTTGCAACTCTCGGCCAAGGTCTTAGGTAGTGCCTGACCACCTGCAAGGGCAGGCACCAGGCTGCTGCCAGCCTTCATCTCAGAGAAAAAAACCCAAACATTCTCCTCAGCCAAGTGTTTCATAACTTAATCCACCACCCACCTAAGGGGAGTAGCACAAAAGCCTGCAGCTCGGCTGAGGTGGGACAACGCTTGGGGAGCTACCGCAGCCTGGAAGGATGCAAAAGCGCTGGGTTAGCGCGGGGGCGGGAGAGGCCCCCACACATGTGCGGGAGCAGAAATGGGAAGGGAAGGCGCCGAGGAGGTAGGAAGCAGAGCTGTTGTTCCCTGTGCGCTCTCGCCTGAGGAACTAGAGCAGATTTGCAAACCTACCGTAAGCACTGGAGGTGTAACCAGCCATCTCCCGCTTCCCCTCCTCCTTCATCCCTGCTCCGCGAGCTTACACCACCGTAATCAACAACAAAAAAGCCTCCCGATGAAAATACACATCCTTTGGTTCCTACAAGTTAAAATAACTTGTTTGTGCAGCACAACATTCTCCACCTACAACAGAGCGGCTTGTCTCTTTGTCGTCTCTGGGACCCTAAGAACACGTTTTCCTGCTCATCCGGAGAGGCCTTGTCCCAGCTGGGACACCAGAGGGTCCCGCTCCCAGAGCCGTCCCCGGGAGCGGGGTCCCAGGCGCCCCCGCTCCCGCCACCCCCGGCGGCCGCCCCAGCTCCGGGCCGCCGGGAGCGCGCACGCCCCCGCCAGTTTTCCTGCCTTTGCACGGGCCGAATGTTCACCGTGAGAGACGTGCCCTCCCTGGTGATGGCAGTGCATAACGTTGCATGGTTATGAAGTTGCAGCGACTCTTAACTATATACGGCTGTTTCCTCCTCGTGCTGTTTTAAATGAAGGGTTTTTTGTTTGTTTGTTTGTTTTTTTTAAAACTGAAATGTTCTTATAGTGCAGGTGGGGAAAAATAAAAGTAATCGAAGTAGTTTAGGAATTGCTACCTATGTCCCATTAAAGAGTTCTACATGTAACAAAAACTTAGGACCGAAGAGAGTTAACTTACAACAGTTTTTGCTTGTTCATTAAAATATGACTGTGCAGAACACGTGCCCAGCACCGCATTAGTCGCTATTACGTTGTGGCTGGGGAAGGGGAAGTGAAGGTAAAATAAATATGCCCAATCTGACAGCTCAAACCTTGCTCTTCACTATCAGGAACACCATCAACTAGACTCTAATCTCAGAAAACAGATTCAGTTATTACCCACAGCCCCGATTCCCTTTGCCAAACGTTAGTGGTGTCCACAATCATATTTTCCTTGGAGAAATATTTTCTCCAAGATGTCCAAAGATGTTGCCAAGTGCTCAAATAAAACAGTTCTGAAATATCTTTCAGTTCCAGTAACCCAAGGTACTGCACTCACCCACAGCCGAGATTGCACTTTTCAGGTGTAGGGCTGGTGGTGTTCGGCTTCTTGCTGGCTAGCGGTTTGCTGGGGTTTTTTTGACGCATTCACTCCCATCTTCACCGTATGGAAAAACTTCTCAGGATTGCAACAGCAATTAATCAAGCTCCAAAATTCTAGTTTCCCTACGTTTCTTAGAGCTGCCACCATGCCCTGTGCTATATTGCAATCTTTATTAATAGTTTTTTAAAGCTTGCTTACGTACCGTAATGTAAGCCCGATACATTTACAGCCTAAGTGACTTGTCTTAACATAGTTCTGATCTTCTTTCTGCTTGGCTTCTTGTTTGACCCTTGCTTTCTTAGGTAGTGAAATACCAGCTCACAACCCAATACAATATTCAGGTATTGGGCTTTCTGTTTGGGAGTAGGAGTCAAGTCTCTGCATTTTAGTTATTCTGGATTCATCTTTCATTTAAAAGCAAAACTAAAATTGAACTACGTTGCAACGAGGCCAGGAGAGGAACTGGTTCCACCCTGGCAAACCTCACCGACACAGACAGGCCCACAAAGAGCACTGGATCCACACGGTGAATATGGAGAGATGAAATTTGACTTCCCCTCTCCAGCAGCATTTGAAAGCAAGAATGGGTTCCCAGTTTGAGGCGCTGCCCTGAAGCAGCGAGTCAGCTGCGCGCAATACTGGCAAGCTGTTAGTCCATCTGCGTGTTTTACAACCCTCACCACGCAGACGTCAGGGATGCCCTGCAGACTTTCTGCTGCGTGAAGGTGCTGGCACTGGGCTTATAGGGTCAAGAGCTGGTCACCTTTTCCAGCATTTATCACCACGTTATATACAAGGTAGTTATAATAAGTTTTCCAGAAGAACCTATAAACTATTACCAACTAAATTCAATCCTGAGCTGCACATTTAGTAAGAGGGGGAAAAACCCCAGAGTCCAACAACCTGTAACTGTAAGACAGACAAGGAAACCAACTCCTAGTTCAAGCAAAAAGTTACAAACCTCTCATCTTCAGAGAGAAAAATGTCCTGTTTTGCAACACACAACCATGAAGAGAAAGAATGGATGGGATGCATCAACAATTGTCTTTCCTGAGGCAAAGACATTGTGTATTCTTTCTCCTCATACTTCATGCTCCTGCCCAAAGCAGACACCTACAGCATATTTTTGCTTGCTATGTCCCATATTCCTCATCCGCACCCCACAGACGTGTTTTATCTTGGTCTCATGCATCAGTCTCTTCCCATCCTACTTTACCATTTCTATTCAACTCATTCCTTCCTCCATGTCCTGCTAAGGATTTGAGTCTATCCCCAGTGGGCTGGTGATTTGCATCTCACCCGCTCCTTCCACTTTTAGAGCCAACTCTTAGTACCTGGCTTGTCCATGTGGGAGCTATGGGATAGATGCGCTGTATATTCACTCACCTTCAAAGCCATGGGCAAAAGGTTGATGGAACCGAGTAAGTGGTAGCAAAAGTCAACAGAGAGAATTCTCTGGAACTGGTTTTGTCTGGTAGGACAGAGGACCTTGAACCCGCTTCTGTCAGCTGCTATCCACCCCCAGCAGCCAGGGTCAGGCAACTCAGGTTCAGCAGACGCTCCAGAGTGAACACAGGTCTTACAGCAGCGTAATAGCACAAACAGGCTTCAATGCATCTGCAGTAATTACTTACATTTAAGCTTTACTTTACATCCGCAACAAGCTAAGTGAGTATTTTGTATAAAAGCTGACTATGGGAGACCCAAGCTTCTCTGCAGATCCATACCCACCCCTCCCCAAGCAGAAGAGATCCAAATCCAATTAAGTCCCATGAATTTCTTCGAAGTCTTTGCTGCTCAGTATTCATAAATTCCCACTATGTATTTGTAAGTGCATGCAGCTATCTGCGTACCTGCAGGCAAGGTGCACAGGCTAGACTTCTGGGGTTTTGAGACTCTGGAGTCTGCTGTTGCCACTTAGCAGTCTCCCCTCTTCTTCAAAGCATTCGGCAGGCACAAAAATGGTACTTTCCAGTTTGATTATACTTATCAGTTTGACTTAGATATGTGATCTTTCCCCTCCTGACCTTAAAGTGGTCAGCACAGCCAGATGTTTTATGTAAGATATAGGCTGTCAGCTAGCTTCCTCTGATTGCAAGCGTCTTTCTTTTGAAAAACACCCGAGACAGACATCATCTTTCCCTGGCTTGGTGTTTGACCTTATTATGCAAAATGATCATCCTGCATATTGTGCTCAGCAATGTGATAATTAAAACAAAAATCAGGTCTACGCAGGATGGTTGCAAATTCTAGAAGGCTTCTTCCTTGTTCAATGTAAAACAAAGATGGGGAAGAGGCTATTTCAAGAGAAGACGTCAGAAGTTACACAGCACTGAAGCATGGAAAAAGCCTCAAAGCACTCTGGGACCAGCTCAGTGCTGCTGCACTTAGCTTTCAGCCTCACACACTGGGAAGAGCAGAACTGAGCACCACAGGTACCCAAGTGCCACGGAAGGTGCACGGAGGCTGGCAGACTCATCCGGAGATCCAGGTAACTCTTCCTGAACAAGACGGAGAAGCACACGCAGGGGGGCTTCACAAGAGTTAGAGCAATGGCAGCAGTGCAGCCAGCCAGCCGTGTCCTTGGTTACCATACCGTCATGACAAAGCTCATCAAAAAGCTTAGGGAAATTGTGTGGCATCTCATACGGGTTGGCATCTGTAGACTCTACCATTCTTCTGCCATCTTCAAAGTACTCATAATTGATTGAGAGCCACGTAAAACTGAAGAGCTCCCATTAAACCTTACAAATCCTGCTTGAAGAGGACTTCTGTTTTGCACCTCACGTACCTGTCAGAAAGTGGTGAAGAAACTAGAGCTGCCTCTATGTCTGTCATCACTCTCCAGTTCGCCTAAACTTGGTGCTGTTTTTGAGGGAGAAATCATCAGGAAAATGATCACCACACCCAGGTTAACTGTAGGCAGTCTAAAAAAACCCAGATCCTTCTCCAGAGCAGAAATAGCTCTGGTTTAAAAAAAAAAAAAACAAAAAACAAAAAACAAACAAAAAAAAAAACACAAAAAAACCCCAAAAACCCAAAAAAACCCAAAAACCAAGAAACCCCAAACACCAGAAAACCCCAACAAGACACAAAAAACCACCCCCCACAAAACCACCAAAAAGCCACATGCCCCCTTTATCGGGGCATTTATAAATTAGTTGCTATGGAGTAGTTTTTAAAAGTTACATAGATTACAAATAACCACATAGTTTTCAAGAACCTTTATACATCATCTTTTTTAATTAGATTAGCTTTACAAGCAACTTGAGAGCTCTTTCATAATGAACACTGCTTTTCAAATTACACAACTTTATAGGCAACCTGTAAATGAATCTTGAACTTCTTTGCCTGCTATAGATAAAGGTCTCATATTTTACAGCCGGCTAACATCATGAATAAAAATAGCATTATGAAGCTTTATCTTTAACCAGGACTAGACACATACAGATCATAAGACAGTTTAAAAAATAGTTTTAAAACAAGGACCTGCTTGGTGATGCTCAAGACTGAATATTCAACCGACATGAAATGAACAGTTTCTAAAGGACATTGAAGAAATGGCTGACCTGATTTGTTGATCCTATTGTAATGACTTACATGGAGTGAAAAATTAAGCACTTTTTAAACCTGTCTGGCAAGCACAAACCTACAGTGTGATTAGAATTTGATACGCCATGTAACTGCAGAAGTTTGAATTATAGAGGGACTGAAATGAGTTTAAAGGCTTATGCTTCTAAAATAAAACCAACCAAACCTCCGTTAAAGTAGTACTTAAAGAAGATGAAGTAGAAGAGGTGGCTTTTTTGCTTGTTTCATTGGTAGCCTAAATGCACTGCAGACCAGACAGCAATGAAGATTTGCACTCCTTGGCCAGGTTGCCAGAGGCACTTACAGTAAAGGTATCCTATCTGTTTTTCTGGGAAGAAAAGAGGAAAGAGGAAGGGAACGGTAAAGGGCAAGAACTTACTAAAAAAAGGAAAAGCGAAATCAAAACAAAACTGGGATTTCTGTTGGTTCTCCTAAATGATATACCAATACTGAATTTTTTCCCCCTTCTGTCAGTTTGTTACTAAACAATTAGCTTTTTCATGTTTTACATGAACAATAGTAATCTTTTTAATAAAAAATTACTGAGCTTTCCATAGAAAAGGTCTCTAATTGAATACAAACTATACAGATGCTAAAATTGTCACAAGTTGTAATATATACAGAAATATTTCTGTACACTCACATTGTTTTGGCTAAGTAAGGAAATAAGGGACAGATAGAAAACTGCAGTGGGGAAGTTATCAACCCCCAAACTCCTGTAAATATGAATGCTGTCTTTTATAGGTTTGCTTTTGTTTTCTCAAGCTTTTAAAGCTCAGGAAAAAAAAAAAAAAAAAAGGAAAGAAGAAGGAAAAAAAAAAAACAACAAAAAAAAACCCACCAGTGTCCAAAACACCCATTTCTTAAAAATAAGAATATCAAAGTTTCTGCACATCTCACTTTTATTCTGTGATGTCCCCTCTCCTTGATAAAATGAAAACAATGTAAAAGAAAGTAAATGTTTTCTAACTAAATATATACCTCAGTATTGATCAAAGGGCAGTGCCTTTTTGGGGAAATCCTTCAGCACAGTGAAAACCTAAAGATGTATTGCACAAGGAGCCTACAGTGATGCACTTCAGCTTCAGTGTGCTGACCATCTCCTTGATACTATATAATAGCTCAAGGTGTCAACCTACAGACTGCATGGGACACCAACATTTGAAAAGGAAATTAAAAAAAGTGAATTTTAGATAGTCTATTAACTTATATACAAAGGAAAGGGGGGTGACAAGTATTCTCTAGAAAAGGGAGAAAGCTCAAAATTTTCTGTCAAGTACACAAGGAGGTTCTGGGTACCTCTAATAGCCTAGGAAAGCCCTTGTATATTCTTGTAACTTGATGGTATTTACCAGGTCCCCAAAGCCAATGACAGCAACCGATAGTGTCAAGTTCACTTAGTGCCAGTCACTTAAAAAAACCAAAACAAAACAAAAAAACAAACCAAAAAACAAAGAAGAGACAGAAACTTCCCCTCTGTGGATTCAACATACAAAACCACAAACTGAATGTTACTAATAGTGAGATACTGATTTGCTTCTGTTAATAAGGTTCAAGAGGACATAGTCAAAAAAACAATACAGCAGCAATCTTTAAAAGTTAAGATTAGTGTGAGATATGATATAAAACAATCAGGTTTTTAGCTGGTAATTAAAGTGCTCCTTTTCTGACTTAAGGTGTAAAGAAAATTAAAGTGATTATCAGTTACTGGCAACCCTTACATTAAATTAGGTCTTTCATGGCAGAGGAGAACAGTATGAACAGTTTTACAAAAATAGATCCATGTTATTTTGGAGAATACCGTAATTTTTTTCTTCTTTTTTTTTTTTTTTCAGTTTTTCTTCTTTTTTTTAAGACTCAATTTTGATAAACTGTACCTGGTCATACAAAAATTACCCAAAATTCAAACTTTTACCATATAAAAAAAGGGAGAGATGAATTGGATTCAGCTGGATGACAGGTCTGGCAAAATATAAGGATGGACAAATTCTATGTAGGGCACTTATTTATGTCCAGATGCATATGTTGTTTCTTACTGATTGCTTATCTTCTTCACATAAGCAGTCACAGGCCTGGAGTCACAATCACATAGTACAATGCTTCAGCAGTCAAAGAACCTTCTATTTGATGCAACATTGAAACACTGTTTGCTTCTTTATTAAAATGTTGGTTTGTTGTTGATTTTCCTTTATCTTGTTATTCACATTCAAAAGTTAATAGATAGCATCAAGATTTATCAGGGAGAATAGCAAGGGGAGTTGCTAAATCAGAGGCTTATAAAACGTCTTTCCCAACTGAGTCAGAAGGTTTATTAAGTTCAACCCTCACACCTTTTTCACCTGCAGAGACATGAAAAGGAAATCGGCATTATTTTTCAGCATTTATCAAACTACAGCCTATAGAAGTGCTACATCACTTTCCAGATTAGTTTTAAGAGAGTACTTCGAAGATTGCCTAGTACATATGACCTAGCAAGACAAGATATTTTTGTATACATGCTCTGTATCCCATGCTCTGTAAAGTTAACGAGCCGTGGTTACTCATCTTCTCTGAAAGTGGGCATGCATTTGGCTGCGCAAGTAGAAAACTGGACACTTCACATCATACGTGCAATTCTGAAGCTCATCATCTCAGCCTTTACAAAGGTAAGCTTTAAGAACGGCCAGTTGAGAATCTGAGGATATTGTCCATTACTCTGTATCAGAATATCTGGAGTTTCTGGGTATTTACCTTTGTAAAGAAACTTTGAGGGATTTTTAAAATGCAACATTACTTTTTAGCAGTAAGTCAAATGGAAACAAAACAAAACTACCAACCAATCCACACCTCTTCCATCCTTTTTTCTAAAAACTGATCTAGGTAACTTCAGGTATTCCCAAAGGAAAGTTTGACTATCAAAACATTCATGGACACAGTATCCCATATTCAAGAAAAATTCACACATATTCTGCATGGCTTTAGTTAGACTGACACTAAGCCAAAAAATGAATAGTTTTCTGGTTTATGACATTTTATTCTATATCGTCAGTAGAAAATAAAAAGCGTCTTGCACAATTCTTGCTGCAGATACAGAGCAAAGAATGCAATTTTAATTGCAAACGAAAACTGAAAGCACAACAGTATAATACCAATCAATTACAGGGCAAACCGACACTGAAATTTAAAGAACACCTCCAACCCAGCCTTCTTTCCACAAGTACCTGCAGTTTAGGGGGACCGGGGGGGGGGGACGGGGACGGGGACGACACACAGCCAGGGGTGGGGGCACCTCCCCTGCAGACACGAGCCCACCCGAACCACTTCCCTGCACTCTCTCTGAAAGGGCAGCAGCTGAAGCTGCGCGGAGACAACTGAAGCAGCTCTGATCTGGCAAGGCTGGCCCCAGGAGGTGCACGGTCACACACGTGTGACGCGAAGGAAGCCCGGCTTACGGGACAGGCAGGCTCCCTGCGGAGACCAGGCGGGCGTTATGCGGCATTCCTGACCGCCTGGGAAGTCACCATGCCTCGCCAGGCATGCACCGCTGAGCAGCGGGACAGCATGCTCAGCCGGAGCTGAAGGACTCCCCGTGTTTCTTTGCAAGCTGGGCAGGAGCTGCGTTGCTCTTACCGCTCCCTAAATGTACAAAGTCACCGGCTGCACCAAGGGGGACTGAACTAAACTACAGCCACTAGATAGCTCTGGGGCTACTTATAAGCTTCAGACGCCTAACAACAATGAATGGAAATCTCATTTGGAAATGACTGGCACATGTCTTCAACATCATCGGTTTCAGAGCTCTTGACAAAATGGTGCAGAAACTGGCCCTATGCATCTGTGCGCTTGTGGTACACCTGATTTTGGTTTATTTTTAAACTACTGAAACAAACACAAAATTGTGATGGCAATTACAAGCATGACAGAAGTCCTAGGCCATTTCTCCTTATAATGCTAATTTGAACAGGAAAATTAGATCAACTTCCTCTTGAGGGAGAAGCCAGAAAAGGAAAACAGATGCTAGATATGTGGAATTGGAAATGGAGGAAGTAACTCCATTCTTTGATTCCAGATTTTAATTTTAGGCTTTTGTTTTTCTAATATACAGATTCTGGTCAAGTTGTATTCACTTGTTGAGTCACTATATTCAATCAAAACTCTTTCCAGGGCTCTCAGTTCTGCAGTGCCTGACAGCCTCTGGTGTATTTATCCTCCATACCTATTAGGGAGACAAGACTAGGGAGAAGCTGTATCCCCCATATAAAAATACCGAGCAGCCTCAGGTCTCAGAGGAAGCATGAGCAGGAGAAGGCAATGACCTGGATTTCCCAAGTCACTGCCTAGCAGCTCAACCACTGGGTCACCTTCCCTGTAAAACCCGACTCTATGAGTTACGCTGTTTTTCTCCCCCTCTTTGTGCATGGGGTGGGCCAAGGAGATGAGGGTGGACTACTTAGCTATTCTTCCAGAAAAAAAGAACACAGAAGATATTAACAAGAGATTACCTGTTAGATATTTTACTTTAGCTCGTGCTCTTTCATCTGCATCAAAATACCACACTGTTATTGCGTACCTAGGGAAACAGATGGAAAAAGAACTCCTGAACTATGAAGAAAAAAAAAAAAAAAAAAAAAAAGTGAAGCACTTGACATAAAACACAATCTAAATGAGATGACGCTTCTGTAGTCTGACAGAAGAAAGATTTCATAAAGCACAAAGCAAGCAGGTTAGTAGGTATTGTCTGAACAGTCATTGAAAGGGTGACACCGATGCTGTAAGTTTACACTTCTTTGTCCTGATGCGTTGCTATTACAGTTCTTGCCCAGAACCTGTAATATAGCCTCTGTATCACCTCGCCCTGTGACCTCATCTTTTACTTTACTAGGTCAAGTCCATCACCGAGTCACGCTGCAAGAACCTCTTTTTTTGGACACTGGCCATAAGGGAAAATTAACTACCCCTTCTTACACAGCTCCTCTGGTTTTCCACTGCCCATAGAGGATTTAAATATGAAATGCCAGCTATTGAGAAAAGACTTTAAGGAGCTTTAGTAAATGGCATTTCACCCTCTGACTGCTCGGAGCACAAAGGGGGAGGGGAGGGCAGTACAGCCTCCCAAAATTCTGCAAGAGGACCTGCCGATGGCAGTTTCAAGTTACTTCTTGCAAAGGTACTTGTGTTATCTTACAGCTCCAGTCAATGTTCAGTGCTCTGGCCCTGCAAACGTGTTGCGACATGGGCAACAGGAAGCCTGGATCAACGACTCCAGTGATTTTCGTATTAACGCTATCTGGAAACACCACTGGGAATGTGGGGGCGGTGAATGCAGGACCTTTAGCATCATCCCCTGCCCTACTCTGAGGGACAAAGGAGATATCAGGTTCCCCCTGTGACTCAGACTGGGAGCAACTCCTCTAATACTCCAGAGGAAGAAAAGATTTGTGTATCAATGGTCGTTTCTGCCCCACAGCCCTCTCCCAATTGCCAAACTAGAATGTGGTGGCTTTCTCTCCCAACAAGAGAGGACATAAAACTGGAGCACCTAGTCAATCCTCCAGTAACACAGTAAGGTGCTGAGGACAAAGGGAAGGGAGGAGAGTGTAAAGCCTCTTATTACAGAGAAATAATGAAGACAACACCCCTTGGCTAAGGTGGGGTCTGCTTATGGCTCTGTGTGCTCCTACCCAGTTCTGCCAAGAACACGCTCAGAAACTTCTGGTGTTTCCAGCCCTCCCTCCTACCCAGCCAAGAGGATGTCTTCTCCAAAATAAGAGATCAGACATTGGTACAAACTCATCAGCACAGCAGAAGCCTAATCAATCAGTAGATAAAAAAACCCTTCTCATCATAGTGCAACTGGAACTGTACATGAAAGACCTGGGATCAGGTCATAATTCATAGTGTCACTTATTTCTCATTAGGATTTGCCCATTTCTTGATAAGAGAGGCATCGTGCAATATATAGAGAGTCCATCAGTCCTACCTTGTAGCAAATGCTGGCTGTACTTCATGAGGGTTGCGGCGATCAGACCAGAAGAATAGCAGTCTATCGAATTTGGGTTCAATATCAGCGAATTGGGCTTTACCTTCTGGAAATATCCGAAGGATGCCTCCACTTACCTACAAATTAAATATGTAAAACCAGTGCTTGAAAACAATGTCTCATTGCATTTAAAAGTACTGAATATCACATTTGAAAATATTTCAGACACGTGGAACTGAAATAAAAGCCCTTATCAGATGCTACAGAAATCATGAATCTACGCCTTTTCTGTCAATACGTTTCATTTAACAAAACGTTTTACTCATTTGTCACTGAGTAATTTCAGAATGCTCGCAAATATTAAACCTCCATTCATGTTTAAATAAAAAGCTGTGGGTTTAGATTGGTTGGTTTTTAGCTGCATTACCTACTCACAAAAAATGGACAAGACTGACTGGTATTACACAAGTGGCTAAAAATATGCCAATACAAATGAGAGAAACATTGTATTTCACACCTCAGTTTCACCCTTTCCCATTAAAGAGATTGTTTCATTTCACAGCAGCACAAGTTTATGTCATGTTTCTGTAATTAAGATGAGGAAAGACTAGGAAACTTCAAACTGAAGCTTGAATCTGTATTACTCCTGGTCAATTCAGATCTCTTCCAGGCTTTGAAAAACAGTTGGACCTACCTATGCATGCCTAGAAAACAGCACAGGTAGGTAGGTTTAATTCTTTGTAGGTAGGTTTAATTCTTTCTAAGTCACTAGGTGGGGTTAATTATTTCTAAGTCATGTTAGCTTCTTCTTACTGATGGTATTGATGTTGCTAAATCTAACTATAGATAGCCACCGTAGGCCTTCATGGGAAAGTCATCAGTGCAAGTACTAACAAGGTAAATTGATATAAATGACTTTTGAAATAGTGATCTAAATCAGCGAACAAGAAGTGACAATTTAGATCAATTTGTTCTCCTAAAGAAAGTTTTAGCTTCTTTCTTTGCTAACCAATATACTTGGTAATATGTTAATTTGTAATTTAAAACAAATTTTGCAGGAAATCAAATGCCTTTGTTCATAAATTAAGTATCCAGCTAGTAAATTTTTCACCGTTATTGTGAAAATGCAATTTGCTTGACTTCTACACTCTGGTATGCATTCATTTCTTTCCAGGAGAGAAGCCATAATCAACTAAAAATGCCCCAGAGCTGCATTTTAAGATGTTCAGTCCAACCAGTGCACTTAAAAGTGAAGATGCTATCATGGCAAGAAAGGCTAGTAATTTATTTTCTAATTGAAGGATCAAATTTGGCATTTCAAAGAGCAAGTGAGAAACAAAAAAGCTTCAAGTACATCCATTTCTGACTCAGCTTTCTGATCTACCAGTTTTACAGGAGTATGATATCAGTCTCACTGTCTCATCCAGCTCTTATAAGAAAGGGACAACACTCATCCGGCTCTTATAAGAAATGGACAGCACTCAAGAAAAGAAAGGGAGAAAAAAACAACCAAACAAAAAAACCCCCAAAACCGAAACAACTCTCAGCTGCAACCTGTGTTACCCATATCTGGTGCACCCAATTCACAGAAACTGACTGCTTACGTGCTCTTCCACATGCTGCTTCTTAAGTACGATAGAAGTATCAGTAGTTTTATCTTTTTTTCCATATACAATGCGAATAAACTTCTCCATAGCTAACTGCACAGCAATCAAGGAATAAACAAAGCTATCTTTGCATTACTCTCACGTGCTTTCAACACAGCCAGTTAGCTACGTCCATTCTTCAAAACCACCTAATCCCACTGAATTGCTAGTAAAATCCTTATTAAAAAGTTACTTTATCATAGTCACTACATCTATGGAGAGTTTCGAGTCACTGGTAGTAAATTCTTAGACCACTTGAACTGTGTTATAAATTCTTATCTATTCTACATCCTGTACCTACAATGATACAAAGACTTGTGCTGCTTTGAACTACACTTATACAGCAATAATCATAACACTTGGCTTATTTGAAACTGCTCCCAAGCTGCAGCATCTTTCTTTTTATAAGCATACTCAATTAAGTAATCTAGTTGCACAAACCGTAAACTCAAGATTCAACAGGAATATAAGGAGAAATAAACTAAAAGCAATTATCTTACAAATATTCTTTATTTACTCTCTGTGTATGTGTGTGCGGGGGTGTTTACCATACAAATAATGTACAATAAGTTGCATAATTAGATATTTATGAAACTTGGATAATAGCAGATACTTATATGTACAGTTAAGAAACATATACCAAAAACATGCACCTTTCCTTCAATCTCACTGTCAAAGAGGTCCTGCTGCCATCATTCAAAACCTTGAAAATAAATGCCCTCATCTCTATCCGCTCTCACTAACAGCAGAACCAGGGGGGATAGGATACCCACAGTTAACATAATGTAAGAACACAACTAAGGCACAGAAAAAAGGACGTGAACAATGACCTGTAGCAAAGCTGCATTAGCAAGCATACGTAAAAAAAAAGTTTTAGAAAACAAATTATTGCATACCTTGGCATCCCAGTCTTTATTAAGATAATATATACATGTAACACATCTTCCGTCTCCATTTGGATTATCAACATGGCGCACGTATCCCGTTCCATTGCCTGGATAACAAGCCACCATAGCCTAGAGTCAAAGAATCAAACACGATAATTAATTTTATCTGTGTGTGGGGAAAAAGCCTACATTTCATCTGTATTAATTCCTAAGTAAATCATACATAAGCAAGATAAAAATTAAGTTAGAAATAATGGGAAAATAATTTTTTAATCTGTGTCTTCTTTCTAGTTAAAAACTGGTTTTGAACACAAACAGATGTCTACAACAAAGTCATGAAACACATTGACAGGAACACTCTCAATTAAGGTATGGAAGGTGGGGCTGCTCCCATGTTGTGACTAATCCTTCAGACTTCCCTCCCTTGAATGAAATACAAGAGAGGAAAAATGTCTTGTGTCTAATTACATAGCATGTGCTTCTCCTTGTGATAAGAATACTTGCTTTCCAGTCTCAAGTTCACAGACAGCTGTCTTGTCTTTTTTTTTTTTTCCCCTTCTGTGAGAATTCCTCCTCAAAAAGTAGCGTCAAACCTTATTTTTAGGCCACTTTTTAGACAAGACCATTAGCCCATCTTACTCAATCACTCCAAGCGCATTCTTGGGCTTATGTTTTGTCCTGTACATAGGAGGTCTTTGAACCTTTGTTGAAACAAGCCTACACATGTACAACAAAAACATCCTTTTTAGTCAAGAAGTGAGAAACTGAAAACTGACACCAAACAGTAATCTGCAATAACCTTCTGACATCAAACGATTCCCAGTACAGTAGTATGTTTAACTTCCCATGCTGCATTGAGCTCAGCTGACTTGAAAGACCCCGAGAAGGTGGCTTGGTCTCTGAGTCTTCAGACACGCGGATGTGTGTGTGAAACAAACCGGCCATCTTGCTAACAGATGGCCTGATGAGCTTGATTAGCTATCAGTTCCCATGGCCAGCTTGGTGTACGCCACATCCCCATATCTTTATGCATGTGCTGGAAATAGTAATCATTTCAGGTTTTTGAGAGAGATCAGAACAAAGTTTTCCAGGCCAAGTCATCCGCTGCCCCCACAGTACTCAGACGTCTGCAGTGACAATATCCTATCTGCAAAAAGTCGTAATATGAATTTACAAGAAAAGCAAAAAAGTGAGTTTCTACCAACAATCCAATACACTACTAACCTCAGTGAATGTCTGCTGTCTAAAAAAAACCCAAAACTTTTAATCATTCCTGTCTAGATTTAGCCTGGTTAAGTTAGAATTTGAAGTCAGACCTCTGGATCGCAAATTCTTTCACCTCTCTTATGTAAAACGTTAAAAACAGTTTTCCCAATAAATTGTTAACTGTGAAGTGTAACCCATCAGATTTAAAAGTATTTCACATCAACAGTTTCAGTCCATTTTTTGCTTCATACTTTAACTTTTCCCCCCTTTTTTAAATGTTAACAAATAAAGCTTCTCACAGTTTGCATTACTTCCAAGAAACTGTGCTTTGAGCAGGCTGAGAGATAGTTTACAGTAAATCAAGTTTACAGTTCAATCCGTAAAATATTTGTACATCACATGTAAGCAGAATAGATTTCATTAGAGCAGCAAACATTTTAAAATCTTTGTTTCCATATATATTCTAATAAGGGAAGAAGCAATTTTTTGGTAGCTCCTTCTAGGCAGAAATGAGAACATAGTATTTGCCAAATAGTAGCACCACGGTTATAAAAAAACCTAATAATTAAGCCAACTTCATTCACATGAGATGAAAGTAACTACACTGCGTGAAAAGTACGCAAAACTACAAAATTCAAATACACTTGTAATTTTGAGATTAAGCACTTCAGCTTCTCAATCCCTTTACTGTAATCATAGTGTAGTCACCATTACAGATCTCACATTATGTAAACATATTACATGTATAAAGTAATGTGACCGAATATTTGCCAAATCAGTTTTGCTGCAGGAAGATAAACCCACAAAAATCAAAACAGTGAGTTAAAGATACCAAATAATGTAATAAGGTTCTGTAATTTCCTCTCTTGTGGTGAAAAAAGGAAAGAAACAAAAGCGAAGCTGGGCTGGAAGAAGAAGATAATGTTTCCACTGAAAGCCAACCCTCTTGAAAAAAATCCCACGTGCCATGTAAACCCTATCAAGCTCTCATGGAGCAAGAACAGTGCTGAAAGCAGATGCAGGTCCAATCCTAGTAACAGGGAAGTTTTAATTTAAGGGGTTTTGCCGATAAGTATCATGTAAATTAAACCCTGACATTAATTGTTGCTCAATATCTGCATGAAACAGCTACTAAAACTCATTCAGAATGAAGAAAACATTGACATTGAGTAGCTAGAGCAATGTCAATTCTTACTGAAATCATGAGGAGTTAGACTCAGATATGAAAACGTCTTCACATATGCAAATAACCTAAATATCTGTCACTGAGCTAAAAAAGATAGTGTTAAAAGTTTAGGACAGTTCCCAGGTCTCTCTGGCCAATACAGGGTTTTTTTCAAAGGCACACTTGGTTGCCATCTGTTCCTCAAAAAGATAATTTTGCAGTTAGAGAAGTATAAATTTGCATCCAATTGCTATAGTTTCCTTTATAAGATACTGAAATGGGTACTTGTTCTCTTTGCTGCAGGGGAATCAAGAAAGGAATCTTTATCATCAACGGGGGGGGGGGGGGCGGGGAACAGGGGACGGGACGGGAAGGGGAGATGACCAGTAGCACTTTTTGGCAAGTCTGGAGAAACACCAGTTGTCATCAACTTCACATAAAGAGCAGCCATATTCAGTGTCAGAAGTGTTTCATACAGCCATTTGAGTCTAAAATACTGCCAATGTTTAAAAAAAGCCCTTGTTTTTGACTTTAGAGGCTGAAACTTCTGCTATCATCAACTGCAAGAGACGAGAAACAGTTTTGCTGCGATAACTTATCTAATATGTATTTGTTATAACAGTAAGAATGACTCAGCCTTTAGCGGCAAATTGGAAAGCAAACAAATTCGCGCATCGGCCAGTGTAGCATAATATACCGTGTTTTTGCCAGTTAGTGTCACAATTCCCTCTCCCCAGTTGAACTACGATAAGGAAAGTCACAAAGCTCAACAACTTACAGGGCATAGGAAATATACTGCTTTGTGAAACAACATGAAGTGAGTTCGTGTCAAACTGTCATGCACTGCAAGACTAGCCACATGGAAAGGACAAAAAAGTAACCCCGGTAAATAATGAAGTCACGTACTTCTGTTGGTTGTTAACATTTTACAGTATAAATAAGCAAGCAAATACGTGTATGCCAAGCAGAGAGAAAATGTGGGGTTTGTGGCTTTTTTTTTTTTTTTTAAAAAACACTGTTAAAAGTTGTTAGCTCTCCAAAACAAAGAGCTACCTGTCTCATCAGTTCTCCCATAAAAGTCATCGATGAAGCCAACTTAAGGCATTACTTGCATTTTAATAGACAAGGCGATCTCCCCTTTTGTGCTTCTTGGGCATGACAATTTTTAAGCATTCAGTAATCTTAATTTCTGCAAAGAATATATTGAACTCACACACTGGCTTTGCTCACCCACTGGATTCCTTTGCAAACACTTTTAAGATGAACCTCCTGTAACCCAGCAGCCTTCTCTCTTAGTCCAAGCACTCATGGTGAGCACAGGAGCGCTGTCCTAAGATACCCTCTGGAATTCGTGAGTAATCGAGAAGGCATGAAAGCGCCCTCACCACTCTGCAATCCGCCCAGCTTGGGTCTATCAAACCGAAGTACTCGCACACTTAAGAAGCTGCTGATCACTCATTCACATACAGATGTTCTACTTGCAAATGTATAACTCTGGAAAATTAACTTTAGGCCATCAGCCCAAGCGAGCAACATTAAGTTGTTAACAGAAGAACTAACTGAAACCACAGATTTTCTTGCTAAGCATGGCATCCTTAGAGTGTCAGCCATTACTCTAATTAACAATTAAATGCACAAAGGAAACATCAGAGGGAATAATCCATAGTCCCTAGGGTTTTGTTCACTATGTAAAGAGGCATCAGCTAAGACGCTCAACCCTGGGAGCACACCACAGCAGCTGAAAATGTTTTATTTGGGACTAGCCTCCACCTCCCTTCACAGAGGAGAATGACAGCCTCACCCATATCTAAAGGAAGACTTGCAGGTAAACAGACTGGAGCTTTTTCCTCTATCTTTTCCATTCCTCTCACAGCTGGATACCCGCAAGTTTAGGTGGTGTTCCTTAAAAAAAAAAAAAAAAAAAAAAAAAAAAAAAAAAGGAAGCAATAATAGCAAACTCTTAGGCAAGAGGGGAAAATACCAGCTATGTGACAACGTAAAATTCCTTAAGAGGGAAAAAAAACCCAAACCACAAACATAAAATGGAGAGAGGACGCGTGTTCTGTCATATTAGTTTATTAATGTAAAATAACTTTATTGTTTAGCTCAGATTAAAGAAAGCTGCATCAGTCAAGGAGATGTCACTTTTGCTGTTTGCTGAAGGAACTGCAAATCTCAGTGAGCAAAACAAGATGTCTAAACGCAAGACCGATGACTTCCTACCAAAATTTATCAGATGCTCTCACAAAGACTTCACTGGAAATCCTTAGCATGGGTCATCTGACAGATTATTCAAAGAAAGAAAAAAAAAAACCCCACACACTGCTGGAATGAAGAACCAAAGAAAAGGAAAAAAAAAATCTGACCTGTCCCTGTTTGGTTCGTCTGTGATGTACTTCAATAATTTGTTCATCCCTGACAAACAACAGTCCTGAGGAAATACATTTCAGTTTAAGCACATGTCAGCCTAAGGTTTTTCACAAGGTGTACAAAATAACAATCAAATTGAAGGAAAAAAGACTGCACTGGTACTACCTTGTGTGAGCAGTGTCAAGATTACTGACAAACATGTTAACATGGTAAAACTTGGCTTGGATTCATAACTTCTCCTGCAAATTCTTCACAAGCAGAGACAGAAACTTGCAACAGAAAGAAAATATCAACGGGGAGAAACTCCTGTCAGCCTTATGCAAAACAGAGGAAGTTGAAAGGGGTAAAATAAACTCTTTGGGACACAGCTAATCCATGTATTTCCATACTAACTTTCATCTGAGTAAAACTTTATGCTGATATCCTCCATGATCTAGTAACCAAGGCTAGAGAACTAAGTTTTCACACAAGTCAACACTGTGAAACTGGAAGAGCTGGAGAAAAATATCAGTCCCTGCAAAGATTCCCTCATTAAAAATCCATACCTTGCAACTGGAGAACCTGCAAGAGGAAAGCAAACTACTACTTATGGGCTTAAAAATTAAACAACTCAGTAGTTCACACGTCCCCAAGAGAGAATGGGAATCAGTAAATTTGAGTTAGGAGATAACATAAGGAAGAGACTGACACATTGCAGCAGCTTTGAATCATTTATCTTTAAACCCTCTCTCCCAATACTAAGTTACCACTACAGCCATTCAATTTGTCTATTAGCAAAGGAGTATGAGCTATTATTTTCTGTTGCATTTTTCTCTGCAGATATGGTAAAACACCTAGCTGCAGAATAAAAAAACAACAACAACAAAAACCAACAAAAAAAACCCCAAACAACCCCAAAACCCCCAACTACTTCAAATACCAGCTATTTGGGTCATCTTCTGGCAAGCACAGAGCAAGCTGCTCTTCTAGGAAAAAACGACTGAAGGCAGGGACGACAAGCGCGGTTCACCCCTCTCCTGTGGCTGCTGAAAGTAGCAGCAGAAGTTCTAACAGGCAAGTAGGCTTGGCAAAGCTGCCAGCTCTTGAGCTGGCAAAGGGAAGGCAAACTGAACTGAAAACAGAGATGAAAAATGAACTCAGATAGGAAGGGAGAGAGGAAAAACTGAGAGCTGACATAGCTGCTTATGCTATAAATAGAAGCGGCACACAGCTATGTACACGGATTGTACCTTCCATGAGCTTCTAGAGAGTTGAGAAACTAATGGTAACCTGACCTACCGCACTCCTTCCCGGGCCTTTCAATGCAGTGGCCAACACAAGATTTCTACTTGCTTTGATAGAACCGCATTTCATAAGCATACAAAATCAAGCAACATAACATACCACCAAAAGTTTGGCACAACAGATTAATCCTTTTACTGCGTTGCTTATTTCTAACTTGCCAACAGATGTTGATTTCTCAGACTGAACTTCAGAGAAAGCTTTGACAACCTAGCAGTTCAGCAGCAGGCTCTTCAACTTCTCTTCAAATTAAGTCACTCTTGTCTTCAGTTTTATGCGACGTTTACCTGCTTAAAACATTCACTTCACGCATCCTAATAAACTGACACAAATCAGAAGGCAGAAACTTTCATGCTGGTTCAGTGGCCGCCTTCAGCCCAGCACTCTAGGGCCAGAAGATCTACATGGAGTTTGGATGCAAACACCTTGAATGTAACCAGGCTGCCACTCAGCAAACAAGCTCAGGTATTTTTCGCTGTAGCTGCACAAGGTTTGGTACTCCCCCTTTACTGTTCAATTCTAATTGTGCTCAACAGCAAGATCATACAAAGTTGATTTCCAAATATCACTCCTTTCATTCATGCATGCACATATAGGCTCTTAAGAAATGTTCATGAGGTCTTGAATCGCTGAAGAAATGTGCATACAAGTTTCGATAATTCATCAGTTCTTCAAAACGGCACAGGACAAACCCAGAACTGCAGCTGCTTAAGTCCAATATTCAGGAATTGACTGCGAATGTGGGATGTGCTCACACTTTGATGAATACATCTAATAAATAAAAAACTTACATAGTATAGAGAAGCTCCCACAAAACTATCAAGCAAGAGCCATTTACCTGGGGGAGATGGTGGAGATTCTCGCCATGGGGACAGAAGGCACAGAGGCTTTGACTGAGCCCCGAGGAAAGCAGGGCAATCGGAGAAATGCATCTCAAAAGGTGAACCAACGTGCGACTGAAACCAGTGTTATAGACAGACATAACAGGAACGCCTAAAATACACTTCCTAACTCCCAGCTGAAGTCCTGCAGCCCCCCCCACCACTAAACTGAGATAACAACATTTAAACATTAACGAGGTTCTCTCTGCTCTCCTGTACCTGAGCTTGTAAAGCTGCAAGTCTCAAATCTCCAAAGGCAAAGAGAAGAGATCGCTGAGTCAGCTTACAAGCTTCAGGGGAAAAAAAATAAAGATTGTATCTTCCTTAATAGTTAACACACTGGTATTTTCCAGGCTGCTAGCAAAGTTAGGTAGGACATTCCTATTCTCAAAATTGTGCCAGTTTAACCAAAAGGTGCTGGTTTAAAACTGGATCAGCAAAACTGGTGCAAATACCCTTGCAGTCCTCCAATCTTTTCAAGGCCTAGCTTCCATTAACTTAATCTAACTGCTTATTAGGAAAATAAATTAGGAAAATAAAACTGTGTTCAAATCTAAAAAAGTATACAGAGTTGTGCGCTGGCTTAAACGGGGTATTAAAAGAAAAAAAAAGTAAAGTTTATCTAATGCATCTCTGAATATAAACAATGTCTTCAAGCCTAAAGCACCTGCATTCCCTTAAGGAAAAAAAGAAAAAAAAAAAAGATTTAACGTGAGCACATCCAAGCTATGTTAGTGCTTCAAAACACTAATAGCTCCCCTAAGGTTCAACATGACACATTCTGATCGTTTTGATATCAAAGTCTACTACAAACTTAAAAAAAGTCAACAACCTAGAAAAAACAAACAAAAAAATCCCCCAGATATACCTAATAGAGGCTTCCCAAAGAAGGTAGATGAAAAGCACTGTCACCAGGGGCAGAAAGTTCTCTCTTAAAAGCCTAGGAGCAAACACACACAACCCGAGAAGGGTTTAAAGCATACTTTGATGTGTTCAGCCTAAATCTCTCTACGTTATGATTAAATAAGTTGACCAATACACTTCAGATTCAAACAACTGTTGAATAATGTAAAATGTGTTTGCAGAATTGGCTGGCCTGCATGGATAACTCCCGGTTCCCTCCAAGAGAAGCAGACTGGTGACTCAGTGTTCTGGCGCAGTACAAAAATTTGAGAGAGAAGTCAGTCAATCAACACAGATTAAGAGTCTGTTTTTAATTTAACGTCATAAATGCTTTTAAAGGAATAATGCCATTTAGAAAATAAGTACTTTGAAACTTTTTTCCCCCCAAGATGGGGCAGAACATTCTGCTCTCGCCTGAGACTAGTCAACTTACTAGTTTCACCAGTAACCATTCAGAAAGAGCAGAGAAGCAACATCTTTAAGAACTAAAAATAACACAACACAAACAAATTACAACAGTGCACTAAAATAGTAAGAAGTTAAGTCTCATTTGGCTACATCACTTAAAATATATTCTGACAGTAGTTTGTGCACAGCAGATCTGCAGAGCCAACCACATGACATCAGCAGGCACACTGATGAATGACACATGAAAAAGCATGATTACCTATTTTAAGACTATTACATACGATCAGTGAAGTTGTTTAGTTGCACGAGATCTACTGGATGAACTGAATTTAAGATTACCTTAAAAATAAAGCATGCACACTAGCCCGAACTTCAAAGCTGGAGACGTTTTATACTTCTTAATACCAGGAGAGGCTGGGGAGGAAAAAACCCTAAGGATTAAGGGTGGGCAAGGGGTGGTTGGTTTTTGTTTTTATTTTTAAACAAAACCTCACTGTACTTTCTGTGAAAGTGAATGGCTGAGAGATTTGCCATTTAAAGAATATCACTCATCATCACTACCATTCTCCCCCCATAACTATACATACCCAGAAGCCTAGAACTTCTTCCCTATAGAAGAAACTGTACATGATAGTTTTGCTAAATACTAGGAGACGTATATATAAAAAAGGCCTGATTTTAGTTACTTCATTTCTTACTTAAAACTGTAATTTTGTTTCTGCTTTAAGGAGCAAAATAACCATATAACTGAAGCTTAGCTTGCAGGAAAGATCTCTTTATATAAACTTGAATGTTGTACAACTGGATGGTAAGAGGACTACATGTTTAGTACTATGGTTAGCTAGATACTTGAAGGTACTTGCGTACACTAAGTATCTTAACTTTACTGCATCTACACAAACATTTACTGAAGTGTCCAAGTCAAGGTCTCAGATACCACCTCTAGATTTTAACCACAGAAGGATTTACTGCCATAAACAGTGTGTTGAGGAAATTCATTTTTAAAATAGTTTTTAATGATATTTGCAAGAGGACATACATGATTCAGCATGCCCACAGCATTCCAAACTTGACACCATACGCTATAGCATTCACTCCCACTATTAAGAGTCCAGACAATTCTTTGAAATTATTTATAAATTAAAACACCAAATAACTGTGCACTGAAATGCTAATAAACAAAGCACTGCTTTAATTTATATTAACACTGCACAAAAGTTTAAAGCCAAATAGCAACGAACAGCCTGTAATATGCTTTCAAGTCACCTACAATTTAAATCCAAGAAATGCTGACTCTGCCCATGTCGCTTTTTGTGGGCTTTCACACATAAACTGTCTCCATCCAAGCCTGTCTTTACAATCCCACCATCACACTGTAATAGGGCCTCTCTACCAGCTGGTATAAACAACACTTGGGGTTTTTTTGGTTTTAACCAGATCACCCAGTGTACCCAGTTCAAACATAAGCAGGCATTATACAAATCTACTGGTGTTGCAGCTGTGTCGGGCTCCCATCAGTGCTCAGGGAAAGCCTTGAGGAACAGCTGAGGACCCACAGAGTTAAGGGCTGGCCATAAATGCCAGGAGCAGGACTGCTGACGTCGGCATGCGAGTCAGAAAAGCATCTCCAAAACCCACCCCTTCCGTGTATGTCCCAGCAGAGCCAGCCACGTTACTTCGGGTTAAGGAGGCATTTTGCTGCAACAGGGAGGCTGCTCCGGCTCAGTGCAACTGCGGGGGGAAGGCGGCTCAGGAATGCGATGTATTTGCTCTATGAGTACGTGGCCATGTGAGCACGAGAAAGATCTGAATGTACCCAATACTGACTCCAGGCAGTGAGAAACACCTGAGGAAACTGCCCACCCTCGCCTCGCCTAGCCCCAAACGCCAATTCAGCTGACTCTACAGCAAATTTATGCTCATGGCACCAACAGGATCACCTTTAGGTTAGGACCTCCTGCAGAGAGCAGAGCTCCCTGGTGCTGCTCCAACAGGCTTTTCCCCACTCTCCCCATCGGTGGCAACCACTTATGCCCCAAGAGCCCAACGTGATGGAAACACACATCACCCTCATGCCTTGGGAAAAATAAAATGTGCTGCATTACCAACTATCAATTGATTAGAAGGAACCCATCTGGTTTGTTCCAAGGTCATTTATACTTGGCATTAGGAAACTGCTACAAAAACGAATCCAGGCAAAAAATGTACCTACTTTCCTCCTTGCCACTATTTCAGTAACAAAAATAGTATTTTATTTTATATATTCATCAAATTATTCACCCTTCCTAAAAGGCAAGTAGGCTATTCCACAGATCGGCCCTTTTCTGTCAACAACAACTGGAATATCTGTTGATGCTATCTGTCAAGGCTCCTGTCAATCACCATTGCTATGACTGTCTGGAACTCGACAAGTATCATGCTTAGAAGTAGGATGCTAACCTCAAACTCCACTCTAAAAATCAGAAGGCGGCAGATCCCAAACTCCACTAAGTGATGATGTAAGAAGAAATGCTACAAATGTATGAAACCTGACATGAAGGGGAACAAGAAGAAAGCCTCTCTGAAACAACTTGTCACCAAGATCTTTCTCCTCTTTCAGGGCATTCAGAAGAGCACAGAACCAGGACCTCTCTCCCCAAATGCTCACACAGAAAGTTAGAAATCCTAACACCAGCTGAGTTAGCATACAGCCAGTACTTACATACTCTTAAACCTTCTTAACAGCACCACATTTAGTAAAAAAGGGAAGCACGCTGTTCCACATCCCACCCAGAAATGATGGATCTCAAGACAGGACATGCACACCTCATTTTCTCATGCTTCTGCAGAAAGGTTTTTCTGTCTGTCCCTAAAAGTCCAATCAGCAGGAACTCTTCTGGTAAACTAAGGGACCGCTAGGGCTTTACAACTTACTGTACTCACTGGGGAGAGATTGCAGGGATTAGCAATGGTAGCCTAGATCAGAGGTGTCACGTCAGACCACGAGGAAGGACTGTTCCATAGGATATATTTATGCAACCTACATGCAAGATCTGCAGAGCTTAAGGTTTATTTTTCAAAGCCTGTTCCCTGCTTTAAGTTGTGACCAAGATAAAAAAATATCTGCAAGAACATAATTGATGAAAAACTGTTTGCCTCAGTCTGCAAACACCCTGAAACAACTCAAGGATATGAGCTCATCATCACCTTAAGCAACAGCAGTGGAAATTACTGATGCACAGGTGATGTACAGTGAAACGAAAGGCAGATGACGAAAGAGAAGCAGACACCAGAAAGAACAGCAGTGCTGACAGAAGTCTGCATTACTGGACGGGGGAAAATAATGCTGACTACCATGAGAACTACAACAAGTGGAACAACAATCAGTTCTGCAAAATACTAGATTCCAGATTTCTGTACAAGAAATCAACTTCCCCTTCAAGTCAGCAGGCAACCACTTCAGATTTCAGGGCTGGCAGAAGTGTATTTTTCAGCCACAGACCATATTTTAAAATGAAATTCCTACATCATTACTGAAAATAAACAATAGATCTTCTAAAACCTATTTTTCTAAAATCTTCTAAAACCTATAAAAATCTATTAAGTACACTAACAGTGAATAGTAGTTTCTCAATAGGAGACTGCATTTCAGGAAGTTACCCTGGGCAGTCAACTGATTTACTAACTTCTGTTATGTGTAATAGATAGCCCTGTATCTTTACACTGAAGATACTACAGATCCCAGAACTCACTTTGTATCCTCTCCAAGTCTTCACCTGATCTGAGATGTGCAACCGAAGAAGAAGAAAACCGATTCTGAAGCCAGAGGAAAGGCTGCAGGGAAGACGAGGGAGGAAGAGGAGGAGCAGGTAAGAACCCGTGGACAGCAGAGGTGCTTGCCAAACACGCGCTGCGATAACAAAGCGAGCAAGTTCCACAGCACGGGTTTTAATTGCGACTGCCCTGCTACTCACCCCATGAAATCAAGCTGCAAGCACTAACAACTGAGATACCCCATCAGGCCTCAGCTATAATTGCTTTTCTGTGTCCTCGGGTCCCTTAATCACCCGCACTACAAAACATCTCAGGCATCAGAGGTTACTGTCAGCACACAGAATTGCAACTGAAAATAAGGAAAAAAAGCCACCGCTCCACACACAGCACAGTACTATTGTGCTCATATCCACCCACTGTATGCAGAAGGCTGCTCACATAACCTGTCTCCCAGATACAATATTCACATGGAGTGGCTTTGCAAAAAGTTAACTAGAAACAAAAAAAGTCAATTCAAATTGCAGCTGCTGTAACAATAGGTAACTGCAATGTTCCTAAAAAAATTCTTCCATTAGTTCCAAATGGAATTGACTTATTTCATGTTTTAAATAATTACCTAGTTTTTGCTGGGGGGGCGTGTGGGGGTGTATGCACACAAAATTATTATATATGAAGATTTAGCTTATATTTAATTATAAATTCTTCAGGGAAAGCAGTGGTTTTGTATTGCTTATTCACATGAGCAAAATGGGTTTCAAATCTATAGGCAGTAACACATAACAATATTATCTGGTTACTTAAAAACTGTTTAAAACTAAATTCACATATAGGAAAACAACAGAGCTTAGGATGCAATCCAAAACGAACACAGCCCAGGATGCTCAAGAGGAGCCAGCAGTGTGCTGTGGCAGCTGGGAAGGACAAGAGCACCCCGTGCGGCACTACCAGGAGCAGAGCCTGCGGATTGAGGGAGGCGACGATCCCCCTCACCCAGCACTTGTTGGTCCCCAGCCCATACCACTGCACGGGGCTCTTCCAGGTGCAGGGCTTTGCCTTTGCCCTTGCTGATCTCCATAAGGCTGCTGTTGGCCCACGCCTCCGGCCTGTCTGTATCTCTCTGAACGGCAGCTCTGCCCTCAAGCGTATTGACTGGTCCCCCAGCTTGGCACACAAACCAACCCTCAAGTGCCAGGAAAAAAAACTATAATATATTTTATTCCCAGGATCAATACAAGCAATGCTATGCAGCTGTCAGCAAGACTACTGAAAGTTACTGCAGAAAACAAGAATTTTCTTCCTCTGTAAAGGCAACCTCAATTAAGGGTTCCAAAGCCAAGATAACTCTTCCTTGCAAATGAAGGACAGCTGATGAAAAAAAGTGTAAGGGGTTTTTCAAAGGGAGAAATCTCAAAGGGCCTCCATCTTCGTATCACTGGCAAATTCTGTTCTCCACCGAGCCCCAGAAGAATTCCTTCACTCCCTCTGGAAAGCTGTACCCAAACCAGGGGCAGGAAGAAAATGAAAAAAAAAAAAAAAAAAAAAAAAAAAGTGTTTTGGAATTCTCCCTCATTCTAAGGCAATTTTTCTCTGGGGTTTTACTATGGAGCTATTACCAGTTGAACTGTTGAAGCTGAAGCCTCAATGGCGAGGGTCATTTCTTGCTAGCTTTGTCTTTCAACGGAGGTACCTTCGCAGTAGCAGGATGTGTGTTTAGAAAGACTAAAAGGCCCAGTAAAAAGTAAACATCAGAAGCAACACCTCTCATATAGCAACATCCATGTTGCTATATGAGAAGACAAACTGAAAATAAAGGTAGTAGTATCTTCATCTACATTTCTTGTCCTGTAAAGGAATACGATTTTCCATGTTTGCAAGGCTCTTTATAAGGCTATAGGACTAGATAGGTAAAAATAATGTATGTTTATCTTGTTAATACCTATATAGCCTACAATATAATTTTGGCGTAGCCTTTGGCTCACGAGAGAGACCACTCCCGTTTTCTATTTTTGCTGAGGAAAATGACAAAGTCAGGACTCCAGTCTAGGAACTCCTGTGTTGTTCTTGAGCCTGTGCCAGGTGTTAGGAGGCCTTCGGGAGTCGCTACATGTCATTTTCTCCAAGCTATAATGGAGATTTAATAAAAATTTACTCGACGCATTAATTTTAATGCAAAAATTAGACATTTTTAAGTATAAAGCATTTTAAGTGTGGCTCTTACTCCTGAGGCATTCCAAAGTACTGGAACAGGCAAAGCAAATAGCAATAAACCAGTAAATTGCAATAGGAATTTCACTACAGCAAACTAACCTCCTTTCAGTGAAAAATGAGAGTTACTAGCAGGATCCCCACAGGACCTGTACTTTTCATACCTGACCTGGGAAAAGGGGGTGAGCACAGCAGAGCGGCAATGTTTACATGCAATATGGATATATGTTGCGTAATCCATCCTTGCCCTGACTGCAGAAAGATGCACAGTAGAGTAAAATGATGTCAAGTGCCTGGACAATAAAATGGCAGGTGAAATTCAGTAAAGGAGTAGAGTGCAAAGGAATACTCTCGGGAGGAAAAAAAAAAAAAACAAACAAACAACAAAACCAACAATTCCTTCTACACAGAGATGTCTTCTAAATTGGATAGCATCACTTTAGAAAAAAAAAAAAAAAAACAAACTGTAGTAAATACAGGCAGTTCTCCTAAGAACATCACCTCAGCACAGCAGCAGAGGCAACTAAAGTGTCATAAATCACTAGATAGGGAAAGGCGACACAGAAAACATCACTATGCCAGCATACAAATTCATGATGTACTTGTACATTAATAGTGTAATTCTGGTTGCCTTAAAGGGGGATTAGCAGAACCAGAAAAGCAAAAGCTGCACAGAAGGGCAGCAGGAATGACCAGAAATGTGGAACAGTACCCATCTGAAGACATACTAAAAAGACTACAATTCTTCAGTTTAGGAGGGAAAAGCTGTCAGCTGAAAAATATATGGAAGAAAATGCCAGACTTCTAAAACCATAAAAAGTAAAACTACTGGGAAATGAGTTTTCACAATACAGAGTCTAGGAGACATTGAAATCACCAGGCAGTAGGTTTTAAACAAAAGGAAGTTCCTTTTCCATCTAATCAAACTGTGGGACTCATTGTTACAGGATGTTGCAGAGGCCAAAAGTACAACTGGCTTTTAAAACAAGATTACATAAATTAATGGTGAATATGTCCATCCATCTGTGCGTATTACGAGCAGTGGTCCAGATGCAACCTCCGCCTCAGAGAGTTCCTGAATTGCCAGAAGGTGGGTGATATATAAGAGCGTCAGTTTATATACATTTTGAAGCTTCATATACACAACAATTATTGATTATTTACAACAAATACATAACAGTATGAACATAGATGACAAATACTTGTGTGAAACGGAGACATTCAATAAGGAAGAACTCCCATCTAGCAAACATGAGAGGGCAACTTGCTAGAATCTGAAACTAATTAGCCAGAGTGCAAAAACAGTCTAAGTTTTGAGCAGAGTGGGTCATCAACAATAACAACGGCTAGTTTATACTTTGTTTCACTACATTTTTTTAGTTGGGATTTTTTTTTTTTTTTTACAGCAAGACTGGATCCTCTTCAAAAACACATAGCCTTAACCTACAATTCAGGGATGATCTAGCATCTAGCTCATACAGAAGGTCACTCCAGATGAGCACAACTCCATCTGGCTTCAATTTGCGACTAGATATAGGGCACGGATGGTCAAACTGGCATCTCCCGAGAGGCATGCGGCTCTTATCTCTCGAACGCAGTCCTTGCGGAGGATAGCCCATCGACAGGGTGCCTGCAACTGCTGAATACCTGGCAGACAGCAGCAACTGAGGCGAGCCTCGTCCTCTGCAGCCGCCTCTCTCAACACCTGCTCCTTCGCCCTTCTCCTCTCCCTCACCAGCAAAGGAACCCAGCACTGCAGACCAAGGTCTCCAGGGGAGCGCAGGCAGGAGCAGCAAGCACGCATGGGGAGTACAGACAGAAGAAGAATGGCTACAAGTTAAAATAAGGGGTGAGGATTGTAACTTGAGAGCTGCAGGTTTTTGATTTATACAACAGCCTGACAAAATATACGAGCCTGACTCTTACCCGTTCAAAGGTTCCCCCCTCACGCTTCTCTGATACTGTTTTTAATGTTAAGTGGGTGGCATTTTTCTTAAGTAAAATAAAACTAAAATGTACTGAAAATAATTTTGTCCAGATGTTTGTAACAAATTTGCTACATGAAGTAAAAATATGGTAAACATTAAAGTAGAGCACTTTTTGGTAGTTTGTGGCTTTGAAACAGCGTATTTCAGTTTTCTGGCTGTCTAGCGGAGAAAGGATAGCTATCCCTGGTGCACTATGCCCTCTCACTGTAGAAGAGGTCATAATACATAAATAATTTTGGAGAGAAAGCATGCACCCCCCTATAGATAAATAGTTGATTTTAATTTCTTAAATTTTTGCTTAAATCATTCTTGTGAAGTGTATACATGCTTTAAATCAGCAAGGTATCCCACGACAGGACTGCGTAATGGGCATATGCACATATGAACTGTACAACAGGCAACATGGGAGGAAACAGTGAAGAGGCAGCAGCACAGACTGTAGTACAAGTGACCACCTGGACGACCAAAAGGGATTCAACCCAGGAATATTTCAAACTGTTACATTACTTACATATCCGACCACAATGTTCCTTTAAGCAGCAAATGACCACTAGTAGGAAGACAGACTTCCTGCCACTTCACTCAAAGATGCAATAAGCAGGACTTACTACTGACTGCCACTGCTGGAAAAAAACCTGGTTTAGCAGACTGCAAAAATTGGCTTGTTTTGTATCTCCTCCGCACCAAACTGCAGTATTTTTTTTTCCACAGGAGGGCTGAGGTTGGCAGGCATCTCTGGAGATCATCTGGTCCCCCTGCTCAGAGCAGGGTCACCCACCGTAGGTTGGGTGACCAGCAGTCAGGTTTTGAATACCTCCAAGGATGGAGACTCCACCACCTCTCTGGCAACCTGCTTCTCCGTTTGATCACCCTCACAGTGGAAAAAGTGTTTCTTACATTTAAAGGGAATTTTTTTGCATTTCAGTGTGCCCCCTGCCTCGCCACTGGGCACCGCTGAGAAAAGCCTGGCTCCTTCTTCACTCCCCCCATCAGGTATCTGTACACACTGGTACCCCCACGCCTTCTCCTCTCCAGCATAAACAGCCCCAGCTCTTCCAGCCTCTTCCCGTATGACCTGAAAAAAGCAAATCCACTATTATGAAGAGTGCTACTGACTGGCTGATGCCCTGTCATATAGGGGCTAGAGGAGACACAAATAAGGTTAAGCCCAACAGAGGTACGATTAGCCAGCATCTATTTCACTGGGCATCATGTAATATGCCAGCTGAAACTGAGTCAGTTTAAGATGCTGTTATCAACTGGCCACAGTTTCCTTTCTCACAGCAGCAAGGCTGCGTGCCAGCTGCCTGAACAACAATGCAGCAACCGCTGGAACTGGAAGGGCCCGATGCCTTCAGCCGAGCACAGACCACAGGCTGTGAGAATACAGCAGAGGCTGTTGACGGAGCTTGGCGTCCACGGCGAGGGTTAGCTGCTTGAACAGATGCTTGAACAGGACAGAGAGCAGCAACAAGAAAGATGTATGATTAACCAGCTATAAACTGCTTTGGAAACCTCTCACATGTTGCATCCCTGGACTTTTTCACAGTGCAGAGAACTTAAACGTGAGGATTTCTGCCTCAGAATTAGTATGGACCAAGTTTTTGATCTACAGCAATTTAAATTCCACATTATCACCACAGTCAGGTTAATCTATTATTGTAACTTTTTGGTTTAATTTGACTAGTAACTTCAGGATTGTTCTAACTATATAGCTGCAGCCTTCTGAACTACGCAAGCAGGAAGGTAACAGACCCTGACACACCAGAAGGTCCACAAGCCACAGCAAGAGTATGCCCAGCAGAGAAACCTACAGCCTCTGCCACTTCACCAAGAATTTCGAGCTATCAACAGAACAAAGTGATGTGAATTGACAATATGAGCTCCTCCTGTAAACAGATCTAAAGTATCTTTACATAAAGAAAAAAAAAACCAAACCACCAACCAAATACATATAAACCCAAGCCTTCAGCCAGTTTATTGCATTTTAAAACTTCTTACAGTCATCTGACAATCAACGCAACAATTCCTCCACCCCGTTAGGACCAAAAGGGAGAACAGCTTCCTGAACTCCCTTCACTGCGTTCACCTTTGTATCATTTTCAACATAATGCTTGTTTTTGCTGAAACGAGGCAAGGCAGTCTCAGGCTCTGCTCTCACAGCAGCACGCGGGGGCCACACAGCAGCATCTCCTCAAAGTTGTACGTTATTTGTACAATCCAGAATGCCTTCATGGTCAAGTTATGTGCTCTGAGCTCAACTGACCCTAAATTAATGTGTAAAATTAATCCTCAGGTATAAAATAGTCTTTTTCGTTAGGCCCCATTAATTACCATACAGGTATGGCCTTCATTAGAGCACTATGCACGCAACATATACCTAACCGCCCCACCTTCACACACAATGTCCATATAGACGTGCAGGCATGAACATTTCTACCCGATTCCTATTTATAACATTATTTGTTAACAAAAATACTCTCGAGTAGTTTTAAGTCAAATACCAAAGAACAAGAAAATCTTCAAGTGTAAGCAGCTGTTACATGCATAAAAGCATTGCTCTATTTTTGACAAACACTGCCTTGGAACAGCAAGCAAATTCGCTTTTGACCTGAAGCTTACGACTGCCACTTACCAGTTAATTCTGGCACAAGCCTGCGCTGAAAATACGCTTGATCAGCTCTTGTTAACCAACAATCTTCAGAAAGTGGAAGGTGTTTACAAGGATTTAATAAGCACCAAATTACTTTTTCAAAAGGCCACAAAGACCAGCACCAGTCCTCTTTTTGCAGGGTCTAAGTCACAAACGTGGAAGACAAAAAGGGTACCATAAATAACGATTACTCCATTCAGTAGTAGCTAGAAAGTCAAATAACTGTACTGTTCTGTTCACTGAAAACACTGCTTTCAAAATATTATTTCCTTAGTGCAGTGTAGAAAACATGCCAATGATTAAAGATCATGTATTGATATATTCTGAGTAAGTTTATTTCCAAAAAACACTTGCACAGTCCTTGGATTGTCCAGAGTCAGTCCCTTACTGTAAAGTAACAAAATACAGCAGCACAAGAGACAGGGAGCCCCACGAGCGTCCCACTGAGGAATTAACTAAGCAACCCACTCACAACAGTCCCAAACTGAATTTTCAACTGAAAAAAATGCTGTCTTTGTACAAGAGCTCTCCAAGGAGCCTAAAGAAAACCTATTTAGCTTCTGGATGGGCAAGAAGAAATTTTTGCTCTACCTAGAGCATTTGTTTTCCTTTTATAAAACAAGTTTCCTTTCTGCTGCAGCAGAAAGCCTTTATTTAAGCTACAAGGTTAAATGTAGCTTACTAGCTACGAGTATGCTATGTTCATACCTACAGATACATACATACTAGCAATCAGTACAGGGTGACATGGTAGCAACTAGAAAGACAGCATTTTGCAAAATTCCAACAGCAACCTAGCCTGTTCAAGCCAAAAGCTGTCAGATATTAACCAGGATGGTCTAAACACCACAACTGAATTACAAACATCATGAATGTGGGTAAATATAATGAAAGACAACAGTATGCTGCGGATTTATTTGCAGGAAGTAGCTGCCAACCTATTCAGAAATTAAGCGTCACCTAGAAAAAGGGAAGACATCTCTCAAACACCCAGTCAAGGTTACTGATTCAGCTAACGCAGAGATTTGAGGAGAACTGTTGTTCAGACAGTCCTATGACTTGGCAGGACATCATTTCCAAGGAATTTCAGTCCAAGAGGCCACCGGCAAGGGAAGACAGCTCTTCCTCTCGAGCTGTACAGCTATGATGAGAAGCATCCCGCTTGCGTTTTGGGCAATATTGAATCTAGCCCATTCTGCGCAGGAGAGACAGCATAGCACATCAAAGTAGCAACACGGTCAGGAAATCATTGATACCGCTGACAGGGAAAAATGAAATTAATTACCCAGAGCATACCGAAATCACTGATGCACACAAACCACATGGCTATAGGTTCCTAATCTCCAGAACAGCAACAACTCAAAAACTAACTGGAGTTGCACAGTCAAAAATGACTGGGAAAAAAGCAAGCTACAAACCAACCCAGAATTGCATACAGCTATCCTAACACACCAGGGAACAGAGAGGAAACAGGACAAGAAAAGTGAAATAGTACCGAAATTGCCCACTTCAGACAGAGCTCCTGAAGTAGAGCGAGTGCTGGACCCAGCATAAGGGGATGTGGTGGAGCAGGGACCTTCCTTACCACCAGCAGCAAACAGTAGCAAGCTGCAGCACAGTGTTCAGCGCAGGGGATGCCAGTCCAGCTCTGTCTTGAAACAGAGAAACCAAGAATGTCTTTGGTGCTAATAAAACTCTAGAATAATGGATAGGGACAGCCAACAAGCATAAGAAATCTAGCTAGTAGGTTGGTGTTGAAGCTTGGGGGAGGGAGGGATGGGCAGAGATGGGGGGGGGGGGGGAAATCAGTTTTCATTTGGAGAAAATACTTTTTTTGTTGTGCATGTTGCATGGGATCACATGGTGGTGACCAGCAAAGCTTCTGTATAAAACTGTCACAAGGAAGATCCTTGGAGGACAGAAGAATGCACTTCTGATGGCAAGAACAGTCTCACACTGAACATGGAAGAACAAAGAAAAGAAAGATTAAGAAAGAAAAAAATACATAGCTAGCAAAGATTTCTTAAACTGTGTTCGAACTTTCATGGGCGAATTTTGGAATAATCAGTCCCTAAGTGTTAAACTAAGGCAGTAGTTTGGCAAACACTTTAAGCTGGCATAAATTTGCATTGCTGCTGAAAGAAAGTCTCACCATCTGCCAGTCTCCTGTGCCAGCACAAACATCCGAACACTGAACCAGGAGCACTTCTTTTGCCAGTTTATTTTTCAGATGGATCAGTTCCCCAAACCAGTTCACAGGATGGCCATGTAAATACTTGTGCTGGCAAAGAAGAGTGACTACTTCTCCGGCAGCGCCAGCCAAAACTGTTCACTGAACTACAGCCTAAGACACAGGGGTATGGAGAAGTTCCTAGCAGTCACAGGTGGTACTCCCCACCCTCTGGCACGCTATATTCATACCACACTTCAAAGTTACAATCACCACGCAGTTGCCCCTCAGAAACTAGTATACTTTGTAATTTTCTCTAGTAGGACAACCTGCCAGAATCTCAGCAATGGTCACATACTGGCCATAAGCAAGTATCTTTTCTGGATGATGTGCTTCTCGATCAAAAGATCATTTGCATTGGAGACAACAGACAGCCTTTTGATCATCTGTTCCGTTTGGGACCCAGAATGCTTGTATGTGAGGAACAACAAATGAAACTGTACTCATCACATGTCAGGGCTCTACCCCAGCAGGGACAGAACAACTGTGGGCTGCTGAGTATCCATGAATCACCATAAAAACCTTCGCTGACCAGCACACTCATCTAGAAGAAAACACCATTGCCAACAGAAACATCGCTGTCAGGAAAAGAACTGGTAAGGACGAGCATCGGTCATATTCTATATGAAGGTCAAGCAACTCAAGTGAGTATTGGTAGAATGAGAGCAACCTAGCCATGCTTTCCCACAACTCAGTGAGAAATTCAAACCCATATGAACCTATTAGATCAGTAAGTTTTCTTCCAAGAAATAAATTTAAGGTGTGATAGTGAAACAAATCCCCAGAATGATACAGAAGGATATCTGTAACTGGGCATGCCACAAGCAAATTGAGGGGAAGCCCCCCAGCTTTACAGATGTTCCTCAGCCTGGATCCCCAGCCATAGCTCTTGCGTCCTCCGATCTGAGCAGGACTCACCTGAGCTGCGGCAGAGCTGCAGAGATGATGCTCCGCCACTGCCATCACTTGTCAGTACCTGCTTGGTTGCTGAGTCCTTGTTCTCTACCTCTTATTTTCATCTGTCGTCCTATTGCTGCACACACACTCACAGTTATATTTTGCAAAGTAAGATATAATAGAAAGAACATCCAGAAATCTTGCTCGAGTCTCCTGTATGCTATTTTAAACAGTATCTGCAAAACTCTGATAACTGCTCCTTAGTTACATTTCTCTTTCCTTAGTAACATTAATCCAACGATGTTTGTAGGAAAGCTGCTACATAAACAAATGGCCAGAGCAGAGAGCCTCTTCTTTCCAGTTTCTAGAAAAGCTAACAGCAGGGTATGAGAAATTCACTCTTAGAGGATTATTTTCTAAAAGAGCACTACTAACTTTGAAAGAAGCTAATTTTATAGGGCACAGTCAGACTAGTCTGAATCCAGAGCACTCAAGGTCTTCAGAAAACTCCAGGATGCTCTAGCGTGCAGCATCACATTGAAAACTGATGAGCATCCAGGGAATTATAAGCAGCAGTTAAAGTACTTACAGTCAGGTCAGTTTATTTTGAGACTGGAGGCGGGGAGAGTAAGAAATGAGCAATTATGTAATTCGACAATTTCAAGAAAAAGCACAAAAGCAGGCTTGCACAATGTGCAGCCACTAAAGCAAATTTTTAAGCCACTGGTGGGTGAGAAGCAGTGGGTGCCACTGGCTTACTGGTAGAGACAGGAGAGCATTAAAATGGAGTAGTTTGAACTGTAGCTCTTCTGTCAGGTTACAAAGGAGCGGGAATGAAGCAAAAACTAAAGGGATGTGACAGGGACTGTCAAACTGCCTATGCAATCTCCTACCAATAAAAGGCACGGGGTAGGGTTAGGAGATGGGTGGTGCTGGGTGTGATGGGAGCAGAAGCAGGACCAGCTAATAGATCAGATGTCCATTTATACAGTGATTATTAGGAACCCAGTCCACAACTGGGATCTCCCAATATTATTGCAATACCAGTAAAGGATGCGAACTTCAGATTTATATCAAGTTTTAGACGAATAGCAGAGTCCACAATAGGGGAAAGAGAAACCTAGCAAAAAAAAATAAAATCATAAAGCTTCCCCCTTCCTTGCCCCCTTCTCAGCCTCTGTGTGGGAACGGAGGAAAAAGCTTCTCACCTGGGTTCGATTCAGGAGGATTTCATTCCCTGACTTTGATGAGCAGGTTTATACCTCCACTGGCTATCTAAGACAGGACAGGCGGGAAACAGAAATGCATGAACATACAAGCGTGGCAACTGATAAGAGAAAGGGAAAAAAAGAATTAATATTTTGGGAAGAGCTGGAAAAGAAAAACCTAGAAAATAACAGGAATTAGGAGAAAGACACTACAGCTCGCAGATGCGAGTATGTGCCACCATCTGCTAGAGAACAGAAGGAAGGAGTCTGGAAAGAAAAACACCAAGAGAACAAAAGCAAGGAATGCAGTAAGTCAGGACTTCTGAGACACGTTCGTAGTTAGCTGTTCTCTTATACCTGCTGCTGTACTGTCCACACACCTCAAAGGTAGCTGTCTAGCTTATACCTACTGCTATATAGATAACTTTCAGGCTGAAGAGTTATCAACCGATGGTCAGGTCTAAGCATAACCACATCAGCTTAAGCAGATCAGTTCTAGGTAGCCCAGTTAGTCTAGCGAAAACCTCTAACAGAGACTTTCAAATGCAAAATCTCAGGTTTCTCGCAGTTAACATTTTACCTTATTTCATGTCCCTTTACTTTAAGAGACCCGTGCTGGTAAATGTCAATCAGTTTAAAAAAGATTCCATTAAAACAATGTAGCTTTTTCCCTGATAGATAGTTTTACAGGCCAAGAGATGCAGGGTATATATCTCGAGACCCATTTCTTTTCCCCTTTTCATGTACTGCTTCCAGACACTTTGTAGAAGTGATGGTAAGTTCAATGCCAACACCACCAACAGGTGTTCAAGTTAAGCCTTAACTAAATTTGAAGTGATAATCTAGGTACCGTCTCTTCCATTTTATCTACAGCTATTTTTCTCCAACACCAAAAACAATTAGCTGTGATCAACGGTGTCATTAAAACCTTTGCTCAATAATCCATTCAATTCTGTAAAAGTACCCAGCTGCTAGTTAAAGCACAGAGAATAAAACTCTAAGATTTTATAGGAATATTTAATTACCAAAACATTTTTGAATACTCAGTAATAGAAGGAGGGTAGATATTTCAGCACACTGTGGAGCGGATTTATTTATGATTCATTCCCTCTAATAGGATATGCTTGTTTACAGAGCTTGAACTAGATCTGGTAAAGGTTAAAGATTCAATAAAAGCTCCTGTGACTCCTGTGACGTAATGCCAACCCTTGCACAACATTCAACAACAAAGCCAGTTTTCTAAGAAGACGCTGCAGTGAACCCAACAATATTTTAAATAACTGGCTGCAAGTCGTTTGGGGTTTTTTGCTTGTTTTTTTCATTTAAAGGTCTAATAAAAAAAAAAAAATTGAAGTTAGGCTTAAAAAAAAACGCAAACAACACACCTTTAGAACTGTTAATACAAAACCACCTTCTCCTCAAAGCTACAACACTGCACATCTGATTTCTCAGTAAATTACTTTTTGAGGAAACACAAACTCCTAGACTTCATCACCCCGGATCTCCTCAGCACAGCTACATCCCTGACATTTATGAGCACAGCCCAATTCTAGCAGGTTCCCTGTTGCATGAGGTGCCATACCAAACTGCAATCTTTTAATATTGTGCCAACCCATAACCTTGTGTGGCTAGCACTGGTAGTGAGGGCAGGGGGGATCCCCAAGGGCTGGAATTCTTTTGCTGGTTCAGATGCTGGGCAATTACAAATCTCACCAGTGACGCTGCAAATTGGTTTATTTAGCACCTTTAGTGAAACAGTACACTAAGTTCTCCACGCACCAACTATGCAAACCACAGTATTGCAACATATGCACACAGGAGTAGTAAAATTATTCTGTTAGAGCTCAGTCGGTCAACATGTGCTACGTTTCCATGCATTTTGGTCCCATTACTTGAAATGAAACCAGTAAGAATATTACACGTGGCTTGTACATTTTAAAAGGGTCTTTGCTGTGAATGCAAATCCAACATACCCATCAAGATCTGAAAGCAGACTGTATTTAACTAAGTGAGCTAAGCAGCTGTCACCACGCAATATGCACTGACAGAAAAGCTCCAGAGTAACCTGTTGCAGCTATTACAGTATCTCCACTGCACATCCATCTATACTGCCAAGAATAAAAAGTATAGCGGGACTCCAGCAGCAACGCTATCAAACCTCGATGCAGAAAAATCAGGGGCAAGAGTAAAGAAAAAATTACTTCAGATAACCAAGAGGTGTCTCTGTGTTTATTTTGCATCTTCCCTTTCCCCCTCCAAATAGCCAGGAGCCCTGAAGGGATATAAGGAAGACGTTTCCACTGCCGGACTGCTCCCCGCCGCCAGCCCTTCGACTCACCTTACTGTGCCATTAATGGCAGAGGAAAGGTGCAGCTCCTCATGGACACAAATGAAGAGAGAAGGTGAAACTCACATCACACCTACCCCTGCTGACTTCACCAATAACCATTCCCAAACACTGACAAACCCCACGTTTCAACAGATCAAACTCTTCCACTGACTTATCCATCTCTTCTCACCAACTGCTTCTGTTTATTCAACTTAGGGGTGAATCTGTGAGAGTGACTGACAGTTTTCATTTCTGCCCCCGTTGAAACTTTAGGGAAGTGAGCCTTCCCGCAGCACTACAAGCACTGACTTTTGTGGGAGGACAAGCAAGGGAAGGTGAGAAGACAAAGTAATGCATTTCTGTACCACGAAGGAGGAAAGCACTGCACCTCTACTGATCTGATCCCTGCACCTGCTCTGATCCCCCAAATACAGAGGAGTTTCAGCAGTGACCGAAAGCCAAGTGGGGCTAAACTATCTTCACGACTTTGCTGTTGCTCCACAAAAGCATGCAGCACGAAGAGATTTTTCCTCTGTCTTTCACAATTAGCAAACGTATCAGTTACTACTTAGAAATGTAAGATACAGTAGTCCAGGAATCACACACGTGATTCAGGATTACAATTCCTAAAGTCTTTTTCTAAAGCCCTGGCACGTATTATTTACAGCAGCACATCGCTGCACATAAAAACAGAAGCAGTATTCCTCTTTGCTGCATAAAATTGAAAGCCAGCAAAGTCACTGATATTTTTAGAGTGCAAGTTCGAAGCAGTGAGGCCTTGAAGAGATTTAGGACTGTCTGAAAGATAAGTTGGCTTAGAAATGTCCAAGCTAATAGGGCTCTAGGAGGAATCTAGACTATGTTCCCGTTAAAAAGTTTTAGCACAGTACTGGTTCAACTAAAGGTACACAAAAGACCACACTTCAAAAAAAAAGAAGAATTCCCACCCACTTTTCTTTATCACGGGACTTTCCCGTGCCCCAAACAAATCCAAGGCTGTTTTTTGCCTTCCAGTTTCTCCCCTCCTCCCTCCCGCAGCTTCCTACCAGCTGAGATTCTGCAGCTGCAGCAACAACAGTCTGTCTGTGACACTGCAACCACCGCGGCGGGATGGCTCCTACCAATTCACTAGCTTCCTTATGTTTTAATAGAGGTAGCAAATTGTGAAGGGGCTTCCCCTCCTCTTTTTTTTTTTAAAAAAAAAAAAAAAAAAAGAAAAGAAAAAACTGAAAAGATGCTGATGAATATTCATTACTAGCCCTTTATCAAGGGCGTGAATTTCATTTAAAGGACTGGAAGGGAATTGCAAATTAGGGTAGTACAATGGGAGATTTTGACTCAGTTCTCTGGTCTCCAAATACAGCTGAAAAGTAGAGCTTTTTGCAGACAAGAGACTTGATGATAGTAAAAGAAAAAAAAAAAAAAAAATCTCTTCCCAAAGCCACCCCGCTCCTCACGGCTGTGACCCTGCTGCCCACCGTGGCACCCACACCCAGAGCGTCGCGCTGCACCTCGCCGGCTCGCAGTACCACCGGGGCCATGGCTCTCCCAGCCCCATTTTTCAGCCCGGCGCTCGGCAGGCCGCATTCTAAGCCAGGCCTTACCAAAACCCGGCCCGTCCCTGCGAGCCTGCAAACCTGCAAACGTTATGCGCAGACTTTTCCACGCTCCTCTGCAAGCGCCGCGCCGGGCCAGGTGCGCGCTGCGGCCGGCGCCCAGCACACGCTACCCCCGCTGCCCGCAGCGTATCGCTGCCGCGTTTTGGGGGAGACCACGGGAGAACTTGCATTTCAATAGCCATCGCCCAGCGGATAAGCTTCCAGGTCAAGTTTTTAACAAAAGGCAGGGATGTGAATGAGATGGGTTTTGGTGTGTGTCCGTCCGTCCCGTCCCCCGTCCCCCCCCCGGTCTGGGAAAGCGAAGAGGCAAACCAGCCCCTTCGCGCCTTCTCAGTCGAGCGCAATCCCCGGGCGCGGACCGCGGCTGCGGCCGGGCGGGGGGCGGCTCCGGGGAGCGGGGCGGCAGCGGGCGCACACGCACAGACAGACGCACGCACCCGCACAGCCCCACGCACACAGACAGACAGACAGACAGGCGGACGGACGTGCGCGCACGCACGCAGACCCGCAGACAGGCGCGCACGTGCGCGCGCACCCGCCCCTGCCCGGGGAAGCGCCGGCTCCGCCGCCCCGCTCCCGCTCCCGCCCCCCCCGCGGCAAAGCCCCCGGCTGCGGGGGGGAGGTGGGGGGGTGGCTCCCGGGGGTCCCGGCTCCCGGGGGTCCCGGCTCCCGCACTCACTTTCGTCCTGCCGTTGATTTTGTAGTTGCCCAGCTTGCCGTTGCAGTGTCGGATGAGATCGTCCATGCTGTTCATGAGGAGCCGGATGGTCTGGCAGCCCGGCTCCTTGCCCTCCACCCAGGTGATCTTGTCGCCGCGGATGTCCTTGGAGGAGTCGCTCTTCTGGCTGACGAGCTGCCCGTCGGTGAAGCGGCCGGTGTGGTGGAGGGCCCGCACCTCCTGGGCCACCAGCCCGCCCAGCTCCTTGCCGAGGAAGTCGTCCACCACGCAGATGCCGTGCTTGTTCATGCAGGGCACGATGTACTCCAGCGCCAGCCGCTGCGGCACCAGCGACTTCGTCTGCCCGTTGGGGCGCAGCGCGGCCCCGCCGGGCACCGCCTGCACGCCGCCCGGGTACAGGTTCGACTTGTCCCGGTACAGCAGCACCGCCTCCCCGGAGGGCGACGGGGACTGGGCCGGGGCCTCCGCCTCACCGCCGGCGGCTGCGGCGGCGACGTGGTTGTTGGTCAGCGGGGCGGCCTCGGCGGGGGCCTCCGGGGGCGGCGGCGGCGGCGCTGCCGCTGCGCCCTTCCCCGCCGCGGCCCCGGCCCCCGCCGCCCGGCCGCCGCCTCCCGCCGCGGCCCCGGCGCTGTGGGCGCGGGTCGGCGGGGGGTGCCCGCCGCGGGGCTCGGCAGCGCCCCCTGCTGCGGCCGCCGCCGCCGCGCCGCCGCCGCCGCCGCGGCAGATGAGCTTGTGCTTCTTCCAGTCCTGGCGCTGGTGCTCCTTGCTGCAGTAGAAGGAGCTGCGGCAGCGCCCGCAGCGCAGCAGGTTCTCCATCTTCCCGCACAGCTCGCAGTACTGCCGGTCCCGCTCGCTGCTGCCGCCGCCGCCGCCGCTGCTCTCGCCGCCGCCCTGGCCGGCCCCGCCGCCGCTGTCATTCGCCATGGCGCTGGTGGTGCCGCCGCAGCCCCGCTCCGCCGCCGAGGGGTTATGTAAGGAGGCGGGCGGGAGCGGCGCTAACGCGGGCCCCCGCCCGGCCGCGCGGGGAGGGAGCGCTCACTGCATCATGGCCGCCCGGCTCCGCCGCGGCCCCCTCCGCCTCCGCCGGCCCGCGGCCTCCTTCGGGGCGGCCGGGCGCGGGGCTGCCGCGGGGGCCCGCGCCGCCCTCCCTGCGCCGCTGCCGCCGCTAGCGCCGCCTCATCGCCGCCCCGCCGGCGGCGGCGCGGCCCAGGGGGGAGAGCGGCGGCGGGGGGCAGCCGGCTGCCGCGGTGGGGGGGCTGCCTTCCGCTCCCCGCCGGCCTCTCTGCCCAGTGCGCGGGCCGGCGCGGCCGCCGCCTCTCCCCGCCGCGCCTCCGCCGCTGTGTCGGGGCGAGGAGGAGGCGCCACTCTCGCGGCCCGCTTTGCACGTACGCCACTTCCAGCCCGCCAGCGCCGCCGGCGCGTCAGCGGGCGGGGCCAGCGGGCGGGGCCGGGCCGGGGCAGGCCGCGCCGCGCCGAGCCGCGCCGAGGGGCCGATCGGCCCCAGCGCACCGCCGCGGGGCCCGGCCCCGGCGCCCAGCGCGCGGACGGGCCTCGGGCCGGGGCGCCCCCGCGGCGGCGGGAGGGCGGGCGGGCGGAAGCGGCCCCCCGAGGACCGCGGCCTCCCCGGCCGCCTCCGCCGCGGACGCACGCCGCCAGGGACGGGGCGGGGGAACACTGTGCTGGGGGGTGCCACCCGTCGGGGCTGCCCGGGAGACCCCCGCCGTCCCCGGGTGGGCGGTTGGTCGCTGATCCCTGGGTGCCCTTGTCCCTGTCCCCCGCGGCGAGCTGCCCCTCCGCCCGCCCCGGGTGGAGCGGAGGTGAGGCGGCGGCCCCGCGGAGCAGGAGGGCGCCGCGCTGACACGGGCGCCGGGCGCTGTGCCCTGGAGTGACGGGGAGGGTGGCGGCGGCCGGCCACAGCGGGGGGCCAGGTTTTGTCACTCCCGTAGGCCCCAAAATATCCCCGGCGGATCGCTGGCGGAGCGCGACGTGCGCCGGCTCCCTCAGAAATAACCTGTGGCTTGTGTCCCGCCGAAGTCGGTGGTAACGAAGGCCGGAGCCAGGCCGGTTAAGGAAAAACAAAAAAAGCAAACCGCAGGAAGAATGAGCAGGTGATGCGATGGGGCTGCTGAAACCAGGAGAGGCCAGGAGCTGGGGCCCGCGCCGCCGTCAACATGGCAAAGGCCCTGACGGGAAAAAGGAAGCTGGTTTGGCAGAGCAGCGCCGGTGGAGGGGCGAACGTCCCGACACAGTCGGGTTGGCTGTCGGCAGCCACACGAGGACCTGGGCTCCTCTGAAGTGACATGTAAGCCCCGATCGATCCGGCTTAACCGTGGCTTTGCTTGCTTGTAGTAGATGTTAGGAAAGCGGAGTGTATTCTGTAATTTCCTGCGGTACAGCCCAACATGGTGGTCGGTGCCTCAGAGCCTCATGGTAAGCCGGAGGAAGGACTCCTCCCGGGCTGGGGGTTCTCCTGCCCGCCCTCTCGGAGAACCATTTGGTGAGCAGACAGCAAGTGTTCGCTCCGTGGGCTGGGCTGGGGAGAGGCAGCGCCTGCAGTTGGTGTGCGCTGCCTCTAAGTTAAGCACGTCCATTCTAAAGTCCGAGAAGTGTCAAATGCGTGAGCCAATATACGGATCTGGAGGTAGAAAGGTGAAATGAATCCTCTGGTTGGTAACCTCTAGGCTGCCACAGGCCTTCATGTGATTTTGGATAAATCAGTTTTTCTTTGCCATTGTAGAAGAGGAATAGTAATGCTTTCGCTTCTCACAGGCTGTTGTTAGGCTTAAGACTGTAATACACTTGTATTATAGTGAGATGGCTTTATGTACGCAATTAAAATGGTTTGGTTCTTATCATCTCTCTCTATAGAACTGGATTTAAAATTAACTGACATGGCAATAGGACTCGGTGGAATGTTAGGCACTGCGTGTATTACGTGAAGGATGTAAAAGGAGAAACAAAGCGTGCCAAGGCTACAAACGCCTGTGGAACACACACAGAAAATGAGAAGGAAAACCAGGGTGAATTATTAGAAAGGCAAAAGGAATACTGAGAGGACAAGGTCATGAAAGCCCAAAGGATGAGATTTCAAGGTGAATGTGATCAGCAAGCTCCAAGGCTGAATTAAAAAAAAAAAAAAAAGCCAAATGAACTGGAAAAGCTGGCAACTAAAAACAGATAGAGTCGCAGATTATTAATTTCTTTGTTCATTGCTCTTAAAGGGAGGAAAATACAGCAGAAGGAAGTGGGTTAAAACCAAGTTTTAAGTCCAGAGCATAAAGTGGACAGATTTTTAATCTAGGTTTAATGAGAGCTGTTCTTTAACTACAGGTATACGAGGTATGTCAGAAATACTAGGCTAGGCATTCCTCTAGCTTGCTTTAAACTGAGATTAATGCAACTGAATTCCTTGGACTTGCACCATCTTTAAACCGGGCTAAATGAGAAGAGAGTCAAGGCTGTTATTTTCAGAAACTTCAGAAATGCAAACAATGACGTTCTGCCAGAAAGACACTGAAGAGTTAAAGACCTTTTGCATTTGCTGCGTACTCCTTCAGCAAACATAATGGAGACGAAAGTCAGAGACTCGAAACTCAATAGTCCAGCTATGAAACAAATAAGAAAAGGACCAAGGTACAAACATGGTGCCTGGCTAAAACCTAATGATAGTTATTAATTCATGGGTTAATTTGGCTTCAAAAGTCTTTTGTTCTTTCCCTTTCTTTCCCACATGTCTTTTGGGATGCAATTAAAAGTCTTGGTCTTGTAGTTTTTACATTTGCTAACGTGCTGAGCTTCTTCAGTTTGTCTTAACATACTGTTCCCCAGTGTGGTCAACAGAAATACCAAGTTCAACAAGATCCGTCTTCGGGTGTATGAAGCATTTGCCATAGTTTATGATTACAGCACTTCACCGGCAGCACAAAACAATTTAATGAAGGTTGTTGTCCAGTGACAAAGCTGCAGAGAAGAGTGGTGGTGCTAAGGAAACTCTGGAAGACAATGAGTATTTATGTTACAATCGTGTCTACAACATGCTAGAAATGTTTTCCAAGTGTATAAAGACTCTATTCATTGCCAAAGAGCTTGTTCCTTAAAAGACAGTGTAAGGACAAAGCACAACAAAAGGCAACGTATGGTATACAAAGCAAAATGACCACCAGGATGGTTACCGAAGCTGAGGGGGAAGGGACTTCCTCCTCTTTCTTTTCTGCTGGTTAATCTTCACTTGCCCCTAACGTGGCATTTCCAAGACAGCTGATTTCTTGTCTGTGTCAGTGAATGTTGGAAAAGAACTTGACTAGTGACTAGGTAATGCTGAGACATACTGCTTTGTCGAGAATGCAGATGAAAAGTCTTTAAAGTAATACCAGCCATGATCAGGATGTTCTGGGATAAACTCAACACAAGGTCATAGTTTTTTGTCACCACTTAGATATGGATCTGATATGTTTATTAGAAATGCAAAAAAAAAAAAAAAAAAGTCGGTCAGTAAATAACTTTTCTGTTTTCATTAAGTAGTAATAATAGCTGCATTTATACCATGCTTTATATATTTTGAGTACTGCAGCGGTAAGGTTGTATAAGCAACCGAAAAAAAATCTTTGAAGCCCAGGGAGAGGGGGAATGCAGAATAACACGATTAGAGAAGTTTAATTCACAGAACAAAGTCAGCTTAGAAATAAAGTTTAAATAAAAAGTAATCTCATCTTCAGATGGTTTTGCTGTGAACAGGAAAAAAGTCCCTGGGACTCCGAGCTAAGTTTTTCACTGCTGCCAGAAGGCCACTTGGAAGCTACACATGCTCCTGAGGTTGGTGGTAGTGTAAGGCGTCAGTCCACAACAGCGTCACGATTAAAATTCAGAACTTGGGGGCTTGTAGCAATTGCTGTCTTCCCCCCAGACCAGTCCACCGTGTTCTTCAGCCTGACTGCTCTTATTCCACCTAAACCATTATTCACTGATCTCAACGGTGACATTTTTCAAGCTTGCTTTTCATACTAGCAAGTGAACTGTAACAGGTTTGCAGCTTTTCCAAATAAAACTAGAGAACTGTTTGTCTGAGTTGGATTCTCTGTTAAACTCTCTTCCTCTCTAATCAGGACAAACTGTACAAAGTACATCCACAAGGCTATGCGAGTGCTCCTTTGTTGAATGCACACTCTTTCCCTGAGGTACTGAAAGGGTTAGTGTGGTTTCTTCATCTCCCAAATAGCTCCCCGGCCCCCTGTTTCTGCGAAGGGAGGAAAGGGTCACCCATCAGGGGCGAGCAGGAAGGTGTAGGAGCGCAGGACGCAGGGTCCCGTCGAGTCACTCTGTGGCCAGCACAAGCTAAGGGGTCTCAGCAGTTTTCAAGATCCGGGCTTCGGCGCTCTGATGTGCCAAGAGCTTGATCTCCTCCCGTCACGCAGTACGAAGTGGCAGACAGCCCTTGGGATGAGGGAGAATCGGGCTCGGAGCCCTGAGCGTAATCCGCAGTGCCCTGGGCCACCTCCCATCCCGCTTGGTGCTTGTTGATGCCATCGTACAGTTTCCCTAAAAGCTTTTGCTGAAATTAGAGGAACAGAATAATTTGGGGTTTTATCACTGAATATCGTAATGGTGTAATGTTTAAAGGAAAAGCCTTTCATTATAATCTGAGATTATAAGGGTTGGGCTAAATTATAAGAAGTAATCTCAATTACTTTGTGTAAACTGCTGTTTAATATTATGTTTAATATTGTGGGATTCCTCCAGGCTCTTCAACTAAAATTGTTTTTGCTGTCCCTGAATCTGTCTGAAATGATATGCATTTGCTTCTCTGGGAATATAGGATATTTTTATGACACCAAAAACATGGTTAGGGTTGATTCAGAGAGATTTATACATGTTAAAATATTTGACTACTACAATAATTTTATTCATATTTAAAGGAAAACGAAGTACGCTAGTGAAGTACAAGACTGTCTTTTTTTTTTTTACTGAAAGTGCTGCTACCAGATACCTGTATCTGTAAAGCTATGGAAATGCAGCAGATCTTAGAAAATTCTCAAGATTGACTCGTTCCAGTTTTGTCCTCATTTTAAACTTTGTACCATGGAAAGTCCAAAAGCTTTTTCCACATTGTTTGTGAGGTTTCTCCAGAGGGAGCATTTCTGGCTTTGGTTAGAAAAGAACTCCCTGTCTTGCTAAAGATTGACAGTTATGTACATTTTTGGCCTCTAACTTAAGCAAGCCAGCAGGCCCTCGGGGTGCTTAAAGTCCAGTTATGGACTGAAAGTTACTTTTAAAGAACATTTTTAAAACACTATTTGAAATCCATGGACTGATACAGCGATAAGCAGTTTTAGAAAAAAAAAAAAATCCTGTTTTATCTGTATGTAGGTCAAATTTATCTGAATCGCTCCGGAAGCTTTTTTGGATTTCGGTGCAGACAAGTCTTCCAGCATGAGAACAAGGGCCTCCAATGTAAAGAAAGTCTCTCCAGCACTTCGTAGGGCCACAACCATAACATGACCTTTTCACTTTGCATCTGATATGTGCTTCCTGCCCCTGTGTCATCATGATTCAGCATCGTGACATGCTGAAAGATCATCAAGGTGAAAACAATGCCGAGCTGTGTTAGGATGATGTGGCCTGTCATGGTTATTTTGTGCGTACCTGATTTATTGCACATCATATTTTCTCTTTCCTCCTCTTTCAGCTGCCAGGCACGTAGTTCTCCCTTCTGCCAGTGCCTGGCCTTGCATTTGGAAAAGAGAACAGGGATGCCCTGGGGTGCGGGCAAGAAGGACGGTTTGCTCCGTGCCCCTTGGTTTGGGAAGCTTGAGAGCGCCTCAGCTCATGCATTACAATATATACGGCTATTTAATGAGTTACAGTCTCCTCTTTTTTTTTTCCTGATTCCCTGGAAACTATTACCCAGAGCTCAAGAGAGGAACTCAAGAACTGTTCCTGAAGCCATAAAGACGTATTTGTTAAAAGACTCGACATTTTATCTTCGAGTGAAGATGCAGCTTCTTTCCCCTTTCTCCAGCTGGCTAGCACAATTTCTGATATCTCTGAATTCTTTTTCTTACCGAGGCAGTTGTACCAGTAAGAGAGATTCCAAGAAAAGAGCGAGCTTCAAACATTTGCTGCTGTGAAAGGAGAAACCCAACCCGTCTCGGTAATTTAAGAGAGGAAGGAAAAGACAATAGTGGGGGAGTTTTTGAGCTGATAAGACTGACTAGGTGTTATTCCTCAATAAGACTTAGGGGTTTGATTTTTTTTTGATGAGGCAGTTTCTTGAAAAGAACGGGGGCAGGCTTCGGTTTTTGTTTTTTTTCCAAGTGAACAATGGTGTCCTCCCCCTTTTCTTGAACAATGGGGATACAATATTATAGCGCGTGTTTTGTTAAACTATCAAGATAGCACATCTGTCCTGAAGAGCTCACCTTTGCCAGGGCTGGCTGCAGGCACGCACACGCACACAAGCATTGCGAGCCGGAACCCCGACGAGCCATCGCAGTCTCGATGGACTGAGTACAGCTCAGCACCGTGTGCTCCTGCACTCCCCGTCCCCCCTTTTGCCGGGACGGTGCCGGCGTGTTCCCATGCACCCCTCTGATGCATATCGGGGTGCAATGTCCTGTTGCTCCCAAGGGCTTAGTGATGCCTTTTCCTGCATTTCCACCCTTCCCGAAGACACCAGCTTTTACTCCATGCCCTTCTGCTTGCCTTCAGTGCTCCTCTTGGCCCTTCGCAACGCCTTCTTCAGTTGTGCTACAGTTGGTGTTGAGTCGCTGCCCTCCGAAAGGGGTGGTTCTGCTCCCTCCAGCAGCATGTTCCTTAGCACCACGCTTGTCAAGCCCTTCGGTGAGTCAGTTCAAGAGAATACTTTTCTGTTGGCTTAACAAGTTGGATCAGCTTACCCAGTGGTTTGATGTGGTGCAAGAGAGGGTGTGGACCAGCAGGGCCAGGAGTCAGGGAGGGAAAAGCGGGACCACCCAAGTCAGAACGGTAAGCTGACTCAGTCATGTCATATAGCTTCACCCTTATTTACTTCATATTATATAACTTGACCCATTTCTACTTTCTCCCTAACTGAGAGAGAAGCCTTTCCTTTTGAACCTGTATTGAGAGAATCAGCAGATCCAAAGTGCAGGACATCATTGTATACCAAGACAGGGGAACGGCGAGCATCAGCTCATTCTGCTCTCTAAGGATGCAGGGAGAGGTGGTTTAGGCTATTGATTCTGTGAACAGCATGCCAGGGACTCACATTTTGTAATTTTTTTTGTTTTCAGTTTTTAGTAGTTGAAAGGTTCTGTCTGTTGATTAAAATAGTTCTTGAGATTTTAGAACTGAACAAATGTGGTATTAAAAATTGTGATATTGATGCACACTCATTATGATGGCGTTCTGTGTCTTGTTTCCTATGCTAACAAGCACAACCCTCTGTGCAAATACTCTTAGTCTAATACCAGAGTAAGAAAGATATTTCAGCATGTTTTAAAGCACTTCCCAAGCAACTTATACCAAGGACAGGTATTTACTACACCAGGAATGCTAGCAGTGAATATATAGTAATTTAAATTTCTGTATTAGTATGAAAAATTGTTGTCTTCCCCCTGCGTGATCTAAATTGACGCTATTCATTTTATCTCTTTCAATGGACATTAAGATGGCACAATGCTGTTAATGAATCCAGTAAAACATAATGCTGGAATTGTACGCTGGAGAGCTCCTACGAAGCAGTACCTAAATATTAGGTCCCAGAAAATTAAACTTACCAGGAGTTCGTGCAAGCACACAGCTCAATATGAATTATTAACATTTTTGGTTTGCTCTCGGAGTGACAGTACGTGCTACAGAGCTGTAATTAGAGCTGGGTTGTGTCTGAGTCTTGCTATCAGGCTGCATCGGTTTGTCACTGTTAGAATTGCTACCCCTGAACCTGTTCTGTGCTCACCCAGCTAGCTAATTAGTGACCTAGAGATAAGGTGGCATTTATGAGTACTAGAAGAAATGGCCTTTCATTTTTATGCAGAAGCAAAAAACAGGTCAGCAAGCAATTTACACATTCTTCGTCCACCCACAGTGCAATGGAAGATGATAATGCTTATCTTGTCAGGAGGCGGATTTCACTTTTTTCCTTACTGTTTATTAGGCTTACATTTTCCCCCGGCGTTATTCTCTCTTTTTTTTGGTTGTTGTTGGTTGGAGGTTTTTTTGTTGTTGGTTGGTTGGTTGTTTTGGGGGGGGAGGGGGTGTTAACCTCAGACTGTGTCTAATGCTAGGACCATGTTCAGGAGTTTTCATTAAAAAACCAGACTCCTAAAAGGGTTCTTCAGATTACAGTTTCCTCACGGTGTGATATAGATAGAGTTTGAACTGGAGGGGTTAGGCAGAGACTAGATAGAGACTCTGTCCTCACCTATTTACCACACGGTACATGTTGTTGAAATTTGGGTGGGAGGCAACGCTCCTCCCTTGTGCAAACATATCCTCCAATAAAAGCCATGTGCTGTGGGCAAAAGTAGTTAACGGCTTGCTGCCCTTTTTTTTTTTTTTAAATAAACAGCAACTTATCAATGTGAGAGGCCAAACATGGCTAGCTCATATACACACAAAGGCTCGTGTGTTTGTGGATATGCCTACTCTGCGTACCCAGCCTGGCTCCTACCTTATTTTAGCTAGGGTGACCATTTCTCTCCTATTTTAAGAAATATTCTGTATTGCATTTGTGACATGAGTAAAAGAAATGCTGAATCATATCTTTGTGGAGCAACACTCAACAGTGCATTTTTCAATGGAACCTTATTTTCGATTTAAAAATATCAGCCTCAAGAGACTGAATCTTTTAAGAAAAAACTACAGCACGAAGCTAAAAACAGTTCTCCCTCTTTGTTGAGATAGCACTGAAACACAGACCTAGGATAAAAATCAATTGAGAATGTGGGTTCATGTTAGAGAATCTGCCCCACGCCTCTGATTTTGCATTTGTAATCCAGATACGGACAAGGCATGTCAGGAAGAAAACTTCTTCAAAGGTTCATAAATGCCAATGATGTATAACATCAAATGCTTGCCTGGTGCAGCATATATTTTACTGCAAAGGTTTAGTGAATGCTATATCCAGGGCAAAGCTATGAAGCAAGGTAGCAAGCTCGTTTCCCTTTGTAAGCCTTCAGAGCAGCTAGATGGGAGCCCTTCCAGAAAGCTCTCTGGAAACTTTCATCTAGCCTCCGCGCTCTATAAATAGAGGAGGTCTTCATCCCCGAGGAGGTTTTGCAATGCCGATCTGCAGGGGAGTGCCGAGCTCCGATGGAGGCAGTGGAAGGGGAGTTACGGAGCAACGTGGTGGGAGCGGGAAGGGGAACGGGATCTCCTTGAATGTGAGATGAGGTCTGCAGACAGGTTGAGAGGAGAATAATTAAGAATAATATTAATAATAATTAATAATAATGGAAGGCTCTCCAAAAATGTGTGCGCAGGGAGAAATTCCCTTAGATCCTACACAGAAACTACTGCCGGCAGAGTGGGAAATGCAGCCATAGCGACCATCAGCTGCAAATGATGAAGAAAGATACCTGATATTCCCCCAATCAGTCAAGAAACACTCCTGAAGAGGAGATCTTTCGTTCTCCAGAACGAATGGAGAAATGGTTTCACTGGGATCAGTGAAAACAGCAATAAATGCTGGAAGAAGTTCTGTAGTTTACCACGTAGAAATTTTTTAATTGCTCTGATGGACTGTCATGAGCGAGATAATATGCGACAGTCGTCACAAACATAACTCTGGAGTAAATCCCAAGAGCAAAACACTTGGAACTTTGTTTCTAAAAAATATGTAAATATGGAAGAAAACCAGCTGACTGCTACAGAAGCTAGAAAAATCTGTCCTAACAATCTCCATTTTCATTAACGTAGGTCCCTTGATTGTGACAGCAAATTAAAAAGTGTTGTCTTCCAAAATGTAGCTGCGGTGTATTTTCCAAGAGTTATCTACAGTTTAAATGTGGGGCAAAAGTTTTGTTGGGGTCAAGCTTCATGTATTACTTTCAAAAGAAATTACTTCAAAAATGGGATTGAAAAAGGAAAATTTCACTCTGACTTCTGATAGCTCAGCCTCATGGTAATATCAAAATCTCGGTTACTATACATTTGAAAGAGGAATACTGCATGACCTGTTTGATTATTTGGGGGAAAAAATCTGAAAATATAAAGAAGAAGCTTAATTTTGGCAAAGCACGGTAATTTGGAGCCAACAAAGCTAAGCTGGGAGACAACATTCTGTCTACAGAAGAATGAAAAATGAAAGCAACCCATTTTTCTGCTCACAGACTGCATATTGAACACACTGGGCTATAGATAAGTCATTACTTGATCTCAAAGACCTTTGATATGCAATCTTTAAATGTTTTTCTTCCTGCCAGCAGAGTTTCAGAGTTAAGAGAAATCTTTATTTTGTTGATATAAAAATAATACAGAAATGATAATGCAGGAACACTGAGCCATTGCCCTACAAGATTGTCATCCCTCTGCCTTCCTGAAAGTGTCATCCAGATGCAATTTCTTTAAAGGTGAGGGAGATGTGCTTTCCGTGCCAGAACAGCACTTACTTCTTTCAGTGTGCTAAGGTGTTATGGTAGAGTTTGAAAATCAGAAAAATCTGATCTTAGATGGGCTAGAATATATGATACAATGTGCTAATTATACGGTAAATTACAAGAAAAAAGAAAAACAAAGGCGAAACTGATGACAAATTACTTGGTCATATGTATGGCTTTTAAGCACACCGTGACAAAACATGTACAAATGGGAGGGGATTTCAAATAGTAGCGTGCATTAGCTCCCAAACACTTCCCTTTGCTTTTTGATGCCAGGGAGCAAAATCATCCTAGCCTATCCTAACCTGCTTCAGCTGAATCGTCTGCTGCAGTCTCAAAGGCCAGAGTGGAAAGAGTTTTCTCCATGTAAGCAAACCTGTTTACACACACACGAGAAGAGTAGTCACTCCAATGTTGGTGTAATCCCTCTGAGCAGCTTCACAGAAACCTTAAGGCTGTTCTCTTGAAGTGGTGCACACGTAGCTGTGTACAGTGGTTTTCAGAATATTTTGTTAGTTTTGCAAAGTACTGAAATACATTGTTCATAAATTGGTCTGGCTGCGTGCTGTGTCGGTGTGAGAGTGACTGAGAAGGAAGGGAGAGGCCAGAACTTGTTTCCAAGTGGTTTATTGACTATTAAACTCTTATGGCCAGATAAAAGCAGCAGCAAATAACCTGATCCATGTGTCACAACAGTGCAGAGTCTCACCTTCTCCCTGCCTGCATCGTATTTCCTATCTAGGTCACCGTGCAGTGCGAGGCTGTTGGTTTACCAGATAAGGTTTCCACACGTTGCCCCAGATGCGGTGATGACAGGCACGTTTTCAGGCTGTTTATGCAAACCACCCGTGTCCCGAGCCTGCTCCTGCCACGTATTTTACCTTCCTCCTTGCTGGTTTGGTGCCTGGTATGGCTTGCCCAGCCTTATGGATGGAATTGGCTATACTGACATCTAAACAGCTTTGTAGATAAAGCCATCTTGCTGTCAGCCTGTCAAACATAAATTCCATCACTACCCTGCAACTGCTATGTGATTAAATGTTCTCCTGCTAGGCGTGCTCTGGTTTAACAAGTTTTATGAGTCATGGCAGCACAGGGAAAGGAGAGTCCCCAAAAACAAGAATGGGCACAAACACCCCCTTGATAATAATCTTATTTAGAGAAAAATAAGGTTTTCACTTGTCCAGAGAAGTGAACACCAGGTCTCCTCGGATCCCTTGTCAGAGTATCTTGCACTGGTGCTCACTAAGGTACCCAGAGAAAGTGATTTTGCAGTTCTGAATTACATAAAATTTCGTAGTACAGATGCTTGCAAGGAAGCGGTTTGTTTTGAGCGTGCGGCATATCCGTTTGAGAGTGCTTGAGAAGGAAGGAAGAGGTGAGAACTTGCAAATTCTGTGCTCTCATAAGCTCAATCCCCAACCCATCTACACCGCAGGACATGTATTACACATACGAGGAGAGCATGTCCCTCTCCTTTACATTGCCAGGGCCCAGCAGTCAAGATCCCAGCATTTAAAGCAGCACCGAAACAATTTCTTCCTAGCTGCAAGCAACTAGGTGCATGAAAATGGCTGGTGTGAGAAGGCAGCCCTGCAGCACTGCTGTCTTGCCCCACCAAGTCAGAGGAATGCAGGCTGTGCATCGCCAGGACCATCTGCGCCCCGCTGCTTTCACACCTTGTTCCAGCAGGGAGGGACTGTGCCCCTGGCAATGTGCGCAGGGCGGCGTGGCTGCAGGTGGACCTACACGCTAGCTGCAGATCACTGCCAAGGCGGGGAAGAGGCAGTCAAGGAGTGCGTGGGGATGAGAAAAGCTTGGGCACGTCTGGAGTTCCTCTGACCAGACACCTTCTCGGTGTAGCTCGCACCGAATGCAGCAAGCCATGGAAAGCAAATGTTGGCTGCCTTAGCTTCTGGGTGCATGGGGCAAATCACCACAGAGGTGTATAAGCCAATCCTTCAACTCCAGGTCTGTTGGCTGAAGAGATTACCACTGGCCCAGCCCTCAGGCACACGCACCCCCTGCCAGCTTTCCTTGACCTATTTACTAGCAATGAACTAGATGCAGGCAGACCTTGCATTTCAACTGCTTGAGCTAGCATGGCTCGCTTCGACTCCAGACAGCCAAGGGAAGCATGTGCAAGCTGTACAAGCAGTTTTGCTGACAAACTTGGGAGGGTAGTTGTGGTTAGCAGGAGAATGGTGACCAGCCGGGGTGGGGTAGACTGGGGCATTAACCCTTCTGCTACAGCTGGAAGAAGACTTGGGTCTCCGGCCTGGTTGTGGCCATATGGCTGTGTGCAGGCTATGACTGCCCAAGCAGGACTTTGAGAAGGGCTGTTCCCGTCCATCCTTTCCCCACGCCACCCCAGGAGGTGCTGCAGCCGCCCCAGCAGCCTGCCCGCTTCTCCCGTGGCCACCCTTGTCTCTCCCAGGACTGAGCACTGCATCCTCATGCAGGGGCTGATCAAACCATGCTGAGATGGCTCATGTCCAGTGCTTGCAGCAATGCGCAGCACGAATGACAGGGCTCTGTGCTGTCCCCCAGACGGGACAAGGATCAGCCTCTGCTGCAGCCCCTCTGCTTACCTTGTCGTTAAGCTCTTCATTTATCTGGGTCCTGTTCCAAATGCTGAATTAAACCCTTAATACCCCTGAGCAGGGATGGGGGGTTAAATAAGATGAGAGTACTTAAGTAGGATATATGCTTAACTAAGGGTGCTGAGTCTAAAACTAAAGTCCCAAATGCCCCCAGGCAGCTGGCTACACCCTTGGTGGTGCCAAGACTTGCTAGGCAGCTGCCTGTATGAGGTGCCAGTCCCTGTTCACAGCCAGAGCTGCTGCTCTCTGGGCAGCTTGGTGCCTGCCTGTTCAACATCAGGACACCAGCCTCATGTGGTGGGCATCCTAACCCACCGAGAGGAGAAAGTGGCACATGAAATACTTGCCAAAACTCCGCAAACCTGAGGCAGGTGTCTGGCCTGCAGGAAGCAGTGGGATTTACACACAGCCTGCTCCTCCAGACACAGCCAGTTTCTTGCTTCTCCCCTTTTCAGTTCTCCAGGCAGTTTTTGAGGTAGCCACTGAAAGCACATGCTTGAGGTGCTGGCAGAAAAGAGGGGCCTGTGCAAGCAAGAAACATGGTCTGTACATGAGAAGCACGGGAGGTCTGGCATACAGCGCCTACAGTTTGTATATCCCAGGAAAAATAAAACCAGTAAATAAAACTGTCTGCTTGTTTTGGCTCAGGTGACTGAAGATTGAGACTAGGTAATGTGAGTTAGTATAATTCAATTTCCATGTCTCTGTCTTTTATAAGCAGTGAAGTTTGTGCTGATTTTCTGTACTCATATGACTTTCTCAGTCTTCATAGGCTTCAGTTCTGATCTCTTTTTAAACCTTGAGATATCTATGCTATTTTTAGTCTTGCAGACTATTTTTGGATAATATCTACAAGATATGGTCTTTTTTAGCTAGCCTCACAGCAAAAACTGTGTCAGACTTTCCCTGTCTTCTACCTTGATTGCTGCAACATCCTTTCTCTGGTTGTGAGATGGATATTTATTCACAGAGCTGCTGCAAAAGTTGTTCACTTTGCTTGCTGTTTTGTCACCCCTTTCCACTGACATCCTTATCTCAGTAGAAGTACTCAACCCAATTTATACAAGCCCATTTATATTGTGGCTGATGGTATTACTGCATACGTGCAGATGAACTTCTTGGAGTTGCTGCAGGAAGGAGCGCAGCCGGAGGCGACCTGCCACTGCTGCGACACCCACCGGAGCGTCGCAGACCCCTCAGGGCTCGCCATGAATGAGTCGCAGGCCATTGAATTGCTGGTGGCGGCTGCCTGGTTCCAGCACCACCTTTCCTGGTGTCCCAAGGCCCCATGGCTGTCGCATCAAGGATATGCACCACTCCAGTGATGGGCGAGAGAGCGAGGAGCCCTGGGGAAAAGTGGCTTTAGGGTGCCAGAATAGCCCTGCCACCCCCAGAGCAAATTCCTCCTGCCCACAGCCTAATTGCTGTGAGCTCCAAGTTGCCTCAGGAAAGAGGTCATCAAGGGGAGGCTCTGGGCCAAAGGACCTGATTTTCATTAGTATTATCCGCGATGGGCCACTCAGAAACAATCTGCACATTCAGGTAGCCCAAAGTCCCTTCTTCCCTGGTAGATCGCCTGCTAGGATCCTATGCGGACTCTTTCTCCTTCACCATCTCTCGTGCCTCTGCTGAGATGTTGTGTGAGTTATCTGCGGGCTTATTTTAAGGAACAGCACGGCACTAATCTGTAGTTTTTCTAAGGTGCAGGCTATACATATGGAAGTACTGTAAAGCTGTTCTCAACAAGCACAGATTGAATTTCCTCTAATTTTAAACCATCAAACACAGCTGCTTGTCTTTGCTTTCAGCACCTTCAGAGCCTATCTCCATTCTCTCCCTGACAAAATACAAGGTGAAATCCCACCTTCAAGGAGATGCCCTATGCTGCCCCATACTTAGATTTTATCCCTGCAACTTGGTGCTCTGTCACACTGCCTTTCACTTTCAGGAGACGCTCCCAGTGAATGTCCGCTTCTGAAAAGCTCCTTAGACCTGTCTGCAGCCGAGCTGGCAATGGCAAGGCTGCTGGTGTCCCACTACCCCATGGGCTGGCCAGGCAGTGATGCCGCAGTGCTAGTGTATTTCTAAATGGGTATGACACTAAGTGGTGTTACGTACAGAAGACTGCTCAATTTCTCCGCATGCTGCAAACAAGATTAACTCAGATCTTAGAAATTAAAATAGAAATATATTGGCTCTGGGTTCATGCAGGTGGTTATGAGTGGAGCTTAGGAAATAAAGATCCCAAGCCTGAGAAAAATAAATTAAAAATATATTCTAGATTTTTTTTGTGACTTCTGTTCTCTTATTGTCACACAGAATTTGCCTTGCAGGCTAATCTAGGGCATCAATCCATTTTATCATTTTTAAGATGATAGTTTCTTTCTTCTCCAAACCATGCTCTAATGTTAGTGTTTTACAAAATATAACAAAAGTTTAAACATTTTAGTTTGTCTATGCTAGAAAATGGTACTGTTACAGCAATGCAGAAGTAATCATCCCCTCCTATTGTGCAGACAGCATAAAGACATTTTATAATAGAACAGCAATTCCCAAATAAGAAATGAAAGAAATTTAATTTAAATAAGGCACTTTTCTATCATTCAAAGTAGGGCTTTTGCTAGTATAAACTAGTTTGGTTACAAAACATCACGGTTCTTACTGCAATTATTATACTAGGAAAACTAGTAGATCCAGACTGCCTACAAAAACATGACTGTAGCAGCCACCAATATCCTGAGGACTTGTTACGCCAAAGTCAGTCCAGTTGTAACTCTTGATTTCATTGAAAGTTATTCAAAGAATGACTTTGTCCCACTGGACTGGATTCCCTTTCGTAACAGGAGTGCAAAGTGCACTTCCAGTAAAATCACATATTCCAGGAAATATGTAAAATTTTTTTCTTACGGCCGGGGGAGGGACTGCAGGGTGAAAATGAGTAATTTCTATATTGCTGCAGGAATTCTGCCACACCACTAACTATCCATCTCCCACCAGCGTGCTGCCCTCCTTATTTTGCAGGCTCATGAGATTTTGCAGCTCCAGGTGGCCTCTTTTTCCCCTCCTAGATAGCACAGCTAGGCCTCACGGTCAACACAACAGTTAACCAGAACTTTTTTTAGCCTGACAAATATATCTGCGTAAAGGCACGGCACAGCGCGTGTGAATCCAAGCGGGGCCGAGGTGCGGGCTAGGCAGCGCGCAGCCCAGGGCCGAGGCGGTCGCATGATGGGCCGGAGGAACTCGCTCCCTCCCAGCACATACGCAGTGGAAGCGTACAGCACGTAGGGCACAGCAGTGTTAATCCCTCTCAGCTACGCCACTTCCCAGCCCCATGCTTTGGTTTCCAGCAGCCCTCAGGTGTCCTCGTGAGGGGCATGCTAAGTTACCTGCGAATGGGCGGCTTGGGGACATTCTGGGCACCTAGCTCCGCACTCAGCCTGGGCTCTTTACGGGACTTATCTGAGCTCTCCTTCTATCTGCTCTGCTGTGTTGTGGCTTTTCTAAGCCTGACGAGAAATAAAAGCACCATCTTCATTTCAGCAGGAGAAACGGAGCTGCTTCTGAGCACTGAGGTAGCAAGACCCAGGGAATGCTAACGTGAGTCAGGTTTGGCTCTCGCCATTGGCAAAGTAAGCAGCCAAAAAATGGTTGTGGCTTTGCTACATGTTTTAGCTACACCAGAGGCTGGGAAGCTGGAATGGGAGGATACAAACTACTGTCCCTGCTCCCACCTCTGCTATTTCCCCCTCCTCTGATGGCAGTAGGACAGCATACCCAACTCTCCAAGGTCTTCTGCCGGCTCCCTGTTCCAGCTTGGCCATTTCCATCTTCGGGTGAGTGGTGTGAGCCAGTCCCAGTCCTGGCCTTTTATCCTTGGAGTGGCAAAAGTCAGCTTTGCTGGCTCAGCTGGGGAGCCCAGAGAAATGGCTTTGGCCGGACGGACCCAACCAGGTGCCCTGACGTGCAGTGTTCCCTGGGTCTGCTCTAGCGAGCACCAGGCATGGGCTTGGCATGTTTTGGTACCTTCACTTACGATTAATGCCAACCCGGTTTACTTCATATTGCAGCAGCCTAGGAAGGTGCATACAGTCAGTGACTGGACCTCACCTAAGAGGACGGTAACATATGAAAACTCATTTCATTCAGGCCTTTGCACTTGTCAATCAGACGTTTTGCATATAGGCGATATTGCCTACCTATGCAGTTTCACGTGGCTCTAGCTTTGACCGTCATTGCTGTTTCCTCTTAGGTTTGGGATGCTTTTTAGAGATGTTGCTCCGTTGCCAGGGTGTGTGCAGCTCTGCGGGATCAATGGCGAGGAGAGCCCACGTCACAGGCTGGCTTCTGGCAGGTGTTTCACATGTCATCAGCTGCACCTGACTTTGCATTGAACGTGACTCAGAGTGTGTCCCTCACCGCACTGGGCGCTGCGTAGGCACGTAGGTGCGTGCATCTGTGCAGAGCAGGTGCAAACCACTGCTGTTCATATGTGGAAATGAACCTGCTCAGGTATCAGGGGCTGTGTCACCTGGGGTGTTTTACCTCCATGGAGAATCACGCCTTGGGCTTCTTTTCACTCCCCTGCTTGCATGAGAGGGAGTTTGTTTTAACATGTCAGGTTGAAAACTTCAGTGGTTTAGGAGTTGCTTCACATGTAGCTCAGCTGTCCCATCTCAGCAGCAGCTGCCTCCAGGGGAAGGGGAGAGTGGGCAGTGAAGCACAGAGACCTTAGAACTATAGAACTCCACCTGTGTGGATGGGTTAACCTCCTTTGCCCGCTTTTGTAAAATACTGCAAGGTTTATGCATTTCAGTATCCGCCTTATGCACATATTCCTCATTTGTTAAAAGCCTGCCGGTTATTCCCCTTCATCTGTTGCACCCAACTGCTGTTTATCCTAATTTGGCATTTGGAAAAATTTTGTCACCCAAATTGCATTAGCAGAAGGTGAAAGTAAGCAAGGAGGAAACAAGGACAACTGCATATATTCCATGTGGGCAGAGTACTTGTTCTTTGCCTGTGGAACAACTGTGGATGTTTTTCTTACTTAAAAAAAAAAAAAAAAAAAAACCAACAAACTACCAACCAGCCCCCAAATCTCTGGCTAACCACCAGCTTCAGCTACACCAGCCATACCCAGCTGTATGCACGCAGCTGAGTGATACCCCGCCAGAGCAGGGCACATTCCAGTTACTTGGCTCTTTGGGATTAACTGTCCCTTTCATCAAGTTGGCTTGGACTACTGTTGCTGTTGATCATGCAATGCAAATCTTCCTGAGAAAGACTCTCAGGCTATTGATTACAAAAGATAGCCCTTTCGACAAGCATTACATAAGAAAATCCAAACCCTCGATGTTGCAGGCAGTTGTTGTCATAGATAGGAACTGTTTATTGATCACAGCCAGATATGAAAATATGCATCCTTTACACTAAGCGATGCTGAATATCTAGTGTAGCAAGATGAAAGCCATCATTTATACCACTTGGGGGAAAAGAGCTCTACCAGAACGTGGGAGGATGTACGTTATCTAACATCCTACCTAACATGTAGCAGCTGAGAGCAACAAGCAGGAGGAGAATTACAACGCTTCTGCTTGTGAAACATCGTGCCTGAGAAGCAGAAGGGCGTGGATTTACCCTCACCTCATTTTAGGTGTCTAAATGAAGCATCAGTGTCAGGAGCACAGTCATCCTGGGTGCTCCCTCAGAGAGATGCAGTTCAGATTTTAGGAGGGATAAATCGCTTTCTGCAGGCACCTCGTCTCTCGACCACAGAAGATGAGTAGCTACACTCCTCACCTGGGATGAGTCCAGCTGCAGTGAGGGAGCAGGGTGGCAGAAACACTGCCTGAAGGGAAGATACTGGTAGTTGTTTGGGGCTACTCTTAAGGAAGGGAAGGGGGAAATCTGGAATGATTTGCTCAGGATTCCTCTGGTGGGGGGGACAGGCACAGCCAGCAGCAGTCAGCATGTACAGCAGATCCTGTTATCTCCAGCCCAAAGGTGTGCTCGGGAGGAAGGTTGTGCTGGGACAGTCCCCATGAGATAAGAACCTCCTGTGATGCCAACCGCAAAGCTACGCTGATTTACACTAGGATGAAAATAGCCCTCGGAGATTTTACACTAGTGAAAGGTCAGCCAGACTGGGACATCAGGGCCAACATATAAAGGAGTGGGTGAAATAGCAACTTTTCTCCCTATGTGCTGAAGCTCTGCTCTAAAGATAGACTCCTGAACTATTTATTGGGACAATTGTGTGTCCCCTCTGCCTAGGAACAGGTTTATCTCTGAATGCTGTCACCATTAGAATAGGTATGGACAGTTTTGAGGAGCCCTGGGCTCAGGCCAGGATTGTACTGTGCTAGCAGAGAATTTAAAATATAGCCCTGTCCCATATCCCCTGCCTTCCATGAGCTTGCTCACAGTGTGTTCCCTGTTAACACTTTCTATGAGAACTGGCCAGATCCCCTTCTCAAAGCCCATGGGACTCCTCGATGCCAGCAGAGCTTACATCCACGTGAGCTGCACAGATGGACAAGTTCAGTGCACCTCCTTGATGCCCACGTCTGCAAAGGAAAAGTCACCTTTTACTTTCCCAGCAGATGCTGCTTTCCCTGGGGGTGGGGTGACAGCCTGCAGGTACCCACTCCTTAGTCAGACCACAGAAAGCCACTGCCAGCAAGGAGGAGGGACTGCAGAGAGAGGGTGGCTTCAAGGGGGACTTGGAAAAGCTCCAGTTGTTGCAAGGCTGAAATAAAAAGGTGGGTGGTTCATTAAACCTGGCATGGCCAGCAGTGCCAAGGTGACAAGGGCATTTTCCTGGCTGTCAGCCTTGAGCTTGTAAGGGGGGGCAGCTGCATGTCAAAGCAGTGGCAATGAAAGTGTGCATCGCTACAAACACATGTAGAAAGCCAGTTCCCAGGAGATGATCAATGGCTTTGGAGGTCTGAGGTGCTCCAGATGTGTTGGCGTGATTGACAGAACTCACAGTCCTATTGCCTGGCCCACACTCTCTTCTGCCCCTTGTTCCAACCACCAGGCTTTGCAGTTCATAAATCTGAAAGAGTGCTTCTGTGATGTGCTTTAGCACCTGGCCATCCACCACAGTCAACATACTGTTTTTAAAGTAGTTGGGTCAAGAAAAGATCATGTTAAACTTTTCAAAACACACATTTCTTTCCCCCAGTGACAAAAGTGGCTGGCCCACTATGGACATGTAGCCATAACATAGATAATCAACAGTAGCTGTGTGTCTCCTCTTCCTCCTCCTCTCCCCGTGAGCCTGCGTGCACCTTCCTGGCAACTGCACTGGCACGCGTGTGTCAGCCAGGCCTGGTGCTTGCTCTGGTAGGTCCCGGCAGACGCTTGTGCCACCACAGCCGAGAGCACGGCAGGCTGCAGCCCCGGGGCAGGGGCAGAGAGCAGTGAGGGGGCAGGGGCAGAAATGCTGCGCATGGGCTCAGCAACCTGCCTGCCACAGAGCCTGCTTGTTCCCTGTTGCCTTGGCGGTGGAAGCACCTGGGCTGGAGAAATGAGCCGTTGAACTACTGCCTAAGATCAAAATGAAGAGCACCTTTGGAAAACTGGCAAGTATTAAGCAATGCCCGGGGCAGCTGGAGAAATAGAAGAGGATTTTGTGTTTTGCACAGCACTGTGAGAAAAGGGAGCGACCTTCCTCGAGGGCTGGGAGACAGAGGTTCAAAGATTTGCCTCCCAGTCTGTGCAACCGGTGAGACACCCGCTTGTGTAAGACCAGACTCCGGGAATCCCTTCCTGGGACACCACCAGCAGCTGCTCTGAGGACAGGAGCGGGGACAGAGATGGGAATTGATCCCTTGGAGCACTGAGCATGGCCCAGGTCGCTGCAGGCAGCCGTGTGGTACAGGCTCTTTGGAAACTAAATACACCTCATACCGAAAATCGGCAACATTTGCTGCTCTCTTCCTCTGTGGAAAGCCTGTTTGGTCATGCCTCTGGTAACTAAGAACTTTCCTCTAATTTCAGGACTCAGTCTGGTGATGGCCAGTTTGCACTCAAATATTTTTGGGTCAGATTGTCCTCCAAGTTGAATAGTTTGTCTTTTTCCCTCCTGTCTCCCCACGGTGTTTATGGATAGAAATTGTAAGCTCTGTCATCCTTTGCTTTGCTGAAATTCTTCCTGTGTCTTACAGGACAGGCTGTCCATTCCCTGTAATTTTCCTGGACATCTCTTCACAGCACCTGTTCCAGTTTGCGGGCTTTCTGAAAACATAGCTAACTCGAATTGTATACAGTGTTCCAGATGAAGTTTCTCCAGTGCCTTTTTTGCAATGCTATTAGCATCATTTCCACCTTTTTTGCATCCCATTTTTACTACAGCATTTAACTCTATTTGTATAATTTCATCTCTCAGGGATCTCTGCCTGTGATATCCATAACTTCTTGAGTACCGGCAACGCCCTCCAGCTTTCTGCTGTTGACAGATTTCATCACACATCAGTCATGTTTCACAACACTCCTGTTTTTTTAATATCTAAACTGTCAGTAAAAATTTTGAAAGCCCTAAGACTGGTCTTTGTGGAACCCCCTCATTCCAGCATGGCACCTTTCCAACGTTACTTATCTTCTTCCCTTCAGGCAGTTCCTCACCCCTTTACAATTTGCTTACTAATCTCCATCTTCTCCAGTTTGCCTTTTAATCACCTAAGTAGTGGCACTGAATCAAGTGCTTTACTGAAGTCCAGTAGGTGAGACCTATCATGCTTCCTCTGCCAAAGAGATGGGGTTATCACATCTAAGAAAGATAATTGCTTAGTTTGGCATGATCTGGTTTTGAAAGACTCATCTTGCATCTTATCCTGTTTCCCAGCTACTCATTACATGCAATTTGTAATTATTCATTCCTCTAAATTTGTTCTGAAGGTCTCAATATACAGTTGGCAGATACCTGGTGCGGACATGCTCCATACACTTTCTTGTAAATCAGATAGGGGATTTTTGTGTGACAGATGTAAATAATATGCCATGCCTACTTGTGCTTTCATCGACTTTCAACATGGTCTATTTTTAACTCTTAATTTATCAGTCAGGTGGGTGCTTGCTCCTGAAGGTGTAGGCAGACTCACTGACCTTATTCAGGACCTTCCGTACAGGTCTTATGTGTTTTCGTGTATTTTATACTTCAGTTCTCAGGTTGTGCACTGTGTGAATGCTTTATGCCTTCAGGCTCTGGGGAGAACGGGTTGTAAAATTTGCAGAGAGTTGCTTGGCTGATTGTAGAATATAAAATTAGTGTTTGAAAGGGGAGAGCAAAACAGCCAGGGTAAATGCAGTGTTTCTCCTTGGAGTCACTCAGGTTCTTTGAAAGCTGCAGTGTTGCAGGAGCAACTCAATGTCAGGGGAACATAGGAATTTGTTTTCGTCAGAGAGACGCTCTCCCTGCCAAGCTGGCAGCAGCTATAGGTGAAGCCTTAACAGAGAAGCACTTTCATAGTCCCTGTGCTAGGAGGGGAGTCCTCCACCAGTGACTGAGTGACAGAATAGTGACCTTCACCTCCTCATCCCTTTCCATCTCCTTTCTGCCTTTTTTTTTTTTGTTTGTTTGTTTGTTTAGGGAATTCTTGTCATTTCAGAACGACAGTAATGTTCTTCACAGTGATCTTCACAAGCTCTCCAAATATCTTTTCTTTATTCTCTAGTTACCAAGATGCTTGATGGCAGCGAACACATGTACCCCTGAGGATTTGCACATTGCAAGGGCAGAATTCACAAGGTGAGAAAAACAAGTATTGTGTAACGCTCAGTTTTCCAGCACAGCAAAGATAAGATTTCCCTCAGTCCTCAAGCTGTTTCCCACAACCATTCTGAGGATCACCTCCACAGCCTGCTCTGAGTTCTGGGAGATTCTGGAGGAAGTTCATTTCTAGCCTTCATCCTGCATCAAGCCTCCGTGGTTCATGGGTCTAACATCTAGTGGGCTCTCTACCAGTTAGCTGAACCACCGTCTTTCATCCATCACAGAGGGGGAGAGATTCCCCCGAGGTTAAGCATCTAATTTAACAACCCTAGTGCGGCACAGTCCAAGATAAAGAGTTAGAAGGGATGGTGGTGGCCAGCCTAGTGATAGTGTTTGCACTTTTGCAAGTGGTCCTGGTGTTGGAGGGTGTGTTCCCCAGTCATGTGAGTAAACAGCAAAGAAAATATCTATTTGCAAGGGTGAAGGGAAGGTCAGGGAGATGAGCATTGCAATTATTTGCTAGAATGGGGCCTCCCGATGTTCTCTGTATACAGGAGGACACAGGCATTAATAAGCTGGGAAAAGACAGCCATAGCCTTGTGATTTAGAAGTACACCAAAACGCTTTCTGCCTCTTAAATTCTATTTCAAATTTCCTGCAAACAGGCTAAAATTTCACTGCCATGGGTATTTATGGGATGGTTAAGGCACAATAATTCATGCTTTGAAGGGTGCTGTGTACTTGTACTTGAGATATGGCTGTCAGATATCCAGTCTAATCCACTTCTCACACTGCCAGGTACATAAGGCAGATGTCTGTCATCACCAACCAGTTCTATCCCAGAACAGTCTCTTGAAGATGTTCAAGTTGCTGACTTGCAATGTTGCTGCTTTAGTCATTATTGTGTTTCCTCGCGTTCCTCAGGGTCACCGTCTCTTCTTTCCTCTTCATGTTGAAACAGGGCTCGTTGAAGGACCTGGTTATCTGGCACTCTCAAAACATGGCCAAGGTCAATCTGTTTTCTCCACTGTACTGTTTGTACAGCTGTGGGTAATCACGCAGGCTCTGAAATCTCAGCATTCCTTTTGCTCTCTGGCTGCTTTATGATCACTGTCCCCTGCAGGCATCTGCACTGAAAGCACTTTGATTTCTGGAGAATAGACATGTTCTTCCAAGATTTCAACTTGTACAGGTGTACGTGTAATGTATGTTTAATAACGGTGGCTCAAAGGAGCTTACAGGGAAGCTTAGCGTTGATGCTGATGACTTCCATACGGGATGTATATTTGTCACGGAAACAGAGAAGAGATTCCACTCATTTTGATATCATATACTTAGACCAGTAAGCAGAGACATGCATGTAATGTCTAGGTATCCTGCAAAGCACCCTGCTCCAAGCTTACTCTATGTTGTGTATTACCCTTACATAGCCGGCGGTAAATTTAGAAACCATTAATAAAGGCATTTAGCATTAAAAAGGCATTAGGATTAATGTTTCAGTTATTACAGTTTTCTAAACAAGTATTGATTATCTGGGATTTATTGATATAAATAGATTTTCCTGGAGGACAGGAAAATAAAAACTTCATGCTGACTTTTTAAAGGTGAGGTTATAAATGCATATCAAACCTTTATTAGTTTGCTCTCAGGGGCCTTTGCACTGTGACAGAACTATAAAATGTTCAGTCTGTAATGAGCACAGGTTTTTTAAGATTTCAGTTTTCCAGCTCAGAGCTGATCACACAGCGCAGCAGCCAGGGAGAGCAGGGCCAGAATTTTGGAGACACACGGTCCAGTAACAGACTATGACCAGGTCACAGCGTTGGAATGTGTATGGTAGCGAGGAGTTTTTCAGTTTGGCCATCCTCAGCATCTTCAAGGTCATCACCCATGACACAAAATTACATTCTTAGACTAATACCTCTTGACAAAGTCTTCTCCAGCTCATTTTCAATGGACAAAGGTCTGCAGCACTACTGCACTTCATCTATTTCATTCTTTGTTTTGACACGACTCTGTCTAGGAAGAGAATTCACTCTTCCCTGAGGCCCAACATAAACCTTCTGGTTTCTGTGCCTGGACCAACACATCTTTGCCTTTCTCCAGAGTATGAGAAGGCTCATGAGCCCCCTGTGGCACAGAGGTAGTGGATAAGGTCTTTTGATGTGATACATCAAGACATTGTTCCTAGAGCACCTGGGTACAAAAAGGCAGAACTAACTCTGTATTAGCATTTAAACGAGGTTCACCTCACCACGCCTGGTCAGTACTGGTCACCATGACCCTGTGGAGCAGAATAAACTTGGATCAAAATAGCAGCTAGGTGCAGGAAAGTATAAAGCTATGTGGGAAGGTAGATGGAAGACCACCAACACACTTTGAAGCAAAGGCTTCTTCAACACAAATCTGTAACTGGTACCCCCTGCTCCTGACCCCTGGTTAGCGTAACTAATGCCATTTTATAAGGCAAATGGCCATTCTCTGTGACGAAGCTGGTCATGTATCAGTCCCCTTTCCCCTCTTCATCAGGCCTTGAAGGTCCTGTGCACTAGGCAGATTTCTTCTCCCCCTCCCTATTGGCCTCAAGGTTCCTGAGCATCAGGCTGACTACTCCCCTGCTTACTGGCCATGAAGGTCCTAGGCACCTGGCCAACCAGGTTGTGATGACCCCATCACAGAACAGAGAAGTGTAGCAGCACACAGAGCACTGTCTGTAAAATCAAGCAGTTACAAGTCCTAAGTGGGACTTGGATCAGAACTGCTGCTGGATGGCAAAACCCATGATCCCCTGGTGGCCAGGGATGCCTCCACCGTCATCTGCTTCCTCCAAGGATTGAGTGACTCGTATTCTTTTATGTAATTCAAGTCTAGATTATGATTGTTATATTGATAATGCAAGCCAAGTATTAAGATTTGACCCAATTGGCAGAGGGTCCAGGTGATTAGGAACCATAAGCTAAGCTGTGCTATAAATTCTGTGCTATGCTACTTATAAAATTGTGGTACACTGATTATGATTATAAAAATCCTGTGCTGCTCTGATCATAAAATTGTAGGCTATGCTGATCATAAAATTCTGGAAAAAAATTAAAACTTTAATTGTAACTACAACTTAGTGCCGTCATTGTTCTGCCCAGCATCCCCGTAGTGTTGGGTGGCAAAACCTCTTTACGTAAAATCTCTCCTGGCCCAGCTGGGAGTAAGTCATCTAGAAGAAGTCCCATACAAATAGCTGGTGCAGATGTAGCTATTTTTGGAGCAAGGGAACCAGATTTCCTCCAGTGTAAATATATCAAATAGCTCATCCTCCAGTCTAATAAAAAGCAATAAATGGCTGTTCAGCTCTGCATTGGAGAAGGGGTCTACTAAGTGGAGCGGTCAACCACAGAGAAGACAGAGTCTGACAAAGTCAAAGAAGGTCCCCGAGACCAGCAGTGCCAGCAGAGTGCCTGCTCAGAGGGGCACTTGTTAATCTCCATTTTTTTGCCGTAATCACCATAGCCTCTACGCATGCACCAGCCGCTCATGTTAGCGTTGCAGAAGCCAGAGGGTTTTGCACTGAAGTGTGTAGGAGGGAATGGGTATTTAGTTTGTTTCTTTATTCCGCAGAACAAGGGAAGCTTCTTGTTGGGGTTTGGAGTCTGTCACTGGGAGTGGTTAATATGAGGCATGCACGATAGCTTATGGGAAGAAGGTTCCCCTAACCTGTCATTTCTTGTGTGGGTGTGTTTTGCCCTGGAGCAACCTTAACTGCTTTTTAACAGAACTTTTTGGTGGGAATTGTTAGGAAAGCGTTTCTCTAACTACCTGAGCCTTGCTGTGTTTTTGGCCCTACCTATACCACAGCATAAAATATTCTGTACATTGGGAATTCTCAAGGCCTGATAGTCATCTCAATGGTACCCAATTTAAACAGAATTATTCCTGATTTACATTGGCATGAATGAGGGTTTTCCATATATAATGTAATATTTTGCCTCTCTCAGATGTAGACACAAACATCATTCTCAGACTCCGTATAGAGGGTTAACTGCAGAGGAATCAGATTAACTCTTTTGCTAAGAGCCATTCCCTCAAAACTGCAGCATTGAAGAGGACCGAGAGGGTGAAGGAGAATATGTATTTGGCACTGCTTATCCGGGGGCTACTGAGGGCTGTAGGTACTGAAGCGCACCCGAGACTCTTCAACGTTGGTATGGTTCAGATAAAAGACCTAGGTGTAAAAAAAAATGCAGATTCTGCTGGTATGTGATTGGATTTACCATTTCTGATGAGAACTGCACCTTCAGGCTCCCTCACTTTTGTGACTCCCATAGTTGAAGGAAATGTTTTGGATTTGCTTTGTTTGCAGCTCTTACTCCATCAGCATCTTTTCCTAAACTGCAACAAAGCCTAACTGTAGCCCGTACCTTTTCTGTGTCCTGCCACTATGGTAGAAAAGCCCAGCATTTCATCAAGTTGGCCAGACTGAGATGGGGGAGAAAGGTTAGTCTCTGCACTTCGCTTTGACTGCATTAAGGGTGTTGGTGTTGATGTAGATGCAGAATAAAGATATTCTCACCTTGAATTCCTCCAAAGCAATTCTTTCATGTGGTTGCCTCAGTAGAATGAAATCTTTATGAAATAGCCAGCACACCCACCCAGACATAAGCCGGGCACTAACTGTTCATGTTTAGAAACAAACTTTCCCCATGGGTACATTATTCATAGCCGGTCACTTGCCAGTTTTCGCTTGGAAGACATAAACTAAACATTAGGAATAAAGGCAATGCACGGTTGGGTCTCTTTTTGTTGTTTTCCAGCTGGATGTTGCAGCAAACCTGTAGATTCTCCCTGTCCTGCTCTTTCCCACTCGCTCATTTACAAGTTGACTAAATCGACGGTGCATTCCTAAAATCTTCCCACTGATCCACTCAAAGGCTGCACTATGGTGTATCAGCACTTGGGAGGATCCTGCCACTTCCAAGAGAAATCCCAAATTCAACTGTCTGAAAAACATTCACAGCTTTCAAACATTATTCGAGGAAAAGGAACTCAGCCTCCCGATCCATCCTGCCAAAAGACTACGGGCATCTCTGTTGCCTGAGAAACATAACAGGTTGTTGTTATAACAACTAGAGACCAGCTGACCTCCCGCTTCCTTTCGTCAACCAGCTGCAAAACTCCTCGGTCATGGAACAGTCTCAAATTGAACATCTGACCCCAGTTTATGCAATTCCCCTGTAACCGTTTCATAAGCTTTTTGTCACTTCACTCAATTGTTTGTTGAAAGCGTTCACAGTTACGTTGGCTAATGTGAAGGTTTCAGTATGACAGATAGCCCTATGGTTAAGCCCTCGTTGTATTTTAACCCCAGCCAGCAACTAAGCACCACGCAGCCGCTCGCTCACTCCCCCCTGGTGGGATGGGGGAGAGAATCGGAAGGGTAAGAGGGAGAAAACTTGTGGGTTGAGATAAGAACAGTTTAATAATTGAAGTAAAATAAAATAGAAAAGTAGTAATAGTAGTAGTAGTAGTAATGATGATGATGATGATGATGATGATAATACAATAATAATATACAAAGCAAGGGATACACTATACAGTTGCTCACCACCCGCCGACCGATGCCCAGCCCGTCCCCGAGCAGCGATCCCCGCCCCCTGGCCAACTCCCCCCAGTTTATATACTGGGCATGGAACAGCCCCTTGGCCAGTCTGGGTCAGCCCCCCTGGCTGTGCCCCCTCCCAGCTTCTTGTGCACCAGGCAGAGCAGGGGAAGCTGAAAAGTCCTTGACCAGTGTGAGCACTACTTAGCAACAACTAAAACATCAGTGTGTTATCACATTATTCTCCCACTAAATCCAAAACACAGCACTATACCAGCTACTAGGAAGAAAATTAACTCTATCCCAGCTGAAACCAGGACAGCCCTCCATCTCCAAGGCAACCTCACAACCTTGCTCGCAGAGTACGTGGTGTCATGAGACAAAATGTAAACCAAAAGGATACGCAGAGATAATTCCAGCTCTAACTATGCATAGTGCTAGTGCTTTAGCAGAGACTTTAGGAAACATTCCCAGGCTGGTTATTTAAACATGGGAGGGCATCGCAAAGATAGCATTTGTCTCTAAAGCTATACAAGCCATACAGGTCCATGAAGAGTACAGTGAGCTCTGCAAGTAAACCCAGGGATCTTAAGCAGTTTCCAAAGAGCTACATTGAAATGACCGAAGGCATAAAGATATGGTGATTTCACGTGTCTGCCAAATCACTTGGGCCCTACCTCTGTACAACTCCATTACTTGAAGCTGTGGTGTTGAAGCAGCTTCACTAGTGGGCCCGCCACCAGTCCTATGTCTGTCTTTCACAGTGTTCAGCTAGGTCGGTATTAGACTCGGGCTTTTCCAGAGAAGGAAGGATTCATTCTCCACTCCCTTGAGCATCACCTCAAAGTGGTCTCTGCTGCCAATACTGCAGCAGAGCAAAAGCCTCACTGAAAAATATTGTGTAGGAGTGTTATTAAAGTAGGTCATTGCCCAAAGCGGCAGACTTCAGGGATAAAATGCATGAAGAAGTTCCTACCTCCTACAGTGGTTGTTTTCAGTTGGTTTGCCACTCACAAAAGCACAGATCATATCTGGTCCACCTACTCATGCTCTGTCCTCACAACCGTGAGTCTTAAAAAACAGGTTTTTTTCCATATGAAAGCTGAGTTACTGACCTTGTCTTAGGATCTGGAGCATAGCCATGTGCAACCCATATGCAACATCTCAGTGTGACCTTAAGCCTCTGAGAAAACCTTGTTGGTTTGTTGTTAGTTTGTTTGCATTTTTTCCCCTACCCTAAATCCTTGCACCTCCTTTCTGTTACCATTTACTCCCTCAAAATGTTGCTATTCCTCCTTCACACTTGTGCAGGTGCAGGTGCCATGCCCTTCAGGCATAAAGAAAACCTAACTGGAAGGGGAGGGGGAAAGGTATAATTACCAGCTAGAAGAAAGGGAAAGATATTGCAAATAACCTCTTGCCAAAGAAGTTTAACACTGCCACATTTAAATGGATTGTCTCAGAAAAAAAACCCAGTTCTTATATATGACAACATCTGGGACGTCAAGCAAGCTGTTTATCTCTGGGCACAGGCAAAGTGTCACTGTGTCCAACAGAAATCAGTGGAAGACCAAACCTCTACTCCCCACAACTGGCTGAAAATTCTCCACTGCTGGGAAACATTCAAATGCCAGCGCTCTTTTCACTATCCTGTGACATCAACATAACCAAAACCACTCTGCTTTTTGTCCAAAGAGCTGCCGAGAACAGGGAAATTGCACAGTTAAAAAAAAAAAAAAAGTATGTGTTTCCAAAAGCAGTTTTGTACATCTTCTGAAACAAAAGACTATGCTTAAACGTGTGCAGCAATAACAGTGACACAAATCATTTCATGTTCTGATTTTGCTACATAGAAAGCAGAAAGCTCCTGTGCAGCTGGCAGGGCAGCAATCAAGCTGCAGCACAACTCAATATGCATATCAGGCCTGAGGATGTTCTGCTGGGATCCTCTTTGTACTCTGTTTTTCAAATGTGACTAACGTCTGTTTTCTTAGATTAGGAAATTGGAGAGAGGTTTTATGTTATGCTTCTGAATAATTTTGAACACTGCACGACAGAGTCATGTGTTCTAGATATTTGGAAATACCAGGTTTTAGCAACTCCTGCTTGGCTGCTGAGAGACTGTTTAAAGCTCGTTGTCAAAGCTTTACTCCTCTACTGTCTGACTTAGGTGGTTTATTGTCCTCTTGAATCTGTTGACAGATTCACTGGTATTGAAGTTTGCTAATAGCTGCATATGTCTACTTGTTAAACACAAAGGCCTGTGCCAGGGCTGGTGCCCCTGCTCTGAGGCTCCCAAAGGCTTGGCACCACCGCTAACACTGGACTCTGAAGCATTTGCATCTCACAGCTGGGCTTATCTGGTTTCTAGTAAGGTGCAAGTTCCACCCAAAATTTTTTCCCTAGTCAGGATGTTTATAATCACGCCTGGAGGCTCTTTCCCTCTGTCGAATCTGATCGACCAGTTGACCAACAGATTAAAAAATTATTAAGGGTGGGGAGGAAGGACAGACACACACGCACACCCACACACAAAGGCTGTGAGCACTCCACCTTTGTGCTCATATGGGCTTTGTTTCCTTGGGAATACAGCTACTAAAACAGGCAACGGCTGTGACAAGAAATGAAATCTAGCAGCAGAGCAACAAGACCAATGATTTGCAAGCCTTTTGTTTTTGGGATTTGCAACACCCATCCCTTTTTTAAACATGTTAGAAGAACACATCAGGATGCGTGTGTAGGAAAGAAAAGCATGAATAATCCCGCAGGGAAAGCAGACCTTTTGTAGCTCATCACCATAAGAACTGAAGTGTCATCAAGGGCCCTCTGTGCAGGGAGATATTTACAGCGTGCACCCATCTCCCTTGTGCTCAATCCTGTGGTGTCTCACACTAAGTCCCTAGCAGAGGAAACGCTATTTTTACCAGGCCTGACAAAACGTAGGATGCAAATAACCTGAGTTCAGGAATTAGCGGTCCCTAGCCAGAGCAGCAATCCACAGTCCCCCTGGTGCCCCTCTCTCCCTGCCTGCAGGCCAGGGACCTCTGTTCTCCTGCTGTGGCCACCGCCTCCCCTGTGGCAGCAGCTGCACCTGCTGCTTCTCCAATTTCTTTTCCAGATATCGGGTGGCTTCGCTATCAGATCTTTTCGGTGTGCAGTTAGTGTCTCCAGTTTCCAGGTCCCGTCTCGCTGCCAGCTAGCATCGTCTCTGGCCCGCTTCACCTGGCAGCGGGGGGCTGTGGGGCCCTCGCCCCGCTGGGCGCTAAGGGGAGCGGCACGGCGCTGGCTGCTGGCGTGCTCCGATTCTCCTGGCGTGGAAGGGAAGCACCGTGGCCCTGGCGTGCCGGGGAAGAGAGGGGCTGTAAGGAGGCAGAGAGCGGGGAGAGGGCCCGAGAGGGAAGGGAGGGGGTGAGCCGACATGACAGCCACTTTCTGCGGGTCCAAGCTGAGGCGAGTCGATGGGACCAGCGCCGCCGCCGCTCCCCCCGCCCCCGCTCCGCTCAGCGGTGGCGGAACACGCCGGCTGTTGGCGGGGGCGGCGGGCAGGTAACACCGGGGCCTCCCCGCCGGCCGCAGCTCCGCCACCCTGCCCGGCTCTGACAGCGCCGCCACCCCCGCCCCGGCACTACATGTCCCGCCGTGCCGCGGGCGCGGGAGGCCCCACGGCGGGGCCGCAGGGTGGCTGCCCACAGAGCCGCCTGCTCGGAAGCGCGGCCCGGCCCTCGGCGCTACCCTGATTTCGCGGGTAGCGAGGCCCGACAGCACCGTCCGCGCCGCCACAGCTCCGCACCGCGCCTCCCTCGCCGCGGGCGACGGGCCGCCGCCCTCCGCCTGGGTGGGCCCTTGCCGTCAGGCACCCGCGTGGCCGCCCCGCCATGGCGCCGTTGGGGCGGGGGCGGCGGGGCGGAAGCGGGTTGCCGGGGGGACGCGGCCTGGCTCGGCGGCGGCAGCGGGATGAGCGGCAAGGAAGGTGACGGCGGCGGCGCGTGTGTCTCCCCCCTTCCCCCCGCCCCGGCCCGGCGGCGGTCGGAGCCGGCCGCTCCCCGGTGCGCGGCTGCGGCCCCCGCCGGAGCGAGGCGAGTGCCGCGGCCCCCTGAGGCTCGGTGCCGCCTGCCCGCCGGAGCGGGGCCGCCCGCCGCCACCTGGCGCGCAGGGGTAGGGGCGGGCGCCTCTCGGGGCGTGCGGCCGACGCGCCGCCTGCCACCGCCGCCGCCGAGGGGCGGTCCAGCCGCAGCTGCCCGCGGCCGGCGGCTGTGCGGGCCCTCGGGGGCCGGTTCAGCTCCCTGAGCCGGCAGCAGACAGCGGCGTGAGGCGGCGGGGCTGGGGAAGGCGGCGGGGCTGGGGAAGGCGGCGGGGGGGCCCTGCCGCTCGGAGGGGCGGAGGCGTGAGCCGCTGCGGTGACCGGTGGTTCCCTGCGACGGCGTCGCTGGGCTCTGCCCTCACGCCGGGGGCGGCCGTTTCTTCAGAGCTGTTACCGCCCTCTCGCTCGGGCTTTGCAGAGGCGCCGGTCAGCGCACTTTTAGCAATCTTCGGCCTTGGTGGTAGAAAAGCGGTTGCTACAGGCAAAAGCTGAGCCCGTGCTAGGCCTGTGAAGCGCCCGTGGCGGTAACTGGCCTCGGATAACGCAGCGCTCGCTTTGCAGCCTGTGTGTTGGTTTAGCCTCGGCAGTCACACAGGCCTCCCGTCAGCCAGAAAGCAGGCTCTCCAACAGGGAAGCTGGCTTTTCTGTTTTTTAAAATTAACGTTAAGTTACTGTTATTGCAGTCTGTGGTTTTCTGATACTCAAGTTGTTGGTTATTCAGTGGAACCTCTTCTCTCTCTCTTTCTCTCTTTGCCCTCCCCCAGCTTCAGGAGGGCCTGTTTTTTCCTGTAGGTCATCATGATGTTCCCAACTTTCGGAATACTGCAGAGAGTTTAACTCTCTGCACTATTTCAGGGGTTGTGTTTGTAATGTTTTTAGCTGCTACAGGAAAAACAAAACCCTGAACTCATGTCCTAACAGAAAAGAAGGAAAAAATGATTTTCAGTTTCCTCTTTTAGAAAGTAACTACGCCCACTTCTGGTTTTGGTTTGGAATAATAAACAATTAAACGGAAACATTTTAAAATCCAGTGTTCTTCTGTAACTTTTAAGTAGCTTCCTTTTGTTCTTCTTTTAAGGAAATTGAGAGAACTCCACATATTCAAAAAGGTATGCTTGTATGTAAGAGTTTGCCAAATTTTGGCCTCTGTTAGGAACACAAAGCGTACAGCTGTCACAAAAAGGAGGTAGGGAGAGGCAGGAATTGTTAAAACATGAATGACACAATGAGTCAGCCCTAGGAGAAGGAAGGACAAAAGGAAGAAACATTAAAAAGTGTAAATCAGTAGTAAAACAATCCAAAAGAGATGAGTTCTGGGTGAGGGTTTGAAAAGGGAGGCTAAGGAAGAGGCATATAAGGCCAGTTGAAAGGAACAGCTATATCGGGGTAAAAACAGAAGAAACTGGTTGATGGGCAGAGTGTAAGGACCTAAGATGCTACGCTGCAGGAGATAAATCTGCATACCTGGATAATGGTAGTCTACTTAAATTATGCCTGGCTTCTTTTGCTGATTACTGAAGACCCATGACATAAATAATTACAGTGATGAAAAATTTGTAGTTTTAATGTCTCCTGTCAAGCTGAATATTTTAAATTTCCCAAAAAAGGGAGGTGGAGGGAAAGTCCAATCCCGTAGGCCCTTGCCAACACAAGGATTTCCATGCAGCCATTCCCATACAGAAAGGAAACATAAAAGGGTGTGAAGACCTTACAAAAAAACCCAAACAACAAAACAAAAAAACAAACCAAAACGAGGACTTGGGATCCTACCTCACTCATCCATTGTAATTGGTAGGATTTTTTTCTAATTTTCACTAGGAATGTGATGGAAAAAGTAGCATGCTAATGTGAAGATGACGTCAGTTGATAACAAGGTTCATCCCGTTACCTTCCTCTATCCTGTAAAACATGGCTAGAGTCAGGAATGCTCTGAAGACAGCATTCTGATGCTGCTTATGTGCTGGCGAAACTACTTTATTTTTAAATATATTTTTTTGTGTGTATCTTCTATTAATAGGATCGGGTGGGTTCAGAAAACGGAAGCATGACAATTTTCCACATGGTCAAAGAAGAGAGGAAAAAGAGAATGTTAATCCATCTTCAGCTTTGATGACATCGTTTAAATGTAAGCATGCATTTGGAAAGCCAGATTATAAAAACATGTGGTGTAGAAATTGCTAGGAAATTACTAGTATTTAGTGATGAAATAAACCAGCTTTCTCTGGGGGAGAAACTTGAAACTGGTTGGACTCATGCTTCATACATTTAGAGCTTGGTGTTTTGCTTTTTGTGCAATAAAGTCCCGAGAGTGGGATTTCACATAGGTCCACCTGACTCATGACCGGCTCCCTTTTTCATCCTACCTCCTGTTCCCCCTCTCCACCCTGCTTGTGCTGAACCTGATGCTAAGCAAACTGCATAAGTGTTCAGCCAGACAAACGGTGACCGGGCCCTTTGGTGGCAGAAAACTGTAAGATCTGCAGAGGTGTAATGCAAAATCTGAGCCATGGGGACAAGAGGAGGAGGTGGCTACCCTTGGGGAGACTGAGAAGGCTCTTAGCTGTTGACCTGGTGCATAGATGACTACGCTACTTTAATGTAAATCTGGATGCATTGATTTGTGAGTTGGTAGCTGTTTATACATGCGCTTTTTAAAAATAAGAGTTTAGCTAACTAATATAGACCTGCATGTAGACACTTATTTCAGTTTGAGTGCCTTTTTAAAATTAGCTTATATTTCAGTTTCTTTAAATAAGCAAGTGTAAACTTCCTTCCAACCAAATAGTTTTTATACGATTTTGCACAAAACCAGATTTAAACTCAAGTAAATTCAGTTGAACTTTCTCATTAGAGAAGCCCTAACAAGGCAAAGCTGAGCTTCAGAAATGTGAAGCCTTGACAGAAGAAGGAAGGAGATGTGATACAGGGAACAGATTAATTCTTGGTGTAAAATTTTCCCCATCCCACTGATTTTTTTATGATGCTAAGCGGGATGAAGAAGTAAGAGCTGGATGGCTGTTATAGGTGGTCACTTTGACATCATATAATTTCCTTGCTGTCTTTAAAATAGATATTTCTTTTTTTTCTGTGTAAGTCAGCTTTGCAGATGATTAACTTTGACCCCTTAACTTTTGCATTGAATAACGTACATACACGTGCGCTTGAATTGAGTAGTGCAACTGTATTTTCAACTTTAATTTTTCACTTTCAGACATGTAAGTTTATCATAAGGTTGCCTTTAATTCAAATTCAAAAAAACGCTTCTTTCCCTCCTTTCCCATGAGATCCAGTCAGCAGCATTTGGTTAATTTCAGAAAGGAGGTAAGGGACACAGTTTATTCAGCTTCTCAAAGATCCACTCTTTGTATTGCTTATAAGCCCCAGACGGAGACACTGGTGGTCTTTGTCTCCATGTCAGGCACGAGCATTAAGAAAAAGTGTGCTCCAGATGGCTTATAATTGAGCAAGCTGTGTAAGGCGAACTGGAGTGGCGCCCTATTTCTATGTATGTTGCCTGAATCTAAACAGCTTAATGTGTGAAATTAGATGGTTATACACATTTTGTTCTTTTTCATCTCTTTGGAAAAATGTTGTACTTGAATTGACATTGGCACCAAAGATTCCCAAAAAATTAATGAGAAATTGTCCTCTATAATAATAATTAATCAAAAACCAAGGAGTATTCAGTTGCACCTTTTTTTGCTTAATACATTTTAAATATGACAGCTCAGTGATAACAGAGTGTGGATAGTATCTTGGTTTGTAAGGTTAAGATTTATTAAGTGTCATTTTTAATGGTCTGATTCTGCACCACCAAAATCAATAGAGTCTGAGTCTTTGCTTTCTGTGATAGATTAGACATTTAAGTGGAATGTGTGGAGGAAATGGCTGCGTGGTCTCGATGTGTTAGCTTGGAGAATCCCCCGAGTTCTAATTCTTTGCCATTTCAGGCAACAGTACAACAGGTTTTCTTGCATCCTTTTAGGCTAAAGATTACTGTATTTGTCCATGTTTTACTTCAGGTCACAAAACACTTCCTAGTAGTCCCTAACGGGTTTAAAATCTAACATAGAAGTCTAAAAGCCACAACTGTCCAGAAGAGATTGGGGGCATTGCTAATATTGTAGATCTTCAGAATAGTGAATTTCCCGGTAGATTAAATTTGTAAATGGTCATTGGAAATGTCATATATGGCATCCTATGAAGGAAAATACCAGTCAGTCTCCCTCAAGTTCCTGTCACTATGATCTGAGGAAGATTTCTTGATGATAATTCAGTGGTGGACTCAACTCTCAGAATTTGGAAGAGACACACTAATCAGACATGTGAGAGATTTAAAAGATCAGTAGGGGCATTTGTGACTTATCTTAGAGTTTCCGAAGAAGACTGGGGAGAACAGAACAAAATGAGAGGAACCAAGTTTTTATCAAGGCAATGAGAAATACAGTTATTTTTGTAGCTTCATCTAAACTTTGCTTGCCAGCAAATTGCTACGCTTTTTAAAGGATATTCACTTGTCAGACCCTTTAAAAATGTAACCTCTTAGCTTATCTTCACCGTCTTCTCTCACGGACACTTTAACACCTCAGACAGTTATGCAGGAAATGGGTTAGATTTCTTATAAGCATGTATTAATGGTTTATTTAGTGGAATAATGGTCTATAAAATGTTAATGGTATCTGTAAAACATTCGTCGTGTTTGACTGTGATAACCAGATATACAGCCTCTCTGTGTTCATTGTAGTTAGACAGAGAGGATTTACATCAGTAAGTCAGAAATCTTATTTTAAGTAATTGATCTCACTTTGTTTTAGTACTTCTAGTTCTTAGGGATATTAAAATACTTGGCTTTTGGCCAAGTCTAGTTGGGATGTGAAATGCAACCTTTCTTTTTACTAAATAGTGCATTTTTAACAGTATATGTGTCTTAGTCAAATGCCTTTTGCTTGTTTGTTTGTTTTATTTTAGAGACTGGCTAATCTTATTTACTAATGATTGTAGGGTTTTTTTTTATTTATCTTGCTGAATTTGGGTGAAATTTTATGTCGGTTTCCTAAACAGCAGTATTGCAGAACAGATTTTATTTTCCCTTAAAATTGTTTGGGCTGCCTTAAAGCATCATCAGGGTTGATGTATATTTAAACCTGACTTATTAAACAAAAGTAGTATTAATGATGAATTTTGCAGCTCTGGCAGGTGGTGGGCAGTGGTGGCCTCCGCAGCCGTGCCCCGTGCAGGAGCAGCTGTGTTCCCCACCTTGGGGAAAGGCACCCCGGGGGAAAAGGCTGGTGGGGCTGGGGCCCATAAGCGGTTACTGTAGCACAGGCTCCCTGCTCTTCTCCTACGCTGTAGACATGTGATAACTGTGCTTGTTACTGTAATGATTGACTCTGCAGTGTTTCAGCTGGAGCTTGACACCAGGCATGATAAATACGAACGGCTTGTGAAGCTCAGTCGTGATATAACTATCGAAAGCAAAAGAACAATATTTCTGCTCCACAGGTTTACGAGGTGAGTCACATTGAGCATGAAAGTGTTCATAGAAACCTAGAAGCTGCCTTGCAGTGTTCTCTGTATTTGTGATTAATAGCTGCAATGTTCTGTTGAGAGGAATTTAATTAACTTCCCATAAACATCCTTTATGGTGAATGTGAGCTAACGAATGCATGCTCTAGTTAGAGAATTAAAAGATGCTGGTTCAGGTTTCTCAGTTGGTTTTATTGACATATTAAACAGGATCAAAGTAGTAGAGTATAACAGCAGATGAGAGCTTTCCAGCTTTCAGCAAGCTGGAAGAGAAGAGCATGCACCCTTCCTTCAGGTTAGTTGCCTCTGCAGTTATTTCACCACTTTGGTTTTTGCAGCCCCACCCTAGGTCATCAATGCAAAGAGGAGGTGAGCTGAGTTCTATTTACTTCAATACATACTGCAACCTAAGAGGATTTTGTGTGAAGTTTTGGGCTTCTCCATGTTTTTTGTTCTCATGAGCCTTCAAGCAATCTTTGGAAGCCACAGACAAACTAGAAGAATAACAGGAAAATTTGAAGCTTTGCATAGCCTGTTGTATAAAATGTTTACTGTATGTGTCAAACATTGGTCTTATGTGTTACAGTTATAACAGCTCTCCCTGTTCCTTTTATTTTTAGTTTAATTTATTTTTTGTAACCTATCAATGAATTTCTGCTGTAGTAGTAGCTATTTATAGTTACCATAGTAGTAACAGTTATAAATAGGGATTATGAAGTTGCCCTCTTTTTAACTTGTTCTTCTTCTGCAAAGAGGCATTGTGATAATTCTAGTAACCGCTACAGCCTTGACTGTAAATAGCTACTCCCACTGTAGGGGCTACATAGCTAGGAACTGGTAGAGGAAAGAACAACAACAAAAAACTCCTCTTTACTCCGAATTTTAGATTCCTGTTTTGTAAGACATTCCTGTTTTTGTGAGAGTGGAAACTTTCCATGCTGCATTTTTATTTCCTTCTCCTTTGCTTTTTGCTGTTATTGTGGCTTTACTTTCAGAAATCTGTTTGCTTTTAAATGTTTTCTCTAGACCACTCTATCAGTAGTTCCTTAAATAGACTGTAAACTAATATACTGTATAGATTATTCGGAGGTAGGGGAGGGGGAAGTTTAAGGGAAATTAGATAAACTAAACTTTAAATGCCAAGTATATATTGCGGTTGTGAATCAGATATTTCAGCTGTTCCTGAGTAGTGTAGTCCATAATTACTTCCTAAAAAAAAAAAAAAATCACATGTAGAAGTAGATCATGTATTGTATTTTGCAATACTGTAATGTCTTGCAATATATTGTTGTTGTTTTTTTTTTTTTTTTAAGAGGTTGAAGGACTTCTGCAAATACTGCTAGTTTTCCAGAATACTTTTTTGAAGCAAAAAAATACTTTTTTGCACGTATTTCTCATTGTCCTTACTTAAGCAATAATTAAAATTCTAGTCTGGAATAAACATCATGCTGCCAGAACTGTGTTTGGCTGGTTGATTATTTTCATGGTAAGAATCGACAGAATTTCAGTATCTGCAGTAGGTATCAATGAAAGTTAAACTGTTTCTCATTCCAATATTGGCTTTGCTTTTTCCTGAAGCCATTGAAAATGTATTGGTTAGTAAAAGAAAATGTGTAATATTTTTTAACTGTTTGCTCATGTTTGAAATGCTGCTCTTTCAGTTTCTGTTTTATGATTGCAGTGCTGCCAATGGGGAAGAAATACTAAATGAATCTGAAGTCAAGCTAGATGCTGTCCGACGGAAGATTAAGCAGGTTGCGCAAGAACTGATTGGAGAAGACATGTATCAGTTCCACAGAGCTATATCTCCAGGTAAATTATTTTAAAATAGGGAAAGTATGCTATTTTGCATTAAGCTCAGCTTCTCTTGATGTAGCAGTGGTTCCTCCTCATGCCACAGGTCTGAATTTGTCACATTTATATGGTTATAAATCAGGACTCAGATTAATCTTTGTTGTTAGCAAACTAAGCTCTGGTACTAGAGAGGCTATTGCCCTACAGTCTTCTTATCATTGCAGTTAAACGAATATTTAAATAGGAGACTACAACTGGGAAAATTTGGACCCTGACCTGAACTGAAGTTGGGAGTAGTTCTAGTGAATGTACTGGCTGGTCCTCTCTGACTGAGAGGAGTATGTGCAACACACTCATTTACCCCACCTGAAGGGTTATAATTTCTGGGAGGAGAGCGGGAGCGACTATCTTGTGAAATGATCCCATTTTGAGTTGATAAAGTTCATGAATTAAAATCCTTAGATTAGCATTTTCTTTCTGCTAGAGACTCAGAATGTGCTTCTGCCTCTGTGTTACAAGCATTAAATCGGAGTTTATATCTGTTTCAGTCGCATCTTTTTCTGCTTCTTTCTGTAAATAGCAGTCTTTACTGACATCCTTGAAATACTAAGTTGCAGTGCTTTTGTAACTCTGACTATCAAATCATATGTCTTTGCTGAATCTTTGCTGGCAATCTGAATCTTACCTAAAATTGTTAGGCCTTGTTTGTGGCAACACGTGAGTAAAATATGTAACTGCTTCTTTGACATCTCTGTCATGGCATAAAAGTGTCTTGTGTCTATCAATCTTGTTTTAAACATATTGGAATCCTGTATATCTTTCCTTGTTCAGCCAAGACTTCTTCAGCTGAGGAGAGCTGAAGATTTGCCCTGAATGATTTAATTGTTTAAAAATATCCATAGGATTGATTTGATAACCAGCAGCAAATACATCTATGTCACTTACAAGACAAACAGTGCACAGGTTAGCTTGGACTTATGTCTTACATAAACTTAGGTTTGTTAAGAGTGAGACAGCTCTTAAGTGAAAGCTCAGTTTGGCACTTCTGAACCAGAAGGAGCTTGCCATACCAGTCTTCAGTGGCTCTTAATTCAGTTCCGCAGTCCTCGTACCTGTGGTGCATTGGGTTGTTCATATTAAATATAAGTAGTTATTCTTAAAGAGCCACTTAATCTGTGTGCATCTTGCTGCTATTTATAGCTTAGTACTGTAATGAGGCAATGAAAAGAAAGAGATAATTAAAAACTCTGACACTACAGGTGACCTCAAACTGTGAACAATACTAGTCCACGTATATTATGAGTATCTTGACATGCTGAAAGTGTGTTTGGATTTTCATTTTAGGTATTGCTTATAAAAGCTGAAAATCCTTGCATTCAGTTTTATGAACAAAAATTTTTGAAAGCTTCACTGAGACTTGTAAACCTTGTCTGAATAACCCCTGAAGTTTGTAGTCCCGTGTGAGTCATATAATGCTATCTATAGAACAACAGCATTTGAGGTCTGCTACCTCATGAATCTTTGTGAGACCTCGTGATACAAGCCTTGCCACATGAGCACAGTTGCTACAGCATAACCAGTTACCCTCCATCAGCTGCTTCACCTGAACGGTCTCTATTTTCTTAGTATGTGGCTTTGTGTGGGTAAATTCAAAGAGGCAAACCTACCTCTGTTTTTACTGAGGGGCAGCTTGCCTGGAATTAGCTTGCATTCATCTCAGATGTAATAGAGTACGCCTACATAGTAGACGTATGGAAACTTACTGTGCGATAACTTCTGTGTGTACCCATGTCTTATAAAGCAAGTGCGCAAACCTGACGCTAGGTTTCTACTTCCAGATTCTCTCCTCTGAGTTAAAAAAAAAAAAAAAAAAAAAACCACAAAACATTACTTGTTTTGTTTTTTAAAAAAAATACATCTTTTCCAACCTGAAAAGTTAGGGTTTTTTACATGAAAGATATGTAAACTTAAGCTAGCCATAGCAACCTGAAAATAAAGAAATAAATGAAAACATTTCTGTTCAGGTTTGCTTTGTGTATTTGGTAAATACTCATACACAGTCAGCTGCACTGATTCTCCTGCATAATTGATTTCTGACTTGCATAAAGATATCTGTTAATATCAAAATGGACTTGAATAAACTCTTTAGAAAACAACTGAAAATATGCTAACAGAAACAATTCAGCAGTTCTAAAACTTTTCCCCCAGTGTTTTCAATCTCAGCCTCTTAAAATGACTAAGCTGTATTTGTCCATTGTAGAGCAGGCCAAATTACTATAGACCTCTAGTAGAGGAAGTTAGAGGCCTGCTGCATGTGTATGATGACTCAATGCCTCCACAGCTGCAAAGCTTTTAGAGTAGAATAGAACAGACTATTTCAGTTGGAAGGGACCGATAATGATCATCTAGTCCAACTGCCTGACCACTTCAGGGCTGACCAAAAGTTAAAGCATGTTATTAAGGGCATTGTCCAAATGCCTCTTAAACACTGACAGGCTTGGGGCACCGACCACCTCTCCAGGAAGCCTGTGCCAGTGTTTGACCACCCTCTCGGTAAAGAAATGCTTCCTCAGGTCCAGTCTAAACCTCCCCTGGCGCAGCTTTGAACCGTTCCCATGCGTCCCATCACTGGGTACCAGGGAGAAGAGCTGAGCACCTCCCTCTCCACCTCCCCTCCTCAGGAAGCCGTAGAGAGCCATGAGGTGGCCCCTCAGCCTCCTCCTCTCCAAACTAGACGAGCCCAGAGTCCTCAGCCGCTCCTTACAGGCCATGCCTTCCAGCCCTTTCACCAGCTTTGTTGCCTGCCTTGGGACGCATTCCAGGACCTTCACGTCCCTCTTAACTTGTGGGGCCCAGACCTGCACACAGTTACATGTGTATGTACACACACAGAACAGCACATCCCTAACACTTGCATGGGACTTGGAGTGAGATTGTCATAGAATTAAAGAATTTTCTTACTACAGTCTTAAGACAACTTAAGAGAATGAATCTCACTGACCTCTAGGTAAAAAGAAAGGATGGTGAAGAGGTGTTAGTACACTAAATAATAAGGGGGAGGAGAAGTAGACTCTACAGTCCATCTTTCCAGCAATCAGGTGCGCAGTCGGCCTGAACTTTGCGATTTTGTGGACAGAACTTAAAAGATAGAAATATGCAGCCCTCCCCATTGCATTTCTGGAGTTAGAACTGGAAATGACTGTAGTTTTACCTTTTTCCTCTCTTCAGGTGACATGAGTAAGTGGCAAGTCTGTGGAATCTCATCAGTTGTATAATACTGCCTGGCCCTGACATCTCCCCGTTGTTTCTGTAATTAGGTAGTTCTTGTCTCATTAAGATGACTGTATATAAAATCCAACTGAAATAAGTTGCCTTCATTCCATTTCTGTAGGTCATCCACAGCATCTACTTAAATTCTAGCTCTTCTACATGATGCTCCTCTGTGAGGCGAGATTGTGCCAGCTGGTGTCTATTGTGCATGTTTTGTAAGTGTGTGTGTTAGAATATATGCATGTGTCACTGAGAAGACGGAGAATGCTTTTAGGCATTGTTTAAATGAGCTCGTGTGTATGACAAGTATGAAATGCAAACTTTTAGCCAGAGCTTTACTCTTACCTTGTTCATGAAATCCTCTGCTCTCCAGTTAATCATTGGGATGGCAAAAAAAGCAATATGCGGCTTAAAGACTGGTAGATCTTGATTGTGCTGAAGCTAGGATCAAGGAGGTGTCAGAGATGTGAAAATGCTTGATACCAGGATTATGAAGCTGAGATAAAAAACCTAGAGACACGAAGAATGAGGGGACAGTTAGATAAAGAGCAACGGTGAGAGGGCATGCTTTATTCCCCCTGCCCCCCACTGTTTATGAAGAACTGTAATTGGGAGGGAAACAGTGATAAGAGTTAAGAATGTTGCTTTTAGTTTTGTTTTTAAGTCGTGTTCTTTAACTGTTGCTTTGCTTTTTTCACAGTGGAAAAAGCTTGCATGCCTTTTTGAAGATAAATGTAGCTAGGAAAAGTGCTAGATCTTTTGTCTTTATGTATTTCCTAGAGCTGTAAGTCTTGACCTTCCTTTCACCTACTTTTCAATTCTCATTTTGTATTTTAAAGAAATTCTGGAGAACTAGTTAAAAAGCTTTTTACGAACAAAAACATTGCCATTAAACTGCTTTTTTCTTCAAAAAAGAATAAAGAAACGCCTATGTCCCATATCTCAAAAGCAGCGTGTCCAATTAACCTCAAACTTCCTAAAAATATTCTCCTTTGTCTTGAAACCAAACATGAAACATCCTCCTGTTCCCCACCCTACCTCTCACAGAAAGAGTAAAAGGGATCAAAACTGGGCTTATAATGGAAACCATCGTAGCAGCCGTAACTGGGGAATCATGACTGTCTGCATAATAAAGCTGCTTAATACATATTTTATTCAGTATAATAGCTGTTAGCCTATAAATAGAAGAGTGCTATGAGTATAATGCTTGGGAATATTGTTTGCCACTTGTAATTGTTAAATGCTTTTTTTGGGGTTACTCCAAGCAGTTGTTCTTTTGACTTGAAGATAAAACAATTCTGGCAGAGCACTAAAGGAGTTTCATGCTTTCCCTCATTAAGAATAGTGCTAATGGCACGCAGGACGTTTCCCCAAAGGACACTTGCATGAGCTCAAACACTGAGTATAGCACTAATTGAACAACAACAAAAACTGATGACTGTTTTCTACACGTTTCTTAACAGTACAGATTGTCCCAGGGGATGATTAAACAAGCAAACAAAGAGATACTGAAATAATGAAGTCTTTTTTTAATGTAGAGCTCTTCATTTGTTATGTTAGAATGTTCTGCTTTGTTGATATTTTTAAAGCTTTACTATTTGTAATATAGAATTCCTGCTCCTTTGCCCCACTTTGCAGTGTATACCTTCTATATCCTGTGAGGAAATGTGTACTGTGTCTTTAAAATTGTTGTGAGACACTGTGCAAGAAAAGGACTGAAAAAGATTGTATGAATTTATGAAGGGGAGGAAGAGATTTTTCAGGTTTTTATGTGTGTGTGTGTATATATATATGCATTTGGGTATTTTTATATATATTTAACTCTAAAGTACTAAGGAAAATATCAATAGTATACAGGAAAGACCTGTACGAGCCTTAAAGGCAAGCAAGAGGGTGCTAGGCAACATGTTAGGATTTATGGAATTATTCTAAGCATATTCTGAATCTACTCTGCATAAAGGCAAAACTTGTGTAATGCAGAGGGAAACTAAAAGTTGCTTGATAGGTTGGCATTGTGTGGGACTGAATGGAGTATCTTTTTAACATGATTTTGTTAAATGAAATCTCCAGGTATTTGAAGACTTACTCAATTTTTTGTCCCTTAACAATAAGGGCATGTGAGAGAATTGTAAGTCTTTTGAGGTGTTAAACTATTTTCTGTAGGGCAGCTTGACTGAAAAACCTCTCGGAGTGATAGTTTTAACTATGCGTTGATATTTTTACAGTAAGGTCATTAGATTTCTGCTAGGAGCAAGTATTCTCTTCACGGCTGATAGCCGTACATAAGACAAAATATGGAATGAGGAGCCCATAATTCTTCTGGGGCTTCTTCAGTAGTGTGGCATAGAGTGGTGATAGTAGATGCGACTTAGAGCGTTGTCGGCTGACCTTTCTGTTTGCTGTGTGCCTGCGCTAGGAGCAGCGGTGAGTGGAGTGGTGTGCACAGAGAAGCTCATTAGCTCTTTATCATGTCTGCACTTGCTCTCAATAGGATGAGATGACGAGGCTGTAAAATGTCAGCACCTTGTCAAAACTATTGCTCTGTGACTGCTGCTGCTGATGATGATGCGGGAAATTCTGTGTAAAAGTTCAGCATTGACGCAGGCTAACACATAATTTATCTTGTGCAGGCACTATTTGTGTTCTGAGAGAATGATATAATGGATCTTATTTCTGTCTCCTGCCTTATGTCATTTAGAGTCACTTTAGGTGTGTCACCATACTGCACAAAACTGCGTTGCTCGATTGGACAAAGTCAGTTAAGTCTGCGCGGATGAAAAGGAAATACTTTAATTGTGCTAGAATACCATTTTTTAACTGCAGTATTTAGGACCACAAGACATGATGCTGTAAGAAATGCTATGGAGATGAGTGAGGTCTGTCCAAGCAGGCCAGATTTAGATTACTAATTCTTTAAGTAATATTGGGGTTTTTTTTTGTATTTTATGAAGGATTCAGATTAGAACACAAACTAAAGGAAGTATCCATGTAATGATTTCTGTGTTACCTGTTTTTTTTCTTCTTACCTTTTTCACTTATAATATGGAAAGAACACCTCATACTTGAGCTGTGCTAGCTACCTTTGTATTTGTAGGCACCTATGTATTTCTGAAATAATACCAAGGTAAAGAACTATTCTGCACATCAGGAACAGTAGAAGTAGGACATTTTTTTCCTCTTAAGAAAGTTTAAAAACTGTAATAAAAATAGGTGGCATATTTAATTGTAGGTTGGCAATATAAAGGAAAGGTGTTTTACTGCATGAGGAGGGTATCCTGAATTGTTAAGGTCTCACCCAGGAAAAGTCTGGAATACACCTCAAACTTGAAAGGAAAGCTATCCATGAAGGAAGCAATCAGGTTTCTGCAAGATGGTGGGAAAACATAGTAACACAGGAACAGGATGTAACTGAAGAATTAAAGTTCATTTCTTTGCCCTTCTGGGTGAGAGGTAAAATGCCAGAAATGGAAACAAAGTTTCCTGATTATACTGGAAAATTAACAGAATTTGCAGTGAATAAGCTAATATTTATCAGATCTAATTTTGTTAATTTCTTTGTTTCTCTGGTTTGTTACTTTCTCTGATGTTCTCACATCACCAAGTGTGCCAACAAACTTTGTTGAACTGATTTTCTTCACCCTGCAAGTTGCTTATTTGAAACTTGATACCTTCAGCTTGTTGCATTTTACTACCCTTTGATTATTTCTGGTTCATGCCTTTTTTCTAAGTTCTTCCAGGGAAAGTGAAAAATCAGCAACTGCAAACCCTCTCACTTTTTTACTTTCTGCTGCAGGGTTTGTATGCCCATACACAAAAACTTAAAACAAACTTGCGAAAATGAATGTGAATTCAGATATGACCAAACAGGGCATGCATCATGCGAGCATTGATTATCAGCTGATCCCTGAATGAGCCATTGAGTTCAGCATAAGCTGTAAATTCAGCAGGAGCCATTGAGGGCAGCATAAGTCTGTAAGAGAAGCTATATACAGTCTTTTAAAGATGCATGCTGTGGATCGGGCCAGACAAAGATTGTCCTTTCCTAGTTCCAACTTAAGACCTAACTATCCTAAAGTCCTGCAGTACTATTATGGCAAATACTGCAGTTATTTTCATGGCAATCTGAAACTAGTGATGTTGTTTGTCTTTTAATTCAGTTTCATAGCTAGCGAATGGAGACGACCTTCTGCTCTGGCTCAGGAATTCTTTTTGACCCCGCAGCTGTTAACATCAGTAATTCACAGACCAGAGTTCTCCAGCCTTTACAGGAACCAAGTGCAGGTGGAACATGAGAGAAGACCAAGAAAAAAAAATCTATGAATCCTTTTTGTTTGTTTAAAGTCACACAGGAGAATATGTCATAGAGGAACTCCCATTCCAGGAAACAACTAGTATAGTGCATCGTGATTAGGTTTTTGTTTTGCAGTCATGTGGTGAGAAATAGGGGTTGGTGAGTGGTGATGTAGCTTTTTTACCATCTCACCAGATCTATATTTATGGGGATAAATGGCCACCGTTGGTACTTCGGACGTACTCGTGAGTTGGGGCTGTTGCATGGAAACAACATCATCTTGAGGAGAACTTTCACTGGGGTTTGAACTGAAGAAGCTGTGTTGTGTTAGGTGCACCTCCTTCTTTGATCATTGAACATCCTGGCTGAGTCAGAGCTTCCTTTCTTTGGTATCTTGAACACTTGCCCTCAAGGCTGTTAGTAGTGTAAAATTTGCCGTTTAGCTGAATGACTTTTGAAACTCTGTATCAATTATCAAGGCAATCGGAGGTAGTCAAAGAGATCAGGAAGACTACTTGTCACAGGAATAGTTTGGGGTTTTTTGTTTTTTAAGAACTCATGTAGAACATTGGCTGCTCTTCAGAATTTCTACATTTTGGGGGAAACAAACAAACAAACAAAACCCTTCAGAACAGAAGTCTTGGTTACAAAAGTAACCATTGTACATCCCTCAGGTCTTCAAGTAGGAACCAAATGACAGCTTATGAATTTCTCATCCACAATGAGTCATCTGCAAAAAAACCTAGCATTTGTCATATGTACACCTATTTCTAATAACAATAACAAAAAGGCTTGATTAAACTGTTCTCTGCGGTGAGAGATTAAAATACTCTTTGCAGTGCTCTGCAGGGTTTTTGTGCCTGTTTGGGGAAATAATTTAACTCTCGCAGGCACCTGTGCCTATTAAATAGGGAACCTATATTTGTTTTTGTAGTTACTGGGAAAACAGACTAACCTTGGGATTACCTTTTTCCTAAAGTTGGTGTGTATTCAACGTTTAACAAAGTGAAAACAATATTAACGCTTCAGTATCTGAAATATGTCAGTTCAACACATGCAGGTAGAAGGAAACAGAACTTCTTGGTGGTCATAATGTGTCGAGTAGCAATTGACTAATCAACAAAGCATTCAGGGCTTAATAGAAGAAATTTGCATCAATTTAATTATTGATATAATAGTAAACCAGTTCAGACAAATCACTGCTAGATGTAATATATGTTCTTTATTTGTATTCCATTGGTAATCAGTTCAAGGTTATTTAAAATAAGTTTTTCTGACAAATATTCACATCTGGGTTTGTACTGATTACTAAAGTAATTTCAAAACTGGATTGATAAAATGGAGCAGTTTGTTTATGTGGATGTGGACTTAGCTGTGTTTTTTTTTTTCTCTCCCAATTCCCTTAAAAATTCAGACTACTTGTAGCCCTACCTGCCATAATGACTCAGCTTTTGAAGTATTACTCAGATTCCCCCCCCAAATTTGTAAGCTTTTATGGACATTTGTTCTAGTGCTTTTGTTTGTATTCGTTAGTTAGTCCCATTTTATAAAATCCATCCCTGAGTGGAATTATTCTTTTAAGCCATTTTCACAACAGGATGTCCAGAGCATGCCTGTCTCTGAGGATAGCTGGCTTTATGCTCTTTCAGTGTACTGTTATAAAATTAACCTTTGACTTCATACTCACAATCAACAAAGCAGTTGGATTGTTTCACAGCCTCAGTTTTAGTTTAATTACTTAAGTTTTTATCACTTGTGCGTGGGAAGAGACCTGTGAATCTAAGGAATCATTGCCAAGTCTGCAGAAAACTTAAATGGAAGAGACTGAGTTGTGAATTGTCAGTTTCATCTTAATAGGACACTGATTCTGAAGCAAAATTATTTAATTTGTGTATTAATAGTTTTAAATTTATTGCTTGTACTTGTTTTAGTTGATGTACCTGGTTAATTATTTGTTTATTTCACCAGTTCTCCCCTTCATTGATCAATATGCTTTTAGAAGTGGGTTCTTTAAGTCTGCCATCCTCCCCATATTCTGCAGAACTTTGTAATAAGGGCTCACCAGTTTAACTTTGGTTCTTCTCTATTTGGGATTTCCACAATAATATGACTTCTTTTTTTCCTGGGTTGTGGGAGGCAGGTTGTGGTTTTTTTGGTTTTTGTTTTGTTTTTATGAGAAGGTAACTTGCCAGCCTAAACAACGTGATGATAAGATAGAGCTGTGGCTATGCTGTTTTGAGTGTGTAATGAATTTGCAAGTAGGTAGTTTCACATGACCTGCCCTGTAAATAATGTGCCCCACCCTTCATATAGTGATCCTGGAAGAAACCTCTGTATGTTTTCCTGCCATCTTTCTAGTGGCTGCTATTGCCCCGTGATTCCTGCTGCATGGTTTAGGGGAGGAGCTGGGTAAGAGAACACAGGCTGTCATTTGCTTGTGTCCTAACCATCAGCACAGGCTGCTCTGTGAACAAAAAGATACAGAGAAAGAGGAAAGGAGGATGAAGGAATAGAAGGAAAATGAGTTTGAGAAGAAATAAGGAGAGAAGCAGCTTATTTGGGAAGACGGCAGGTAGCATTGGCATTGCTAACCTTAAGAACTGAGAGGCATGAAATCCATTTTAACCCATTTTTTAACTGTTGAACAGATATTTAAAGGAGGGAATGAAGTAAACAAAATTTTAGGAAGAAACTTTCACCTCTTGTTTGATCTGTCATTCTGGGTTAAAACTTCCGTGCATGCATGCATGTACATCTCAGGTAGAATTAGATTCTGTTTACCCTAACCTGACTCCTGCAGTTAAGGAATTTCTGTTCTTTACTAATTTTTTAAAAAGAACTATCTTTTCCTACCCCTTATGCGTTCATTTGACTCTCTGAGTGCTCTAATGACTTGGTTTTTTGAAGAAACTTGATTTCTTTCTAAGCTTCTTAGAGAAACTGCTTAACAGTTCTTTTTCAGAGCTTGCGTATATAGATAAGGATAAATGTCTTGAGTATCAGCTGATACAGCTGGCAAAAAAAGTGCACAAACTTTCAGACACCAAATCTCCTCCTTTATAGATAATATGTGCTCAGAAGATATCTCAGTGTAACTTTCTAGTTCTTACATAGAAAATAAATTTCCAAAATATAGAAGGAAGCTATTATACTGGGTCACTGTAACTTGTCACTAGTACAAGTTATTTATATAGAGTAAATGTAATAAAATATCAAAATACTTAAGCATTTTGTTACCTTACATCTGTAATTTTAAGAAGTGCTAGTGGAAATAATACAGTGCTTTTAATTGGGATTTTCGGTCCATGTACTAGAAAAAAAAAATTACATAAAAGGCAGCCTTACAAATTATTCCATTACTGGCAGCTCAATCTGTAAATAAGCCAATTTTGGAATAAATCCAAAACAAGAGCATAAGGGGAAAGGTATTGTTGGATGGTGTAGTGAAATGGGATGGGGTTTTTCACCTTGGGGATTATTTGCTGAAAATAGCGGATGTCCTACCATTAAGCTAAAACATAACATGTTTAAACATCCTTCTACCTGCACATGGAAACACCTTATTTCAAGGTCTTGGGTCATTGAAGTGTCATGTTGTAGCTACTTCCAGGAGAAGGACTTTAAAAAGAAAAAAAAAAAAAGTCAAATGTGAATATTTTTTGCAAAGTAGTTGTTACCAGGATTTGTTACCAGTCCATTTGTAATGGTAACAACTTTAAATGAGGTTTTGTAAGGCTTACTTGTAAATAGAGGGAGATAGATTCCCTAATTGTGAAAAGGTGATAGTAAATGACAAACCAGACTGTGCGTGCAACATTCACATGGTGGCATTAAACAGAAGGAGCGAGGAGAAGAGTGGAACGTGTCAGCTAGGGTGGGACGGTAGGAGGAAGCAAAAATGTGTGTGTATACGTGCATATAAGTATGCCTATCTAAAAACAAAAAAACCCCAAAAAACCAAAAACATAAAAATAAATGAACGGAGGAGCCAAACACTTGTCCTGGAAAAGGACAAAAACGTTTGTGGAGAAGTAGTAAAGTGGAGTGAGCTGAAACTGGAAGTTATGATTGATCGAGAAAACCGTTTACCAAAAAGTTTGAGAGCTGATTTGATCTCTCTGAGAACTTGGGAAAATGCCAAGTTGATTCTTCATGTGATAGTCCTCTCCACAGACAGCAGGGAGGGAGTCTCATAGGTGTTGTCATGTTGAATGCTGCTGTATCTGGTAGCTTACAGCTTATCCACAGAAAAAGCCAAAATTTTGTAGTGAATTACTGGCCGTGTTACACCAGAGGGGAAGTCAGGAAAAGAATGGGTGATGAAATCTACCTCTCTGCAACTTCTGAAGTTATTTATCTTAGAAGATCCTGAGTAGCTTTTATCTAGTATTCTATTACTTGTGCCCAGAATGTTTTACTTGAATTCAGTTGATTGAATTATTGTATTTAATTGGCCTTGCAGCTCCCTGTGTGTGTTCTGATTAGTGAAGCGCAGTGCTGAGTGTGGCTTTGGTTGCTGGATGTTTATTCTGCTTTTCCCACTGCTGCTGTACAGAAGCATAAAGGGTGCAGGCTGAATTGCCTTTCCGGATTGCCTCCACTCACCTTACAAATACGTATTTAAAAGGAAAAAAAATGCAGGTCACTTATCATGCTTTTGTGATTGTAATGTGGAAAGCCTTCTACAATTGAATTTTCCCTTGAGGTTACCTCTAGTTTTATGGGGGTATTCCCACCCTCATCTGTTATTCAAATCTATGTTCTCTTCTTTTTGGTTTAGACTTTTTCTTTGATCCAGGTAAAGTCTAAATTTGCTGCTTCCTGCATATCTCTGTAGACTGAGGTGCTGGCCCTGTAGGGGTCAGTTGAGGATTTTAAGATTATTCTAATGGAAACAGGTTTCTACTTCTGGCATCCTTGGGTACCTCCACATTTTTTCACTTTACACACTGCAAAACTATTGTCTAATCCTGGCCCTCTTGCAGCGTGATACGGCAGTGTCACCTTTTTGCTTCTCTTGAAGTGAAACCATGCCCTTAAAATGGCTGAGAATAGCTCTGCGAGAGCCATCTCTGTCATGTTACAGTCTGTTCCTTTAATGTCCTCCTTTGGTGCTTTCTCTGTCCATAGGTCAGATACACACGTGCATTGATTTTGTCTTCAAAACTTTTTTTAGCTTAGTCCTGCCACGGCTGTTTGTTCCAGGTTTGTTTCTGCTTTTTTTCCACCGACAGTGCCAACTTCAGCTTTCTGCTTATGAACTTTTCCCACACGCTTTCCCTACATCTACTCCCCGCACATAAGGAAAAACTGACAGAACCTGTGAAATCGCTGTCTGAAAATTCAAGCTCTTATTTTAGATCTCACCTTTGCTACAATGCGTACAGAAAATCACCATCTGCTAAGTAGGTAGCGAGAGGTAATTGTGGCAGGTGGCTGCAGATGGCATACAAATCTGGTACAAGCTACATTTGTTATCCCATGTTTTATTTCCTTGCCAGCACACCAACTCCTTTTGTCCCCCTGCATGCCTTGTTTTTAGAGTGTAAGTTCATTTGGACAGAGCTATCGTTCAGTGTACTCCTCTTGTTGGACATCACAGTCCTGTCTGGTTGGTTGGGTTTTTTTTGTGGTTTGGTTTGTGGTTTTTTTTGTTGTTGTTTTGTTGGTTTTTTTGGTTTGGAGTGATTTGTAACGACAGATGCTTTGTCCTGAACATGAATTTCATCTAACCTGTATGTTTTAAGGAGCCTGTTCACTAATTCCCACAAAATAGAGAAGTGGGATATTCAGTTTTAAACAAGTATCTACTGTTGCTGATGAGATGAAACAAAGGAAACTTTTTTTTTTTTGTAGGTGAGCTGCCTTGCTTTTGATTTATCTGCAGTCTTTTTCTCTGCATTGTGTCCTGTGTCTTTGTGAACTCGTGAAATACTGAACTGCACTCTCCACTGTACAAATGCCGTATTTTAAAAGATCCATTATCATAGAATAGTTTGGGTTGGAAGGGACCTTTCAAGGCCATCTGGTCCAACCCCCTGCAATGAGCAGGGACATCTTCAACCAGATCAGGTTGCTCAGAGCCCCGTCCAGCCTGACCTTGAATGTTTCCAGGGATGGGGCATCTACAGCTTCTCTGGGCAAACTGTTCTAGTGTTTCACCACCCTCATTGTAAAAAATGTCTTCCTTCTATCTAGTCTAAATCTACCCTCTTTTAGTTTAAAACCATTACCCCTTGTCCTAACTCAGCAGGCCCTGTTAAAAAGTCTGTCCCCATTTCTCCTGTAAGCCTCCTTTAAGTACTGGAAGGCTGCAATGAGGTCTCCCTGGAGCTTTCTCTTCTCCAGGCTGAACAACCCCAGCTCTCTCAGCCTGTCCTCGCAGGAGAGGTGTTCCAGCCCTCTGATCTTTTTTGTGGCCCTCCTCTGGACCCGCTCCAACAGATCCCTGTCTTTCCTGTGCTGAGGACCCCAGAGCTGGATGCAGTGCTGCAGGTGGGGTCTCATCAGAGCAGAGTAGAGGGGCAGAATCAGCTCCCTTGACCTGCTGGCCATGCTGCTTTTGATGCAGCCCAGGATATGGTTGGCTTTCTGGGCTGTGAGTGCACATTGCTGGATCATGTCCAGCTTGTCATCCACCAGTACCCTCAAGTCCTTCTCTACAGGGCTGCTCTCAATCCCTTCATCCCCCAGCCTGTACTGATACCGGGGATTGCTCCGACCCAGGTGCAGGACCTTGCACTTGGCCTCATTGAACCTCATGAGGTTCACATGGGCCCACCTCTCGAGCTTGTCCAGGTCCCTCTGGATGGCATCCTGTCCCTCAGGCGTGTCAACCGCATCACTCGGCTTGGTGTCATCTGCAAATTTACTGAGGGCACGCTCAATCCCAGTGTCTGTGTCATTGATGAAGATATTGAACAGTACTGGTCCCACTGTGGAGCCCTGAGGGACATAATCGGGAGCTGCTGTTCAGTATGTTTCTGAGGGTAGCACGATGCTTTATACTGATATTACAGAAGGTTCTGAATGAAAAATGCAATTGGAGTAAAAACTTGAAAATGTTTATCTACTGTGTTCTTGGTCCGGTTTTCATACTTCAGAAGCGTGCTATGTTAAGTTATGTTTCAGTGTTATTTCTGGATTATCTTAGTTTTCACTTCTTGCTAGTAACCTTAAAATAGTCTCACTTAAAAGATTAAAAAAAAATTGTGTGTAATCATTACCTTAATTCTTCTGCTATTTTTGCAGGACTTCAAGAATATGTTGAAGCAGTCTCATTTCAGTATTTTATCAAAACACGATCTTTGATTAGTGTTGAAGAGATCAACAAACAACTAATATTTACAGCAGACGACAGAGAAGAAACAACAAACACGGTAAAAGTTTTTCTTTTCTCATGTGACAAACATCTTTTTGGGATGGAAATGCAATGAGTAGGCTTAGTCACATTTTTGGCACCTGATTAAATAAAGCCAGTTAGTGGAATGGTATTAGATATACATGTGGGCTTTGACTCAAAGCATGTTCAAAAAAGCATGTTCAAAACATGCTTTTTATTCTGACAAGTAGTAAACTAAATCTGTGGGATACAAGCTTATAAATTGCACATCCTTTTTATTCAGAGCAAACTGAACTGCTTCTGGTACAGGGAAAGATCCAGGATAGTGAAATACTAGCAAAAAAATGTAGAGGATGATTTTTTTAATGGCTGTGACCGCCTGTAAGGCCTACTGGTGTATAGTGTTGTAGCAAAAGTTTGGGGAGACAAATAAATCCAAGGCAGGATGAACTCCATGAATGAAATCTTACTGCTGGTACTGAGCTAGTCACAGGAGGCACTGTATTCAGCTTCTGTTAAAATGCACTGCATATGTCTTAGCTTGGTCATTTGTAACTTCCCTGGAGTTGATCTTGATGCTTCCCCTCAGAGGACAAGCTTGTGTCCCATCATACCTTAGCCCTAATACCATATCTGCTGTTTCTTGACTTGCACATACTCCTACCCTGCCCTAAACAGAACTTTTTCCATAGGGACAAAGTACTGCCACCGACCACAGTAAACTGGGTACAGTTTGATTGTTGACAGGGGACAAAAGGCAATTTTGTGGTAATGTACCTAAATGCACATGCAGTGCATGTGCAACGGGCAGTAATGCACAGCACTACTGCTTTAGATGAATTCCCAAGTCTGCTTCTGTTGAGGAGATTCTGCTGTAAAGCACTTTTTATTCTTTCTTCATTCTCTTGGTAAGATACTTGCAAAGAAGCCAAGTTTTTAGCTTAAGCTCATTTGGCAGTTCAGAGGCAAACCCATTGTGGGCCACTTGTTTTAACAAATTGTGAAGTTGTTAACCCCTGCATACAGGCCTCTGACCAGATTTGTGAGTTTGGGTGGATAGCATGTTATGGGAACAAGGGAACAGAAAGAAACCTGAGTTGTCTCCCATGTTAGCAATATTTTGGCAATAAAAAGCATTAGAAATTTGGATATAGGAGCAAACTTGTAACTTTCTGATGAGTTTTCTTCATGAATTACGTTTTTAGCTATTTTAATGAGTTCAATTGACATAAAATGGATCTGAGAGAACTATAGCTATCACCTTCTTGTAGAAAATGTATTTTGAAATTCAAGATACTATTACAAAATTATAGGATTAGTTTTCATAATGCAGACTATCTTTGATTCTTGACTGCTTTGGTAGCTTTGGACAGAGCGTTTAGGGAAAATTTAAATCTATTAGGCTGAGCTCTGTGAGCCAAAAAAAAAAAAAAAAGCAACTGCAAATAAATGTTGGTACAAAGATGTGGTAATTCTATTTGCAAACAGAGATGGTAGAAGCAGGGTGTGTTTATCATGCTTGCTAGAATGGAAATCACATCTCAAGTGGAAATGATGCTTTCATACCTTCCGGTGTGCTGGGAGGAGATTAGTACTTCTGAAATAAGACTGTGTGGAAGTGCCATGCAATTTAATTTTCCGGAATGTTTTTAATTACCAGTTATGTTAGGTAAGTTAGTGTGTATTTGAACCATTATAGACTGCTTTTTCATAGTTCTCTGTACTGGACTTTGTTCTTTTCTGTCCTCAGACCTCCAATTCCCATGATAAACAGCCGCACACTTGGAGCCTGAAGGTAACACCTGTAGATTACCTACTGGGAGTGGCTGATCTAACTGGAGAGCTGATGCGGCTGTGCATCAGCAGCGTTGGAAATGGTGACATAGACACGCCTTTTGAACTGAGTCAATTCTTACGTCAGATTTATGATGGTTTTACTTTCATTGGCAACACTGGACCTTACGAAGTATCTAAGAAGCTGTATACGTTGAAACAGAGTCTGGCAAAAGTAGAGAATGCCTGCTACACGTTAAAAGTACGGGGATCTGAAATCCCAAAGCACATGCTGGCTGATGTGTTCTCCACCAAAACGGAGTTGATTGACCAAGAGGAGGGTCTTTCTTAAAATAAGGAGACTGTTGCAACTCAGGAAGAGGACTTAGAGAAAGAGTTTAGTTGTGGTTTGTGGGGTTTTGACCCTTATCAAAGCTTTTTAGGTAGAGACATTTTTAGTTTTATCTATGAGAAGATTGTTTGCAGTGGTAATTTGTAACCAAAAATATTTTTTATGATGTGCAAGAGAACAGATGTTTGACTTTGTCCTCTTGGTATGGAATTTCCTGTGTAGCTCCATTGTACCTTCTTTCAGAATGGCCAAAATTTCCACTGCGCTCTCTACCAGTGACTGTCAGTTGTGTGAGTCACCTCAAACTGTTGTGGTTGCTGTTATCAGTTTTCAGCAAGCACAGCAGTGGAAAAAAAAAAAATGGTTAGGTACTGTTATTTAGCATTATCCATAGGTTTCTGCTGACCCCTGTTTTCTGAGTATTTGGGTTCTGTACTCAGGTCATACCTAAAACAATGCACCTATGTATGTGTAAATTCATCCCTTAACTTGAAACTGAGGTGGTTTCAAAAGTGCCATGTAACTTAAGTTTTCTCTGATTAATGCTTTTGAGCACGAAACTGAAGCTAAGTCAACTTTTTACCAATTGATAATTACACCAGGTAAATACTACTGTGCACTCACTGTTTTGGGCCTCTGTGTTTAACCTGAACTCTGTTTAAGTTAACACTGATACTTCACAGTTTTGACATGAGCTAGAAAATCCACAAAAAAACAATATTGTGGAATGTATTGGTTTACATATTTTGTAATACAGTTTAATGCAGAATCTGACATCTTTCTGTTTGTAGACAAAAGCAGAAGACCTACCAAGTGTGTTTAACATGAGTAATTTGGTGTTAGGACAAGCAGTTTTTGGCCAAAACAAATGCGGTGTGGTGTTGGAAGTCTGTTCTCCATTGTTTGTGCTGCCCTGAGGACCTCCAGTGGGGTTGAACTGGTATTAGTGAAAAAAAGGCTAGCCAAGCTTTAAATATCTGTTAGCAGGAACTATATCATGTGCATGTTCCTATGGAAAGGAAATTGCAAACAGAAATGAGGCAGACATTCTGACTTCCACATTTATCTTTGAGGTGGGTATGTCACCATTGGCAAAAAATCAGGGCTTTCTGCCGGTGTCTGAAGTTATGAAAGTCTGATAATGTACATTATGCTAAAGGAAAACAGATAAAACAACATGATCTTTAGATTCCAGGAAATAGGCCTCCCAACTGCAATTGAAAATACTGCATGTTTTTTATTTCCACTTCCATATGCTGTGATACTGCCAATATTTTTCCCATGAGCATGTCCTGAGTAGCTGGGATCATCTGATATATGGATAGGAATGGGTAAATACATTTCTGTCACATTTTTCCATTGTTTCCACAAAAAGCAATATGTGGTGGGTTGAACAAGGAGTGGCTTTTTTCCTACTGTTTAATACTGTTTTTTACAATAAATTCTGAAAAGCAGTCACTGCCTGTACGTTGGTCCTTTTGCCTATTGGTCCCAGTGGTAAATAACAGTGCGAGTTTCCCACTGTGCAGGACTTGACTTGGAAATGTCACTCCATTCCTTATGTTCGTACTTTGAGGGGCGCTTTCTAATCCTGAATCTCTTTTCTTTTTCTCCCTAATGTTATTCTCCAAAGTCTAAAAACTAGTTAGGATAGAAACTTCATGTGATCCTCTTGAATTAAAACAATGCAAAGGATTCAGATGACAAAACGAGTTTATCGCTGGAATAAATCTGCAATGGTACCCACATTTCTACATCTCTCCTTTTTTCTCTGCTTTTTTTCTGATGGGAGGAGGGAAGAGAAAGGAGAAGGATACTTATTAATAAGGAATGTCCCCCCCCCCCCCAGCCCCCCTGAAACGTATGCATCTAGTATTTCAGTTGATGCAGGTAAGAGTATAGTTCTGTGTCTTTTGGCAGAGCTAAATTTACTGCAAGTAACTGCATGTTGGGTGTATGTGTGTGAAGCGAAAGCAGATAGTTACTAGAGGTATTGCGTGATATTAAACAGGTCTGTCTCTTGTCTGTCCCAGCAGCTGTCAGGTGGAATTCAGAAACGTTCATGGCGCAGTTTGAAAAGGGATGAGATGAACTCCAGCACGTGGCAGCGCTTGGCTGAGTGGCGCTCTGCCTCTCGCCGTGGAGCAAGCACACGGTGGCCATAGCTTTAGTCAGACAGCTCCTGCTTTTGTGCAGTCATTCATTATTTTAAAATTACAGGTGTCTAAGAAGCGTACTTTTTTCTGGCAGTCTTCAGAGGTTCTTTTAAAAAATACTTATTGGTTCTAATGATTTTGAGGTTTAAATTTTCTGTAGAGAAAACTTGAAGGACAGACGTGATTTCTAAACTTCAGGCTGCCTGTCCGTAATCAAAAGCTGTGAATAATTTCTAATAGGGAGCAAAGTGTATGTGTGGTGTATTAAAACACCAGCACAGATGGGAAATAGCTAATGGCCTGCAAACCTCCTGCTCAAGGAAATATTTTCCCCCAAAAACAATTACACTGTAGCTATTTGAAAAGTGACAGACATTTATCAGCAAAACAAGCTGCTAAACAAGCAATGGCAATTTTCCCATTTCTTATCCCATTACTCTGTGGAGCTATTGATATGCTTGGTCTGTGGCCAGAACAGGACTACGTCATAGCAGATGTTTCACGAGGGCAGCTCTGCGTGCTAAAAATCATCTGCCTTTCTAGAATCTCCTTTCTCAGAAATGATTTTTCTTTATGGGTTCACTTTTGTCCTGACTATTAATTTGCGGTGAGGAAAATAAACCCAACCGCATTCAGCTTTCCAGAACTGCCAGAGAAGTTATGCAAGAGAAACTTCCTGTTGACAGGACACGTCTGTCTGTCTGCTTCGAGTCCTGCTTACTTGGATTTTCAGTGAGTTCATTGAAAGTCAAAAGGCAAAAAATTAAAATAGGACCTTTTATAATATCTAGCATATTAGGTGCCTCATGGAATTCTATGGACCGGATTCTGGCACTGCCCTCAAAGAGTTTGCAATTTAAGAGTAGGCAAAAGAGTAGCCAAGACAAACAAAAGGAAGATGGTAGAAAGCGGGGGGCAGATGGAGCGACAGGATTTTTACCAGAAGACTGTGCGTGGTAGTAGGTTGGTTTACCACTTCCCATTTCGGAAAAGAAACTTGTCAAAACTTGAGAAAGTCTGGAGTGTGACAGTAAAGGGTTAGTTGGGAAGGGCGAAGGCAGTGGAGAGGCAAAATGGAAGGAAGTGAGGTAGAGACAAAGGGGGGAAGAGTGGCAAGGAGTGGGACAGCATGGAGGAAGAGCAGGCTGAGCTGCAGGACAGCGGGTGCACATGAGGAGGGTGGGACTGGGGAGGACGTGGGACAGGAAGACAGCCCTGCGAGGAGCTGGAAACAACACTTCGAAACCAGGTGACTCAGCTGTAAGAGAGACTTGGAGCTGACCGTAGGAACTGACTTTAAAATGCCCACAAGGTCCCCAAAGCATCTATCTATCCTTGGGTCATAAATAAGGGGAACTTGATTTTCTGAGCAGCTGAGAACCTGCGGGTCCTGGACTGAGCAGGGTTTGCAGGCTTCCAGCCCTGCCGTCACAAATCAACAAGAAGCTCTTCATTCCCACACCACCCAACTCCCCATGCACGTTCCCTTCGCTCCCGTATTGGTAGCCACAATCCTTGATGTGTGAACTACCACCATTTGCAGCTGTTAGAGACACGGTTAGATATAGTTTTTAACATAAAGGAATGCTTACGGTGACCACTGTTTCCCCTTGTGTGCTGTTTACGTGTCCGATTCGCTGTCACTGCTGCTCCAGCCCCCTCTGTTTCTTCCCTTGCTTTACTTATCCTTTCTTAGGCTGTACCGTTCTTTTGGGCCATTGCCCATGTCCATCCCATGGCTCGGTCCTTTCCGTGTTTAGCTGGCATCCTGGGGTAACGCGTCTCCATGCAGGAAGAGGAATCGGTTGGTTTCTTAGGTAGGTTTGTCTACTTGCACCTCCAAATTTGGAAGCAGTGTTCTGGCTGTGAGGGGAGAGGTCTGGTATTCCTGCACTCAGAAGGCCTGGCGCGAGTGTCCTACAGCAGCCATGGCGCCGCGTCTCAGGATGGATGGGTGGGCAGATCTCATGTTGCTTTTGCAGGTGAGCAAACCTTAGTTATTCTGAGGTTTGCAATCATCACGAGCCAAGGTAAATTGCCTACAGACATGACAGGAGTTTCTTCTCCAGTTCTGAGGAAGGTTGCCTGAGGAGTATGATTTCCCACCAACTCTACCTCTTTTTACCTGACCCATCATCCCTTTGAAAGGCCTATTTGCAGAACGTAGCAGAAGAGACTTGCCTATAACTTGTTCCGGAGCCAGTCGGTGCCTCCCTGAACACTGGCCAAAAGCGATGTGATGGCTCCTTTCTCAGCTCCTCCCACAGGCCGGGCAGGCTGGCTCTGGTGTCGCTCTGGCCACCCGGGGGCTGAACTCTGAGCCTCCACTATTGGATTTTGCAGACCAGTGACATGTGGGTTCATCCTCTTTTTTTCTAGTGGTGGTGTTTTCACGCCATGCAGATGTTTGCTCCTCCCAAAGAAAGAGGTTGTTGTCCAGGCTCTGCTCCTCCGCCGCCACAACAGGTCAGATGACTTCTTGAGCCCATCATAAACTGTTTCTCTGCTGCTGGTGCAGCGCAGGTTTTATGGGACATCCTTTATCTTCGGGCGCTTCTCCCACAGCCCTGTGCTTTCCTGCAGGCTTGCAAGTCCCTTTTAATCCAGAAGGGTCCTGCCACTTCTATTTAATTCTTCCTCGAAGTTCTCCCCTCTCATGTCTCCAGCAAGACGAGCTGACAAAACTGATCTGGAAATAGCTCAGTTTTTTGTTAAAATGAGCTTTTGCGTGCCTGGGGACAGGAACCAGATGGGTGAAGGATGCACTTGAACTGATAGGCTTGGCTGTTTCAATGTCATAGGAATATTGTTAAGTGCTGGCAGTCTCATTTTAGGAGGGAGGGCGTTGTTTCTCTCCTTGCAGTAAGGACTGTTGGTTAGGTATATTTTCCTTTGCGTACCTCACACCTAAAGGGGAAGGTGATGGACAGGAGGTGCCAGGGCTGTGAGGGAAAATGAGTAAGATAAAGTGGTGCAAGGTCATATAGCAAATCCGTCAGGAGTCTGGAGTTAGGCTCGGCTCTTTCAACTCCCAGCCCAGCTTCCACTGCTGCGAACCTGAGCTCCTCTGCTCTCCAGAGTCAGCCAAGGCAAGAAGCTGCTCCGAGCCCTTCATGGGACTGAAAGGCGAAGGCCACTGGCACGTGCAGGTCTGTCACCTGCCACGTCTGTGCGTGCCAAGCGGGCAGGCAACAGCGTGAGAAACGCTGATGCTGAACTTCCAGCCGGCCTTCATAAAATCCTATTTTCTCAGCAGAACCAGTTTTTCTAATCCATTCCCTGTTCATTGAGCTGCGTCTGTGTTTGCGCTGCCGCCGGGCAGGGTGGGCAGCCGGCCCGCTGCCTGCCCACACCTCCTGGTGCAACGCGTTTCCTTTGCCTTCTTCCCAGACCTTTTTTCCAGCCTTTTCAGCTCAGCCTTTACCCACGGTGGCTCCTAGCTGATAATGCTGTTGAAGAAATGTTGCTTTACAGGAGCAAAGCAAATTAGCAAATAATTTCGATTCTTATTTCTTAATTTGAGCTACCTGTGCAGCGCCCTACCGATTTGCAGTTACACCGATTGGTCCTGAATCAGTTGGGCTCATTTGAGATACTTACCTCTCTATAAAAACTTTTATTGTCTATTAAATGTTGGGGTAGAGTTTGCCTGGGTCCTACTTTAAAATGTGTTGTATGGGATGCCGTGGGCATCCGCGGCGAGAGACCCGAGTTTGTGACTAAATCGTGATGCTCGTTGTAAAGAACATAACAGGTTTAAAGCCAACCTTACCAGGGCCTGTGCTCTGCAGGAACTGACCAGGAAAAGCAGGGCAGCTATACGCTTTTAGGTTATTTTAGATATATGCTATACTTCCACTTCTCTGGGCCTGCCGTCTTACAAAAACGATTCGTATTTGTCAATTATTAGAGAACGTATATTTGTTCTGCCACCTAGTGTCCAGCTCTAGAAATACTCAAAACAAGCTTTTGGGGGTTTTTCAGTTACAAGTTATTTGTTGTTTTCAAGTTCTTATTAACACAATCAGTGTTGCAGCGTAAGCTTCATTTTTAGACTTAGGTAGGCCTCTGATAGTAATAAATTATACTCAGCGCCTTCTGCTATTGGGAAATTTTGGGAATAGCAGGGAATAGCATATGTTTCTTTTATATCTCATCATATGTGTGGATGATGTTTTGAAGACAAATAAATAAAAAGCCATGAGAAACTTTGACTAGATGTGTTCTTGCAGACTTGTGAATTATACAAATACTCTTATTTGAACTAGTATGTTTGAGGAGTACCAGTGCTAATACGGATTCATAGACTTGAGTCCTAAATTCCTTAATTTATATTATAATCATGCTACCCATACAAGAAAATGCAAGCCTTTTTTAGCTGTTGAACTCCTGGTATTAAGTCAAATGCTCCTGCATGTGCGAATGTGCCTGCGTACTTCCCTGCAACGACTGTGGTTGCCACAGAAAACCCTCATGTGGAAAGCACAAGTGGCTTCAAACCCACGAGACTTTGTAGCATAAAAGAAGCGGCTGTGCTGCGCTCTGTGAACAGAACGGGGCTGGAGCTGGTGTTTAACACCTGGGACATTGCCTGGTTGATGCTAAAGGTGAGTCGGTCCCTCTTGTTGTGCCTGCCTGGCACCTCTCCCTTTGCCCTGTGCTGCTCAGGGTGCCTCAGGCCAGGAGAGACCTGGCACGTGCCATAGCGAGGGGCACCGTGAAACGCCACCGTGGGCTTCTAAAGGGGATAACACAGCCTGAGTGGCTACTTGGATTTCCCCCTGTGGAAAGGCATTGATACCAATCACTAAAAAAATTGCATAAATAGACTTCAGAAATGGTGGCACTGTCACTGTGGAGACTTATTTATACTTCTAGAGGTCATTCAAGGGTTATTTCAGAGCCCTTCTCCTACAGGGCCCGTTCATTACTGAGTACCTTCCACAGGATACCCACCCTGGGACTGAAAGCCATTGAAGAGCACACAGATCTTCTGTTCTTACACCCGCAGTTCCTGCTTGTCCTACACCCAGCTCCAGGGTGGTGGGCTGGCACACTGGAGACGATCGGGCAAGGCTGGTGTGTCTGGGCACGTGGCTGCAGACATCTAGTGCTACCCAGGCACTCTGCAGTACAAAATTAGCCCTGTTTTACGTTATATTGTCACAGTCATATCTGAGCATCTTTGGCTCCTTGTAGCTTAGCTGGGGGCCAGATACCCTATTAATGTAAACTGGTTTCTGGATTACAGCCACGGGAGGAAGGAGATGCTAGTTTGTTTTAGAGCAGTTCCTTTCCCTGTGGAAGATCACAGGTTTTGGAGGGATTTCCGTCTTTTTCCGCCACAGCTTAACAAAGACTGAGATTTCATACAAACCTCTGAATGTACAGGACCCAACTTGCACTGTGTATATAGGTAGGAGAGAGTTGGAGTCTTCTCAGTCTTTTGGATGAACTCAGGTGAGATTCCAGGTGGTGTCTTCAGTAAAAACACTTGGAAATCCCTAGCTCTGGTGGGGAAGTTAGTGGCATCCCTCCTCTGCCAAAACTCAGCAGCTACATCCTGCAGCTCTGCCTCAGGTCAAAGCTTTCCCCGGAGTCATCAGGAGCTCTGAGCTGAACTCCAGGCTCCCTCTGGGCAGCAGGAAAGCCTGGAGACAGGCAGCTACGAAGGTGTCGCCGCAGCTCAGCAGCCTTTCCCTGGGCCATCTGTGGCCCTGCTTCTCTTCTGACTCTGGTCTCCTTTGCTTTTGGCAATTGCATTTTGCTGTAGGGTGTTACCACGGAGGTTTGCTGACACGGCATCTGAAAACCGAATAGCTGGTAGATGGATATATATTTGTATTTTTGTCTTATTTCCTGCGCGCTTCCTTCCCCCCCTGCCCTGTGCACACACACGGAGCGTACCCGTAAAGACATGGAAGAGGAGGTGAGAGACTGTGCTCACGATGAGATATCCGCTGTAGTAAAGACAACAGTTGACTGAAAAAATGCAGAAGCAGCATTACGAGACTGCGGGGTGACAGGATGGGAAAACAGACTGAGTGTAGGTAGATGTGAAGTGACACACATAGGGAAAAATAATCTCGGTGTGTCCCCTTCAAGACCAAAATATCGGGATTTTTTGCCATGAAAATATCAACTCAATGCTTGTCAGCAAGCAAAAAAGCCAGTCAAATGTTAGGAATTATTAAGAAAGGACCAGAAATAAAGATGAGGATATGCTGCATAAATGTCACTGTATGAATCGCTGAGTCACCTGCTTTTGAGTGGGACTCTGATTCCTCATCTCAAAAAGGATATAGCAGAAGGAGAAAAAGTCCAGAGAAGGACAGAAAGGGTGACCAAACGAGGGGAATACTTTCTCTGTGAAAGGAAACGATGGAAGTCCAGTGAGCTGGAATCCTTCACCCTGGAGAAAAATGACGTTAGGAAGGGTATAATTGAGGTCTACAGAGCTAAGTGTGCCATAAAGAAGGTGGATGCAGGGCAAGCATTCACTGTTTCTGCCAAGACAAGAATTAAGAGGCCACTGACTGCAGCTGGCCACAGCCAGGCTCAGAGCAAGCACGGAGCTGGTGCCTCGCACAGTGGATGGAGACCTGGGGAACCCTCACCCGTGGATGCTGTGTGTGCCAAAAGCTGGAGCGACCTCAAGGGCAGGCTGGGCAAGCACTTGGAGAGTGTGAGATCCACTACAGGTTACTGACTCCACAAACCGAACTGAGCTGAGGAAACCCCTGAGCACCTTTCAGGCCCAGGCTCCATTCAGGTGAGCGCTGCTTTCAGCTGGAGGGTCGCCCCTCTGGGAGCTTTGCCCTCCCACCCCACCGTGGGCGAGCAGTGTGCAGCTGTGCAGCCCCCACAGGGGCTGAGCCCAGCAACAGCAACCAGGACCGTGCACACCCGGGGCCAACAGCCTGGGCTCCGGGCCAGCGGCTGCCTGAGGTGTTTTCTTCCCTCTTCCCAGGAGGGGGATGCAGGAGGTCTCCTGAGAGGGGTGTTGGTGTGGAGGCAGCTACAAACCTGGGGAGAGAGGATGTTGGCATAAACTGCTGTGGCCATACTTATGCTCTTATGTGTTTCAGCACAGGAGAATAGAGTTTAAACAAGGTATCCCGGGTCATCAAAGCCAAACGCTTTCTACCAGAGCCAAATATGTCTTACGCCTTTCCCCTCAAGCTCGCCCAGCAAACCGGTTGGGTTTCTCAAGCAGTGCTTGGGGCTGGGAAGAGGACAGGGTAAGTGAGGGTGGCCACAGCTCCTAAACAGAGCAGGGTATGGCCCTGAGAAGCAGTGGGGATTTGGACCACAGACGTAGCAACGTGCAGGAGAGACCACTTGGGCCACCTCAACCCAAAGCTACTGCTGGATGTGCTTCAGGCACAGCTCTACGGCGCAAATAGGACCATCACAGCATCCCCCAGGGCTGACCTGAGCTCTTGCTTCGCCACAAAACTCGCACCGCGTGAGCTAACACAGGTTTTGATGTCGATGTCCTTAAATTGTTTGTCTCTGTTTTTAACAGGCTTGTATTGATTTAGGTTAATTTAGTTACCCAAAAAAAGGGTTGTGTTGATTGCTCTAAATAGATTAAACAGTGATTTTAGTTAAACCGATGGCAGGCTTGTGTGTAGACAGGGCCTGGAGCTTTGTAAGCTAATGACTTGGCAGTAATGCAATGAGTTTTTTTAGACAGCTGAGACCAAGCTGTTGTTTTAAATATAAGACCATAAGTGTTACTATTCTAGTAGATGGTCTTCAAATGTGATAATTTTCCACTAACTTGGGCTCCTTCTGAATCCTGGCAGATCCCTTTGCTAGCTCTCGCTTTTCTGATAATAATTTCGCAAGTACTTTTACTCCAAATGGATTAAATCCAAGTGTAAAACATGGAAAATTTCAATTTTTTGGCAAGATTTGCTAATTTTTGTTCACCTTCCCAGCCTGCTAAATTTTCCACATTTTTGGCAATAGAAAAAAAGTTTGTCTTCATTTTTTATAAAAATTCAGATAGAATAAAAATACAAATGAGCCCAGGTCCTGCCAACAGCAGGGACCTTTCCCCACAAGCGAGACCTGAGACAAGGACAGGTCCAGAAGCAGCCACTGTTTAATTTCCTCACTCAGGAAAGAACAAGGATGAGATTAGCCCTTGGTCATTAAATCTTTTATGCCTGTATCGTCTCAATGGGAAAAAATCACTGTATCTGCATAAAGTCTTTCCTGCCTGCCTCTGAACGAGCTGACTGAGCTTCTTCCAAGTGAATCTGCCTTCACAGGTCTTTTCTCTATCAAATTGCAAATCCCATTTTCGTTCATCTGCTTTCTCTGTTGATGTTTCTGTCTCCAGGTTGGGACTGAAATTTGAAGATGACGTGACTCCAGACCAATGAGTCACTGAACCTTGGTTATCCTTGATTTGCAAGGAAGCCTACTGAGATACTGAATAAACCTTAGCTCAGAAAACAACAGCCCCGCAGGTAGGCTGTGATCCCTTCCCGTCTTAGGCAGGTTTATGGAACCAGAAAGCTGGTAGCAAGAATGAAAGGAGACTCCACTAGAAGCCAGGAGCTCTTCCCCATCTTGTACCTGGCTCTACAGCCCACTGAGCGAGGCACAGGGGCTAATCATTGAGACTTCTTATCCACAGTCTACTAAGTCCGGAGGCTTGGGGGTAGAGATATTTATCAAATATTAATGACAATACCATCTTCTCTCCCTGAACACCTGAAATGTAGGTGAACAGACCTTAACCAAACTGACCAAAACACCTCCACAGAGCTGATGGGACAGCTAGACTAGGAATAAGGCCATTTATCCCCTCCTCCCATTTGCCATCGGGTGATGTCTGAGAGCTCCTTCTGGACAGCTCAAAGCTATTCCAGGCTCACAGCAGAAAACGCTGCCCATGAGGGATGCCCTGTCCTGGAACACAGCCCTCCCTGGGCTATGAGTCGTAAAATAAACTCTCAAATCAGAACGGCCAGCTTTGCTACAAAAAACTACGAAGCTCACAGTGAGTAAAAGAATACCCTACAAAATCCTTCTTCAGTCTTCCCCAAGCCTCTTCCATGAAACAATTAGTGGATGCTCTTGTTTTGAACTCCGTGACTCACTCCTGTAATTCAGTCGTGGCCTGTGATCACTGAGTCGCTTAAGGCGGCGCGGGGAAATAGGCAATTGTGAGAGTTTCCTCCCTCCCTCCCTCAGCCTCTCGCTGTAGCTCTGCGGCACGTTGTGCTGCAGCACCATGCGACCGCGGTCTGGATGCTCGCCGCCCAGATGTGCTGGCTCACCCTTCAGGCAACACTTCCTCACAGCATTAAATGGTGATCAGGAAGGTTTCTCGAAGAGAAAATGCATCTCACTACATTTTACAGTACTTTGTAATCCAGCTGCAAGTGCAGTCCTCTTAGCAATCGTCTTAATAGTTATGTTATGGCTTAAGGGCCCTACTAGAGTTGCATTTCTGTGTCTTCTGTGTGTGCAGGCGGGTGCATGTGCGTATTTGTAAAAACTCCATTAAAGATAATAGACTCTATTAAAGCAATTACACTGGCTAATGTCTCCCACATTCTTTTTTATTAACCATATTTAACTTTGCCAGTCAGCAGTGTATTTACTGTTACGAACTAGTAAGTGATTTTTAATCACTGGATTTGCCTAACATACACATTTGTGTAACTTTCCAAGTACACGGTAGGTATAAAAGACATGTAACAATTAAACCAGAAGTGTTTCCAGAGATTCCCAGCACCCACAGAATGTGTTTGGAGGTTTCTCTGTGCTTGCCTTGCCTTGGCCATGCTGGGATAATTTTAGCAGCAGAGCAAGGAAAAAGCCCTCAATAATTTGCCATTCTCATGTCTAAAAGAGAAAGAACACAGAAAACTGAAAAATTCCTCCTGCTGGTACCACGCCTCAGAAACCCTGCCTTGTGTCCACTAAACAGCGCTGCATGCTTGTCAGGAGGAAAAGACTATTTCATTCTCCATCTGCTGACTCCCAAGTGCTAAATTTCTGCTGTTAACACAAATGGCCGAAGGGGCCGTCGCAGGAGTGGCCCGGACAGAGCAAGCTGCGGTGTCCTTCACGCAGGGCTCCCTCCGGCCCCCGGGGTGGCTGAGCCGGTGACTCCCGCCGCCGCAGGCAGCAGCTGCTCCTTTGTCAGGGTTCGGGAGCGAGGGCTTCTCGCTTGTCTGCTTTTGACTTCCCTCTGCTTCATCTCTTCTCTCAGATGCATTTTTTTACCCTTAGTCTCTTTGCTATTTCCCTTTGGTGGTTGCTTTCCCTCTTACCACTCATCTTCATTTCTTTCTATTTCTTCCCCTTTTCCTCTTTTAGCTTCCCTATTTCTCTTGCTTTTCCCTCTTGCTTTCTGCCGAACCATGTGCACCACCTTCTCTCTTTCCCATCATTTTCCCAAGGGCTGAATCACAGCAGCTGTGTTTGTGTGGCCATTTGTATGGCCCAGAGTCATCTCCCACAGCTCGGGGTGCTCAGCTGCGGCGGGTGATCTTCCTTGGCTCCCTCTGTAGTGACTGGGGAGAGACAGGAGCCTCCAGAAGGTGACTCGGTTTTTAAGGCTGTCAAAAGACCTTGCGAAGACTGATCTCCTGCCATGGTCTGTCTGTAAGACAGACGAATATCCTAACTTCTGGGCTTTGAATTGGGGGCCAAAAGTTATTTAGTACAAATCCTGCTTTTGCACAGTCTTTCGGCACACGTCAGATGGATGGGGAGCACAAACCAGGGCATCTTCCCTCTAACCAGGCTCTCTCAGGTGCCAGACTTCTGCCTGCACCCTGACGGTCAGCACGAGTCGCACCTGCAGCACAGCAGCAGACTTGCTGACAGAGCCTTGCAACAACCTTCCCTCCCCCCCCGAAGTCCTGTCTCTGCACTACAGACAAAGCATTTGGTCTGACTTCAATAAGCCAAGTAAGCATTTTCACTCCTGTTCTTTTTTTTCCCCTCCAAAAATAAGTATCATGTAAGGAATAAGGAAATAAAAGTGAAAAGGGAAGCAAAACTTTCATTCTCACCCGACCATTTAAAAGCAGGCATCTGCACAGTTTCCACGGCTTTTGTTTCACCAGGAAAATGTCTCCCAGGGGCTAACTTTAACATTTTGAATGGAGCCATGTTTAGCCTTTTCAATAGCAAATCACACAGGAACTATGAACCACAAATGCAGCCTTATCTCCATCCATCCATTTGTTCCCAAAGAGATTTTTCCAGTTCTCTGTGATCAGACTGAGAAAATACAGGTGACATTACAACGACCCTCCCAGAGTTTCTCCATAGGTACGCTCTATTGTACATTGAGGTTGTTGACAAGCTGTTGTATGGTAAAGGTCTGTCTTCTATGTAGAAATCTGGTCCCACGATCTGCCTGTGAAATTTTGTCAATGGTTTTCCTAGGATTTCACCCCCAGCCTGGATCACGGCTTTTATTGCCTGCTGATCCAGGAATGATCTGTTGAAGTCGTGTGCCCCCTCCCCTTCCCTGTGCATCTTTGCCTTCTCTTCCCTTTTAAACACTTGTGGGCAGAGGAGGGACGACCGCTGTCCCCAGAAAGGTCCCTTGTCCCCGGGGCAGGCTCAGCGGGACACTCTTCCCCACACTTATCCCTTCTCTGCAGGTCACTGGCGGAGGGAAAACTAAGTCCATGTCCACATCTTTGGCCCAGATAGCTCTTGGGAGTATTTTTGGTTAATTTTATTACTGACCGCAGGAACAGAAGTGTCATTATATGGCCTTGTGTCTGACCAAGGTGGCTGTTGTGGCAGTGGCTGCTACAGCTCGCTCTCTGCCCCTCGACTGCCATTCTGTGTGCAGCTGACCTGGTGGCTTCGATAATCTAATTTTTATTAGCCTGTCAAGTAAAATGCTGGCATTGAGCCACTGGCAAGTTGTAAAGTTAGCCAAATAATTGGAATAATAATTCACTCATATTGAATGTGGTCCATTTAAAGGTGGTGCTTATTTCCTGAATGGAAATGAATCTCTTCTAAGGATTTGGTTTAGATTAGTTCACTGCATGGTTTACTTGAGCCCTATAATTTTACCACCGATACGTAAAGTAGGTTCATAAATAGAGCAATAGAGCCTTGGCTGTGCTAGGAGATAGTGCTATGCACTAGTGTAAATTATAAATGTAGAGTTAGAAAACCTAACAAGCCCAGCTGGCAAACTTCCATGTATTATCTCATAATAATTGCTTCCAGCCAGTAGATATTTTTTGTACAGTAGAAGACAGGTTATTTATATTATATATTTAGCCTAAAACTGTAATAACATCCTCTGGCAAAGGTATTATCTGACGTTGTCTGAAATGGAACCAGCTTTCCTCTTTCCAGGCATTAACAAATGAAAATCTTTGTGTCATCTCATGGCATTTCCTGAATTGGAGAATAAAATGAGGAGGATTTTTAATTCATATAGTTTATTTCTTAAAAAGTAAATCTCTTTTTGACAACCAGGTTTCCCAGAATTGTTACGTGTGGTTTATATCACCGACCAGAGAAATATTTCCTTTATGATTCTAATCAGGCAGAAACAACAGTACCGCTAGCAAGACTGGCTCTCGGCTCAGCGGAGTCAGAAAAATACCTGTGAACAAGCAAGGCGCGTGAAGGTCACAGAAGAGAGCATGTTTTTTCCTGCTGCCCCAGAAACGCCTGGATGCCTGCTACGTTGCCCATCTGCACATTCTCAGGCAAGCACTGCCGTAGTGAGGATGTGAAGTCAACGATTAGGAAGACTAATAAGGGTATGTTTTAGAAATCTTAGGCAGAGACAAATCTTAGTGACAGGCCAGGTTCACTACTTAATGTAGATGTTCCATCTGCCGGTGATGACAGAGAATGAGAAAGCAGGAGGATGGCACCTGGGCTTTATGAAGATATCTCAGGTGCCTTCCAGTCCTTCGGTAACCTGGGAGGACATCATGAATATTAAGAAATTGGTTGGCCTGAGTTGCCTGCTCCCTCCCCACTCACAGGTCTTGGCCAAGGAAGTCTCTGCCGGTGTTTGGGTTAGGTGACTATGGGGTCCTGGCACAACCCCAGAAGGTCAGGCTGTGCTAGTGGCAGGATCCTTCTCAATAAGGGAGACTAACCTGACTCAGAGAACTCTGGGCAGGTTGGCTTAACCTCTGCCCGGGGCAAAGTCACTAAAAATAATTTAATTACTGGTAAAGAACCCAATCAGTTGTGAACTGAAGATGTTGATGTAATGAGTGTGGAACGCATTAATGAAAACAAACCTTGTCAGGCCTGAGACTCGGTATTCATCTTTGATAAGAGCACAAGTTTGGTCAACACAGACCATCATAAATGTAAGAGTTTTCTGTCAGTTATTTGAACAAGTACCACACAACAGCCTGAATTTTAAAAAACGAAAAGGTAGAACCATGTAAGATCAAAATATTCAATGGTATGAGACCTGGTGGATTGAAAAGGTACAGCTGTCCAAGGAGAAAGGGAGTTACTGCAGTGATGTCTGCATGGAGCAGTATAAGGGTTATTGCTGTTCAACGTTTTTATCAAGATCTGAGAGTAAACATAACATTTCTGCTAAGAAATTGGATAGGGCAAACATTGGCCAGGTGGCAAATAATGACGAAAAGAAGAGTCACCTAGAGTGCCCAGGATTGCTCAGAAGAGAGCCCATCCAGGCAAGTGATGTCTTAGTACAGTCCTAAGATACGTAGCTAAATTAGATATCTAAAAAGCAGGAATGCAGGCTGTACTTCCAGGAGGTGAGTTTCAGAGGGTAAGCAGTGACTCTGAAATACTTTGGAGAGGTCAGAACAGAGCAGCAACTCAGCAGGGGCTCCCAGTGTGATGGGAGAAAAGGTGCTGACTGTCTTTGGATACACAATTGGCGAGAAGTGGGTAGGGATCAAAAGCCCTACATGAAACCCTTGCTGGAATACGTATCCCGCTGGCGTGTTCCCACTGAAAAAGAGCACTGAAGAATTTTCTGCCGGCACATCAAAGAATCACAGAAATAATTCAAGAACTGGGAAAAAAGGCCTTTCATCAGCTGCTGTAGAGTTCACTTTATTTAGTTTAATCAAAGGAAGAAGGGTATAAACACTTACATTGGGGTAAAACCCCAGGGTGGGATTCAATTGCCTAAACACAGTCACCTACAGCATGTTAGATGCTAGACGTGTTACTCTTCCTTTGGGCAGAGGGAAGGATGAGATAAACTCTCAAGGCCCTGCCCAGTCCTGAGTCCAGGAGTCTGCCGGATAGCCACGAGATCAGAGCTAGGCACGGTGTGCACTCCCCGCACTAAGCGCTTCAGTCTTCCCGTGTCAGCGAGCTCCCCCAGCTGCTCTGCAAGCTCCGCAGGTAACAGAAGAGTTGTTTTAACAGAGCAGCAAAATCCCCCAGTAATTACTGCTAACATAGCCACATGCAATCGGAGGATAACCTGCAGTTCCTGATGTAAACTCCAAGGACAGTCTCGGCACAGACATATGTGGATCAAGTTGGATTTGAAGCTGGACCCCATCCTCCAGCTGGAGACCCAATGCATGGGGCTTTCAATCCCCGGACTGCGGTCCTGCTCATGGTTTCTGGCATGCAGTTCCCTGTCTGGCAGGGAACGTGTGTCTTGAGTTGTTTTACGTATTTGCACTTTTAATATCTTGTGTTTGTGCTTAATACATCATTTAAACACTCTTACACATTTAAGGTATATTGGCATGAAAATGGGAAAAACAAATGCAGCAGGAGCTCGTTGCCAAAGCTAACACATTCGAATGCTCTTCGTGGCTGGGTATGCGAGCAGCTCTGAGGGGCCCCGTACAACCCGGAGCACTCGCCCTCTCAGCGCCCGCCGCTCCTTCAGGCACGGCAGCCGTGTTGACCAGCTGTGGGCAAGTCACAGGATCATTCCTCAGCCGGCGTTTTCCCTTCCATCACAGCACCAGGAGGTCATTCGAAAGCACCGACGCAGTTAGCCGGGGACTGGCAGGAGTGTGGGAAAGCCAGCAAGAGCAGCCGTGTCCCACTGCTGCAGGATGGGACAAGCTATTGCCACAGCTCCAAGGTGTGAGGTGTTTGTGAGGGACCCTGTGCCAGAGTCACTGTGGCTGCCCAGACCCCCTCTATGTGATCCTCTCAATCCACGCAGGAAAATGGATGTATACAACGATCACCCTATGGCTAAGATGACATGTTAAAGGGGTAAGGTTTATTGAAATGAATGCTACAGCCAAATAATAAGTCCAAATCCAAATACACACATGCTGTGAAAAAAACCCATAATAATGACAGTACAATAGAAAATAATTCCGTATCCAGATGTAAAAAGATAAATGCAGGAATAGTTGTTTACTTAGTGGCTGTACTGTAATGTTTAAATCCTCATTTCCAACAAGCAGTACTGAAGAGTGTGCGACAAATAAATTTGAGGCAATTTGGGATCTGGGGGAGGTTAGTATGGTAAAAACGATAGTTGCTGAAAAAAATACGTTTGTTCTGCTTTTTAAACCACCAGTGCTCCTGCTTTCATTTCTCCCAGTTTTGTTCTTAGTTGATCTATTGACTTAGAATTATGGCTGGTCCACACTACTATGAGTAAAGGTCCCTAAAATCCTTTTTTAAAGCCTGGAGAACAGCAATATGAATCCTCAGCTTGTTTGCTAGTGATCAGGTGTCTCCAGGGAAATTCTTTTTCTTGGACTAATTTAACTTTACAGGAAAGCATGCAGTCAAAATAAACATCCAAAGGCTTAACTCTTTTGATTTGTATATCCACTGGATTAGGACTTCAAACATTTCTGAGTTATCTATAATATATAATTCTTAATCCCATAAATATTTTGAACTGAGTGGTAATGAGCTATCAGCTTTACTCTTGTTTTGAAGTCTACCCTGACACCAGTTGAGTCACTGTCTTTGGAACAGGATCACAAAATGATGCCAGTAAAGTCAACCAGCTGCTCCGTTACAGCTGTAGCTGAACAACGAAAAAGATGATTCTGGAAAATGAAATGTATTCACCTGTAACAACAATCACATTAAAGCCTCATCAGTTTCTTTCAGCTTTGCATGAGTTTGTTTTAAAAAGTTGTTTAAATTTTTTTAAACAAAATCCTGGCTTAGCTGAAGTCTCTAGTTCAGTGGTTTAATAACTGGAACTGGGACTTCTACCTTTTGCATTAAGCATTCTGATATATTTTATTTATTTCTCTATTATGAAGATTACTTTTATGCAAATCACATCACAAAGCACATTCCAGAGTTATTGTAAGCACCCACAAAGTTAACTAAAGCACAGTCAAATTTAGGACATCTCATTTTGGATAGGGCATGGTTGTATATCTAAGCTAAGCACTGATTAAAGCTGCGCAAAAAAATTTTGCTTCAGTTCTGTGGATGAGCTAAAAATAGATATACTTAAAAGTTCTTTGTAGATTAACCCAGAATGCCCTTACTTTTACTTTTTTTTGATGGAAAACAATCCTTTGGGGATAAACTTCACCACTGAAAGCGAAGTGAGTTCTTCTGGTTTTGGACATTTAAAGTGAAAATGAAGGAAAAGTGGAAGAAAGTGTTAGTTTTCCCTGCAAAAGATGTTACTGAGGGGAAAGAAAAGGCAGTGAGCTGAGCCATGAGGTGAAAAGGAAGCAGCTCAGAGGTTGTGGCCCCAGCAGGATGAGGCAATGCAAAGGTACCAGCCAGATTCTCACTTGTGCAGAAGGCAGCAATGTGGGGAGCAGGAGCCTGTGGCCACGGCACACCACTGAGCTCAGCTGCCATCTCCCAGCCTCCCAGCCAGCCATGGTTATCGTCATCCTTCATCCTGAGTCTTCTGGTGAGATGTGGCAGCTCGGCTGGGTGCCCGACCTCCCCACGGGCACAGCCTCCTCCTCACTCTGGTCTGCGCCAGCCCATGCTGCTGGCCTGCCCTAGCCACCCTTTCCTGGCCTCCTGCCTCATTGCAGCTTCGCTAGTCCCTGCCGAAGCCGTGCTTCAAAAGGTGCCATGTAAATGGATTTTAAAGGGAAGGAGAGATGATGAGAAGAATAGCTCAAGAAAATCCACATTAGAATATGAGGACATGAGCATGATAGTTATTTACTCTTCTGCACTGTCATAGATGCTGCAGTGCCACACGTGAGCCTAGCTTAAAAGGATCATGATGTCTTGATCCTGGAGAGATCAAAATAAATAAGTATAATGTGTCTGGGCTTTCCTCATTTTTATGGTAGGCAAAACCTTTTTGTTTTTCTGAATTTGACTTGAATTTGCAAGTAGAGTTGGCTTCCCTTCAGCGGTATGTTTTGGTGAATACGTTATTTACTACTGAAACAGAAAAGGTCTCTGGCGTAGCAGTGATCGGATAGAGAGTAAAAAACAAAGATGAATGCAAGAAGAAGAAAAGCAGAGTTTGCAGCTGAGCTATGAGACGAACCAGAGGTCGTAAGGGACAGAGCTACAGGAAATCTGTTCACGATGGCAGCAGGTGCAGGGGGGAGCTCTCATACGCTGATGTCAATTGGAAGCGAAGGTACCACACAAAGAAGCAGCCAAGTGTGGACAATAAGAAGCAGAGAGGCCGAGATGAGGAGTGGAAAACAGAGGGGGCAATTTGGAGCTGGCACTGGGGCTCAGGAAGTCGTTTGAGAAGGAAAGAGGCAGCAGCACTGCCTTCAGTACACAGGAGGGATTGTTAGAATTTGGTGGGATTTCTGATGCAGCATGTAATGCTGTAGTTTCACAGTCGCTTTCAACTGGAGAAAGGCTTTTGGTGAGAGAGAAAAAAAAAAGGTTTAAATCCACATCTGTTCCCAGTTTACGGTAGAGCCAGAGAAACGCTCTTGCCAGCACAAAGCAGGCAGTAGCATGGGGGAAGGGAAGGAAGGCACGACTGGAGAAGTAGTGGCGGGAACAGGCAGGACCATTTCTTTTGGCAGCTGTGCCTGTATATGCCATCGCCATGAAAACTAGAAATGAAGAAATAGCGAAACACTCCAGCTCCCTCCTGTCTAATCTAAAATAGAAGATAGCCATATAGTACCTGCTGTTAGGCATGCTCTTCTGTGTAATTTCTTCTCAAAATCCATCTCAAAACACCTAAGTACTGCCCAAAAGTGCATCAGGGCAAACTGTAGGTGGGTAGATTTCTTTGTAAGCTCTGGATGTCTCATCGTTTCATTTGGATCAGACCTTCCATGAAGGGTATAATTCAAACAGCATTAAAACCCAAGAATACTATTCTCACCTGCTAGTATTCGCTACAGAAGTCTATCTGCTTCCTGCACCTTTTCCCCCAGGTATGCTTAAAGTCCTCTGCAGAAACTATCTGCCATCTCCCTCCAACTCCTTTCGCATGGTCTGACAACTGAACAAAGGTGATTGTCCAAAAGCAGCTCCTCTCTTGATAAAGGAACAGGTTGCCATGTTCAATATATATAGGCACACACACATACATATATTCACACAGACTGCTGATTATCTACCAAGGTAATGAATTACAGTCTGCTGAGTATTCTGTTGTGGTGGGACTTTTTTGTTAAATATACACCCTGATGTGAGTAGACATGAGGTAAGGCGAAGTCACCTGAAGCAGAAGTGTTGATGTTTGGGATAAACTTTAACTCCTGGAGTAGAGTCAGAACAAATGCAAAGAACCCATTAACAGGGCTTCTTTCTGAGTACAAATCATTCCGTGCTTCTTTTGAATATTAGTTTAGAGAATAGTTACCTTTTGGTAGCTTTGGACTGATTAGTGTCTCTAGAACCTCTGCTGTTCAACATATAAGGAGCTGAAACAAGTCTGCTGCTGATGCTGGGTTATTTGAGGTAGCGTGAACAAGGGCTGGCTGCAAAGAACTGCAGAAGGACCTTATGAGGCTGAATGACTGGGCAATCCAAGAACAAATGTAATTCACTGTGTATAAACTGAATCGGCACCTACTGGTAAGAACAATCCTAGCCTCTCACGTAAGATGAAAAGCTCTGAGATGATCACTGCCACTGAGAAGGAAACTGTGGGATTAGTTACATATCAGAAAATATCAGCTAAGTGTGTGGCAGCAGTCAGAAAAAAAACAAATCAAATGTTGCAGACTATTGGTAAAGGAACACAGAACACAACAGGAAACATGAAGATGCCACTGTAGAAATCCATAGCTAACCTGCACCCTTACTTAGCCCCCTCATCCCAAAAAGCAGAAACAGAAAAAATTTAGAGAGGGGCAACAAAGATAATCAAAGGTTTGGAGCCGCTTCTGTACAAGGTCAGTCTGAGCAGATTAGCACCGTGTAGTTTGGAGAAAGGATCACATGACGTGATAAGTCATATGGAAATCATTAGAGGCACGGACACATCGGGAAAAATCTCTGTTCCTTCAAGCATAAAAATCTGGCAGCTCTCAGGCAGCTGGCCACAGCCAGGCTCAGAGCAAGCACTGGGAGCTGGTGCCACGTGCAGTGGATGGAGACCTGGGGAAGCCCTCACCCGTGGATGCTGTGTGTGCCAAAAGCTGGAGCGGCCTCAAGGGGAGCCTGGGCAAGCACTTGGAGAGCGTGAGATCCGCTGCAGGTTACTGACTCCACAAACCGAACTGAGCTGAGGAAACCCCTGAGCTGACATTGAGCAGAGTGTGGGAGAGTCCAAAGGGGAAGCGTTGTGTGTGCTGCTTTGTTCCTACTCTTGCTGAGGCAACTGCCCTGGGTTTGAGTCGGAGGCAAGGCTGGGCTAGATGGGCCCTTTGTCTGCACCAGCACAGCTGCCCTTTGATAACAAATTTCTCTCTGTCTGATGGGAGGTAGCACTGACATCATCTGAATCGGACGCACGACAACACGGCTGAAGGAAGAAGGAGAAGGACGCGTGGCTATTTTTGGCATGTGAGGCACAGCTGCTCGCTGTCTTCTCTCACAAGTCAGGAAGGGCACAGACTGGAACATGAGGTCAAAACTCCCTTAGCGTGTCCTGTACATCTTAATAAATGGACTGAAACCTGGGAACATCAGTAAGCTGTCAGTTGTTAGATAAACCTGGACTTTTTCATTAGCAACTTTTCTGAATGTTACAAAAACTTCCCAGTGCACAGGACGGTATTTTTAACTGATAATAGTAGCATTTGCTGTACCTGATAGGCCAAAAGCATTTTTGAAGACTAGGATGGACAGAGGTTGTCTTGAAAAATGCTGATTCCGTATACATGGCTAATAAAGTGGATATGATGATCTATGATTGAAGCAGGTACTACTTCAGCAAAGTTGATGCAAAGCTGTAGTCAGTGGACAGTTATAAGCTTATGTAAAGCTCCTAATTATGGGTATCAATAGAAATAAAACTGACCATCAATAGAGAAATGCGAGGGATAGCATGAACTACTAGGTAATGCATGTGTTAACTAGGGAGGAGAAGATACATGGGAAATGATGGGGGACTAGAATTATCTACAGCACAAAACAGGGGAGGGGATTTTAGCAGAAATTCATGTTGTTGCAATGATATGTAAGTTCAAAGGGACAGCCTCAGAAAAATTACAGTGATCTTGGAAAAAGGACTTGAAATGATTTGCTGTACATTGCTATGGGTTAACCCGGTAGGCTGCTAAGCCCCACACAGCCACTCACTCCTCCCCGGTGGGATGGGGTAAAAACAAGAAAACTCATAGGTTGAGATAAAGCCAGTTTAATAGGGAAAGCAAAAGCTGTGTGCGCAAGCACAGCAAAATAAGGAATTCATTCGCTACTTCCCATCGGCAGGCAGATGTTTAGCCATTTCCAGGAAAGGAGGCCTTCATCACGCATAATGGTTACTTGAGAAGACAAACACAGTAACTTTGAACGTCCCCCCCTTTCTCCTTCTTTTCCCTGACCTTTACTGCTGTGGACAATGTCATATGGTATGGGATATCCCTTTGGCCAGTTGGGGTCAGCTGTCCCAGCCGTGTCCCCTCCCCGCTTCTTGTGCACCCCCAGCCTGCTCGCTGGTGGGGTGGGGTGAGAGGCAGAAAAGGCCTTGACTCTGTGTAAGCACTGCTCAGCAGTAGCAAAAACATCCCTGTGTTATCAACACTGTTTTGGTCACAAATCCAAAATGTGGCACCACATGAGCTGCCGGGCCTCCATCCCAGCCAAAACCCGTACATATATATAAATGATAGCACCTTGCAACAAAATGAAGCAGCTCTGTGTTTGACATCAAGAGACGAGAAGCCGTACAAAAGTAACGAAAATACACATGGAGCAGAGACTGATTCCATGTTTAAGCTACAGAAAGCCAATGAATACCATACAATCTAATTGTATATATGCTTTGCTGAATCCAGCGAGTATCCGACACATAAGGCTGTGCCAGAGAAGGGCCCGTGAACAGTCACATGATGGCTGTAAGACCCAAGCAAGGCACAGTATGGCTACATTTGAAAACGAATCGTTTCCCAACAGTGTATTTGGTATACATATTTGGTATAGCCATGTCCCCACGACGCTGGGACCGCCGCTCCCCAGGACGCGTCCGAGGAAGGCTGCACGCCTCTGTGGGTGGCAGAAGCGGCTCTTCTGGTGCGCTGGTCCCTTCAGGCTGAGGCAGATGGGGAGCGGGACTGCAGTCGCCATCTCTGCCCTCTTAACTTAACGCCGGTGTCCTGCAGACCCGGGGGAACAGAGCCTGGACAGCCTTAGGCCGCTGCACGGGCAGGGACCCGCCTTGACCCGGAGGACCCTCGCTCTCTGGGCCTGTGCACGGGTCCACGCCCGGCCCTCCGCGTTGAGAACAGCCCCGCCACCACCGCTCCTCCCGCCCCGCCGAGACCCGCGACACCCTCCAACGCCGGGCCCGCCCGCGGCCCATTCCCTCCCCGGGGCGGTGGAGCCGCCTGCGGCCCGCCCCCGGCTGGGAGTGGCCGGGGCCGCCGCCGCTTTCCGCCCCGGTGAGGTGTGAGGGGGGGCCGGGATGTGGCGGCCGCAGCCCCGGCCGGGCGGTACCGACAGGCGGCGCCGCGGCGGCGGGGGGGAGGCGGCGAGCTCAGGTGAGCGGGGGGCGGCCTGCGGGCCTGGCGGCTGCTGAGGGGAAGGGCGGGCCGGGCCGGCGGCGTGAGGGGGAGAGAGGGAGGCGGGTAACGGCGGGTTCCCGCCGTTACCCGCCTCCCTCTCTCCCCCTCACGCCGCCGGCCCGGCGGGGCAGGTGCCCGGCCGGAGAGCGGGAAGGGGTGCGAGGCGCCGAGCGAGGCCCGTGAACGAGCAGGGGACGCGGGGGAGCGAGGCTGAGCCCTAACGGGGCCGGGGCCGGCAGCGCTTCTCCCTGTTGGAGGGGCCGGGCGGCTTGGCTGGAGGCTGCCTTCAGCCGGGAGGGCCGGCAGCTCTTGGTGCGGGGAGTCATGTTGAATACGGCAGAGTTTAGGGCTTTTAGGCGAAAACAACATGGATCTTTCATTTCGCAGTCTGAAAGTTTTGGGGTTTTAAACTTTTTTTCGAAGTTCCCCAGTGATGTTAGCATTTATTTCACAGTAAATGTAGTCTAGGAAACCATGTTACAACGTTGAAATAACATGATTATTATTTTTTAAAACTCAAATTTCCTCTAATTTCACCTCTGCCAGTGTAGAAGCAGTTATATTGATACGAAGATGTATAATATGTATTTTTCTTCTAAATAACCAACTGCAAAGAAGGAGGTAACAGTACTGTTAGAAAAGTCACCTATGTAATATCCCTAAACTAGCTTTAAAGGAAGAAAAAGGAAACTGCCATCTTAATGGAGAAGCTGTGCATATATACTTTTATGAGTTTTAAAACACCATGACCTCTAGTGTGGATGAGCTGCCCTCCTCCTCCTCCTGCAGAGCGGCAGCCGTCAGCTGGCCTAAGCTAGGGCTGCCCACGTTACCAACACCGGTGTTGGTGAGCGGCTGGAGCCGTGGGGAAATTCTGGAAAAAAACACCTCAGCTTTCCCAGGAGAGCTGGGGACAAAAGGCATGTTACTAACCGGGTGCATCTACTGCCTTTTGGGTTGTTTGGGGTATGTGGTTCTCCGAGCTCCATTAGTCCAGCAAGGCTTTCTGCAAACACTTCAGTTGTCCTTGCCAACGTTTCAATAGAAAACGGCTCATTCATGGTTTGGTAATCCACGCTAATCTTTGTGTACAAGTGCTTGAGTAACTTTTTGCTATGCTTCTGAATAGTGATTTAAGAGCTCTGCAGCGAAGTGCTTTTATAATAAAGGTTTTACAAGATATGCTGCAGAACATATACCAGCAAGCGCTACTGGTAATTAAAAGTAAATGAGAGTTTTCAAAGAAGTGAATGAAGTACACTGGGATGCATTATTTCTGGTTTTGTCCTCTCATATTCATTCGTTTACTTTCTAATTTGCAATTGGCCTTACAGTAACTCATGAAAATGGGAGAAGTTCTACTTTATTAAACTTTTCTTGTTGTTTAAACACTAAGTCCCTTTAATTACGTTGTATGGGTATTCCCCCATCTCATTGCTGAAGTTAAAGTTGTGGTGGTTCCTTCTCGGAAGGTACTGACGGTGGTTTTCCAGCTGAAGCTACAGTAGATTTTTTACTATTGATAGGGCTTTTAGGCACTTATGAAACTGAAAAGTAGGGATGTTTAAAATAAATATTCGATTTAAAAAGAAAAAAGCTGAGTTAAGAGGTTTGTAGTTACTTAAAATGTGGTCGTGGTAGGTTGAGGGAATGTAAACGAACCCCTACATGCTTCTGAACACTGTTTTGTATGCTTGAGATTAAGACCGTGTCCAACTAGGTCTTTTTTTTCTTACTTCCCAGTGCTTATACTATCAAAGTTATCAATTTTCTATGTAGTTCTTGCAGACTGAGCTGTGAAAATAACCTGTTCTCATACATGATACCGATGGCTACAGTGCAGCAGCACTCTGAAGAGCGGTCGGAGACAAGTATTGTATTGCTGCTGGCTTCCTCCCTCTTTAAATTTAGATAAATCAGCCTTTGTTCTCTTCAGTAAAGTGAAGTCAAAAGTTTGGGCCTAAGCTGCTGCTGTTGGAATTGTAGTGGGGCCTTGTAAGAAAAGAGGATTTATTAGCACCAGGATAAATTAATTGTGACGAACAGGAAGACAGAAAGCACTGCAAACAATGTTTTGTACTCACAAATGTGAAAACCCTTAAGGTTAATTCTGACTTTGTTCACAAATTAGGCACAGTCTGTTAGGCTTTTTTTGCTCACCATAGCTTGGGCCTCCGACAGCTACTGAACCACCTGACCTTTCAAATGAGATTTACTGGAGTGTGTAACACCTCCCGAGCGCTCATCGGGAGTTATGATTTTTTTTCATTTTAGCATTTGGTTTCCTTGAGCAAACCTTCTTTCTAATTGAGCTGCGGACAGACCGCAGCCTTTTCTGGTTTTGGCTGTAATGCATATTAACGACTCCTGTAGAAAGGGGTTTTCTTACCTCCTTGGGAGTACCGGCCTCAAAGGTGAACCGAAAGGAACCTGTGGAGTTGCCATAGTGATTTCCAAGTTCATCCTTAGCATCTTGTGTCTTTTTCCAAAGAGTGGCCCTTTCATGCTGTGTCACTTAGATTAGGATTGAGCCTGGGGTGTGTTGTAATACTGTTCAATATTCTTGAAGGAAAAGTACTGCAAAATGCTTATGTATTTGGGATGAATGTGCCCTTTGTAAATCAGCAGCCACACGAGGAAAAACTTGGCCCTCTGGCACTGAACAAAGGCTACTGTGCCTATGTTAAGCACGGTAGTACCCTTATTTGGAGGTGTTTATTTAATTCTGTGTAATGTTAATTATTTAACACTCCATTTAATTTTCTTTTTTCTTCTCTTTGAGCATATAGGCACAGATTCCATTAACTGTTCACCTGAAAAATGCTTTCGGGGGAAACGTTTCTTTATCAAGCCTCCTAGCTACTGCTGCTGTGGAAGCTGAGATCCTCTATCAACATACTTTGTTTGTTAAACATAAGTTTTCTGTATGGAAATTGAATTAGCTATTGACATAGAATTACTTCCCTATTTATTGATGCTGAGAATGTAAAGTGGCTTAATGACTAATCTGAAGTCTGCAGACAGAGCGGTGAGATCATGTGCTTGCCTCAAGTAGGGTTTCTTTGTTCAGTGCGATTCCTTTGGGGCACACAGAATTTGGATTCTGCCTCCCCTTTGTACATACTGTACAATGCTGCTCTCTCTGTTTCAGACCCTCCTTCATCTTATACCCATGCTTCCTTCCAGCGCATACGTCTCTTATTATCCCTGTGTGATCAATCACTAACTGGGACCCTGCTGCCTAATGAGTATGATCGGTGGCACTTTCTATTCTTTCCTACCCCCTCCTCCCTTTCCTTCCTCTCTTGCTGCCTTACAAATAGGTGTGTTAGTTGCGTAACCCTGGTGTCAGAGTAAAGTGTCTAGTTTCTATGCTCTTTTTGACTTCTGTCAGTATGTTTATTTGTAACAACAACAGATGTAAAAATATTTAGATTTTACTTTGAAAAGTAAATATTTACTACATAAACAGCTGTGTACTCGGAATCAGGGATGAAAAGTGGAAAAAGCATTTTCTTAATAGTGCTTAGCTTGCTGCTTTCATTTCAAAGGTGTATGCGTTATCTGTATTTATAAATTGGATCAAACAGCACCCGAGTCAGAACTGCAGATTTGCTAAACAGTGTATGTGTGCTCAGATGATAAAATCTCCTTGGAGAAGTGGCTGCTTAAAACTAAAAGCAGAATGAATGTGATCTGTGTGAACTTTCCCTGTTCTCTGCAATGACAGAAGAGTTGGTCGTTTGGAGGGGTTTAGTGGGCTCTGGTTGAAAGGTTTCTGTTGCTGGGCTGAGAGGTCAGTAGGGCAGGAAACCATTACAGAGGAAAATCTGTTATTAGACCAACTCTGAGGCAACCTGTGGAGCGAAAAGTTAAGAAGTTGATAGTGACTATTGTAAAGCTGAGTAAGAATGAAAGGGTGAGTATCTGGGGGAGAAGCAGGAACTGGGAGTAGGTATCACTAGATTTTCTGAATTGTTTTGCAGGTCTCCAGATCTGTGTAAGGCGAGGCATGTGGCACCAGTGTAGCTTTTCAAGACCTTGCTAAGTTCTGCATAATAATAATAGTGGAAAAGTAGAGTCAAACGATAGTTATGTTGTCAATGTGCCTGTATGTAATGAAGTTTGGCGGTGGCTTCACAACTTTGCTGATTGATGGGGTGAGCAGAGTAGTCCCTAGCTCAGCTCCTCTAGCTGGCCCCACTTTGAATTTAGATCCGCAGTCAGGCCTTTGGGTCTGAAAAGCATGTTTTGAACACTGTAGGAACCCATTCTTAGGGTTTTTTTGTTTTGTTTTTGGAAAACCATAAGGTCTCCAGAGAGCTTGGGAAGTGGAAGGACAGTTTTTTCCTGCTAGTGGAAGGCTGCTTCCTTGCTGTTTTAGTGGGACACTAAAAGTATTTTGTTTCCCATCTTTAATGATATGATGGCAAGTATCCTTTCCACTGACATATCAGTTTAGTTTTATGGATTATCACTACTGCAGATATACAGGCACCTGGAATAGTGCTGGTGGAGACTACTTGCAAGCTGCAAGCTTTTTTCTTACGTTATGGCTATCTAATTCTCGTGGTCTGGTTGTTCCCTTCCCCCCCCCCCACAAATGTTTTACTTCAGGGAAACATCCTCTGAGGTTCCAAGGAAGGAGCATCACTGAGACCGTTCAGTGTGGTAAATCCAGGCAATCTCAGCTCCATAAAATATCTGACTTTTTGATGCAAGGGCTAAGCTGATCGTTGGATCGGGAAGGGCTTGTTTTCCTCTGTTGTTGGAGAGCATAGCTTTGGGGACAAGAGCTTTCCCTTCTCTCTTAAGGGTTTTGATTACTGAGGCAGGGATGAGGTTGAATTTCATGTGCTGGGCGAAGGTCCAGGTGCTTCCTGTTGCTAATGGTCCGTGGAGACCCAGGTGATGGGGGGAATGGGCAGCACAGCTGTTTGCTGGGGCTTGGCTGTTCCCATTTCTAGAGCAGCGCATTAACTTGTCAGTATTTGCACTAATACCTCAGGCTGTGATCAGCAGGAGCTGAGCTGTGGATGTGTTGTGTTCCCAGCTTCTCTCTTGAAGAGCGATAGGCATACCATTCTCAGGAGAGCAGGACAGACAGCTGCTGAATTTGGTGGTCTTTTGCATTGCTGTAGCTAGATTTCCTTGATTTTACTATCTTTGTGGTTGCTGTGCTCCCAGAGGGAGTGACAAGGAAGGGGTGCCTATGTCTATGCATCAGTAGTGGTGTGGGGTTTCAGGGGCATGAGATGCTCTCGCACACCCTGGACGGACCCAGGCTATGCTGCTGCTGCAGTGGGGCAGCACTGTTTTGTCAGGGCACCGTGCCGAAACTTTGCTCTTGTCCTGCCAGAGCCCTTGGTTAGGAGAGCGGTATGCTTTTATTTACTTAGAGCAGTGAAAATCTTGAGAACCTCTTGTGGAAATTGTATGAGAAGGGCCTGGCTGCCAAGTGCAGCTGTTTCTCTGTGTGGTTTTGCTCCTTTGTGTCAAACTAGTTAATAATCAATAGGTATTGCGTTTCCCCTTCCCTGGGAAATCTGAACACGGTCATGGCAAGACAGCTGCTGTAGCGTTCCCATGCTTGTGGTCTGCCAGGGTCTTGTACAGACTTGGCTGTGAGAAGGGCTGCTCCAGTTCATGGCTCCCTCTGAGCAGTGCACCAAGGCTGGCTGCCTGCTGTCCTGTGAGGATGAAGAGAGGGGCGGCGGGGGGAATCCTGCTTGTCAGGGGGTCTCTGGTTGCTGTAAGGTAAGAAAAGACCAGGTCCCGCTTCTTCCACTTGTAGGCAGTGAGCACTAGCATTAGGGTATTTGTTCTTTTAGCAGATTGGGAAGTTTCCTGCTACAGTGCCAGCTTTTGTCAATGACAGAATTTTCCGTGGGATCATCTGCTCCGGTGCCAAGTTAGGAACCAGTTCATGTTAGCCGAGGAGGTGTTCTCTACCTGCCTTGAGTATAGATATGATGCTTAGTTTTTTAGAAGTAATTTGTTGTTTTTTTCCTGTATGGGACGGGACTGGGAACTAATATCCAGTGTTACCATTTTGGGAAGAACAGTCAGTAGGACTTCTCATCACCCTTTGTGAAATCTGCTGGCTTGCCCTGTTGTTCTTCTGGGCCTTCAGTTTATCCCTTAAAGCGTGGCTGGTAAGGTTTTTCATTTTTCCTGCATTGAATAGGCTGTGTATATTCATGCCATTCACTTACCAAATTAATATAATTTTAAAATAATTTAGCTTTGTTATAACTAGTGATAACGGTGTGTAGCAACGCTTTTGCTGTGTTTCTGGAGAGCTTGGTGTGGCACTGAATTTCTTGATGAGGGTCCAGACCTTTCTACTGGATCTGGACACACACACTTCTTATGTTACTGCCTTCTGCACTGCCAGGTCTTAGCAAAATTCTGTGTGCTTTGCCTAGGCATTAAGCAGGAAGCCTAGGCATTAAGTGTGGCCGTAGCAAGTTTGGAGTGGTTCTGGTTTTAATATTGAAAGGACAGTATGACTGTTCAGTGCAAGCTGTATGAGAAGTACGTGGGGTTGCTGTCTTTCTTCCAGGTGTCTCCTTAGGAGCAGTTGTTCTACATGTTAGCTGTCTAAAAATGATCTCTAATGACTTTAAAATCATGATAAAAAATATGAGAGAAGTTTTTAAAAGGAGGATCACAGTGCGGGGAGTTAAGTAGGGAATAACAATAGTAGTAATAATAAAAAAACCAAACAGACCAGGTAAAGACAAGACAATGCAGAGGACAGCTTAAGGCTATTCTAAGGAATTCTGTGTAGCAGCCTGTGTACGTATTTTAAACACTAACATTGCAAAGCAGTGTGTATTGTGTTTGCCTGGCAAGGTTTTGGTAGCAAGGGGGGCTACAGAAGTGGCTTCTGTGAGAAGCTGCTAGAGGCTTCTCCTGTGTCTGACAGAGCCAATGCCAGCCGGCTCCAAGACGGACCCGCCACTGGCCAAGGCCGAGCCCATCAGCGACGGTGGTAGCGCCTCTGGGATAACATATTTAAGAAGGCGGAAAAAACTAAACTGTGCAATTGCAGCCAGAGAGAGGAGTGAGAATATGTGAGAGGAACAACCCTGCAGACACCAAGGTCAGGGGAGGAGGTGCTCCAGGCGCTGGAGCAGAGATTCCCCTGCAGCGCGTGGTGAAGACTGTAATGAGGCAGGCTGTCGCCCTGCAGCCCATGGAGGTCCATGGTGGAGCAGATATCCACCTGCAGCCTGTGGAGGACCCCATGCCAGAGCAGGTGGATGTCTGAAGTGGGCTGTGACCCCACAGGGGACCCACGCTGGAGCAGTCTGTTCCTGAAGGACTGCACCCCGTGGTAGGGACCCACTGCTGGAGGAGTTTGTGAAGAACTGCAGCCCGTGGGAAGGACTGGCATTGGAGAAGTTCATGGAGGACTGTCTCCTGTGGGAGGGACCCCCCGCTGGAGCAGGGGAAGAGTGTGAGGAGTCCTCCCCTGAGGAGGAAGGAGCAGCAGAGACAACGTGTGATGAACTGACTGCAACTCCGGTTCCCCGTCCCCCTGCACACGCTGGGGGAGGAGGTAGAGAAATCTGGAGTAAAGTTAAGCTTGGGAAGAAGGGAGGGGTGGTGGGAAGGTGTGTTAAGATTTAGATTTTATTTCTCATTACCCTACTCTGGTTTGATTGGTAATAAATTAAACTGATTTCCCCAAGTTGAGTCTGTTTTGCCCATGATGGTAATTGGTGAGTGATCTTTCCCCGTCCTTATCTTGACCCATGAGCCTTTCATTGTATTTTCTCTCCCCTGTCCAGCAGAGGAGGGGGAGTGATAAGATAGGCTTTGGTGGGCACCTGGCGTCCAGCCAGGGTCAACCCACACACAGTGGAAGAAGAAAGAGACCAGCCCCAGAAATCCCTCAAATTCTAAATAAAGCCAAGAAAGAGAAGAGGAGGTACAGATATAACTGTGTTTGTGCACTCAGTTATATAGAACATATACATCCGTGGCACGGTTATGGCTGCTTGATACAGCTGTGTGGCAGAGTATTCAGGTTTGCCTTTTTCTGTGCCCATGTTATAATTAGACTTCACGGACTGGATAGGGTAGTGGCAGTATTCTCTGGGCAGATGTGGTCTTCCTTCTTCCTTTGCCAGGAAATTTGTGCGAGAGGCAGGTTTTGTTGCAGCTGTTCAGAGGTGATGTTAGATTTTTTTTTTGTGTGTGTGTGTGTGTAATGCCCTAGGCACCATTTAAGGGACTAAGTTTTTGAAAGGGAAGTGTCTTCAGACAGTTACAGTCTAGCAGATGGCTCCATCTTATCCTCCAATTGGCAAGCAGCCCAGGAAAAGGTATCAAAATAATTTTTAATATAGCAAACTGAATAATGCCTTGAGAGAAGTGCTCTCCAGTGTTTGTACAGCCAATAAAAATCCTCAGTAATAAACATTTTGTGAAATAACTGCAGTAGATCAAAGTGACATTTAAGTGATGCTCATGAGCATCATTTAATCACCAGCTAACTACTGAAGGTCTGCTGCTGTGGAACAATAGGAGTTCCTATGTTGTTATGCCTTACATGTGTCTGTCTTGCTTAAGGCACTGACCATCATTGAAGCTTGTAATTTCTCTGTGTGTGTGTGGATGCTGGATGTTCAAATGCTGGTTGAGAACCTATTTATTTCAAGTACTGAACTTTAATTTTGTTCATAGAGAGTCAGCTGTTTCCAGCTTGCAGGATATGATGAAGTTATTGTTTACTAACTTCCTTGTGACTCCTTTGTGGAGTTGAATCAGATAAATTGCTTTCTTGCAAAGTTGGATGCATCTTCACAGATGAAACTCTTCAACTTTTGTTGCGTATATAGATAACTAGTGGAATACTGCAAATCCTGAGACTTGTATTTAAAGCTTAGCGGTATGATAGGATAGTTCGGGCTGCAGGGCACCTCGGGAGGTCTCTGGTCCAACTCCCTGCTCAAAGCAGGGCTGACTGAGGCTGGACCAGGCTGCTCAGGGCTTTATCCTGTTGGGTCTTCAAAACCTTCAAGGACTGCACAGCCTCTCTGGGCAGCCTGCTCCACTGCTTGGCTACCCTCAGGGTGAAAAAGTGTTTCTTTGTATCCAGTCTGAACCTCTCTTGTTTTAGGTTATGCCTGTCTCTTTCTTGCCCTACCCCTGTGCGCTGCTGTGTATGGATTGCTGTTGTCCTTCATGGTTGGTATGTAGCATCTTAGGAACATTGTTGCTAGTGGAGGGTAATTAGGTGCCATCTATAACATCTTTAGAAGTTTTAGCATAGCATACGTTTGTTGATTTACTTTCCTTCCTATAGCATAAAATAGCACTGTATTTGCTGAAATTTACTGTTGCTGCAAATATATCTTTATACCCAAAGAGGGCATTCTAACCTTAAAGATGTCCTTAGTTCTGTCTTCATGGCTTTCTCTGGTACAGAAGTCCTTGCTTATGACTCAGACTTTAAGGTAATTTAAGTTTAAGACATTTCATATGTTTTTGTTCAGTAAAGCACTATGACACTTTTATTGTACAGAAATGAAAATCCATGTGTCTTCTCAGTATCTCTCACAGTTTTATTGGCACCTCTTTGTTTTTGTAAGGCTGTTCCTCCAAGATGTTCCTGCTCACTGAGGGTTGGAGGGAGAGGACGCTTTTTAGATTGTGAAACTTTTGCAAGTCCCTTCAAAATACTGTGAATTTTCCTTTCCCCCTAGTCAGTAGAGGATTTAAAAGACTTCCAGCTTAAAGGTAGCACTGTTTCACTTGGGAGTTAAAGGAGCCCATCAATGAACTTCTGTCTGTGGACTATCCTAGTGGACTTACTTGACATAGATATTTTATAAATATACTTTCCTGTAGCAGATCTGTGGATCAGTATAGACTTGTTTAGATTTGAAATACAGAAATGTAGGCGGGTGCAAGTCATGTTATAGATAAGTTAAGGAGTCATCTAAATATGATGTTTGTATTTGCTTTGAATTTCAGGTTTAACTTACATTTTCACCAGAAGTTTCCAGTAAAACTTCACCGTACAGAATCCCACATGGAATAGCATTATTGCAGGATTTGTCTTGGGGGTACCCGTGACTCCAAGGTTTGATAGTTTTGAGAATATTAAGATAAAATTCTATCTAAATGCTGCTTTTTAAATCTCTGACCTTTTCAATGAGACAGGAGTTCTAAAGGTACAAAGCCTTAGGTGTATTCTTATAGTGAAAATGCTTTTTTTCTAGCTGTCTTTCAGGAGTCCTGTGCAAGTCCTTAGTTCTGTCTTGGGCGTGCTTTGCGGCTTGGGTAAGCTGTGTAGCTTTGCACGTGGTCTGCTTTAACCACAAAGTAATGCATCAGATTACTGCTGTACCTCAGGACTGATGAGATCAAATGTCTCAAACATATTGCTTTCCTTGAAAGGAAGCTGCAGCAGTTCTGTCTGCTACTTTTTAATAATACTTGTCAGGAGTACTATGTGCTGCTGCTACACTAATACTACCCAGGGGTCTGTCCCATATAACTGAAAGGGATGGGCAAATGCGAGCTACCTTTCACAGCTCCCTGCTAGTCCTGGATTCTGAATTCAGGTTTTCTAAAGCAAGTAATAAATTTAGAAAAAAAAGTATTGGAAATAAGGAGTTAATGATCTATGTTTATTCTGGAAAACAATTTGAATGACACTCAAAGTTTTCCTCTGCCAGGCTTTTTGTTACTGAAGCAGATCTTTTCAGGTGTGTGTGTTTAACACCATATGGTACAATCTGCACCTCTTTAATCCATTTAAAATGCTAATCTGAATCCAGGATATGTTGACCTGAAAAACTGTTGCATTGGCTTATTCAAGACAATCTTCTTTTAATATAGAGAATATTTCTGAAAGATCAGTCTGATTTTTGCATTTGCTTCTCGTTATTTTTTAACTTGAAGTGTTTTGCTTAAGACTTTGTTTCATTATAGTATCACACAGAGTCCTTGGCACTGAAGAAACATCTGCAAGCTATCTCATGTAAGGGTACAATTAATACTGTGCTTTAATTTACTTGGGTAATAAAAGCAGACAGGTAAGGTTCAACAAAAGGTGGCAGATCCTATGGCCTTGTACTTAGGTAGGAATACCTAAGTGAATTACAAATAGCATGTGACAGATATAGGTTAAAAAAACCTCTGGCAAAAATCTGTTGAGCTTTTGTTGAGCATCATAGGCATATGTTAAGAAGTGTAACCTGTATTATTAGCTAATATATGTTAGCCCAGGGAGACTGTCAGAGTAAATTGTGGCAGGTAATTGTCTTGATTTCCTAGACATGAATAGCAGTGATTTACAGTCATGGGAAAGAAGCTCTTACAAGAGTGTTTTCATTGAGATGATCTCAAAGGGGATGAATGGAGCCAGTGTGCCTTTAGAGTGGGGTTTGATTTAGATGCTTATACAAACTATGTGTGTGCTGTGAAAGAGGTAACAGGAGCCCTGAGAACTGGCTGAAGGCCCCGTAGCCAAAATGCTGAGCACCTGGAGGCAAGCAATGAAATCAGTGGATACAGCTGAAGTGGGGTTGGGCTCCTTTTAAATGCACCTGGAGAAGCCTAGAAACTTCTTAGCCCTGCTGATGGGGAGTGTGAGGCAGGAAGGTTCTCCACCTGGGAATGGCTGGGGTTGTCTGAGGGGACTGGGAAGCTGGAGGGCCTGGAAGCTCATGCGAGGAGGATTTTTGGAGGTAAGTTGAGATGTGCTTGTTTGCTGTTGTGAGGGGAATGTCGTTAGGGGGCTGGGGAAGGCTTGTGGGTGTTGGAGTCGTGACAAAAAGGATAAACTGAAAAGGACCAAAGAGGTGGTATTGAGGAGTGATATTGGGGAAGAGGTTATTTCTGTGTGGCTTTGAACATTGGGAGCTTTGTGGATGCCTGTCACTCTGGACTGTGCAGTGTTAAGTGTGACCCATGCAGAGTTTGGTCAAAGGTCCAGAGCAGCAATTGGAGAGACTTCTGGTTCAACTGGCTTTTTCACTTATTTGAAGAGAAATGAGCGATTGGTTTGTGAGAACTAATTGGGGACCAAGAAGAGAAGTTGGTGGAAAAGAAGGCAGGGTTTGATGGGAGTAGTGGAAAGCCTGTGCAGCATTGGTATTGGCAGAGTTGGGATGGAGACAAAAATGAATGAATGATAATCAAAGCCGATCTGTCAGTGTTGATGGTGTCCTCCCTCAGCATGGGGTCTGGCTGGCTGCTGCTTGACTGTATCTCCTGATCCTTGTCTGCCTCTAGCGGGCATGGCATTCGAATCTGCGTGAAGACAGGGCTTTGGTCCTGTTGAGTCTTTAGAGCAAGGCACATGGGGTAACACTCAACTCCTGCCTGGAGCTGAGTAGGCAGTTGCTTAGATCTTGTGTGAGTTGTCACTGTGGTAGTCTGGTTATGGAGGTAGTGTTCCCGCAATACCTGAAGCGGGTAGGAAATACCAAGTTTGGCCTCTAACGCCAAGGCTCTTATTTGGGGAGGTATGGAATGCTAGCTGTCTAGCGCTGGTAGGTGCCTTCTTTGAGTGCTCTGCAGCCTTTGCTTGAGGTCTTTGCATCCTCTGTATTGATTGCCATCGTTGCTCTGTGCTGGCACATCTGCTAAATTCTATAATTCGGTGCGGTTACCTTCTAGAGAGAAACTATATTCTTTCCTGCAATGTTAATTTTTTGTTGTTGTTGTAGGGTGGTTGTTTTTTTTTTTTAGATATCTAACTTGCTCTAGGCAGAGTGACTTCTGTCCCACCTTATTTAGAAGGATCTGTGATTTCTGTTAGAAGAGAGATGTTCGTGCCTGTGGTTAGTATTCTGCGGCAGTTTTAGCAATATCTGCTGTAGTACTTCTTCCACAGCTTGTTAATAAGGTAATCTCAGAATGTCACCTGAACCATCTACTTTTCTCCTCCATGTTAGAGGAAAAGGATATAGCTGTATGTCTTCACTTTTGTGTTCTCAGGCCCAATAAAACAAACTTCTAGCTTCTGTTTTGTCTCTCTACAGCCTTGGGTGAGGGTTGTAAAGGTCAAGCCATATTCTCACCGAAGATCTCAAAAGGGATATCATGAGCACCTTTCCTGCTTACCAGTGTAGGTCTCTAAGGGAACTGCGCTTGGCTTGCTGGAGCACAAAGGTCGACCCCTCGCAGGCTATAACATCTACAGACTGATGATGCCGAGTAATTTGCTGGCCTTTAGCAAGGACTTGCATTAACTGAAGTTGTCTGTGTAGCTGTTGAGGATAGGAGAGCAGTGCTGCAGTCTGTGCCTCATGGGTTCAGCTGAGAATCTTCATCTTGCCACTCGGAGTGGCGATTTATTGTCAGCCAGCAAAAGCACAATCTACACAATCACTGCTGCAAAGAGCAGAGATTACTGGACTACAGAAATTTTGTGGGAGCATAAAGAGTTGCAGGGATTCATGCAAAGCCCTGAGATTTTCTTCTCGGGGGAGTGGGGTGAGGGACCAGTGCTGCTCATTTACCTGCTTCCTTGCTACAGGTGGGCTCTGTGTCCCATGCATTGCTGTAACTGCAGTTTGTGGACAGTTGTCCTGGTTTCGGCTGGGAGAGAGTTAATTTTCTTCCTAGTAGCTGGTATAGTGCTGTGTTTTGGATTTAGTGTGAGAAAAATGTTGATAGCACACTGATGTTTTAGTTGTTGCTAAGCAGTGCTTACACTAGTCAAGGACTTTTCAGCTTCCCATGCTCTGCCAGTGAGAAGCTGGGAGGGAGCACAGCCAGGACAGCTGGTCCAGACTGGCCACAGGGCTGTTCCATACCGTATGGCGTCATGCTCGGTATATAAACTGGGGGGAGTTGGCTGGGGGGCAGTGATTGCTGCTCGGGAGCTGGCTGGGCATCAGTTGGTGGGTGGTGAGCCATTGCATTGTACATAACTTATTTTGTATATTCTTTTATCATTATTGTTGTTATTATTTTCCCTTCCTTTTCCATCCTGTTAAACTGTTTTTGTCTCAACCCACAAATTTTCCTTTTTTTGTTTTCCTGATTTTCTCCCCCATCCCACTGTAGGAGGGGAGTGAGCAAATGGCTTTGTGGTGTTTAGCTGCCTGCCGGGTTAAACCACAACAACATGCCTGGCTTTTGCAGTATTTTGTATTTAAGCTGCATCCTGAGGTGGTGTGCTTTCTGTGGGAAGTTACGGCTCAGCTTTCCTGATGTCTGGAGCCTCCATCCCATCCCATTGTTGTCTGGACAGCATTGACATCGTGTCCTGACAGCCTGACTGGGGCTGTAAGGTAAACTTCCTTCAGCAGGCAAAGGAGGAACATTTGTCCTAGGACTTTGATATTAAATTGTAAAGCCAAAAGCATTCTGACTCCTCACCCTTGGCAATATAGGAACTGCCACATTGTTTTATTTTCATTATATATGATCACTACTGAGCTGTTAAGAGAAAATTACTTTCTATTTCAGTAAACTCAATCCTTGTTTCTGACTGACTGTGCATCAGATGCTTAATTTGGAACTCACTCTCTTGGTGAAATTAAAAATTCAAATCTCCAAGCTGGAGCACTCAAACTGTGCTCGAATTAGAAATTGACTGCTGTCAATGTGCTCTCACACTTCACTCTATTTTTTTTTTTTTTTTTAATTCCTCCCTCCCCTCCCCCCGATGAGTTTTATATTAGAGTCTTGCTGTAGATGATCTGACTGAGCAGAAGTAGTGGGAATCCACACTGTCACTCCAGAGACAGAGTGATGAAAGAGAAGTGTGGTGTGCTAAATAGACCATTCTTGAAAAGGACTGCTGTGTGCTAATTTCATAATTACATGCATGTTTGGTAAAATACTTTTATGGGTTATGACTGCAAACCCATTAAGTGTTGTTTGCAAATTAGTTTAGGACCTAACCAAACTTTACAGTTTCTATGCAAAATCCTTGCTCCCCTATTTCTGTATAACATTTAAAGCTGTTTTCAGATCTTGACTTAAAGAACCAGAGCGTTCTCTCCACTTGAGATACTTGCATGGACTGCCTATACAGACTTTTGCACTGAAAGTGGGAACAAAAGGCTTTTTCCCCAGGAAGAAAAACAACAAACCTTAAAAAAAAACAAACCAAAACAACACAACAACAAAAAACCAAAACCAAAAACACACCAAAAAAAAAAACCCAAAAAAGAACCAAAAAAAACCCAAACAAACCCCAAATTTCCAAAATAAGCATTGTTTCTCTATTGTGAGTGTTCTCTGTAGGCTTGCAACTTGTGTGTCCTCCTGCCTCTTTGGAAAGTGGATAAATGATTCTCAATTATTTAACTATAAGTTAAAAAGAATTATACTCACAGGTTTAAAACAAATTGAGCTGGATATTTGTGGGGAAGTTAAGTGTCTTCTGTTATTGACTGTGCTAAAGGTGCCCAGTGCTGGTACTGGCTTGTTTTCCCAGACCTGCTTTTGTTCTCCCCCAGGGTGTTTTGTTGTCCATCGGGAGGTCCATGGGATGGATCGCAGAGCTGGATGTAGGGTAGGTGATGGCTGGGGAGCCTGAAAAGGTAACTGTTATGTTAGGTGGTTGACGATGTGAGTTTGGCAGTTCCAGCTAGCCTAGGCTGATAGCAGTGGGTTGGGTGAAATATGAGTGAGCTATATAAGGAGGTTTGGAGACTCATTGGGTTGAGGCTCATCAACCAGAGGTGCAATTTGAATGTGAGATGTAGCAACAGCCGGAGAACAAGATGTGTGAGGAGCGTCTGTAACAGGATTATACTGAAGTTCATTGAAAAGGTCTTGGGTTCCCCTGGCTTTTTTTTTTTTTTTTCCTTGGGACTTCTGTAACAGTAGCTGACTGCATGAAAACAAAAATGAAAAGAACAGAAATGTCATGTTTTGACCGTGTCGTGCTATCTGAGTGGTCCTGCTTTATTGAGACAGTGTGGAGTCACCTGGCTGTTCTAGAGTGAATCTGGCCGCTCACTCTTCTGGCCAACAAATGAGTTTCCTTCTAATGCCACAGTGGAGAAGCCAGGTGGTGTAGTTTTCGTTCAGCTTGGAGGAATGCAGTTTTCTATAATAGCTAAGCCTTGGGTCTCAGGTTGCCAGCCATAGGATATTGATCAGTTATCAAATAGGCCTTCACAGTGCAACTGCACGCTTTCACAAGCTGGATACTTATTACATTTTTAAATTTAAAAAGATCAGAAAGGCATATTTCTGTTCTTTTTGTCACATCAAGGCGCTTAGGCCCTGATTCAGCAAGGCACTTGCTTGAGAAAAAAAGCCTTCTTTTGTGTGTAGTCAATGCACTGCTGAATACCGATGGATGCAGATGTGTTTTAAAGTGCTAGTAGTATCGAACACAATTATAATATGTAATTAAGCAAAGGGGTGCTGCTTTTATTCCCCCTGACTAAATAGGTGATTGCTACTGACATGAAAAGTGTTTGATATTTACCAGCTTACTTGTTAATAAATATTTTTTTTCCTTCTTACTGTTAAGGCAAAAACAGGTTTAAAACACTTTTTTCCTTGAGGGGGGAAAAAAGTTGATGGGCGTATTGAAACTGGTATCAGCTAATGTGATTCTTACTCTAGAGGCAGGTGCTGCAGTTTCATCAAATGGCTTAAAATGAGTTGTTGCATTAAGGAAGGAAGTGGCTCAAATGTAACAACTCAATGACATGCGCATTATGGGAGTGTGTCAATAAAAATACAATTATTTAAACACTGGCTAAGGAAGACCACTCTGACTTCTAAATGCACAACTCTTTGAAGTGGTTGGTTTTTTTTTTTTTTTTTTTAATGAAGAATAGAAACTAACATGCATTTAATGACTTCAGAGAATATGTTGTACCTGATGTTTTGGAAATTCAACAGTTGAATACCTGAACCCAGCCTGCGACCATAGAAATCACAGGAACCCTTGGTGAGGAAATAGTTTGTAAATTGTATCAAATATAATGTGGCTCAGCCATTCCTTGTCTTCTGTAGATACACTTTATAAAATGCTAGATAAATCAAAGTAGAGTTAACATTCAATAAGTAAGATGAAAAAGCTAAATGAGACCTTTGCATTTTAAGAGTTATAAAAATTTTTATTCAAAAGTAACTTTCTTTGAAAGCTTACTTGTGTAAAGAGGTGGTGCTGGTTTTTTTTAACGTAGGCTGCATTGAGGTCAGTGCCATCTGATTTTGAGTATTTTCTGGTATCTTTTAAAATTCAGCAAATGAGTCAAAATATAACTAGTTAGGAACCTGCAACATTTTACATATTTTTGAGGTAGGAACTGAATGGTAATGTTTATTGTCATGTCAGATTGGTTAATCCCCAAGAATGGTTCATTTTTGTTACTGATGGGTTAAACATTTGTGTGTCTCTGTTTGTAAATAATAAATATTTTCATCTCACTTTGTGTACAGTTTAATGCAGGTGTTTAAGGCTTCCTTAACAGAAGCAGCACTACAGAAATCGCTTGGAGCAGTGCTTTGATAGTTGGCTTTGAATATGACCAAATATCTTTTCTTCCACACCAGTTACCACCCACAAATGCTCTGAAGGTGAATTTGTTATTCTGATAAAAATCAACTGTGTGTAATATAGGTGTATTCATTCAGATAGTCGAGCTCTCTTTAAAACTGCATATATAATCTCTCATTTACTTTCAGGGAGAATTTAATGAGCTTGCAGACATTGTGCATTATGTGTTTAAAGCAGGGGCAGGGAGGTAGTTGCTTCAGAGTTTCCATACCAATCTATACAATCCTAGTGGACTTTACAAAAATGTAAGGTAGTTACGGCTGTCTGTCCACAGATGCTACTAGAGCATTTGATCAAAAAACTGAACTGCCACTTTTGTGGCTGAAAACAAAGACTGATTATCCAAAATAAATTAGACGACTGTTCTGCTGTCCTTTAGCATCAGGCTGGGTACAAGAGAATGTGCTCTCTTCCATCAGTGGGAAATGCTCTTTGGCTTCACCTTTCCCTCTTTCACCTTACTGGTGCAACTAAGACATGATAAGACATGAACAGCGTTGCTGGTCATGCCTTGCTTTAGAGCAATAGACTCCCCCCGCCATGCTCTGGCTCTGAGCTGTTAGTTTTTATGAAACGTTGGTCATCAGGAAAGATTGTTATGGTGAAAGAACTGATATAATTAAGTTCTTTCTGGGCTTTCATAATTTGGATTTTAAGTAATTTGCACATTTGCAATTTTGCCATTAGAATATACATTGCATCATCATCTAGGATTGTAACATATATTTTTTTTTAAAGTTGATTTGTAATATTAAAACTGAAAGGCCCTTCTTCCATTTGTGACTTTTCTCTTTTTCTAAGTGCATATCTCATACAGTGCATGACACACTATAATGTAGTTTTTTTTTTTTAATTACCTTCAGTTGTTTCACAGTGTTCCAAGGTAGTGTTTCGATAGTCTTGTAGTTAATTGCCATCAGTTATTTGACATGCTTGAAACTGAGGGAATGACAAGAAAAATTTGAGGCCTGTCTTTTTTTAATAAGCTAGCTGAATTGGTTCAGTGTAGTTTCTGTATCTGATGTGCAGACAAAACAAGCTATGGTTGGAAGCCTATACAGAAAAACAAAGTCTTTGTAAATAAATTTCAAATATATGTGATGATAAACAACTGTAATGATTCTAATCTTCAGAAAAGGGACATGGCAGAAGGGTAAATGCCACACAAAGAGTATACCCAAGGTGATAGTAACATCGTGGCCGGGTTTCATGATGGCTGAGGGCACTGCGACTGCACTCTAGCAGGAGCTGGGGGTCAGGCTGTGGCCGCCTGCTCCCTCCCTTATCGTCTGGGGAAGGCCTGAGTGTTTGCGCTGAGATGCTGATCCCAGCTCTGTGTCCATCCGCTCCTTCTCTGCCTTGTGCTCAGGTGCAGCTACACTGGGGCTAAGGACCTGCAACCCTCTTCTCATAGCATCCTCTGAATGGCTCGTGGCTTGGAGTATAACCTTGAGTATAACTCAGGCAGTGGTGCCGCTCTGGTAGCCAGGTGAGCGACTTGCGCTGCTGGACTTGCTGGGAGGCAGACCTGGAGTCCATAAAGGAGCTGAATGGTAAACCTGTCTAGAGGGTTACCTGCAAACGTGGGAACGCAGAGATGCATGGGTTTTGTGTGGACAAGTTCAGGATACTGGAATTGTACCACTTTGGCTCCAATAATTTTTGGAATAGCATCCAGTTCAGTTGGTGCAAATATCTAACACTTTGGCCAATTTAAACCTTACTTACATTAGCTTAGTTTAAATTTGGTGTTTAAAGAGCTATAATTATCGGCCTGCTTTAGAAATTCATAGTGATTTAGTGAGATCAATTTTAAACTGATTTTAATTAAACCAAAGAACCTTTTCCATTTTTACAGACAAGGCCTGTGACTAGCCTTTGTAAATGGCGATAAAGTATATCCAGTGTTAGAATGACTTCTTTCTGCATGACTGGTTTCTTCTGCTGAAGGCAAATTTAGGCTGTTATTTTGTATATAAACTAAAATAATTAAATTCTAAAGAACATTTTGTTCAATTTTTGTTCCCTTACTCCAAGAGTGGTTCCTATTTGTTAAGACTTCTATTAAATTACTCCAAGTACAGCATTTCACTGTCTTTTTATAGTAGACAGGCTGATGGACTCTGTGACCTTTTTTATTTCTGGTTTCTGTGATGCTTTTTCCTCTGACAAAAGAGAACGTAAAAGACAGCTGGGGTATTCTAATTTATGGTGATAGGAAGCAGAATACAGAAGCTTAACTGCAGTCCCATGGTGAGATGTGCCACTATTCTAGTACGTGGAAAATGTATAAATTGCTTTTGTTGGAAGTTATTTGGAGAGAGTGTAGTGAATGTTGGGAAAAGTCTTCTGGGAAGTTTCAGGTCTAATGCTTAAATTTTTGTATAGAATGTCATTGTAGTGAGGTGTGTATGAGACCTGTGTTAGGAGTTGCTGAGGTGTTTAGATAATGTGCACATCTCTCGATGTAAAAGTTGCTAAAGGGTTGTGATTAGAAATGAATATTCAATATATTGCATGTAAAGAATTTTTTTTTTCCCTGAAACTTGTGTTTTTGAAAGAGCTCTGTGTGGGTGATGAGAATATTTCTAACACCTGAGATTCTGGCAATTGATTCTGTTTCAGTGAGTAGAGAGCAGCTAATCGAGGCCATAATTCAGCTAGTCCCCAGATCCCTTGGAAGGGTGATTCTGGCAAATAGGCCTGGTCAATATGTTTTTGTGTTACAAAAAGGATGATGGTGCAGAGCTTGTATTCCCATTGATTGTGTGCGGGACAGAAGAATGGAATACCTTTTGACTAGCAGTAAATCCATATGAAACTGAATAGTAGTCACCGTGTAGTCTTTTACCCATAATTTTTTTTGTATAGAAATATACAGAAAACAAAGACAAGATACCATGTTCTGATCTCCTGCTTTTAATGTTCTTTGTGTTTTTTATGTTGGTTCTTTCTATTCTGCTCTGCAAGCAGCAAATTTATCTTTTCGTCTATGTAAGTAAGGTATGTGTGGGGAAACTGAGCTATTGACCAGAGGCCCTTTCTGAAATATATTAATACTACACTAATGCTAGCAAGTATATGGTGGCATTAGTTTTCTAGGACTGACGGTCCTGCATGCAAAACTTTTCCTTTAACTTCACATTTTGGACAATAGGTAGTACAGTAAATCTAAATGAAAACTTATAAAATATCTCATTAGACTGACAGATATGCAGCCATGGAGTGTGACAGGGTCGCATCTGTTCTGGAAGCAGAATCTGAAACACTTGCTCCTATTAATAAAACATGTATATGAACACAAGAAAGTGGACATGAGCAACAACAGATTATGCACAAAATTTCTCTGCTAGTATGGTTCTCATCTTTTTGATGCAGATTCAGTCCTATCCTGGATGTGGTTGTAAGTCTGAAAATCACTCTGGATCAGACTTAAACAAGGTCTGTGCTTTAGTGTGCTGCTAAGTGAATTGAGAATGAAGGAGTGCAGAGCATTGCTATGAATAGGGAAGATGATGTGGTTCATCTTACCCAGGTTTGTGCACTGATGGATGTGATTATGTTAGTGAGTTCACTTAAAAGCAGGTGCAAACTCCTTAGAAAGTGGATGAATACACACAGTGTTCTCTGGTTACAACTTTTCTCCTCTATCTGCAGTATGGTCAACGTCTTTGTTTTGTTGAAATGGAAACCAATGCGTTGTTTGACATTCCTGAAACAATTATTTTCAGATGCTACAATGTGTTAAGCCTTAGAAAACTGCAGAAATGCTTTAATGACTCTTTTTTTCCCCCCATTCCTTCAGATGGTCAGGAGCAGTTAATGCCTGCAGGCTCTCTTCGTAAAAAGAAACTGGCAAAAAGACCTGGATACATGAGGCCAGAAGCTCAGCGACAGGTAGAGTTTCAGTCCCTGGGTGCCTGCAAGCTGTTCAACCCAGAAGAGCACAAACATGGCAGGCAACACTGTGGCGACTTTGAGAACTGTTCTCTATGCAGACAATACAAAAATAACTTCGAATTCTTACACTGTAGTTCCGTTGCAAATAGCACTGTAGTTCCTGCTAATGGGGTAACAACATTGGCCACTACTGGAAATATGCCAGGGAGCTGCAAAAATCTTTCATGTTACAAGAGTCCAGAGTCAGAAAACACAGCGGTACCGGTTTACCCTGCTGCAGCAACAAGCAAAGGAGATGTTTCTGCTGTACGCTGTACACGGCAGAAGAGCCACGGCGCTAAAGTGAGCGAGCCCCAAAACATGTATGCTTTGGATCAGACAGAAGTGAATAACAACTGTGAATATCAAAACAGAGATGTTTCTTGTTCTGTTGGTGCATACGATAGCTTTAGTTCAAGTTTCAGCTTCATACAGCTCTCCCTGAACTCGTCCTCTGGAGTAAGTGATGCTGAAGGCAAGTCGACCATCGAGGAAGCTGAGTACGTTCTGCATCCCAGCACCTCAGGAAATCTGCAGAAACCAGAGGAGAGAGCGCAGACTTGTGAGCACTTGGGAGCTTTGCATTGCTTTTCCAGGCCCAGAGAGGATTTGGAGTATGAAAATGAGACCAGAGCGAATGATAAACTACAGGACTGTGAGACTGTCTCTCTCTCAGATACAGATGCAACACTTTCATATTCTACAGATTCTTCGGATGCAGCATCTGCTGGCTCTTCTGTCACCTCAGGCTATGAAAGTAGCTTTACTGTTAGTGACCATAACTGGGATACTTTGATGAAAAAATATGAACCAGTGCTACAGGACTGCCTGCTTGGCAACCGCAGTACATTAAAGGTTAGTTATCTCACTCATCTTTGATTCCTCCTCCTGGCCCCTGAAACATTGGTATTTATAGTGTCAAAGTTGATGTAGGAGTTGGGATATTAATGGCTTTTGTGACACTTGTTCTTAGAGGTTTACAGTAGCAGTCTGCATGATAAAAACGAGAGAACTGGTTTCCTTTTCTTTTTGGTTCTTTAAAAAAAAGGTGATGTTGTTGCAGTACCTGATTCCTACAGTTTCTACTGAAACTGTGAGCCTCTCATTTCTAGTATGTCACACGTCAGTTTCTGAATTCAATGAATGCCATTTTCTTTCACAGGTGGCTGTTTTGTCTGCAGTTTGGAGTATATGTAGTACAAAATTGGGGGGGTAAGAACTCTTTTCTTGCAGCACCATGATTTAACAACACTAAACTTTGGAAATGTGTAAGTTTAGCCAAAGATTTCTTGGACTGAGGCACCTGTATGAGAGTAGCCTGTAATCTAATAGATGGGTATTCTCCCTACACGAAGAAAAATGGGGGTCAAGTCCCTGCTGTAACTCAACTGGATATTGAACCGTGTTTGTTTTGTTTTTTCTTCCATCCCAGAGGAGTATTGGGCTGTTGAGTCAGGAGTCTTTCTTTTTGTGCCTGTGTATACCCACATGTATACCTACCACATATACAGGCAGTCTCATTCACTGTGTTCTTTGTGGGAGAGGCATAGCGAAACCTTAAGAAGGATCAATTATGTTTTGTTACATAGTTTTTGGGATGGCAGGGTGGGCCTTGTAGGGAAACCATTCTGAGCTGACCTGCGATAAGGAGCCAAATATTGGCTTTATTGTGCACGCAGGAAGCAGTAATCCAGAAATTAATGTGGACACGATGGATTGCACAAATTTGTTCAAGATGCAATAAGTGGGTGGTGGTTTTCTTTTTTTTTTTTTTTTTTTTTTTTTTTTTTTTTTTTTTTTTGTGTGTGGGTTGGTGTTTTTGGGATTTTGTATGTTTGTGTGTCTCACTTGTGCCCTGAGTTTCTGGGATGCCTTTCAGAAACCCAGGTTCTTGTGACTTCTCAGCTCAGACATACCTGCTGAGATGCACTGTATTGTCTTTAGGCCTGATGAAACAACCTGCTCTGGGGAGGCTTTGCACAATCCTGCTGTCTGGGTAATACAGAAGATCGAGAAACTCTTTATTCTTACTTTATTCTCCATGACACCTGACCTGGGCTTATGATGCTCTCTAATACTTACTTTTCACAGAGGATGCATGTAGGACTCAAACTAGGTTGTCTTATTTACAGACTTCACACATACTGACATGGAGCACTTTCTTTGGCTTCATGCCTGGAATGACAGCGTGCCCATAGTCTGGGATGGCTTGGGAAATTAAATCGCTGCAAATTTGGGAATATATAACATAATCAAAATAGGAAATTATTTTTCTGTCTTTTCAGTATGCTTATTTGATAGGCACAAAAAAACCATTGCTATCTTTAATTTCTGTATTCATTAATTCATTGAATGGAGAACTGGAGATTTGTGCCCTCAGATGTCTTTGGCCTTGGTTAGCCAGTCGTGTATGTTTAATTTGAAGCACCTTCCTATTGTAATGATAATGAGCCAGTCTCAAACTGTTCAGAAAGGAACAAAAGCAACTGTAGTCAAGAAAAGGCGACAATACCAAAGTTGTTAAAATTATGTTTTTCTGTACTTATTAAAAAGAAAAAAAAAGTGGTCATCACATGGTGCAGATCAGGACATGCCATGCTGAAGCAGCTCTTTGATTAGTTGAGCTCCAAATGTCTTGCCAGCCTGCAAATAGAAAGCACTTTACTGTGACAGCATCGGTCAGTTTGCCGTGGGCATGCCTGGGCTGCGGTACGCAAGCAGACCATAAGTGACCTGCCACTGTGAGTGCGTGATGGGATAAACACTGCAAACAGCAGCAAAGCTGTACTCTCGGTATAGGTGGTTATTATACATCATACATATGAAAAAAGTGTTATTAGAAGCATTCCTACTGCAGGCTTCTTTAAAACTCTATCAAAAGTATGGCGTAAAATACAGAAAATAATTTATGGTGAGGATTCAGAGCTCCTCCTTTCAATATGTTACACGTTCTTCACCAGCCTCTGAGAGAAAAGTTTAGACTTTCAGGATGTGAAAAACAAAATAAAATGAAGCTTTGAGAGAAAGGGAATATATACCATGTTGTTTTTTGTTTGCTTTTGTTTTTCCTCTAGGGCATCCTATAGCCTATTATTAATCAAGCATTTTTTTTTTCTTTTCCGGCTTTATTTTTTATAGTTCTTTTCTGACTAGTCCACTTCCACGTACCATATTTAGAAGGGATACCGTTAATTTAAATGTCTTGCCTAGTTTGTGTGTTGATTGTGTAGTTACGATAACTGAATGTTTCTGTTAAGTTGTTGACTGGCTGTACCTATTTTTCTCTATGCAATTTAGGGTTTAAATATAGCAATTCAAATATGAAAAAGTTTCAGGGAGGAGCAAAATCTTCTGTAAATGCAGAATGTCTAAAGTATGGATTTTCTTGTGTTGGAAAATGTGCTTTCCCAAGCACTTTCAGGCTTTGGGCTATAAGAATATATGCTGTTTCTTTTTCCAGGCCTACCTTTTTCAGTGCTGATAATAGCTTGTTTGGTACAGGTCATGTATAAATTTAATGAGAAAACATTTTTCAGTCTTGTAACTGTAGCCATGTTAGGTTGTGGCTGGCATAGCAATGAGGACAGCACTGCCTACCTTCTAACCAAATTCTTCTAACAGTAAAAACTTGTAATGGTCTTTGAATGCACACCTGGCCTTATGAATTTTTAGTAAATTCAGAACTTTGGTCCAGACCCCTCATGTTAACAAAGAGAAGCAGTAACTTTTGAAATAAAACTTGATTATGGTAACAGTTTCTTTTTGGGTGTGAAAGGGCACTTTCTATGTGGTATAGGTGTTTTTGGTGTTCTGCTTTTTTCCCCATCTAGCATTTGCAATGTGAACATTTCTGAAAATGCAAATATCAGTGTTATGTAGATGAGTCTAAATTATACGTTAATGAAACGTCATTGGCTGCATGTGAACACAATGTTCTGTGCCATAACATGAGTATACTTGTTCCAAAATATTCATACTGTATTTCTTTTTTTACTTACAGAAGAAAATGTGGTTTGCATATGGAAATTCTGGATTTGTTCTGTGCAAAACTCATATAGGGAAAAAATTATTAGAATGGGCTCAAGAACACACTGTTGAGTACAGTATGATCAAGAGTAGATGTCATGCTGACAGAATCCTCTAATAATCCTTACTTTGATTTATTCAAAGGGTGAAAAATATCCTATGATCACATGATCTCTTTTCCTTTTCAAGAAATATTGTTTGTTATTCTCTGTGTTTGGACTAAAGCCATGCTTGGCTCAAGTAGCTGTAGTTCAGCTGACTTCCAAATAGGCTTGTCCACTTAACAAATGTTGGGCTTAACTCTCATAATTGGGCCATTTTAGTGATGTAGCAATCCATTAAATTTATATTATATAGAGATTAATAGTCTAAATAGTTTTAAATGCAACTTCTTAATAATTAACTTTTTTCTTTTTGCATAGATAAAATCCTTGATCTTACGGCTTCAGAGGCTTCAGGAAAAAGCAATAGAGGAAGATGACTATGATAGAGGTGAGAGTTGCTCCCCTGTACCCCCCACTGGATCATGTTGCTTTTTGTTTTTTTCCTTCTCCCTTCTTCCTCTACTAATTTTATTTTGTATTTGCTACATACCAATGGTTACGTGTGGAAGACTGGTTCAATGAACTGTATTGTTTATTCTGTCCTATGGCAGGAAACAAATTAAAGAAAGAAGTAGGTCAGCAGCAGGTAGTAACAGTTTTTATTTTCTGGAGCCACATCGCCATGTGGGAAGGTTGAAATCCGAATATCCACCATCTGGATCAGCTGTTTTGAAGCAGCATGACTTTAAAAAATGCAGAAATGAATGAAAGCTTTGAAAGGAGAAAGGACTGGCACTGGCTGCTGACAGAGTGTGATTTGTGGCTTGCCACATTTAGTCATGACGCTACAGCAGGGCTCAAATACGGAAATGAGGTCAGTAGCTATTATAAAAGTGAATGATACTGTCCTGTGGGATTAACTTGATGTCCACTGAGTTGAATCAAAACCAGCTAGAGAATATGATGGTGATACACCTGCTGGCAAATATATCTGTATTTGAATACTGCTTTTCTTTTCAAATGCCTTGGCACTTCTGATAAGCTCTGTGTATGTGGGCATTAATAATTAGAGCATCTATTAACACACATCTTGGGTTTCTTATTGTTCCCTGTTGTGGTAGTCTGTCTTCAGGTACTCGTATTTTGATAGTCTTGGGGTTCTAGATCAAATTCTTCCCCCTGGCTCTGTCTTCAGTTGGAAAGCCCTGCAAATGTTTCAGTAAAATCTGCATGGGTGCTTCAGAGAATAAGGCTGGGAAAAGATAGTTCCTTTCCTGCCAGTTTTTTGTTCTCAGCTTTTAGGGGTTGGGGAGTGGTCAGATTTGTGGTTTGCCTTTCAAAATTAACGTGTGAAGCTTTGCAGTTGTACCATGGCTCTATTGCCCTGCCCCCAAAGGTGTCCCCCAGGATGATTAAAATGTGTTTTAATAGTGTCTAGGGTGTAGGTGTGTAGCCCTTTTGCAAGAGTGATTCTGTTGGCCTCTTAAAGGCTCGCCTATATATAGGAGAAAAGTCTGCTACTGTTGCAAGTCATTCTTTTAGTATGGCATCTCCTGGTGGGGAAAACCTTTAGGCATGTTAAAAGCTGAGGATGTTGTAGATATTCATGAGTTTAATCTCTGTCAAATAGGCGTTATTGATGTGTATGCTTTACATGTGTAACACTCATAACTTCTTTTTTTAAGTGCTTGTGGGTTGAGTTCCCAGTTGGAGACTTCCCGACAGCTGTGTGCTCAGTGCGTGTGGTTCCCACAGACTGCAGCTGGGCTTCTCTGGGCAGTCAGCCACTCCAACAGCGGTATTTTAGTTTATCAGGTGTGACACCTGCATGAGATGCCATGCAGTTGTTGACCACAGTGGAAAATGACGACTTGTCTAACCTTGCATAGAAAGCTCTTGCTTAGTTTTCCTGGGTGCTAGTCCTGTATCTTCAAAACAGGACCATCTTTCTGTTGACTGTCGTTTTGTCAATTACCCTTTTCAGTTTCCACCCTAGTTATCAGGCAGATAGCACGGAGGGTGGTTTGCAGAGTCTTGCGTTAATTCCCCTCAAGAAAATGGTCTGGCTGAAATGTGATTTCACCAGCTGTTGTGGGCACAGCTTACAGAGAGCAAAAGTGGCGGCAGTACAAAGGTGGAGAGGAGCATCTGCAGGTTGGATTGCTGTTTTCTGTGTTAAGTCTGGCATATATGGGCAGAAAGCATTTGTCCTGATAGGGGACTAGATACTGCAGTGCTTTAAAGACTTTGCCTTGGGTTCCTCCATCCCTTTGAAATCCGTCTTCGCACAAGGGTTTTTTTGTGACTACTTTTCATTATTTTTGTGATATCTGAACTGGCTTCCTTAGTTTCTCTTTTGTGAAATATGGGCGCTGTATCTCCAGGGAAAGACTCACATGGAGAAAGTGTGGTGCTGCAAGAAGAATTGGAGCTGTGACCCTCCCTCCTCCTCTTGCAGTGGCAAGCTTTCCACCTTTGCTTTTAGAGCTATGTCCCTGCTCCTGGTGGAGAGCAAAGTCTTGCCTGGCGTGAAGTTTGAAAGCTTATTAAAGAGCTTACAGATTGGCTCAGTACCAATTTCTGTTCAAGTGAAGTCTGTAATTAACCTTCTTTAAAGGGATCTTATTGCCAAATATTGCTAGCAGGGAATGCAATTGCTAAATGTGCAGAGCTGTGATGTGGGGCATAAATGGAAATATATTATCAGGGAGTGGGAGAAACTGACGTGGTGTATCTGGAGGGCTGAGGACATTTTAACTATAATGCTAAAAAGAAAATTACTGTCCCTGTAATTTGGGGGACTTCTTTGAGTACAGAGCGACTCCTCTGTTAAGAGCAGAACTGTTTTGAACTGGAGATTGTGGTAGTGCTGTGTGTGGTGGTAGCACGGGTCTTGCTGATTAGGGAGTGCTGCAGGGAAAGGGGAGATCTAGTGTGGTGTGAGTAGCTGTGAAATGCCCTGTACGTGGAAGAGGTGAGTAGAGGGGAAGGAGAGCAGGTGGAGGTGGGGTATGGGTGGCTACATCCTCGAATTGAAAACAAAATTGTCAATAAATACATTGTCACATGTAACTACGTTATCACTTCAGTGGTAGAGGCTCTTCTCCAACTTCAACCATAGACAAGAACTCAAGAGATTTTCTGACTTCGTCTCTCTGAGAGCCATCCAGTTGTGCAGGAGAGGGCTCGGTTTTCAACAGCAGTTCAGTGGGAGGGAGATGTGTTAGCACTTCAGACTCCTCAAAGTGCTCAGGACTGGTTGCTGCTGTCTGACACTGCGAACTTAGCAACTTGAAGAAAGGCAAGCGTCTACTGCCTGACATTGCTGCTTTCCTGCTCTCCAGAGCTTTTTGAAAGCTCCCATAGTTTATAATAACTTTTGAAACTGAAGTGTAAGTAAAGTGGTGCCCCTACAGAGAGGGGAAAGTGATGCACTGTGTTTTCGGTTGTGGCAACGAGACTAGGAAATGGCATAGAAATAAAGGCAAGTTTTTCCCACTACAAAGCCATGAACACATACCTTGTTGCAAACAGCTCAGGAATAAGGATATATTTGTTTTTCCCCTTTGCAGAAACACAGAAAAGATGCTTGCTGCTTGGGTCTGTTAGAGAACATGTGTGTTTTCCAGGTTCATGTTGATGAATTAGCATTTATTTCCTGAGCAGGTGATTTTTTTTTTTTTAAGGGATATTTGAGACCACAACCCTCCATTGTTGTTTAGGAGAGAAGTGAATGCCTGTTTAAATCTTCAGCTTGTTTCTTCCCGGTTTTTCCTTTCTTTAGATGAATCTGTCTGCTCTGTCTTCCTCCTCCCCTTGAGCTTGGGAGGTGCACAGCAGAAATGGCTTTTGCCATTGCTTGTTTACCTGTGCTGTGTCTTCTTAAAGACCTGCCTTGGCATGGTTAGGGTCTTGGTGTAGAGGAGCTTCAGTCATTCAAGCAATTACAGTTTCTTCCTGTACTTTCTGGCAGTGCCATGTGTATGGGGGGGTGGTGGTGTATGTTCTGAGAGTGTTGGGGGGCTTCTTGGGGCAGAGGCCGCCCTCCCGTCCCATGTTTGTGCTCATCTGCTAGAGGTCACCAAGCACGGTGCTGTGAGACCTGCAGGGTGCTCTCTCTTCATACTGTACGGTTGTTTTGAATGCAGATGTTCCTTGGCTGTGAAGTGTTTGTGTGAAATGTATATTCAGTGAGACAAATCTCCTTCTCAGTCCTGGTTTAATTTTAAATAGGAACCATTAGGATGTTACATTGCTCGTTCTGTGTTTGTAGGTGATGAAATATCAGGAAGTAGCTTATTTTTTCTGTATTTACTTGTGGTCTCCTCTTGATGGCCACATTACTGTATATTTTCAAAGCAGGTACAGTACCATGGCAGTATGATAACAGTGTTTTGCCTTTTGTAGCATATAGTAAAAATTGGTCTGTTCTCCAAGGATCCCTTGGAGTGTTGTCATGGCTCATTATTCATGATGGAGCTTGACAGCTCCAAGGTTAAACACACTGCTGAATACAGGAGGTATAAAAAAAAAAAAAAGCAGCATATTTTTGTGTCTGTGGGAGTTGTGCTTGCAGTGGCACAGTGTATTTTGCTCAGTACAAATCTATTGCCCAAACATTTAAAAACCTTTTTCTTGTTCTTTGCTTCTTGAACTCCTCAGCTAGGTGCAAGGGGCAAATGGGTTGGTAACTAAGTGTCAGGACTGAGTCTTGCTGCTGAACTCCGCTATGGGTTCGCATGCCATCTTGTTACTTGGAAATAAGTTTCTGCAGAACTACTGACTTATTTATTTATTTATTAAATTCTTGTATGCAGGAATGTGAGTGTACAGATTCACTGCTTGCAGCTCGTAGGGAATGGTAACTTCCCTGTCTGATCAGATTATATTCAGAGTTAGGGTTCTCCAGTGAACATCATTGAGTACATCAGAGCAACTCCTCATCAGTCCAACATGGCAGCTAGAATATAGAAAGATTTCTGCTTGTCGTGGCAAAACCTGTCCTATCTCGACAATGAAAATTCATGCTGTATATGCATTTAACATCATGTGAGCCTTCAGTTGTTTTAGTTGAAGTCTCAGAGCTTGAGCTATATGAGTTGGTGAGCTGCCATGGGCTTGTGCACTGCGTGCTCTGCAGAAAAATAGTGTTTGTATGCTGTTTTCTTTTTTTTGACTCTTCGCTTGTGCTCTTTGAGACCTCTTCATACCAATTGTCCTTTCCATGTCTCAGGATCTGCAGGGCATCAAAGGCAGAACCCTGTGTTGTGTAGGAGTTGAGGAGTCTCATTTCACATGTTTTCCATTAATCACAAGTGTAGGAAGGGAAAGGAAAGGCTTTGTAGCAGTAAGCCTCCCATACATTTACACTAGAAGAGGTGCTGTTGCTCACTTGAACCAGCTATTTGTTTTAAGGCAAATATATATATATATATAACAGTAGTTTGTTAAGTAATGGCTGGGTTGAAAATGTCATTTGTTAAATGGTATTCAGAGGGAGGTCTTGGCCACTTCTTAACGTTGGTACTTGCAAATACCGAATTGTGCAATAACCCCAAACTCCTCTCCAGGTGTATACTTGTTTGGTCTTTCCAAATTTCATTTTGCAGTTTAAACTGGAAAAATATTTTAAAGTGCTATTTCTAGTCATAGCTTTTAAATGTTTGAACCAATTTGATCTTCAAGCAGGTGGGTGGTGTGTTTTGGGTTTTGTTTTTCTTTTTCTTTTTTTTTTTTTTTTTTTTTTTTCCTGGAAGAGCTATTTGCAGATGAGGGTTGGATAGAATCTCTGTTTTACTGTGCTTCTATTATTTTGAACTAAAATGCTTGCTTGACAGATGGCTCTTATAACAGAACACAGAAAGAAAGGCAAGATAGCTTCTTTCTGAGGAAGGACAGTGAATTTGAGAGAGAAATAACTCTCAATAAAACACGTTAATTTCAATTGAACTTGTTTTAGGATGGCGTATGCCTGTGGAAGTAAAATCCTTAAATCTAGCTGTTTATTGAGTGAAGCTGTATATCTGAGGCTACTGATTAAATAAAAGGCGGTGGATGCTGAAGGGGCAGAGCTTCTGTATGACACAGGAAGCTACGTACTACTACCTACTGGTCGCTTGTAACTTGCAGTTGCAGGCCACCAAATTGGAAATAGGTTTGGGGTGGCTGGGACAAACAGGGCTTTCTGTTGTGCTATACTGTCAGAGCCTTGTTTGGTCATAAGCTTGTAGAAGCTTCCTGAAATCTGTGGGTAAGTCTTTTTGGGTTTCATTTTTATAACTTTCCAGTAAAGGTATTAAGAGGATGAGGGGGAAGGGCTTGTACAAATTCTCAAACCCAAATCTTTTTTGCATGTATCTTGTTTATCCTGTCTTTCCCTGACAAACTGAACCTCCACAAAAGGTTTGGGTGGTTAAGGAAAGTAAGTGCTTATGTGAAGTATAAATTAGACTTAATTTTCCTTGCAAGAAAACAGAAGCAGCACGAGCCTTGCAACTCTTCCACCTTGCCTGGGTTTCTCTGTTTAAGACGCCAGTCTGAAATGAAAAGATAAGACTTTTTTTGTCCATATCGATTTATTGTTCGGTGCTAGCTGAAACTGTGGACCAAGATGCTGTCATTCAAATGCTTGGTCTTGGCTTCTGTCTACTAGCAGCAGTAACAACATCACTGTTGCTTTTTATGCAGTCTGTGTCAGGCTTATCCAGTTGCTATTGCTGTGGTGTTTTGTGAGGTGTGGGTTGTTTTGTTGGTTTTTTTTTTTTTTTAACCCATATAATTAGAACAGGAGTTGAGCCAGTCACAATTTAAGGGTCTGAAACTCCTTATCTTACTGTCAGGTAGACAGCTGGAAAAATGTCAGACTCTTTTACTCTTTTTTTTAAGTACTAAACCAATATAGTAATGGCCAATGTTTGGGGGGGGAGGGGGTCTAGTATACATTTCTGGGTACTTTTGCTTCTTGTGTTTGCTTATTATGTGTGCAACACATGCATCTTCAGCAACTTCTTGAAACAGTTTTGATGTGAGCCCTCCTTTTAGCCCAGTTGTTCAGTTTCTGTCGCGTCAGAGGGTGTCTTTGATGTAGATCAGGATCTTGCTGTTGGTCTGCTTATGCCCACACATTGAAAATGCAGTTGTGTTTTCTGCGTCTTTAATTCCTTAGCCAATACTGCAGAGGAAGCTGCTGTAGTCACGCAGTATCTCGCTTAGACTGTGCAGCCTAAATATTTTTAGGAAGCGGTAGTATTTTGTGGGATTCTACTATGCTCTCTTATTTTAATCTTGGCCAGCATGAAGAGGTTCAGCTACATCTTGTGTTTCTGGAAGCGGCTTGACAAAAAGAAAATTGCTGAAGTTTTGGCATATCATGTGCTTGGAAGCTTTCTCTGCTCCCGGCCATCTGCTGTCTAAAACTGACACTGCGGGCTACCCCTCCTATGATAGTCGGGCTCTATTTCTCAGTCCATGATGCAGCCAAGCTGTTCCCAGACAGCCTGGCTAGTCTTTTACAAACAAACAAGCAACGAAAAAATCAGAACAAAATAAGCAATTATGGATAATTTAAGAGCCTACTTGCTGAATTGCAGTTTGAAGCATAGAGCTCTGATGGGTGTAACTTGGGGGAAGTGTTGATGTGCTATCTGGACAGTACCCACTGAGTGAGTGACACAGCTCTCCTGCTACCCAGCCCATCTGCTTACTTTGCACATGCAAAATCATGCAGCCCAATTTTATATTCAGGACAGACTTATCTTTCCCTTGCTTTTTAGAAATATTAACTCCAAATAAGAAAATCGTCTTTCATTTGCAATGTGACCACTGGAGACAGTATGATGATTAATTCAACCAACAACTAGAAATTGATTTTGCTACCCTTGTCTTACACTTAGGATATAAACATTTTAAGGGAGTGGGGGGACACCCGCTCTTTAATTATTGTCTGCTTATTAAATGACTGGACATGGGCAGAAACTTCTAGATGGCATGGTAATGCAACTTCTGTGTAATCGGGGATTAAAAAGATGCTGAGTGACTGTGACTACCATTTCAAAGCAAGCATGAAAGTGTTCCAGTGTAAGTCCTCTGTGGGGAACTGATAACGCTCCTTGCTGATTCCTGGGTGGTATCTGGTAGAATTCCTTAACAGGGTGCTTTTATTGGAGATCTCTGCAGACCTTCCATTGCTTGCCAAACTCCTCTGCAAAGTGGGATTGCCTCAAGTCAGTTAACTTATCCTTTCTGCTGAGGTTTTCCTCCTGTCTTCCCTGTCCACCTGCCCAAACCCAGCTGCCCATGCTGGGGTGCATTCATAATTCTGCAGGGATGTGCGTGCCTCTGGCATTCCCAAGTGCCTCTGTATGTCTCCCTGCTAATGGTAGCTCACTGGAGAAATAGCATCTTAGAGAAAAGGCTTTAACGTTTGGGTTGCTAGAAGCTCTCCAGGGTTTATTCAACTTCTTGAGAAACTGTGTCAGTGGAATTAAAGAGCAAAACCAGTTTGGGTTTATATGTGCCATGGCACCATACAAAGCATGGGTTGATCAGGGACAGTGTTGTAGGCTGGAGCACCTGGGATAATGGTCTCAACAATAAGACCTGCTTATAAATGAGTGGGTCTTTGTCAGATTTATTCTTTTCATCATGTGCTTTACCTGAAATATTTCTATGCTGTCCTAATATCCAACCCTAAACTTGGAATAGGTAGGTGCAACTGACCTAAGATCTAGAAATACAATATCTAAATTTCAGACAATCTTGTTTCCAGTTTCTGCCTCTGCATGAAAAAACTTTCAAAAGGTGTGTTGCAAGGAGGTACTAACTGATGCATCCTGAAAAGCCAATGTACATGAGGCATACTGAGTGAAAGCACACAGGAGACAGAGGCTTGAATTTGACATGCATAACAATGTAACTTCAACACTTAAAAAGCACTCTTGAATAAATATGTTTTATAATGTTTTTGTTTACCTCTAGGATTTCAGTTGTGCAAAAGATATTGTATGGGGTTTGCGTGGCAAGGTTTTGGTAGCAGGGGGGCCACAGAGGCGGCTTCTGTGAGAAGCTGCTAGAAGCTTCTCCTGTGTCTGACAGCCGATGCCAGCCGGCTCCAAGATGGACCCGCTGCTGGCCAAGGCCGAGCCCATCAGCAATGGTGGTAGCACCTCTGGGATAACATATTTAAGAAGGGGGGAGAAAAAACTGTGCAATTGCAGCCAGAGAGAGGAGTGAGAATATGTGAGAGGAACAACCTTGCAGACACCAAGGTCGGGGGAGGAGGTGCTCCAGGCGCTGGAGCAGAGATTCCCCTGCAGCGTGTGGTGAGGCAGGCTGTCGCCCTGCAGCCCATGGAGGACCCCATGCTGGAGCAGGTGGATGCCCAAAGGAGGCTGTGACTTTGTGGGAAGCCCATGCTGGAGCAGGCTCCTGGCAGGACCTGTGGCCCTGTGGAGAGAGGAGCCCATGCTGGAGCAGGTTTGCTGGCAGGACTTGTGACCCTGTTAGGGACCCACGCTGGAGCAGTCTGTTCCTGAAGGACTGCACCCCGTGGCAGGGACCCACTGCTGGAGGAGTTTGTGAAGAACTGCAGCCCGTGGGAAGGACTGGCATTGGAGAAGTTCATGGAGGACTGTCTCCCGTGGGAGGGACCCCCCGCTGGAGCAGGGGAAGAGTGTGAGGGGTCCTCCCCTGAGGAGGAAGGAGCAGCAGAGACAACGTGTGATGAACTGACTGCAACTCCGGTTCCCCGTCCCCCTGCACACGCTGGGGGAGGAGGTAGAGAAATCTGGAGTAAAGTTAAGCTTGGGAAGAAGGGAGGGGTGGTGGGAAGGTGTGTTAAGATTTAGATTTTATTTCTCATTACCCTACTCTGGTTTGATTGGTAATAAATTAAACTGATTTCCCCAAGTTGAGTCTGTTTTGCCCATGATGGTAATTGGTGAGTGATCTTTCCCCGTCCTTATCTTGACCCATGAGCCTTTCATTGTATTTTCTCTCCCCTGTCCAGCAGAGGAGGGGGAGTGATAAGATTGGCTTTGGTGGGCACCTGGCGTCCAGCCAGGATTAACCCACCACAGAAGTTTTTCTTTGTCATCTTCCTGTTGTCTTGTGAAGCAGTCAGATAAGATTAGTCTTGTACTATAGGCACAGGTGTTAACTTTCTTGAGTTAAATATACTGATTTCTCAGGGTGGTGTTTTGCAGGGCCATTATGACTTCCTGACAAGGTTTGTCATGGGGAAATATCTTTAGGAGTCTGACCATAATCAGGCAAGCTTTTGGACACACCAGCTTGAGGAAGCGCTTGTATGCCTGGAAGTTTGTCTTTATTGTTCCAGCTTAACTGGTTGCCCTGGCTGACTAGTTAGCAGGACAAGCCTTGTGCTACCTAATTCACGGTGTTGTGGTAAAATGCATTATAACCAATGGTGTGGTTTTGTGATCTATGTGAGTGGAAAAGCCAGTTCTAGCTTTGCGAAATCGTAGACTCTGTGCTTACCATTGAAACTTCACAGTGAGAATATGACAGTTGCTTCTCTAAAAATGTCAGCTTGGTACTTTGCGGTAGTTGATAATTGATAATGCCAGGTAAGTTACAAGTTTTACCTGCTTCATTACATCTGAATAACCAAGAGAACACATAGATAACTAAAATCACTAACTAGGAAGGGTTTCTTTTTATGAAAAAGAAATACTGATCACCTATTAGAAAACTGGAAATTCAAAAGCAAGTAGTTTGGAATTTCCCATTGTGCATACCAATAACAGTAAAAGAAATGTTGCTGGATTTAAAAATATTTTAGAGACTTCTGGATGAATTATTATTCGCAAAGTTCTCAGGTGTAGCAAGTACTGGGGAAACTATTTTTTTCAGTTCTGTTTTCGGCTAGCAGGTGTCTTGGAAAACAATTTTAAAAGATAAAGTTAATTGTTTAGTAGTAAGACCATTTAAATTTGAAAAACTAAAATGAAAACATTTGTTAGAGTACATCATTTGGCTGCTGAATTTCTTCTGAAAGCACGGGTGGAAAAGGTGGTATCACTCCAATGGTGTGACTTTTTCGTCTTTAGTTTTCCTTACAGAGATGAAGATCAGCCATGCAGTCACACCAATGATCTGTCATTTTTAGAATTGTACATATTTTGAAATGAATCATGGCATCAGAAAAAGGCATATGAATAGGGGTGTGAATATCAGCCTAATTCTTGAATTTAATTCTACTTTATCTGTTTTTGCAGTAATTGTTTTTTGTCCTAAGAGTTTTATAGTTTTAAAGTAAAATGTATGGTTAAAAAACCCCCAGACAATACAACCTGTAAGTGAATTTTTCTTGTGTTTTTTAAATGCATATGAAATGCTGTTGTGTTTGTGTTTGGTTTTTTGTTTTTGTTTTTTTAATAATGGAAATGTTAAAGGTGGTTCACTCTTTTCATATTTCACCAATGAAACTTTCCTCTCTTCATGTCTGGTTCTCCTGTGTTTATGGCTTGAGATAGGAATTTCACTAATACGGAATTAATTTTTCAGGAAAAATGCAAGGTAACCCTCTAAATATGTATGGATATACCATGTTATCCACTGAGGATGTATTCCCAAACAGAATGTTATTTAGCAATATGATGGATAACAAAACAATTTTTTCCCCATAAAAATTAATAAGGGGGGGCTTTTGGCATACAGTATAAATTTACAGTGACAGTGTAGATGGTATGGCAGATAGAGTTGCAAAAAGAGGACCATCAGTCTCATCAGGTGGAGGAGATGCTTGCTTTCTGGAATGGATTGCTGTTCTGAGAATTTTCTTCTGCTTCAGCTGTGAGACTGCATTATCTAGCATTGTGCTTTTCTGTCCTTTGCCCTTAATTGGTTTTACTCTGAATCATTTCAGAAAGGCCATGAAAATGTAACCATTCAGAAGGAGGCAACAAGAACACTTCCGGTAGAAGACTTGCATAAAGCCTTCAGTCTCAGGTGAAGCAGTTGAGAGCTTTAAGAATGGCAATCCTTTCCAAAAAGCCAGCATTTCTTTCAGCTGACCATACTGATATTCCCATTGCGCATCTCCATCTTTCACATCACTTATACAGTCCCTGTGAACTTGAATTGTATATATTCAAGTCCCTGCATGTATTCCTCCTGCATTACAACAGTTCTTAGGGGAAAAAAATTGTTTTGTTGTTGCTTACCAGAGCCATTTTATCTGTGAGACTGATGGCAGCTTGTGGAGCAGGATATTAAATGATTGCTGATGGATTGTTAAAATAATGTAGAGAAATGGCAGAGGCTGTTACGGTCTTGCAGTACAACATAAACCATGTTTGGTTTCTTCTGAATAATCTTGCAAACCATTGGTCTGTCAATGCACAGTCTTCTCAATCTATATTTGTTGGCTATGGTACTGCATTGAGTGGTTTGATCGTGCTTTGGTTGCGCCTGGCATTGAGCAAACTTTGTGTAGATTTGAGCATCAAGGCCCTCGTTAGAAAAGAGAGGAGAGGGGGTCTAGGTGACAGCTATAGGTCTGTGGACATGTGTGTGTTGGAGGAGATGGCAGGTTCTGAGCACCTTTTAGGATTATGGGAGAAGAGGAAATTCTTTAGCCAGAAAGCATGGTTTAACATTAAGTTTAAATCTATGGGTTGAGTGAAGTCCTGTGTATGTAGCTCAGCACTGGATGGAGGTGGCAAATTATTTCCATCTCTAACTGAGGTCTAAATTATGAGATGTCACAGCTAGGCTTTGGGAAGGGAAGGGATGAAGTAGCGTTGTAGGAAATCATCAGCACAGTTGGATTTTGTGGAGGCAAAGAAGAGTTCAAGAAGCTTTAAGTCTGCAGTGAATCAGGCCCCCATAAATCGCGATATACCTGACTTCCTACTTGTTAGAGCTCAAATAGCTGAGTGTGTGGTTCTGCCCTCAAAATGACATTCAAATGTTTTACCACAGAAGGTGTTTTTGGTTTTTTTGGTGGTGTGGGTTTTTTGGTTTTTTTTTGTTCCCCCCCCCTCCATGTTTTGACCTTCACCTGCTCAATCTCAAGGGTATGGGTGGCTGCTAGTACTGGCAAATAGTCTGCACTGGGCTGAAGCTGTGTTCTTTTCAGTATGAATCCTGAGCGACAGCGAGAACTTTCTCAGTGGGAGTCATCTGAAATTAAATGACTCTCTTAATGATGAGCATATAGGAATACAGAGAGAAAAGGTTCCTGCTGTACACCATAATGTAGTGTAAAGCCTACTAGTGGGCTTTATTGCTGAAAAATCCTCATCTATCAAATAGCGTTCAAGGGGAACAATTTCTCAATCCTTAATCTGAGCAGGAGTCAAACTGGTGAACTGGAAGCAGAAAGCTCAATAGCGCATTAGTAATTCTACTGAAGTCTTCTGTTTGCAGGTTTAAGAAAGTAGCTCTGGTGACGTAAGGGTGCTACACTGGTCCTGACCTTCTCCAAATGTGTACCAGCAGTATCTGCTACTCTGTATTCATAGGCCAAATGTCATGCTTTATTGCCCAAGTTCATACAGAATCTGCTGTCCTGTCCTTTCAAAGAACAAACAAAAGAAACAAAACAAAAAAGCTCAGCTCTTTTAAGCACAGCAGTAATTAAAATCAAACACAAATCCATGATGAAGTGCAGGGGGAGTTGGTTTGAAATATTTTAATTTATGACCTTTCCTTGCTGGAGAAAACACTTGTGAGCAACAACTGAAATCGCCCCAGTCACAGGCAGGCTTCAACAGCTGGTTATTCTGGTGCCATCTAACTAATAACAAGAATGAAAATAGCGAGGAGTTCTGAACAAAGAGGCTCCAGTCATGTTATGTCACCTGCCTCGCAGGACCTAGGGTAAGAAGAGTCAAGATGTACGAGTGTTTTGGTTTTTTTTTTTTAAGAGAAAAAAAAAAATTCATAGTGTTGTATAAAATGACAAGATCTTCCAGGGAAAGAAACAGTGAAGATGCTGAGGAGGAGAAAGAATGAGAAATATTTTGGGGAAAAAAAAAAATCTGAAGTAGAATTATTCCAGAATTAAAATTTAATTCTGTTTCAGAACACTGTGCCTGCAGAAGCACTGTTACTGGAATAGCTTTCTGAAATTAATTATTCTTCCATCACAAGTCTGTTCATGTCTGCCTGTAGATAAGTCTTCTGAGTTTTGTGCAGTTTTCTATTTTGTGTCTCGGGTGCTTTTTTCCCACCTGGAACTCCCAGGGCTTGTAATGAGGAATACACAGGATCCAGCAGGATGCTGTTATTTCATTTAAATGACTCTTACATTTCTTCTTTTGGACGTTTTCAAAAACAATCAATTGTGCAGATCCAAATAAGAAGGAGGAGAGAAATCTGACAGAGGAACAAGTAATCTTCATTCCCCATGCCATGCACTGTATTTGTGCTATTATCAAATGTCTTAATTCTTTTCATTTATGTGCCACTTTGCTTGTTGGTTGAACCTGCCTGTTACTGTATACAAGAGGTGTTTCTCTCTTCCTTCCTCCTGCTTTCAAAATACTTAGGCTCTGCTTACCTGTAGGTGTTTAATTGACCAACCCGTTCAACCTGAGTATTTAGGAGCAGCCTTACATGCTCAGTAAAACTATTTCATTGCTATTACTTCTCTTGGGGGGAAGAGGAGGGGAAGCCCTTTCCTTTTAAATCAAACAAGGAGACGGCACGGCTGCATGCCCATGTGTGAATGGCTAATGCCTCCCCAGTGTAAACAGACAGGAGTTACTCAGAAACAGTGTGGGCAGCAAAGCAGCTGAGCTGCGTTTGACTTAGTTTCTTCTCTTGTGGCACACTTATTTGTTGAATGCAGGAAAAGAATTATTTGTTATGTCAAAAAATGTGAAATGAAGCTTTGCGTGTTGAAGTGTCAGGTAAAATGCTGCTTTTGCTCAGATGTGGGGAAAAAAAAAAAATTAATTTGGTTCCTGTCCAAGTCAGAGCTCAGTTATGTCATGGCTACAAGAGGCGTAAGGTGTAAGGGCTGGAGTCGGGGGGCGGCCATATGCAGTAGGCCTGGTTCTGCTGCACAAGCATCCCCTGGGTTGTAGCTTTAAAGAAGCAAACTTGGAGTTTGACTTCAACAAGCCTGTAGTGAGAGGTTTCTTGTACCTCCATGTATACTCCTGTAGGGACTGTGGTTTTAGTGGTGTCAGCCAGCATTTCCTGGCCTCCCTTGTGTGCAAGCAATGGCATTGTGTCTCCTGTCTCTGGAGTTAGAGGCCAAGTCTGCCTCACATGCTGTGCCTGCTTTAATTTGTCTAGAAGCTCTTTTTTTCACTGCTTTAATTTTATAGTGTATAATTGCTTAATAGAAACTTCCTTGTGAAGTGCCTCTAATTGTCGTTCAGAGTGAAAGCTGTTAAGAGCAACTAATAATGAACTGAATGGTTGCCTACAAAATCAATTTTTATTTCAGAAGTTAGGAGGGATGGAAAATTAGTTCTTCAGATAAGCTTACCCTCCTTGCTCCTAAAAGCTTTCCCAGCTCTCCCTTTCCTAAGGGGCAGCCTTTCCTCTATTTCTGTTAGAAAAGTGAACTTTTGTGCTCTCACTTCCCCGCTCTGGAGTTCAGCGTGCTGCCTGGCCTTCTATTGCTTACCCAAGTTATTTCTTTCTGTAACAGATGTGGGCAGGTCGGTGGCTTGTGTACCTTCCCCACTGCTGGAGCAGGGATCCTAGAAGCTAGAGTGTTCTTAGCCGAGATAGATGTGGGTTTTTTCATTTCTTTCATGCAAGGCAGATGCCTATGGGGTTCATATTTCTTTTTCTGTAGGAAGATGTAAAGAGTTGTTGTTTGGATGGTTGGTTGTTCATGTATGTATAGTTGAAGCCTATTAGTTCTAAGGAATGTCATCTTTCTCATGCTCTTTTATATGATCTTAATTTCTTCTCCCCCATACACTACAAAGATATGCTGTATGTCTGCCTAAAATTACCAAAGTCCATTTTTAATATTCAAGATTTATCTGTCCTGTAATGCAACAGGACACGTTGTTCCTAATGTCTCCAATGCCTACCTAAAGGAAATATTGCTAAATGTTACCTGTGGTGCAGAATTTCTTGAAGTACCCTTGGGAAAGCAAGGAAAGCATTTATACAGCCCTGGTAGGCAACCAGAAAGGCTACCTATACCAAAGTACACTGGATAACCTTTGGAAAAATCAAGAAAACAGTGTGAAATACTAGATATTTTTTTTTTCTTCAATTTTCATCTGCAGGCCAATTGACTCTTGACAGTTGGAGGTCATTTTTGAAGTGATGTATAGTGCACAAGCCTATCATCTCAGCTTCCAAGTGAGTAGACAGAAGATACTGGGGCCAGCTAAAGGTCACAAAAAATACCAGTCGCCTCTTCTATGCAAAGGGGCTTAAAACAACAACCCAAACCAACTTGCAGAAGAGAGATACAGAGAGGCTGGATCTTCTTTGATGTTAATATTCTGCTCTGCTAAGATTAACTAACTGCTGCAGGTTTCTTTTGAAGGTTAGGATGAAGCTGTAGCAATGCTTATTTCTAGTCAGAGAGTGTTCTTGGGAGCTCAGGGTAAGGTCAAAAAGTTGAATGAGTATTTGAATCACTGCCAGCTCTCACAAAATTCATGACTATCCTGCCTTCTACCAGTGAGGAGGCCAACTTGGCCGCAAATTGATTTACATATTGTAGATGTGCAATATGTTTAGCAGTAGTATGTTGTGTTCAGTGCCTTACTGCTTGTGCATGGTCTTCGTGCAGGTGATGCTCTTGCCATGCCTGTTTTTTCAATTGATATTTAAACAGCTTCTTCCTTGTTGCTCAGCTGCTTCTAAGCATAGGCAGCTGCTTGCTACTGAAATCTGTGGGAATGACCATAATGAAAAACAGAGTGTTAATTACCGGGGTAACCCCAGTGGGAAATACGGATCTGTCAGAACTGCTGTCCCTGGGCAGATTCTGTCCTCGGTGGTTTTGCACTTGTTTGTTGAGAAATATGCTGCTTGGGCTTCCTTTTTGTCAAAATGGCTAACAAATTGTTATTCTTTCCTGCCTTAACCTTGGCTATAGGGAGTTGCCAGGGCTCTTACTGTGCAAATTCAGCCCCAGCAGATGCTGTTTTAAAAACGAAGATTTCCAGTCTTTCAGGCATGGGAGTTGTGCACGAAGAAGAGTGCCTCCGGCATGCACAGGGTGGTATGAAGAACTTCAGTCACTTTAAGGCAAGAAGCTTGCTTTCTTGTGTCTCCCACTTTTAGGTCATCTGTTCGCATGCCTTCATCTTACAACATTAGGATATCTTCTAGCAGTAACTTTTCTTCCCTCCATTTTGTGTTTTATGAAGGTGCTTGGCAAGTCTCTTTTGTCTCCTCCTCTGAGTTACAGGTTCTTCCTCTCCTGTGCTGCCCTTATGTATTTATTCAGCCAGCAGGCTTCATTAGCCTATACTGCTGCTGTTTCTGCCTGAGGAGCTTGAATTTGCTGCTTTGAATTTGTCACCTGCTAATTGTGGTCTCCTGGGGGTGGTAGTGTGGATATTATCAGCCTGCTGCTGTGCTGCATTTCTGTGGTTTCAACTGTCCTCTGGGCTGCTGGCTCAGAGCTGGTGCAAAATAGTCACTCTGCTGCCTCCCTGTAATCTGAAGTCAAGATGGGGGCGTGATGACAGGGTGCACCTTCCTTGTCCCTTTCTCTCAGTGAGTTAATTCTCACCAGGCTGGAAAGCTATTGACCTTTTCTTACCAGGTGGTGTTTCCCTGCATTCCTTTATTTGCAGCAGCCCCCCAGGAGCCTGAGGAATGACGGTGTGTGTATGAAAGGAGCTGGAGGTCAAGCCACTGTGCTCTTTAGTATGGGAGGGAGCCTCACACAGTGTATCTGCTGGCATCAAAATTAGATGCTGGTGGTTTGAATCTGTGCCCTCTGGAAACTAGTGAAAAGGATTTGGGTGGTGGCAGTATGTGTTCGTGTTTGTTTTTTCTGCTGGCTGTGAATGGTTTGGGTCAGATTCTGCAAGGCCGTCCTTGGCTCCTAACGAAGTTCCCTGTCCCTTCCTGAGGCTTCAGGCTTCTATGTGTGATTGCAGGAGAAGAATTATGGCAGGAAGAGGCTGGGTTAAACTTACCCTTTGCTGTTCTGGTTCGTTGGGAGTGAGAGTGCAGCACTGTACTGCTGGCTTGCTCTTTGCCTACCCCTTTTGTCCTTGGGCTTGTCAGAGCTTTCCATTTTGGAAGACCAGTGGGACTGGTTTGTTTTGGGTTTTTTTTAGCAAGTATTTACATTGAACCATATATTTTTTTGCTTTCTCTTTTTCCCAAGAGATGGTGGAGGCTGCATTAAACATTTGGCCTCAAATACTCTACTTTTCTTCTAGCTTTCTTCCTGCTTTCTGTTATTTCCCAGCCTAACCTCTCACCTCAGATCGCATTCCTTGAAAACTCTTTGCCCACTGCCTGCAATCGTTGTCTTTTGTGCTTTCTGCCATACCTTCTGGTATGCCAGCTGGCAACACTCGCACCTTCTTAATCATTTGCATCACTCTTTCTTTCCTTCCTCCTCCTCTGTTTCTATTAGTCCCATGCAGTCACTCTTCCTGCCCCCAGTATCTCCAGAAAATTCTCAGACTACCTTTAGTATGCGGAGTGGAGCACCCGTATTGAGCTATAGTGGGACATCTCCGCTGACCTGGCTCTTTGTTTCTTCCTTTCCAAGTCACTGTCTGGAGCTAAAGCTGCTGGGGGTCTGATTGCTTCCTTAGCCCTGATGTGACAACAGGCATGCTGGCAGGCTGCAGCTCTGGGGTTCAGCTGGAATCGCCCCTCGCTCTAAACGCATTGGGTGAGCTTCCCACCCTACCCTGCTGAGAGCCTTGTGGCCAGCCACCAGCAAGATTTTAATCCTGTTTCAATCCTTTTTGCCAGAATTTGAGGAAATCTGTGCTTGTTCCGCAGCTAGGGCTCATTGTTAGTGGATTTAGGTAAAGAGGCCAAGGGCTTGTTTATATGTGAAGAAAATAAAGCCAAGGCAGGAAAGGAGAAGCCGCCATAGTGCTAGAGGATATCTTGATAAATCCTTTCCTTAGAAAATAAGTAATTTAAAGGGTCAGGTTAAGTATTAGGACAAATGATGGTTTGTTTGGTTCCCAAAGGAAGATGTGTAAAACTGGATGGAGTGACCAGGAATGTCTGAATTGGAAAAGATATTTTTGCTACTTATACAAGATTTTATTTCTAACCTTTTGCGAGTTTCATGTTAATTCTCTTGCCTAATAACAGTGGAGGAAGAAGGTGAATAGAAATTAGAATGATGACAGTGCAAATTTAGCAGTGTTAGGGAGAACTTCTGTAGAATTTATTTGAAAAAATAAAAAAGGCTTTTGATCATCAGTGAAGCTCAGTAACAGGGATATAATGTAGGAGACAAGGTAGTTGTACAGAGGGAAATACTCTATAGGAGTTTTCTGAAAGAATAACATTCAGACTTTTACTTTCTTTGAAACTATGCAAATACTTTGTTGCATTTTTTTATTATACTCTTTCATGTATTTGACACATTACTTGTTGTACTTGATTGCACCTTCTGCTTAATCTGTTTAAAAAAAGTATTTCTGGAAAAGATTTCGGAAACGTAGCACAATGGAATTTTGTTTGAGGGTTTATTTCTTAACATTCTTAATAGTGTAATTGCATTAAGTATTGGATATCACAGCCTGGTAATTCCTTGAGCCTGCTGAAGAGATCTGTAGAATTTTCTGGCGCCAGAAGCGTGTGCAGTGTTCCAGAGGCTGGCAGGCTGCCCCTGTGGGCCTTTCTCTCCATCCTTTGAAATGTTGAAACATCCAGTTGTCCCTGCTGCAGGCAGGATGCTGTGCTGGATGGACCTGAGTCTGATCTAGTCTGGCAAGTCTTGTCATTTCAAGACTCTCTTTGTTTCTTCTGCTGGTGTAATATGCCCATGTTTTGTTGTATGTACTTATGTGCTGCTGGATTGTGCTTGGAAAGTTATAAGGTGTTGTCTGTAAACTTTTCTTCTTTCCAGTCCTTTCATTAAAAAAAAAACAAAACAAACAATATCAAACATTTTTCTTTCGCAGTTTAGGCTCGTATAACCACTCCAGCCTGCAAATAGGCAGTGCACCTGAGAATCACACTGACTTCGGTGGATATAAGATTCTTTATATTTAGATTATTAAATATGGATTTTTAAGTTTTTACCTCTTCAGGTAGGAGACAGCTGGCCAAGGGCAAATTTTATTTACACAGTAATGCGTTTATTTGATGAAGTTTCTAAGTAAACATAAATAACAACCTCCAGAAGGGGGGACGGTATATTGTATTGTGTTAATGCAGTTTCAGTTAAAGCATCCACATCTCAAGGGGCGTTTGTCAAACACAGGTTTTTGTTAACCTAAAAGACTTCAAAATGATATTTCCTGGCTGTTACTGAACAGCTAGAAAACAAAGATCTTTGAGACTAATTTTGTTTTCTTCTGGATGTGCTTTACTGCAGCTGCTTGCAACCTGACATTGTGATGCTGCCATCATTCATAGCGCTCATCACTGAAGAAACCTACAATTCCATTATGGCTTTCTAAGGTCTTGATAGTGTTGTTATTGAGTATCTTTGAATAACTGGTTGAATTTAACACACTTAGGAAATGTGCCAGAGGGTAAAACAAACATCACTCCCATTCTTGCATGTGGCAGCTGAAGTGGCAGTGAAGAGGTCTGTGAAGAGTGCCACCCCATCCCTTGGCCAGCTTCCAGCCTCCCTTCCCTGTGGAAATGAAAACCTATGAAAGGAGCTATATGTTACTGTGCTATGCCAGATCTTTTTTTTTAATGGAGCAGTAATGCTTTGATAGAGAGGTATGTGGCTTCAGATACCTGTACTGTATCTCTTACAGTACTTATTGACAGAATGGCCTGATTCTGTTACTAATGTTGATGATATAATTTCTGTCAGCCTCATTCTGGAGACATTCAGGTAGTTAATGTTTATTCTGTATCTCAGGGACAGAGTTGCAGCTGTCTCTGGTTAACTTTTTGTTTCTTTAACAAGAAGTAGTTTCTTCTTGATTTAATCTAGTGCTTGCTTAGGATGCACACAGTTTTCAGTTACATTCAGCTGGCACCTGGCAAATGTGGTAAGACCTAAGCAGCTTTCCAACAAATCCAGAAGCCCAGTGCTTGCAGTCAGAGCACTGATTGCACTCTATGGTGAGAAATGTCCTTGGGTTTTTTGCTTTTAGAGTCCAGTGTGTAAAATGTTTCTACTACTTTTCCCAGGAACTGCAAAATTTCTTCCAAACTTGTCTTGATGATACAGGATCTGAATCTTATGTGCTGGCATTCAATTTTTAATCTTTCATTAATAATGGAAACTGAGAGTACACTGAGTTGTATGTGAATCTCTTTTTGGATTGATGTAGTGAGACAAGGTGAACCTGCTCATCTTTCTTCTCTTCCATCATTGTGCAACACAACCCAGGCTGCCTCGGGTGACAAGGGTCATGCCTCTGTGTAAGCGAGATTGTTGCTCACTTAGCTTTAGGATTTCAGCTCCATCATTAAAGTGGCCTAATGCTAACTTCTGTATTTGTACACATTAATATTACATTTTACAACACACTGTGATGTTCCAAACAATAGAGTGATACTTTTTGGAGAAGTAGATAAAAGTTTTGATGAGCGAGAATGAATTATTATGGAGGAACAGGGAAATAAAAGAAAAAAAAGTACAACAGATTGTCTTTTGGTTGTTTTTATGTTAGACTCTGTGATCATATTTGCTTCTTGCTATTTTAGCTGTAGGCAAGCTACTTCACTCTGCTTCAGATGAGCTGTCTGTAAAACGGGTATATCGTCACTTGCTTTACCAGAGTCTTCAGAGTTTTCATTAAGAGTGTAAAGCCCTTTGAGCTCCTATCATGATTGGAACTTCAGAGTTGTAAGGTGTTACTACCAATAAATGCTGACACTTTAATTTTCCTGTGTTTATGGAAAAGTTGTCCTTGTGTAATTTTGTGTATTATAACTGATGTACTTGTGAAAGCTGTAGAGCCTGTAGGTTAAGCTGTTCTCATTAGACTGTATAGGCTGCAAGAAAATGACAGTAATGTTAATTTGTTGTATCTTGGGGAAAAAAAAAAAAAAAACAAAAACAAAAAACAAACACCAAAAAACCCCCCCAACTTGAACTGCCTTCCCCCCCTTCCCCACCCCATCATGTAGATTGCAACAAAGTGTTATTTTTTTGTGGTAGCAATTATTGGATGGAGTGACCTTTACCAATTTATGTTATTGATGTAGTGGAAGGGACATTTTTCCACTTGACCTTTATGCAATGTGTTGGCTTGTCCTGTAGCACCAAATGAGTTGCAATTGACAGATTTGATGGAACACTAACTTGACAGGAGTTTATTGTTTGAAAGAAGATATGTGTTGAAAAGTGGAGCCTCTAGTAAATAACATGATAAAAGTTATTTGCATATCTTCCATCACCAAGGAACATCTTGCTTAGAAACAACCGCTGCCTAAATTGCAATTTGAACACTGATTAACTGAGATTCTAGCAAAACAGTCATCAAATAGTGATATTTCAGAGTCAAATCTATTGTTTTAACTCTTTTTCCTCTCTTTGTTGTTCTGTAACCAAACAACAATGGTTTTCTCTATTTTGACCTTGTTTCTTGTCTTTAACACCTCTGTCTATAAAAGGAAGAGGAATAAAAGTCAGATAAGCAGTTTTCAGTATATGATGAGGAAGACATGTCTCCCAAGAGGATGGGAGGATGTATGTGTGTGTGTATATATATATAGATACAGACGCACCCTCCCCCAAAGATATGTCTGTGTGTATATGTATGAGTGTGTGTGTATATGTATAGGTATGAGTAGTTTCTTTGGTTATTTATTAATATATTAAAGAAATAATGGTCAGATGTAATTCTGGGAAGAGAGAAGTTCTGGGTGTGGGGAGGAATGAGGAGCTATGAACATGCTTTAGGGCGAGGGTGGATAGTGTAAAGAGAACTGTAAAGGAGGGCTAAACTGTCCCTGCCCCTCTGCTCCAGCTGGGAAGTGCAGAGGATAGCTGCTCTTCAATCTGTTGAAGTAAAGCAGGGTGAGGATTGTGCTTTTTGAGGAGAAATTTAAAAGCAAAGAACAAAAAGTCAGTTATTTCAGGTGTCTTGTTATAATCCAATATCCCTTTCTGCCCTGGTTGAAGGTTCTGATACTTTCTGTAAATAAAATAATTCCTCTTACAAAATGGCTAAGACAAAGTTGTAGTGGAACCCAGGATCTATCTGAGACTATTCAAGTAATGAATTATCATGGCTTTTTAAAACTTTTGAGCAGCAGGATTGATAAAAGAGCAGCAAATACCATCTGTCTGACCTACATATTTTACCACAGTTCTTCTCAAACTGTCCAGTTGAGGTAAAATAAAAAGGAGCTGAATGGGTGTGGGAGGGGAAAGTAGCTATCTTCTGTTGCATTTGCAGGAGGTATTTGGAAGGAAAAAGAAATTGTTTATAGAGGTTGCTCTTTGGACACATTAATGTAATCCTTACTCGTTATTTCAAAGGCATACTGCTTAAACAATATCAATAGAAGGGGATGCTGCTGGACAGAATCAAGGTGGGAGGCTGGGTAGAAATGTTTATTTTGCTATGGTAAAACCACCTATTAGAACTATTGAGGTGTTGTGGGTGTACTGGCGTAGAGTGAAATTCATAGCAAGATTCATTATTGTAGCAATACTATTTAATTGTAACTCATGAAGAAGGTAGAGATTAGTTAATGTGGAGCTGTATGCTAATAAAAACATTTCTTGCAGTGTTTTCATTTGTAGTTAACGCGTGCTACAGAAGACAGTAGGCTTTAATGCGCTTATTTTACACGTTTGCAGGAGATGTGTAGAAAGCTTAGCTGCAGGGCTGGAAGCAGAACCCACGTCTGGTGAGTTGCAATTCTGGGGCCTACAACAAGATCACACTTGAAAGACATCCTGTGTTTTGTATGTGTGTTCATATGAAAATGGCAAATCCCTTATCCTTTCTGGAGCACCTGCTTTTTCTGAACCCCTTCTGGAGAGTATGGCAATAGCCAAACCTCTCTTCCCAAGCTTGGTTTCTAGTAGGTGCTTCTGCTCTTGTCTCTGCAGGCCAAGTCCCATCAGAGTCCCACTCTGCTCCTCTTTCCCCTTCCTTCCTGGCTCTGATTTTTACCTGGCTCTCAAGTCAACACATACTGGTCTGGCACCTTTAATTTCCAGCCTGAGGAGGCTCTCATGAGCAGGTGGAGAGGCTGCTGGAGGCAGTGAAACTTCATGGGCTCAGGCTGGAAGAAGGCAGTGTGCCTAGTAGCATGAAGCATGGAGACCAGTGAAGGTGCCTTGGCACTGCTGCGCTCCACTCAGGTTGGACGTGCGAGAGGCTGTTCTGTGGATCTGCATGCTGGAGGAGGTCGGGCTTCTTTGCAGCGGCTGTTGTTGGGCGGGCTCTGCTGTTCCTATGCGAATGCAATCCAACGGGCCTCTGACTGCATTTGGTGGTCGATGGGATGTTGTCTCATTTGTAACTGCTTTGCTGAATGGGGACCCAAGTGGAGTTAAAGGGCTGCAGAACTTTCCTAAAGAGCCTTTTGGTCTTCTCCCCACTGACCTCTGCCGACATCCTCCTGTGCAGCCCTGCCCCCTGCCCTGTGTGCTTGGGGGATAATTCTTACGCCTGAAACACTTCCAGGAGCTCTGTGCTGGGACAGTAGGGACAGCTGCAGAGCCAGGATGAAAAAGAATATCATAAACATGAAAAAAGTAAAGAGTGTGTGTGTGTGAAAGGGAGGAAGGTAGGGGAACAATGATTAAAAAAAAAAAAAAAAAAAAAAGCCAAAAACCAAAACACCAAACAATGCCAGAATCCCTTTTGTTCAAATAGATAAAGCCCAGCTTCTCTTTCCTGCTTTTGAAATCAGAAAATTAAGAGGTGACTCTACGAGGTAATAGTCTTTTATAGGGAACAGAGTCCTGTAAAAGAACATAAAGGGCACTAACATTTAAGAAAAGGTCAAATTATGAAAGGGATAATACAAGGTTTCTTATGCAAGAAGCAGTTCTGGTTGTGTAATTACAGCAGTCCTTTTATCTGAAGATCTCACACAGGTGTTAATTAAGCCTAATGAGGCCCCTGTGGAGCAATTGTTACTATCTACATTTTTACAGACAGAGGACCTAGAAGCTGAAAGAAATCTGGTTATTCGTTTGAGATCCTGTAATGCAGCACTGTAGAATTGGTGCTTGAGAGAGAATAAGCAGAGTGTGACTTGAAGCCACCTGGCACAGCTGTAAAATCATAGAATCATTTAGGTTGGAAAAGACCCTTAAGATCATCAAGTCCAACTGTTAACCTAGTACTGCCAGGTCCACCACTAAACCATGTCCTCAAGCACCACATGTACCCGTCTTTTAAGTACCTCCAGGGATGGAGACTCAACCGCTTCCCTGGACAGCCTGTGCCAGTGCCTGACTACCCTTTCAGTGAAGAAACTTTTCCTAATATCCAACCTAAACTTCCCCTGGCACAGCTTGAGGCTGTTCCCTCTGGGACTATCACTTGTTACTTGGTAGAAGAGACCAACACCCACCTTGCTACAACCTTCTTTCAGCTGGTTGTAGAGAGAGATAAGGTCTCCCCTCAGCCTCCTCTTTTCCAGACTAAACAACCCCAGCTCCCTCAGCTGCTCCTCCTAAGACTTGTGCTCTAGACCCTTCACCAGCTTCGTTGCCCTCCTCTGGACACGCTCCAGCACCTCGATGTCCTTCTTGTAGTGAGGGGCCCAAAACTGAATGCAGTACTTGAGATGCGGCCTCACCAGTGCCGAGTACAGGGGGACGATCACTTCCCTGGTCCTGGGCAGAACCATTTCCATGAAACTGTGCTGTATATCTCTACTGCTTTTTTTTGCCTGAAAATGTAGGTATGTGTAGATGCATAAAAAGAAACTGTGGACTAAGAAAAGTTATTCTTTCTTGATGGGCTGTCTTGGTTATGCCTGTAACTACTCCTGGGTTTGTTTTGTTTGGTTCCCCCCCTGCCCCTTTAATTTTTTTCTAACATTATGCTTAAAATTTGCAGGATCCTGTGATGGTTTGGTTAGCGTTCAGTGTTTTAAGAGCCTTATGGGAACCAGCAGTAAGTAAAATATACCTATGCTGGTGAGGTGTTGTACGTTAATTCCTTTCATGTGTTCACTTCAATCTTTCCAATGCATAGCAGATGGATAGGTTGTTTTGTGAGCTCCCTACAGGGAAATCAAACAACTCTTTACTGTTGTTTTTCTTGCTATAATACTCTTGAGCTATTGATAATTGGATGGAACAGCTCTGCTATGAGGAAAGGCTGAACGAGCTGGGGTTGTTCAGCCTGGAGAAGAGAAGGCTGCGGGGAGACCTTATTGCGGCCTTTCTATACTTAAAGGGGGCTTATGAGAAACATGGGACAGACTTTTTAGCAGGGCCAATAGTGATAGGACAAGGGGTAATGGTTTTAAACTAAAAGAGGGTAGATTCAGACTAGATATAAGGAAGAAATTTTTCACGATAAGGGTGGTGAAACACTGGAACAGGTTGCCCAGAGAGGCGGTAGATGTCCCATCCTTGAAAACGTTCAAACACGGGCTGGATGGGGCTCTGAGCAACCTGATCTGGTTGAAGATGTCCCTGCCAGTTGCAGGGGGGTGGGACTAGATGGCCTTGAAAGGTCCCTTCCATCCCAAAGCATTCTATGATTCTATGATAATTCCACAAGAAATTCTGTACAAATGCTGGTGTATGAGTGAGGGTGGGAAAACGGAGAATTTTGAGATACTCTTAGAACACTTTGTAGGATATTGGACTTTTGCGTGAGTCATCTAAGTGTTTCCTGTGTTTCTGACCATACCGCACAGAGTGTGGGTGGCTGCCTGCCTTGTATTTGTTTCCCCCTGCTCCCTGGCCAAATCCAAGATTAAGCCTGTCAAAATTGCCACCTTCATTGTGTCTGGAAGGCTCCATAAGGGATTCAATTAGGCAGGTACATCAACTCTACCGCTACTGTGATGCATTGGTATGGATATAGAGGGGTGGTGCCCCTGCATTGCCAGCTCTGCTTTGCACCCTATTGTCGTGTGGTATGGATTGGATTGGATGCTTTATAAATGACTGTGCTGTGGTGGAAATCTGAGTTTTGCAAGGCTTTGTTCCTCACATGCAGAACACACAGCTACTGTTTCAAGGGACGTGTGTTAGATTTGCTCATCTTCCGTAACAGAGGTTTGCAGGCCATGAAAGGGGAAATAGCTCAGCAAACCAAAGTAGTTTTTAGAATAAGAACCTGCTGAGCTGGTTTGGTTTTTTTGTTTGTTTGTTTTAGTTTTTAGATGGATCTAAATAAACAGCAGTCCATGAAAGTATATCACTTCCAGTACGGAGTCATTATCTAACAGGGATACCTGGGACCTTTGTTTGCTGGTAGGCAGCTGGTCTAAGCTACTTGTGAAAACACAGCTGCTCAGCAACATAATGTGTAAGATTCTGTTTTGGAAGATTTAGAAAACATTTAAAGGTAAAGACTGCTTGGGGCTATTTGTCTTCCTTGAGTTTCTGTGCCAGTTAAGGGAAGGTCTTCTCATTTTCACAGGGTGGAACAATTCATGGCAGTAAGTAGGTGGTACGAGGACTGTAACACGTGCGTAGGGAGCTGGAGAAGTCTTTGTTTCAGGGCAGCGCTTTGGCGGAAGGTAGTGCCTTGCAGGGCAATACGTTGCGCTGCCGCGAAGCTGCTGATACGAAGTACAACTTGATAACAGAGGAAGTGCCTCCTCTGAGGTTCTTGCAATGAGATGTGGCTTTGTTCCAGTTCAGTGTGAGAACTCGTTTCTGTAGAGAGGTTTACTTTGCATGGTGCTCTGAACGCCACAAACTTTCTGAATTTTTTACAGAATTTGGTGCCGTTTTGGGAATGTCAAGAAATATTGAATGTTTTGAAATTGGGGATAAATTAGAAAAAGTGTGCTTGAGATACAGTTTCTGGGGGGAAAAAAAGGGTTTACAGCATTTACATTTGATAGTCTATATTTTTGTTGCCTTCCAGAGTTGCAGGATCCAACTACAGTTGTCACTGCCCAAAATTATTTAAATTGTTTTGTGTTTACCCCCAGTCTGGTACCAAAAGCAGTCTTGGGAAAGCAATATTGAAGATGGCAGTTAGGAAACATGCAAGATCTTGGTATTTGTATATGTAAGCCAAGTAAAGAGCATGTGTAGGTCAAATAGCTAAAAAGCTTTATTTTGTCTTTTTTTGTGTCTCTGTGCCCCATCAAAAGTTAATTTTATTCTAACCTTTGTTTACATTCTGGAGTGTGGTGGGGGAAAAAGGTGTTTTGATGGAGGCCTCTGTGTAAATCTGGCAGTGTAATTCGAAGTCCAGCAGAAATCCAGGAGGAACCTAATCACATTGGGGAAAGAAAGGAGACCGAAGAAGCAGATGCTAGCTGAGGTGGAGGGTGTGGGAAGGGAAGAGGATGAAGGGGCAGAGAAACAGAGTGGGGAGAAACAGAGGTGTAAGGGTGCCTGTGAGTTTCTGAGGAGAGGAAATTGGTTCGTGAGGCCAAGTTCAAAGGGAAGGGCAGGAAATAAGTCACCAGATATTAACAGTCAGGAACTATTCTGTGTTTAAATGATTTCCTTTGTCATTGAAGTCAGATTCCTTGAGCTGGTGGAAATTACTAGATCTGACTAGAAGGAAGACATTTTTTACAATGAGGGTGGTGAAACACTGGAACAGGTTGCCCAGAGAGGTGGTAGATGTCCCATCCCTGGAATCATTCAAGGTCAGGCTGGATGGGGCTCTGAGCAACCTGATTCAGTTGAAGATGTCCCTGCTCATTACAGGGGGGGTTGGACCAGATGACCTGGAAAGGTCCCTTCCAACCCAAACCATTCTACGAGTCTATAAAATTTTAAAATTTGTGAATTGATTTTTGACTTATGGCAGGCAAAACAGTCTGAGAACAAATTACAAGCATTGTAAACTGTTCTCTCTTGTTGCATGCTTTCTTAGAATGTGGCCTTTTCTGGATGAAGTAGAACAGCGTAACTTCTGGGTGCTAGAACAGTGATGGATGGTGGAAATTGGAAATGTGGCTAGGCTGAACTAAGCTAGCATCTTTAGTAGTTTTTAAACAGTTTTTGGTTTTCCATCTACTGATCCAGAGTGCTTGGGAAGGGTATCGGCTTAATTCGAGGGCGAAGTCTTAGTTCTTGAAGAGCATTGGGCATAAGGAAGGAACAATGAAAGAGGAAATTAGATGTATGTGTTTGTGATTATATAGACTACTAAATGTGAGAGTGGAGACCTGGAATACGAGAAAACATTGAGCACTGTTGTGGGAACTCATGAAGGGGAATGCAGGGAGCAAGAGAGGAAGAAAAAAGATTTTCTTTAACCAAAATTCTGGCATCCAGGTACTCGTCTATAATGAATGGATGTGCTGTTTTAAGCTCAGTTGCCATGAAGACTTCCTTTATCTTCTCCCTTTTTGTTTCTAGGGCAAAGCTTCAAGTTTCCTTGTAGAGTTCCCCACTGCAGTTTTCAGAGCAATTGGTTTGGGGTTGTGTGCACGTATTTATATTCTCTTTATAGTTCTCTGTGTGGCATATCTGTTCTGTAAGAAAGAACGTTTGATACCTTTTCATCAGCGTGCCTTGCCACGGAAGGAAGATAACATTGTCTAATTGCATTTTGGTTTTGATGGTGCTGATCTGTAGCTGGTGGCTTAAGCAGAACTGCAAGCCAATTTCTTCACATATTACAGTCCTTGGGGAACATTGCACAATTTAGTATACACTGCATTTTAAAATCTGTGCTATTTTCTTTCAAACTTCAACTTAAAGCAACTCTACAGCTACTCACTGGTGTTTCTGAGCCGGGACTTTGTGCTGCTTTGTTGTGCATTTTTACCGCATGGCTCTTAAAAGTATGAAGATAAACCTTTGCAGAACACTTCATATGTTATCTGTACTAGTTTTGGACTTCTATCACTTAAAAAAAAAAAAAAATTCTTTCAAACAGTGTCCTTTAGGATGGTATTCTCAATATATTCAGGTTAGGCAATAACAAAGGAGCCTTTTCTTTGTTTGACAGCTGGAACAAAGCACTTTAGATTCACAATATGTGCTTAAATAGAGCCTGGTACAAAAAAATCCCAACATAATCTGTGTCTCTAGTCATAAAATCCTTCATATAAAAGTCCAGATATAGTCCATCAGATTTTTTAATTTCTTGTTAGAGTATTTAGAACTTGCTTTATAAAAATGACCAGTATCTCACAATATAATGTAATTAGTTGTAGAATATTGCATTGTTTCACTGTTAATTGACTGGCCTGTCTTCTAATCAACCCATGACATTTATTCAGAGGCAGTGAAGAAAGGCAGATGTTGGCTTAGAGATTCCTGGAACAAGGAAAGGGACATAGTGAGCTGCGGTTGAATCATCCCCAGTCAACATTAATATATAGCTGACAGTTGTTCATGTATGTGAACTGTGCTGATTGGAAGCCTTTACCAAGGCTCTTCCTCTACCATCTCCAATAAAAGAAGGAGCTATATTGCAAGCCAAGGAGCTTTGCATTGATTTCTGCTAGCTTCCTTGTCTTGAGGGATCTTTTTAAGAGTAGAATTTAATTCAGAATAGGGATCTGTGCCATTGTACTGCATAGCCTTACTTTTTAAAAAATGCAGATTCAGCCTGGAATGAGTGGTACGTGTTTTTCTTTTATTTCTGTACAATTTCATATGTAGTGACAGTACTGTCAGCACTGCTTACAAAATAATGTTGATATCAAATAAAGTACACTAGCAATCAGCTTGTTTTTTCCTTTAATGTATCTTTCAATGTTATTGTAAATTATTTTTACTGTAAAGTCATTTTAGAAATGTAGGCATCTCAGTGGTTTCATTGGAAATTTGATGTTTATGAAAGAATATGAAAAGCAAACAGTCAACAGGGCACTGTTTGTTTTGTATTGTGTCTTGACTAAAACAGAAATGATGTCTCCAAAAATGCCTATGCATTAAACCCCTTGTGCTGTTCAAAGGAATTTACAAATGCAGCAAATCTGAAGATGAAGACTATATGAGATAGACACCGTATAGAATTGTACCTTTATTTTAGTGCAATTACAGAGATGAGTAAGGGGTTGCCACATACAGAAAATTGCCTGCCGTTTCAGCAACTGTTATGCATGTCAGGCACTTCAAGAAATGTAATTTCTCCAGCATTTAGAAAATTATGGAAGTGGTTAGTTTATGCTGTAATGTAAAATACTTATGAAGCTCTTACTATTAAAAATACTATAAAAACTTAATGTTTTTCAAAGTATCAGATTAAGAGCAGTGGAGATTATGCAGCTTCTGGTACACTGAAATTATTGTACATCATTTTCACCCATATTGTATGTCTGATGCTTTGTCCTCTCCATTTGTCTTTTTGGCTGTCATTTGTTTTGTTGATTGTAAACTTATTGGAGTAGGAGGTGGGGTTTTTTTGTTTGTTTGTTGTTTTTTTTTTTTTTCCCTGTTCTCTGAGCCTAGTATGATTGGAGGCTGCATTGGAGGCTCTTGTGTGAAATGATAGTGGCAAATAATAACTACTTTGCTTGCAGGATAGTCATGTTACAGGAAATTGTGATGTAGGTTTATCCAGATAGTCCTGATGTGCCTTAAACTCAGCCCAGAAAGAACAGCTGTGAGGATAGCCTACATCATTGCCAGGCGGTAATGAGAAAGAAACATGGGAAAGCAAAATTTTTGTAATGCTGGCCAAGTAACTTAAGAGATTAATCACCCAAGTCAGGACTCCGACGTTTCCTGCTGGGCTCTCACCCCCCTCCTTTCCCAGAGGTGTGCTGGAAGAACCTTCCTGGCTCTGCCGCTTCTCGCTAATCTTCCTGCTGACGTTGAGAGTAACTGTACCTACACCCTCACAAAACCCACTGAGTCCTATGGCTTGAGCCCATAAATCACTACTGTGTTTAATTACTGCCGAGAGACAGAGAATGTTACAGATCTGAGCAGCAGTCTGTCAGCGGTGTTGCTGCTATGGATGTTTTACGAAATAGGGGCACTGGTCAAAATTTATGCTGGAAGTCTACGCTAGGCTTGCACTAGCACCCTTCTGGGAAGAAGTTTCGTATACAGCATAGTCTTTTCAGTGTTAAGCTGTAAACTGTAGGTGGGAAACTTGGTGTTGTGCTTTGGGGGAAGCATCAGTGAAACTTCTGAGAGTTTAGCTTTTGTTCAAAGCCTAAATTGAATGCTCTTAAGTTCAATATGAATTAGAGGGGAAAAAATCAATATCTGCCAGTGTGTCAAGCCGCTTCTTATAAGAAGCGTAACAGCTGAAACGTGTTTGTTCTTGTATTTTTTAAAGCTTTCAGACTTCCCAACTCTGTTGCAACACTGACATTCGGTACATTATATTCTGAAACATTATATATGTTTTAAGGACACAGCAATTTCCTGGCTTGTAGCTGGTGTGGACTGATGGGGGGAAATGCAGAGCTTGCTGGGAGGCAGAGAGTCTGCCTGAGCAGTTCTTGTAAGAAATCCTTCAGACACTGTTCTCCGTTGCTTCTCTCACAGGGACTATTTCTAGTACTAGGTTCCCTTCCCTTTCCTCCCCCACCCAATTTGTGTATACTCGTTTCTTGCTGCTAGGAAAGAAAAAGGAGTGGAGAGGTGGTAGACAGCTGATGTCACCTGCAGTAGGGGAAGCTCGCGGCATCAAATGTGACATCAGGTCATCGGTGTGCGTTTTGGCTACTCTGATGCCTTGAGTTTGGCTGGGAATGCAGGAGACCTGTTCTCTTGTACTCTTCAGGTAACTAGTCTTTTAATTTGAATTAGCACCAGAATCGGAGGCAAACTCAGTAGGGTAAAGCAGGAATCAGAAGGGTTTGTCACCTCTACTAACAGCGCCAAATAACTGAGGAATACACACAAAACAAAGAATTATGGAGTTGTAGCACACTGCAGATTTTTGGCCCTCCTGCTTTTGAGGTGATTTCTGTAGCAGTTGCTTCTGACTCCAAAGAATGCTCAGCAGCCAGGAGTTTGATTTGCTCAGCTGTTCCTCAAGGTCGTTTTGATAGTTCAAGAGCATAACTCGAGTGCTTAATTTCACAAAGTTGCCTTTTTGGTTGGAGTGGAAAAAATTAAGTGGTGGGTAAGCGTGGTAATTTCATTTGCATTTTGCTCTAGCAGCCATTATGCTCTAGCCTTTTATGAACTGACCAGGAATGCTTGGCTATGGTACCCAGGGGCTGATAGCCTTGTTTGAAAAGCTTTAGTCTCTGCTTACTGGCCTTTCCAGGAGCTGCTTTTTCCACTGACTGCTGGAAGTATTCCAAGGACCCTGGCCCAAATAGCATTTTGGTTCAGATTAGGTGTGTGAGATTTTGAAGGGAATCTCCCAATTGTCCTGTTGACCGTACTTTGCTTTGCATTGTAGAACAGTCTTGGAGTGCATGGACTGGTTTTCTTTCAGGTGGAACAAAGTCTGAAGATGTGCTCTGGCGGTGTACCCGAGGGGCTCCAACTACTAACTGGCCTTTGGTCCATGGGACTACACTGAACCTAGTCTGAAGTAAGACCCTCTGAACTGCAGATGGTGGTTGCTCAGTGCTGAATTGTTTTGCTCTGTAGATGTGCTCCTGTTGGTCCATGTAGTCAGAAGGGTAGGCACAGCTCTGGGGTACAGCTGCTGCTCCTGTCACTCCAACAGGCTCTTCCAGTGTCTGTCCCCAGTCCCGTGCCTTCTTGGGGCCAGCCTTGCCCGGGTGTGCAGTTTAACTCTGCACCGGGTTTATTTTGTTGGTTTCCATATGCCGGGCTGAATGGAAGGTAGAAAAGGTTTTGCTCTGCACCAGTGACCAGACGGCACATGGTAAGGGCTACCCGTTCAACTATCCAAATGTAATCTGGAGTTCCGTTTTACACATATCTGGTGTGTTAGGACTTGCAAGGAATTGACTGTCTTCTACTGTGTATCTTTTTGGTACTGTTAAATGGTTAATTATTTTATCCTTAAATTAAGAGCACATGCATACTCCAGCTGCTTGTAACACCTTCATTTCTGATCACAGTATATGTCTTTACATACCCTATTTTGGATATGAATTGGTCTGCATGTTCTCCTGCAAGTAATTTTTCAGGCAGCCAATGCTAGTATTTGGGCTATAGACACCTTGTTTACTAGTCTGCTTTCCAGCTGCATTTCAGTCACATATTCAACCGCTGCATTAGATTCCTCACTTTCTAGCCTTTGTAGTATTGCTTTAGCTAATGTAAGTGTCTCTGTCCTGGAAAATGAGTGGTGCAATTTGAACCTGACAATGCCTAAGTTGTTAATGTGCAGGGAAAGTGAAGAAGGAATGCTTTGTTTTATTTCTAGTTTAAAAAAAAAAAAAAAAAAGAAACCACCTAATAAGATCATCAGACTTCAGATTTAAAATTACCAAATGGGGTATGTGTTTATATAATTCATAATTCCATTTTGAAATTCTCTGTCACAGTATATTTTGGAGGCCAAATGCATAGATAGCCAGAGAAAAGAGAAGTTTGTGGTGGTTAGATGTTGGTGATTTTTTTTTTTCTTTTTCCCCCTTTTCTTGATCTAGGAGTAATGTCTTGCTCAGGACGTCTTTCAGCTGACAAACATTAGAGGTTCAGGAGCAGTATCAAGGTGGAGGGGCACTTTGCACCCTGGTTCTTAGTCTCTCTAAAGGCCTGCTGCTGTGTGTGGTTGGAGACAGACTACTAGAAGAGGGTCTTTGGATCTGAACGTGGGACTTGTTTAGTTCTTATGAAATAGGTAACAATATCTTTGATGCTGAGTGTACAAAAACACTTCGGTCATCTTGGAAGCTTTACCTTTTTAAGAAAGTGAATGCTGGGCAGGTTACCTGGCTCTGGAAGTATCTAGCAGGTAAGAAAAAGATTTTAGGGCTGTAATGTGTGATTTACACATGTAAACCGTGCACAAATCCTGCTTTCGATCCTTCAGATTTTTGGGGGAAGTGAGGGAAGGAGGGAGGGGGTTCTTTACAGGATTGTGGGGCAGGATCAAATGGCTTTCTCTAAGGAAATGTTTCTTCACCTAGTTCAACTAATGTCCAGCAATTTGTAGAATAGCATGATTGATCATCTTCCCACCTATCAGCAAAGAACAGACATAAATAAACATAAATATATGCAGTATGTAGCAAACGAGGTTCTACCCTTACTGTAGTAATTTTCTTAAATGTTTTTTAAATGATGATAAATAGTTCTGATAAAGTGAACCTTCTCTTCAAGGGAATAAAACCAACATCAGAATATGTAAAAAGTAGAGAGGTAGCCAGATGTTCTCATATGGTCAATTAAAAATTATGGAAATTGCTTCCTTTGCTCAAAGCTATTACAAAACATGATCTTTGGAGACAATGCAGTTTTCCGACTGCTGTCTGTTTAATTGAGAACAGCAGTTAGTCAGCATCTTCCAGGCCTGTACCCTGGGTTGGCTTTAAATTGAGTGGGATGTCTGAAGTACACCAGGCAGTAACGGGTTGGGATGGAGGGTAATTTAAGGACTGACTTTGGCTGTTCGCACTGAAGTAGAAGCTTCGTCTAGGGTATCTGTAGGACTGTTGCAAGGCAGCAAGCTAGCAATAGAATACAGTGAAATAAAAGGCTGGTAAAGAGACTTAAGCCTTATTCCAAATGCTTGTCTGTAAAACAGTATGCATTGGATACATTAAAGTTCCTTCATTTAAGAACATCAAACAGGAGGGATTGCTTTTTGCATGTAAGCTGTGTGTTAAATGACTTATTTTGAAGTGAAGTATGGGAGAGAGGAGCAAAGTATTAAGCCTTTGTGTGTGATGGAGGTATCTGAGAGTGTGTAGTTTCTTTCGGTATCTCAGTCTATTAGTGAGCTCTGGGATCTTGTGAAGGTCTTTTCTGTGTTGAAATAATGTGCTTAAAAGACTTAAAATGAAGGTAAAAGGAAGTGGTGTCCTTGAGTCTGATGGCTTATGATAGCAAAGGCCTTCCGTGTCTGCTTCTTGGCTGGAAAATCCTACAAAATACGGTGAGAAGGGATCTCAGGAGAAAACATGTGATCTTGCTGGCCGTGACCTTAAAAACTATGCCAGAGCTGTTCCTGAGAGCTGTTTGTCTGACCTGAAAACCAACACTGGTGGAGATTTCCTGGCCGTCCCAAGCAGTTAGTGCTTTACTATCTATAATGTTTTTCCTCATCTCCTTTACTGCGACTCACGTTCTGGGGAGAGGTGAAAAGCATTGTATTACCGCTTTCTTTGCTGCTTCCTGGTATGTAATAGTACTGGAAATTACTCACACCAGATCGAGGAACTCTGCTTATTGCTGTCTTTTTCACATGTCCTATTTGCTGGACTTGTGATCATTTCCATTACTTCCGCTTGATGCGGATCTCTCTTGAGCTGCAGTGCTGGAAGCTGGACTGAGATAAGCCTTATTTGCGTGGTTCCCTGCTCCGCAGCTGGCACTGAGGTGCCTTGGTCTCTCCATGCACTGAAGACATCAGCCACGTGAAACCGAGGGGTCTCCTTTCCAGGAGAGGAGCCTAAAAGCCGAGTGCTGCAGTGTTCAGCTCAGTGGTGGTGGAGTCTCTTGAGATGTAACCCCTAACCGCAAAGCTGAAAGGGTAAACCATCATTTAGTGCTGAGAGATGACGAGCAGATATGGCCAGCAATAGTACTTATAAAATGCCAGTGAAACAAATTATTTAGAAACGTCTGTTAGTAGAAACTAATTGAATTCTGTGTAGACTGGAATATATAAAGGAGGATGCAGCCAAGAATTAATGAGAGAGAGAGTGATCTGGCACGTGGATCCCCTCATCTCTTTTTCCTTCTCAAAATAGCCTGTTTCTAGGGCCAGGATGGGTAGGAGTAGAACGATGAAACAACTGAATGCACAAACATAGTGTGACCATAATTATGTCGAAGAACAATGACAACATCATTGAATGGCTGTAGAGAGTTGCCACAAGTCCCGCTTGGGTAACACGGGAAGCCCAATGGTGAATGGTTTGAGTAAAAATGAGGCGCTTCCATGTGTTTTGGCATTTGGTGATCATTGGTCACAACCAGCCCTTGCTTTTCTGTTTGTAACAGTGGTATTTTTGATGGCTGTGTTTGAAATTCCACACGAAATGCGAATGCTGATTATGTTTCTTCTGGTCAAAGCATGGGCTCAGAAGTCTCATCTGGGCCCAAATCCCAGGTTCCTTGTGGTGATAGGGATAGGATGAATCTGTTTAGCTGTGGTCCCTGGGAAACACACCACAGATGTGGTTCACCTCCACTGCTGAAAAGATGTTTCTCCTTTGCAGGAAGAGTGTGCACACATGTACATGTGGTTGTTGGGGCAAGGCCTGGACCCTGCAGTAACTTGTTTGGTGATCATTTCCGCTAGAGCCTTTTGGCAGCGTTTTGCACCCTAATAACAACAACATGAGTTTAATTACCCTGGAACAGTCTGCTGGCCTGGGGAGAAGATCTAGTCTCAATAGTACGTCCTGTGTCTTTATTCCACCCCATTTGCACAGAAGCAGAAGGAAGATCAATGCTAATGATAGATTATTGTAAAAAATGGATCATTTCACCAGATCAGCAAACGTAAACACCCCCTCTTCTTAAAACCCCTTTGAGGATAAAGAAAGAAAATAAGCAGTAAAAAGCACGCACAGATGGATGTTATTCTGATAGTAACATGTTGTATTGAAAATGTTAGAAGGGAAGAAATGCTAATCACGCAAAATTGTAGGCAGTGAGGTCACGAGGAAAGTACTGAACTGTAAAGGTTTTCCATTTGTGGGCTAGCTCAAAACTCTGATTTGACTAATGTATCATCAAAGGTGTTCTGGCTTGGACCAGCCAGGCTTGTTATCTGTCACGTATGTGATTTTTGCTAGTACACTGGCACTATAGAGAATAGACGTACCAGAAATAATAATTTGTAATTGGAACTATGTTCCTTTGTTTTCTACACAGGGAAAGAAAACAAAATAACTACTAACTTATATAAAGAAGTGCTTACTCTAAGAAATTCCTAGAGTTATGCTAGAGTCAAAGCACTCTCTTAAGGACCACTGTTATTTTTATTTAAAGTTGAAAGTGAATCTTTTTGTTGGATGATAAAGTAAGCATAATTTGGGAGAGCCTGGAATGAGATAATTGTTTAATTGCTATAATTGCACGTGCATTTTCTGCTGAAATATATTGCTGACATAGCATATGTGATTCTTCAGTTCTTGACCTAATAACAGTGCAATTTTTTAAAAGGTCAGACTTTAAATGTATAACTGCCATCTACGATTGTTTTGAAACTGGAGCAGTGAAGAGTAGGAGTTTTCTTTGAATTGAATTCAGAGCTGTTACTCTAGGAAAAGAGCACAGATGATAACTTTGAGCCAATTCTTTGGAGCCTTACCAAATAAAAACTCTGTGAAAGTGCTGAGAAGCCTGCAGTTTTGTCCTTGTCATAGAGGAAAGTAGCTTAGCATCCTGGTTATCTGATGTTCTCCATTGTAGTCTTAGTAATTCATCCTTGAGCAAAACAGACTGATATATTTTATCAAAAGGGGAAGAAACATCTGTGAAGTGGATTTTGGTTTTTGTTGATCAACCTTTTTTCTTCTTCAGGTAAAATGGAACCTTTTTATCACTGTTAAGTAACTTTTAAAAAATGTTATTTAATTTCTAGCTGATAAATTTAGACGGAAACTGGAAGAACTGGAGAAAGAGAGAAATTCTTTAAAATTTCGGCTTCCTTCAAGGCATCCTTCAATTAGCAGTTTTTTGGATAGGTTCATTATCCAAGTTCAAGCAGCATTGCGCTGGGCTGCCGATCATCGGTAAGTTTGTTGATTCCTTATTATGTAAAATGCCACTTCTGTTTTTCTCAAAATGTGGAAACAATTTATGAATAATTTTAATAGAGAGTTTTAAGGACCTTCTAACATATCAATATGGAGCTTGTTTATGAAAATTCCCCTCCCCTCCCCCCCCCCCCCCCCCTTTTTTTTTTCTTTCTACAATTCTTTCAGAATTGCCCTGAAAAACATTGATCGTGATGACCTGGTGAATTAAATGGAACTTTTCTCACTGATGTTGAGTGGGAAGGGGATTGAATCCTTGACACGGCAGCTTGAGCATACAACAGCAAGGCAGCTTGAGCAATGGTTCCCCATGGAGTTAATTCTGATGCTGCTTTTCAGGCGATGAAAGGCTATTTAAATATAAAGTAAAAACAGATTCTTTTTTGATATGCATAGATCTTTGGGAGCTTCCTTTTATGCGTCACTTGTTAGGTGGCAGTAATGTGCTCAGCACTGTACAAAGTCATAAAAATAAATTCTCAGCCTTCTCTTGAAGGGATAACAACTTCAAAGACTGGGGGAATGTGAGATGTGTTGGATGACCCAAGGGAGGTAGTTAGCTTAGGAAGAAAAGAAAGAGTTGTCTCTATTTCTAGGTCTTTCTTCATTTATGCTGCTGGTTACTGTTGTTAGAAGTAAGAGGATTCTTCATAGGTATTGGAAACTATTCTCAAATGTAATAGCACAAATGAAAGAAGAAAAACTTTTTGTTTTCTGGTAGCTTGTACATATAAAGGCTGCAGTGTGCTAGTCAATACATCAGGGTGTAATTTTTGATATACATGAAAATTAGATAAAATCAGTACAGATGATAGGATTTTATTGCGAAATTTGAGACTTTTAAGGGTATTTTTAGGTTCTATTTATAGTATTTAGTAATGAGGCAGGTTTAAAACAAACTGCACTCCCTCAGAGCTGTTTCCTTCTACCTTCTGAGGCCCGAAGAAGCTGTTTTACCATTCCTTAAAGATGAGGATAGAACATTCTGTATTTTGTCATTATGATGTGTTCTCTCTATGCGTTAATTTGTAGTAATGGTTTTGGCTCTAGAGGTGGTGTTGTCTTCAGTGTCATATAAACTGAGTCACTAAAGCATCCTTGAAATATATAGTCTGCTTATTTTTTTCTATAGAATGTATATATAATATATTTTTATATATAAAATACATATTTTTATTTATATATAATGTATACATTTATGAAAGTGTTCCTGTTCTTTAGATGATTATGTCTGTAACTCTTCTCTTTGTACAGGTCTGGGAGCAGTGCCATTCTTCAGGGTCAGATGAATACCCTCTTCACTTTTCTGTCTTGTGCACACTCCTTTCTTTGAGCTTGAGTTTGACTGTTGTTGTTCTGACACCCTTTCTTTTTCTCGCGTGATTCTTGTAGCCTTTCACATCGCTTTGTCTGTGGTCTGACTCTTGTTGATGCAGCAAGCGTACCTTTTGTCTTCAATAGGGGTGTTTAAAATTTTTTTTGTTCCAACAGTATTTTTAGATAGTACAGGGTGTGAAACATGACCACTTCTTCAAGGAAAATTTGTAGGCCTCAGCTTTTATTTTCTTTTTGAATTGGAACAAAACCAATATACCCAAGATTTCTTTTTTTACCTGGAAAATTAAAAAGATGATCAGACTAGTCCCAGAAGACCAGATCATTGCAGTTTTACTGTTGTCAAGCCAGTCTCATCTTTTTGCAAATAACTTTTAAAATGAAAAGTGTGTATGGCAGTTATTCGTTTAATACATGAGACTGAAATTCATGCCGGGTTTTGTTTTACTTGATTAAATTATGAGATGAGTTTTTAGGTGAATGCATTTGGTATTGACACAGGATATTGGAGGCAGGTGGTAGGAGCCAGGTTTGGTTATGTTTAGCTTAGGAACAATACCGTGTTCGTGCAATCACCCACGCTTGGTGAGATCAGAGAGATCTTGTTTCTGTTTCCTCAGTATCAAGTAGGCAGATGTACATGGGATTTCCAAGGAGGTTATGAGAATAACCAATGTTTATTCTAGAATGTTTCCTAAATTTTGACCAGCCACTCAGAATTTTCTGTTGCATACAGCTCTCGGAAAGATGCAGCTCTTACAAAAAGATGGTGCCTTCCGAGCTGCTGGGAAGTGTGGTCACACGTGTGGTGGCCTAGCACTTTGGAAGATGGGTGTCTCTTTGATCTATTTTATTATTACAGAAATACAGTTACACTCTCATTATGTCTATTTTATTTAAGTATTAATGCCATTTATTTTAGTGCCAGGGTTTTATTTTGCTTTTTCAGTACATTCTTCAGCCCACAGAGAGGGAGCAAAGCATACTTGTCTTCTGATGGTCCTGCAGAAGAGACGGGACCCTCTTGTTCTACACACTTGTTAAACAGTTGTGCATGGAGATCATAATTGTGTGATTAATCATGCTTAAAACAGACTTGTGATGCATGTTTTGTATGTGGCATGGATGTACTTGCTTTGCAAGGTTACCATGGGAAATCATGCTTCAGAAACATCCTTTGTTTGAGACAGAGTTGTTTTTTTTTTTTTTTTTTTTTAAAACAAGATATTGAAATGCATCTGTACCCTTTATGTGGAAATGCACGCACTTGTCTCTGGAGTTGGACACAGAAATGCAATAGGCCTTGCAAGCACGCATGCTCTTATGCAGGAGCATGCAAGACAAAATAGGTTTGCATTGTTTGCATGTGCATTCTGAGAGGCTGATTATAGATTTGACACTTAATGTAATGCACTGATTACCTTGGGGTCCAATCATGCAAACATTTACAGCTGAGGGCTGCACAGACCACTGTGAGGAATCCCACTGACTGTGATTTTGAAAGAACTCGCTGTGCAAGAGAGAAGTAAAATTTGGCATCGTGGACCAAACACTCCAGATGATCTCTAATGTAGTCTCCAAAAGCTGACAGAAGCTGCAAAAATGGCTTTGGCAAGTTTCTAAACTTCTGTCTAAGAGATATTTTTTTTTTTCTGTATTGATAGAAATTACATGCCTTAGTTTTGTCTCTTTCAAGGCAGTGATGGATAAATTTCTGAAATATGAAAAAGCTGGGGGAAGCCTGAAGCTATACAAGTTTTCCTTTTTCCTTCTTCAGCGTGTTGTTAAAACAGTGTAAATGTTTGAGATAATAAAGGAAGACATGCCAAAGAAAAATCTCTTGTTCTCTAACTGTATCCATTTAAGATGTAATCACTCTGGTGATGGAGTGTTATGACTCTGAAGGTAACATGTAGCATTCTGATCACTATTTGAGATATCGATACTCAGAGATAATGCTAATTTTTAGCTTTTTTCTTTTTTTTTTTCCAAAGGGTTAGACATGAAGAAACCCAGCTTTGGCATGAAAATGAACATAAACTTTTGAGATCTACTTATCAGGAGAGGACACAAGTTTCGGCCACAAAACGAAACCAACTTTTTCAAGAAAAGAAATGGTTACAGGTAACAGGACGGCAAAATTGTCTATAAGAACCAGTGCTGTGTGGAGAAAAGCTTGTAAGCTGTCACATAGAATTAAATAAATTTATTGTAATAGTGACTTTGCTTCTGTGCAGCAATTAGAGCCTTGGCTGTAGTCCAGTTGATAATCTAAGTGATGATTGGTGATGGCAGCCACAGGAGTTGTGTTAATCTCGTTATGGAGAAGCAGAACTGGAAGGCTTGGTGTCTTGTGTGTGCTTTAACTTCCCTCATTATCTTTTTAAGTGTAGTCTTTATGTTCTAATTTGCCATTTTAATATTTCACTGATCTTCAGAAGTTCTTATTTGAAGACAAAAAGTTTTGAAGGAAGTAATCTTTCATCCATTTCTGGTTAGAATTGACTATAAATACATGATTTACCAGCCTTTGTTCCTGAAAGATGATTGATGCATTTCATAAGGATGAAGGAATCATCATGGAGCAGTCGGCATTTGCCAACAATAACTTTGCACTGACATGTGATGTCGCAATGTGGTAATTTGGCAAATGGAATGTTTTTAAGATGGCTTCTGTCCAATTTTAAATCTGCAAGCCTTTTAAGCAAAATTTAGCTCTTTCTTTTCACTGTCCTTCAAAAATCTCGGTTTACTGTCTAGTACAAGTCTTTTCTCCACCTCCTTTTAAACCTTGGTGATCACACTCAGCAATGTGACATCTTAGAGAGCTAGTAGGTCTAGTTTTCTTTTTTTCTGTGGTGTTGTCTTGTAATCTCATTATTTTTGATACTTTTCTTCCTTTGGTGGATCTGATAGTATAATCATCTGTGTGTATACACACACACACATATAAATATAAACTAGAAAGAAATGGAGAAAAGCATCTTAGATGACCATTGCAAAATCTTACTTAGATGAAGAAATGTCTTTTCTATCCTAGTCATCACTTTTGTATTGTTTGGATTTATTTCATCAACATATAAGAGGAGACATAGTCTAGTTCAACATTATTATTGTCCAGAAAACTATTTTTGGTAATCTAGATGTCCAGCCAGCCACCTCAAGCTATTCAACTGAAAACTGCTGTACTTAAGACTCCATGCCAGCTAATGTTCTTATACTTGCTCCAGGTGAATCTTCATTCCTATGTAGTTATACTAGGCACAAATTAGTCGCATCGTTGTACAGGCATGCTATTTATGAGCATTTGATCAAAATTATCATGAATTCCTGGTTCTGGAGAAGGCTGACCTGTGATGTTTGGTGATTCCCAGCATCCCTTAAGGATTGCTCCTGCCCAGAATCTCACATGATCTGAAATAATTACTATTTCTTTTTCCTCTCAGCCCTACTTTACCTTCCTTTTCCTTCTACCCTCTCTCCTGTTGGTTCTTCATTTGTCTTCAGGGATTTGAGAGAGCCTGTGACGGTGTCTAAAATTTACATATTAATGTTTCTACTGCAATCTGTACTTCCTGGAGAACACTGGCCCAAAACTGAAGTTGGAGGTTTACAATCAGTACTGATTAGCTGTCGTGTTAGAAATCTCAGTTTAAACTCAAATCCACAAGGTAGAACTCTAGCTTATGTTTAGTGAGCTGAATATCATCTTTTGTTCCGTGCTGAGACTTTAAGTCCTTTTTATCAGTCCCTGGAGGCTGACCAAGAGCACATTAAAGGCTTCTTGGCATTTCTGGAAAAGAACACGAGAGAATTCCAGTTTACTGACTAAAATTTCCATTCTCCCAAGAATGCCTGTGAACTATTCCCAAGCAGAACAGCTTTCTCTCTGTGAATACAGATTGTGTGCTTCTGGTATCTATTTATGTTGTAAAAACATTTCAGTACTAAAAGTGTGTTTGTAAAACCAAATTCTGTTCATCTCCCTTTCTGTTTTCATGCAGGTTGCTTATTGCAGTGATTGCAATTACTACGTTTTCATAGAATATGAAGGTCTTTGTATTAAGTAGGGCCTACTAAGATTTTGGCAGTATTCCCAAACGAGTAACACAGAGACAGAATTGTCCTTTGTGCACACTAAAAGCCTAATTTGAGACTGAAAGAAACAAAACTGGTGTTTCTGGCCTGCTGACCTTTCTGTCCTTGACAAATGCCTGTGGATTGAAACATGGGCCACTCTGTTCTCTTGTCGCTAAATCTAAAACCAAAAAAGGAGGAAGATAATTGATGAATCTAGTGCACAGCACTAATATAAGTTGAATTTTTTTGAGCCAGTCAACCTTTGAACGTGCAAGGGCTGTTTCTTGTTGTTTTTAAGTGATACTCAGGGGGCTTGTTGCAGTGCAGCAAACCTGAAAATGTGTTTATTGACAAAATGAGCATTAGTGAACTAAACTTCACTTAAATTACATTGAAAACATTAAAAGAATGTTAAGGTTTCAAAGTGAAGCACTCAAAAAGCAAAGAAATACCAAAGTTGGGTATCTGTGCATAGCATCTATGTCTTATCAGAGTCTTTAATTGTGTGAGCATGTCTTTTTTTTTTTTTTTTTTTTTTTCTTTTCCTGGATCCCTGCCTCATACATTGCTGAAGATGGAAAGTGCTTGTTCAGATATTCAGAATACCATTTTATCTTCATTACTCAGTATTTGGCCCCAGAACCCTTTTACGGTATGCCACTCAAGCCCTCTTTTGGATGGAGATTTAATTTGCGAATGGGCTCTTTTTACAGCATTAATCAACTTGGCATCTAAGTGATTCAAAGCCACTTAATTTTATCTCCATAACATCACTTTGGGTGAAGAGATAATTCTTATTGCCATTTTATAGATAGAGAATGAAGAAGTGAATTACCAGAAAAAGCTATATGGTCATTTCTAATGTCAGTTTTGTAATGCCTAGTTATTTACCTGAAAAAGTTTTTTGTTTTTTTTTTTTAATTTATTTTTATTTTAGCTGGACTGAATATGGTCAAAGCATGGAATTACAAGCTTTGATTTCTGTTGAGAGTGTATAGATACACTTCAGAGACCTCTCTTGTTGGTTGTATAGAAAATGATGAACATTCAGTCTATGGCTGTGTGTTGAGATAATAGTTTAAGTGGCTTGCCAAGTTTCACAGAGACTAAGAAATGTAGGAATAGAATCAAATTCTCCAGTATGGCATTCAACTACTTTGATAGCAAACAGTTCTTCTTTGATTTTTTTTTTTCTTTTTTAACTCTTCAAATTCTGTGACAAGTGAGCAAAGGGCCATGTATTAAATAACTTTATTAACTTGGCAACCCAGACTCCTTCATGAAGTGCTCCTTCCTTGGGTGCAAGCTATCTGTTGGGTTTTCAAGGAAAAATTAGAACGTGCTCTTGCAAGAAACATCAGTATCATAATGCTCGGGGTTTGAACTTCTGGCAAGATGAGTGCAACTGAGGTTGAAGCTCTGGTCATTTTAAGTCAAGGGAAGGATTTTGTGCTTTTAATTAAAATTAAATATTAGTAATCAGAAGGACTGGCCAGATAGTCAGTGATTCACCACTTGCATCCTGTACCTGATGTTGGATTGGAAGCCTAGAGGAACCATTGCAGGGATATTCTGCAGGAGGACAGATAGATGGTTGATCACTTCAGCTGCCAGTCTATAGCAAGATTCTGTTGTCATGGTTGAACTGAGATTTTGTGGGTTTTTGGGAAGTTTTTAACTTTGGAAATACCTGTGTATTTGAAAGGTAAAAGGTGACTGACAGTTGGTGTTGGAAGAGGAACCTGAAATTTGGTGTTGAAATGGAGGTGGGGAGTTTCAGACTGTGGAAGCACTAGAGTTTCTAAATACAACAGATATAAGAATTTTTGTGTGTCAACAAAAGAATGTCTTCTCATTTAGTGTTGTGCTAAATTGGACAATCTTAATTCATGCTACTTCTGAGACTTGCACTGCATTTTTCTAGGGGCAGAGGGGTTTCTTTGACAGGGTTCATAGTAAACTCAGTTTTCTGTTCTATGCAGAAAGAAATTGAAGATCTCCGAGCAAGACTGGCCAGATTAGAAGCAAAAGATCAACAGCTAAGAAGAGAAATTGAAGAACAAGATAGGCTTATTCAGTCACAGGACTGTGAACTGACTGCTTTACTTGGCTCCATTTCTTTGAGAGAACTACAGGAAATAAGCAAGGCTGTGGATGACACTTTAGCATCCTCCTATCAAATTCCATTCAGTCTGGATCTTCCAGGGACTATAAAGAGGTACTTAGATTTCAATATATTGTCAGTGATGTAGAGCCTTGTATCTTCCCGAGGTACTGTTAAATTAGCTGTCAGTTGTTTTCTTCATAATTCTGCCAGCTAATTAGCTGGATTCAGACACTTTAAAATTTTCTAAGAACAGATGTTGAAGTTCTAATATTAATATACTTCATCAGGAAGGAAGACTTAGTAGTTATTTGAAGGTCTTGCACTTAATATTTTTTTTTTTTTTTTATGGTACAGAGCCACCTACAGAAAACGTAGGTATTAACAGTTGATAAATACATATAATCAGTTTAAACTATTTCTTGTTAACTGGTGGAATTTTTTCCCCAGCTTGGTAATGCTGTAATTACAACATATTTCTCTCAGTCTGAAAGTGTGTACTAGGCACCATCCAAATAAATATTAGAGATGTTTCTTGCTTCAGTGAACTTCCAATCATAATAAAGTCCGATGTGATGAGTATTAGGCTCAGGAAGTGGACTCGAGGTAGTGGGGGAAGGGATAAAGCATGAAGACTTTTGGGATACCTACAGTTTGATGCACAGCGTATGGTTCCTTTAAATGGAAAAGTAGCTATTCTTGGTAACCTTTTGGAAATAACCTCATCTTTATTTACAAAAGCAATAGAAGCGCTTCAGGGCCTAAACTGTACTGGCAGTCAGTGGGACGTTGGTGATGGAACTTTGAAAATGTTACTGCTGCTGTGTCACCATGACAAAATAAAATTCCTGTTTATCCTAACTTGCATTTCTTCCGGATAAGCAATAACTACATTGCTTGCAATTTTTTTTCTCTCTTCATGTTTATTTGATTTAGTTTGGTTATATTAACATTCATGAGAAATTGCTGCTCATGTCTGCTAATTTATACAGATTTTATTTTTTTTAGAGTCAGCAAAACATTTCATAGAGGGCATATTCCTCTCTTTTAGGTTTGTTTAAAATTTTAAATTAGGTTATGGGAAACAGTTTCTTGAGTTAAGTTTAGTTTGTTTTTAATAGTATCTTACACCTGTGTTTCCGAGATTGAGGAATAAAAGGTCTCAAGCAGTCTGTCTGAGAACCCATGCTTTGATTTGCGTTTTCTCTTAGTTTTGGATTTGCTTACGAAAGAATATTCAGATTTTTTTCTCTCTCATTGCTGATGCAACATTTGAGTTGCACTTAACTCTTTGGGAAATTATTTAAAGATGAGTTAAATTAGTACTGGTTCAGGAGGAACTTGCTCAGAGTTCTTCGTTCACTGGCACCATGAATGACACAATCACTTGAGGGAATAGAGGCATTCATTATTTGAAGTGGGTTCAGAACTTTAATGAAGATTTAGAATTAATTTCTTTCCTTTCTGTTCATTTTTAAGAGATGCCTTGAATAGAACTTTTCCATTTTAGTTTTGTTTGTTGATCAACTTTGTGTCACCAGGGCCAATGATCAGGTGCTTCTGCTCTCTTTACTGTAGCTGGAATTCTCCTATTGCAAGTGGGGACAGATAAATGCTGGCTTGGGCTGCATAAGTAAGCACACTTAGGCAGGCATCTGTGACAGCCTTCAGGAACAGTTTAAATCTCCTATGTCAGGTTATAGTTGTGTGCTCTTGTCAAACCCTAAAGCCTTTTCTGGCCAGAACTAATGGCAATGATGTAGATGCCCACCTATGGCATGGTCATGGAGTCCTTGGTTCAGAATGTGGAAGCTCTGCATTTAGGTCCTCTGCAGCCTGTCTGGATCTGAACCTACAGCCTCAGAGCAAGCTCTTACCTGCTAAGGATTTCGGTGTCCTGGCAGGGAGCATGCTCCATCACAGTTCTTAAGCTGGACCTTTATGTATCCAGGAATGCAAAGGCAGAAATCTGGCAAAAGGCCAGAAGGCTAACAGACAAGAGGAGATCTGACTCTGGGAGGGAGAAAGTGGAGAGGATTAATGGTTATAGCACTTGACTGAGATGAGAGAGAGACTTGGTGGTCATAGTTGTTGAGGGAGTTGGCAACTGTCCATCAATGAAATGCTAGAATTTTTTTTTTATTTTTCCTTCCCAACTTAAAAGCAAAGTCAGCTGGTAGGAACATGTCACAACCTGGCTGATGCAGCTTTTCAAAGAAACAAGGTAGCACTCACTGCCTGTTCAGCAGCTTCTCTCCTTTGCAGGAGATAGTGGTGCTCTCTGAATTAAAAAAAAAAAAAAAACAACTAGTAGATGTGTTCTCTACATTACATGGCTTCTTAGTCTGGTAAATCCCATTCAAAATCTGCCCAACTGTTGTATATGCTGTGCCCGCTGCTCTATTGAAAAATTCACAAGCTGCCTTAGGAGCACAGACTGAAATCTCCAGTCCCGCTGCATGACTCAACTGCTTGACTTTATCATGTGGCCCCTTCCTTGCCTTTGGTTCTCAAATCTCTTCCCCCAAACCACTTGCTACTTTAGGTGGCTGAAAGCATCCCAGAGCTGCGCTTGCGTGATGGTCAGCAGGCACGTTTCCAGCATGGGTACTCTGCCACTTCTTGCTTTCAGGGCAGGCTATATATCCAGAAGGACTGAGGGGGAGAATATGCTCCTTCAATGGTTGCGGTTAATTAACAGTGAGAGTTAGACTCGCTGTTAAACCGAACAAAGTGATGGGTGTCTTCCTTTTAAAGCTGTGCAGTCCATCATACTTCAAGTACAGTGATCTTATGTCTGCATCCAGACATGTTCTGTTCTCTTTTTCTGTAAGATGAAAAAGCAGCAAGCAGCTAGTAAGACATCTGGTGTGGATATACTTCCTGCGTGCCTATGGGCATCCCTTACATTGTCATACAATTATAGAACAATTTAGGAGGTCATCTTGTCAAACCCCTGCTCAAAGCAGGGCCACAGTTTCCAAGTGAGATCAGGTCTCTCAAGGCCCTATCTGTCCGAGTTTTGCGTATCTCCAAGGATGGGGATTTTGCAGCCTTTCTAGGCATCCTACATTTCACCACCCTTGCTGTGAACTTTTTTGTTTCATATCTAGCCAGCATTTCCCTTGTTGCAACTTGCATTGGCTTATCCTAAATCAGTGCTTCTTGTGAAAGGCAATTGCATATAAGATAATAGGTTAAAATACTTGATGAAGCCAGTTCAGCATATTAGTTTTAAATTCCAAAGTCTTGGGATATTTAATGTGAAAGATATTTTTCTGGAAATATACACTTTATTTTATGAATCATTACAGAGAAAAAAAAAAATTAAAGTCTTCTAAAGTTAGGGCTATCTGTGTGAGAAATAAAGCTATTACTCATGCACATATACTAAAACTCAGTGCTTAGGTAGAAAGTCGTTCAGTATTGATGGGCTGTAAATGACAAGCTCCTGGGTATTGGGTTGCAAGATGCTATGTGTTTACTCTAACTGCATTGTGCTAGTCAGTAAAGTACTGCTATAATGTGCTTTTGCATAATTATTTGTTGGGTACATGAATTGCATTCAGCACTGGAATAACACAGGGCTGATGTGAAGCATCTCTTAAGACAATCTGTGCTATAATGAGTTGTATTGAGTGGCTTGCAGCTCACTATAAAATACAAATTACTTTGCTTTTCTTGGTCTAAATGTTATTAAATAGCAACTTATTAAAGCAAACTTCAGGGAACATGAGAGAACATCTTAAATGAAGACTAATTGGCTAGATAGAAGTGTGCAGAAGCAAGAGAGCAAGTCAATGTAACATCGGGCTGAGCATTGTTTCTAAGTTTATTTTTCTTGTCAAACATTGTTATTTTCAGGAAGATTAATAATCCTTTGTTTTGTCTGGTTTATCTTTAGTATGTGGTGGACTTTTTGAAAACAAAAAGCCTTTGTCAGTAACTATAGCATGCTTTGAGTTTGAAGAGTTGAGAAATGTTAGTCACGTTACCCTGGGTCCTTTCTTGAGGGCTGTTGGAAGCCGAGGCTAAAACCTGGCCGGTTAATGTGCAAACAAATACTTTAGCTTGTGTTTTGAGAGGGATTCACATTGAGGTTGTGGTAGCTTTTCTCATCCAGACAGGCCTAATTGCTCTTGGTAAACTCAAAGGTATAATCATTATTATAAAACGAGGAAATTGCAGTGCAAAAGCTCAGTTCGCTTGCGTGGGCTTGCGTGGAGATGTGTTTAAAAGGTGAGAGCAGCTGGTGTTTTGTGCACCATGACACCTATTAGTGTTTTAACTAAAGATGACATATTGAAATTGGAGGAAAATAGGTCTGAGTGTTTCAGTGTGAAGTACTTTCTCCTGGAGACAGCAAAAAGTAACAAAATGTGTAATTTCTGTATCCTCTACTGAAGAGGACACCATTTCAGAAATATGTTTTTAACTAGTGTAACTTGAATCTTCTAATTATAAAATAAGACCATGTTAATTGTTTGACTTATTCTCTTTGGTACCTGTTGTTTCCTTTTTTGTTTCTTTTCAGAATGAAAACTGGGGAAGTCTGTTATATTTCTGTTCATATTTAGTTTCACTTAGCATTTTCTCTTTTGGTTTTATCGATATCTACAGATGCATGTGACTGTACAGCATGTCATCCTTAAAATAAATTGCACAGTTCCATCTGGACTATTGTCTGGGCACTGAAATGCTGGTTGAAAGAAATTCAATTAAATGTCTTTCAAAATATTTGAATACTCCACCTCTTCTTCCACCCTTCCCTTGGAACAATTTTTAATTAGTAGGAATTTGTTACACAGTGGGTGTGGGGGAATCTTCTGAAGATAGGGAAATTCTCTATTCTGTATATTAGTTATTATAGTACTGTCGTGGCCAGTGGCGCAAGGAACTGAACTTGAAGTTTTATGCAACCAGTTCACTCTGCTGTAGTGATGCCTGGAGCTCATCTGACAAAGATTAATTCAAAGTGAAATACAAATGCTCAGGGGGTTGAAAACCTTATTAGTTGGAATATACTCAGAGCATTCAGCAACTTCAGTTGAGGCCAAAGCCTGATAAAGCCAAAAAAGGTGGTATTTTCTCTTTTCTTTTGAGAGAAGTTGGTTTACTTGGGAAAAATTGGAAAAAAAGGCTTATGCATAGTTTCAAATATTAACTTAGGAAAAGTGCCGTTCAGAATGGGCTGTCATGTACCGTCATTAGGAGAGACTGCTTTGTACACATTTTTTTTGTTCTTCAAAGTATATGGGCACATGAAATTTCTAGTCAAATTAGCGGTTAGCAAGCTATGTGAAATTACTGAAGTCTGAATGCAGCCATGTGTATTCACATCAGCCTTTCAACAAAAATATTAGCTTTAAAGAATTGTATTTAGAAGAAGCAAAACAAATTGCACCCTATCCTTTCAAAAAGATATCTGTTGTTTGCTAGATAACGTGCAATCAATCCAGGAAAGTCCTGTTTAAATATGTGGTTTGAGGTTTTCTTTGGCTATTTCTGTGAAAATGCATGCATGTGAAAAATATCCTCTGGGAATAGAAGGGTAGCACAAATACAAAGAGCAGAGGGATAAAATGGCTTTATAGCATCAAAAAGTTTCTACTACAGTGCACAGGCTGGTAATGTTCCTGACTGTTTGCTGGGCCTGTGTGTGGGACAGGAGAGAACTGAATTGTACTTTTAATGCCAGATGCTCTCAAAGTCTTTACTTCTGAGTTTACTTCCTGGGGTTTTGGGTTGTTTGGAGCTTTTTTGTTGTCTGCGCTTTTTTCTTCATTTCACAACCTTAGTAGTGCTTAATTACAAGTAGAAAGTGATGTTGGTAGGTAGGTTAGAGGCAAAATAATCTAAACTTTTTTTTCTTCTTTTTTTTAAATCTTCCTGAATATTTTTCAGGAGAGACTCCTATGCTGTGTTACGAGTTGGACCGTGAAGACCCCGATGGTTTAGTAGACCTCTAGAGCACACTGCACCATTATGTAGCTACTTGTGGCTTCGTTTGGTGCTGGGAAGGTTTTAGCTGGTCCTGGGACTGGGTATACATGGAGCTGTTTTCAGCAAGTCACTTGTTGCTTTCACCTTCTCATGCAACTTAATTTACTTCTGGGTCTTTCACTTGGTGGGTGATTTTCACATGCTGCATCATCACGTCCCTGCCCTGGGAGGATGTCAGGAATCCTGTGGTACTCCCTTGGCAAAAAGGCTTTCTGTCCTTCTGACCAGGCTTTCCCCCTCCTGCTGTCAGTTGTCACTACCTGATATAGCCACTTATCATAGAATCATCAAATCGTTAAGGTTGGAAAAGACCCTTAAGATCATCAAGTCCAACTGTTAACCTCTCACTGCCAAGTCCAGCACTAGACCATGTCCTCAAGCACCACGTCTACCTTCTTTTAAATACCTCCAGAGATGGAGACTCAACCACTTCCCTGGGCAGCCTGTTCCAATGCCTGACTGCCCTTTCGGTGAAGAAGTTTTTCCTAATGTCCAACCTAAACTTCCCCTGGTGCAGCTTGAGGCTGTTTCCTCTCATCCTATCAACTTGCCTTCCCAAGTTATATTTCACCAATGGTGGTGTAAGCATGCGTGTTTGTGTGTGTGTCTGGTCTGTGTAAGATGCTTGCTCCTGTGCTGTGTGAGAGGATAAAGTTTCTGGGTTCCTTCCTCTGTACTATTACCTGCTTTGTATGGCAATCTTTCTTTTTCTCCTTCTTAAAAATCTCTCTCTCTCTCCCCCTCTCTCTCTCACACCCACACCACACTATCTGTCCACATGGTATTGCTGTAAAATACCAAAAGTCCAGGGAAAGGATAATATTAAAAAGGTATTCAAGTAAGTAAAATAGATAAGTGAGAGAAGAGAGCTTTCCCCCCCTTTGTTTCCCTCTTATAAATATGCATGATGAAATGAGAGCTGTCAGATGTGCAGATAAAACAGGTAAGTTGTGTAGTGGCCGCCACAGCTAGGGCTTCATCGCCAAGTAATAGGAGTGAAGAAGAGAGAGCTCTCGGTCACCTCACTAGTTCAGTTATTTTAGCTTTGCAGGTCTGCAGTAATTGAAAAACAGTGTTTGCATGTGAAATATACCATGTGAAGAAGTGCTGCACAGCTCCAGAAACTGCTCTCCCTGTTTACTTCTGTCCCAGTCATAAGCTCCGGGCATGGGAGTCTTCAAGGCTTCTGACAGCTTTGGGTTCCCCCCAGGCCTCCTCTTGTTGACTTAATTTCAGTCAGTGATAAATCATCTTCCATGACACGAGGATGGTGTACAAGTCACTTTGAGTATTTGCCTTCCTGCCTTGACTTAGGGCGCTTTCGTGCTGCTCTGATTTTATTTTTTTAAAACTTAACACAGAATTTCAAAACTGTTCTCTGTGGTAGGAAACATGTCTCTGTCTATGCTACACGAGATGAATCAAAATACAATTATGGAGTTCTTAAAACATAGCCGATACCACTCCTGCTACTATAGCTAGGTATAATGAAGATGGTACGATGCCCTATTTTTTAGTTGTAGTTCTTTTGCTTAATGATCCGTTGATCTATTTTATTCTGTGTGCTACAGCTTCACAAAACCTGCAGCAGTAGGCTTGCGGCAGAGAGGACGTTCCCCCACACCTGGGGGGGACTCTGCCCTGGAAATTCTCTGGAGCACCTGCCCTTGGAGCCACTGGCCACACAGCCAGCTTCCTCTGCCACAGGTGGTTTTTTGAGGGAAACTCCAAATTTTGTGTCGAATGTCATAACCCAACCTGAGCTTTGATAATAGGGTTGTCTCCTTTTCAGCTAGTCCCACGGCTGGGTTTGTGTTTCGAGGAGGCCACCATCTTGGCTTTCTCAAAGAAGTTGGCTACAGGCTTTTGTGAAAGGCTAAGACAAGTCACAGGTGAACGAAGAGGTCTGCCTCGTCCTTTGTGATCTGCCTGATTAGGAGGCTCAGCTTTCTTTTTGTAGATAGATAGGTGTTTTCCTCTCAATTTTGTCTACCTAGGATTAATTTCATTCCTTTGTTCTCTGCCTAGGATTGAAGGGTAGACTGCTTGGGCAAGTGGCTTTGTTTCTTTTTTTCTCACTTGTGGGAGCAACTCTAGAAGAAACTGTGTACTGAAAGCCTGGCATGCCATACCAATGTCTGTGCTTCAGCACATGAAGTGAATTTGCTTCCTGCAAAGGTGCAAACAAAAGTCATCGGACAAGAGCTGCCAGAGTTTGAAATTGGGGCAGGGGACTTCTTGATCGAGTTACCTGTGTCTGAGCTGAGTCCTTTGTTCTGTGGCTCAGTAGTTCATAGTGACTCCGATCCCACCGGGGCTGGTGTAGGGAGGAAAAAGGGCTTCTGTGAAGTCTGCTCCTGCACTGTAGGCACTGGCCTTCCTTGGGAAGGACAGGAGGGGTTGGAAACACGGCAGGGAAAGAAAAGAGCAAGTCTTCCAACTTGGCGGATAGAGCCACTGTTAGCAAACTGAAATATGTTGGAGAAATCTTAAAGGCAGGTTTTTGTCCTTCCAAGCAGCATTGTAGAAGGAAAAAGTCCCAGCAGAAAGGTGAGTACCATCCGCTTGAGTGTCCATGTGTGCAGTGTAATGAAGAATCTGGTTTTTCCTGCTGAGCATCAGGTTCCCTCTGCTTGCCTGAACAGCATCCAGTGGGATGTAGCAGCCTATAAAGTCCAGGCCACATGTCTGTTGATTCCTCTGGGTATGCATATGATGAGATTTACTTCTCTTTAGGGAAAAATGACCAGCTATCCCAATCAATGTATGATACTGAATCCGTTTGTATGTAATAAAGAGAAACAACTAACAATAATATCCAGGGACAGACCCTTTCAGTCAGTGTAGCACAATGGATGTTATTCTTAGGAGAATAATTGCAGCTGCTGTGGGCAAGCTCTAGTTTTTGTGCACTCCAGGCAGAAGTAGCAGAAGAATGGGGATCCCTTGACACATCAGAAAATCTGGGGAAAGCATTTGGATGTGACGCACTGCTGCTGCACATAGTTGTTTGATTGTGCCTTTTTATAAAAAAAAAACAGCTACCATACTCTGCAGACTGAGGTGCTGCCTCAGTCCTCCTATTGCGGGCATTAAAAAAAAATTACTTTATTAATCATTCATGCAAAAAATTGTAACGTATCATCTAATGCCCTGATTTTTCTGCAAGCCTCCTGTAATTGGGGCTAGCGTCTGGCAGCGCTGCAGCAGATAAGGGTCGTCTCAGTTTAGAGTTCTTGTGTACATAAGAGCTTCTGGGCAGGGTGATGAGTTGTTATAGTCCACTTTGCATAGGTATAACTCTTTGAGAGTCAACAAAAACAAGTGCAGTCACCCAGCAGCCCATGAGTCAATGGGGAACCATATTGGTAAGCTGAGGTTATACAAAGACATTGGGAAAGTGTACTTTCTGCCTTTTGATAACTTCTGAGTGGAGGAGCATGTGTATTGAAGCAATCCTTGACATAAAGCAACAATGAAGAAATACTGCTCTGTGAATGATAGCTAGAAGAAGAGCAAATTGCTGGAACAAAATCAGCTCTCTGATGGTTCAGAGCTAGGTGCATAATTTTGGGTTCTCATTCGCATTCCTCGGAGAACTCTGTAGACTGAAATGTGCAGAAAGTCCAATGCTCCTGTACCTTAAAGTACATCTCTTGATAATTTTTGTCTCAGATCAGATTAATTTTTGAAGTTGGAAGCTTTCCAAGGTGACACTTTGCATTTTACTTCTAATTCGGGTGATGAGTCCTTGCAACTGCCACAGATTTCATTTTCGGTATGAATTAAACACAACTTCTCTCTCTTTCTATTTGGTGTCAAAGTCCATGCCTCAAGAGCACTGACAGGTTTAGATAGAAAAATTGGATTTTCACCACATCAGTTGAGAAGAAATTTTGTGGTTTTATCGTTCTTTAACCAGCTCTGTCATCTTATAGAAGTTTTCTGTGCACTGCATTATCTAAGGAAAAATCAGAGTTTGTTTGGAAAACCCTGACTTATGTTTAAAGGATGATTTTGCATCCCAACACAGAGATATGCTACTGTGAAAATCTCATTGTTTAAAGCCCCATGGATCACTGCACGAAGATTAGAAGGAACTTACGTGCTTGACTGAAAAATTGCTTTCCTGGTATGGTAATACCCAGATATGTAGCCCAGTCAGGCTCATGAACAGATCACATAGAATGAAAATCTTGTTATCCAGTGTCTTGCTTGATTAGGTAGAATCAAACTTTGTAGTGGAGAGTTTAAAAAGAAAACAAAAAGTGCCGTTTCACCTTAGCGCATTTAATGCAATCTATCTCTGAACGTTCTTACTTGAGCACAAGTGTAGGACCGGCAACATCCTTGTAGGTCTTGTCCTGGTAAAGAAACTGAGCATGGTAGCTGTAAGAACAGATCTGTTGATTTTACTCAAGAAAACTTTGGGTACAAGTATGTTTTCTTTTTTTTTTTCTTTTAGTCCTAGTTGTACATGTCTAGTTTAAGGCTGCCTCTTGCTAAATATAGTTTTTTTCAAAAGCTTTTTTTCTGACTTATCTTCGGAGTTTTTTGAGATATGCACATCAAGGGAACTGTAAAAGCACAAGAAAGTCGTCAGTTATTTGATTTGATTTTGTATTGTGGATTTCTTCCTTAAAGACCCAGTGAAGTCCCTAGACTTAAGGTTTTTTTCATGGATTTTTGTTGGATTTTTGCCTTGATGTAGACTGTAGCAGATGTTTATACCAAATATTCCCTGAGTAGCACTTCTGATTTCTTTTGCAAAGGCCTGGACAAAGGCTTTTTTTGGAAGGTCAGCTTCTGTTTGCTGTAAAAGCAAGATTACAAGTGTACGGCTTGGTTATGTATTTTCATCTTCTAAGAGAGTGCAGCTCCTTGTGAGATCAGAACCAGAAAAGGAATCATGTTACAAGACTTGAAGTTGGAAAAGTCACGCTCTCTGCGGGCTGTGACCATTAGGATGAGGTTATCCTGTGCAGGCAGTCTTATTACTCTGGGCCAAATTCAGATATACTGTAAACTGTTTAAATTTGCTGTAAGTCAAGAAAATACTCCTTAATAATAACTTTAGGAGGGAATACATATTGATATGAATTGAGGCTTCAGCCTAACATGCTTTCTCATATGCATACAATCTGAGTGTAGGCTTCTAGGCCATTGCTCTTGAATTAGAAATTCAAATATGGGTAATTTTAAGTTGTTCTGACTTGTGCTTAGTTTTAAAGAAATGAAAGTGCTTTTTGCTTAAGCACTGTGTTGTGGTGTGGAGATAGGGAGTTGAACTAACAGGATCTAGGATAATCTTAGGTGACAGTAATGTAAGAAAGAATATTTGCCGTTAAAGGGCATCCTTTTGTCTTTCAGTCTCTTCAGGCAGAGATCAGAGATGGCTGCTTAGTTTCTGTAGGAAAATAAGAATTTCCAGTACAGAATTTATTTATTTATTTTACACTGGTACCACGTGTGTGGTATGTTCTATTGTGCAGTTATGGAAACTGCATTCTGACTACATTTTTTGGTCACTGTATATATATTTTTGTCATTAATACAGGAACTGTTTCTGCTTAAGCAGTATGCATATTTATATATCTTGAATGTAGAGAACAGCATGACTTGCCTTTTGCCCATTTTCATCCTTTGAATTTTTTTTTAGGAAGCAAAACATAAATACACAATAGCCTGGTATGCAAAGGGAAGTATACTAGCAAAGTGGAAGGAAAGACATTCAGAAACATGCCTTCCTTTAGTAGAAAACCATTCTTCCCAGTATTGTGCTAGTCAGCCTTCCTCTGAACAAAGCCACTTCCATAGTATCTGTAATTCCTGCATGCAAATCATAACTTCTCAGAATATTCTTTAAAAGGCTTTTTAAACATTAGCTGTTGTATCTTGACATTTAATGTCCTCTGTGGTCATGTGGGAAGCCTGTGATAGAGCGAGGAATGTGTGAACCAGACCACTCAATGCCCAGTCTTCCTTCTGTCCCCTGTTGCCTTGAATTGGCTTTCTTTATTTTGCCAGTACACCATTCCTGATTATGAACATCATCGTCTCAGCAGGTTCCAACTGTGTTATTACAATTCAATGTATTCAGTACCTATTTTTCTTTAAGGTCACTAAAATGCGATACTTAAAAGGCACTGGCTTGCTTGAAGTATTTGGATCTTAAAATTTTTCCCATAGTCTATTATTACATGCCAAGTCAGTCTCAGCTCCTGGATATGCAGCATTCCCACATCTTCCTGCAGTTCTCCAGCTGAAGTCTGTGTTTAGCCAAAGTATTACCTCATTCATCATCCAGAAGGGGTAGTTCCTCAGCTCCCACTTTCATGTTCTGGTCGAGGGTGTATACAATGAGGCTCTAGGATGTAGCAAGTCTACATTCCTTTTCTTCTCTCCTCATTATGGATCCTAATGTGTGTAAATCTATTGCAAGCCATTTAAATGGTAGGCCTACATGGCTATCTGTGTGAATGAAGAAATTACACATGATGTATAGATTGCTGTCAGTTCTGCAAGTGTTAAAACCCTTTCTTCTCCTGCATTTGGTCAGTTAAATTTGCGTTAATTGAATTCCTGTTTTATTCTAGTCCTTCCGTCAGCTGGGTCAAGAACTTTGCTTTCTCTGTGATGGAGTTAGCTTGTATTGAATTTGAGAAGTAACTTCTAAATTGTCCTTATAATAGATTGCAGAGACTGTGAGGACAAGCAGTCAAATTCTTGATTAGCTGTTCTGCCAGAGAAGAATAGCAATGAGTCAAAACTATGGATGTCTTCCCAGGCAAGAATTTAGTGTTATTCCAAGGAGCTCTTTTTAAAGCCATTTTCCCTAGTAGTAATAAGTAAAGCAACTTTTAAGCAGACAAAATACCTCTCTTAAAATGAAATATGATGCTCCAGGGTGGTGGTAAAAGAAAATATTATTTCTGGTTCAAGTCACATGTAACAGATCATGGCTGTTAAAGCCCTTTGTCGGTAGAATGAATCTGTATTGACTGCCTGCTTTCTCTTGCGGGTCATTAGCTTGTCTGTTAATTGGAAAGCTTGTGAGGGGCTTCTCTGTGATGGTGTTTTATGGTAGAAGAAAACAACCCAGGAATAAACTTAGTTAAAAGCCGTTCATAGTTAGTAACTATGGCTCATTCGTACACAGGTTTTGATTGCTGCATGTGAATTGTATGATGGGCTAATCTCTAAAAAGGGATAAGGGTTTCCTGCGGTATCACTCTGAAGGCTAACAAGGATTCGAAACAGAATACTACTGTGAAATTCATGCTATAAATACGCTTGTAAGAGCCTGCATGAATGCTGTAACTGTAACAAAAGGATTCTTTAGATTCAAGTCTGTGGTTAATGTGGCTATCGCTGGCTTGAGTCAAAATGATTTGCTAATGATATTCTTTATTGATATGTGTCAGATTAATATTAAATTCTCTTAAAAGTATGGTTCTGCAAAATTCTCTTACAACTGTAGTTCTGCTGTCATTGAAATAGCAGCATGCAATTCCTTATTTATTTTTCAGTGACTGGATAGATGCTCATAAAAAAGAAATCTGGGTATAAAGAGAGTGTTTTCTCCCACTCAGTGCCTGGACCTGAAAGTCTGCATGGGCCTATGCATCCTTCTTAGCAATACGGACTCTACAACTGGGGCTTAGTTTGTAATGCTGTTTTGGATGTATGGTTTAAAAAGAAATTAAAAATTGATCTCTCTTCCTGTTAGCTGTGTGAATTCTGCAGAGGAGTGAAACGTCATATGAACCTGGGGGGGCTTTCTGTGAGGAAGGTAAACAGATAAGAGGAAAGGCACATGGAAGAGATTTATTAAATAGAGGTGCCATCTTTATATTGTTGTTCTTCTGGCTATAACTGCACTTTACATTTTATTATGGCCTGGGTCTTTAGAGTTGAATTTTATAAGGCAGTTTCAGAACAATTGGGTCGGTCACCCATTATTCATTCAATTACACACCGCAGCCTTACTGCTCCCCATTGACATCTGTACACAAAGCACAGCTCTTTTTTACATAACCTAACCAGCTCAGACGCCGATTGTGGGAGATATTGAAAGTCACTGGGAGCTCCAGAGCCTGAGAAAAGAAATGGCTAAATAGTTCATTCCCTCTGGCGTGCCCAGAGGCAAGCAGGAAGCTGATAATGGCATCATTACACATGTAATATTTTGTGTTTTGCCCTTATATTGCTGTAGAAAAGGGAGAAATTGGAGACTGCTATGTGGGAAATGTTGTTAAGCCACTTTTACATAGCTAGCCAGCTGTATTTGTTTGTTGCCTTACACAGGCGTTGACTTACACTGTCTGAGCTATTTCTGAGGGGAGTGCCTCATCTGGAGTTGGAGGGACCCCCATGTGCTGTGGTGGTAATGAGGTGACTGGCCTTGCTGGGCTGTAGATTGAAAAGGTGTGTGCTCCATGAAGCAGAGCGTTAGGGAAAGCAATACAAATAGCTGTCTCATTAACGTGATTAAATGATAGGCTGGACAGCTGAACTCTGCCTCTGAGGCTGTCTCACTCCTGTGTGCAGCTGGGCAAGATGGTCCAGCCTTCCTGTAGGTGATCAGTAACAGAGTGCAAGTCCAACTTCATGTGCTTTGGGGTTCAGACTTACATAAATGCTGACTCTTGAAACAGTCAGTGCTGGGCTTGGAAAATATGAAGGAGCAAGTTCTCAAAAGAAAACTGAAATGCATAGAGGTAGGCAGCAGAGACCGTGTGCATGTCAAAACGGGCACTCAGTCTTAATGTGCTTTCTGAATAACAGTGACTTGCATTTCTTCCACCTGTAAAACGAATACAGTGCTGCCTTACCTTGTGAGAGTATCATTGAAATAAATCCAGTGATGTTTCTGAAATGTTTGGATACTTCAGTGCCGAGCACTAAAGAAAAGCTCAGAAATAAATTAATAGTTCTATGTTCGGGAAGAATATCAGCGGTAGGTTGTGAAAGAAGTACAATTTTTATAATGCAGCTAAAAGGAAGAAGTGAAGTGCTGCTGGTGGGGAGTGCTGACTGTCATGTACACTGAATTGAGGCGTCTGACAGAAAAGAAAATAGCTTGTGATAAAGTAATTGAACAGCGTATAAAAGTGCACGCCTGCGAAGTAAGAGGGAGGGAAGTATTAAAGTTGCAAAAATAATCTCTATACTAACTCCTAATCTTTGGTTTATGGATTTTTGAATTTTATGTTAAAAATATTACTTGTGAATTTATTTACAAGCACCAAAGGCACAGGTTTATGTTAGGTTTGGTAATATCAAAGTAGGAAACCTAGCTGTTTTTATATGTGGAAGGAAACCTTGAATTTGTTCATGTAAGCATCGATGATGCCTCAATTTCAGCCCACTGTTGAATCAATTTGGTACAAATATTTTGTAGGCTTTTATTAAACTAAGCAGAGGAACAAGTGACTGCAGTTGAACTTTTCCTGGCAGAGTTGGAAACTGCATTATAAGAGGATAGTTAACTGCAAGCTCTTTGTGTCAGAAACACCTTTGTGTTAGGTGTTCGGATGGTAGCCTAGCAAAGCACCTGTCCTGGACACTGCTGGGAATTTCTAAGTTATTATGGTTACACAAATAAAATGCATATAAACTCATTAATTAAGAACTGTAAAGGTAGCGTACAAACCATTTTGCAAACAAACAGGATTAAGTGGGTAGAAATTGGGTGGAAGAAATGTTGGTTAGTCACTAGCAACACTGAAACCAGATACACAGATTTTTGTCTTGGTATTGTCTCTTTTGTGTTAGTATGAGTCATCTTAAAGCCTATGTGCTTCCATATGAAAATGTGTCTTGTGTAGCAGACCATGATGAGCAAAGAAAGTCAACTTTATTTTATTTTGTTTTATTTTAATCCCTTCTAGCCTCCAGGAAAAAGAACAATCATTCAGCATGTCCATTAAAGAAATTACTGCCAAAGTAAGTACATGCTAGTTTTCAGTTCTTCAGAATATTTAGAGAAGCAAATAATAGCTTATATCTTAATAAATTGTCTGTGTTGTAGAAAGCTGGTTTTGTGGTGTTTCTTCTAAGCAGATTTTGCATGTAAATATTTTTAAACATACGCTCCAAAAAAAACCCTCAACTTACATTTGGACAGGCCACAGAGATTATGCTTAAGGAAGCAGATGGATTAATCTGTTGTTTCTTGGATTATGTTTACTAGTGATCAGTTTTCTCACTGGTCTCAATTTAGGAACAGACTCCTTAGCTTCATGAAACAAAATTCTGGTCACAGCTGAATGTTTTCACTCTTAATACAGAGCCTCTTACTTTCCTAGCTGACTGGTTTCATTGGTGTGAAGGAAGAGCATAAATGAAGTACCTCTCTTTCCCACCCTTTCACTAATAATAAACTAGCAATCTAATTCTCATCCCCCTTTAAAAATACAAAGAAAAGTGATGTGGCATATTTGGCTTACCTTTTGTTTCTAACCAGAGGTGCTAATACTTTTCCTTTAATTTTCTTATTTCTCATGGCCTCCTTCCAAGAAAGAGACTACTAAAGTTTTATTTTTATTTCAGAATGGCTCACGTAGCCACAAAGCACCTTTTCTTCAGCAGTGCTCTAGAAAAAAGATCCATTTATTGTAGCTAATTCATATAGGTCTATATGGAACAGGGAGTGGAAAATATTTCTGGGTTTTGATCAGTAATGAATTTATACTCTGAAATAAGTTTATTTTTCATGTTCTTTCTCTAATAGCACTCACCAAAATTAGTGAAAATTTTATCCTTTACAATCTGTTCTTCCTAATCATCTTGACCAACGCTTTTAGCATGCACTGTTAAGAAGACCATTTAAAGACTGTGTCTCAATACCCCTTCTTCCTTCTCTCCTACTTTGAGCTCATTCTCCTCTATTCCTTGCTTATGCACACATCTTGGGGAAAATTAGTATAGACCATTATAACATGATGCTCCACCCTGTATTTTTTAAATAGCTATGAATGACTATCAAGAAAAAGATTGTAATTGACCTACAGCTCATCTACTAAAATGAATGAAGCATTTGATACCTCAAAGTGATGTGTTGTTTCAAGCTATCTGCAAGCTAAAACATAAGTTACAGATGTTGCCTTCTCTCCTGAAAATGTGTGCCTCTTGAAGTTTTATTTTATAACTGTAGTATCTAGAGACTTTTTCAATAAGAGCTGAAACATTGGGTAGCAATTGAGAAGTCTGCGAGATAGAATTCCACAGCCTGTTTGTTTCTTTAAATATTCAATAGATAAAATATTATTTTAATTTCATTCCATTCCTATGTGATGGCTGTTATTTATTAGAGAAGATAAATAGGAAGCACGTAATGAGACTCCTCCAAATCATTTATTATTTTATTTATTCAGATAATCTCATCCTATTATTTTCTTTTCAAACTGAGTAGAGCTGGTCTTTTAAAACTTTTCATTGTATGGGGAAAACACTACTTTGTCAAAGATATTTTCTTTCCCCCTGAGCCACTAGTATTTCTATGGCCTTTTCTGCCTCATCTATGTTGTTTTCAGCTGAGGCTGCAAAAGCTAAGGTTCGCCTGTTAATGAAGGGAACAATCTCCCTTATCCACAGAAATCTCCCTTCCTTCAGAAATTAATATGTGCTTTTGCTAACGGCACAATTGTGCTGTATGGGAGATCCAGGTGGACTACCCTTTTCTTCAGGCAGTGTAAAAAGAATTTCTGTCTTTTCCAAGATACTGTTGTAAAGAAATATGAAGGCTACTGAAAACATTTTTTTCTTGAGATGGAGGAAGAGTAAATTTCAGTGCTTTAGTTGGTGTCCTTGTCCCTGTTTCTGCTGCTTTACATTAATATCGTATGCTGGAAAGATGGAAGATGACAATGGGCAAATTTGCTTTTGATATTTTGCTGCTTTTCACCTTGATTCCACATATCTTTGCTAACCAGCATCCTACTGGTTTCAGATAGACTGCTTTTTTGAGTAATGTTTATGTGTCTGAACGCAGATTTGTAAGGCATATTCCTAAAGAAGAGCCTTTTTTTGGAAAGTCTGCAAAACACCCCCCAAACCACTGAAGAGGATTTTTAAATAGATACAGTAATATTTGGCTGTAAAGAACTTCCCTGAAACTGAAAGAGAGTTTTTTTAGACTTGAAGCTCGCTGCTCCACGGGCTGCAGCAGAGCTGGTCACGAAGAACAGGGAAGGGGCATCGCTGGGGTCACAGGCACAGGTGATTGCAGTCAGACCGGTTAGTGGAGGATGGCGCGTTCCCTGGGAGCAACGGAGGATGCTGGCTTTGCGAATGTTCATCGTCTTTGTTAGCTTAGAAATAACCTTTCCTTAGTGGCTCAATAAGCTACTATAATGAATAATGGTAGCTGTTATTAAGATAAAATAATTAGAAAAGATGAAAAGAATTGGAGCTTGTAGAGTAGAACTGATGTAACACAGAAGCAGTCCTATTAGTTTAAGGATGTTACACTATTTTGCCTCTTCCAGTAGCTCGTTTAGTTTTGTCGAACTATGCCATATGATAGCTCTGAAGATTAATGTTGTTCATTTATCTACAGAATACACGTGACATAGATACAAGCAGAGGCTCAGTAACGTACTTATCTCATGTTCCAGAAGAATCATCTCTTAGAGGCAGTTAGAGGAACTGCCTTTCAGCCTCTGGTCCCTGCATTTGGTCCATTAGTAGAGTGCCAGCGAGCTTCATTCTGGCAGTAGTGCTTACAAAGTGGACAGTGTTCACTAGAAACTGATTAAACCTCCCAGCTTATTTTGCATAATTGCCAAACAGCTGTCTAGTAGTAATGACTTTAAGTTACTACCAGCATGGGATATATTCATGCAGTTTTCCTGGAGCTGAAAGACTCCCCATCTAATTCCAATTCACTGAGCCATTCAGTACCCCTAAAGAGAGAGCGCTGCTTAGAAAGAATTCATTAAAAATTTTCAGATTTATTTTGGAGATGTGAGACAGAAATGGCCTTTGGGTTCTTTGGGCACTTTTATTCACCTCTGACAGGTTGGGTTTTTTTAAAACATTTTAAGTGAATTAGTAGGCAAGTCACTTAGAAGGGGGTACTGAAACAAAGTAAAATATCTGGGAATTGAAAAAATTATAGTAGGTGCAGAAGTGATGACATATATATGTTTTTAAATTAATAGGAAGACTCTGAAGTCTTCAGATAGTAACAGTTACTGCTTGGAGGATAGTTCTGTTGACTCAAGAAAAAAATATGACCCATTTATGGTTAACAGATGCTCTCGGCTAAAGCAAGAGGGTATTATCCATTTAAAAGGATTTACAGTTAGTGTCATATCTAAGTTATTATACTTTAATTGTACACACAAATAAGCCAGTAGAGCTGTAAGGTTTTTGGTCTTAAAAAGTGAAGTGATAGCTGTGCTTCTATTAATAAGCATGGTATATACACTTGTTTTGGGGGGGAGTCAAGGAGGGCAGGGAAACTTTCCTCTGGAGATTTCATTTCACATCTCATCTCTTCACAACTGGCCTATGCCTGTCTTGACTATGGCTTTACCCTTAGTTCCAATGAATGCAATGTTTTCTCAAGTGTCAGCTACAATTTGAAGCAAGTGTTTGATGTCTGCCTTCAGAACAAGGGATTTGCCTTAGCTTGATGAGGGATTTTTCTGTTCGTTCATTTTGCTTTCCTTCACAAATGATGCAATATGGAGTAAGAATCAACATTTTTCAATATGTGGGAGTTGTATGAATTGTGTATGCTGTATAAGGTCCTTCTGAGGTGGTAATGTATACGTAAATGAAAAGTACAGAAACAGTTGAACTTCCTTTTTTCCTTCTCTCTCCATGTTTTTAATACTGATTTAAGTCCTGATTCATTGCTGAAGGAACTTCCAGTTAAAAAGATAAAAAAGAGAGGGAGGGAAAGTCAGAAACCGGAACCCCAGTCAGCTCTGTCTCCGAATTGTGAAACGAAGTACAGTGTTGAGCTGGTATAGCCTTATTTATTGCCTGTGCAGAGAATTAACAATGGCTGCTTTGCCTTTTCTCAGTTAAGATGTGCAGCATGGCATATTTTGTATATCACAGAAGTTATAGGGATTTTTATGGCATCTTAAACTCCAAACATTGGCTTATTTATGCTCCACTCCAGGCATCGCTGTTAATGCTGAAACTGTACAGAATTTGGAAGATGGCCTTTCTTCTATGTGCAGCCTCAGTGTCTAGTAGTGAAACGTGTCCCCTCTCATGCAGGTAGCTAATGCTAATACCGTTCCCTATTTTTATAATAGAATGTACGCCAAAGCCTGGAAATTTTGATTCATATTGAGTATTTCTGTAAAGACATCACTTTTTATTAAGTTTCTTTACCTTGCTGTAGGTGTTATGTTGTGTCTGTAAACGAAGAACATTTGAAGCCCCATTTAAATTGCCTTATACTTTTACATGAATTAATTGTATATCATGGCTGTCTGCCTCAATCTAGGTTTGCACGAGTCAGAAACTCTGCAGTACTTTGAGGAGGAAAGTGAGTGATATTGAGACTCAACTACCGGCTCTACTTGAAGCCAAAATGCTGGCTGTTTCAGGTAAGTTTTAAGTGATGAGAAGGACTAACATTGATGAGTGGTGCGTTAGAGCAGCTGTTGACCTTTTCATAGCTGAGACTTCGTAGGAAAAGTTGTTGATGTGCACTTGCGTAGATCCCTTGAAGTCATGGTGAGCCTGGCAGAACTGGGCTACGTCATGCCTTGTGTAAGGTACTTCAGGCCCCTCTCCATGGTTGGGAACTACTGGCAAAGCTGATGTCATGTGGTAGGTAGTAAACGTACAAACAACATGATATTTTTCCATAGGTGAAATTGATAAATAATTATCAATAGCTGTTCCTGGATCCTACAGGTTATATGCCTAGAGCTCTCTAGCTAAGAGCATAAGTTTACAACAAAGGTGTAATAATTACAAGTGTGGCTTTAAATGACACTTTAAAATGGAATACAGTAATTGGCAGCTTCTGCTGTCTGGATCATTAAACAACTGATGTTGGCAGCAAAAGAGCAATTTGGTCTTTGGAGCACTCGTGCATGTTATTTACAACCAGTAAAACATTGAAATGTGATTACAGAGTCTGATACATAACAGCTTTACATGCCACTTACTTGGGATTACTGCACTGTTCACTAAGGAAAAAAGGTAAAGCACAGTTCTGTCTCTTAATTTTGAAGAGGTGGGTTTTCTAATTCAGCAAATTGTTTGCAGATGTGTAAGTAGGTGTCTCTTTGCTAGACACCTGCTTCAGAGAGGAAGCTGGATAGGAGGGAATATAGATTTGGGTACAAGGAATTTTCCAGTGTTAGTAAAGAAAGTAAAGAAAGGCTAGGGGGTTTTTAATACATGTCAAGGTGACGTGTTGTAGGTACCTGTTGGTGATTTACCTTCTCAATTAGATACAAGAATCTAGTACCAGCACACACAAATCATTTTAAAATGAAACCTTGTGCAGTGTCACATGGTTGGTTTGACAGAAGTGGGTAACATCAGGCCTGAGCAAAATCCTAAAGGAAATTAAGGACCAGATCTTGTATTGGTGCTAAGCATGCTCAATTTCCTTGCTTCTCATAACACCTTTTCAAAATGGAAACCCTCTCTATTTCTCTGTGCACCTGCAAGAGGTAAGCGGAGCAATCACCCTTTTCTGCCTGTGGGCTGTTTGAATGAAGGTAATTTTCTTGCTTTCAGAAATGGGGTCAAAGTTTTTCCTAGCCATTTTATGACTTTAGTGAGAACAAAATAGCCCATAAACTAGATGAGCAACTGCTTCACGCTGCCAGCAGGAAGCAGTTGGCCAGAGAACATATACCTCAGTCTGATGCTTTCAGAGAGTAAATGACAACTTGAGGACTATTTCCAAAACATTCATAACAATATTTTATACTTGTTACCTCTTGAAAGAGGTTGCTTGTTTCAGGAATGAGTTCAAAAGACAATTTCATGCTGATGTTTCTATGGTTTTCGCAGTACTGTGACTATGATTGCCTTTGACTTGGGCTATTGATCCCACCACCTTTTTGGGGGGAGAAGCCCTAATTCCTACGTGACCACCCTCAGGTGCTTCCATGGTTTCTAACACAGCCATAACACTTGCATCTTTGCTGCTGCATGCATCTCCATCCCCTGCCTCCGCTGAGATGGAAGACCAAAGGACCTCACTAGGTCCCTCAAATGTTGGTATGCTGCCCCCAGGCTTATCTGTAGCGAGCCTGGTTTTATTCCTTTCCCCCTTCAAGTCTGGTTTAAAGCTCTTTCAATGAGACCTGCTAACTCCTGTGCTAGGATCCTTTTCCCCCCTTGAGACAGGTGTACCCCATCTGTCGCCAGCAGGCCTGGTGTTGTGTAGACCGACCCATGATCAAAAAATACAAAATTCTGCTGGTGACACCAGGCTCGGAGCCAGGCATTGATCTGCTGGCTCTTCCTCTTTCTTCCCTCATTACTCCCTGCACCTGGAAGGATAGAAAAGAACACTACTTGTGCTCCTGATCCCTTAACCAGTCAAGAAGTATCAGTGCTATTTCTTAGCACTGATAATAAGCACTGTTTCTTTTTTTATTCTTACTCTGAAAAACTCTTACTTCAGGGAATTTTCATGACTGTGAATGGTACAATCCTAAGTTGTTACTAAGACAAAATTCTGGAGGGAACTGGTTGAAAATCAAGGACAAAAGGTAATTTGGTGACAGTGGATACATTGTAAGAAACGGATACATTTAGTTGATGTGATGGCATTTGTTAATGTTAAATGCAGAGTAGTATGCAGAGGATACAGGGGGGAAAGATAGGAATCAAAAATATTACTCTCTAAAGACCTGAAAGTAAAAAAAAAAAAAAAAAAAAAATTCTGAAAAAAAATGGAAATATTTTTGTCTTAGAGCATGAAGTGATAAAATCAGAAAAGCCAGCATGCAGAATGAATTGCAGCTAGCAGAGAAACAAGTGAGGAAGAAAAGATTGGTAAATGCAGAAAAGAAAAGAGGAGGGAGGAGATAAAAATAGCTTTTTTTTTTTTTTTTTACTTAAGGTAAAAACAGTGAGCAGTGGGTAATATAGAGAAGGCTTAAGTATTCAGTTTCTCTGTGTTCCTGTGTTAGGCATAAATGAACAACACCTCTTAAATAAGGCATAATTAAGAAGTAGGTCTTAACCTTTTAAATATTGGTTAAGATTTAAGCAAGATACTGTATGTACGTATCCCCTGAACTGTCAGGCAGGTAACAGAACGTTAATCAACAGTGTGGATATATTAAATCATTAGAAGGTGGGAGAATCTTCAGTTGGGTAATATGCAATTATTTAAGGAGTAGCATGGAATTCAGAGGGAATTATAATGTGTATATATAAATATGCAGTAAGAATAAAGTTTGGTGCTCATAGTTAGAGGTTTTAATTTAGTCTGGAAGCATCAGGCAGGGATAAACGTCTGTTATTTCTGCTTTTTTACCATAGCAGTTAGATTGTTCATTCAAACAATTTCCTCAAACAACAGGAATAATGGATACTGAGAACAACTGTTTTTCTCTAACAGATGTTGCATCGTTTTTGTTTAATGTAGCATTTTCCTTGAGGAAGCAGAGTTAAGTAATTTTGGAACAGTGTCAAAGCAAAAAGGTAACTGAATGCAGTTGCACACATCTGGATTTATGTATCCCAAAAGTTAAGTTAGATGAGCTTAAGAATATAGTTATTAAGTGATACGTTAGTTTTCAGAGCTTACTTGTGATGACTTAATGATGTGATGACTTGGAGAGCATGATATATACCTCAGCCTTTGATGGATACCTTGATAGCTTCAGACAACATTCATCTTCTACATGAACTGTACTTTCTATTCGAAACATGTTGATTTACAGTATAGGTGTAATTGCACCAGAAAATGTAAGAATATAGCCTATCTTGTTTTGCGAGGAAAGTACCACAATAAATATAAAGTAAGCATAACAATTCTATTACTCCTGTCAATACCAATATCTTGGATTTTAAGACTGTATAATAAACAATACTGTAAAGACATAAGAGATGATGCTACATATGTAAATGTCTCTTCTCTCTTATTTCTTCCTTGGAAGAAGTGTAAAATTAAATTTGGAGGAGAAAGAAAGAAGGTTTGGGAATCTTTGGATTATTGAATGTCATAGAATAAATACAGTAGATTAATTAAATCCCAGTGAGGTTTCATATGGGGGAAAAAAAAAAGGCGCCTGTACTTAAATGTTCAAGAGGTATTTCTATCAACATTTACAATTCGGGTCCTTTATATCAACAACTCCTGTACTTCTGATTGGCATTTGCCTGTTCTGATAAATAACTTGCAGTTAATACTCCTGAGATGCTAGTCCAGAATTTTTCTCCAAACATAATTAGTAGAATCTTACTATATTGTTCACGGTTTTTAAGTCAGTAACTTTAGCTAATTATAGCCAACAAGTACTCCTGATTGCATGAGATGTTACTGTTGACATATACATTTGTAAATACTTATCGATGAAATCTTATGGTTTAGCATCTAGTAGATTTTTTTTTTTATTAAAACAAAACACCTCAGTGCTTAGAAACCTGCATGTGATTATTGTAACAGCTGCTTCTTACAGTAGCTCTTAATATGCTTATAAAAATTTTGTCGTCAGTTATGGGAAGACCATGGCAGTACATGATACTCTGTTCTTTCTGTTAGCATCATGTGTCTATTTAGCATGAAATTTTGGGGGGGAATAAATTGCAGATGAAATAATCCTAAGCCAGTAAGAAAATTCAAATCGGATGATATGTAAGCAAGTGTGAATGTAACTGTAGAAATATTAAAATTTATTTTCCTACTTTAGGCTGTTTTGCAGGAGAGCAAATAATATGTGAGAAATGGTGTGTTTCTCATTTTTCCTTAGTGAGAAAATAGTTTGGGAATAGGAGGGAGGATGTAAACTAAAATGAATTTTTGGTCATCGTTTTGTCAGTTTCCTATATTTGAATAAAAGAGGTTGTTTAATATATTTTACAATGTCTTCATATACTCTATGTGAATTCTTTTTCTCTTGAAAATGTGTAATAGCATGGGACTAGATAGCCAGAAAGTGGCTAGCAGGGAGCTAAGCAGACGTGAATGAAAAACGGAATTCATTATGTAGTTATCTATGAAATGCATGTCATTACCTTTTCTTATGTCTTTGCAAATACAAATTAGATCCAAACATGGAAGTTAAAATGAGGTGACTTGTGTGTAGCTAAAAAAATAACAACTTTCTCATCTTAAGACTGTCTACACTAGTAAGAGATATTGTGTTATCATCCTATAATTAGCACTATCTCTATTTCATTAAATACCTGCAAGTGGGAGCTGATTGGAAATACAGTTGTGGGATGATTTCTAGAAGTACAACGAAAAGAGGTTTTTTTCCCTGTGTCAGTCTAGAAGTGTAGTTTATAAATAGCACGACATAAATACTAGATAGCATATTTTCACAAAACTTAATGCTGGAACGGTTGCCTTTTTGCCTGCTCTTTGATGCTCATTTAGGGCAAGTTCTGCACGGCTCAGAAAGCAGCTGTAACAAAAAAGCCGCCAGCCTTTCAGCTTTGGTGCTAAGCATTCCTGTTGGGAATGAGTATGTTAGAGAGGGGACAGAGCAGTCAGGCTGGAAGATGCCAGTGCAGGCTGAAGGACATTTTCAGCCATACATCTGTGTGTTTTGGTAATGTGGATGTCTTGTTTTGATGCCTGTGCTGTATTTTGTTATTTCATGCAGAAATATGTATGGGCATAAAGTTCTTGACATGATGTTGAGATCTTCCGCAGACGTGCTACATACAGCTTGGAATTTGTCTTTCATCGGAAGGCAATGGTGCTCCTGTTTTTTTAATCTTTCATGTTTCTGAGAACTGTTGTTTGGTAACAGTTGGAGAACTCAGCTAGCCTTAGAGGCAAAAATACCATTGCCGCTTTGTGCCTTCTTATGAAGGCTTAGTTTGTTGATAAATTGGAGTCTGATAGAGGCCTGTGTCTTGTCAGATGGCATTGCTGGTACCCCACTTTTAGATTTTTGTTTCCAGCAGTGGTCTGGGTTGATGGCTCAGAGGCATATTGAGATTAATTCTTCTTCATGCCTGTATTGCAATGTCTGACTCCAGCATGCAATGCTGTGGAATGGGGTGTCTTCCCACAATGGTCACTTTATGCTCCATGAAGTAAAATTTGCTACCGTGTATTGCTGCAAGTGATGTACTTTTTGGCAAGCCTGTTAACTCATTTTAAAAATAATGCCAGTGAGCCCCCCCAAACCCACTCCCAAACAGTCATGCAGACTGCAGACAGCTATGCTATTTGTCTTTTTATCTCATTTCCAAATGAGACTGCTGAATGTTACTGGCTTTCAGTAAACTTCGAGGATAATTTGTTGTAGCTGAAGTTCCAGCATTGGAACTCATTGCTTCTGTTGCAGAAGTCTGTCAGTCGTGTAACAACTTTTCTCCCCTGTTACCTAAGCTGCTGTCCCTGGAGCAGGAGAGAGGGTCAAGTAATCTCTTTGGCAGTTCCTTTTCTGGGGTTTTGTGCTCAAAGGAGAAATGCTGGATGGGGAGAGCTGTGAAGGGAAGGTGCTTTCACCCTATGGAAAGGCTGCTGTGGTCTGGAAGGGATGTGAGAAAACCCCTGTGTGGTCTGTGGAAGGGGACAATGATGTCCCTCTTTTCCACTGACTCTCCAGGGAGCCAAGGTGACCAACCTCTGAACCTCAGTGCGTGCACTTTTGGTGCCTAAACCTAGGTGGCATGAATATTTCTCTCCCTGATCCTTCCCTGGCTTTCTTTCCTGGCTTGGTTGGTAAAAAGGGGGGGTGATGATTTCATGCAACCCTTAAGATTGTGGAGATCAGGTCTAGGGTGTTTTCCCTACCCTCAGCATGTCCTTTCCTCTTCACTGGTAGTGGTAGTAAGTGGAGGCAAAGGCAAGTTTGAGGGGAGATGTAAAAGAACCAGAGATTGAAAGGCATCAAGCGAACGGGAGCTTTGAGGGAGGGAGGAGTGATTATATAGGGAAGCCTGTCTGCTCACATGTTGGTGCTGCTGGGTGACCCTTGAGCCTTGGAGTCACTTTCGGTTGGGCAGCCTTTACCATGCGGAAGGAGAATGATGTGTAACTCACAACAACCATTTATTGGCCAATACACATAGCAGATTGCTGGGACTAACGTGCTCCTGGGCTGTACTTGTCACCCACAGTGCGGGCACTTGAGAGCATCTGGTGTCCTGGCAGTCACCAGTGCTATTGCTCCTTGGAACAGGTTGTGTCTCAGTATTGCTGAATTGCCATCCTCCAAAGCCTCTGCCTTTTTCTTAAGGGTTTTTGTGCCTTTTCTCGTTGATAGTTTTCACTTGAGTCTTTGAGTTGTTATCAACTGATTTAAAATTTTATTGTTGTTGGGGTTTTTTGCCTCTTGTTTTTTTTGGATTCCTGGGTTGCTCTGTGGTGACTAATTCAGTCCAGGTACAAGAGGCTTTCTGTGGCAGAGAATTCATCCTCCAAGTGGGTGTCTGTGGGGTCTCTTGCCTGCTTCTAGATGGATTTTCTTTACCTTTCAGGATCACATCAATCATTTAGGTGCATTATGCTTCATTAAAAGTGTTGGCACATGTTATTACTTAAAAACAATAATTGTGATTCAAATATGCTGGAATTCTGTAAAATGTTTCAGGAGATGGTAGACGGTCCCTCATTTGCTATTTATTTTTTCAGAGGTGCAAAAACACTAGAAGTGCTTCCAAAATCTTCCATTTCTGTCATGTTTTTAGCTTTTTCTCTTTTCTTTGTGAGCAGCTGAATGTTATTTATTTTCTTAAATTTCTTTTCTGGTGTTGGAATCAGTTTGTATTCTCATTAATCACAGAGTGAAGGAGTTTCAGCTTTGAATTGCAGTGCCATTGATAAATACCATGGTGGCAAATGCCCTAAGCTAAAATGTAAATTTTCACTTTCTTATGTATTATTAAAGGTAGTGGTAGTCTATGAAGAATTAGCTTATAGATAATGATAACTAATGACCAGTCTGTTCTTTCCTGCATTAAAGCCAAAGTCCAGTATATATGCTTTGCTGTTACGCAAAAATTGTTCCTTTGCTTGTACTACCATGAACATAGTTTCAGTAGGGGTGGGACATACCTCTCTGCTTCAAGTATGAATAATAGAAACTACGACTGTATGTAATTTCTGGCATAAACATGAGAAAAAGTGGGAGTAAAAAAGTTGTGGGACATTAACTGTCTTGTGTTTTGAAGGGGAAATATTTAACAAAGCTTAAATAATAACACATTTGTTGGTTTTTTCAAAATGGGACAGATTTCAAACCATATTTTTAGTCAATTTGTTGCTGGCAAATGGTATCAAAATAATGATATGTTAGTTTAAGGCTACTAAATGGGCAACAATCTGCCCAATATAGTAAAATCTGACAATAAGCTGTTATAATGGACGTGAGTTTGTGGCATGTAACTATGTATAGAGAAAAGACACTTAATATGCAGAGCACTATTTAGCTGTAGTATATAGCCATACAAGTAAAATTTTGGGAAGAGAGGAAAATAGGGTATACTATTTATGTTTACAGTGAGTAAAAGCAATTATATAACTACTTTGTGCCTGGGGATATTTTTTTTTATTATTATTATTTTTCCAGTGTGGGTTGTTTTGCTTGATTTGGCTGGTATTTTTGGCCTTCACATCAAGCCGTTGGAGCTTACCTGCTGTCACTGTCTGTAGAGGGTGGGGGATGAAGGATGTATGTGAGGAGAGAGCCCCAGAGGGCAAGATTAAGGAGGAAGTTTAAACTGGGTTTTTGTTACTGTCTTCTGAGGTAACAGTAAAGTTCAGCTCCTCAAAATTAAGTGTACGTACTCAGCTCCTTATAACAGTGTATTGCGAGCATGTTATTCAACCTGTTTAGATCACTGGATACTTCAAATTAGCTGGAAAGTGAAAATACGACTTACCAGTGTTGTAGAAGTATAATCAGTTCAGACAAGTTCACATGAATGATTTCAGATTTTATTATAATCCCAACTTTACTTCACATGGTTATTCCTCCCCTTCCCTTCCCCCCTATTTTATCCAAGCATTGTTAATTCCACGTATTTATTCAAGTTGAAATGGAATACATTTAAGATTCTTATAGAGCAACAGACTTTCTAGCCTGAACATTTATAAACAGTTTTATGAACTCGTGGGTTTCCCCATTTGGTGTGCCAGTTTGTGCCCAGTATGTTTATATGAACCTGTATACAGTGGCTAAAATTGCACATCGCTAGTAAGCGTCACTGAGAGACAGGGGGAAGGATGGGAAAAAGTGGCATTTCGCCCTTCAGTCTCCTTCCTAGAATCTCTGTATCATGTCTTGGTTTAGACCAGAAGCTCAGCTTTGGCCTTAGACTATTAATTCCTTAGTTTTGTTGTCTCTGTACAGATTTTTCTGAGTGAGCAGTCCTGTTAGGTTCAGTGATTTTTCAGTTTCCTGGGAAGAGTTAGGACTGCCTTTGCTTATCTAATGTCACCCAACTAGAGCTTTCCCAGCGGTATGGCTGTATAAAGCATAGCTCTGAGTGGTTGACAAAGTAACAGTTATTGTGTTCACTTAAGCCAAATAATTAATTTATCATCAAAAAGAGGCATTTTAACATTTTCAAGATATTAGCAGAATAATATATTTGGACACGTCTCCAGAATGTTTCTGCAGCATCCAATGTGACTTTGTCTCCTAACAAACAAAACCCCCCAGGAGGGCATGTTTTTTAATGCTGGCAGCTAGGGCTTATATATTAATTTTTAAATCAACCTTCTTACGGCATTTAGAAAGCAGTTATTTTGGTTGCTGTGATTGAGGTCACTGATGGCACTTGTGTGCATGAGTTTGTACACGCTCTTCTGAATTTTCACTGCAGACTTCCAGACGTTTCTGCTGTCAGGGGAAGCTGCATCAGGCAGTTTTGGCTTTTGGGTATATATATCTGATGCCATTTCCTCATAGGCTCAGTTTTGATATAAACTTCCCCTCTGGGAATTAAGATCCATTCAATATGTATAAAACTTTCATATGTAATATCATACTTTTTTCCTTGCTGTCTTCTGAAATGTAAGAGCAGGCTCCAGATTCTAATGAAGAATCTCTTGCCTTCATGTTTTATTAAGGCTCTTGTGCATTGACGTTTGAGATGAGTTCATGTGAAGTAAAGGTGCGCTGTTTAATTGTAAATCTTATTGCCTTAGAAGCATCTGAATAGCTGCCATTTTTTGTGGTGATTTTTTTGTCTTGCTTATCTTGCTGCTGTGTTTTGCCCATTTGGAAACATGTGGCAGAGTAAGGTAATAAAATCTGCGCTGTTGTTCCCTGATAAATGCACTGGTAAGCCATAAGATCCTACTATTTGTAAAGCATATTTATAGATATTTAATTGTCTAATTCTTTGTAAGATAGAACTAGCAAACAGGATTTTAGCTGAGAATTAGAAACAGGAAAGTTTTGAACTCTTAAAAAGAAACAAAGAAGGTCAGCTTTAAGCCGGGAAAACAGGTTGACTGAAACTACCATAGCCTTAGGATTAAATTAAACAAACAAACAAACAAACAAAAAACCAACAACAAGGCTGCAATACCTAGTAATGTTCAGTCTTTAAACCTGATGTATTTGATACAGTCTTTTCCAAAATTTTGGAAAGTGCAGTCTCCCTTTGGCACACCTGTTCTCATACGGCCACTGGAGTTTGCAGCAGCATCTTTCCTCCAGGAAGATGGTTGTATTTATTTGTTGGAAGTGCTTCCATTCACTTTTAGGCTCTGGAGGAATATATCCGCTCTCAGCAGCTGGTGGTGGTTTGCCACCTTCTGACCAGTGTAAACACTTGCGTCCCGTTCTTGCTTCCCTGTCCTGAAGGAACTGAACAGCAGCCAAACCATTCCTGTTTAAGACTTTGTGACTAACGCTTTTGCGACACCAGGTAAAAAGGATGTAATGCCACAATTTAGGTTACTCTGATGTGGATTTGATGTTTTGGATTATGTCATAATTTTCTAAAATAATCTTTTTAATTGATCTGTTGTGTATAAGCAACAGTTTATTATATTCCTGAAAAAAAAAAAGCCAAAGGACACCTTTATATCTGAATAATGCTGGTGGTATTATAAAGTTATTTCAGGAGTCTAAAGTCATTATGCATACTTTGGAATCTGATGAGACATCTTATATGTGTGACTGGTTGTGCTTTACATTAATATTTGCTTCAAGGCTAAATTTTCTAAGTGCCTCTACCTACTAGATGCTTTTACTTATTAGATCATACCACCAAATTTTTGCAGTTAGGATGATGATAGAGTTTAGATCTTGTGCTAGAGATCTTTTGTATTGGGCAAGTCTACATGGAAATTATTTTCGTCAAGTATTCTTTAGATTACAGTGGAGTTTTTTGTTTTGTTTTTCCCCAGCCAAGTAGCTGCACCACTGAAGAGACACAGGTACAGCTGTATAAATGTAGCATTGTAATAGTTACTCTACTGCTATTTAAAAATCACTTAATAGCTGAGCATTTCTCTGTCATTGTGCATTTATACTTAAGACTTCTGTGTGAAGTAAGGAAACGTTCCTTTCCAGGTACTTATAAAAATGGTTTTCAGAAAGGTTAAGTGGGCAAATGTTACTAGGCTACACTGTAAACTGGTTGGGAATTGAACTTTTGACTCTGGATCCCTGTCGTCCAAAGGAGCCAAACATTTTTAAAAAATCCAGAGCAGTGTGAGCTGGTGATACTGAGGTATTCTGCCTGTCTCTGAGGTTTCATGCTTCAGGGAGAGGCAGAAGTGGAAAGGTTTGACTTTTAAATGTGTTCTCTTGGAAGAACATCTCCTGATGGTCTCTGCCTGGGGTGCATGCCATTTAAGAAATGCAATGTGTCATTGGCCTTAGGTGGCCAAGAGGGCCAATGGCATCCTGGCTTGTATCAGGAATAGTGTGGCCAGCAGGACCAGGGCCCCATACTCGGCACTGGTGAGGCCGCACCTCAAGTACTGTGTTCAGTTTTGGGCCCCTCACTACAAGAAGGACATCGAGGTGCTGGAGCGTGTCCAGAGGAGGGCAACGAAGCTGGTGAAGGGTCTAGAGCACAAGTCTTATGAGGAGTGGCTGAGGGAAGTGGGGTTGTTTAGTCTGGAGAAAAGGAGGCTGAGGGGAGACCTTATTGCTCTCTACAACTACCTGAAAGGAGGCTGTAGCGAGGTGGGGGTCGGTCTCTTCTCCCTAGTAACAAGCGATGGGACGAGAGGAAATGGCCCCAAGCTGCGCGAGGGCAGGTTTAGGTTGGATATTAGGAAAAACTTCTTCACCGAGAGGGTGGTCAAGCATTGGAACAGGCTGCCCAGGGAAGTGGTTGAGTCTCCATCCCTGGAGGTATTTAAAAGACGGGTAGACGTGGTGCTCGAGGACATGGTTTAGTGGTGGACTTGGCAGTGATAGGTTGACAGTTGGACTTGATGATCTTAAGAGTCTTTTCCAACCTTAATGATTCTATGATTTATAAACAACCTTCTGGTGCTTGTTATGAACAATGGCATAGTGCTGCTTTGTTCAAGGAGGAAATACTTCAGGGTCTAGGCAGATTGATAGCATGTATTTCAAAAATATTGTGAGTTGAGGTGTCCTCCAAAACAACAAAATGGTCTGACAGATCACACCGCAATGATCAATGAATTACAGTATGACACTTTCTGAAGTGCGTACCTTAGGAAGAGGTTTTCTCCAAAAATGTAAATTGTATCCATAATAAAAAAAGGGTGTTTGTGTGTGTATAAGGTTAAATGTGCTACAATTATGATTCTTTTTGTAGTATGTTAATGAAATGGATGCTTGCAAAGCAGTTTGGTGGGTGTGGTTTTTTTTTTTTTCCAAATTGGTCTTTCAGTTGCTGTTGGGAAGTATAGTTGCTTAATTTCCCTTGTTCACTGTGTAATCTACTGATGTTGCAAGTGTCTGCTTCATTGTCTCTCTCCTCCCTCTTCCCCTTGCCCCCACAAAACACGCAGGAAGTAATTTTGGTACTGCGAAGGATCTGACAGAAGAAATAAGATCATTAACATCTGAGAAGGAGGGGCTGGAAGGACTTCTCAATGAACTGTTGGTTCTGAGTGCCAGAAATGTCCGAAAATTAGAGAAAATTAAAGATGATTACACCAGACTGAAAGAAGAACTTGAACAAGGAGAGGCAGCCTTTGGTAAGTAGTTCACAGTCTGTTACAGCTTTTGCTCAGTCATGAGCGTCTAGAAGTCTACTGGGTTTGATGAACCATCCTGCATTTCACAAAACATACTCATTTTTCTGAGGAAAGTTTGGCCAGGAGCTAGATAAACAATATGCTGAATATGCTCTCAGCTGTTTCCACTGGAGGTGAGGGAGGTTGAGGGGGAGGAGGGATATCCTAGCAATATACAGCTTTTGGAGATCTATCTTAGCCCAGTTCTCAAAAACTTTATTTTCTAAGCCCATTTTTGTAATAATGATGATGCTACTACGCATTTATTCACGTACAGAGAAACATATGTAGTCTTTTATGTGGAAGCAGTGGATGCAGTTGGCTGTGACAATAGAGCCATATGTAGTATATATAACTAAATATTTAGTGTGTGTGTAGATAGATAGATAGATATATATAACATATTTGGTGATGAGTTGGAACATATGAGGTGTAGGGGATGCCTGGTTCTGAAGGCAAGAGTTCTCTTTGTAAATTTATGCTTGGGAGGGTGGGTTAAACAGCTTGCCAAACACAGCTCACATAAAACTATAAGCAGTGTGCTTGGGTTGTAGTGTCATGGTGGAATTCAATGCAATTCCTGGGAAAGCTACTGGCAACAAAATAGAAAAGTCATTTCTAGGCTTGGCTTATTCTCTTGTCTGCTGTACCCTCTCCTGAAGTTAAGCAGATAAAGTGGCCTTGATGCTTGATTAAATGAAAAGGCTAAATAACATTTAATTGACTACAAATGTACAGTTACTATAGTTACCTCTAAACAGCTAAGTATAAATCTGAGCGCTACTTTAAAGCTCTAGGGGTTTGAAATGTCTTTCCTTTTTCAGGATCTTATTAGCAGTGGGTTGGTTGAAGAGAGGAAGGTGCCTTTGTTTTAAAAGTATATGAAGTTTCTTCATAGGCAAGTGGATAGACAAGAGCTGTTTGAGAAACAAAAAGTTTTGTAGGCAACGGAATATGTCTAAGACAGTATTTTAAAGATGCATAGAGGAATATATATTTATATATATGCTCACACTCTAATACGTAAGAACTTTCTTAGAAACTAGGTGGTTAAAAATTTAAAAAATGATTCCTCAAAGTAGGGCATTGTTACCTAAGCCGTGTGATTCAAACCCACATCAGGCAATACTTCCTCATTGCTTGGATTTGCAAATGAGTTGAAGGGGTTTCTGACCTTCCAATCTGTCCATTTTGTTGCTGCTTTGTTTCTAGGACAATTAAACTTCCTATAATACACATGCACTTCTCATTTGTATTTTTCTTCAGAAGGGTTTTAAACAAAACCTGTGCAAGACTGTTGCTGAAGCAACAGAATTGGTTGCAGTTCATAGATTCTTTTTTTCTTTGCATTTATGTAGCTGTAATGAGGTGTCTTTTTGGTGTGACCTCTCTTGTCCTACAATTTATGACAATAAATTGCAAAACACTGGGTGTTTACTATGTGGATTATTCTTTTAATTTATTGTGATTCTCTAGGCATAAGGAGAAATTTATCCCTGTGTAAAATAAAACTCCATCAAGCGCATATTAGTGGGAGATACATAAATTGAAATCTGACATCTTCAGGTCTGCTCCCTTGCATGTAACCTTCACCGTTTTCTCCTTTAACAAATGGAAACTTACTTAGGCTTGAGAACACTAGCATGAGTTTGATACCAACAGGTTTAACTGAATAAAAGCCTTCTGATACTTTCTGGAAAACAGTAGACAGATTGTATCTTAAAGATGGCATCCACTTTTACAAACAGGTTGTTATTTTGTACAGTACTTTTATGTTTGGGGAATAAAGCGTAAACAATTGGAATGCAATTTTGTTACCATTTGTTTTTGGTGTTGTTCAAAAGAACTAGAGATAATTGCGTTGGCTTTGTCTGCGCTGTGAAAGGTGTGATTTTTGTCTGGGTAGCCAAGCTGATTTACTGCACGGCCTCAGGCTTTGTGGTTCATTTAAGCCAGTAAAATCCGTGTTGCTGCTGAGACAAGTGGTTTTGCCTTTTCTTCCTGTTCCTGCCCCGTCCCATGCGGCAGCTCGGTGCTGACCAGAAACCTGATGCGAGTGGGGCATTAGCACACCCGTGAGACCCACCAGCACGTGGTGGGAGTGCCGGCGTTGGCATAAGGGACGCAGCAGGGGTGCGGGGCTTGTGACGGGGTATGTGTTGACCCGCTGCTGTTGGTGACACTGGGATTTTGGGAGAGTGTAGCCTGCCAGGAAAATAGCTCCTAAAACGCTTCTGCTGCTTGCGCTTAGTAGTGCAGCGTGGGCTCAGCTGCTCTGTGCTGTGGCTTAAATCAGTGTGAGTGGTTGGTCCCATTGCTTGGTGCAGCCCGTTCCTGGTTAGTTTGACTTCTCCCTCTATAGCTCTGAGCCAGGGAAAGAAATCCTTTCTCCATCTATCTACTAACTGAGGATGTTACTGTCCTCCAGCTTTTTTTTTTACTCTCTGTTTGCCCAGAGTTCATTAGGGAGCCCTTGAGGCTAAATAAGCCGTGCTAACTTAAACAGCAAAAATGATCTGGGCTAGGCTGGCTGATCTGTGTCCTGGCCTGCAGTAGGGATGTATCTGGGATTCCTCCTTGCGACACAGTTGTGCTATGCTTTGGCTCAACTCTTTATGAAATAGGTGTCCGTCCATAAACTAAACATAGGTTACCGAAAGTAATGTAGAGAGAGGTCCCTTAGTCTTCTCATCTTTGAAGGTTTATGCTAGTTTAAATAAGTTAGTGGGCTTATATGTCTTTCGGTGGAGAAAGAAGATGCTTCATTTTTCTCCAGGAAAGATAATCGGATCAACTGGAGCTGTTGTCTCCTCTCATTCTTGCTTTTGTGTTGTTTCCAGGGAATAATCTTCTTCTTTCTCTGCATCAGGAGCCCTCCCTCTTTTTTTAATATAGCACCTTTAAACCTTTGGCACAGGTATTCCTACACGTGGCTATTTCTATGTTGTCTGGCACTTGAACTGTTACCTTTTGTGCCTGTGAACTTCTGAAAACTTTTTTTTTTGCTGAAGATAATACTGCTTTGTCTGGAAAACATTAAACAAAGAAATTGAAATGCTAAAATATGTGTGTATGTTTGTCTTTCTCTTGTGTATAAATTGATCACCTATTTTTTTACTTCATTAATAATTGTTGATTTCTCACAGTAATGCAGATATAAGGAAGCAGACGTCAAGGGAAGAGACTTAATCACACAATAATCAGAGCTGGAATTTTAAATAGGACACATCATTAGCATGTTAATGAATTTTCTCACTTTGTGCCAGCTGCCCAAGTATAAAAGATATTGCAGATGTAGTGCAAAAATCAGGCTTGGCTTACTGTGTTGAGAGCTGTCAGTGCTCCCTGTAAAAGAGATTTGACAAAAATCCTTTCATATTTTTAGAGATGCTCAAAAATATGTTTTTCCCATTGGATAATAGAAGCATCGCCAAGTAATGCTATTTATTAGCATTTTAGGATGAATAGTACTAATTTGCCCTTTAGACAGTAACTTTCTTCTGAGGACATCAGAACACTTCTGTAAAAGTGATCAACTGTTATTTCCATTTTACACATAGGAAAGCCAGGGACACAGAGGTCGCGTAATTTTACCTGAAATGGTGGTGAAACAGAGTTTCCTGATTGCTCTAGCATCAATCATGGTTGAATTAATCACTTGCAATAAACAGATTTGAAATCAAGTGATACTCTGTGTGAGCTTTACAGTCTTCTTAGACTGCAGGTATTTCTGTAGCCTAAGACGTAATGGTTCTGGGAAAATCGCTGAAGGTCTTGTGTTTTAGTGTTGAGCAGATCTGCCTTATAAAGTCAGAAGGTTCTGTTATGGCAAGGAGGAGAACTGCTTTGCAGCCCAAAACAACCAAGCCCACGTTCCAGACAAGTGAAGCTTAATTACTCGCCTGTCTGCCAAACTGCTGGATCACCCTTATAAATCCTGGCTTGGGTTGATTGGCATTTGTAACCCAGGGCTGGAAATGAAACCTACCCTCTTGTCTTGGTTTCCTCATTACCAGTACTGACGGGCAGGTTTTCCTGCCTCATTTGCTGAATTCCTTTTCTGGCTGCACTCAGCCATTTTCTGCCCCTATTACACTTTTGGGAAAGCATCTCCTGGTAAATAATGTATGTATGCACAAAACTAGGGGGGACTATTTTGTGATCTAATTGCTAGGTTGTGCTTGCCAAGTCATCTGAAGTAGAATTTCTATACTGAATTAATTTCTAGAGGAAATATAAAATAAAGGCTATCATGCACATCAAAATAGCTTTTTAACCCTTTTTTTTAAACTATTGTTTGGAGGCTGATACTTCAGTCTCTGCTGCTCAATTCTCATTGACATCATTGAGTTTTATTGTCTTAGAAATTGCTTGTGTAAGTCCTAAAGCTCTTACCAGGCTGCTTGTGGAGTGAAGCTTTCTGGAATTGAACAGATATATTTATTAAATAATGAATTAGATGTAGCAGAGATGTTTCTTAGGAAGCTGGAATTTTCTTTCACACTCAGTTTTTCTTTCTCGTGTTCAATGCACATACTCTGCACGCTTGCACAGAATATCTCGTAGCTTTTTGTCCTCTAACAGAAGACAAGTCCATTTTTTTAATTTGCTTTTTAAAAAAATGAATGTTTTGACCTAGCTACTTAAGAATAAAATGTGTTCAGAATGTACTTTGAAGAGTAACAAAAATTCTCCTAGTCTTTTTACAATCATTGTTCAAAAAGCTGCATATTTGGCCATTATGGAGGATGCAATTAATTAGTCTGAAGCTTAATATCATGTGGACAGCAGAAACCACTAGTGGTGCTGCTTAAAGTAATACTGGCTTTGCATACTGAAATATTTATGAAAAGCAGGTTCTGTGCTTCATATACAATTGTATAGGGTGTGATTTACCAAACTGTTAATAACCATTTACTGCAAAGCATTTTTATTCTTTTTTTAAAGACACATTTTTATACCGACAGATTCAACACTGAAAGTCTTATTAATAGAAGCACGTACAATGTGCTTCCAACTGGGAAACCTTTCTTCTTTTTAGTTTAAATATTTGTTTTTAATAATGGTTGTTATACAAAAGTGTCTCTATTTCTCTTCCTAACTGATTTTTTTAATGCTTTTTGAAAATGTTTAAAGATTTTAAAAACTTTATACCGCTTTTAATTATTTCAAAAAAATATCAATTCAGTATCTGCCTATGACATGACAAAAATTATTCCACTTTTTGCTTCACTGATTTTTTCGGGTAGTGGTTTTAATTTTTTTCCTTGGTGCTGGTTTTTCTGCACCAAATAGGCTTTCCCTATTGTTTCGACAGTTCATCCTGTGTCTGAGTGATTATCTGATTCTAAACTGAAAAGCTGAACCTTTTGATTGCTCCTGTTTAAATAAATCATTAAAGGAGAACCACATAGTGTGTAACAGATGGGCCTCCACGAGGAAGAAGCTGTTCTGAGTCTCATTGTATGTCCACTTCTAATTTGTGCAAGGTCATTACGCTCTGCGTGTCATACCTATATGAAATGCTTGTTGTCATTCAAGTGAGTGGTGAGATGGAACGGCTTATTGCTTATGTCTATGGCCATCTCTATTTAAACAGTGATCTTGTCAGATTTAGCCAGTGTTCACTCTATTTAGCTTTCACAGAAAGTATAAAACCCGCAGTGGTGATGCAGGAATGGGACTGGCACTGCAGCTGGTAGCATCCTTTATTCTGAGCTGACATTCAGCTGATGCTCCGAAGTAGCCCTCCGCAGCCTTCTTTCAGGCAGCATGTAACAGCCATGTCAATGTAAGAAAAGAAAAGGAAAAAACAACAACAAAAAACCCAAGAAGCCTGTAGAAGCCTGACCTTGCAGAGCTCCTTTTGTGTTGTCATGGCCAAATACAGCATGAGTAATTGCACTCTGCTCATCAGTATTCTGTCTGCTGTTTCATTTGAAAAATTGGTATTTCTGCATTTGCTTGGACTTGTACTGTTATGCATATTGCGTGCTTGTTTGCATTTCATTGATCGTGAGCATGATTCTCATTTTCTCGAGTCGTTTTTAGAGCACTTGGGATCTTTCGGGTTAAGCATACCCGTATACGTCTTTTGGTCTTATCATTCTATAATGGTAGTGACTGCATTTCGAATTGTTATCAAGCTTTGAGGATCAAATTCAGACTGATGGTTTTCATTCCGCGTCATGCTTCCACAAAACCTATATAAAACAAGTAAAACCATTTTTTTAGTAACATCTCTGTTAAATAATATTTAATTGTAAGTAGTTGAGGGATTTTTGTGTTATGGAATTGCCTTTTTTGATAAATATTTTGTGTAGAATTTAGTAACATATAAAAAGTAAGTTCTGCTAATCATTTCCTGTGACTAAAATGTGTAATACATTTTTATTTTAGACATCAGTTTTTGTCAGGATAGGAAAGATTGGAAACCAGTCTGTTCTAGCATAATTAAGTTTGCCATATGTCTTGAGTCACTTGTAATTGTGTTTCTTATAATGGTGATTATAAAGGTCATCTTGTCTGGTGTTTTTCATTTAAATATGTAAAATACTTTATAGTTTTCACTTGGAGGATAAAGGTTTAGTTTATATAAATGCAATGAAGGTATTAAATTTAATCTGGCCATTCTGTATAATTAGATGCAAATACCTGTAATGCAGGAAATATGAAATATGTGTTCAGGCAACTTGAACTGACACAGCAGCTTGGTTCAAAGCCCGCTGATATCTAGGGGGGTCTTTTGATCAGACCATTTCTCTGTTGATGCTCAAAGGTGAGCTTCTCTTCTGTCTCTTTCTTCTGAGATCTGATGGTGTGAACTTTACTGAAATGTTTTATATACCTGTGTAATACTCTTTCTTTGTAGACAGCAGTATGACCTAATTACTCACAGAAGAATAACTCCTGAAATGACCTGGTACTGGTTTTGCAGTCATAGAGGTAGTTATGTATCAGGTGCAAGAAACAGAGCTTGGTCTGAAGTTTTATGCTGGCTCTCTTCAGAGAAAAGGATGATCTCATCTTCAACTAGGATAAGCCGTAAAGACATCAAGGTTTCTTAAGTTGTAGTGCCGCAGAAATATAGGGTGGCTCTATATTGGAATCATGGAATTGCAATCTGATGGTGAAAAGTGCTACCTAGCAGCCTTCTGCTGCAGTGAGAGATGCTTACCTCTGTAAGCAACCTCAACCCCGTCATGCAACACGCATGCTTTAATGTGCTGGTATACCTACAAACAAAGAAGCAAGCAGAAAGTTCTGATAGTATGCCAGGGAACTTCTTCCTTTACATCTTAAATGCTATTGCCAGCTATATACACAGTACATTAAGCTTTTGGGGTGTGTGTAATATGAAATTATTCCTGGTTTGCCATCTCTGCTCTGGGTTTCTACATTACTCCACTTTTTAGTTCTGCTGCTTCAACTGATTGGGTTGCAACGGGATAAATCTGAAGCAACACAGATGAGTGAATTTGAAATAAATTTGGAAGTGTATACCACCAATTTTAATCATTCTTCATTAAATTCTAATTCTGCAGCTGCATCTTCTGAGATACTGGGCTCAGATTGAACTTTACAGATTTTTTTTTTTTTTTTTAATGGGTATAGCTAGTTTCAGAAGGAATGAGATGCTAAGATGCCAGAAAGCTAGGATTAAAAAACAAAGAAAAAAATAGTGTCTTCTGGTCATTGGACAAGTGGAACACATTCCGGTATGCAATTCTAACTATTTTAGCATGCCACTAGCCCTGGTGATGGCCAACACACACTCTAAGGTCTGCCTCTTCTTCTGGAGTTTGAGCAGATAGTACTGCCATTCTACTGTACTTTCTGTTTTATTTCATTGTGAAGTTCTTTTTTTTCCTGATGGGCTACAGCTGCCATTTCTAGATCTTGCGTTAAAAGAATTCCAGTTTTGGCAGAAAGGTAAAGTTGTGTCTGTCTGGAGCTGTTTAAAGGCAGGCAGAAAGGTGGAACCTCTCCAAGGGTGGTGGGGTGCTCAGAAGAGGACCAAGAAAACTGCCGACATATGTAGTTACACTTAACAGATAGGATTGAATTACTTTTCAATGAAAGATAAATACTTGTCTCACAGACGAGGTAACCGAGACACTCACATAATTGGTTTTGTGGTTCTGTTGGTTTTGCCATTTCTTATAGGTACTGCTTGTAGGTATTTGGTCAGGACCTGTTGGATGGCATTACGGCATGTATTTGACAACTTGATCCTGAAACATTAACAGGTTGGAAGTATGAAAACAGTGTTTGGCCTCTTAAAAACCTGAAATTTTATTGAAAAAGTTAGTAAACAGTTGGCCTAGCATTCACAGGTTTCTTTATTTTAAGTTATATTAATTTTAGTTTTGATTCTCAGTGTCATACAGCAGTTTTGCTTTTTCTTATTTATTTGACATTGTTCAAGTTATGTTAACGTGGCATGATATTTTCAGGTCCCAAAAGCGTGCAAAGGACTCTTTAGGATGCTTTGCCTCATTTCCTTTATTTTGAGGATGAGTATAGAGATGTCTGAGTCTGAGTTGTCTCAGTGCCAGGAGGCACACAAGGCGCGAACATCGTTCTTCCACTTCGATCGGTCTGCGGCTGCGTGCTCTGGAGTCCCAAGGGCCACAGCGCAGTCTTCTGTTGGTTTTTTCCTCAAGACACGACCGATCCAGTTCCATCTCCTCCTCCTCACTTCATTACTGATTTTCTCCATCTCTGCCATTTCGTTTTTTTTTTTTTTAAAGTTGATGCTCGTCGTTTCTGCAACTTTTTATTTTTTTTTTCCGGGAGGAGGTAGTTGTCCTCCTGCCCAACCCCCATGACTTGGAGGGCCAGTGGTTTTTCTGTCAGGGTGGCCTTCCCTTAGGCTGCGTTGGTTCGCGGCACCTTCTTCAATTTTATCCGGTGCACCCTCCAGAGAGGGATCCCCTATCCACCACCCAGGGGACGCGCCTTCTAGCCGTGCAGCCCCAGCCGAAGGAGTATAGAGATGGATGGGATATTTAAGGAATAGTGTCAGTTTGTTTTCAAGTAGCACTTCAGTGAAACCAATCAGGCAGTTTTCCTTCCAAAGATTCAGGCTTTCTGCAGATTGAAGATAAAAATAGTACAGCATTTTACGTTCAGTTAATGTTTTTTATTCTTATTTAATTTTTATTTAATTTTATTTATTTTTTTTTTTAGCTGTAAGCAAGAAAATGTTGTTTTGGGTTATCTGGGATCACTGATGTAAAATCAATGTCCTAAAACAGGATTATACTGTAGCAGAACCAGAGTGAAGATATTGTTTAACTTTTTAGTTAGAGATGTTTTTTCAGCTCTATGTATTTTGATTCAAAATCTTAGCACATTGACATGTTGCCACCCAAAAGTTTTCATTCAAGAGTTTTGGCAGTGTTTTCAGGTTACAGTGTACAAGTCTAATTGTATGCTTGCATGTGTAAATGCATGCAATTTGTAAAGAATTGTGCCTCCTTACATTGATGGTAAATTCACCTCAGTGACTGAATGAAAAGTCAGCTAATTTTCTGAGACGTCACCTTTCATCTTTGCTTTGATATTGACTGGTAATATTCAGATACAGCATCTAGGAGTACGAACAGCTAAGCAAAAGAAACCCCTGGGATACCATTCCATTTGGAACACAAGATGTCCCTCATGAAATACAGGGTTTTTTTTCCAGTTTTTGTTGCTGTTGATTGTCAGATGCAGAGTAGTTAGATCTTTCTGCCTCACTCTTTCCTGTTGTTACTGGTTTAAGGTTTTCTTTCAGGTATTTGCAAATACAGTAGTAAAGATAAAAGCTAAATGAAGGTTTCTGTGATTAAGATATTGTAAAATAGGGACGTTATCATCCTCGACTGACTTTTCACTTAATAATTATATACTTAAAATGAATGAAATGACTATCTGCTGTATTGTTTGTTACTTGAATCACCACAGGGTTCCAAGCATGCTGCAGACTTTATACCCACAGATACGCAGAAGTATAACCAAATCTTGAGTAATGCAAAATATTTATTGAAAGATGGGAGAGGTATAATATCTGATGATAAAACCAGAATAAAAACACTGAAATTGTAATCCTCTCTAGAACAACTGTTTTTTGTCCTCAAAATTATTTTAATGCTGCATGCATTATCCTAAAGAAGGCTTTACAATAGAAAACCTCTTCCTATTCACACCTTTTACCAAGACACAAAAGTAGAAATACAGAGAATTTAAATGGAAGAAAGAGAGATTATTTGTTCCGACTATGATTCCCCAGAGAAAATGTATTTACAATTCTTGTTTTATTTTTCTCTAAGCTTTTTGTCTTTTTCTGTACTTCCATTAAATCCTAACTGATTACTCTGAGGCAATGGAAATCTTATTTAGAGCAGAGTTAAGTACCTTGTATCTCCTTTCAGGAATTGAAAGTTTTCATCCAAGAATTTTCTTCCTTCCTCTGTCCTCGGAGACATAAACTGGAATAAAAGGCAGAAAACCAAGGAATTGCTAATGCCTGGGGTCAGGAGCTGGAACTCTGTATCCTTCAGTTTGATTTCTGTTCTCACTGGAGCAGGAACAGAGAGTTTGCTCATGTTTCAGTTGATTTGTGCCACGGTTTCCTTGCATGAGGAGTGGATGTAACGACTGCTTCTGTTACAATGATGTTGTGAGATCCGTGGTCCACAGACTCAGTACTTAAGCACAGGAGATGGTAGTAGCAGGCTATAGCATAAGACCAGGGATTTTGTCACCTATAACTGCACAGAATCTGTGCTCCATGTGCAGCAGGTGCTAGTGATTAGTATTATTTCTGATTACCTGCCAGATTTCAACTGATAGGCTGAGATTGTGTAAAAAATACATCAGACTCTACATTCAAAAGACTACTCTTTTGTTGTTGTTGTGTTTGAACCCTGGTTTGTTTGTTTATACAAAAAATCATAGAATCATTTAGGTTGGAAAAGACCTTTAAGGTGATCAAGTCCAACCGTTAACCTAGCACTGCCAAGTCCACCACTAAACCATGTCCTCGAGCACCACATGTACCCGTCTTTTAAATACCTCCAGGGATGGAGACTCAACCACTTCCCTGGGCAGCCTGTGCCAGTGCCTGGCTACCCTTTCCGTGAAGAAGTTTTTCCTAATATCAAACCTAAACCTCCCCCGGCGCAGCTTGAGGCCGTTTCCTCTTGTCCTATCACTTGTTACTTGGGAGAAGAGACTGACCCCCACCTTGCTACAGCCTCCTTTCAGGTAGTTGTAGAGAGCAATAAGGTCTCCCCTCAGCCTCCTCTTCTCCAGACTAAACAACCCCAGCTCCCTCAGCTGTTCGTCATAAGGCTTGTTCTCCAGACCCTTCCCCAGCTTCATTGCCCTTCTTTGGACACGCTCCAGCACCTCGATGTCCTTCTTGTAGTGAGGGGCCCAAACTGAACCCAGTATTCGAGGTGCAGCCTCACCAGTGCTGAGTACAGGGGGACGATCACTTCCCTGGTCCTGCAGCCAGGCAGCTCTCCAGCCACTCTCCCCCAAGCCTGTAGCATTGCATGGGGTTGTTGTGACCCAAGTGCAGGACCTGGCTCTGAGCCTTGTTGAACCTTATACAGGTGGCCTCGGCCCAATGATCCAGCCTGTCCAGATCCCTCTGCAGAGCCTTCCTACCCTCCAGCAGATCAACACTCCCACCCAACTTGGTGTCGTCCGCAAACTTACTAAGGGTGAACTCAATCCGCTCATCCAGATCATTGGTAAAGATATTAAACAGAACTGGTCCCAATACTGAGCCCTGGGGAACAGCACTCGTGACCGGTCACCAACTGGATTTAACTCCATTCGCCACAACTCCTTGGGCCTGGCCATTCAGCCAGTTTTTTACCCAGTGAAGCATACGCCTGTCCAAGCCATGAGTAGCCAGGAGAATGCTGTGGGAAATGGTGTGAAGAGCTTTACTAAATTCCAGGTAGACAACATCCACAAATATCGTAGCAGACAGAATATAATGAAAACTTTGAGTCATGCTAACTAAAAAGAAGATTCAGTCGTCATATTTGTGCAAAATATGTTTGGTTTGATGTGCATGTTGAAGGCTTGGGTAAAGATAAACAGGCAGTGTTTGCCAAGCTGCATAAGATTAAACAGTTCATTACCTGTTGGAATTATCAGCTGGAAGACACATTGCATAATTTGGACTACAACCTTTATACGCTTTTGGCTGGATTATACCTCTTATCTAGTGAGGTGCATTGAAATATAATTAACAACGTGAGCTGGAAATGACATGCTGAAACTATGTATATTTTTGTGCAGATAAACAATCCTATATCTAGATCAGAAGTCATAGCAACATTTTCTCTACTAATTTTTTCCCAGTTCCTGTATTGAAAACATTAAACAGAGAAAAATTATCTGTGCTCCGTGCCAGAGGAAAGCAAATAGGCACCAGCCATGTGTCCTGTGGGCTTGACTTTAAGAACCTTTGGAAAATGTTAAATCCTGCAGAAAACAGCGGGAATAGATCTCTTGTATTCTTGATTTTGAATGTTTTGTTTGAGAGACAATTTTGAAAATACCACGGAGGTAGAAATTCTGATCCGTTTGTATGAGTAAGAGGTTTGCTTCCAGTTTCAGTAGAGTTCAGGGTTTCACCTCTGGCATTCTGCTATATTGAAACTGCAGCGTCCATTCCTGAGCTGAGCTGCTTGGATGCAGGTCCTCTTGCTTTGATAGAAGTGCTGTCCACATAAGAAAGAGCAGAACTTGGTCAGAAATTCTTTTAACTAGAAAGTCCTTCAGTTTATCACTAAATGATGTATTTTGTAGTTGGCAGACCTTTCCTGTTAAAGAAGAAACAGATATTTTATTTTGTAGTTTTTAAGCTAAAAGCTAATTACTTTGATTTTAGTTCAGTGAACTTATAGCCCTTTGACTTTTGCAATGAATTTTTTTATTTTAGGACAGTGTTTCTCTGTAGTCAGGAGAAAAATAATTTTCTTTACAAGTCAGAGTATTTACAATGTGGCATTTCCAACAGAATCACCTGTAGCATTCATTCTTGTTACTGCAGTAAAAGAATGACCTGAATGAAATGTATTGCTCTCATATTTTCAGGTTTCCAATATGCAGTCTTGTGGGTATGTAAATGTTCTTTTTAATTTTCATCTAATGAGCAAAATAAAAATTTGCACATCCCAGCAGAAAAAGGTTAAAGCCCTGGTATGAAGTTTATTCCTTCTATTCAGTACCTGCGAAGAAAGCTGCATAAGTACCAGTGTAACGTACCATCAGTCATCAGCTCATGAAAGGGTCAGCCTCATTCTCAGACGGCAGGATGTTACTGCAGTGGGAGAGATGTCATTTAAATAAGCCTTAGATACTGACTGAACTATCCGATATTGTATTGTCTTTCTTAGTATCTTAGATGGAATTACAAAGGCATGGGTCTGAAAATTTGTTAGCTTAACTATTTTTTTCGTTGTGTGCTTTCTGTTTACATGCTAAGTAATGGCAGTTTTGGGAAAACTTAAAAATATGAAAACTCTAGAGAGGGTCACAACTATTCCTGCAGCTTTCTGCTGCTGAACACAGCTTTCAGCAATTTCTGCGAGTACTTGGCTTAGTCTTTTACCAGCCTAAAAAAGCGTGGATGGTCTGTCAGTGAAGCCTGAAGATGCTTTATGAGCAAATTGGCCAATAGTCAGAAAGATTTTGCCTGCAGCCTGTATGCAGTATGAGTTATAGACCAGGGAAAATTGAACAATAAAGCCCGTGTATCTGAATAGTTTTTGCTAGTGAGGCTGGTTAAAACCAGTTGCACGTATGAGCCCTCTTTGTTCTGCTATCGTAGGCAGCCTAAGACAGTATCGTACCGTTGTTCAGGTAGTTAAGAGCATTCTCCATTGCCTGGAGTTTGTCTTGAGTGAAATGTGAGCGTATTTGCACTGATCACAGAATTGGTTTGGACAGCAGGTGGAAGAAAAAAAGAAATTTTAGATTGCCATTTGAACTGGTCTTTCTCATTTTTTAGGAAAAAAAAATTTTTTTGCATTCTTAGTAGCTGTTTCCCTAATGTTGACAAAAGATAGAAATTGTAAACTTTTTTATATTTCTATTTGATGTCTTTTGGAATATCACAGATGGTGCTTGATGATGGAATGAAGGCAGTACTTTCAAAAATCGAAGAGAATTTGTAGAGTAGTCGTGGGAGATTAAAGGGTTGGGAGACAGGCCTAGTCATGGACGGCTCAAGGTGCTTAGTGCGTCTGCTCAGCTTAATGAACAGAAGTCTGAGACGGTTTGATGGCAGTCTGCAACTGCCTGCCTAGAGACCAGAACTTGAGAGTGGAGAGATCTTTATGATGATAGACAAAAGCAGAAGCGATCACTTCTAATGGCTAGCAATTGAAGCTTGACAACTTTAGATTAAAAAATAAGTCATTCACCTTTTAACTGACAGGACAATTAGCTTTTGCCAGAGTTCAGCAAAGATTGTTGTAAATTCCCAGTAACTGTTTGAGTTTTTATACCTAGTTCCAGCTGGAATGAATTCAGAAGTCTTGCTGCCTATTTTGTAGATGGCCAGGATCAGTAAATGCAGTAATCTCTGTTAGACTTGCATTCTGGAACTGTTGTTTTATCAGTATAATGATAACTAGAGAAGCTATCCCTATTTGGGTATTTTTTTAAGATGAATGAAACCCAATGCAGAATGTTATTAATGTTTTGTAGTAGTTTTACAATTCACTGGGTTCTGCAGTAACTCCTGGTTCTCTTCCTTCCCCCTTTTTTCTTTAATTTTTAATTTACTAGCTCCTGATACTTTTTTCAGTCTCTGCATGTTTTATTTTCTTGTCCAGCTCACGCTATATGAAATTGTTTTCTTACAGTTCAATAATTCATTGAAGTTCTGCTCATCTGAGCTCCTCATCACGTGGAGCATAATTTCACACCTTTTTCAGGGCAGTGCACAATTCACCGAGACCACTCTCTCTACCTGATTTATTTATTCTTAAAAGAAGCTGCCATGTCCAAGTCTTCTCTGACTTGTTTAATTCCTCAAAGGCACAGTACGTAGGTGTTCTCTCATTCTTATGCTGCTTGCATTTTGGCTCTCACGCTGACCCCTGCTGAGGTTACTTACGTACTATATGAGTGGATTGGTTAGGGAAATGGAGGCTGCAGGAAAACACAGAACACTCTAAAAGCGTAGAGCATTTTACAAGCTGTCTGCTTGACCTTGAAAACTGATATTCACTGGTCTAAATGGAAGATGTATTCACAGTTTTGCAGTATAAAGTACGAGGGCACCAGGATCTTTTCCTGTGTTGGAATACTTTGTCACAGTGCTAAAATGCTGAATTGCAGCTGAGAACCATCAGGGTATACGTTTATCGGTTAGTTCTGCTTCTGTAGCATCCCCCTAGGTAGGGTACTAGGCATCCTTTTATGCCTTTCAAAGAAATATAGGGAAGTAAGAAAATCTGTAATTTTTAAAATTCTCTTGGGTTTTGGGAGTTGTTTTAAAAGTTCTGAACCTCAGCGTTTGCCATCTTTGGCATTCCTATCTATATTTTATACCCTTTTTCTATTACTAAGCGTTCTGCAAAGCATGTGCTTTAATACTTCTCTCTCTCTGATAAATGCTATGCATCTCTGCAGCAGAAAAAAAGTTTTAACATCTAAAATCTAGGAATTATGTTGTTTATAAGTTTTCCTTTTTTTTTTTCCCTTAATTGTTCTTCCTACCTTCATTGTATGTTTACTTTTATTGTAAGCCTTTACCTTCCTAAGTCCAATAGACATCTTATTTTTCCTTTATTTATCTTTTATCTTTCCTCGTCTCTGTTCAAACCTTTTGCATTTTCTGCAGTCTTTTTATTTGTATCTGTGCATGTGTAAAATAATGTCATTTAATTTATTATGCTATTCTGTTATTTCTGATAGTTTCTCTGATGCAAATGGTTCCTGAAGTAAGCTGCATGGACAGATTTTGCTGTTAATTTAATTTTCTATTCTGTAAATTATTTTTGTTGTTATCTTTATTTCTCCTCAGTTTAACCAAGCTTTCAACATTTGATGCTTAATGTTACTTCTTTTTAAAAAATGTGGCAGGCTGGTTCCTTGTTCAATCCATGTGTAGCAAACCTGAGTTACAGAAAGATTCTTTGTTCTGCTTGCATGATTTGTGGACTTGGTAGTTAGATGGTTGCTCTAAAAATTGCCAATACTTGCTGACAAGTATTTTTTCCAGCCTACAAGTTTAGCGGAAGAGAATAAGCCAAATGGGAAGTTATTTCTGCTTCTTTCTCCTGTGTACATACCTTCTTCTCACTCTCCCAAGAAATTTCTTTATGCTTTATTTTGTTATTTGTGCAGTGTAAACCAACAGGGACTAACCAACAGTATTTCACTCCTCCCTCCCAGCAGCAACGCATCTGAAATTCTCAAAGCAGAAGGAGAACCATCTCTATTTAGTTAAGTAGTGCTCTGTGCTGCCTGGTCCTTTTCCTGTCTCAGAACAGGTGGATGCTGTGATGAAGTGCCTTCACTCAAAATACCGCTCTCCCTTGCTATAAGGTGGTCTGCTCTTGTTAGTGATAACCAGGCTAGAGACAACACTCTGCGCAGCTCTCAGGTGGACGTACACTGTTATACAGTTTCCTTATCGCAAACCTGTTATTTTTCTTACCCTGCCCGTCATCCCTGTTCGATGTGGTGCTTAAAGTGTTTGAGGCTGGGTAACCCCGGCTTAGTTGTGCCATTGCACATCACAAATGTGTGTCTCCTTCAGCAGTGTTTTCCAGGTTCCCGTCTGTTCTTTCAGTTCCCCATTAGAAAAAAGACTGTGTTGAGCTGTGATGAAGTACGAAGCTCTAAAGGCAGAGTGTGATGATCCCACAGAGGAGTATTTCTGCTATGTTAAGCATCAGGGAGCCCAGGATGACTTGGCTTTGGAATTATTATTTCTTTCTTTCTGTCTTTATTTCCTCCATAATGTTTTCCTACTGAACAGTAGAACTGGTGATAATCTGGCATACCCAAGATATTTCTGGAAATTGCATAGCCGTAAAGTTTAAAAAGGCAAAAAGATACGTTTCTGGAAACAACCTACCTAAAATGATTGTTTAATGAAGAGTTCTGCTTCAGTACATAGGGTATTCCTCAGGGAATAGCTTGAGTCTGAGTATTGTGAGCTTTTAACGTTATAAAATAGGTAAAAAGGATAATAATAGAAGAGTTGCTGTCCAAGAGTAACTCTGTAATAAGAGGTTAGGTAGGAAAAGTTATCTGAATGTCTAACAGTCAAAGGTCACTAACACAGGCAAAACTCATTTAGCTTTTGTTCCCCATTCCTACTGTAGGTGACTGCTTTCTTCACACATTATTTTTGTTATTTTGGCACACTATGTGTGAGTGACAGCAAGCTCTTTAACCCTTCTCATCTTCGGCAGCCACCCCCCCACCTCTGTGAAATGACAGTCTCTCTGTAGGTTTTGATAAGGCATTCTTTAAAAGAGAGCTTAATCTGCCATCGTTTATTTTATTAGATTGAAATACGTTCTTGCTGTCCCCTTTGCTGAGAGTTATTGCTTCAACAATCACGGGCAAATCTGATTTACTGTAAACAGTTATAACAGCAGAGTAGGTATGTGGGCCGTAAATTGGTTGGAAAACGGGAGCAATTTGCTAGCCGAGAGAAAGTAACATTAAGTTAAACTGTTGTAGCGTTCACTGGAGTCTTGTATCATCAGCTATGCAGGCTTAACTAAGCATTACGAGAAGCCTTATGCCAGTTCTTGTTTTGCCACTTACTTTGTGCCTGCGTTAGCAGAGAGCACGGAGAAGGCGCTTCCCTGCCTGGCAGGGTGTGGGACGGCTGGCCTCCCTTGCGACGGGTAGCGAGTCAGCGGCAAAGACGAAGAAAAAGGGAAGGGGCTGTTCCTCCGTTGTCCTGAGGGGGCAGCTGTGATTTGGATACCGCAGATAATTTATTTTTCGTTTTGTCTAATGAACCGGAAAATTGAGGGAGGTTAAAAAAAAGCTTCAATGGAAGAATTTAAGCGAGGGCAGGGAGGAGGCACGAAAACTGAGGATACTTTTGGAGAGAAGGTATTGTAGATTGGAAGACGCTCTTGATGTAGTAATGCATGAAATGATTCCTTCAGCGAAAAGCAAAGCTTAAGTCTCCTCCCCTTGCAAACCTCCAGAATCAGGTGAATTAATTCCCCCCCCCCCCCCCCCTTAAAGAAGAGGTGGGAGATCAGTGGCCCAATGGTCAGGGTGCTATCTCAGCGTGCAGTATCTGGATTCAGTTTCTCCAGTGTCCAGCGTTTGAATCCACCTCTCTGGGCCCCCTGACCCACAGGAGAGGGGTGGTGGGTCCCCAGCAGCTGAACGTGCTCTGGAGGAGGGACTGTGCTGTCACCTCTGTGTCCTGACTACCATCTAGAGCTTTCTCCTTTTAGGGGTTATAGAACTCATCCCGCTTTATCATTCTTTGTTTTTCCTAGTGCAAACTGGCTTTGGAGCCATGGGAAGCTGTAATTATGCAATTTATATGATTTATTGCTTGCACTCACCAGCCGCTCTGCACTGCTGTTTCCATTACTTCTGAATTGGATCCATTTAAAAGTTTGATGTTCTTACAAATATCACATAAATATAATAACAGGTAGCGTAACATTATTGGCCGGTCTCATTTGGGAAAGAATTAATTTCAATAGGAAGTATTTTCAAGAATGATTTAATTTAGAGAAAAGCCTCATGTTCGCTGAATTTTGTTCGGTGCGTGGGTTTAAAGGGTCGCTGCTTTCATACTCGTGTGTGCCTTACTGCAGGGTTTTACGCTGTGAGAGGCAAGCCCTGTGCTCATTAAGGCAGCAAATGTCAAATTTTACATTAAAAAAAAAAAAAAGGCTTTTTTAACAGTATGTATTTTCCACATAATACCATTTATGCTGCCTCCAAACGTTCCTTTTGACCTTGGTGAAAGGCTGTAATTAATCTGCAATTAAAGTAATGACAGCCTTTCAGCGGCCGACAGCCGCCGCTGCCGCCCCGGCAGCGCCAGGGGGCGGTGTTGGCGCGAGGGACGGCGGGCGGCGGGAAGGGGCCGCTCCTGCCGGGGTCGCCCGCCGCGGCCCCCCGGTCGCCCGCCGCCCCGGCCTGCCGCAGAGCGCGGGCCGGAGCAGGGTACGTCGGCACGGCTGCCGGGTTTCTCGGTAGCCGGGCGTCCGCTTGAAACGGGATTGAAGGCCGTTGCTCTGGGGTTTGAGTTGCGTTTTGTGCTGTCTGGGTTCTTCTTGAATGCACACCTTGCTGTAATATTCCAGATGGCTGTCGCCTTAACAATAGATAAGAATTAAGAATGGTAATAGGGGATATTTTATTTAAATCCACTTCTTTATCTTTCATTACTTATTCACGTTCTATTATACCCTGGTGCTGTATTCAAAACACTTGAGGATTTAACAAGGGGAAAAATAACCATTTAAATTAGGATATTATGTCAGCACCTTTCCCGATGGTAAATTTTTAAAGCAATAGTGCAGTGCGGAAGAGCTGGATCTGTTTCACATGGAGGAGGATGCCTCACAAACTCAAAATTTTGTTCAAGTTGCACTTACAGGCGAAGAGTTAATTCTGAAAGAGGAAAAGACCAACTTAGGTAATTGTGGAACAGTGTCACAAACAGGTATGCTCGCAGACCTCGTGCGTGCTGCTAAAGTGGTAGGACTGAGCTGAACCTTGTTAATCACGGCAATAATAAACTCTTAAAATTATCATAGGAGCACAGAGGGAGCGTGCCACACATGCATTTCGTGCTACTTCTACTGCTGCATAATGGAACAATGATATTCTGTGTTTCTTATATACCTATTCAAAGTACTGAGAAGCGTGAGGCATTTTTTCTTTTAGATGCTGAATGGAAAAGCGCATGGTACAGGCTGTGTAATAGGTAGAACTAGTGAGAAGACTTTTTTGTAAAAACTTTGCGAAGTTTTTTGATTTGTTGGAGCATCACAGAATGTTTTGCTGAGATTTCTGGCTAAAACTTCCTCAAGCAAAGGCTGAAAAATAGATGGTAAATATAGTGATCTGGGAAATGAGATATCCACGTACAAGTCCATGCGTGGCTTGATTCAGAGTAATCTTGGATACTGATTTCTTCACAGAATGAGGTGGTGGAGGAGAAGAGAGGTCATGCTGAGCCTCTAGCCCTCCTTATCTCTGCACCAGATTTCCTGGGGTGGATGGATCCACCTTCTCGCTTGTAAACAGATACTTGGAGAGAATTAATGTTCTTGAGACAGTGACCAGATGAGTTTGGGCATTGTCTGACCTAACCTCAAAATATCAGAATGCTGCTTTGAAATGGAATTATTATCCCTAGTCAGTGCTGGTGATGCCGCGACATGTAACGAAGCCAAATTTTAACATGTCTGTATAGTAACGAGTAATTGAACTGCGTAACATGCTTTTTCATAGAGGACAAATCTCCTCAAATGCTAGTACAGGGAGGAAACAAGTGGGTGCATTGGCACTGCTGTAGATTTGTTTCTGTGTAGCCACTATATGCATAAAATTGGCCTTCTGTTCATGATAATTTTTACTGACAGAGGTGGAAGCACCATTTTCCTTTGTTGCTTGTGGGATTTGAGCTTGCGAAGAGAGTTTATTTGGTTCGTAACAGCCATGCTTAGTTTCAGAAGGACAGCCAAATGCTTCAAGTAATTGCTAATGAAAGGCAGGCCCTTCTATGTCTTGATTTCCATCTTCAGAATGGATCCACTCATGGCAGATTTCTGAGTTGTTGGTAGGCTAGATAAAATCAGTTGTTGGTCGCTGCCTGCTTTCCTACAGCTACAGCTCAACCTGTCGTGGTATTTTATACCTTGATGGGAATTGCACATGACAACTAGCACTGCATTATAAGCACAGTACTTGAATTCTCTCTTAGGCTTGTTCCCTGATAGTCAGGATTTAGGTTCATTGGAATAGTGAAATGGGATCAGGGGGATGCTGTAACTGTGACTACTGATGCTCATGTTGTGGTGTGTATGTGCACTGACTTTAGAGTGTCAGATTTAACATCTTTATAATCCATTAAAATGACATACGTTGTTAATGATTTTAATAGCCCTCAAGTGTCTGTCTTTTGACTACTTACCTTAATACAAACTTTTGATTTTAGGCTCTGTTATAAATGTAATTCCAGTTTTCATGTGTGCTGAAAACTGCATCTTGATATGCACATGCAACATACCATGCTGATATAGCGTCAGACTTACTATGTTGGTAAGAGTTAACGTATTATCCATCAGTTTGAACTAGCACTCGGTGATTGTGCTAGGATGAAAAAATATCTGGATCTATATCAACAGGGAACGTAAAAATATCAGTAATTTGCCAAACATATAAAATATGTGTTGGGGAAAAATCTTCCTTTTCGATACAGTTACTCTCTTGTAGAAGACTCAAACAGCTGATTGTTGCTCATAAGTCTAGTGTAACGTGTTCTTAGCAAGGTAGTGGATATATAGAAGGAAACAGCCCGTAACAAAAATATGGATTCTTTTTATTTAGCATGCACTACCTGTGTGTTTTTGGGAGCTCAACAAAATTGCAGGATGCGCATGTGTAGCTAAAAGCCTCATCAGACTGATCGAAACATTTATAAAACACTCCTGATCAATGGAGTGAAGACAATGTGAAATATGTTTTAGGGGGAGATGATATTATCTGTGAGAATCAATACAAATGTTGCAGGTGAATTACTGTTTCAGAACACAATTTGTTATGTTGAGTTATGCAGCCATTTTCCTTTCAGTGTTAGTGTTTAGCCATTTGTTTAGCAATAAGAGGAAAATGTGAATTTCATAGTCGACCTTACTGAGGTAATTTTTTCCCTTTTTTTTTTTTTTTATGAGTTCACTTTACTAATTCTATTGTATGGAAGATGGGAAAACCTGCCATTGGACTTGCAGTTGGATGGCATTGCTCTCTTGACTTCTCTCTTATTTTTCTTTGGAGAAGAACACCTGATATGAGATGAATTGTGAACAGTTTTAGTGAATGTGAGTTTCTGAACCCCTTCAGTGCATAGTTAAAATGACAACTAAGGAAAGAATGAGAATAGCTCTTGACATCATCAAGATGTTAAGTCATCATCACCCAACTATCCTGGAAATATCGCATAAGAGAATTTAAAAATGGTGGGCAGGATCTAGAGCCTCTATGTTTTTTGAACCCACAGCCTTGCAGTCAGCAATTTGTGTGACATGTCATGAGTTATTTAAATCTCTTTTATAAAGGACTTCTCATCGAGCCTTTTTTCTTTTGAGTTTTGAGTACAGCTCTGTTTTGTTTAGTACAATTTATTTGGTCTGCGTATGCTGGGACACACATTTGTCTTTCATCCAGAAAGGTTATCTAGATGGAAAGAAATTAATTTAGGCGATTGTCCTTAAAAGGCCGCTATAAGTGTACTCATTTGATGTGCACGCATGCATACAGTTAATCTAGCGTGTCCAAAATGCCTACCCTGCTGTGCTGTAGTGTCTCCAGTTCATGCTGGGACTGGACAAGGGTAGGAATATGGAGACAAATTTGTGTTATTATGTGTGGCTACTGGAAAGCATACATCTACGTCCCTGCCTGTATACATGCAAGTAGTCTTGTCTGTTCAGACTGCAATTATTGATGCAGCAATACCATGCAAAACTGTTTTGGTTTTTGTTTGTTTGTTTGTTTTTTCCTCAGAACCTAATTCTATAGATTTGGCTGTTTCTAACTTGCCTTTCCCAAGGGAAACAGGCATTTCAGCAGGGGTTTCTGTAGGTTTCCTTATGGACCTGTGACAAACAGCAAGATCTCTACCTGGATCGTAGAAACCAGGATTTGTCCTTCTGCATCTCAATTTTGAATGTTGTACAGCGAGCACAACTGAAAACAATTTGTGAAAGTCAGTTCAGGAAAAAAATCAACGCTCAATTACACTGTGACCCCCTGAAACACTTGGCTGTGCGTTTGTACGGAGATAATGGGAACTTCTAGTGTCAGGGTGAAATGAGGGAGTTGGCTATGAATGGGATGGAAATGTTAGAGGGTGATACAAAAAGAGGTTGGTAGTCTCTTGTGAAAATCCTTGGTAAGCAGGTTACTGTGTTACAGTCCCAGTTTCAGCTGGGTTTGATTCCTCAGGAGCAAAGCAAAGTTCCTGTGGAAGCTGCTGTGAAGACAGCACTCTTTCGTAGCTTGCCCAGGTGGTTAGTTTTGTGTAAAGATTTATAAAAGTCATACCACTGCTTTTGCTGTCAGATACGGATGAGATTAAACTATTTACAGAGATCTCTGGAATTCAGAATATAATTAAACTTCTCCTCTTGAAAGATTTTATGACAAAAATGCTTTTGGGGAGGAGTTTATGGAGTGTCCAGAGCTTCTTCCCGATAACTAATGTGTCTTATAAACTATCTTAGCATTTAATGTAATATGTGCATGCATGACATTAAATTGTAAAGTGATATTCAAGCTAAAAATTATGGTTTGTTCTTCACGATAAGTTTGAAGGGCTGCAAAATCTTGTGGAAAACGCTTATTAGGATTCAGTGGTTTTGCCAAGAGGACTCCACTGAAACGTTAAGTAATTTTTGGCTTTTTATCACGTTAATCATGAAGGTAGCGTGATAGCTCAGAACTTGGAAGGACTAAATTGTGTGCAGAGGGTCTCTGGGATGGTCAAAACAGTAGTGTTAGTGGGGGTTTTGTAGGCACTGTCTGGGGCTCATTGGTTTTTCTCTGTCTCTGAATTGTCTTCTACTCTTTGCAAGAACGTGTCTGTACTAACAATGGAACAGATAGCATCTCTTTTTCCCCTGCTGCTGGTCCCTGTATCCTTCTACCACAAGTAGGTTTTGATTTAGATTCCCCTCGTGATAAAATAGAATTCACGTTAAATGCAGCTGTTGCACGTTGGTTTTCAGACAGTTCCAGTGTGGTGGGAGTGAGGCTTTCCTTTGAGCTCCGAACCAGAGAGCCCCAAGCAGTGTGCAGTTTCCTTGCTTAATTCTAAAAGGTCGTGAATTGAAAGCAACAGAATGATATCAGCCTTCATAGGGAGAACTTTTTCAGTTGTATGTTGTCTGTAGTATTTAACACTGAGTTGCTGCCACTTCTCTCTTCCCTCACCCATCTTCCCTCTCTGCATTTTTTTTTTTTGTCCCTTCTTTCCCCTGATAATCAACTCATTCAGACACTGATGTTCCTCTTTGGGTCTTTAACTGATTTCTAAAGAAAGAAACAAAAATTGCTTTGGAAATCTTGCAAGAATAGACTTTCCAATGTAACCCCAATCTCAGATTTTTTTGATGGGGTTCGTTGCAGTTATACACTTACTCATCACCGTGGTAGCAGTGTGCTAAAAGTTTTTAGTTTCAACGCAATTGGCATATATTTAAGGCATCCTAAAAAAAGTATTTTAAAAAGCTAGGAAAAGAAATCCCTCCAAACCTCCCAAAAGATAACAGTAGCATAGGTAAATATTTAAAATAATGTTGGAAGCATGGCTTTAATTTCCTTTTTAGTCTAAATTATTTAGAAATCAGCTACTGTGTAGCTTTCTGAGTAGTTGTTACCACAAATGTCTAAGTTAGTTGCAGGGCGATGTGAAAGGTTCAGTTAGGTTTGACAAAACTGATTGTAAGGTTAGAAGTTGTTCGTCTTCAGCTGGGTTTCTAATTTTTCTGGCAGCCACTGTAGATGGGATTTCCAGCTAATGTTGGACAAATACTATTAAAAATACTTAAAATAACTTGAGATGGCAAAAGTCTCCTATCTTTCTTTATTTAGAGCTTGTTTCTCACCATCATTACAAAATCTGTTGTTGTGGTTGTCTTTGCCCCTGACTTTCTAGGAGATCCAAAAAATGTATCTGCCTGCAAGTGCTACTTAACATCAGAGGTGGTGAAGCTGGCAGCAAGCTAGCTTGGCATACTGTCGTGTGTCTTGAGAGTCTCCCTTTGCTTGGCTTGTCCAGTGGAATAAATTATCCCAAGTGCTGAAGTCTCATTGACTTGGACTAGAATTTAGGCTGTTTAATGATATAAGTAATTATAAAAATAAGATTTACATCTTATTTTCTATATGTTGCTTCCAATATCTTTTCAGACTGTGTTGTGGTGGTGTTTTTTTTTTTTTATCTTGGGTCATTAATTGTTTAATGAAAAGTGAGTAAAAATGTATTTTTACATCTCACTAAAGTCTTGCAATATATATATTTTTTAAAAGTGTACTTCTTACACTAAATTAAAATTTGTCAGGAAAAATAAATTTCTATGAACAAAAGTTGTCCCGGGTTTTCCATCAAAACCTGGGGTTCATTTGATTGAGTATTAAGCATTAGGAAACAGCCAGAGAAATGCAGTTTTCTGAATATGTATTTTAAATTCTTCTAGCTAATGTTAGCCTTGGAAAGAGAAGCTACAGTGCAAATGTTTCTCAAATTAGCAACTCTGTAAATGCACACAGCATTTGAAGGCTGTGGCAAATGAGGTAGGAGTGTTCATCTCCCTCACTGTACTACTTTAATGTAAATTACTTTCCTGAATATCCATTTTGCATACAGGGAGCAGTGCACAACAGATGCGTCTGTATGCTTAACTAGGATCATTTAAAAAACAAAGCATCTCTGTAAAACCTGTCCCTTCCTTGGCCATCAGTATTTCAATTGGCACTGGCATTGCTTCTCAGAAGAAAGTTCATCTAACAGCAGCACAGGCAGCCTCTCTGCCCAAAAACAAATGTTGAAGATGACAGAGAGTAGAGTAGTTAGTGGTACGTGGTTCCAAGCTGCAGTTTATAACCATGAGGAGTCTGTAATGTGTTAATATGTGGATAAAATATTAAATATTAAAAGGAGGAGTTTGTCAGAGGACTATCCAGGTGTGCCATGCAAGCTGCCAGCAATAACTTGCTCCCACTGATCTTATAAATAGTCTGTGGCTGGTTATGTTTTAATTCTGAACACCTTAAAGGGCAACATATCAATATATAACTATGTATGTCCCTGTGCGGTCTTTCAAAAATTAACTTTGGCAGATACTAAAATGAAGAGCAGACTTGTTGGCTCCTCAGACGGGACGTGCTTCGACAAGAGTTTTACGTGAGCCAAAGTAGTGTCAATAAATAGTGTGAGCTCTGAATGAAACATTTGCTTGGGAAATAGAGAAGTACACTGATACAGGTTGTTTTAAATGAACCCCCAGTGATGAACTGTTGTTATCCGAGAAGTGATGCCTGACTGTATTTTTAAAGATGGTACCACGATGCATACAAATTTTCTGTATGTGTCTTTAAAGGGGGTCTTCCCTCACAACTGCTAAATATTAGTCTCAATATTTAATTTATTTTCTTCCTTTTCTAATAATTTGTATCCTCTTTGCTTCCTGCCAATTTCCGTACCTACCCAAATGATAGGTTTTTCTGAGTGTTCTGATGCATTTTCTGTGTTTGTAAAGTTCTTTTTCTTCCTGAGAGAATTAGGAGTTATTCTTCTACTGGAATGTACATGAAGCCTCCCAGCTCCATTACTCATGTAAGGGTTCATCCCTTGAAAATAACGCTGCACAGTGTGTGCTAGCACAGACTTCTTCCCTCCCTTGGAACTGGCCATTATTTGTTGAGCGCTGTCAACATGCTAGGCACTGTGTAATATAAAGAAAGAGGAGGATGGGATTTCTGCCCCAAAGGGTTTGCAGTCTGTTAGATGCGCAAAACAGATTAGATAATGCTAAATATGGCACTGGTCAGATGCACAGATTAGTCTGAAAATGCCACAGATCTTTTTAATATAACTTCCTCCTTTGATGGATGTAGTCTGTGTTTTAATGGAAGTATAAAAATACTCTTGGCTTCCCCGAAGACTTTACAAAAAGCTACATCTGAATAACTGACAGGTAGGATCTATCATGCCAAGCTTAAGCTTATTGCTAAGCCAAAATATCTGATAAAGATGGTTTGCCTACTGGCAAAGAATTAATTGGATTTCATACTTTGAGTCCTTTCTTTCGCTCCATCATTATTATCATGGAGTTACAGGAGGTGACGATACAAAAGACCTATTAAGTCCTGCAGGCGATAGACTTCTCAAAGCCTGCCTTCTATTACCCTTCTTTTTTTCTTGAGAGTCATTCCTTTCTTAATTTCATCTTGTTATTCCTAATTGTGTCTAGTTTTTGCCATCCTAAATAATTCATTTTCCTTATTGGCATACGTATCCTTCAAATGTTTACAGGCTGTTACCGTGTCCTCTGGAAAGTTGTTCCTTAGCCAGCCTTTATGCAGTTAACTTTTAATGTCTTGTTGTAATCAATCTCTTCAATCTCCACTTATCATTTTTGTTGCTTCTCTAATAACTCTCTCTAATGTGTTATCTTTCTGGTAATGAGGTGTCCAGAGCTGAATGCAATATTTCATATGTGCCTGTGCCAGAGCTCTGCGGAGGGGAGGGGGACTTTCAGCTCTCTGCTCTGGGAATTGGCGCATCTGCAAATGCGGACAAAACCCCTTGAGCTTTATTGTGCTATATGGTGTAGCAAACAGGAGACCGATTGATTCAGATGACAATGGCTTTGTATCATTTCAGGTGATAAAGCGATATTATGTATGTTTTTCCATGCAAGTGTGAATGGGATCGTCTAGATTTTTATCTCTGCAGGAGTGAACTATATTCACAGAAAAGATTTGTTTCTTTTATCCCCTCTTTATAACGTAGACAGTTTAAAAGCTGAACAGACAAGTGAGGTTAAAATAACACCGAGGTGATTGGCAGTGTCCTGCTGCTGATCTCTCCTTTGAACATCTGCTGGCACCCCTGGGGCGGGGGGTGTGGGGGGGAAATGGTTGGGGTAGGAGTGATTTCTGCTGACTCATTATGGTTTATTAACACCAAATTGGATATATTGGCAGTGGAGATGTCCCTGGGGAAGTGGCAGCTAGAAGAACCGGTGCTCTGTAGGTGTGCCTTATTTGCTTGTGATTAAAAATAAATAAATCCTTACACTGGAAAAGGGTGGAGGGTTGTGATCAGGATATGAGGCCTTGGGAAGGATAAAGGAAGAGTGCTCCTGCAGCAAAACCTCATTATTTTGAGGTGCGTTGAGGGAGTTGCAGCTGTGGTTTGTATCCTCTGTGTAGCAGAAGATATGGGAAGATAGAAGGGCAGTGGGAGGGGAGAAGGGGCTGGGGATGTGCAGCCTGTCCTGGCGGCATGCTCCAGGCCAGTGCCCCGTGCAGCCCAGCACTGTGTCAGGGCACCAAGCCCAGCAGCCAGCTACAAACCCCCAACAAAAAAAAATCAGAGTAGATTTACAACCAAAGGTGAAAACAAATGGTCTGAAATCAGGTTTGATGTTATTATGAAGCAGTAAAGAACTCAGCTTGCTATGATGTGTTAGATACATTTTTCATATTTAGCTCCTCGTGCACAGAACGGAACTATGTCCAGTTAAAATTTTAACAGGAATGTGCAGCCACTGATCTGAAGGGGAGTTTGGACTTCAAGCATCTGGGATCCCAGTTTGTTTGAACTTTTGACAGCACCGTATCTTTCTTGTCTCTCCTGCAGGAGCTGCAAGATAATTTTCTGTTTCAATTCATTTGACTGATTCAGTTTAGCGGATGGTTTATTGAACACTGAGGAACTGACTGAGTTAAACTACTAAGAAACTTGTTTCCCCTCTTCCTATCTGCAAATAAAAGCTGTGTTTGGACACACAGATCTGCCAGGGCTGTAATCTTGGAAGAATTTGGGACCCCGAAGTGGTTGTGTCCACTCCCTAATTTGAGGCAGTGTTTCCTTTTGATCAATTTAAAATACAGTTTTGGATAAACCTAGCTTCCTTCATACGTACACAAGTCATTGAAAGTAATTTATTTAGTGAATTAATACCATTTTGCAGTGTTCTTTTTGTGTCTTTTAAACAGGGCTCACTTTCATTCAGGCTGAGCTTGGTATAAATATGTTAAAATCACTATAAAAACTTAGCTTACTATTTTCTAATAAAATATATATGAAGATAATAAAGGTAAAACTCTGGTAGGTTATAACTTTAAATAGTGTTTATGCCATGTGCTCTCAGAATATTCAGTATATAATTCTGACTATGGTGTGATTTGGTTGTGGATGAACCTGTTTTAATGATTGCTATCCAAACAGAATCATGTCTTTTGAAGATTAGCTAAAACGTAGAAGTGTGGATTAAGACTGATTTAAAGCCAGGCTTTGTTCTAGTTATAATCCAAGATTAAAACTGTCCCAGAGAACAATGTGGTACTTCTGCTTGCTCTTCAGTTGTGTATTTGAGGCAGTGGGATTTGTATCTTCGGTCCCTGCATTCCTGTGCAAGGCCTGTGGTCTTGGGTGACTGGCAGGATAGATTGTTCTTGTAGCCTTCACTTCAGCACGTAAGTGTTGGTGGAGAGTGTCTGACTGGTCCCCAAACTGGCAGCCCATGGTCCTTGTTAGCACTGCTTTGGGATAGTTTGTTCCCAGTGTCTGGGTTAGTATCCCGGTATCTGGAATAGTTGTTCTTCAGTGTTTAGTACTCTTCCTTGAGTACCTAGTTGGGGGCAGATCCTGGTTTTGAGTCAGAGACATGGCAGGACGCTTCCAATGTTTTATTTTCCTCCAATTTGGAGCACGCCTGGATCTCCGGACAATATGAAAGGAAAGTAAGTCTCCCAGCTGTACCTAGTTCTTTTTTTGTTGTAGGTGATCCTGATTGCCACAGATGAGTAGGCATATATCATTCACAATCTTCTGGCATGTTGAGGACAACAGAGAGGAACAAAGGGCAAAACTGCTTGCCTCATTACAGTCTGAAGTTTTAATTTATTCCTTAGCTTTTCAGTCAGCCTGGCATATACAGAATATAAAAACAATGTGTTGAGGCAATATACACAATCATCAGCCTTGAACTGCAAAGCATCTTCTACTTCCATGCTTTATTCTGTGTATCTTGCTAGGGGATACACTGATATATGCTAGGGGAAACGGAGTCTGAATTAAATTAACCAAAGAAGAATGAATGCTTTGCAAGCAGAGTAGCATCATTCTTTCAAGTTTCTGAAGGGTTTTTTAAAGCACAAATTAATTAGTCTCTCAGCCCCTCTGAGATAAAGATCCTTTTACACAGGGCTGAGGCCAGGAGAGACTGTTACATCATTTAGTCTGACTTTCCCCTTAGTGTGTGCCAGGCAAATGCTCTCTTAATGTCTCTCACAGACAACCTAATGTGGCTTTTCATACTGGTCTTTAATAAGTTATTGAGGACTTGATCTGAAAGAACTGGATGCTGCAGGGCGGATCGCTGGCTTGTGGATGCTAGACCCTCCAGTGTGCGGTACAGCACAATGTCATGCCTGTGGGCAACCTATGCAGTGCTTGGGGAAAATTAGTCCCTTGGACAGGGATCTGCAGCAACTGCTTGGAGCTAGCCAGTAAGAAGGGCTAAGAAGAGGGATGAGTCCTCAGCCCCGTGTCTCACCAGAGCTTAGGTATTTAGCCCAGGCCTTCAGGGAAATGTTTCTTTCCATTTGAGTTCATAGCCTGTAGGCCTCTCCTGAAGACAGTACAAAGTGATTTTTTTTTTTTTTTTAATTTTTTTCCAAAACTCCAAGCAAAGCTGGTTGTCCTTTAACATACAGGCAGTATTTCATTTCTCTTATCACCTGGAGGGATAGAGATTGACAGGTTTCACTTTGTTGAAGAATATCCAGACTGCCAGGGAAGGAAAGGGAGCCTAGGTTTACTGCCAGTCCTCTTTGTCTCCTACCAAGTCGATAGACAGTAATATTTCCTAATGATCTCTTTTTTCCTCTCTAATGAGCAGTGGAACATTTTGGCGAGACTGATACTGGAGACAGACACTGAGCATCGTGCTCTTGCCAGAACAGGGACACTAAACCCAGGAGGCATTAGCTGATGGTGGAACTCAAAAGCTGGTGAACTTGGAGGCATGTTGAGTGGTTTAGTCCACCAACAAATTACCAGGATTTTATATTCTGTGTCCTCAGAGAGCTTGTGGAGTAGGCTACGTTTTAGTAGAGATGAAAATGTTTGAAATGAGTCCTTTACGTTTTGCAATGGACTGACTCCTCTTGGTTAGAAAGACCTAACAGCGTATTGTGTCAAATCACTTGCATAGAAGGCTTTCTGCAAGATTTCAATGCTACAAGTTTCTTAAGTCCTTAATTACTTCCAATTTAATACTTACATGTTTTTAAAATATCAAGCAAATACTAGAAACAAAAAGTAATAACATAAAGAATACATTTGCAAAAAGTTAGTTTCCCCTAGACTTTTTCTTGAAAATATTTTTCAAGTTTGTTTTTAAAACAAAACCTTTGCCCATTAATCTCTACTGAAACATCATCAAAACTTACAGTACAAAGGACTGGTAAATTACTTTTGAATCTATTCCATTCCTGCCAACTGTGAGTCAGCGCTGTCTATCATTTTTGCTGAGATAGCACTGTATTTCTTATGTGACTACTCTAAAGTCCTATCTACAAATTACTGCAGAAATTATGGAATAAATTAAATTTATAATGTAGAAAAACATCCCCTGTAAAAAGGACACTTTTAACGTAAGACACAGGACTTTGATATAAGGATGTACTGCACAAGGCTTGTCTTTACCTCTATTGGCAATTAAAGTTACCGTATTGATAGAATCATAGAATCGTCAAGGTTGGAGAAGACCCTTAAGATCATCAAGTCCAACTGTCAACCTATCGCTGCCAAGTCCATCTATACCATGTTGTCAAGCACCGTGTCTATCTGTTCTTTAAATACCTCCAGGGATGGAGACTCAACCACTTCCCTGGGCAGCCTGTGCCAGTGCCTGACCACCTTCTCGGTGAAGAAGTTTTTCCTAATATCCAACCTAAACCTGCCCTGGCGCAGCTTGGGGCCGTTTCCTCTTGTCCTATCACTTGTTACTAGGGAGAAGAGACCGACCCCCACCTCGCTACAGCCTCCTTTCAGGTAGTTGTAGAGAGAATAAGGTCTCCCCTCAGCCTCCTTTTCTCCAGACTAAACAACCCCACTTCCCTCAGCCGCTCCTCATAAGACTTGTGCTCCAGACCCTTCACCAGCTTCGTTGCCCTCCTCTGGACACGCTCCAGCACCTCGATGTCCTTCTTGTAGTGAGGGGCCCAAAACTGAACACAGTACTCGAGGTGCAGCCTCACCAATGCCGAGTACAGGGGCACTATCACCTCCCTGGTCCTGCTGGCCACACTGTTCTTGATACAGGCCAGGATGCCATTGGCCCTCTTGGCCACCTGGGCACACTGCTGGCTCATGTTCAAGTGGCTGTCAACCAACACCCCCAGGTCCTTTTCCACCAGGCAGCTCTCCAGCCACTCCTCCCCAAGCCTGTAGCGTTGCATGGGGTTGTTGTGACTGAAGTGCAGGACCCGGCACTGAGCCTTGTTGAACCTCATACAGTTGGCCCCGGCCCATCGATCCAGCCTGTCCAGGTCCCTCTGTAGGGCCTTCCTACCCTCCAGCAGATCAACACTTCCACCCAACTTGGTGTCCTCTGCAGACTTACTGAGGGTGCACTCGATCCCCTCATCCAGATCATCAGTGAAGATATTGAACAGGACTGGCCCCAGTACTGAGCCCTGGGGAACACCACTTGTGACTGGCCACCAACTGGATTTGACTCCATTCACCACCACTCTCTAGGCTCAGCCGTCCAGCCAGTTTTTAACCCAGCGTATTCTCAATAAAACCAGCTAAACTCCACGGCAAAAAAATTTAGCTAGAGTGGTGGGGGTAGAGGGAGGAAGGGGGAGAGGTGGAGATTTGTCTTAGCCACAACCACATTTCCTATCCTGAGCAGAGTTTTGTTCCAGTTAGGGATGTCTTACAAAAGCATACCTTAGCGACTGAGCAAAGAGGTCACGGCTTTCAAGAGATCCAGTATTATTTGGAAGCTGAAGTCATATACGCTGAACAATTTCGGCACTTCTGAGTATCTCTTTGGATGTTAGCAGAGGTTAGACTCCCTAGTACCTGTGTCACTTAAAATGACAATAAGGCATCCTATGGAAAATCTTAACCTTGGTTTTCATCCCTTTAATTGCTACATTTCACTCCTGTCCTTTTGAATAACTTTTTAAAAAACACTCTGTTGGTTGGAATGACTTTGAGGGTCCCTTCCAGTACATCTCCCTTCTTTCCTGTTTGTTCCTCTGGGCAAGCAGGTGGTTCTTATAATTAAGAAATGGTGACTTTTAGGATTTGGGATAATTACAACATCACTTTTCGGGATGATGACAACTGATATTTCAGAAGCTATCCAAGTCTGAAAAGGTTGTTAGCACCGTATCAAAAATCAGCATCTAATTTTTTTTTTCTCCTTTATTATTGTACCATTTGAATTGTCACATAATGATTTTGTAGTGTTCCAGAAGAGGCAAACTGTGTAATTCTTTCAGTTTTGATAACTTAAATGAGATTTGTGGCAAAATGGATCTTATGGTTCTATTGAAGTTTGCTGATCCCTACTGTGCTTATTCCAGTCCATGATACCGAAAAGTGGTGTGGTGGTAATATCAATACCATTATAAGTGAAGTATGGCAATTTCAGAAGGTAGATGACTAATTGCAGTCATTTAATTCCCTAAGAAATTAAAAATCAGGACTTGCAAAATGATCTCTTAAAAAAGTAGCTGTCATGATCTGTAGGAGACTGTTTCTAAACAGATCAAGCTCCTTGTTAAACACTGAAGTCTAACATTAGATTTTGTGGAAGAGGGATTCATACTTCAAGTTTTTTCCACACCTTTTTCCCCCGGCTGTAACTTGAAGACTTGTGCGGCTAGTTTTAACTACTCAATATGCGGCTTAAGGAAGCATGTTCAGATCAATCACTCGTGAAGAGAAACAATGTCAGGGAGATCTCAGTGAAATGTTTTTTTCATATCTGATAGTTCTTTTACTGTTAGAGTAGTCGGGCAATCAAGTGACTTCTAATACACTGGTGACTGCGTTGCTATCACTTCAAAATGGATGTATCAATTATCTTCTCCTGCTTTACATTTAATGGTCAGATCAGCCTCTGCACTGCAATTTTAGTTTGTTTTTAGTCTACCCTTTTTAGTTGTTGTTCTAGATGGCGTATTTCAGATGAAGTTGCTTTATTGAATCTCTTTGGGGAAATTGGAGGAGGAGGAGATTAAAATTGAATTGTTAATGCAAAAACATGCTTCAGTAAGTTACTAAGAGAACTACTTTTGGCATGCTTATTGCTGCAGCATGTGTGGATATGAATGTATTGATCATGCACCAAGCAATTTTTTGCAGACTCTCCCTCCTTTTTTCTACAACAGAAAAAAAGAATATCTGTTTGTAGGTACGTATGTCTAGTTTTTCTTTTTGATTACTTTATTTTCATCCTTAATTCTGTCACTCTTAGACAGCAGTGGTGGGGGTTTTTGTTTTCACTCCCTTGTTACACAGCTTGGCATAGATGCGTTTTGAGTTATCCTTCAGTGAACAAGTACAGGCCACTTATTTCACACAAAAAGCGCTGAATGAATCATCCTGCTTTCCTCCCTCTTCCTTTTTTCCCCAGTCTTCAGCATATTTGTATTGCCTGAAAAACAGCCTTGCTGTGAAGTTTTGCAGAAGTTCATTATATAATCTCCAAGCTTGGGTTGCCGTCAGCATTCTGCAGTGAACTTGCCGTGGTTGCTTTTATTCTTCTCCAGTTTGCTGTGATAATGGTTTTCAGAACCTTTTGTGATATCTTCTTCATTTATCTGGAACAACAAAAGGGATCGTAACAGATGAAGCTGTTGTGGGGGTTCATACTATGTGGTAGGTGAAGCCCATCATTGTATTTGCCTGCCCTGGTGACAGTGAAGTAAAGAATAGTAACACACTTTTTTTTCTTTTTAAACCTTTTGGTGTTTCCATTATGTCAAGGGGAATTTTCCCTGCTCCTCTCCTGGGAAATTGCTGTGTGCAGCTCCAGTGTGAAGACTTTTTATGCATTTGATTACATTGGTTAGTTAAGCAGAATTCATGTCCACAGCAGGAATCTGTTTTTCATCTTTGTTGTTCATCACTGTCAATTTTGCCTAATTAAAATCCCCTCCATTTTTAAAGACTGTACCAAGTCACCAGTTTTACTATGAATGTTTCTTTGAATCACCCACTCCGTATTTACCTTTGAGATTTAACTATTGCTGCATGCAATAATGTTAAGTCAGTAAGAACCTAAATAATAATGAAACTTCTCCAGGTTTAAACAGCATCAAAGCACCTGAATTACAACTTTTTATACTTTTGAGATGTCTTCGCAGTTTACTTTGGTGCTTAAATATGTTGGAGGTACTTCCTGTTTGGTCAGGCTAGTACATAATTCTTACCTCTGTAATCAAGGCACAATGCTCTAGTATTGCATCTCATCCCATCAGTCCTGCATCCTGGTTGCTTCAGCATGTGTGCCCCTGAGAGGAATAACTACCACAGTTGCTGATGTTGCCCCCTTTCAAGCTGTCTGCCCTCTTGCCCTAACCCTCAGTTGCCTTACTGTCTCCTGAACTTTTCCATGCCCCATTAAAAAAAATAGAAATAGTAGTCTGACACTCCAGTGTCTGTGAAGAGTAACTCACTTTTATGTGTGTCTCTCAATAGTTTTGGTAAAATGTGTGAGCAGAGTGGAAATTATTTGGAAGATGATGCAGGTTGTTTTTTCAAGTAAGGAATTTTTTCAGTGTTTTAAAAAAAAAAAAAAAACAAAACAAAAACAAACAACACAACAGTGACTATAATCTAAAGTATGATTAATAACAAATTAAGCATGGAAGAATCCTGTGCACCAGCACAAAAGCTTTGCGATGAATATACTGTTCACATTGCAGCATTATCCCCTAGTTTCTGGTAATTATTAAATTTCAAAGTATCTGAAAGAGAAGATGGAGCAACTGTGTTTCTAATGAATCTGTAATGAGTTCTAAGGCTGGGTAACCATGCAAAGTTGAGGGATTTGCATAGTAATTATTATAACTGGACTAAAACTATAGAGCTATAGAGCTCTCTTCCAGAAGAAATGAGAATTGTCTTAGAATTCAGTGAAAATTGAGTTTTTGTAGCTTGGCCAGCGATACCGCAACTGTAACTGAGGAAAAAGAACTATAAGGAAGATGAAGTGATGGCACTTCACTTGTGCATGTGTAGAAGTGTGCCTGAAAGCAATGGATTTTATGGACTGTATAATTACAAAGAAATAAATCTGAATTTTATACTAATTAGATCTCTTTCAGCCAATGTTAGGATGCAGAAGAATTGAATAACTGAAAAGTGTAGAGTGTAGGTAAAAACCTCCCCAGCATCCTTACACACTGATAAACTGAGACAATTCTTTTTTTAGTATGAGAATCACCAATAAAGGAGAGAGATTGTTTAATTTTAGTTGCAGGCGGAAGGTCTTGGCTTAGCTCTGAGGTGTTGCATGCTAACGTTTGTGGCTTTCTTTGTTTTGTTCAGTTTTACTTTCTACTTAGATTTCTTATAGTATACAGTGAATGGTCCAAAACTGCATTTATTGATTTTCTGTAATATAGTAAGAAGGAGCTCCCAATTTGTATCTTGACTAGGGCTAGAGGATTCTGAGGGCTCTACAACAGTGAACTGGAAATTCTGATTTTCTTACCATAGTGACTTTGAATTTATACTTCAAAAATACAGTTGTACAGTTTTCCAGGCAGCCAATGTTTTACAACAAAATGACTTCATCTATATGCTGCCTGTCTTGGTTTATTCCATCTTTTATTCTGTCAGGACACATTTTTTACTTTGTGAAAGTGTAGCATTTTCTTGGAGGTATTAAAGGGCAGCATTAAAACGAACCCTGTTCCATCTCCAAATGTTATGATTGGAGAACACTTGGTATGCAGTATTATGCTTGTGATTCAAAGCACTGTGCTGGCCTAACCATTTGCAATCACAACTTTGACTAAAAAATAAAGCTCTTGTTATTCTTCTGTTTGGTTTTCTTTCTCCTTCTGCTCCATCAGGTGGTCGGTTCGTGCTACTTGGCCTCATCTCACAGCTGGGTTGGTTCTCTTTCTGTCAAGATCCTTTCTGCTCTGGTTTTCCCCTAACACTTGCTGCTGGTAAACTCACAAACTTTCTATGACTTCAAGTGGTCTGATTACATTTCTCCAGAACATGCTCCCTACAGCATTCTCTGCTCGCGTCCTCCCGATGTTGCACCACTTGCGCGTGTCCATGTTTTTCTGTTCTGACCGTGGTCTGACTTTGTTGGATGTGAGGTGCACTGGCAGTAGGGTCAGTTCCTTGGAAAAGTTGGCAGACAGTGAGGGAAAGTTGCCGAGATTCACCCCCACCCCAAAAGTTCCCCCTGACTTGTAAGGATGCATAGGCCCCTCCCTACAAGTCAGTTGTAGGCCTCTTACAGAGTGAGCTCCTCGTGAAGGGGTGGTTGGACAAATAGTAGGAGTAGGTCAGTTGTTACCCGTATGTCCCAGAAAGCCTTCTTGTGTCTTAGGTTTGTTCTAATACCAGTATTGGCTTTAAAAAAAAGGCAGCGGGGAATCCAAAGAGATCCAGCTGTGGAATGGTGGATGTTGTCCAGCAATGCAGTGGCAATCACTGGCATTATAAAAGCCTGTGTGAAGCCAGGTGGTTCCTCACCAGATGTAGCAGGTATTGTCACATTTCATTCACTTTCTTTGCCTTCCAGAGGTACATAAGTCAGGCCTCTCCTTTTCTTTTTCCTGTGCCCTATGTGTGGATGTACCATGGTGATCCATTAGGCTTACGCTGGTGAAGGATTGAGGACAGCAGCTACTGACAGTGCTCAGAGCAGTTCGTATGTCTGCAGTCAGCAAAACCAACCAGCTCACCTCAGCCTCCGATTGCAGGCGAATGAGATAGTTCATCTCGGTGAGAGATGTATGCTCTCCTTCAGGCTGTCTTGTTGTCATGGTCAGTCTGTTACAAAGATGCAAATTCCTTTTTCTGACCCCCCCTTCATCTCCAGCCAGAAATCTAGAGGTCAGATGGGGTCAATGTTACATATGGAGTCAGAAAGCACATGGGTTAGCACCATGCTTATCCCAGTCTCATGGCTCTGGGACTATATAGAGGTAGTTGTCATTTCCTTAAAACCTGAAATTCCTGAAGTGATGTCTTTGGATTTATGAAGTTGGTTTTTTTTTTCTTTTCTTTTTCTTTTTTTTTTTTTTGGAAGCATTTTCCTGTGTTCCAAGTCTGGAGCAGCCCGAGTCCAGATTAGGTGATTTGAACTCACAAAAATATTTAATTCAGGTTGATGTACCTCTACTGCTGAGCTAAATTGCTCTGTTAATAGTGTCCAGAACAGTGAACGACTTGATTAGGAAGAGAAAATCTGTTTGATAAATGTATTATTTTCTTGAAGAATAATCTGGCTTCTTTGAAATAGCCTTGCTTTTGAATCATTACTGTGATATTATTTGTGTGTGTGTCTGTACTCTAAAAACATTTTTCTTGTCTTTAAAATGTGGCCTCTAACAAGCTTTATCAGATACTCCTTGCTTGAGTGCAACTTTAGAATATTTTGAGATGGAAATGGGTATGTTTTCTACGCGTAAATGGTAGTGTTTTGAAAATGCCCATCACAGTTTTTAGTTTATCTCAACTGAAAACAATTAAGAGATTAGCAAGCAATGATTTTTCTCCCTAATTCCCATATCAAAGCAGTTTGTGTTAACTAGATAAAACGCATTCTGAGGCAATATGTGGAAAGGCTTGTTTATTAGCAAGAAGGATAAAGTTATCCTCACCTGACCTGAAATTTTTTCTTTGTTTTGTCCTTTTTCCAGATGCTTTTAAAGCATTTAAATGGAAAAATAATTTATATTTGAACTGCACTAGCATAATTTTATCTTCGTGTTTGTGCTTTATTGCTTAATTTAAAACAAATCTGTAAGAAGTAAAGGTACTATTAATAAAATAGTACTGTGCTTTCAAAAAACCATTAATGCTACTGAGATTCATACATCTTTGTTTCATCAGAGAACAGTGTTATTCAGTAAATTGTGACTTTCTACTTCTTAAAATTATTATAAACATAAATCCATCTATGATTACTTGTATGAATGTAGCATTAAGGGTATTATACAAGAAGACTATTGTCATAGCTTTGCTATCTCATTTGAGCCCATTCTGTGTATCCCAGTTGAGTCCCAGAACCACTACATTTTGTATTTGACTCCCCCTTCCATACAGGTTGTCATTAAGAGGAGTTCAACCCTCTGACCCCTTGCTCTATCCTTGTAACATCTTCTTGTGCCAGTTACCCACTGTGAAGCATGAATGCTCATCAGGAGTTGAAGCAGTAGGCTTCCAGACTCTGTCTGGGAGTTTTATGCAGGTGGACAAAGGAGCTGTGATTGAGGCAAAGAGATTTTTGCTGCTTTTTTCCAGTGGCAGTACTGTGAGCACTGTCTATTTGAACTCTTTGGTTCAATCTGCAATGCCTCACCCCATCAGTAATTTGTTCCGGCATTCTCTATGTCAAATCTGATACAATCTTCATGGAAGAGATGAGAGAGTCCTTTTAAATCCTGGAATGAAAAGATTTTGTTTCTTTAGAAATTCAGAGTTTTGCTCCTTCTTCCTGACAACAATTTTAAATGGACGCTGTCTTTAAATGTCATTATTTTTATGCGGTATGCTGATGTTTTGGGGCTATTCTGAAGCAGAGCTTTAGTAACATCACTGAATGCTAGAGGAAGGTGTTGAACTCAAAATCCATTATTATTGGAGAAAAGGTTTAATTGCTCAGGAAGAGCAATTAAAGGGAGTGTAGTTTTGCTCCCCAAGAGCTGGAAGTGCTGAGGATTCAAAGCAGAACACCGTCAGTGAGAGCATTAGTAGCTGAACTTACTAAAAATTAACATCAGGGTAAGTAATGGGGTAGGTGATTTTTTTTCTTCGCTTCTCCAAGTATGCACATGCCTTCTCTGGAAGGAGGGGGCTTTCTGTCTCTTATGAGGAATATCACACCTAGATAACATAGAAGTGCTTGAAACTTGTATCTCAAACTTCGTTTGTGTGGTTTTTTTGAAAGATTTTGGTGTTTCTAAGATAAGTCAGTTGTGAAGACACTTGCTTCTGCTAAGGCGGGTCCCCCCTGCTCTTTGTGTTTTGTGTTGCATTGATTCTTGAAGATGTTCTGTTTTCCTTTTTGTCTCTTCGTTCCACTGGTAAATCAATCAATATTTCAACTTAGCTAAAGCTGATCAGAACAGAAATAAGTTTTTCAAGGGGCTTTTTGAGGGATCTCTTTTAATTTTTTTGATTAGTTCTACTAGAAAGTCTGAAAACATTGTGCTTGGGGGTGGAAGAATTTCTATTAAAATTATAAAGGGAAATGTGAAAAATGATAGCAATAGGAAGAAATTTAAACACAAGCATTGAACTAAAGTGTCATTTGACTTGTGCTTGGATTGGGTGTTCCCTATTATGCCCTGTGGAAAATAACTCGCCTGTGATGAGTTATGCTGATGCAGCACTAGAAACAACTGTTCACAGTGAGACTGGCCTTTGTATGTGTTGGCCATTTAAGTATGTGAGGGGATAGTAGTATTGAGCTGGAAGCATATTAAGTAATGCAGCTAAAACAGGATTTTGCCAAAATTATTTACATCGGCTATTCTTTCAAAGACGCAGAGACCTTAATGTCCATGCAGAACAGACAGGGAAGTTTGTTTTGTGCCAGGGGATCTTCCCATTTCTGTTTTGCTGTCTTCCCCCTTCTCTTCCAACAGCTGTCTATCAGATTCAAAATGAAGCACCCTGGTACCTCCTAACCGCTCTCTCTGCAGCAGTTCCTGTGCTATGATATGGCTTGACATCCCTCCTTCCCCAAAGGCTGCCTTCCCTACCAGCCCACCTTAGCTGCAAATGCTCTGTATGTGGTTTCTGGGTTAAGGTGAATGCTGACGCTAACACTATAGGAACATAGACAGTTGATGTAGATACTTAATGCTGTGACTGCAGATAGATGAGACACCTTTGTTAACAGTCTTTTGAAGAAGGGTAAATGGCAGTGGAAAAAAAATGAAAAAAGCAGGTCAGAAGCAGAGCCATGCTAAGAGGGTGAGAGGAGTGAGAGGGTTTGTTTCTGTGATGTGTAGCACCAATTAACTTTTTGCTTTGACGTCTGCAAGTTACAGTCTCCCTTTGAGGAGAGTTTGAGGGCCCCCTTGGTAGGCATTGTCAATCACAATTGGTCAGCCACCTAGGGTGCTCTGCCCTCCATGAACTGTTGGCGTGTCTCAGGTCTCCTTTAGTGAGGGGTGGTATATCCCTATGCAGGAGGCCGGAAAGCAGTCTCCCTGAACACTGACTATTTCTGGTATTGAGGATATCCTCACTGAGCTGCTGAATCGTTCTAGTCCTTCAGGTGACACAATGATCTGGCCCATCACCTGTGGTGAAATGTGTGTTGGCAGGGATGCAGTGTACCCTCTTTGACAGCCGAGGGGTGGGATTTGGTTTCACCTCGGTAATGCTTTTAGAAATTAGACACCAGAAATAGCCTCAATTTTGGTTATGTGTTTAATAGACTTAGGCTGTGGGTCTGTTGAAGCAGCATGCAGTTTGGAGCAATGAACTGAGCAGTTGGACGCTTGGATTCAGCTCCTGTCTCTGCCTCATATTCTCCCAGCTGATGCTGACACAGTACCCATGTCTTTCTGGATCTGTTCATGTAACTGTGAAATGCTGAAACAGTTCCTCTTTCCATGAAGAACATCGCTTAGTTTTGGGGATCCAGCAGTGAATGGTGCTCATTTAAAGGCAGGACGCTGAGCAGTTCCTTGGCACAGGAACCTCCTCACGGAGGAGGTAACATGCAGCTGTCATCCGGAGGCTGCGGGGTAGGGATCATCTGATCCTGCGCAGAAGCCTGAGTAGCCTGAGAGCTGCTCTCTTTTTGCCAGGAGATAGTTCCCAAAGGGGTCTTCTATTAACTGTCATAGCCCGTCCAGAAGACATTTCATCCACTCACTGTTTTAGGCAAAAATGGAGTCCTTGCTTTGTTTCAGCAGTTGCAGTGGACAAAGCGCACTTACAAGAGGCTGAGATTTGCCCTTAAATACAGTGCAGACGTCCAAGCTGTTACTTTACTCGGAAGCTCCTTGATCTGAAATAGTTGTGGTTCCCATCAGCTAGAATTCCCATCGTGGTAGCCAAAGTACAGTGCTGCCTCTGTGCTTTTTGTAAGAAGCTTTTTCCTGAAATAGATTTTTTTTTTGAACAGTGAAGCATTTTTTTCTCTCTGTTGTCCATCTGATCCCTTCCTCCATATCTGAAATGCCATGATTACTCAATCCACAGCACCAGAGATAATTTAAGAGTCTTAAAAAAACAGCATAAGTTTGTGGAAAGGATTTATATCCTATTAGGGTGCCTGTATGTTTTTCCTCTGCCTAAAGAACCTTTGCATTATTGTGCTATTTCTAAGGATGAAATTGCCCTCAAGGAAAACTGAAGTCCATCATAAGAATGTACTTGAGAGCATTCCTAGAAATCACTCTGAATAAAAGGTGCATTGTAGGTTAACACTGAAACTGCAGAGTCTGTTTCTTGGACAGTTTAGGTCAAAACAACAAATATTCTTCAAATAATTGACAAGGTAGGATAAGGACTTTTGTTTTTGTTATAGATGGAATGAGTTATATCTATGCTCTATTTCCTGTGCCCTGGTAGAAAGCAGATTACAGTAACACCTTTCAACACTGATGAAGTCTCAAAACAGTACAAATCGAATACAAGAAATCCAATGTCATTTAATGCCTTTGTTGCTAATTTCTTAGCTAAGGAGGTCAGGAGATAAAAGGTTAATCAAGGATGATTCTTTCTAGACTACAACGTGATTTTTATGGCAGGGTGGCAGAAGCCATTACGCAAGGGTTTCTTTCTGTTCTCCTTCATTTTGTCTGCCTCTCCGCTCTTCCTCCCACCCTGCAAGCTCGGCAGGTCTGTCCTGCCATCTGAATCTGGATAAGTCATTACATGCCTGGCTGGCTGCAGAAGGCTGGCATGCCCCAGGAGCTCAGGGCAGTGGGTCAGAAGGTGGCACTGTTCGCTCTCTGTAGGGCTCGAGTCCTGCCAGGGTGCTCTGAGCTGGAGACGGTCCCCTGGGCTACTACTATGCCTACTGCATAGTATGCTCCTGGTCCTGAACCTTCACGAACGAGAAATTCCTGTTTTCCAAGTAGAAAATGGATGACTACGGTAGTAACTGAAGGCAGGATGGAAAGTTTTGAGGAGAGCTCCCCAAACCATAGGGAGTGGATTTGAAGAAATCGTTAAGAAGCCCGGGAGGAACAGGTGGCAACTTCAGGCAGTAGCAGTTGAATTGACAGTTTTCCAAAATGACCATACCTGGCCCACTGTTGTCTATTTGGCTAGTTCAGCTGGCCAGGAACTCTTACAGATCATCCGATTTGGTGGGAAAACAAGTGTTCAAAACTCTGTTAAAAAAATTTATGAAAACATCAGTATGTTAATGCTTTTCAAAGAATCATAGTTATCCAAATGTCACAGAACTTCCCACAAGAAGGTGTTTTGAGCAAAGATGCAATGCCAGAAATCAAAGTTAGGCAGCTGTATTTTCCTTTGCTGACATGCTCCACTTTCAGTTGTAGTGAAGCAGTGCTCGCTTCCTGCTGCCAATTGCTGTGTTGTATCCTGGTTATCTTCTGGGGAAGACCAAGGAGAATGAAGCTATTAAAAAAAAAATAAAAATCTGAGGTTCTCTGGGATCATTTGAAATGAATCATTATTAAGCAATTCTGCCTCAGAACTTTTTAGAAAGTGAGTATTTAATTGCTACTACTCAAATGCATTTTCTTAGGGAATGGTTCTCCTCTGGACACCTCCTTTCTCTTTGGGTAATTTACTTTTAAAAATGCTGAAAATTGGAATAATGCACAATTAAGAATAATGGTTTCACCACTCATTAGGGAAGTGATAGCAGACTGACAGTCTCATGTGAAACACAGAGAAAGCAGAGAGAAGCTTTTTTTCCGTCGCTGCTTGCCCTGACCCTGAGTGGATGCATCTTGAAAAAAAGTATGACACAAATTCCCATGCATTTGTGCATCTGTATATGTTAAAGAGAAACTTCTAATTGATGTTTCTGTGGTGATATAGAAATGCAGAATGACAGAAAATCTCCGCGCCCCCCCCCCCCCCCCCCCCGAATAAAATATTTGGCAGTTTCTTTCTCTCTTTAATGGATATAAAATGTGATGGAAGAAACATTAGCCATCAAGAACCCGATGGAAAAGAACACCAAATTGAAATGAGCAGCTGTAACTGAAATAAGGAAAGAAAATAACTCATGAGTTGATTTTACAAAATTTGGAGAATTTAAATTCAGCTCAATAGTCCTTTAAGACAGAATTTTCTTCACAGTAGAGCTCATTCAGTCTTGCAGCAATATGTTGCTTCCCTGTCTCTGCAAATTCATTTGTGCTTGTAATCTAATCCTTCTAAAGCTAATCTAAGCCTTCCTGTGCTACTAAATAGGTAGATATAATAAGCAGTCTATTGATTTGTGTTACTCTACCTGGTTTCAGAAGCACTTATTATACCAAATAGCTTTGACTTTGCCGGGCACTCTAGCTCACCTGTTTTTGCTGCTGAGTTTTCATGCAATAGTAAGCATCTTATAATGCTTACTTTCTGAAGTATGCCTTTTGTTTGTTTGTATTCTGACAATATATTCATTTTCTTTCAAGGTACGTATGGTTTCTGATGTTTCATGTGTTCCTGTCTTCTATATAAAGCAGTTTTCTCCCAGCTGAGTATTCATGAGTCCTTGCCAGCTATTTATAATTCACTAAAAGCCTATTTTCTGTTTCACACATCAGTTTGCATTGCAGGTAGGGTGGAATCTGTTGTGTATTTGTGTGCTGTTTTCTCCCAAAAAGCATGCCCAGTGTTTCATACAGGCAAATCCCTTCATTCTCACCACTTCATCCACCAGGAGGTTACAGCTATTTAGCTGGTCATGCTCATGGACCTGGAAGCATTTTGCAGAGGTACTTGACTCAAACATCCAAATTAATTTTCCAGTTCTCTCTTTTTTTATACCTTTCTACCTGGTTCTGCATATATCACAGTCATTTCTTCTAGGGCTTGTCAGAAGCTTTGGTGAGTTTGCCCCTATAGATCCTTTAGGCAGTTGCCAAACAGGTGTGTATGTGGTACAAAGAAAGGAATTATAAATATTAATGATGAAATCCTCCTCTGTGTCACAGGTATATCTATCTTAGTATATGAGGAATGACCATTGACATGCAGTTGACTACAAAACCTGCCCATTGAATGATTTCTTTTGTGTAATCTGAAATCCCATAATTTGGTTTAAGATTACATAATTTTTGAAGTTGCCAAGTTGTTATTTCAAGTATGTTTCTGCAGAGAATAATGATGTATTATGGGTTAGCATTTACAGAATAAGCAGCTTTATAAGGCAGCTGGTTAGCTAAAATTTCAGACGCTAACCACAAAATGATCCAAGGAATGAATCTTAAGATCATCTTTGGCTGGGCAGAGGTATAGCCCACGTACTGTGCTGACTTGATGGCTTGATAAGACTGACCTGAATTGATCAGAGGGTTTAGACCAATCAACTGACTTGACCAAAATAACATCCTTTGGCCCTTTCTTTTATTTTTTATGTGACATCCTTTGGCTTAATCAGAGTTGTAGTCCTGAGGTAGAACTTCGTTAGGATACCCCTTCTGCTGTTGTGTCTATATGCTTCTGTTCCAGCAGCTTGATCCAAAGATGCTGTATGTGGTCTCTAAAGTTCTTTAAGTCCATTAACTACTTCCATAGTTTTTTGTGTGTGTGTGCGCGTGCATGTGTGTGTGTGTGTGTAGTCACTATATAGATATACCTATGCTGTTTGTCCAAAAGGTAAGTAGTTCTACAGTACTTGTTGCTGGAAATTCCCTGCCTTAATTTGTTGTGGGCCTCCTCTCATCGTTATTAAACTGTGACTTTTTGATCTGTGGCTGTGGGCTAGTTGTGCTAGGTTTATCTCTGTGGTAGAAACTAAATAGCTTTTCTGTGTTAGTTGCATTTTCATGTAAGTAATATATTCTATGTTAAATTCCCAGATCCTCCAAGTCTTCCTCATGCTCCCCTGTTCTTTTAATTTGGATGGGGAAGAAAGTGTCTCTATGGGGTTCTTAGGATTTCCACACCTCCTGGAAGTTAATTTTGCCCCCTCTTTAGAACAGGCTAGTATTGCTTATCAGGCATCAGGGTCGCCGGCATCAGACCACGCTGCGCTGAGCTGAGGCATTCTGGTTTCTCCCAGAAGCAAAACCAGACTTCTTTGGAGAGGCACTTAGCCCAAGAAGGGAGAGGATTTCCTAGAATTTTAATCATACCCCTTACGTTTTCACCCAAACTAATGTGCTTTAGGGCTGTGCTAATTGACCTGATGTTCTGGTTTTAGATTCATGGTAGTAACCCTCAGAGCTAATTTGCACAACGTGCTTTGAACTGAACTTGGTAATGCAAATATAATGTCCTATTAGCAAACTATGAATGGTTCCTACTGGGATTTGTACAATGATTCTGTGCTCATTATTACTGTCATTCAATACTGTGGATGAGAAGAGGAAAAATAATTAAACAAAATAGTACTTGAAATCCCAAAAGGAATGTAAAATCAACAAAGTTGAAAACCCAGAAGTCTTAACTTGTGTTTAATATATACACTCTGTGGAAAGGAAGGGAGAAGCATGGGTATGTGTTAAACATTCAGCATAGCTGCCCAACCTAATTGGATGGAAAATTGTTACCCAGTGAATCATGTATTTCCCCCAAATGATTCCATATTTCTCCGAATTTAAGACTGATAATGTTACATGGAAAATGGTGTAAGAAGTATTTTCTTCTAATCCTCCTTTAAATATAAGTCATCTTCCAAAAGTGTTGCTTGGGGATTTAGCTGTGTGACTCTTACTGATATCACTGGAAGTTTCACGGCTAAAAACACATAAACAGCGCTTCTAAAAAGCCTCTTGCAGTCCAACACTGGAAGCATTGCTGTTTGAGCATTTCTTATTTCTACAACTTGCCCTGGTGTGAGCAGCAAAATCTGTGGGACACCTTAAAGTTCAGAAAACTGTTGCACATTCCTCAACTTTGCATAAACATACAGGCTGGTACAAGTCGACTTCTATTAGACTGTGGGCATTTTGGCCCAACCTTTAAAATTCAAACGGGGGGGGGCAGGGGGGGGGGGCGGGGCACGGGAAAGACAGGCAAACCACTCTAACCATTCAACTGACATGTCAGTCAGTCAGCCAAGCAAAAAGGCAGCAGCTCAATTAAAAAAAAATATTGTCCAATCTCGTGCTCTGTAGCACTTGGCTCTACTTAGACTTGAACAGAGTGCCCTAGAGAGTGGGCTGTAATGTGCTCATCAGCTGCAGACCAGCTCAGACCAACGGAGTTCCCCTTGGGTTTAGTTCTCCCAGCACTTTCCAACATGCTCTTCGTTATGACTTCCCCCCCCCCCCCCCCCATTTGACTCCATCCACTTCTCTTTCTGGCACTACTCCAGTCTGTTCCTGGGCAGACTGTCTCTCTTATACTGTTACCTGCCCAATAATTAGACCAGATACCTGAGTGGGAAACCCAAGTCATCCTCTCAATGTTCAGGCTGTGGGACTGGTGGAAAATTTAATTTCCTAGGCATCAAAGCCCAAATTTGGTGTGGTCCAGCTGATGGCTTGCAGACACTTCCATCTCCTTCATGGAAAAGGTGACCAGGTAGATGGAAGCAAAGAGAAATGGGTGGATGTTGTCTGAAGAACTGATTAGTTTCTCCTAAGAGTGGCCAGAAGAAGCAAGAGTTATTGCTGCTCTTGCACACCTTAGTGAGAAGAGAAGGTTGAGGAGGCATAAAATCCTAAGTTTGTACATTTTGGAGCAGCCTTGTAATACTGCTGGTGCTGTTGCTATGGGTTTTGGGATGTCCTGAATATTTGGACCTTGACTTTTACCAGAGTTGGACTTCTACCTCATGTCTTCAAAACTTCCTAGGTCCCACTTGAAAAATAATTTGGATCATGAAGATTAGGTCAACTAAGCATGTGATTTCTTACCTAAAGAACATTCAGCATTAGAAAATGTTAAATTAAGCTACTGTAGAAAGAGTCTACATCAGCCATTGGGAAGTTATTTCAATATCACCAGAATGACCAGTAAAGTGTCCACAAACTACCAACTTGAGAGTCCTTATTAGATTGTGCTAACAGTTTTCTTTTCTGGCAGTAACTTAAGCATTGCAAGTTTGGCATGGAGAGCAAAACTAGAAGTAAAATTCCCTGTGGTAATGAATGATTTACAGCTTAAATGAAAGAGCAAAGCTGAAAAAGAGGAATTTGAAAGGCAGAGGAGTGGAAAGAAAAAAGAACGGAGGAGAAAATAAGACACAAACACTGTAGACTTAGGAGTCAGCGAAGGAGACAGCTAGGCTAATATGCAGACAATGTACAAAAAAGAAAATCATAGTCAAAAGTCAAGAATAAGTGTCAGCTCCACTGGAAATGGTTATTTTCAATGAAAAAAAAAAAAAAAGCCACTGCATTAAAGCATTGTGCTGCTTTGAAGAATGAATCCACTCCTCCTACTTACAATATAGCAATGCTGAGACTCCATGCGAAGAGCGAGGTCTTTAATTCCCTTCTTTTATGGACATTACTCAAACAGAGGTATTAGGGTTTAATTCAAATAAAAGATTTTCTATTGATGCTGAAACTGTCTGCTTCAATTTAGAAAGAGATTTTGAACTAGTAATAAGGCTGCTTTTTTCATCATCTCTTTTAAGCAAAGCATGAATTCTCTTTTTTTTTTGTCAAAAAAAACGGTTACAGGGAGCTCAAATATTTTATAGTTTATCCAGATAAGGGGAAGATGCAGATTTATGTCTGGCTCTGATGACAGAAGAGGGTATCAAGGGAAAAAAAGATATGAAATACAGAGTAGCATAGGTGGAAATTACATGGTAATCTGCAATGTAGTAGGTTTTGTCTTCCATTGGAATGTCATTGGAATCCCTTGTTTATTGTGCAGTTGAAAGTGGTGTGTGCAACTCATTTATAAAATGTACTTTATCATCTTATGGGAAATCTTATTCCTTCATTGGGACCACCTTAACTTAGAGATATTAAAGGTGTTGCTTTCAAGAGCTCTAGTGTGGTAGAGTTTTGCACTAGAAAGTTATTAAGAAAGCTAACAAAGATTTTATAGTGTAAGCAATATTTTTAAGTCAGCCAGTTAAATTAATGATCCTGTTTTGAAAGCAGTTCAAAATACGTCTGCCCACTCAAACAATGTGCACTTCTGTCTGAGACTCTGCCCTTTTGGGTGCTCAGGATTAGTATGAGCACTTAGTGTACGTACATTCCTGTAGCTACATCTGTTTTGCTCAGCTGCTGTAATTTCCCCAATTACATTTTGTAAATCTTTGCTCCAGCTTTGTATGTTCATAGCAGACAGGCTTTTAAGGCGTCACTGCATGTTCATGGTCGAAAGCATCGTGTTTACATTGGTATGTCAAGTATAGCCAAATATTACTGATGAGTTTAATGAAGCTCAAAAGCAGTTGTGTGCAGGTTGCCTCATGCCAGGAGGGAGGTGGCCGGGGCAAAGATTATTAGGGATTAAGGAAAGCGATATATTAAGGCTGTCTGTTTTACTCCTTGTGCCTGGAATGGATACAGAACAGGCTCTGCTCAGCATCTATGCTGGGCGGCTTCACGTTTTTTCTTGTTAAGAAGGCCTGTAATTGCATTGCAGAAAAGATGCCTGGTGTAGCCAACAACCAAGTAGTTCACAAAGGGTTTCTGAAAACTGCAGTGTATCGGACTATGTGGGATGCTTTGCTTCTCTGTATTGCTGCTCATTTTCAGCTATTTTTCAAAAAAGAAATTGCTGCTTCTCTGTAGTTTGAAGACCTGTTCTAGATCCTTGGAGAGAACAGCAGTGTAAAAATGCAAGTTAGTGCTATTTGCAGTTATCATTTTTAAGCGTTGGTACAGGAAGTCACTGCCTTATTTGATGTAATTTCAAGGTTGTTAAAAAATAGCTTGCAATGCTGAATATTCCTCTTTCTCGTCGCTATTGCAATTTGTATTACTTCTAACCTTCAGTATATACCTTTGAGTTCCGCTTTGCTTTCTTTAAAATAATCTGAAGGACTGATGTCTTGGCAGCCACTTGTTCTACTGGAGTGAAGATAAGTGTTTGTCATTTTCCTTTGTCAGTGGTACCACAGGCCTTTTTTAACACTTTTTTTTTCTTTTTTGTTGCTTTTCAAAGCTCTTACGCTTGTACTCGACTCTCCCTTTCATCTCTTTTAGTAGCCAGATTCTATGGCAGCATTTGGGAGCAAATTCCAAATTTTTTTTTTTTTTTTTTTTTTTTTTTTTTTGCTGTGCTGCAGTGCTGTGGTTTTTTTTTCCATTAAGAAGTTTTGAGCACTAACATCTTCTGTGTTAAATAATTGTATTTGTTGAAGTACAAAATGTATTTTATTCTCTGGCTGAGGGCTGTGTCTCTGTAGGTACCTGGGTTCTTGCTAATTTGTATAGCTTGACTAGCCAACATTTTGAGCTGGAGAAAAGATAATTAGCAATATTAAGACTAGCATGAAATTTTGCAGAGTCCTTTTGGGAAAAAAAATCTGGAGGAGTTAGAGTGATTCAAAGGAATCTTTGACCGTCTTTCCTTTGTGACCTTAAATTAAAAAGCCGAAGTGGGTTACTCATTTAATATAATTTTTTTTTTGTTGCAATTCAGGGACTAAAACATTAGGTATAATACTGAATACTTGAAAGTTCAGCAGAACAGCCACTGTGGGAGAACTTAAACCAGCTACTGTATATTTTAGAATCCTTGATGTTGCTGAAGGGCCGTGACATATGCCTGATGGTCTATGGATCATTCCTATTGGCCTTAAGGTATCATGTTAAGCCAAAAATTGAATTGCGATTTCACTTGTCTTATAGGTTGTGTCCTCAGACAAAGAAAGTTTGAACTGTTCCTCCTTTTCATAATATAGGTGTTAGGTGTTGTCAGTTACTGTCATGGAGCTTAGCCTCTGCATAAAGCCTAATTGTTCTCTGTTGTTTGTCTTGGATAGCTATATAAATGGCTTATTCTGGGTCTTTTTGTTTTATCTAACAGTGTTAAAATAAATCTTACTTTCAGGAAAAACTTGTGGCAATTCAAGTAACAAGTTTGAACTCTTTTGGTGCCTATGCACATGTCGACTCTGGTTGCCTGGTTAGCTTGTGTAATAGTTTCCAGATGATCTCTTGTGACTGCTGACAATCCACAGAGGGCAAGCTGGACGCATGGCTCTCCTTGATGTTCAGGCTTTGCTTTGAGAGGATAAATGAGAAAAAAGAAAATGTTTTTTTGCGGGGGGGGTGGGGGGGGGTGGGAGGCTGTCGGAACAGATGGTCAGCAGAGGATTAAAGTAATAGGTTGCGAACAGGCAGAGAGGAAATCCAGGTAAGAGAAAACGTGAAGAAAATGTAAGCAGATTGCTCGGTCTCTCTCCGCCTTCCCCTTCATTTCTCCCCAATTGCTCAGTGAAGAATGGAAGGGAAACAGGAATAGAAAGTGAAAAGAAACTTTCCTCATGGATTTGGAAAGGATATGATACTTTCAATACTAAGGTACGTTGATAAATTATTGTGTAACATTCTACGTGAACAGTGACTTGGGTGGCTGCAGAGAAGCTAGTAAAACAGGAGGGTCCTATCCATGTGATGGGATGGGAGAGTAAAACTCAACCCTTGCCTTGCCTCTAGGCTTCAGGAGCCTCTGTCCCCTGAGGATGTTCTCGGTATGGATCTCCAGCATCCTTCCAGAAGTGGTGCTGTGCAGTCACTCAGGAGCTAAAAATGGTGCATGGTTCCACATCTTAACTCATTTTAAATGAAGTAAAACCTGTCTGTAATGAAGAAAACCTTTCTGGGCTTATTTATGTCAGCAGTATAAAGCAGAGAGATAATTTGGATTTGAGTTCAGGTTTCCCTGCAGTGAGAATGTTGCCATTGGGTACCAAGTGCATGAGGAAGTAGGAGTGGTTTTCTCCAGGTCTGCAGCCAATTTAAAGCTCCATTTGGTGCACCCCAAACATTTGTAGCTTTTGAATAATTTGTGGAAAAGTAACCAAATCTGTGATAGGGGGTCTGCACCTGGCCTGTGGTTACTTCAGAGGTGGTATGTGCAGGAGAGAAGTTTAAGTTGGAAGGCCTGAGGGCCAGACCTGTGGCTGGAGAGGTGGGTGGTCTTGCACTAATCACTTTATAACCCTCCCTACACTTTATATAGCCTCTTAAAGTATCAAGGCAGGTCTGTTGTCATGTAACTTCAGTGCTCTGGTCACTGCTGGGCCAACATTTCACCTACCGCCCCTTTAATTTAGAAGCAGTATGCTTGCTTTGATACTGCATTATAAAACAATTAATAAAATTTCAACTGATTTTTTTTAAAAGGTCGATTATTTACTGAAAGTATTTAGAAAGTAATTTGCCTCCTTCCCCCTGCTGTCTCCCACATGTAGCATGGGAGGAACCACTGTGTGTCAGGCTCGCCGGATTTTACAAAAATCTGAAAGAAGTTTAGAAACCCTGTGAAGGTATGGTAATTCTTTTCAATTTAGGCAATTTAATCATCACAGAACTTGAAGGGTCACCTGTTTCTTTGGGTGAAAAGTACCACATACAATGAAGAAGGTTCAGGAGGTAAATTCTGGGTATGTGTGTTTTTCAAATGTGCCTTTTTATGTAGGGTGGTCTGTCCCACCCTGCCTTTTCTGCTCTGCAAACCTTTTATGCCATGCCCAGAGAGACAGAATTGTAAGTTGTTAGAGGCAGGGCTGCTGGCACCTCCTGTCATTTCTTTTTATAAGATCTAGTTTTCTGATTTTTATTTCTTTGTCAAACTTCTGTTCATGCTGAGATTTTCTGTACCTTATATCTGCCATGACATCTAACTTGAGGGCAGGACATGGCTCCTCTGTTAAAATCAGTATTTTCTGTATACTATATATGTTTAGCTGTAATTTTTTACATCAAAGGCAAGGTATCACTTGACTCATTGCAGGCTCAAATTCGTTGTTGCACCAAGGCCTACAAATTAAGCCAGCTGTAAATATGTTGAGAGTCTTGTAGGCAGAGAGACAAGCAGATGGAGCATGTTCTTTGCCTGTGTCTGCTCTGTGTAAAACACTGCCATCTCTCCAAGTGAGCTGGTACTTGGCCTTTCTGGGGTCTCCTAAAGAGAGGAAGCTGGTTGTCTTGGGTATTGCAGTGGCCACCCACTCCCAGCATGTCTAGAGGTTAGACTGTACGCTTCCTTCTGGTCAGGATGTACCCATGTGTTTGAGAGAAAGTTAACAGGAGACCTTCTGTATCAGCAACCCCAGAGAGAACTTCCTGAGGAAGATGAATTGTTCACTCTGTACTTTTCCTCTTTTCCTGTTTCAGTGCAGCATAAGTGGGAAAATGTTATGCTGTCATGTGTTCTGCCAATTTTGTATTTCTTTATTACTCTTCACGTATTTTTATTACTTCCCATATTTTTACAGAGGTTGAGGGTATGAAGTGGCAGTATACTATCAGATTTTAAATATAAGAGTGAGCAAAATATTTTAAGATGGTGATGCTCAAGCTAGAACCTTAAATTGTTTGTTTCTATATATCAGAAGAGTTGCCCTATGGTATCGGAGCAGTTGACCATGTAGGGCTGGAGAGGCAACTGAAGCTGATGGCAGAAATCTTCATATGGACAAGACGCAACATACTGCATCCCTCTGAGAGCTGTGAAAGCAGTGGAGTGGCATTTGACAGTAGATCCCTGAAAGCCCCCTGTCCTCCTGTGGGATGGGATTATGATAAGATCAACATTACCAAATCACCCAGCAGTTGCTGCCGACTCTCTTCCATCCAAAGGGACTGAGATTGTCTAGCAGCCCTGTTGCAGTCACACAACTCAGTCCCAGCAGAACTGCTGTGCTTGAACTACCTGCTGGTGGCATGTCACTTCAAAGCACAGCTTTGCATTTGTGTGGCAGGACAGTATCCTATTCTCCAGGCCAGCTGTTTTCAGAAGGAGGAAAAAACCTTGTGGTTGAGTTATGGAATCATCTCCAGTTAGGCAGATAGTATCTTCAGCTCCATCCGTCTGTAAATGTGAGGCTTTAATTTCATAGATGTTCGGTACCAATTTTTATCTTTCCAGGTCACCTGTATGTAGTCTTCCTATTCATGGAATAGCCCATCCATTTAGACTCGTAAATTTTGGCCACCTCATCTCTGGTGGCAGTAATTTCCTCAGGCTAATTTGTGCTGTTCTGTAATGATATTTAGAGGATTAGCACAGTCCTTAGAACAAACCACAATTGCTGGAAGACACAGGTAGTAACTACATATTTTGGTATTTGCTTCATTACTGGAAGACAGTCAGTGAACCAGCATAGGATTTGTTTGATTGGCTTAACCCAGAATGTTACCTTTTTTGGCGTATTTGCACGTCTTTATCAAGGCACCTATTTTCCTCTCTTTAATCCTGGCCTTTTCTGTTCTTTCTACTTGAGTTCCCTGGGAATAATGCACTGGAGAGAGGCTGTTGTTCTTTACGCAGGGCTTGTTCTTTGGGTTTTTCCCCTGTCTGTCTGCAAGATGCAAAATTCCTTACCATTCTGTGATCCGAAATCTTGTTACTGTGGCTTGATAAATCATCTTGACATGTAGTTGAGCAGCTGAGATGCCGTCCTGAAGTTTTACTGGCTTTTCAAGTTAACCTTTAAATATATCGAAGCCATTCTGCAGTTTTTCAGACCCCAACTTCACATATTATTGCAGCACATCTTCCACAAGAGAAAAGATCAGATATTTTCAACTAATCATGTTCTGCTTTTGCTTTTCTTTTAGTGTTAATCATCATTTCTACATTTAAAAAAATAGAATAGTGACAGGACAAGCAACCTGTCAACCTTGTTCACACGTAATTCTGCCCTCAGAGTTTACCCGAGGTTGATCAATGCATGTCCATGCAGTTACTTCTATTTTTATATTGTTCTTAAAAGCCAAATGTCATCCTAGGTCCTTCAGTCAGGCAAAAATCTCATTGAAGCCAGTGGAAGTTTTGCTCTACCGGACTAATAAAGTGTTTGAGAAGGAATGTAATGCTTGTGGATCAGAGAGGCTAATTGTGTAGGCTTCAGGTTTGTCTTGCAGGCAGGTGATGTCTGGCAGTTCTTTTCATGCTAGGTCTAGATCTGCTAGCAGCCATTGCGGCTGTTCCAACTTTAATTTTGTGTAAAAAATATGTGTCACTATTCACCCCCACTCTTCACGTACCCAAAAAAAAAAAAAAAAAAAGAAAAAAAAAAAAGAAATAATGCCTTTTAGAATGGAAGCAAAAATTAACTTTGGACTTTGTATCTCTGGGACTACAGTGTCGATCACTTGTCTGGTAGAGAACTACAGACCTGTAGGCTAGCAATTAAAAACTGTTATGATATTGGCTACCAACTTTTTGAGGCACCTAATTCAATTTTTAAGACTTATTCTTCCAAGGTGCCAAACATCCACATCTAGAGCTTTCGTATGGACACTGGGTTCAAGGGGTCTCCAGTCAGATACTCAGAAAGTTTTTGAAAATACTAGTCAGAATCCAAAGCACATGTCATGGTCCATAGGTCTTTGTAAGCTCAATTTGTGACGACTGAGACCGAAGGATAAAAATGATGATACACCTTCATGTGCAGGCTCAAGTAATATTTGTAAGTAATAGAAACAGCATTACCCCAGTGGGGCTGCTTTCAGATGAGAAACAACATGTGATGTTATTTTAAAAGAACACTATGTAGGTTAATTATTGGAAGATATTTATGCAGCTTCTAAAATGGCAGATTTACACTCTGTAACAACTAAAAGACCACCACAGGAGCTCACCGCTGCTCCTCAGCTCTGTCTGACCAGGACCGATTCCAAGACTGCACTTTGTCTGATGCTGTAAGGAGGAAAAAAAATATATGAAAAAATAAGAGAAAAGTGCTGAATCACTTTTCTTCAATTAAGGCTTCACAAGAAAATTCTATTTTTAATCTTAGCAAATACCCTGGTGTCTGATCTTCTGTGAGTATTTATACTTCTTTATTTTAATAACTCCCCTCAAGGCCAGTATGAGCTAAGCATGTAAATCCCCAGAGAACTGATGAAAAAAGCAATCCTATTCACTTAAATGTAAAAATAAACTATTGGGCATGTTTATGCAGAAAAGAATCTCATAAATTATTATTACTTTTTTTTCCTCTGTCATCTAGTACTTTCTGAGCTAGATTGAAGGCATGCACAGCTTCCTGTTTGCATTTTTTTGCTTTGAAGTGATGGTGAATAGATTCATTAAATTAGAACAAAAAAATCTGCTAATTTGTTGCTTGTCTTCTGTTTCAAATGGATGATCTAAAAGGGTGAAAGTATTTCTGTATTTGTTGCAGTGCTGCTTGCAGTTTGTTACAAGGGAGGTAACCTCCATCGGATTTTTAAGCAGTGTTTTCCTTCCAGCAACATCTCCAGGTCACAGCTCTGCCAGTTAGATGCAGAAGGCGACAAGGAGACAACGCTAGTCTGGGGAGCTTTCTCTTTCAGCAGCAAAGTTTGCATTTCTTTTAATGTAGTTAAAACATTTGACAGGAGAGAGTAGGGTTTAGTGATGTGAGGTGATTTCCAAATGAGTGTTAGCTTTTTTCTGACCTACTTTTGACTAGTGGTGTATTCTTGTCCATTACTTTTTGTCATTGAATAATGCTGATATATTAAGCTGTGTGCTTCAAGGGCATTGTAAAGTTGCATGTAGGGGCAGGACTGAACTGTGAAAGTGCGAATTACTCTATCAGATCATACCCAATTAAAAAGTGACAAGCACAGCAGGATAAATTGAAAGCAAGGTTTATCTTTCATGTAACATAAGAAGTCACTATATCGGTTAGAAACAAAGTGAGTGTGAAACAGATTCTCCACCTCTTCTCATCCCTCTCCAAAAATTAATAATATCTGCTGACTTCATTATCTGAAAGAATAAGTCCCCGAGTTGTGGCAGCTCATGTTGAAGGATGTTGTGACAATGGCAAGAGATGGGGAAGTACGGCAGCCATGCACCTTTAAGCTATCTGCTATCAAAGCCTGTGCTGAACCCCAGGTCAGTGCATTGGGGATTGACGGACAGGGAGTTTGGAAGAAGTGGTGGTAATTTATATAAAGCTGTAGTGTGTCATTAAAGGAAGACTTGCAGGCTCTCTGCAGTTCCGCGGGAAGCATAGGAATGAAAGCATGGTTAGGAAACCAGGAACTTCTGCTAAGTTGTTATAAAACTGCTACAAGTTAAGGAAACTTAATTGGTCTCCGGTGCCATTGCAGAAGTCCTTATATAACCTTTTGCATAACATTCACCAGCACTGTTCTAATGGTGAGATGGGTCTGTGAATGTATAAACAAATGCAGTTGTCTATGTACAATATAATCTTTCACAATCCTGCTGGCTCAAGTTGCAGAACCTGTTCTGACAGTGAACCTGGATTAAAGATGTTATGAACAAAAATATGATGCTTTCCAGTGTACTAGGGTTGGGGGAGTGGGGTGGTTTTTTTTGGTTTGGGGTTGGCAGGGGGCGGGTTGTGTTTGGGTTTTGGGTTTTTTTTCTTTTTTTTCCTAATCCGATAAACACTCTTATAAAATAAAAACCCAAAAAGTAAGTCAGCTTTGCAAAATGTGTCTTGTATTTGCTGTTGGGATGCAGGCTGCTTCAGCAATGTGTGACTGCTGTGTGACCAGGTGAACACCGCCTTCTGCAGTCGATGTTACATTGACCCTGATGCTTGCTGCTAATGGTATTACCTAAGTGGTTTCAGTTAGTGAACTCCTGTGTGTGTGAACACAACTTTAGCACAGCTGATTTGGTTAATGCTGAGTTTTCAGATTAGGCTTTAGTCTGTGACATTCTACTTTGTGAAGAAAAAAAATAAACACAAAAAATAAAAAGAGAAAGTGAGAAATATGTGAAGCACTTGATACATGTAAGGTGTGTTTGGAGGCATTTTATTGTAGGGAAAATAGGGGGAGATGGATGGGTAAATTCACAGGGTACCTGATCCATGTAGCAAGCTTTGCCCATAAAAACAGTGATGCTCTGAAGAATGCATCTTCATATAAAATATATATTTGATTGATAAACAACAAATTAAGAGGTTAAAAGTGATCATCTGATTTACAGTCCTACAAGACTTTGAGTTGGCAAGCAGCTGTTAGGGGGAAAAAAAGTTATCATAATGTGAAAATTATTATCCTCTAGAAGCCTCCATTTTCCTGCAGGGGATTTACCTTTTCTCCCATTCGTACCCATGACGGAGTACCAAGTGTCATCCAAAAGAATGGCTTTATTATTGTGAGTTATGGTGAGTAAGTAGTTTAGTGGAATTTCTTCTGAGTGAAGAAGTTGTAGGGACTCATATGCAGGCAATATCTAGGTCCCAAGTTTAAAATCAAACAAACAACAAAAAACCCCAGAACACCAAACCACAAAAAAAACCCCAAATCTCATAACAATCTTGAGTGGTAATTCTTTCCATTCCATAGTGTTTCAGTTCTGTCAGAAGAAGTTTGATAGAAGATTCATAACATTTTAAAGGACTCTTGTGCATGGACTGATGAATTAGTTAGGCTTGCTTGCTTCTCCTGAAGGTAAAGGGACCTTTCATGACCAAGAGGTTAATGCGTTAATTACTAGATATATTAATGTAATACAGATACAATAGACATTCAGGAAAAAAAGGGAGAAGACACTCACACTGTAATTTGAAAGTGGAAAAGATTAATGGAATTCTCATTTCTAACTGATATATGTAAAATTTGTGCGTAAGAGATGAGTTGGTTTGAAAAAAAATACAAAACTGTACAGTTATACCATTACCTAACTTAGACTTTTATTTTGCAGTGATCAGTGTAAAAGAAAATGCTGAAAAGTACATGGAGATGCTGGAGGATAAACTACATAGGTAAGGTTGATATCATGGAAACCTTTGAAAGCTTAAAAATGTTTGTTAATGCAGCATCGACATGCATTAAAGTATTAGAGAATGTTTTGGAACTTGCATTAGAATAATACCAAAAATAGTTCAAAGTTGGAAACCCCATAACCGTTATTGTTAAGACCTCTGTTCATAGCTATGTTCAGCAGCTTTGCCGCTGGCCTGCCAATGGATGCAGGTAAAAGAAAGAATTGCCGTATTCTCTAGTGCATAGGACTGCCCTGGAGCAGCAGTGGTATGGCCAGAATAAAGGGAGCATACATGCGGTTGGTGTGCATCGCTCCAGCTTCGACTGCAGGTGCTGCAATCAGTTGTGTGAGCTCTTGAACATCCAGAAGTCCTGAAGTATTGAGGACGTGACAGCTGGTTGAAAAATCCCCTCTCTGTTCCCATGCAAAACCCAACTCTGAGCAGAGCCAAGGAATCCCCTCCCAGAAGTCTGGGCGCCTTTAACAAGTAATGACTCTTTATATAACAGTTTTGAAAGAATGCCATTTTGGGGGGATTGCGGAAAGCAAATAGAAACCAAGACAACAATGGAGATATTTTAAGAACTGAATCCTAATGCACAATTTACTTATTTTTATGCTTTTTTTTTTAAAAAAACCAAATGCTAGCATTTATATTTCCTTCTCTTGCTGTGTGAAGGGTCCTCTAGGTCACCCCTCAAATTTTAGGCTGCTCCTTGAAATATGGTTAGCAAAAGTTGCGGTGGTGTTGTAATGGAATCTTCTATGTGAGTGGACTTCACCTTGCACAAGCATATTTGTATTGGAAAAGACTTTCATAGGCAGTAATTGGAGTTCGTGTCTTAATAAAATGCAACCCACCAAATTAGCACCACTTCCATTTCTATTACTGAGCAGCAATAATTACTAAACTTGTTGCCCTCGTTTTTTGTTGTATTGATAGAGAGAGGGTTCTAGATCTTTGGATTTGCTCACTCATACTTTTGAATGTAGAAGTATTTATTTTGCATAACTCTTAAATTTAAAAGTAATTCAGAGCTGAGTGAAAAATGATGGAAACAGACCTCGAAAATCAAGCTGTGTGTCTGTGTGCTGCCTAACACCCTCTTAATAACATTTATACTCCATATATTCCAATCCGTAAGTGTAAGACAAGTCTTAAGAACTTTCTGTCGGTTGTCTTTTTGAAAACCATACTCTTTATTAAAAAATAAAATATCAGATATAACAACATGTATTGATGCTTCTAGGCTGTATGGATTTAACTGACATATCAGGCTCCCAGAAGGAAGTAAACTTCTCTTGGTTAAATACTTGGAGAACATGTATACTTTTTTTTCTTCTTCTGAGGATTTATCAGTTAGAATTTGTAGTTGTGGTTTGTTTTAATTTATTTATGCCTTTTTGTATAACTTTTGGGTTGTCTACCTGGACTTTTCTGCATCAGTATCTTAAATTGCAGCACGTTTTTATGGGTCTTTATAGGTGTTGTTAATGAGCTTTGCAGCATGCTTTTTTCCCTCTTCCTGCTATTTGTGGGAGAAATTTCCATGCCGAACTGCTGGTATTCATCCTGCTTCTGTGGGGAGTATCAATTCAGGGGAAGGATTAAAAGTTAAACCCTCCTTTTGGCACTGCTTTATATTTTGGAAGCATTTTTTTATGAACAGTAGTTGACCATTTCAAGCTTCCCTTAGCAGACTTAAGAGTTGTTGAATATTGTAACATAATTTGTTGCTTTTGTATGCAAGGGTTGCCTTCCTCAGTACCACATAGACCTGGGCCTGTTTCAGTCTAGGTTCTCTATTGCATCCAGGCTACAGGCTTCAAAGTTTTGCTGTTGAGATAAGGGTTCTTCCCAGCCTGTGCTGAGGACACAAATGCATGAAGTCCAAGTATGTCGCTGCAGCATACTGGTGCATTTAACATGCTCTTCAGAGCTTGCTGTCAGCTTCTCTAACAGACTGTTGCAGTGTTGCCAGGCTTCTAAAATTTCCATTCCTGGCCTTAAGAATGAAAAAAAAACCCCAACCCTCCCAAAAAAACCCCAAGAACAACAAAACCCCCTAAAACTCACCAAATAAACCCAACAGAAAACTCCCCCAAAAAACCCACCGCAGTGCTGGCCGGGCCCCCAGGTGGTGAAGATTCAGTCCTGAACCAGTGACAGTTTTTCAATATGTACAAATGGTATTATTCTAAAAATAGTTTATTCCAAGTAATTAAGAGCTAAGAATTTCTTTTAATATTGGTGGGAAGAGAAAAATCTCTAATGTTTTTACCAGAAAGAAGTCTCTAAGATACCACATCTTTAAAATCTTTTTGTATTTATGCTAATGAAGTGGTTACAGATACTTGTTTTTTAAAGGTTCTTTGGACTTTAAGTAATTAACTACACCTGCTTTACAGCTTGAATAATTAAAAAAAGTAAGGAAGAGCCCAAGAGGCTCCCCCCCCTTAGAGAAGTAACTTGAGACACTGTTTCTCTTTTTTTCGTCTTCATATAGATGCTCAGATTACACCTTTATCTATATCATAACCTAAAGAAAGACTCTCTAAGGAAAGTTTGAAAAAGTTTTAAGTTTGCATTGTAGACAGAGATAGCATTTGCATCTGGCTCATGGATGTACCTTTTGGATGCCTTTGAAACCAATGGATGATCAAGTCTGTGCAGCATGAATTCAAATAAACTTCTTAAGTTTTTCTCCAGATGAAACATATCATTTTGCTAGGTAATGTTTCAAATAGAAGCAACCTAGATTCAAAACCCTTCAATTTAAGGTATAGCTTCAAAATAAGGTAGAACTGTTAGGAATGTAATTTTTGACAACTTTTATAACAGGAGAGAATTAATGAAGAAAACTCAGACCAAAACAGCTTTAATGAAGATTAAAGTTAAAAATGTATCAGTTTTATCAATTAAAATGGGTTTTTTCCCCTCTCCTTTTCTCTCTTGTTTATTTTCTTAAGAAAAATTTGGAATATATTCCTCTTGTGGGTTTTTTTTGTTGTTGTTCTTTTTTTGGGGGGAGGGAACCTAGCTTATTCACTGGAGTGCCCTTTTTTTGTGTGTGTGTGTTTTTTTTTTTTTTAAACAAATGCAGTACTTCTGACTGCAGCCTACAAAATACATTTATTCTCAAGTAGCTTAATAGAACATTAATCTGTTTGATTAAGAACAGTACTCTCTTACTAGCCTTGCACCTACAGAAAAAAAGGGAAAATATGCATTGACAAAAAAGGAAATATGTTCAGTATCCAATAGTTTTACCCCAAAGAATGCTAACCACCCATTAAGTATACAGATTACTTGACATTGTTTTTTCCTTTTAAAATATAGCTGGTATTGTGAGCAGCGGGTTGACAGTTGTTGAGGACAGTATACTTCAAGAAAAGAATAAATAAATAGCATGTTTAATAATCCTGCAGGCTGTCACTTTTCCAGTCACAAATGTAATTCAAGCCACTGCTAGAGCTTATACAGTAAATGACTAGCTGCTTTTTTCAGAGTGTAAATACCATTACCATCGCTTCCATGGTAGACCTTGCAAATCGCTTACCTTTTGTTAGTAAACAGGAGATGTGCAAAAGTGGTCAGAGTTAGGATAATGAAACTGTGTTCAGTGAAGACATCTGTCTGTATGGATATTTGAAGTGCAAGAAGTTTTGTTTAGATAACTTCAGCTCATCACTTGAGCTATTTAAGAGGGATTGTACGGGAGAAGTTTTCTATAGTTGTCTGATCTAGCTCATTGAAAGTCAGCTGAGCATCTTCTTGTGGGACCCTTGTTCTTCCACAGGAAGTTTATTTCTTCATCTCGCTTCTTTCTACTCCAAGTGAAGGCTCTGCTGAGGCTTTATATCATTACCATTACTAAAGGGGGCTTCAACAGTCCAACTCTTTCAAGAACCACCAAGTTCTGCCGGAAGTGAGCTTAAGTCATGTAAATGGTCGCGGGTCACGAATTGAGGCCAGGAAAGAGCGCTATAAAGCCATAAGAGCAGAAGATTTGGTTCCGGATTTTATGCTTGAATACTGTTTCTGAAATCAATACTTAAATAAAAGTGGCTAGATTTTGCAAAATGTGTAGGGTACCAATAAACACCTTTGAAATCAATGAAGATGGAGAGAGACTACCAAGTTATGTTTGTTTAGGTACTTAGATGTGGGAAACCAAGTCTAGACTTGGGGTTTGTAAATATTCGCTTGTTTTTGAAGATAGCAAAAAAACCCACCTGTCTTCTCTATGGGTAAGGAACCTTGGATATGTATTTCTGCATGAAAAGTCATCTTCTGAGTTATTTGCTAGCTCTTACATATCTTAACGAAAGTCATGCAGCGTGAGCAATTGTGTGTCTGTCACATTTTACGTGTGTCCTGTAACTCATTAAATCTCTGTCCTAGCTTCAGGCTATTTCCCTTCCATCGCAGAGGGGGTTGTGAGAATGTGTGTGCATAAAAAGACTGATCTGTGTAAGAACTGTATTTGATAGCTGGAGAAACGAAAACAAACATGTGGAGCAAGGTAAAATTAAAAAAAAAAAAAAATTCTCTTTCAGACCATTGCCCTTGTATAAGCTAGTAAATGTTCCACAGAAAATACAGTTATCTTAAAAAGTGCTGTGCAAAAACAGTAATTTGGTTACATCACTGAAACATTCAGCAAAAGGCTTTGGTTCTTTCAGCTCAGTCTTGCCTTTGGAGATGCTTCTGTGATACTCTTCAAGTAGTAGAGGGAAATAAGCCATTGTATTTAAAAAAAAAAAATTAAATACTTTTCTTTTTATACTTTTTCTTTTTTGTATTTCTTTATACCAAAGAAATCTAAGGTTAAGTTAATGGTGCAAATCAGCTTCATGAGATTTAGGATGAAATAACAATGTTTTTATTTTTCAAGTGTCCATCTGCTAGATATCCATAGAAACATATTTGGACTACATTGCCCTTGTGAAACTTATTAGAAACTGATAATTAGTGAAAGTTTGCATTCTTAAGCAGATGGAGTAAATGTGGCGGAATTGTTATAAGTGAGTGTCATCTGAAGATTTCTTTTTTGTATGCCGTGAATGACTTGACATTTGCCCTAAGAACTGGGTTTTTTGGCATACCAAATATTTCTTGAGTGGCAATGCATGTTAACGTGAAAGTTATGCCTGAACCGTAGCCTGAGCAATTAATGATAGATAGGATATGCAATGAAGGAGCATCTCACAAATGAAAATACATCTTGAGGGAGGAGGCAGAAAGCAAATAAAACATCAGAAGAAACCAAAGATCTTGGGACCATCATTTATCCTTCTGCACACAGTCAGAAGGTAAGAGCCAGACCTGTCGTGGAAAATTGAACCCTGAGGCAGCAGAAACCCCAGAAGGAGATGCCTTCATCGCTAATTAAAAAATTAGACATTTAAATGTTTCTCAAGACTGTCATGGTTTTCTGCAGCGAGGTGAGGTCAGGTCCCTGCATCCAACTGGAGCTTTTTAGCCTCCTGCACCCACTCAGAGCCCTGTCTGAAGTCTGATGCTACTTTTGAAGAGCAGCCTGTGGTATCCAAGCCTACCAGTACAAGTTTGCAAATATCAAGCATTCTAATGACAAAGCCCCTCTGTGGCTGTCTACAGACTCTTCTGTAAGGGTAAGATTTCATCTTGGGCTGTTAGTGCCCTGTATGTCATTGTGTAGAAAGCCCGGTGTGTGCCAGAGGAGAACTGCTGTGCTAAGGCTGCTGAGTAAGGCTTTCCAAAAGCTTTTCCCTCTCATGTACGCAGCAGCACAGGCATGCTTGGGAGTGCCAGATGGCCTGCAATAATTTTGTGTAACCTGTGACCCGCCTCAGTCGCACTGAGGGCTGTTTCAGCTGCTGATAGTATCTTAGGAGTGCGCAGATAGGACTGAAATGCCACCTTTGCCTACCTCCCCTCAAGACTGTGTTTTCTACTGCGCTTCCAAGAGAGCCCACAGCCCCGTCCCTTGCTGGATAATGATCTGATCTTACTTTGCTTACCAACAGTTCTGCTGCAGGAGTGTTAAATGCAGGTTAGACAAAATACTAGATCCTTCTAGTGACTCATTTAGTCCCTTTCTTCTTCCCAGCTGGTCTAAGTCATACACAGCTGTGAGGACATTAGCTCTGAAATTGTGAGCAGCAGACACTTTGTATGTGGTGATGCATTCCTTTATATCTCATGGCCCACACGGTGATGGCTTCTAAATCCCTTATCATAACTGCCTCAGGCTGGAAACAAATTTTTTTGTACCAGCTGATGTAAAGATGACATTTCTTGAGCTGAGGGAGTGTAATGTGATTGTACTGTTCTCCAGGCCTCAAAAGATTATGCTGTGACGTCCATTCATCACAAAACCGAGGCTTTTTAGTTGCTTTTTCTAATTCCTAGATAAGAATCATGAAATTATTTTGGGGGAATAATATGTTCAAGAATAACTGGTGACAATTACACAAAGGTGTTTTATTGGGCTATTTTCTGTGTTATTCTTCAAGAATGGGGAAATGAATAAATATGCCTGCTACTAAGATGCAATATGCCAATGACTGTGCTTTGCCACTGTTGAATGATACAGCACCTGGTAACTTTGCAAATGTATGCAAAACCGTTCTTCTTTAATTGATTCTCTTTCGCTATTTGTCGTGGCTCATTTTCTGTTCAACAATGTTTGTTTTCATGTTAATGGTGGTTTTTTTTCAAATCATGGATGCACAGTGCATGAGATGGGTTCTCAAAAGGCTTTCAACCACCACCGCCAACAAAAAACTTGTCTGGGCTCAGTAATGTTGAAAAAGCATTGCGGTGTCACCAAACCTACATGGGGACGATCAAAGAGTTGACTTGGGAGAATCAATACTCCTTGTAGTGAACAATACATTCGCTTTGTTGCAGTTACCTTATTCTTCAGTCTCCATGAGAGTCACTGTCATGAAAACAGGATTATTGTTTCTTAAAGGCTCATGTTTTCCTGATATTCTTTTCCAGCCTGAAAATAGCAACTTATGTCATAGCACTTACTTTGCTGTGGAAAGGTTATGATATCATGAACTGAAGGATTAGCACTTCAGCTGTGTAACTGGTAACAAGAACATAGGAACTTGTGAACAAAAATAGCATTTTAAATAGATTTCTGTAGGGGAGGGAAAAATTGGCAAAACCAGCATGTATATGCATGAGTTGCTATTCAGAAATAGTATTCAAGCATTTTTACTATCCCACTGATCTTTTGTTTTGGTACTATTGTAGTGAGGGAAAGTTCACTTGCCCAAAATATTTGTGAATAAAAGGAGCTGTGGATAATGAAAAGCAAACTGCTAAGTGTGCTGGTTAATAAATTACAGGTGATTTTTTTTTGGTTGCTGCATTGGCCCAGCCTTATTTGGGAGATACATCCTCTTTTTTTAATAGTTTTGGAAACTTAATTTTCACAATAGTGAATCCAGTTAACAAAGAAGAAAAACTTAAGTATCCTTTTTTACTCTATTTCTTTTTTTTCCCTTTGCTTTAAATGTTTGTGTGCTTTCTTGTCTGCTCTTCTTTAATTGCTCTATCTTGAAGTTAGCATTCTTAGAGAGAGGGTTTTCTGATTCTCCTCCTGGTCTTTCCGTTATTGTGGCTTCTCTGTCTCCCTTCCTTCTGCTTGTCTCATTTCCACTTTGTAAATTTTATTCTTATCTTCTTTCTTTTGTTTCCAGCCTTATTCCTTAGCACACCTATTTTGTGTATTTCCTCTCTGTATATCACGGGAGGGGGAAGCTGGATAGTAGGAATGTAAGGAAAGTAGGAATGTAAGACGGCACAGAAAACCTCACCTTTAAAACGTGGCCAATTATTTTTCAAGATATCTTAGACTGCATGACCACAGTGCAGGTTCTCATTAAATGTTCTTACTGTCTTCACAATCACTTGCACTATGTTTGAAAATGTCTGCAATGTCCTGACAGAGTATCCTGGAAACTCTTATTAAATTTAAATAATCTCATGAGAAATTTGATGGTATTGCTGCATGGAAATGGATTAGCATAGATTAACTGGGTCTGGACGAAAGGGGAGAATCTTTGCTATTCCTTTTGTTTCTGGATGTGGAAAGTGTAGCTGATGTCCACAGGGGGTGGAAACGGAAATCATCTCTCTGGAAGTGCAGCAGATTAGAGTTTGTAGTCATGTCTCTGCAGCATAATGCGCATTTCATCTTCAGAGTGATCTGGTGCCATGTGCTAGTGGAGATCCTTTGGCAGACAAACTCATGTCTCATGATGGGATGCAACTCTTGGTTCCCAACCTGTAACTTGCATCTTTCAGCACTGGCAGAGCTAGTATTTATACCAATCTATAGATAAAACACACATTGCACAAGCAGTAAAAATGGGGAAGGGCAAAGAATGTAATCTACTTCTTCCACCAAGTCAGAAAATATTAAAAAACAAAACAAAACAAAAGAAAACAACCACAAAAAACTATTGCTTCTGTCTGTGGCCTCCACAAGATAGGAGATCATTGCATTGATGGAACCCACCAGGTTTTTTGTGGCAGTAGCGAGGCTCTTCTGGCTCTGTAGTGATAAAACGAGTGCTTGCTGCAAGTAGAGAAGGACTTTAATTTCTGAGGAAGCATCTGCTAGCTGAGGTGTGGAGAGGGCTTTTTGCAGAAAGGGAGAGATGTGATGAGGAGGCTTTTGTGTCCAGCAGTTGTCGGGGAAAGGAGACATAGCACAAAATTTAGTTTTCCACTTTAAGTCCTAGTGGAGGGTCGGTATCGCACCAATGTTTATTTGGTATATATTGTGCCCTGAGCATTTTTTAATGACTGTTTTGCTTCTGTTTGAAACAGTAAGAAGTGTTGTCTTTTTTTTTTTTTTTTTTTTTTTTTTTACTGTTCGGGGCGCTGGGTCAAAAATATTGATTTATTTTTTCCCAATTTTAATTGGGAGGTTGGTGAACTGTGGCACATGACTGTACCATTTTATGAGAAGTAGGGGAAAGCTCTCTTCTTTTTAAATCTAATCTCAGCATTGAAACTAGATCTTTATAGGGAAAAAAAAAAAAAAAGAGGAGGTCAGATTTGGGGCCAGTTGCCAGTTTCTCTTAAAGCTTTAGAAAAGGCAAAGTACATGGTCACACAGCCTTTAGTAACTCTTTGTCCATATTAATTCAGATTTCATCCAGGCTAGGGCTTTTTTTAAGTTACTGAATTAACTTCAGTAGTTAGTGTGCAGCATTGGCAAAGACAAGGTGACAGGGGATTTTGCCGCTTATTCATGGAAAAGCTTGCCTGCCTCCCCCCCCTTCCCTCCAGGCTCTTTGTCTTCCATTCATTTTATACTTAGCATAGCAAAAATCATCAGAGGGCAAGGTTGGGTCTCCCCTTCTAAAAACAGAAAGTATTGCCCCTGCTTAAAAAGAAAATGTGGTGAAAGTTCACAGCCTCTCTAGCTGGTTAGTAATTGTGTATTTTGTTAGGATCTTTTCTTATTCTGTATGCCTTTTTCTTACGCTGCATTGTTCTGGTGCTGGTCAGTCATGCCTGCAAAGCTAGAGTTCAACGCTTTGCTGAAACTCATTAGTGTCACGGTAGTCCTCTCTGCTGCAAACTCTTGCCTCATCAAGAATAAGTAATTCTACATCACTGCTGCTTTGGTGTGCTGAGATTTCCCTATTTTGGAGCAGAAGTAATGTTTTCCTTATTATTTTTTTTCAGTCACTTGTACTCTTCCTTGTGTTCTCATCTCTTTCTATTTGAATGAATTGTATGAATTTTATTAAGAGTTCGAAATTCATGTTCATCAATTTTTTTGTTTATTAATCAGTGATACTTGTGAATGCAGAGGGGATCCCATTTTGTGACTGGTGAATGTCTAACATGACTGACATCAGTCACAGTGGCTTCTTCTTCCCTGAGAGTAGGTGGCGTAGCTTTTTGACCTGGAAGCCTATAAAATTTTTCTTGTAGATATCTATGCTAATGTATGTTTGCATTCATGAAGGAAAGGTTGATGCAATGAGCTTTGGTGATTTGCTTCTAATGTAGTTCTCCATTTCCTATGCAAAGAGGCTTTGGCTGTGAGATATTTCTATCTCACAGCTCCATTGTGCTTCAGAAAGAGTGTTCAGCCACTGAGCTCATCCTAGGATTTTCAGAGGATGTTTGAAGATAAGGTCCAAGGCTGTCAACATGAGGATGCATTTGCAGTGTGCTGTAGCTGCTGAGGAGTTACCTTTGGATACTCTGTCAAGCTAAAGGACTGTGGTCTCATCATCCCATCCAGATAATGGAGAAAATGTGCAACAGGAGGTGCTAGCGTTATTTGCAGATGTTTAGTAAGAGCATAGTGTCAGACGAGAGGTACTCTAGAAACTAGGGACTGAGTTTGAAAAATTGATAAAAAAAACCATCTGCTTAAGCAGGAGACTGTTTCCAGTAATTTTGTGGGACTTTTCCCAGTCTCTTATTTTTACTGAGAAAAAGGTGAATTCATCATGGCTGTAAACTCCTCAAAGTGCTTCTCTTTGCCCATCAGCATCACCCGTGCCTTGCTCAGCTCTGCCCTGCTGTTGTCTTCTCTGTGACCTGATTTCATGCAAATCTCAAGCTATCTTAGTTGTGGAGATATGATTATGTGAGGGGAGGGAGGGATGCGCAAAGCTGTTTGTCACCTCTGTGTCCATGGTATTAAGCTTTTGCGCTTTTACCAGGTTCCCTTGGTGGCTGCATGCAGGTGAATATAAGAAGTAAGAAAGACCTGATCCCTTCTGAAATTGGCAAGAAAATTGTTCAGAGGTGGATGTGTATTTTTGTCCTGATACTGTTTTTGAGTACGTCCCTGAAGATAAGACTTGAAACCAGTTTGTGCATTTCTCGGAAGCTTTGTCACCTCTCTTGAGCAGGATTGCTATCAACAGTATTAACGGGTGTAGAGCGATCAAGGAAGATGAGGATGGATGTCTGACTTCATCTGCCTGCTGTCCAGCAGTGCTGCTAAATCCTCCTGTCCTCTGTTTGGACAGTACTTTGCACGAAGTCCTAATTGGCCAGTTAGATACAAGCATCATGATAATTAAACGAGTAGAAAATAAATAAAGTATCATCACATGCATAGCCTGAATATAAAGACGCAGGATAGCTCTATCTTGCATGCAACTGGGACAGTCTTTCACACTAGCATTTGGAAGCTTTCATTACTTTATGTGCTTACTGTTGGGAACATACACTGCCAGTTTGGGAAGACGTGCAGGCCCCGGCAAGCTGGCAGTGTACTGTCATTGGCAGCATGCTGCAGCCAGCGTTCATTGCAGCTAAATGGTGTCCAACCAGGGAGGATCTGCAGACCCTGCTCTTTCTCTTGTGCTCTTTCAGAGCCAGAACATGATTTGGCTCCTGACCTTATTTGACCCTGCAGCCACAGCAGGTCATACCGTGCCCTCGGATGTTTCAGAGGAACTCCGTAAGCACATGGCTATTGACATCAGTACTTGGCCAACATACTCATTTTTCCAGGTGTGTCTTCCTGGTTACAAAGGTTGAATTTCAAGGTACATTCCCACATGATGACAATATATCATTTCTCCCAATTTTATCTCTTCTAAAAGGGCATTTCTTTGTCCTGTTGTTTTTAATTGTTATATATGCTTAATTCCTGCAGTAGTACACAGGATGATTCACATTCCCAAATTCACTTGACACTGAAAGTCTAAATCTGTTGTCCTTTCAGAGAGGGGAATATATTATAAACTGTTGAATTTTATATCAGAGAACAGAGGTGAATAAAAATGATAGGAGAATTGTAAATTCCTTCCATATGCTTCCTAACACTTGTGGTCAGAGACCATAATAAACAACAAGAGATCAGGGTCATTATTCTAATTGCTTTGCGATAAGAAGGCATTCTTCTCTTGGTATAAATAGCTATCGCTGCTGTTGCAGTACTGCGGATTTGTGGCAGCTGAGAATGTGGCCTCAATGCAAACGCTGTGCTTTCTTCCTGTGGCATACTTTTGGAAACAAATGTGTTTTCCTGGATTTGAACTGGTTGTGACTTTGAAAGCTGCTGAATTGCTTCAGTTTCAGTGGAAGTCACTAGAAGTTGAATCCTTTGTGCTGTTCAAGCTCATGAAAGTATTTAGGCTTGTACAGCAGCTCAACTGTTTGAACGGAGCTTAGATGAATACATAGATCCTAGGATGCATGCTTTCCAAGATCAGGGCCTAATTCTTATCCTAATGCCTCTCCTTTAAATCTGATTTGGGATCAAATATTAAATAGTGCAAGAAAAAAAAAAAAAATCTAATTCCAGCAATTCCCATCCAGTCAAAAAAAACCCCAACCCAACTGTTTATTGACATTGTGGGGCTTTGCTGTTATTGCAGGAGCCAAAGGCAAGCAGGATGCAGACTGAGTTTTCAGAGTTAGTACCAAACTTGAAGGTGCTTTATCAGATTATGAATGAGGTGAATGATAAACTAGGCTTGAGAAACTGGCTTTAAGTGGACTGCTTAATAAGAAAATTTCCTTGGTAGCTTTCTCCTCATCTATCAAAGTTAAGTTTTTTACTCTCAGAATAGATTATTTATAATAGGTGTTTCAGTGGAAGTAGGGGCAGAGGACCATTACTCTGTTCCTTTTTTAAAGAGAAATAAATAGCCCTGAAAGCAGGTAGTAAATTTTTACATTATAGATTAGGTAATATAGTAAAAATAAACTGTACAGTAAATGTAGGGACAAAATTGAGTAGTAAATTCTTACTACAAGGTGCCTTCCTTCTTTCCTTGTAAATTACTTATTTCCTGCATTCGACATGTTGGTCCCATTCCTGCATCCACCTTGCATTAAGAATCAAAGTGAAAACCATCAGCTGTAGCAGTCTATCATTTTCTGTTTCCAGTGGAGATAATTTAAGTATAACACAGTGACATTGAATATTGACAGAAAGATGACAGGCTGTGATTAAAGTTTTGTGCTGGGTAAAATAAATGGCTGGAGGATTGAAGAGAAAATGACAAAAATATTGTTCGGTGTTGTGTGGTATCTTGTTTTTTAATAACACTAATCAAATGTCCATTATTGGTTTTAAGCACTAGAAAAATTGTTCTTCCTCCTTGTTTTGAACAGGCCTTTCAAGAAAGAAAAAGGAGACATAAAATATGTACATTTCATGTGAAACATGAGGTGGTAGTTCTGTCCTTAAGATGCTGATATCAGTTTTTTTTTCTACAGGCAAGGGAAAGATGTCATGATTCTTAGCAGATTGGTTTTAGATTTCAGTTTAGGTTCTAATCCTTCAGTATCCTGGATGAAGTGGGTAATATTTTACTGAGTGGAAAAATTTGTGGATAATGAGTGTAGCTGAGAGGCTTGCCTTTTTTTAAAAAAATTTGGCAGAAAATACTGTCAGATATTTATGTTTTTCTGTTTACTGAGTTCACTGTGAGGGGCCATGTATTTCTACATGAATATTATTTCTTATTTGTTGTTATTAGCCTCTTTCTATGAAAAATTCTGAATATCTTAATGGGAAGGAATTTTTTTAAGAAATGTTTTATGAAGTCAGTTCAAATTAATAGCATTTGAAAGGTCTGAGAAAATTCCTTAGTAATCTTAGAATTCATCCATTATAATAAAATGCGTTTATCCATTTTTTCTTAATTCTACAATTTATAGAATTGGTGGTGTAACCTCATGATGCATATGTACAAAATGCCCCAAACTGATTTAAAATATTAATGTGAGAATGTAATGATTCTTCATGTGAGAAATATTTTGACACATTACATACAATTTAGATTTTCTTTGCGGTGGGGGGAGAGTGGGATTTATGGGAGAGGGTACAACTTATGTCTGGTTCATCACTTTGTTAACATACAGTTATTGCTGTAAAACATAATGCTTCATTAAGTCAAAATCTATGGAACTAGAGAGAAAAATGGTGTTCCAGTAGGAGATCAGGTACACTGGTCCCACTTGCAGTTGGTCCTGGGCAGTGGTTTGCTTCCAGCCCTCCCTCCTAATGCACAGTTTGTCTTGCCTTCTGCACTGAAGGCTGTATTCTCAATAATGCATCTCAGCTGCTGACAGAAATCATTCAGTTACAAATCAAAAATAAGAAACTGCTCCCCTCACAACTCCCCTTTGTTTACCCTGCTTTGACAATTTGGTATGCACATTTGAAAACTCTGTCCCTCATTTTGTAGCACTGTGAAATATACAACAGTTACACGGTATGTTGATTTTGCTTCAATGTCACTACCATTATGTGAAAAGGAAAGTATTTACACAAGTTAAAAAGGCTTATTTACTTCATATATCTACATCTTCATACACTATGAAGTCCTTCACATGAGGATAAAACAATACAATTAAAATTGTTAACAAATACAACATAAACATATAAACATACCATGTAATTTAGACGTTCTCGGCTAGTTAATTCTATAGTGAGGCATATGCTTATTCTGTGCAGTCTTTCATAGGATCTTCATCTAAAGACACTAGCTGGAGCTACCAAAGTAATAAAATGGCAGTGTTACCTGCTAAGTAACAGCACAGCAGGGGCGAGAAAATAGAGGCAGGGAAGAAAAGAGTTAATTTTTCAACTGAAAGGAGTATAAAGACCTGTGGAGGTTATCCCCTTGGCCAGACCTGCAGAAATACACTGTCCCTGGAGTGAAAGTTCAGATGGGGGCAAGGAGAGATGTGAAAAAAAACAAGGTCTGTGCAGCAGGCAGCAGCAGTTTGAAGGAGATTGTGCAGCATTTCGTAGAATCATAGAACCATAGAATTGTGTTTAGGTTGGAAAAGACCTTTCAGATCATCAAGTCCAACTGTTAACCTAGCACTGCTAAGTCCACCACTAAGCCACGTCCCTATGCACCACATGTACATGTCTTTACCTCCAAGGATGGGGACTCAACCACTTCCCTGGGCAGCCTGTTCCAGTGCTTGACCACCCTTTCTGTGAAGAAATTTTTCCTCATATCCAACCTAAACTTCCCCTGGCGCAGCTTGGGGCCGTTTCCTCTCGTCCCATTGCTTGTTACTTGGGAGAAGAGACCGACCCCCACCTCACTACAGCCTCCTTTCAGGTAGTTGTAGAGAGCAATAAGGTCTCCCCTCAGCCTCCTCTTCTCCAGACTAAACAACCCCAGCTCCCTCAGCTGTTCCTCATAAGGGTTGTTCTCCAGACCCTTCACCAGCTTTGTTGCCCTTCTTTGGACACGCTCCAGCACCTCGATGTCCTTCTTGTAGTGAGGGGCCCAAACTGAACCCAGTATTTGAGGTGCGGCCTCACCAGTGCTGAGTACAGGGGGACGATCACTTCCCTGCTCCTGCTGGCCACACTATTTCTGATACAAGCCAGGATGCTCTTGGCCTTCTTGGCCACCTGGGCGCGCTACTGGCTCACATTCAGCCAGCTATTGACCAACACCCCCAGGTCCTTTTCCGCAGGGCAGCTCTCCAGCCACTCTTCCCCAAGCCTGTAGCATTGCATGGGGCTGTTGTGACCCAAGTGCAGGACCCAGCACTGAGCCTTGTTGAACATCATACAATTTAAGTGGTTGCATTCGATCATGGCATTTTTCCTTTGAAAGAGATTTTGTTACACTTCAGTTCCATTCTCAGTGTTTTTTATACTGGGCCTAGGGTGCCTAACGTGTTAAATATCTCAGACAAGCAGGTGTTTGCTCATATTTGGGGTTCTCCACTGGGACTCATCTGAAATTTGGCGGATGTGGGCAGGGAGGGAATTGAACTGTTGCTCTTCTTTTTCCTCAAAGAGCCAAGAAATGATGGCTCCTAATCCCAACATAACTTAGAAGACTGTGGTGCGTGTTCTCTAGTGATATCGTAGAGGTTAGATCATTCAGCATAGACACAGGAGACCTGGCTCCAGGTACTCTGCCTACTGCACCTCCAGGTATACTCTGCCGTGCTACATCCCTGAGTAGAGGAGAGGAGGATGCCATAGCCGCCATATTGCGGGCTGGGCTGGGGGCTCTGCTCACCAGTTTCCTCAAATCTGTCCCTTTCTGCGCATTTGCCTCTGCTCCTGGGATGCTGTAGAAGGCAGAGCCGCTGCTATCACCCATTCTTCCAGCTGCGTGAAAGTAGCGTCCACATCTCTGTGCTGCACTATTATGTCCTGTCTGGGTGTGCTGGATGTCTTTTGGATAAGACTGTTGTGCAGAGGACTTGCCTGTAGCTCATAAGATTTATATACTAGAAAAGTCAGCCCAGAGCAAAATTTTTAGGTGTTGAAGACATAGGAGTTTAGAAGTTAGATGGGGATTGTGAGGGTTGCTTTTTTGGGCTCTTGGTGGTTCTGGTCCAGAGTATTCTCTAGTAGGTCAAACATCACATTTAAAGAGGGTCAGCTACTTGTTGTTTTCTAGATATTATTGTATGTTTTATAAGGCAGAAGACAAGGTCAGAGAGGCAAATTGCTTGTGCCAGGGAAAAGTACTGCAAGCTTCAGACTTTGCCTAGGAGGTCTAGGTAGTCTCCAAGGCAGGTGTTAGAGCAGGTTGTCATCTGATAGGGGAGTATGGAGTCTCCTAACCTTCTGGGAGTGAGTCTTGTTTTTACATGGAGAAGTGCAATAATATTGCTGAACAGCAAACAAGTGTTCTCAGTGAGCTTTGAAATAAGGGAGTAGGAAGAATGTCTCCCGCACTGGGGGACAACCACGCGATTGGAACAATATGAAGTCAATTAATGAGATTTTTCGCCTCCTGAGGAGCCTGGAGAGAAGAGACACAATGCAAGGAATTAAACTGTGAAATTGAGGTTGTATGAAGGGGTTTATAGGATTAGGGAGACTTGCAAGAAGAAAAAAAACAAAGCGTTTTGATTTCAGGTGTTTAGAAAAGGTGACTTTCTAGTGTGCAGGCCAAGGGAAGAAAAAAGTTTTGCTGTTCAGGTAGAGTCCAAGTTTTCTTTGTTCCTTTTCCTGCACCTTCTTTCTTCTCTGTTTTATGTTCGTCAGCTGACGGCTGTGATCTGATCAGCCCTAGCTGTACCTTCTCCCTCATCAGTCCGCTGTTGCACACCAGGCAGATGGGGAAAGCAGGATTATGTGCCTCCCTTTCCTTAGAGCCTCATGTGAGCCACTGATAGCAACATTGTAGTCCTTGGTTTGTTCAACAGATTGGTTGTAGGCATCTTACAATGTAACAGCTACGGTTAAAGATCAAGAACTGGTCAGGCTGGAAACCTTTTTTTAGGAAGGAGAGAAGCAAAGCATGTTCCTGAAGTAGTAAATAGTTCTTAAATATAAGAAGGGGTATTAATGCATGACTGTAAATTAATATGATAAACCAAATCAGAGGGGTGGATTTCTGCTAACAGTAAAGCAATTATGGTTGCCTTCCTTCCTCTAAGTATTAGTACTCCATACTTTCTTTTACTTGCCTCCTTTGTTCACTGCATGGCTGTTGCCTTAAGAAAAGGCAACAAAGACGTAACTAAATGTAGAGTAAGAAGAGCTAGTTCCTTCCCTGTGGTGCAAAATATAAATAGAAGTGAGTGACCAAAATATAGAGAAACTTCCCCTGGTTTGTACAATAGATCAACAAAGAATGGGGATATAAAGCAAAGTCTTTTGATTCACATTGCCATTTTCTGCAAGCCTCAAAACTTTCCAATCATTTTAATTGTCATAATGAAAATCCCTGTTGTTTCTTCTAGACTATTTTTGTTGCATTTAGTTTGCTTTCTTGTCAGAGAAAACTGCCTTTAGGGTCAGCGAATGCAATGTTAACATGTGTGCCAGGTACTGGGAAAAGGTAAGTACGTGCTTTCCTGAATCTTAGTGCGTCTCACCTATTAGAAGGAAGTTGTCTAGCATATTTCTTCTTAACGATGGTTAGTTTCCCCTCATAAGTTAGCTTTTGTTTATGCAGTTTCTAAATAGATGTCTTACTATGTAGCCTTTTAGCTTCAGTCTCACTCTCTTGGTTTTCAAGATGTGGCTTCTTAGGGGATTTCCCTTAAAATAAGCAACGTCTATCAACGCACAGTGTTCACCTCAGGGTGTTATAAACCACTCTTAACAATTCACTCACCAAGGGGCATTCCTGAAAACTAGAGGTGATGAGATTTACAAGTAGTGACATCTCCCAGTGTTGATTCTGATTTGCTTTTCAGGAGATTTGGGGGGACTTTGTTTTGTTTTAAATAGGGTTTAATATAAAATCTTTTGGCTATTTTTACACGGGCATGTTTTCATTTAGGCTATAATGTTCAGGAACTGACTGTGCCTTTTGTATGTATGCAGAGCACTCAATAGGAAAGTCATGTTCTCGTAGTTCCAGTTAGCACTATAAATAGCTTTAGAATAATGTTGTGCTGAGAGCCACATAGAGAGCCCGCATTGATATCTCTGGGAATCTTGTGAAAAGACAGAGGAGCAATGTTCTTTGCACTTCAAGGAAGAGGGAGAGAATTCTTGCTGGATATAACTCTTGACACAAATTTCTCCTAACATTATGTATAGACTGAAGATATCCTCTAGTTTCCCTCTGGTCTCTGGTGGTGTTTCCTAGAAAACTACTTGAGATTTGGTAAAGGCATCTGCAATTACAATCTCAATTGTCACTTTATGAAGAGAACTCAAGGATAAACCTCTTTGTTCCACATTCATTTCCTCCTGTCTATAAACAGCTCTGTTTCTCTGACAGCTCTTTCATCATCATCAACTTGACCTAATCCAGAATTCTCCCTGCTGCATCCTTTTGCGTTGCTGTGGATGTCTCAGCCATTCTTCAAGTCAACTTAGGCCTGCTCTTGCAGATTCTTTCTGCATAGTATCCTTGAGATAAGACCTGTCCCAGCTATCTATCCAGCTAAAAAATTACTCGGGTTGAGTCTTGCGTCTCACTTCAACATCCATTTCACTGACTATGACTTGACAAAAGCAGTCTTGCCCTACCCTCGTCCATTGAAAGTGCTGTTGCTAGTGCAATGACTGTTCTTTTTCCCTCTCTCTTTTTTTTAAATTTTAATTCTGTGTTTCTGATCATTTCACTTTGTTTTCTTTTCTCCATTGGTTCCCTCTGTCCTGTCACACGTAACTACTAGCCTTCAATGTCAAGGCTGGTCACAATCTTTTACCACCTACTCAGTCTTTTTTTTTTTTTTTTTGTCAAAAGACTGACTTCCATTTACAGGTATTAAACCACATTTGTATCAATCACTTGCCCATTATGTTTTTATACTACCATCTTTTGCCTTTCATACATGATTCCTTTATGGAGGGATGGAGATCTTAGGTATCCACTGACCTGTTTCATTGGCCTCCTGCAAGTCCTTAAAATTCTCATTCACTGTGATACCTCAGTGTGCTTGACAGTGATTAGACTAATTAGTTACTGATGTAACTAATTAAACTGTTGTACTGTAACTAATGTGCCATGTTCAGTCCACTGTTGTCTCAGTGTTTCTTTGAACGTCCTCGTCTGTATCGTAGCTCTTGTTGCTTGTTTTAAAAGTCTTTCTGAGAAAAGGGCCGTCATTATAATCTGTTTGGTGTTTGCACGAAGCCTGGCACTTTGGACTCATGAGCACTCTGGCACTTGGAAGTTCCCGATCAGTAGGTGATTAAGGTATTCTTTGTTGTTGTAGGGTCTATATAAATGCTTGATGGATTGTGATTTGTTATGGATTCCAGCAAATTGTTCCTGGCACCTCCACTGAACTTGCCACATATACCACTTTGATAGTAATGTACAGACAGGCATATAACACCTAGGAGTTCTTACATCATAAAATATTTATAAGTATAGCAATAATATAAAATCTGATCCAGTCTCAATCCATCATTTTGAAAAGTTGCATACCTGAAAAAAATCACTGTGTTCAGTGCAGGCATCCACATACTTTTGGCTTCATGGGGACTGCAAATGCACTTTTAGTGTGGATTGAACATGAATAAACCAAACTCTGAAATTCAGTTGAGCTTGATTTTACACCTGATGTAAAAGCTGAAGATTTTTGCATGCTGGGGACAACATAATTTTTAATAATTATTTGGTATGTGTTTCTGTGCCAGCTGTTTGCAGCTTTCAAATAACTTTCATTAAAAAAGTATGTTCAAAAAATGTTTCTATGCACTGAATTTCGAAAGACAGACTAAAAGATGTAGAGTCCTTGGGCTTAGTTAGGTATGTTCAGAATATCCAAGTATACGTGCATTCACTGATTTCAGTTGAAAAGTTCAGCGTAACGTCTTAGTATCGTAGTTCAAGATGTATCAGAGTTTTACAGATACAATGATAAAACAAAGCTGTCCTTAAAATAAAAGCAATCTAGTAGCGGTATGTTCAGTAATTGCTGATTGCTAAAATGGGTGTAAAACTTAGACGCAATCAAAAGCATGTTGACTGATGAGCTGAGTCATGGCTGAATAACAGCAGCCCAGGCACCATTACGCTGTACTTTTATATATGCTATTCATCTTCTCCACTGTGAATACTACATATATCACTATCACTGTCCTAGTATTGTCAGTAGAGCTCTTCATTAAATTGAATAGCCAAAACAAGCTATCCACTGGAAATTATGATTTAGGTCTCTAGTGTATTTTCTGAGCCTTTAATAATAAGCCATATATAGCTGCAAATAACTTTTTCAAAAAGCAAGTAAATGGGCTTATGTATGTCTGTAGGGAAATGTTGTGACCGTGTAACCATGATGATGTGACTGACAAGTAGAGAAACAGTGGGGGTTATTTTATTTGTCTGGCGTGGTAAGTGAAATGCTACCTGGATGGAACACAGAAGTGAAGGCTTTTTTCCCTTTCTAATTAGTGATACTCTGAACTCCTTGGGGGAGACCAATTTGTGGACCTCATGCTGCATTCTGCCTTCAGTAAACATATATACTGACTCTAACCACAGATCAAGTAGCTCGGCTTCTGGAGCTTAATTTTGTTCTCAGTCTCAAAATATTGCTGTGTGAATTTTACAGCTTGGCATCTTGCAGAGTTTGTAGAGTTAAAAACGTACCTTTGTTAGATTAATGAATTCATTGCAAGCAGTGCAGCTCCTTTACCCTTCGTTTAGAATAAAAGATAAGCTGGTATTTAATTTAGAAATGTTAAAATCGAATAGTTATTTTCCTTCTTTTAGTCACTTATAATTGCTTACTATTATATAGTAAATGATATAATTTGAAAAGCACTGTGAAAAAAATATTGTGGTTATTAGTATTAACATTCAAATCTGTCTGGAAGTGTGTATTGCCATGGGAATCAGTGCTTCTGAGTCCCATCCCAGGCTCTGCCACTGATCTGCTATATTTTAGCAGGCAACGTAACCTTTTGGTTCCATAGAGGCAACGTGTATTAAATGGAGATGTGACTGCATCTCTTACAAGCAGTGTTAGTATTCAGTGTCTTGTTCCGAAAAAACTTTTTATGCCTAGAATTCCCATTTACTTCAGGTGAAAATATCTGTTGGACAGATCTCAGGAGCAGTATCTGTAACCTACATGGATATCTCCGAGAGATGATCAATGGATTAAAAGTATGAAGAAGTTTGGAATTTCCTAATACTTTTGCTTTTTCTTTGGTAGGATAACAAAGTAGAAAAAAACCAAAGTACATTAGTGAGAGATAAGGACAACACTCAAAAGTATAAGACTGAAGGAAACAAAGAGTATTATAGTTTAATCTAATTTGATTCACCAGTTCAGCAAGCACATTTCAGTCTAAGAAGAAATTTTGTGTACCTATTTTCCAAAAACTAGAGCTGATTTAATGCAGTAAATAGTGTGATTGCTCATACATGATCTTCTACATCAAATTAAGGAAAACCACATGATGGCTTTTAGGGTGACAGGCCTGTATATCCAGTAGCATGAAGGAAGCTCTGACTGTGATCGCAAGACCCCTGAATTTGCATCCGATCAGGAGAAGGTCACATGCAGCCAGCGTACGCCGTACAGTTGAAAGCAACATCTTGGCACAAGGGTTTTCTTATGGCATCGGCTTTATAATAGGGCCGTGATTTTACTGCTTTTCAGTTTGAAATAGCTCTGTGGAAGTATTTGAGCTGCTGTTGGGTTTTTTGTTGTTTTTATTTTCCTATCTAATAATAAGCAGTCACCCCAAAAGTTGCTTGAAATAGCAACTATTCTCCCTGAACTGCAGTTTTATTTTCTTTTGGCTTTTATTTCAGCTGCGGGAGCCAGCTGCTCCAAAGAGTGTGGGAAGCTGACTTGGAGGCCTGTCAGCTGTTGATCCAAGGGTTTCAACTGAAAGAAACCAGTTGCTGTGTTTTTGAGGAAGAGGAGAACCAAACGGATGAGATGGAGATGACCGCTGATGGCCCATCCGATTCTGAAAGAAGAAAAGAAGGTCACTTTCCAAAGGGCACAGAGTGGGGCACTGTTCCCTGCCCCAAACACAGCGAGCTAAAAGAGGTATCTGAAATATTCTACAGCTGCATTTCAAGCAATGCTGCTGGTTTTCCTTTTGGGAGGAGGAGTTGAATCTGGGTGATGGGTCAGAAGGGCAGGTTAAGTATGAACTGAACATCTGGGCTCCAATCTGGGACATGAATAAAATAGCTTATTAGCTTCTCAGAAGCCCTTCAACCCTTTTTCCTTTCACCCTTAGTCTTTTTAAAATGTGGAACTTATTCAGACAATGAATACAGAATGTACGTCAGGATTTGAAGGAAAAATGATTAAGTATTTAACACAAATTATCGGCTGTTCCTCATCACGCTGATGAATTCCACTCTGAGTTAGTTCTGCTGACTTGTTAGCCTGGATCTACGTTAGCTAAAGTGAGGAGAGAGTAAGTTTTCTTCTCCTAGTGAAATGGTCAAAGGCTTCCTAGCTCAGATGCTGGTAGGCTTCCAGCATCCAACAAGTATGAAGAGGAGGAAGAAAATCATGAGGCTTAAAGGGTTTGACAAATTTCTTTTAAGTTATTGTGTTCTGCTCTGGAATGCCATCCTTGCTTAAAAATGTGCAGCTACCTAATAATCTTTTAACTGCACTGCCAAGGTAAACAAGCTGTTAAAGAGGTTCATCACCCAACACCACCACTGTGACAAAAAAACCCTCCAACAGGAGTTGACAGTTTTATTACTTTGGAATTTGGTTGACAAAAATTAAAAGTGTGCTTAATTGAACCTGATGTTAAGAGCTGTCGAACTGTGTGTTACATCTGAAGCTCATGCCTAATTTTGCATTTATACTGGCTGAGACTTAGTGGAAAGCAGGACCTTGCCTTACTGTAAAATCTCTTGTTAGTAAAATTCTGTTTTTAAATTGGGCTTCAACAGTACTTGCAACCTTTTCCTAGGGAAAACGGTTTATGGACTGACTCCACATAGAGAGCATTTTTGTTGGAAATGATCAGCTGTGGCTTTGATATTTCCCCCCTCTCATCATATTCCTGATGAGCCTGCTGAAGTAACATGAGCAGCTCTGTTGGTTACAGAAACTTGCGGTCCCCTTTCAAAAGTGCCGCTGAGAAGCTCTGGAGAGTTTGGGTTTTTGTGACTGTTTCTGTAGCACTCTTCAGATTTGTGCTGTAGATGATCACCTATTTTACCCCTGCAAGTCCAGATCGTTTCCCTGGAAATCAGCATTGCTATCCTACATTGACATCTAGGCAACTGAAGTGAGGGGACTTCTGGTTCTGGAGAGCGGTGCAGGACTCTGAGGGACAGGTTGCCCATAAGTTTAATGGAAGAGGAAAGGATATTTGCAGTGCTTCTATTAAGCTCCTCCTTTTGAACTTGCTTTTTGATAATTTCCTCTCTGTCTCTATCAACCGTAGAGGGAACTGAGGGAGAGTATCACCCTAACTTCAGCTCTTCATCTAGGTGCTTAAACTTTGTGGTGTAAATGCCTTTGCCTGGGATCTGGCCTATCCTGGTGTCCTGAATAAACTCCATTTTGAGAATGTGCCAAAATCCATTCAGAAGCTGATGTGTAAATACAAATGTGAAAATGCCTATCAGTCAAGGACCTGGGGAGGTATTCCTGCACCTATTCCCACAGCGCTCCTAGGACTGACAAACTTGAAAGAAAAAAAGAAGCAGTTTCGTTAATATAAGAACGTGAATTTGTTTTCCAGCTTTTAGAAGGAGTTGAGCAACACAACTATGTTTCATCACAGCTTACTTGACTAGCCTTCCTCTGCTTCAGTGCTGCCTGCAGCTTTGACAATTGAGGCAAAGTTATGCATCAGTGATGACTGCAACCCATCGCGACCATAAAAAAAACCCAACATATAGACTGCGTTCTGGTTCTGGAATTAGAGTTGGTCAGCTTGCTTTTATACTCTCAGGAGCTGTGATGTTTTCCTTGTTGTGGTGTATAGAAGTTTTACCCAAACAAGTAAACTTTAGGTAGTAAAGCTTGTAGGGTCTCAGTAGGAGTGACAGGCAGTATCTAAACTTTTAGAGAAGGGCTATAGCATAGCATTTCCTAACATCTCTTAGCAGTTCATGACAATATGATGTACAGAATATAAAAACAAACAAAAAACCTGACACATTACCTACAAATCGTGCTAACTTCCAGTTTTTAACATGTTGAAGTGCAAGAGAGGATGTCTTGATTTGTAAATGGAGTTAGTTGAAAGACAAACCACTTCTGTAGTATTTAAGTGCTCTGTTATATGGTATTGTGTTTTTTTAATTTAAAAATAATTTAATGTTTGAGGCAAAAAATAAAATAGTGGTGTGGCTTTTAGTCTTTAAATGTAGCCATTCATGTGACTTTCATGGAAAAACTTACTGCTGTCCATTAGTAGTGAACCTTTTTGTAGCCATTTATCAGCAAGTAGGGATACCTCATAGAAAAGCATGTATTTGTCAAAATGCTTGTTTTGATGTTATTTCACAAGGCTGTGGTGTCCCAGTGAGAGGCGTAGCTTGATGTGGTTGCCATGTTTCTAGAATGACTGTTCTCTTCAACTGTGTCACCTCTGTTTCCTGTTGGGGAATTTCTAGAGAGAGCTGTTGGTCAATGAAGCAAAAGGAGAGAGTGGTGTTTATTGTATTCAGAGGTTACTGAATTACTTGCTTCAAAACAGTACAGTAAAGGGTAATAATAGCATATGTGCATATATGCCTTAGAAGGTACATTTCATTCCCAGGTGATGGATTTACTTTACGGTGAAATGCTATAAATGAAGCTCTCCAGTTATTTATCATGTCGTATCTGGCTAAGTATTACTGTGGAGTGGATATTGGTTTTGTTGATGTATGCTATAAATACAGTTTTCTTGCATATAACTGTATCTTACTGTATAGGTTTCATGAGAAAACAAAGAAACAAATAAGAAACATAACAATAATAAGAAAAGCAAAATAGACGAATGGAAAGAACCCTTCATTTAGATCCTCAGATCCTGCTTTGCAGAGGGGCTGTTTTTAATTTTTAATTGAATTTCCTCACTAGATCATAAAATATGACATGTTCTGGTATAAAATATGTAAGGTATAAATTCTTTGAAAGTTCAGATATTTTACTGTCATGTGTGAGCACAGGTTTATTAACTGTCAACAGTTACTTTATAGTCTTCATAACTGTGTTTTCTAAAACAGTTCAGATTTTTTTCCCCAGTTTGTTTATGTGGTAGACTGTGGCATCCCAAAATAATCCAGTAAATCAGGTTTCCTTTATAACACTGACTGTTAACCAGGGAAGACAATCACATTCTTTGGCAGCTCAGCTTGTTGAAACATCACTACTAATTTTTTGGTCAAAACTAAGTAAAGTGAGGCCAGCAAAAATCACCCTGTGGAACACTCTGAGTTACTTAAAAATTAAAATGTATTCCTCTCAATTACAGATAATTCATTAGATTATAATATTTTAAGAACATGCTGAAGCAAAATTATAGACAATATAGTAAGCCTCAATCACATCAAAGTCAGCTTGTTGTCTAATGTATTTGAGACAGTTTCTTGAATTTTCATATAAGTGTGTACTCCCCAGCTGGTAGCTATCTTGATGATATTAGGGTGCCCCGTCTTTGCAATTCTAGTTTATCTTTTTGTGACTAATTGGGCTTGATTTTCTCCCATGTCTCTGAGGAATTAAAGATGGGGTTCTAGTTTTCATCCCAGAAATATTCCATACTTGTAAACTGACTGCAAATTATTTTGCCCAGGTGACATGCGAGTGAGGTAGAAGTCGCTATGATCATTATTACATAGTTAGGTACATATCTGGGTGATTTCTAAAATATACCGTACCATTTCATTTCTCTCCAGACGTTTAACGCCTGCTTGTTCCACTCCTTATGATAACTTGCTTTATTTTTTGCTTGTTGATAATGTGTGTGTAAGCAAAATCTTTTTATAACACCAGAAACACTGATGATAACTAATAAACAGAGAGAGGTGTGTGTGCTGGGACCTCCCTAACACCAAGTACCTTGAAGAACATGAGTATGTGTGCACCTGCAGGCTTGAGTTCCTGACCTATCCTTTTTTCTTCTTCTTCTGCTATCTGGCATGCTGTGCAGTGCTCCCTCTTAATCACTATGAAGGAAAGAAACACCTACTAGATTTCAAGAAAATTGAGGTGATTAAAGTTACAAGGTAAAAAACAAAATTCAGTAGTGTTACCTTTTATAAGTCAGCATTTTTGGTAGTTATCCCATTGGAATTCTTTGTAGATCATTTCTCACTTTTTCACCATAAAAGAAGCAGAGAGCAGGGGTTAGAGTAAGGGCTGCTGTGGTTTTTTTTCCCCTCACCTCTGTGTACTTCAGTTTTGCCATCTGGGAAGATGTTTTGAAGTCTGTTGTAGAGCACTCTGGTGTTGGGAGGGTGTTCTGTAATTGCAAAGCCTTTATTTGATTCACTTTTTTAAGATATCAAATGTTCTAAGTGATATTAAGTGGACAATCATGAAAAATAATAATTAGTATTTAATATGGTGCCTGTCATTAAAAAGAAGTCATCACAGGATATGACACAACATTTTTCAGAATTTAGCGATAGCAAGCACCAAGAAAGCCTCTGTCAGCAGGCTGTAACTCATTACGGTGCATTGAGATAGCCTGTGGTCCAGGAGGCAAGTGTGCAATGTGTAAAGGACAAAGCCTTTAGAAAGCTAAATAAACTGTGTTTTCATTTGAGTTTTAATTAAATGCTGTATTTGTAGAGCTTCAAAAATAATTTGGAAACTTTAAATTTAATCTTCATTTTAAATGTCAGCATTAAGCATCAGTGAAAGTCACTGTTTGAATGTTTTTTGTATTAATCCAAGCTGGAAAGGATTACTGTAGCAACAGGCAGCTGGCTTGTGCACAATGATCAGATCATCGTTCTACAGTCGCACACGTTGTTGTGCAGTAAGATGCCCCTTAACTGCGTGTGATACTGTGTAGTATGTACTGGTAAAAACGCTAACTTGTTAGCTAGAGATCGTAACATCTCAGTAAGCTTAATGCTTATGTGTATTTTGCAGCAAAAATATAATCAGAAAATTAATGTTATAGGTAAAAGAAATCTAAGCAACCTCTTTTCAGATCGATTACTGAAAATAGTACCCAGTAATAATAATGATCTTATGGCAGAGTAATGGTTGTGCACTTTATTATACATATATGTACATACCTGTGATACTAAGTATTGCCTTACCAAAGCAATACCCCTATCTCAGTTTATTTAAAGATTAACAATACTGTTATGTGTGATAAGTATTAATGATTTTTCAATAATGCTAAGATCAAATTTCTTTGCTCTTCAGCCAATGACTGAAATGTTGGCTAATTTCTTATAGACATTACAGATGAAACAAGTTTTGAAAGAGGAACTAACTATAGTTAGCACATGTTACCAATACAAAACATCAGTGGGGTCTCTCGTTTCTCCTGCCCAAAATCACTTACAGGGTTTGTGCCAAAAAAGTTTCTGTAGACTCTTGAATGGCTTATAGATCCAGAAAAGCTTGGTAGAAAAGTTAGTGTCAATCTATAGTTAGTCCTTCAGTTTTAGAGGCAGTATTCCTTGTGGGTTTTAACTGGAGAGCCAAAGGCAGGCTTTAATAAAATGTATTCAAATTTAGTTTTAAATATTGGGTAGCTGCCACTGCTCCATTATAAATGAAATTGAAATGTTTCATGCGTGTGAAGCAAAATGATGTAATTGTTCACCTGATATAACTTTTTAATGTGCTATATGGTTTTTATAAGTTGTATTGAAATCTTAACTGTTTATATAGCATGTATCTACTGTATACTTAATAATTTATCTCTAACAGGTTATGGAAGACATTTCATTTGGAGCAGGGGGTCATTTATCTGAGGTAAGTGTTTTCTAGGCAGTATAAAGTGGTGATATTGACAGACTTTTCTGAGTCTCAATTAGAACTAATGACACTTGTTTTTATAGTATTACCTCTGGGTAAAAATTGCTAGAGAGTGTGTGAGCACTTACAAAAGCAACACAGGCACAACTAGAGTGGGCCTGTTCTTTTTTTTTTTTTTCCCATTGAAGATAATGGCAAAATTGCTGTGTATTTCAGGGAGTTTATAGTTAAATCCTTTGCTAGTGCTTTTAATACATACCAACAACAGGATGAATATGTTGGGGAAAAGTAGGACCAATAATATTTAGCCAACCTCACTGTAGCATTGAAATGATGCTTAGGAATGCAACAAAATCATGATGCTTTACCTGTTTCTTTGTGTACCACTAAAGATACCTTTGAATTTACTTTTGAAGTATAAAAGCATACTGCAGCAGAATACAGGGTAATAGGAATTTTATCTGAATAAAAACACTGGATGTTTGTAATTTTACACTATTTTCATAGATAAAAAGATGTCATATCCTAGTCTATGTATTTAAGAAAGTCTAGGATAATTGAGTAACATGAGATGCATTTCCTATGAGAGTAAATGATGAGAAAAATCTGCTTACTTACAAAAATCTGTCTACATACAAAGAGTTTAGGTAATGTATGTGTAAGAAGAGTTATACTGGTTCTAAGAGCTGTCCTGATTCGATCTGGTCCATTTTTATATCAGTATGCCTTGGGCTGCAAATTACATATTAAGGAAATTTAGTATCTAAGCATTGTGTCCAGCCAGCAAATTAATTACACGGGTAAGTAACCCCCAGTTCACCTTCCATAATAGCATACATGCTGCCTGTCAAGTACAAGTGACAAGTGCTCATTCAAGCAAATATGAAATAAATAAATAAATACATACAAATTTGCAGTTTGGGATAACTATTCAGGTGAAGCATTTCTTTGGATTCCCACCGATGAATCCAAAGACTGTGGAGCAGCTGGAATGCTCCAGGAAGGATAATCTAACTGCAAGATCAAACTCAGATTGTTGACCTTGTGTACAAGGAGACTGTGGCATGAGAGCATGCCTAGGCTGGACTGCTTGGCTGTGTGTGCATTCAGCATAAATAAAACCAGGAAACCTTGACAGTGAACATGAACTTTGCAGAAAATGCAAATAGCCTTTCTTATCAGTGAACTTTGCTGTGAATTAAAGCACACCTGTGCAGGTGCTTGTGTCCACAGATGACATGAAATAGGGGCAGGTAGTACCACGGGATAAAGGTAGCAAAAAGCCCTACTGCCAGCAGGGCAAAACACTTAGGGCACGTTGGTAGTAATAGCTGCCAAGACAGCAGAATATTTGCTGGAAACTAAAAATTGCGTATGGTCTGGACCAAAGCAAACAAGAGTACAACTGTGAGCTTGTGTCCAGCAGAGACCTGCACTGAAAGCCGTAGTACAGCCCGACCCTTGACTGAAGAAGTCGTTCTTTTGCTTCACAGGAGATGTGCCCAGAGCATGTGAGTGTGATATGTGTGCTGGGTTTGCAAATGCACCAGAGCTCACTGGCATAGAGGGCTGCCACTGTAGAAGTATTCGCTAAGAGCTTAATATCTCGGAGTCCTCACAAGCAGAGGAACTTTGCCCTTTTGAAGTTTTGAGGAAAAAAATGCATAAAGAGAATAGAGAGCAATGATACAAATACAGGAAATGGAAATTTGCTAGAAAACCAGGCTCTACCACGCTGCCACAGCTGGATTGATGATGACTTGTAGACAGCTCTATAAAAGCTCTGTGAAACTGTCAGCACACTGTACCATGTCAAGGCTTTGCCTAAATGTTCCTTTAACAGTCTGGTCCCCTAATTCACTCTTGTCAGTCTCCCCACTGCCTGCAGGAGAGCACCCTGTTAGTCATTCCAGATTGTAGCATCTTAGTGACTCAGGAGCAGAGATGTGAGTGAACAATACTAGGAACCACCTATAAATGACACGCAGCTATGCTGACTCCTAGCACAGCAGCATGTGGACATGGGAAGACAGTCTGGTGCTTTTGCTTCTTTTCCAAGACGTGGCCCGCTGTGAATTTTTATTGGTAAGTCAGTACATAGCCTCATCCTCCCACAGCAAGAACTGGAATTGTCCCAATTTTATTAAATGAGCCAGTGAAGTAGTCTGCACTGATTTTAGGAAGTCTGCACTCAGGGAAGATCTTCAGTCTGCTAGGGATGGGAATGGGAAGACTGCTGTCACCCAGGGTGCTGGAAGGCAGTGGAAAGCTCTATTCCTGCGTAGATGTTTTTCCAAGGACACTCCTCCATAGCTGTAATGGAAGATACATGAGGGGAAGAATTGGCAACATCAGGCTATAACTTTGATGAGTCATTTAACACTCCCATGTGTTGTTGTATCCCTGTGGAGGAGAGAAGGGGATCAATGCAAGCAAAGGGAATGTGGGAAAAGCCTGTGATGGTGGGGAGAAGGTAGGTCACAGTTGCACAACAGCTGTCTGGAAAGCTTTATTTCTGAATTGTTGCATATGAGAAACTGAGGAGCATGTTGTAGTGCTACAGTCTCCTAAATATACATAAACAGGCTGATGGAACAAGCTAGCAGTCTGTCAGTGGAAAGTGATAAGAGCAAAAGTAATTGGGAAACAACCTTGATCTCTCTTCTGAGAAAAGGCAGGTAACTACCTCAATGAAGGAAAAACTCAACTAAATAAAATCAGGGAAGCAATAGGTGAGTTTCTGTGGGACCAACTCTGTAGGAGGAGGAATCGGCAGATAATCTTTTGTACCCTCCAGAAGACATCATGTTTATAGTACAGCACCATCATGTTTTGACGCAGAAAAGAGCAAACACAGTACCGGACTACGTATCTATGACAGCAACTCTTCAGTGGCCCAAAAGAATTTTGAAAAGGAAAGGACAAAAATGTTCCTAAGGATGAGTCTGAAAGGGTACTGCACAGTGTAAGAGTGAACAAGCAAGACCACTGAACACACTAAGCTACTGTAAGCAAAAGACATGCCAAGTGGCAAGGGAGTTCAGGGATAAGCTGTATGTAAGGGACAGGTGAAAGAAAGCACGTGTGTTTTCTAATAAGAAAGGTGAATGAGAAAATAATGAAATGAGAGCAGAGGGCAGAAATATTTTCTTCCTTATTTTCTTTGCTTTTCGTCTTTCTGAAAATGATAAACTGTGTCCATATATGTAGTGCTCTTAGTATTCACTACAAGGTAGCAAGAGACGAACACAGTGAAGGGCCCTAAGGCAAGTAAGATGTACTCAAGTCAGGCTAGACTGATGAAATTTCTTTTGAGTGCATAGGAGCCAAGAAAAACAATCTCCAAACCATTAACAAGCTGCTTTGAAAACTCCTAGAGGAAGCTTGAAGTCCCAGGGGGTTGGTAAAAGGCAGTTTTGGTATTTGCCTTTAAAAAGGAGGTAGGCTGGGAGTTTATGTGCCAGTCAACATAATTTCAATTAGGATTAGAATTCCAAATGCTCTTGATAGATTGAAAGAATAGCCTGAAATCAATAAGATGCGATACGTTAAAAGACAGGTGCAAATTACATTTGAGGAAGAAAAAATGTCGGATTTATCTATACAGATGGTAAATAGCAGCTAAGATGACAATACTGCAGAAGCAGAATCTAGGGTTATAGTGGACTACAACTAGAGTGGGATTCGTTACCTTCATCCTGTTGCAAGAAAGTGCAAATGTTATTTGCAGCCTCATTAATGGGAATGTCACTTGTAAGACAGAAATAATTACTGTGCTTAGCTGAGAATGTTGAACGCTCTAGAGTACTATGGCACTGGTCTGGGCACCTCCACGCTGAAGGAAAGGAATAGAAATAAAAGCTTTAAAAATCCTGGTATGGATAAAAGTCAGAAGTCTTCAATCATGTTAAAAATAACTATACAGAGCACAATGGTTAGTTATCATTGCATGCTATTTAAGGGTAAAATGAAATGTAATCATCTTGGTGTGTAGCAAGGGAAGTTTGCATTAGGAAAACTTGCTCACTGTGGAGGCAGTTTAGCCCTGGAGCAGGCTCTGCCCTGCAACCAGGACCACAAAATCCCTGTCAGCTGCTAAGAGCTGTGTGGACAGACACCAGATGAGGACAGTCACAGTGGGCTTGATCTCACTGCAAGCCACAGAGTGGGCTTTGGTGGTCCCTGGTTGCTTCCTGGTCAGCCTTGCCATGGTGCTAGGACGGTGTTGGTCATGAGTAACACACATTATTTTCAGAGTAAGAGATTAGACCTGTTCTCAGTGGCCACTTCACCCTCCTCATCTACGACACCTGCCCAGGACAATGCACACAGGGCAGGAAATCTGGGATGCAGAGCAGGGACAAATGCTTCCTCCATCTGCACTACATGGCCGCGAAGCTCATTATCTGAGGGCATGTGCACTTAGCCTGCATGTGACTGAAGCATCTGCTCAAGCAGGACAAATATATGGATGGTTGCCTTTTGTTTCTAGAAATTATTTAAGAGATGCCCTGGCCTGACTTTGTGGAGTTTCAAGTGCTCACAATTTCCATTGACTTCTGCAAGGGCTGAGGGTAAACATGCAGTACTTCTACCAACAGTAAGTCACTATTCTAAACCTTGTGCCATAAAGGGAAGCGTCTGTCTGCAAGGTCAACTTTTTGTAGTTGTTTTTTATGTTATTTTGAATGATTTTAACTATTATAGGAGAGAGAGGATTTAGTACAGGTGAAAGAAATTTGGCTTTGACGTTCTGCAGAAGGTCTTCTAAGTCTTTTATTTTATGTATCTTATTGGAGTTATGATACTGCTAGTTTGAAGTAAGGCAACTCCTTTTTACAAAGTTCCTCTGTAGGAAGAACGAATTTTAAGGCTATATCTGGGAATCCTGGTTCTCAGCACAACCACCAAAGACTCTGATAGAGACTCTAATTCCTAATAGAGTTAGATTAATCTAGCTACTAGAATACTGATTCTTCTATATAAAATTGCTGAGGTAGATCCAAGAGAGCATGGAAGGTGTTTGCACCAGAAAGCTGATCAAATATTTTCCTTGAGTAATGCTGTCAAGGAGCTGTTGCTCATAGATGAGTAAAGTGACTTGTAAAAGAGTACATTGAAATGCAGAAGACTAAAGTGGAAGCTGTTCCCTCTAGTCTTAATTCAGTGTGCTGATGCTCCAGCTGTGCATGAGCTGGAACATTGTCTGTTCTTCCTGTTTCTCACATCAGACTCTTGCATCTCTGGGAGAGAATGAGAATTTCTACTTTGCGTGAGAAGGCAGAAGAATTTCTTCAGTTACCACCTTAAGAAATAATAAATCACACCCACGTTTGTGCTGTCTTCAACTGCTTAAGGATTTAAGGGAGGGGGAAAAAAATCCCAGCCAGCTACGAAAAATCCATAAAGCAATATTGCATCTCAGCTCTTTCCTGATTCCTGCAATCTCTCCTAGCTGCTTCCTAAAAGTGCTGTTAGTGCAAAAATAACCAAAGTCTTAAGACTTACAGTAGCTTGTAGCATTGACATAGCCTACAAGCTTGGATGAGTTGTATTTTATTAATATGTTGAGCTGGAGGCAGAGTCCACTCTCTGCTCAGAGATGTTGTTGATCAGTGTAAAGTGCCACTTTCCAACCGGGAGCTGTTCTGAATAGTTTGTGTGTTACTGACAGCTGTTTCCCTGCCTACATAGACAAATATCAAACAAAAATGTTACTAGTGACGTTACTAGGCATGAAAGGCACTGAGAGAAATCTTTCTTATCTGCTTCTCTGGGTTATTGAACTTTTTTCAAACGAGGGCCTGGGGGCAAAAACTGTGGAATTGGTTGAATATTTAGAATTATTTTTGTATATTTTTGAGAGCAGTATATTTTTTTCCATTTCATTTATAACTCTTCTTGATGGTAAGCTAAAGTTAGAGTTCTCTGCATGACCACATATTTCCAATCCAAAATAAGAAAAGCCTTTTTTTTTTTTTTTTTTTTTTCCTGTAAAATCACAATGTATACGATGACCCTTGTGCATTTTTCACATGATGCCTTCAGGTAAGTTCCTGAGAGATGATGCTTTTCTAAACTATGGAGGAACTTCTCATTTCAACTAAAAAGGCAGCTGTGTCATGTAGGTGCAAAAATAGTTTAGCCATACACTATTATTGCTGTGTTAAAAAGGAATTAAGTGGCAAAATACCTATGAGGAGTTTAAGATTAATAGAATATAACCCCTATTTTATGGATCTGTTTGTTACACTGCAGTGCAACCATAGCCATAGAGTTATGATTAAATGAGTTTCAAGTGTTTAAAGACCTAAACAAGTTTGATCTGATTTTTACTTACTCAGATTTCCCTGCCTTCCCATATTGTTGTTAACAGTTCTGCATTAAGCATGTCTTCCTAGTACTCGTGGTTCATTTATCTTAATTTCCAAAGTATACAGGATTTTTGTTATATTTTTAGACAGTTCATTATGCACTCAAAATGTGATCATTCAGGAAGAATGCACGACGTTTTTTCACATGAGATAGAATGGACATTTTACTTTAAGTGAGAATCTAAGTATTCAGTTGACAAATGAATTAAAGCCAGTGAGTTAAAAACTATAGTGTCTTATTCCTAAGCATGTTTAGTGCAAGACCAATACAGCAATTAAGTGCTTGCCTGGAATTGCAGCGGGGCAGAAGCTACTACCCAAAGCTTAGAACCCCAAAATACAGATTAGTACTGATGCAAAGCACTGTGAGATGCCTTTGCTACAGAACGAGCATTCGCCTGAAGTCATAGGGTCTTGGGGGCTTGTTTGCTGGGCTCCTTCCTTCATTCCTTCCGTCCTTCCTGGGACCTTTCTTTACCTGGCCGTTGGCGTTGTTCAGCGTGGAGAAGAGAAGGCTGCGGGGAGACCTTATTGCAGCCTTTTAGTACTTAAAGGGGGTTTATAAGAAAGATGAGGACAGACTTTTTAGCAGGGCCTGTTACGACAGGACAAGGGGTAATGGTTTTAAACTAAAAGAGGGTAGATTCAGACTAGATATAAGGAAGAAGTTTTTTACAATGAGGGTAGTGAAACACTGGAACAGTTTGCCCAGAGAGGTGGCAGATGCCCCGTCCTTGGAAACATTCAAGGACAGGTTGGACGGGGCTCTGACCAACCTGATCTGGTTGAAGATGTCCCTGCCAATTGCAGGGCGGTGGGACTAGATGGCCTTGAAAGGTCCCTTCCATCCCAAAGCATTCTATGATTTAAAAAGGAAAAGAAAACGTCAAACAGGAGGTCAGGTTAGGTAGCAGTACACTGATAAGTATAGTCATCTAGCTGTGCTGTGACTGCATTTCAGGCTGTAGTTATGTTTTATCTCAGGTTTTCAGGATCTGTGCACCTTAGAGCTAGGCCACACTTGCAACTTGGAGCCTGTTTTGCCAAGCAGGTATCTAAATGCTGTCTCCTGTTGCCAGCATCTTTCAACCCACGTGAAGTTCAGTGGGGGGGTAGATCTAAAAGGCCTGTTTTGCCCTGTACATTCACTGACATGGTGAATAGGGAAAAATTTTACACAGTGGATCTTCACAGCAGGGCTAGGCAAATCCAGCCAGTGTGCTTATCGTTTAGATGAGCTGCTCAGTGAACTCCTCGTATTTGCATATATGAGACAGGAACCATGAGAGCAGTTCTAAAGTGGAGGAAATGGATCTTCTCTTACAGCAACTGATGATAGTGCTAACTGGGTGACCGATTGTCTGGATAAACGTTCCTGCCATCAACAGTACCCTAAATTAGAAAGGGATACCCTACTATAATACATATCTTTATAATGCTTTTTATATTTAAATATACTTAATGGCACAGGTATTCAGGAGTGTACTGTAACATGTTTTTTTATTTGCTATCTATAGTAACTGGTGATTTCAAATCAGAAGTGTCGTCCTTCTTGACAGCACAAATGTGATCCAGAATCTCATATAATAATAGTTCTCGATAAAAGCAGCGACTGGATCAGACTATTCAATATCTTGATAAGAGAAAGAATCTGCTTTATATGTGTCACTGTAAGATACCAGTTCTTCAGTATCGATACAGGACTAATTCATTTTGTCGAAGTACACAGTCTGTAGAAAGATTCTGGTTTGAAAACTTCACTTGTGGCTTTTGTCTGTCAAAGCAATACTTAGGAGTTTGTGCATTGATTAAAAGCTGCTCTTCCTAAATTAACTGTTCAATGATTGTATAGCACTGAGTGTATTTTGTTCTGTTTTTCTTGCATTTGAGATGATGGTTATGTGAAGACCTGATTTTCTTACACGTAATTAACTGTTAGAGGAAAATCAGCGTTCAGAGGTGGAGCTTTCTCTAGGTAGTCATCATTTTAGATGTGCTTTCAGAGTACTAGATTTTTGCAGTTTACTGACTCTTCTAGCCCGAGACCCAAGTTCTTTTAGACAACTGTCGTCTGTTCTTGCATGCATGTCACAGGATGAATCCCTAAAAGCTTTCCATTGGTAGAAATTGCCTGGGTTATCCCACTCCCTAACAGCATATGGAGTCCTGCTGGTGTACTGAATAATGATTTAGCAGCTGGATAGAAGACTTTTTCCTCATCTTCTGCCCCTGGTCTTGAGAAAAGGACGTTTCTAGGTGGTGTAGGGAGAACATGTATCTTCTCTTCCCCTGCGCTCATTTTAAAAACAATGGGTCATTTTTACGTCAATAAATTCTGTGGAGTGCTGCTGTAGATTCTGACGTTTGGTAATGACTCTGAAGATGGCTGCTCAGGTCTCGTGCACAGAGCCAGGGACTCAGCCAGCTGGTTCTCACATTGTGCTTCACTGTGTCTACGCAGCGGGTGTTTGCAACATAACCTCTCTTAACCAGCTCACTTGTCCAGGATTCAAGCTGCAGCTGGTTGCGTACCCGTGCGATCTGCTGGATAGCCATGTCTGGCAGAAGACCTAGGAAAGCAGAAAGGTCAGAGCTCTGTGCTGTAACAGAGGATGTGCCAGCAAGCAGAGCTCTTCTGACATTTGACTCTGGGTATGCACTGTGTGACGCAAAATGTAAGGATAGCCAGAACTGAGGTCTGGTAAATGTGTTTACCAAAAATCAGATTGTTTCACAATGGGCAGCGTTCCAACAAGTATTAGCACGATTTCTTTGGAAAGCCTTTGATTGAAGGCTCAATTTCTCTTGAACAACCACTGATGGCTGCTATTATAGAAACAGATCAGTGCAAAGGACTCCAAGTACTTTTTTAAAGGAGAAAAGCTTTCTGAAGATTGTATACGGCCATATGTGCAGCTGGCTTTATGGACGAGTGCATAGACTAGGTCTAGAGAAAATCCAGTTTTCTGGATTCCAGCTGATGAATGACTCCAGGTTTTTCAACATAGCTCCAGCAGAACTTCATTTTGGCACCATAATCTTTTCCTTATAGATAACCCCTGTCATTCACTGTAGACAGCACTATGATGCCTTAGGAGGGGAGAGGAGAGGCTTGTCTCAGTGCTGCACAAGTTGATTGATTTTTTTTTTTTTTTCCCCCCTCTCCCTCTCGTATTTGCTGCTTATTTGGGTCGTTTCTCAAAGAAGTACTCAATACAAAATATAAAAGATACAAATTACCCTTGTGCAGTATATCTGAAACCAGACAAACTTATGGGAAGGACTTTGCAACTGTTTTAAAATACTCAGTTTAAAATAGAAAAAGTGTTTGTCTGTATAAGTTCTAAGTAGAGAAGCATTGTTTTTGAAAATTTAGTCTTGTTTCATGGTAACACAGTAAAAAAGTGTAGTTTCATCTTGTAATCTCTTAGACTTTGTTGCATTTTCTCTGATCAGTTGAGCAAAGTCCCTAAGTACTCTAGACAGATTTTTCCTCAAAAAAGTAAGTACATTTTGTGTTTATAAGAGATACAGAAAGTGATGCTGCTTGAAATATTTAAATGGCCTAAAAGTGTAAAACATATTTACACGAACAACTTGGAAATTTAAGAACCTAAATGGTGTAGTCAGCGTGAGATTTCCCTCCCCTGCTGTGGTGAGACAACAGGGAAGAGGGAGAGCGGTTCAGTCTTCACACCCCTTTAATCCTCTGCTCAAAGTGAGATCATGACTTTTTTCTGCTGGGAAATAGACTGAGACCACAAGCTCATTCCATTTTGTATAAATCACCAATTTATTATATAGTAACAACTTTTTGTATCTCTAATGGGAATTTGCTTTCAGGCAATGTCTTAGCACTGCAAAGTATCATATCCCCTTACTAATATTTTATTTTCCCTTTAATTTGATGCAAATTTGATGTAGAAAAGTGCAGTCAACAGCAAACATGCTTTCTTTTCTTTTTCAACTTACTTCCTGTAGGAGTTCTTCATATTTTCTGCAGAGTTGGGAGAAAAATGTGAAGCAATAAGTGAGAAATTGGTGCATCTGGAAGATCAACTGCAGACTTCCGCCTGCAGGGTTGACGAAGGAGTTCTTCATATCCTTTTTGATATAGCTATAGATATGTATCAATCTATGTAAGTATGTATGTGAAATACTTGCCTTTCAGATTCACACGGAATACTGGTTCTTAATGTAGATTAAATACGTTAAGAAGGGGAGAATTGATTGTCTTGCTGAAGTGGGCGTTTTTGCTGTAGCAAGTTTTCATACAGTGCATTTGCAGCGTGGTTTGATCCAGCTTTAATTGATTTGAAAAGAAGTTAGTTCTTTGTAAATTGAGATTGGGCACTGAAAAGCCTTTATTCTACTGTTAAAATCCTTTTGTTTGTAATACTTATGTAAGTAAATACCTAGTACACCAAAAGCTGCATAGATACAAGCATCCATGCACCTGCATTTCCCAACATGATTTAGCTAAATTAAATGCTACATCGTTGACTCAGACTGTGCATATTGTCACATGTAGTTTGGGTTTTTTTCCTTTAGAAAAAATGGGCAGCAGATGCATCATGTGGCATCCTATGCAATTTAATCTGCCTCTAACACTCCAGTGCAAGTAACCAGATGAGATGTTGTCTTATAAAGCACCCTTATCTCTTTCTGTGCTTCATCTGTCGTTTGCTATCTGATTGAAGATTGCTTAATGTTTATGAGGCATTTGTTGGGCTTACATCTGTGGACATTTTTCAAAATTTAAGAGCACAGAGTATTGTTTCGTTTGTAACTTTCATAGAAAAAATTATGATAAAAGAGATTGTGTTCTTCTAAGAAAGGGAAAAGAGAATAAGAACCAGTGAATCTAAGGAAGATGGAAGTACTTAGCTGGTTAGGTTTTAGTGGAGGAGAGGTGGCAGGCAATGGGGTAACAAAGAAAGATGAATAAATTCACGTTGGAGAGATTAGCAGAGGAGCCCTTACAGACACCTGAAGGTGAGCTGAGGTGATGATGGTGGTAGGACTGATTCAGTTCCTCCTACGCTGAGGCAGGCAGTCCTGCAGGAGAGAGTTGAGAGAAAGGATAATAAATGGAGTGTGTGGAAATACCACTGTGTTCTAAGTAATTGGGCATCTATTGCCAGCTCGCTGCAAAATTCCTATTCTAGAAACTTTGTTTCTTTAAAGGTATCAGAATGATAAACTTTAAGGGGGGGGGGGGGGGGGGGAGGTGCTAGGGGGGTTGCACTGGGGGGGAGAAACCCAGTCGCTAATTTGTTACTACTTCAGATCTTTCTGCTCTAAGCATTTCAATGTACAGAAAGATTATTTTCTTGTATTTACCACAGGCCAGTTTGCAATATTCTTTTAATTATATTTACAGCGTGCGTGCTTGGTTGCGGTTGTGTTTCTCCGATGCTGTTTGTGAGTATTCTTTTCAGAGCTATATGGTTGTGTGTGTCTTGTGTGTGTGCAGAGCATCTAATTCCTTCCTCCCTTATATATATTTGCTCCCAAGTGAGCTTTTCTCATGGACCCTAATAGAAGAACACTGAGGGTTGGAGTTACAGGTTCTTTGCAGTGAACTTAAGTTCATATTGAAACCAAACAGTCAGGTCTGTTACAGTTACATAGATGTTACAGTTTACTAGGTAAGGTGAAATAAGCTGAAAAACTGTTTTTTTCCTGAAGAAAACACACTGCAAGTATGTAAAATAGTAGTGTTTGGATTTTCTATGGAGCGCACTTATTTCTTTGTAGCTGTTGAAACTGTAAGAGCTAGTTGAAAAAATAAAATCTAATAATTGAAAGTTTGAGAAGAGTTGTAGATTAGTCTCATTCTAAGCCACAGTTGTCTGATATAGATCTGATTTCCTCTATCAGTGAAATTCAGGTCACGCTATCTAAATACAGAAATGCACACTGTGTGATATCCTGGTCCTAGCAAGACCATCAGTCAAAAAATAAGAAACCATGTTTAAAACATAGGGACATACAGAGAAGCAGTTCAGCAATTCAGCTACCACTCATTAACATTCAGTTGCTATTTCAGAGGTAGTCCAGATCAATGTGCATAAAATGTTACCATCTGGTGCATGTAATTGCTGTGCTATACTTCAAAAAGGAATGAGAGAAATAGCTACCACAGTGCTACAGACCTGTAGATTGTTGCGGTTTGTTTTTTTTTTTTTTTAAATAAAAGTGCTCAGTGCCTATAAAATAAACTTTGACTCATTGGTAACTTTGCCTATATAGCAGGAACTAGCACTGAGATTGGTGCCAATACTTAGCCTCAGTAGAAGAATTTATGATGGATCTATTGTTTGTACGGTAGTTTATTTCATTTTAAATAAAAGAGTTTCTTACCCGAAATATTGGACAATTATGCAGTCTTCATTAAAAATCTGTAGAACTCTCAGAGCAGGAGCTTAAAGATCTGGAATTGTAATGAAAGCAGGATAAATTTTTCAACTCTTGTTCGCTGGTTATTTTCACCCTTCCCCTCATCCCCCAAAACACTGCCTTACACATGAATGTTACAAACTGTGTTAGGTCAAAAACCTAACTGGGGGCTGCACAGATGTAAATTAGTCCTGTCGTCTGATTATTAAAAGACTTTTAAAGACTCCACTGAGAAAAATAAATTCCTGATGCTCTCAAGCCATTTGCCAATGTTTAGTGTGTGTCATAGCTTTGATTAATAATTAAGTTTGTATTAGAAGAAAAATCCCAGATGTCATTGTTTTTCATTCTACGTTTTGATGGCATAGCACACTTAAATCAACCATGCTGCTCGTCGTAATTGCCGGCACGACCTGAACAAAGGAGAAATCTAGTGATGTTTCTTGGTCTTGAGTATAGGCACAGACCCACTTGGGATTGTCATTTGTTATTGAAACCTTTCACAGCAAATATTAAACTATACTTTTGTATAAAAAGCATCAAACAATGGGACGGGGGGGAAGAGCTTCTCTGTAGCACTATGATATATTTGCTAAATTCTATGTAGTATAACCAAACAAACCCACAAAACATTCAATTATAGTTAATCATTGGCACGTGTATGAAAACAGTCCACATCATTAATTGGAAAAACCAAAGGATGAGAGGTGACTCATTCTGGTGTCTGCAGAGCTGATGAGAGGTGTTACTTTCCTGACAGTAAAGGCCTGGAATTCCCAGTAAAATTAAATGGAGCCTATATTGCAATTTCACAGTCATTTTTGTTCTTAATTAGCAGTTACATTTTGATAGACAATTTGAATGCATGTAATAGTTCCTCCTGGTGAAAATGCTCCTGTTGAAAGAAAACCTAGCTGGACTATTATTATAAAGGCAATCTCCGTTCCTCACCCTAAAATGAGCATTTTAAACAGTCATTTTGAAAACATAATTTTTTTCTCTAAATGTTTGTTAGGCATTGCAGGTCACTTTGCTAACCCTTCACCTTTATCATACGGCAGGTTCTCATACAAGTCTCGCTTTGCACCAGCGCAGGTTTTTGGCAGAATCAGGAGCGTAGAATTTAGCCCCAACTGTACCTCACTGAGGAATCTCACCCTGGGTGAACCTGTACGAAATTTTTGGATCCTACAAGAGTGAGAGGTGGCAATAGTGCCCTCTTTGATTTTATTTCAGGTGACAGGAGGGTGAGCCCTTCGCACTATGTGTCACATTGAGAGAAGGTAGTTCCACTTGTATTGTTCATGCGATCATGGAGGGAGGTCAGTGTATTTCCACCCATGTGTGCTGGTGCCTGGGGTTAGGAGAGACACATGCAGCTATGTAGTAGGACATCTAGCTGAGCTTCTGTCTCCAGCCGCTGTAATGTTCAGCTGTTAGAAACAAGCAAAATAGTTAACCAGGTAAAAAAACCCAAACAAACCTCTTTCTGATTATTTCTGTTCTTCAGGACTTAATTTCCTCTTCAGATGTCCAAAATCGCTGTTATTCTCCAAAATCCCATAGGCCCTTACCTCAGCTCTGTGGTAGTCCTTGACTGTCCTTCCAAAGTCTTTTGTTTTACAATATACTCTTAGTTTCCGACCTTTTCTTATAGGAAGGCAACTGGTTTATAGTATCTACCTTTTGTCTCTTTTCCCTACACATCTGTGTTGAGAGAACAGAAGACACATGGATGAGCCCATTTTTTCCAAAAATTAAATAAGTCTACAGTAATTAGGTCTGCTTTTTATCTCCTTATAAATCATGGACTCCGTTGTGATGCTCAAGTTTGAAGACAGGAAGTCAAATAGGTGAAAAGCTTCAACCAAGACAACGTTAGAGCTGCAGCATCGTTGCAGAATATGGATTGTGTTCGTGTGAAGCTGTTTCCAAGTACTTTAATTTACTGGTTGTGAGACATTGGAGAGATTTTTCCCAGTTTTTCACAGGAAGACAGCAGGACCAGAAAATGTTCGTAGTTGAAACTTGTTTTGGCTCCTGCCTTTGATACTGGCTCAATATTTGCAGCACTGGATAGAGAATTTAAGCATGAAGGACACATTTGCATGTGGACCCATGCAAAACTAAGTTTTTTGCATTTTTAAAATGGGTGAAGCTGTTTATCCAGACATGACCTCTGTCTATGGACAGAGATTCCATGCTCAGCCGTATACCATATATTTTGCCTAGCCATAAAGGCTCGTTTGACAGTTACTGGTCTACAGCTGGTTGTGGTATTATTTATGAGGTTATTGAAACTTGCTGTACTTAGACTATGCAGTCATCTTGTTGCTTCATCTTTCTGTTGGTCAAGAGTTTCTTCCCCTGTCTTCTTCATTTTCCTCCATCCTTCAAGATTTCTCATCCACTGGCAGTGAAACGTTTAGATTTTGCTTTTTCTCTCTACCTGAAAAGGATTTTGTAATCACTTGGGATATTACAAATAACAGCATGTAGTCAGAGACTGTGCATCAGAAGTAATTAAATTTCAGAGGCTTCATGGTGTTCATAAACTGAAGAATTTCTGTTTTACCAGTTAGGTTTTCAGCAGAGCCTCGTGATTAAATTGCAGAGGGGTGGACAGTCCAGGACCACTTATAAGAGGATAATAATGTTTCTTACTTCAGAGAAGATGCAAAGCATAAATAATTTGTCCTTGTAAAGTGCTTTGAGGTCCTAGGATAGGAGAAGTTTTGTGTGTACTGCTATTACTTGTAATCAGAGACAGAATCCCTTTAGATTAATAGACCTGTCGAGAATTTAAGAAGTATGCATGAATACTCCTGGTGAACGTATTAAGAGTAGAACATCATAGTAAATGTATGTAAATACACAAAGATGAAATTTTGAGGAACTGACAACAGAATCAAAAGCAGCCGAAAGGCTTTTTGAAGGCATAACTGTGCCTAAAATAGTGGTGATTTGTATAGCTTTTCCATGGTCCTCTCGAGTCGTAATTTTTCAAAAGTAGCAGCTCACTTTTTACAGTCACATAACCTGAGGGTGTCTTTTTTTCTTGACATTGCATTGACATGGGGGTCTCGAGTAAAACAACATTTCATAATGGATGAGCTCTGTAAAGGATAAAGCCTGTCCTTGTGCGTTATCCTTCCTGTGCATTGTAGTTTTGAAATTGAGTTGTTTCGGTGTCAGCCTGTTTCATTTCCCTTGAAGTGAGTCTCTGGCTCTCTCAGAGATCATTAGATGACTTACTGCTAGAAATGAACTTATTTCTCTCTCCCTTGACCTGCTTGGGTTAGCTTTTTGGGGTCCTTGCCCTTCAGTCATACCTGTACAGGAGGCCTCCGTGTGGATGGGGTGGGTCTAGGGCTTGTTCACATAGACTTGGTTGTTGGTTGAGAGCTTCAGCAGGCTCTGACTTGTCTCGTGCTTGCTTTGCTCTCCACGTATTGTAAGCTATGGAAGAAAAGATAAGGTTGGTTGTCTCACTGAGCTACACCCAGTCCTTGCACTTGATTCAACAGCAGATAGTCTCACTGACATAAGATTATCAATCAGCAGAAAGGCCGATGTATTGATAGTACAAACTGCTTATTCCCAGCAGAGGCTAGTCATCAGAACAAAAAGCTGTCCTGCCTAGGAAGCCCAGCCACTTAAAAACGTGTGCATGTCTCAGCAGTTGCTGCTATCTCCGTGCATACCCTACCTTCATCTGCCAGTCTGTTCACTGCTGCTGCCCCCCTCGTGTTCTTGATGCCACTGCCTGACACCTTCCCTCTGTCCTTGTGGAGCTGGGGAAAGAGGGGAGCGGGCCTCTTAAGAGGCCGAGCCATTAGCCATCATTTTTTTCCTGAGTGCGTCACAGGAAACCTGAGCTAGACAATGGCAAAGAAAATGTGGAAAATTCTCCTTTCTTAGCCAAATGAAGTGTTCTTACTGAATTATCAGATGCTTTTCAGGTGGCCTTTTTCCTTTTAATGCACAACAGCGCAGCCTTACTACTGCTAATCTCTTTGCCTTTCAACTTGTTCAAAGCATTCACTGTGGAGCCTCGTATAGCTTTATATTTGTGTTTTCTGCACTATAATTATACTGATAATTCAGCTAAGATTAAAGCCTTCTGGAGGTATGTAGAGCAGAAACACTTTCTCTGCTATAACCTCATTTTGCTGCTTACCTAGATTCCCACCCCGCCTTGCCTAGCACACAGTGCCGAGCTTGCTGATGCCACACAAGCGGTGGTCACTTGGCGTGTGTCTGAGGCTGCTCCTGTTGCCTTCACCAGGGGTCTGATCCACCCAGGTCTGTGTCTCTGGCTTCAAAATCCACCCTCCATCCAGCAGGGAACTTGGGGCTAGTGCTGCTGCCTCCATGGTACAATTTCTTCATCTCCTTCCTTCCCATCAGAAGAGTATCCAAGCAGTACCCCCTATTCCCTCCCTTTTTTTAAAGTGCTAAATAATGCTACTTGAGAACTTCAGTTTGCCTGGATTTTTTTTTTGAAAGCAAGTGTGAGAAATGTATTAATATTTAATCCAAACAATTTGGAAGAACTTGAAGCTACAATTGGATAGTCATGGCCATCTGTTGTGAGCAGCAGAACAAGAATTTATTTAATAACTTGGAAAGAGAAAAGGGACTGCCAATCACCTATAGATTTATTCCTTAATAAAGCTTGCACAGTCTCTGCAGAGGGAGATCCAGGTGGTGAAGGAGGCACTCCAGACCATGCTGGTGCAACTTCAACCAGCCAGGGAGGCAGGAGAAGAAAAGGCTGGAGAGACTTCCTCTGTGACAGCTGGTGCCCAGGAAAACAAGACTTGAAGGAATAATGAGCAGAAAGAGCTGGTAGGATGACATTAATTCACAAAGGGCTGCTTTTAGTAACTGAATACTGTTTCACCGAGCCTCAGGGATCTCTTCTCTCCCTGCATAACTAATAACTAAATCAATTACGGAGAAACAGAGCCTAGAGGTCTATCATCAGAAGTATTCTACACAGCCTCACATGTTTTGGCACAGATTGGGAAACAGCTTTCAGAGCAGAGCATCCCCTGTAAATGTGTGGATTACAAATTGATACATTTCAAGTGAGTCTGCAAAGTTGCCTTTAATGTCAGTGAAATGTTCTCCTTGAAGACTGGTAAACAGTATCTGTCTTCCTTACTCATGGATATTTTTTTTCCCTGATTTAAAATTGTAGAGTTAAAGCTGGAACATCTAGTATTTCTTGAAAAATAGCTGTAAGAATAATAAGAACTTTTTTTTTTTTTCCTCCTTTGGCTTTAACAGCTTTCTCACACTGAATGTATTTTCACATTCCTGCCAATAATTAAATCAATAGGATGAAATTCAAGCTAACCAAGTTCTTTCAACTGAAGTTTGGACCTCATTTACTCAGTGGTTTTGAGTACAGTGGAGGTAACTAACAGCAGCCCCTGTAGCAGTAGTCTAACTCTTTTCATTTAGGTATTAATATAAACTTGCTTTAGTATTACAGGGGTTGTAAAGCACAAAAAAATTACTATGTTGGTGGTTTGTGTTCCTTATATTTAAATATTGTATGAACAATAAGTCATTTAACTCTCCTTGTAAAATTTATTACTACTATTATATTACTTTGATCTTCCTTATAAACTTCAGAAGGAATGCTGATTTTTTTTGCAATAGACACGTACGTATGTATATACACATACTTAAACATGTACTTTTATAGGACATAAAAGCAATGTTCAACTGAAGCCAACTAATATAAATGACCTGTATTTAGGTCGTTGTTCAACACAGTTAATGCCTTTAGGAATTCATTGTGTTCTCTTACTTGGATACCAGAATATCTCTGGTGTCACAAAAAATTTTGCTTCTGCCATTTGTTGCAGAGGGAGAATTTAAAAAAAAAAACAAACTGATTTTTTTTTTAAGCCAGTGGATGAAGCAAATGTCTTCCAACTCAGTACTGTACTTTTTAATACTATTTTTCTGACATTTTTAGGAGGACTTTGTTTCTGCTATTTCAATTACTCATTTTATAGTCACATTGTGAAGGTTTTTGCAAATTCTGAAGGTCATTGGACTTTTGGTTGACTAAGATTGTGTTCATTTATTTGTGTGTTTTAATACTAGTTAAAACTTCAACCTCAATGTTAAGTACTTAGGGAGGGAGGGGAAAAAAAAAAGTGCCAGGCAGCTGAGACATACAACAGGATTATAATTGCATCCAGGCGTATACAGTTGTCAAACCAGGGGAGCAGAGCTCAGGTGGTTTCTGTAGTCATCAGATCCTCAGGGTGGAATTACAACCCTGTAATTCAGAACATGGTTGACTTTTCTCATTGTATAATATGTGGGTCAGCATCTGTGTTGCGGTAAAAAATGTTGGATCTTTACCTTGCATGGACTCTGCTACTCTGTTCCCATCCCCAGTCTCAAATGAAGATCTCTTGCTGCTCTTCTGTTTGACAAGTTTCTTTCCCCAGGCTCTGCTGGCCAGTCCCTGTTCAATACCTACCTACCTCCCCGCAGTAGGTTTGGCACTTTCTGAAACTCCCCCAGACAGATGAGCAAAGCGTTCAACCCCAGCTCTGGGCAGCCTGACAAGCACAGGCAGCAGCCTGTGGCACTGACGTTCTGCCCATGCACGGGACCGGCTCCCCTGGGCAACCCGGGCTGGGCACACACAGCCTGGCTGCCTGGGGATGACTGTCAGCCAGAAAGCACTTGTGGAAACCCATGTGAGTTCAGGTAAACAGAAAAGAAAGCACACTGACATGACTGATCGCTCTTACAGCTGTTTCCTTAAGACCAGCAGAAGCTGCTCGTGGGTTAACACCACAGAGGGCCAGGGTACTGAGTTTCCAGCAAGGAGCATTTCTATAGGATGCTGAGGACACCCCAGGGATGATGGCCAGTACACTAAGGTTGCGTGACCCCCCCAGTCCCACATGCTGGGGGGTGTGTGGAGTTTTGTCCTTTCATAGAGTCATTAAGGTTGGAAAAGACCCTTAAGATCATTGAATCCAACCGTTAACCTAGCACTGCCAAGTTCACCACTAAACCATCTCCCTAAGCACCACGTCTACCCGTCTTTTAAATACCTCCAGGGATGGGGACTCAACCGCTTCCCTGGGCAGCCTGTGCCAGTGCCTGACTACCCTTTCAGTGAAGAAATGTTTCCTAATATCCAACCTAAACTTCCCCTGGCGCAGCTTGAGGCCATTTCCTCTTGTCCTAAATATCCTAGTAATGTCCTAATATTTCAGTAGGTAGTGCCTGTAATGTAAATAGTTGATGGGCACTGTGTGTGCCTTAGAGCCAGGGTCAGCCACAGCTGAGGCATGAAGTCGGCCTCCTTGCAGCAGCAAGGGCTCAACACCAGGAACAGTAACCAGCCATCACAGGGGCAGGAGAACAGCACCCTCGTTCTCACTAGCAAGGTGTCTTGAAGGCATTCCCATTCAATTAAAAAACCTGTGTGGCTTTTGTGTTTTGCAGCTTCAGAGCACTGCTGCATTTTAATAAAAACTCAACTTATGCAACCACTCTAATAAGACACTGAACTCCTGAGGAGAAGGGAAACTGAATCAGTCATCATTCATGTCATATTTGTATCTGTTAAAATTTATTTTATACATAATGTGGACTACTACTACTTTAATTTATTATTCCATTAACTTCACTGTTTGTTGTGGGAAGTTAGAGCCAGTAATCATTCCTTTTCTCAGACATGCTGAATAATAAGCATACTAAAAAAAAAGGTATACTATGCAATGTATCAGCTACCTTTTATGTGTGGATAGAAAACTGTCAAATAAAGAGAAGTATGATTTTAACTAACCCAATGTCTGTTTGCATTCTGTGCAGTGTACAAGATTTTTTTAGACATTTCATCCTGGGGAGCGGATGGGGAGGGAGGAAAGGAGAAACCATGTGTGCAAATATTATTGTGCTGTCAACAGCAGTGATTCCTCTGCTTGGGAAATTCTCTGATGCCTTCTGGAAGTGGTCTAAAGATGCATTCAAGACTAGACTCTCATGGCAAAATGCAGCTAGTTTCAGTGTGAAAGGGAGAGAAATACCATGCAGTGAGCTATACAGACAGGTATAAACCCGCACTCGAGTACTGGCTTGGCTCAGCCAGTCTTGCTGTGTGACCGAAACCTCTGCCACAGCAATGGAGAGCTGCACGATGAGGAAGCAGCTCACCTCGAGCAGTCCAGTGCATGGGCTTTGGAGGAGGAGTTGGTTGTGTTTACAACACTCCCCCCAGCGTACAAACGTGTTCTCAAGGGACCAAAGAAGCAAGCGAGGAGGGGACACAGCACCCCAAAGGGTGCTTAGCTCCAGCCAACTCTTTCTTTTCACAATCAATTAGCTAATCCGTTCTTTCTAAAGTGTGACAGCTCAGGCTTTTGCTTTTGCTATCGTTACTTGTTAAATCAAGATAAGCACATCTTTTCTAGAGCACTGGCAAAGGCAGTTCAATAATGGGTGCCAGCTAGGCAGTAGTGTTGGAGAGAGCTCCAGGGTGAGATTAGAATAATCCTCGTGTATCCTCTTAGTTTGCTATCCTATTAAAAATGAGACTGGGACCAAGAGATTTTTTTTAGTCTCAGAGATTAACATATGCTACAAAGAAGCTCTCAAATATTATGCACATCTGGATATTTTTCTGCACTGTTAAGGAGGATAATACAAGTTTCTGGAGAGAGATTAAAAAAAATGAAAAAAGGGCCTGTGAATATAGGAGATTCTTTCTGAACCTGAAAAGCAGCCAAGCCAGCAGCCACGGGAAGCATTTCTCTCAAATTTCTAGTGAAGGCTTGAATGTGAGGCCTGGGAAAAGAGCATCTGGGGTTGAGCGAGTAAGGAAATGTCCGAGCTCTTCACATGCATGGCCTTCACTCACTTTCTCTTTGTTTTCTTCTCCGGAAGGGCAGTCTTAGGGAAGGGGGTGTTGGGGCATTGTCAAAGGCACATGCAAAGTCAATACATCACTAGGCTATTTGTTCTTATAATCGCCTGCAAAGTTGAACAAATAGTTTATAATAATAAGCAGCTGTACAGGAATACTAAGTGGGGAAAGAGAGAGAATTTTAAAATAATCATCAGAGTCACAGCTAGGAGACGCATGATAGATATCACTGGAGAAATGGAAAATTAAGAAACCTTTCCACAGTGACAATCCAATTTACAAGAGGAAAAAAAAACAACCTCAATTGACTACTTTTCTGACAATGAGACTGTGGAACACTGAAGGAAGCCCCTCTGGGTCGTCTTGCCAAGTAGGCTCAAGATTTTAAGTGTATCATCAGCTCACACCTCAAACCCAGAGCTTTGCACCCACTCTCAGGCTCCCCTGTAGGAGCAGCCCCAGCGCAAGCCCAGAGACAGGCACAGCTCCACACACAGGAGCTCCTCCAGGGCTGTGCTGGGAGTCCGCGTCGCAGGGCTCAGGTTAGAGATACCAAGGTGTCATGGTTTGACCCCAGCCGGCAACCAAGCCCCATGCAGCCGCTCACTCACCACCCTCCCCGCCCCCGTGGGATGGGGGAGAGAATCTGAAGAGTAAAAGCGAGAAAACTTGTGGGTTGAGATAAAGACAGTTTAACAGGTAAAGCAAAAGCCACACAAGCAAGCAGCACAAAGCAAGGAATTCATTCGCTGCTTCCCACGGGCAGGCAGGTGTTCAGCCATCCCCAGGAAAGCAGGGCTCCATCACGCGTAACGGTTACTTGGGAAGACAAACGCCATCACTCCGAACGTCCCCCCCCTTCCTTCCTCTTCCCCCAGTTTATATACTGGGCATGACGTCATACGGTCTGGAACAGCCCCTTGGCCAGTCTGGGTCAGCCCCCCCTGGCTGTGCCCCCTCCCAGCTTCTTGTGCACCTGGCAGAGCATGGGAAGCTGAAAAGTCCTTGACCAGTGTGAGCGCCACTTAGCATCAACTAAAACATCAGTGTGTTATCACATTATTCTCCCACTAACTCCAAAACACAGCACTATTCCAGCTACTAGGAAGAAAACTGACTCTATCCCAGCTGAAACCAGGGCACAAGGCAAACCTGTTCTGCTCCTTGGGGGTTGGGAAAGGCAGTAAGGACACATCCATCTTACTATTTCTGTGCTCTTCCAAAAACTTTAAAGTTTTCTTTTCCTACTGTTTTTGCTTGAAAGTGTATTTTCAGGAAGTTCCTCATGCATCATCCATGACCTGAAATTTAAAAGGACTAGAATTGTTTAATTTCTCCTGGCTCAAATACAGTAAGGTCACGCAATGAGACCTATTTTGTTCTTTGCTGTTGTCTGATGAGTTTGGATCACAGCACGCTCCTTTACTTTCAACAACATGAGCTCTGGAGCAGCAGCTGACGGGTCGACCAGGCTATTTCCCCCACTTAGATGGGCAACGTTGAAGAGCAGGAACATGGCATTGCCGTCCGCACATGGCGCCGACAAGACTTTGTGAGCACCACCAACTTTGCTGTCCCCACAAAGTAAAAGCAGACAAGGTTTCCAGAAAAGAGGTACAAGAATGGCTGGAGATTAGGGAAAAACTAACTTCCTTACAAGAGAAGGCCAGCAAAGCTCAGTACAAATAAGCCGACTAAAGACCAAAAGGTGACCCACTCATGTCCTTTAGTATTTGCGTGGGGAAAGATTTCCAATGCCTACTGGCCTTTTCATCTAGCAGAATCCTCCACAACAAAGAAATAAGACATTTCTATCAAGGAGAGTAATTGACCATTGGAACAAGAAATTTTGGCTCTCAAAGTTAAAGCAAGCTTGGGATTTTTTTTTTTTTTTTCCCCAGAAGTTTTGAAGAAAGCCCTCCGGCATCCCAGATGTAATGCACCTGATTCAGAAAACACCACAATGCAGGTTTGTATAACATGCATGATACATACGGCACTGAGGGAATAGTCATGGTGCTTTACCTTAAATACAGGCATTTTCCTTAATGGCTTTAAAAAGAAAAAGGCACTTAAAGAAGAAATGCTTTGATAAACTGTTGTTTAGCTGCAGAGGTGGAGTTGGAGGACAGGGCAGCTGGGTGTCTGCAAGTTGGAAAAGCCTGTTTACCTGCTTACTCTCTGATCTTGACCTTAGCTCAAAAGGGCAAGTGAAACCAAACGTTAAGGAAGGGCTTATTGTAAATCTTTCCTGGGATGCCAAGACTGAAGCTATTACAAAATGGTTCAGAACCTGACTAGGCAGGAGCCTAGGGTTTTGAGCCAAATGTCCTCCCTCGCAGGGGCAGGCGACACATTTCACCGTGCAGGACGCGGTGATGCTGGCACCGGACACGGTGGCCAGGGAGCCGAGGCAGCGCCGCAGCACTCGCACTGCGCTCCAGCCTGAAAGGCAGCACAGCTGTTTGCAGCACTGCACAACATCCTCTGCAAAAGAAGAAAACCCAAAGAAACCCAACCAGCACCGTAGCCATCAGGCACTGCTTGTCTTGGCTCATGGTGCTGGCGTTTGATCAGCCCATTGCCACTTGTGTTCATTAAAGGAGAAGGAAAAGGTGAAAAGAGCACCCTGCCTCTCACAGCCTTACGTGATTTGTCATTGCTAATTTTCTGTAATGAGCTGTAGCAAGTGAAGCCAGTCTCTCCTCATTAATCCTGATGAGAACTGTTTCTTGTCTTCCCATCAAGTACCCCAACTTCTTTGAATGAATACGTGCTGCAGCTGTACCAAACCTCCAACTCTCCTTGAAACTTCTCCCTAGCATCACGAGCAGCAGGCAGCGGCACACAGCAGCTCTTCCAGCACAGTAACACTCCCTAGTTATGACATGGGAACAGTAAGGCATCGCCAGCTTTATTTCCTTCTTTCTGCTGTGTGTGTTTTTTATTATCCTGAATTGGAAATGTAATATTGATTGGGTCTGCTTAAATGTCAATGCTTAATAATCCTATTAAAATAAAGAAGATCTTCTGTAGTGGAAAAAAATGAAGGAGCAGTGTTGTCTCCTGAAAGACAAATAAATCACCAGGCCTGGTTAATGTCTCCTCTTCTGCAGCCTTAGTTCTCGGGCTTTAGAAAGTTCTTCCCAGAAGATATATTGAGGCCAGGGGAACAATCATTCAGGGATTTCTTTATTCACTTTCCCTATAAATTGGTAACAGAGCCTGCTTATCTTTCACAAAAGATACTGGTAAGCTTCGAGTTTTGCTTCTAAAATTATGAATGGTTACTGGTCCATTTATTATGAGTGGTAGTATTTAGCTCAAGGACTTGAATTAATAAGAGAAAATAATCCCAGCTCCTGTGTACGAACAGTATGCTACAGCAGCCTAAGCAAATTCGGCTGATGTCTCATGCTCAGGAGCTCTCAGGGTGCTCATCCTTCCCTCCTGTCAGCCTTACCCCTGGGTAAAGGCTCAGGCAGACACATGTGCTCCACATTCATCCCTTTAACACCTTCCACATATGGCTTATGCGTGTCCTAAACAGCGCACAGATTTGAAGGAAAGGAGCAAACTTCATGCTGCAATTCAAGGATTTTTCCTCACTGCTAGTCATCTTTTCATTTCAGCTCTCCTCTTTGGTCTCCCTGCACAGCGTCCTGCCTCTGCCATGGGCTGGCAGCTCAGCTCCGAGACACGGGTGGTTGTGGCAGTCCTCACCCCTGCACTCTGCAAATGTGCACGAGCAGGCACACGCCTGCTCGCACACACGCGTGGTCCAAGGGAATAAAGAGAGCCCAGATGCTTCACCCCGACTCCTTTGGGTCAAAGCCTGCCGAGAGCCTGATGCTCAGGGGAAGCAGGCATGCTTGTCGGGGATTAAGGATCCCTGGAGGCCAGCACAGAGAAAGCTGTTTTCAGCGAATCTCGCACACATCTGCCTCTTCAGAGGCTGAGGCCAGCCAGGCACAGAGCAGAGCTATTTGTCTCTAACCACGCGCCCAAAGCGTCTGCAAATTTTCTCCCTACTACTGCAAAAACCCTGACAAAACACCACCAGGTAGGCAAGAAAGTTTAGTTCCCCCGGTTGAAGCGGGAGGCAGAGGGTACGTTTCGGGCAGGCAGGGGCTTGCCCTGGCAGTTCCCCAGAGGAGGAAGAGCTGCACGATCCTGTTGACACCACGCAGGCCTGAGCTACAGAGCTCAGGCTCTCACAGGGGCTTATCAGCTGCAGTAATACATTCACACACCTTCTTTCCCATCTTTGCAAGGGCAAAGCAAAAACTCATCTGCCTGGAGATACAACAAAAGCAAATTCAAGAGTCAAGGATAGTCTGGTTCTCCATCTGGCCCTACCAAAGCCCGGCAGTGTGATCACAGGCTTTCTGCACCGCCCTGTACCAGGCTCAGCTAGAGTTAATGTATCAGTCCTGTGTGGTTACTCTGTAGCTCGGTTATTAGTTGTGAAGGGCTTCAAAGAAACAGGAGAGGGGAACCTCTCAGACTTGGTAGGCAACTCCAACCTATCTCAAATATTTAGTAGTGCTGGTCAGTGCTATCCTCACTCCCTCAAAGGGAGATGAAAAGGCAGAGGTCCCTGTCACTCAGGGCATTTAGGCACATCAGTGATTTTAAGGATGTAAACCCAAGTTCCTAGTAAATTTTACCAATGTCCTTACTATAAAAACATTACATGCTAGATGGCAAGGCTGTCCATGCTGAGCTTTCTAGTGAGTCTTGCTTCACTAATGCTAGGATGAAATCCATGTGCCTCTGTTCTTGGCAATCAGGTCTCCTGGCCAGTCTGTGGAAACCCCTTCTGCAAGGCTGCGCTGTGCACCTGACACAGGCTGTTCATCAGGCCCTTTTTTGGGGGTCATCTCTTCTGACCTGGGGCACCAGTTTGATTTTGAAAATGCCTACAGTGCTTCAGGGAGGTTGAAGTAAAAGAAAACACATCATGACCATCTGTAGTTAGGCAGGGATTTGTGTAACCCCTGGGTTGATAAAGAGGAATGATGCTCACAAGACATCCTCATGCTGTAGGAAGAGACAGACTCTGTGTGAATACACAGCTGCAAAATTCAGCACCCATTAGAGGTCAAGTCTTCCTTATAACTTGGTGACAAGACTTCAACCATATGCTCTTGTAAATCTCTCTCAGTATGTCACTGAATGCAGCTTAATTCTCACCCAGAGCGAACAAGTTGCCCCAGCAGGCGCCTCAAGTACAACATCAAATGCCAGTACTTCAATCCCCAGCCATTGGCCAAGATGTTAAGGTGCTAGTATCGTCTCACCAAGAGGTGGAACAACTTTCCCCATGTTATTTTTGGGTAAAAGAAGGACTCAGCAAGTTTTACTACAGCTCACGTGGAGGAACAACGTTGCTCTGGAGCAGATCTCGAGCTGGGAGGGACCTGGGTTGAGGTTTGGCAGGCACCACTCACATGGGTGAGCCCAGCAGGCAGCTCCACTTCCCACAGCCTCAGCTACTCCCTAAGAGCCTGACACTGACTTTCAGCTTCTCTTTCCACCTGCTGGTGCCCTCTGGAGACACTGCCTCCTTCTTCAGAGTTTCTGCTTGCAGATATCCAGCCTCTCTAGCAGGGGACATGGTGTAAGAATTTATCAACAGCTGTCAAAGGGAAAGCTTCACCTACACCTCAAAACACACATTCCCAGCCCACCCGCTCCCAGGCTAAACACCGAGTCTTGAACCACAACCCACCTGTCCTCCCAGGCCTGGTAGGCAATCTGACAGCTTTTAAGCATAAATAAGAGGGAAAAAAAAGCCCAGAAAGCAAATTACACTGCTTTGTTGAGAGTCTCAGATCTGCCAAGTGTTCCCTGCCACTTTTAATCCAAGTCAAAGTAATCCTTTAAGAGGTTTTGCTGGAGGGAACATTATAGCGTGCAGGATCATGCGGAGTTCTCCAAGGAGAGTCACAAAGTGATACCAAGAGAAAAACTGAGGCAAGAGGCATGCCACTGACATGGCTCCCAAATTCTGCTCTTAAAATGTTAGGGAAACCTGAGATTAGACAGATATTCACACAGGATGCTTGTAATGGCAGCCAGTAAGTGTATTTCATTTCTGAATTGCATCTTTACAAGCAGCACTGACCCAAACATACGATTTAAGCACAAGGAACAATTTACTGCCCCTTTTGGAGTAACAGCTGAGCTGCTTAAGGAAAGCTTGACCTAAGGTGACAAGATAAAGAACTCCGATGTCTGCAACCGCATCCCTACAGCATCTGAACTCTGCTGGGGCTCCTCGTGTGTCTCTCCCCTTTGAAATTGGTATAAGACAGTCCTCTCAGTTCATCTGTTTCTTGCTCATAAAATAACAGGAACGACGACATTTATCACTGAAACTTTGCACCAGAAGGTAGGCATTGCAGAAGTGAAGTACAAGCCTGGCTTGTCCAGCTCAGAGACAGATGTGCAGTTTTCAGATGGCAACGGGAACTTACTCTTCTTGCAATAAACAGAAAACAGACCCAGGCCAGATGCTGCAGAATTTCTACAAATTACCCATGAGTCTGACGCTTCTCTTCCAGCGAGGCAGGAGATGCGAGGCAGGTCCCTTCAAAGGGCACAATTTAGCATAGCTTATTTCATGGGTCCCTCTACATAAGGGCTTCTAAGGCCACAGAGTCCATCATGCATTTCAAGGTGACACCACTGCCATCATTGGATTCATGAAGGAAAATACTACCTTAGATTTTTTTTTGTTTGTTTCACCTCTCATCCAAAAAATGTTGTGAACATTTTCCCCCCAGCTGAAACAAAGTTCCTTTTGTAAACGATACTGCACAACTGTTTTAAAAAGGAAAAGGAAAGAGGTAGTCCTCATTTTTAGCCACAATAAGGGAATAAAATTAAGTCAGCAATGCTAAAGACCATCTGGGAAGAACAAGGTATTTATTTTTCAAAAATTGGATCTGTCTTTAGCCATCTCTCTAATTAAATATTGATAGCCACAAAGGGGTACAGACTTATCTTTTCAGCAGCCCTATCATGACAGAGTTGGTTACATATTCACATGTAATGCCTGCCCGCACTGGTGCACAGCATGAGTCGCTAGCATCACTATGTCAACAGCAAGACAGCGAAGAAGGTGGTATATGTCCCATTCCTTGCATTACGTGGATTAATAATTATAATAAAAAAAGAAAAAAAAAAAGAGCCTTCTTGGTGAAAAGAGGAGGTGAGGCAAGGAGTTCAACCACCATCTCTTCACGCGCTTGGAGTTAGGAGCGATATTGTTCATGCCAGACTATTTTGTGTGGAAAAAATTTTGTGCTTTATGCAAAACCAAGGGCAGTAACTTCTTTCTCCCTCACGGGATTTGCAGTCTTGCAAACCTGGTATAAAATACAGCCTCCTTCACCCAGGTTCACTGACCAAGACATAAAACCCTGTGCCCAAGCGTGGAGCTAATCCAAAGAAACAAGGGTCCCCCACCATTTGCCTGGTCTGCACAAGGCGCTCCTGCTGAAAGGGTTTCCTCCACCTACAGCTCATTTCCATTCTGCGCCCCACATTGGAGACACCTTTCTCACTCCCTGCCTACCCTCCAGCCTAGCTGATAAAATGAGTAACATGCACTTGCCAAGCAGCACCCCGCAGCAGCAAAGAAACCCTCTGTGGCACCCACTCAGAGGCAGGAGTAAGGAGCTCGCCGTTCCCACCACTGGCTCTCATCAGCTTCACACTGCCAGGGGAAGGGCGGGACTGTCCTACCACTGACCCACCGAAACCAAGAGATGTGAACATGGAGATCAGCAAACATCAGCTCACAGACAGAGGTGCCACGTTTCATGCAGCAATCATGGCACAGATTATCTAGTTGAGGGCAAGATAATCAGGACTGGCTGGCAGACCCTGCAATTCCCTCTTTGGAGGGCACACTATACCCAGTTAATCTGCAGGGTCGTTTACTCCTTCCCCACCTCTCAGCCCTTTAGTACTACTCATTCCTATCTGTACATACAAGATCCTACTTTCATCATGACATGGGCTAATTAACCAATTCTGACATAGTAATTAACTGGTAAAAGTAGGTCTACGGTTTCTTATTTAACACATAAATGCTGTGGTTCTTGCGCCAGAGAAGCTGCAGATGGCGGCCCGGTACGCGTTGGGCGGCCGTGCCACCTGCTGCGCTGCAGCTTGCCCCATTTGCCCTGCTCCATGGTGCCGAAGAGCTGCTCTGCACGCAGTGACAGGGTGCTCTGTGTCAGGAGAGGCAAGGCGACACGACAGGACCAAGGGAAAGGCCCTACCTGACTCAGAAATCACTCCACTGGTGCATCCCAGACATCCTATTGAGCCAGATCATACTTTAACACATCAGACATGTTTTGTATGAGAGCTCTTGCATGTCCATATCTGTGTCAGATGATGCTTAACCAGTTTAAAAGTAGCTCTGTGAGAGTCACAGAGCCTATGGACCCATTTTGACTCAGTAGCCCTGTCACGGGTGGTGGTGCCAAACAGTCTGCAGACAAGGAGTAACAGCTCTGTTGAGCCCCACTGAACCAGGGAACAGGATGCACATCCCCAGGAGTGCTGGCAAAGCAGCGTTTCACGTGCCATTTTGAACCACAGATATCAGCTTACTCTGCAAATGCTGCCAAGTTTTAAATATCAAATGCTCTGCACAAACATGATATTTCTCCTCACCTACTCCCCACCCTCAGGGCCATATTGCCTTCCTCTCTATTTCCAGCTTGCAAACTTCTTAATGAAGTTTCAGTACTTCTCTTAACTCTCTGGTCAGCAGTGAATAGATAATACTGAGAAACAGACTGTCTTCTCTCCAGTGCAAATGCACTGTGTGACTAAAACCAAGGGAATGGTTTATTTTGGGAGGGTGCTTCTAAAATTTGTCAGGATAGAGAATATTGGCTATCTTGGAGCAAGCCAGGACCAACAGACCAGCATCCACTCTAACACCCATCAGTCCACATACTCTGAATTAGGAAGTGTGGCTGCTAGGAGGCCATGAAGCACTAGACAGGTCCAGCAATGGTTCTGCTAAGCCAAGCAGGGCAGGGTTGTCTGCCTGCACCCCTGTGCTGGGTGTCCAAAGCATGTGAGCCAGTGTGGGTACATCTGTCTCTCCCCTCCTCCTCCTGAACACCTCACGAGAGGTATTGCATCGCAGCGCCACTTAAATGAATGGCAGTTTACAACAGCTAGTGTCTGGGCCAAAGACTGGCCATGCTCTGGACTGGCTCCTGCCTTTTTGGCCTGACAAAGGACCTTTGGGGAGCCTGGGGAAGGTACTGAGGGCCCGTCCACATTTCCAGAGGAACACATGAAGCTTGCTCAGAGAAACCGCATTATCAGCCGCCATGAAGGTGCCTCCACCTCATAGCAGATGGCAGCATCACATGATGAAGCATTTTTAAAAGTGCTTTATGTGCCAGGAAGCAGAGTCACATCAGGCCAGCAGTTCACAAGCACACTGGAGTTCAGAAATTTATTTGCTGCTGTTCCAACACTTCCCGAATGGCACTTGTGAGACCTGCTGCCCCTCCATGACTATATCACTATTTCCCTGCCCCCCAGTAGCTGGAAGATGCATTTTCTGTGTTTTCTGCCCCAACATGGATTCCTACAAACACATAACTTTTCAGAAAGACTCTGCAGGGTGGGTTACTCCACAGCACAACTCACTTGCCTTGCCCATTTTAGTACCTCTTTAAAGAAAACGCATCAAATAGATCCAGGGTCCAACAAGTTATGGTTGCAGAACCCACAGGAATGTGAATTCCACAGGTTGGCTTCAGTCCACATTAGTAATGCAAACTCAGTAACACAAAACATAGTCCAGACAAATATTGAGCTGATGTTGTCAGCTGATGTTATCTTGCTGCTGTTTCCCAGTTAAGCATGAAATGTTCAATACTACAGGTGTTAGATGTTCACATCACAAGCCCCTCCAGCATCCTCAGTTTCAGGAGGTACGGAGGATGCTCAACAGCTTAGTGGAAGGGTCAGTTACTTTAACCCATGCCCTGATCCCTTGAGGTCAAGTACAGGTTGCAGGTGAATATTTAAGCAGTCACATCCCTCAATAGTCTCTGTAGTTTTTAAAGGCTTGGATGAGCATATGAAATAGCATTCCCTCTGTCCCAGCAGAGGCATTAGCAAATTATGTCAGATAAAACATTTTTAAAAGCGTACTGTCAGGGCTATCTGAGCAATTGCCAAAGCTAAGAGGTAGAGCTGGGATTCAAACGGTGTAAAGTCAGCGAGCAGCCTGAGCTGAGCCGTCCCCTGTGGGGACTGGGACCCTGAAATTGCAGCATTAAGCCAGAGAACGAGAAACGTTAGAAGTCAAATAGCTGAAGCTGGGGTGAGTTTATTCTCAAAGGTAAGCAATGTAAACCATGAGCTGTGATTTTAAGATTGCATAACCAACGCCACGTAAGAAAATAAGAACACGTAAGTAAATTCCTGGATTATATTTAAATAAACCCCTGATTATGCTGTCCCTTAAGGCAAGTTTAAAGGGTGGTGAGATTTTCCTGCCTCCTAAATGTACAATTGAGGCTACGCTTCCAAAAAGACAGAGAAAAATTGTCACTATCAACCAGAACCCAAACTGTTGGAGGGCAGCAGCACCTTACTAGAAAGGTCCTACTGGGGTTAAGAAAAAAGCCACAAAACATATACTAGCACATCACAAAGCAGTGTCCGATAATTTTGTGTTTCTCTAGCCCAGCATCACCAGGTCCCATGGGTTACAAATTCATGGATTAGTATAATCCATACAAATGTAATTGCAGATCTTTATTGCTGTTAGCAAGCCCTCTGTACTGGCCATGTGCACAATTACAAGTACTTCTCTAATCTCATTTTCTGATCCGCCCCCCCCCCCCCCCCCCCAAGCACATCACCAAGTCCTCCTTTATCCAGACTGAAGTTTGATGCTTTTGATCTATCAGGATTGAAGACTGTATGCTGCCCAGCACAGAAGATTATTTTTCTTATCTCTTTCTCCACATTCCCTTTAGTCTGTATGGCCACAAGAAAACATTCAGGACAGATGTCAGGCAACGAGGTCTGTAACACCAGTCAGATTTTAACTACAGGCCTGGCCCAGTCCTAGCACAGACACCGTGCTCCTCTCACGCTGAGTGCCATGGGTGGATATACCTGGCAAGACCTTGACATTGGGACTGCTACTGTAACAGAAGTGGCTGTAGCTGGCCCATGCCAGCAGGCTGCACAGGGCAGAAGGACTGTCTCTTTGCCCTGCCCTCCCATCTCAAATGCCTTGTGCAAGGGCTAGCTCAAGGCACTGCAAACATGAGAGCATGGGCACAGAAGAACCAGCATCCCCCTCCTCCCTCAGCAGGCAGGGACGAAAGGGGCTGCTTTTCCAGAAGGAATGGTTCTCCCTGGAGGGCACCATCGTCTGAAACACCTTCCAGTGGCCAGTCCAAGACCCAGATAAGCCTGTGCTACACCTGCCTCTGGCCCTACGTGCATCTAGTTTAGGTAGCTAAAACTCCTGTGGGGTTTTCAGGTGCCACAGCTAACCCAGGATCTTCCTTGTAGGACCTGTGACTTGCTCCTAGAACAGGCACACGGGACTCCACTATCCCTGTATTTTCTCCACCAAATCTGTTTCCAGTCCCTCCACTTGAGCCCTGGCCTGAAATTTGGGTATTCCCAGTGCTGGAGAGGAAGATGAGACTTCAGAGTGCTCTGTCATGCCAGTGCAGGAGGGAGCGCGCTGTTTAAATTGGAAGCTCACCCCTAGCTCAGGTGCCTAGTTTACTCTGGGAAGGCAAAAAGAGAAAAGCAAGCTCCAAGGGCAATTCAGCATCTCTTTTGCCCACCGGCTCTGCAGGAAGCCTACAGAGGCCGCGCAGGTAACAAGCTTCCCAGCGTCGGTTCAGCCCAGAGGCCGCTTCAGGAACAGGCAATTAAAGAACAGCAGTCAGGGGAAGTTTCCAGCCTGTCACCCATATCACTCTCCCAGACGTGCGCATGGGGGTTTAAACGCTGGCAAAGGATGCCCTTACTGACAGCCCCAGGTCTCAGCGCTCTCAGAGCAGACAGGGAGCTAGACCAGCTCCCTCTTGCCCAGCCAACATGCTTCATCCCCACGCTGTGGGAATACCTTTGAGGGGCATAGGCAGAGCTCACTTTCTCTGACCTATTATATTAATGGCCCCTGCGATGGAGGCAGGCAAGACCTATGCCAGTTAATAGCAATTATAATGAGGGAGAGAAACAATCCTTTTTCCAGTTGAGGTCGATAACAAGGCTCCCATGGGTACCTATGGGAAGCGGATTAGGACTGTTACAGGAAATTAAGATGTATGCAGAATAGTGTAGAAGGAACCCTGGAGAAGAGTTCTGAAATTCTTGTAGCCTGATGAGAAATGATTCACTTATTTTCCCAGATGGATTTTAGAAGAGGCGGCATAGTTGCACGTACAGAAGAAACGGCACACATTCACTGAAAATAGGTAAACCACAAATGTTATTGGCTTGGCTCTAAAGCTCTTCTCCATACTCCACTGGATGTAATTGCGGATAGTGTATCCGCCTTCCCCTCCAGCTAATAAACACCTCACTCGCAGCGAGCTTCACGTGAAATAAAGGCACCAGTGACATCTGGCCTTATTCCCTACCAGCTTATCCGATGCGGAGCATTTCTTTAGCACAGACTCACAACTCAGATGTGGGGACAGCAGAGCTGCCCTGGCACCTGAACCAGAGCTGCAACCCTGTTACACAGATGCTAGTAGCCCTAAAACTTCAGCTCAAAATAGGGCTCTCAAGGCATGCTGGACAGGAACAGAACTTTTTCTGAACCACTGGCATTTTCTGCAGGCAGAAAGGTCTTAGTTTCAACAAGCTATGACCTACTCTCCCAGCTGTGGAGAGTTTACCCCTTCCCGGTTTCTACTAGCCTCTCCAGTCTGGAGTCAGGGCTTCACTTCTCACTTGATGAATCATATCTCCAGCAAGCCTTAATGGCCCTTAAAGCAAATTCAGTGCCAGCCTGACTTCAGTCCAGTCAGCAGCAGAGGCAGCATCCCCGGCTCAGGGCCCATCCTCTCCCAGCCCGAGTGCTCAGGGCCTGCTCGCCCTCCCTTTGCACGCAGATGGCCAGCTGCCGTGCCAATTAGCACGAGTTCTGATTTTGCTTCCTGATGTGAACACGTGCATTTGGGACAGAAACCAAACAGCCTGCCTTACTTCACTGAGCAGCCAGGTCCCAAACAGCTGACACTGCATTATCAGCAAGGACCGCATCCGAGTACTGGCTCATTAGTTACCAGTCCTCCGAGCCACTCAGCGCAAACCAAACAGAAAACGCTTCTGGTCTCTGAAGAGCTGCTCCTTTTCCAGTTCAAGACTCGCCTCCATTCACTGTCTTCCAACACCTGAAACATGTTTGCTTTCCCCTTTGAGGCATAGCTTTTCTGTTTTGAAAAGCAGGTGTTGGATGCCAATTTTCCAGGTAGCTAGGTCGGGGACAACCATGTAGCTCCATTTAAGCCAGAATAGTGCAGTTTTTCCCACGATGATGAGCTTAACACTTCTGCCCCACAGCACACTGAAGCAGGTAGCATTTATAGACCCTTAAATGGACAATAGCTATGTTTCTCCTATATTGTCTCCTTCTGTTTGGCTTCAAGGAGCCAAAGAGGCTGTGCTGGTTTTCCAAGGACAGGACTGCTGAGGCTTCCCGCTAGTTTCGGTGGGAGCTGCAGGTGCCATGACCTGTGAAGGTCAGGATTCTTCAGGTCAGGTGCTTACATACATACATACTTTGAGTCAAGTTTGTTCAATTTAGCAACAGCCTGGATCAGGGCTCAGGAGGGGAACAAAATGACTGTAGGGCAGAAAAAGGCTTGGCGGTCTCAGGAAGAGCAGTCCCCCAGAAAGGCTGGGAAAGAGCAGAGTCAAACGGAGTGCAAGCTCCTCTTTTTGACCATCCAGTGTCACACTGAAAACAGCTCAATTTTTGAGAGCTATTTCATAGAAGATACTCAATGAACTAGTGATGGTAAAATCCTGCAAGTGCCTGCAACCTTTTAATCTGACTTCGAGTCCCTTCAGATTGAATTTCCAGGTATTGTTGCACTTGCATGTGGCACCTGGAAAAGAACTTCAATTACAGGCTTTTGTTCCATCTCAAAAGTCATCTCCTATATTTTCTCTTTTATTGTAGCTACAGTGAAAAGGGATCCTTTCGAGCTTTTTTGAAACGCTGACATCAAAGCCCATCTAAGATTAGCAAAGTATGTGCTTGCTATAAGGCTTTAAGGACTCCAGCAAGCTTCTCCCTTATTTAGCTTCTATATTCAGCTCTCAAACATTGACTAGTCTGTCTTACTCCTATAGATAGCAGGGTCAGAAAGGATGCAGGGGATGCCTAATTCTTTACCACACAGAAGAGTTGTAGGTTTCAAATGAGGGCTCGCATTCATCCCAACTGTACACAGCAAACGCAGCTGGTGAGGGGGGAAAAAAGTGCATTTGTGGCATGCAGGTCAGAGGCAATGTGGCCCTCTCCCCCTTCCTCCATTGGCTCGGTCACAGATAGAGCATCTGCAACAAATTAATTTCCCTTGGTGCGTTGCAGCCCCCCTGGCTGCACACAGACTGCGCGCTCAGCATCTGCTGCCTTTCCTCACAAGTTCGTGGCATGCTTTCAGCCAGTCGTCACAGCACCTACAACTGCGGACTTTCAAAGGCTTTTACAACTGGATACAAGATGGATCTTCAAACCCCAAGTCAAGACAAGACCAGTATGTAAATTTTCATACATAGTCCAGATGAGAAATTGAACCTGGCTCTTCTTACAAGAAAAGCTAGGTACAAAACTTCAAAGGACCCACATCCCTTCAAAAGCCATAGGATTATATCTTCCTAAGGATGTTGGATGCTTAAGTGTCTGCCGTGGAACACTTTCATTTAACATATTTCTCTCTACCATTTCAAACCCAAGATATGATATAAACAATTTCAAAGTACGACATGTTTTTGCTGCCGTAGAGCAGCAGCTATGAGTAATGAAGGAGCAATGGTTTTGAAATTGCACACTAGAAACCCACCAAAAGCACTGTTGTGTAAAGGTTGGGTGTTTTTTTTTTTCCCCTCTTTAAAAAAAAAAAAAAAAGGAGTAGCTTAAAGCATGAATTTCAGAGAGGGTGCCAACCTTTGAAGATCCTTTCAGATGCAAGGTGCAAAGCTCAGATGAATCTGATATAAACAGGTAGAGGAAGTAAGATCTGTAAACACAGAACTGCCAGAGCTTGACGTGAGTTACAGCAAGTCAACCAGAGATGACTTTTCATCCCTTAAATTCCTACTTCTCGAAGTTTCCTGCTGCAGACAGGCCCTTCCTCCTTTGTTAGCACCTCCTGTTTGGTTTCTTTTGTCATCAGCTTAGAGGAATACCAAAGGACATCCTACAAACATGCTCCAGCTAGGAATTAACTCATCCAGCACTACATGCCAGAGGGATGAGATTTCCCTTTCCAGGAGAGGGAACACTGTTCTGCGCATCACTGTGCCATCATCACTGGGAGGTGGCTGTGGAGTCCCGAAGGCAGGAAAGCAGTTAGTGAAGGACAGGGGAAGAGGAGCAAAAACTAAAACAGCATGCTCATTTGCTGAAAGGCCATGGTGGCGTGCAACAGCCCTCTGGAGACCAGGGCTGCGAGCTCAAACCCCTGGGCAGGAAGAGCTGCCTCTAATACCTGGCCTTACACCAAGCCAACTGATGTTCTTGGGCATTACGCCAGCCAGCCTTGATAACCCACCTGTTAGGACCCCCTCTGTTGTGGTCCTGTCCTCCCAGCAGGGTGTGGGCCCAGAGCTCGGCATGCCACCCTCAGGCTGCTGGGGTGAGCCGTGGGACGTGCCCTTCCCTCTGCTTCTGTCCACAGGTTCAGTTTTCACCATTGGGAATTGCTCCTCTGGAGCATCACAATTTGCTCAAGGTTGCGGTTACAGGACCCCAGTAGGGCTTATGCTTTTTTCATTTACTTTAGCCTGAAATAAATGAAGAAGCCTGGACAGGAAAGTCCAAACATTAAGCAAAGGGCCTGGGATATCTATCATGGGTTTTCCTCTAACAAACCCAATAATCACACTGCTCCTTCAGCACGTGCAGAGTCTCAGCTCCCACAGTTAAAAACCTCTGTGCTATCCAAATGCTTCCTCCACACACTTGCCTCTCCTGGCTGTTTCTCCAGCACAGCTTTGCATAATCTGGGGCTTCCTTCTTACCCTGTACTTCACAGGGCAGTGTAGGTGGAAAACTTTGCTAGACAAGGAGAAGAGAGGCTTCATCCTCCTTCGCCAGGGCCAGCAGTCCAAGAGGTAACCCTGTGCAGATGTTTGTGCTCTTATGACTGCAGAGAAGCTCGTGGCGAACACTTAAGAACAAATAAACAACCACCAAAAAACAAGACCAAAAGGTACGCCACCAGTAGTATCACCATTTACAAGGTACATGCATTTGACGGTTTACACAGAATGAGAGAGGCAGCAGATAACATTTTGAGTTTCACTGGTAATACAGATGTAAATTGGCCTAGCTTTAATGGCTTTCATCTGTCATCTAAAGCTTCAGCTTAGATCAGCAAAGGCTCCGACTTCTCTTTTTAATGACATTTATTGTGTTCCATATTCATCTTTGCTGTGCACTAGGAATTGCTATCTGGGGGAAAGCTAGCAGGGCTAAGCTCCAAGTAGGGGGAAAAAAATAAATTCAGCAACAAAAATATCTCCTTGGTGCAATGCTGTGAGTAACAGGACTTTCTATTAAGGAGGATCTCTACAACTAAGCACTGAAACACAGAATTTCTTTGCAGGTTTATAGGATGCCAACGCCTGTTTGAACCAACCTGCACACATGAACATCTACAAAGATTGTTTCCTACCTGGCTGGAGCAATTCAGCAGGGACCAGAGCACACCTGGTCCAGCCTGTGCTGCGGTAGAGTGTCCCCACAGTGGCGCAGGAGCATCAAGCAGCAAAACAGCATGCTGAGAAGCTACAGAGGCGGCTGGGACAGAGGCAACCACACGCTCCAAGTGCCAAGTCATCCCTGCTCCTCCCTGTTACTCATTGCCCTTCCGGAGAGCTTTCTGCTTTGCTGGCACTTGCTACTCTCACCTAGAGGCAAGAGCCAAGTTCCTATCATCTTGGAGGGAGCTGATGAATTTCTCTTCTCCACTGACAAGAGCACCTAGGTACAGGCTCCTATAAATCGCTTTGATGAACTTGGATGAGGGAATTGATGTTGACAGAATAAGAAACATTGGCCAAAACAAAGTTCAGCTCAGACTGAGGCTGAGCTGCCTTTCAAGCCTGGTTAACCACAAATAGGAATGACAAAGCCTTCCCTTCCTGTGCTGTGCACCTTCTGTCTCCCCCAGGTCCTGCAAGAGTAGGGAGTAGACATAGATGAGAGACCATCTTTGACTAGTTCTAGACTTGAGCAGGAGCCAGAAAATACTGGAAACAGATGTTTCTAAGAGGAAATCTTTTTTTCCTAGAAGTTTCCCAACCACACAGAGACACTGCTTACCTGAAATAGTGTCTGAACTAACAGAATATTGCTATTAGAGCTGGGCAGGAAATATTTTTCCTATCCTATGAAAAGAAACCTTCCTTTTGTATCCCTCCTGAGGAAATCATGTTTTGTTAGTTATCTTATTCAAAGAAAGGAAAGAAAAACAAAAGAAAACAAAAAAAACCCCAGCAAATAAGAAACCACCTGTGCTTCCCACCATAGCTAGTAGACAAACAATTGCACACTTCCTTGGAGTACAGGAGAATCAGGTTCAAATTCTTGATCTCCCCAAGTCAGAGAGACTTTAGTCTTGCTCCTTCTACATCCCTGATAATCACATGGGTCTCTAGGCTGTTGATACTTCACTTACAATATTTCAAGAGTTTTGGACAACCTGAAATACCCTGCGGGACGGCAACCTGCTTGGAGCCTGACACGTGCTGTTGAGTTGGGATGGGGAAGCTCACAGAGCACCCCTTGCAAGTAACTCAGAGCCATGACAACTACCAAAACAGAAACCAAAAAGCCTTCTGTGGTGCTGACAAGACAATTACAGATTGCTTGTAAACCACGTCCTGGGTAACAAAGTGCGAGATATCACTAGTTTTATGCAAAATACCTTGCATCTCATGAGGAAATAACTTAGCATAGACAGGTAAGAAAGTGCCCCAGCCAGTTATTCCTACTGTATTTCAGTCCAAATGTATTCATCTTCCTTATGAAACTCAAGAGGGAGTTACGTACACCACATAAATTCAGAGATTCTTCCATCTCATGCCTGGCTTCGTAAGCTGAAATAAGTGAACTCTGCAGGCAGGATGAAACCAGTTTGGCAGCTTTGCATAGGGAAACAGTTGTATCAGTATACAGGAGCTTTTGAAACAGCAGAGGCAGACACCCAAGGTGTACAGCTACCACTGTAACTAAGGTGTTTCAGGAAGACTTCTGAAACTGTTGACCTAGAAGAAGAGTGCTGGAAATTATTTGTCATATTGCTTTGTAGTTCTGTACAGGAAATCTGATAAGGCAAATTTTTACTTCCCTATACGCTTCCCCCCCCCCCCCCCCATCTCTTGCTTTACTCACAGGAGAGGAGTATCAGGTATATCCTGGAGCAAAGACTTCTGTAGGTGGTCCTATATAGTGCTTGAGTAATTGACATTTTTGCCTTATATCTTGAATAGCACTGAGGACAAAAAGCATGTAAGGCTCCAGTGCAAACAGGTTAACATCTATGGGCAGAGAGAGAGAAACGCCTTACTGTTACAGATGGCCAGATCCCAGGAACAGATTGAAGTTCCTGGTTTAAGAAAGAAAAGAAAATCTATTCTCAGTGTCTTTAACCAGCCTGTGAAGCATAGAGACCTTTTACACAGAAGCTGTCATACAAGCAATTACAAGATTTGACCTCCAGATCAGAAACAATAGATTTGTTTGTTCTGATCTAGATTGAATTAGATAACTGCCAACATAACCACAGCAAGAACCCCAACTACAGGCTATCCTTTCCATCACAAAACTGAAATAAACTCACACATGCACACATGGAAAGGTCCTTTTTTACAGCTTACATAGATCCAACTAAGACTGCATCAGAAGTGAAACCATTTATTAGTTCATCCATATGCTTGTTAACGAATGTATAAATCAAGTTGTCCCAGATATTTATTATCTCTGCTTAAAAAAAAAGACGACTTGTATGATTTTTGATGGGGGATATCTAGCCACAGACCTTATTTTTGACTTGCAATGCTAATGTGACTGTAGAGTAGTTAAAGGCAGTTCCGGGTAAAACTAGAATAATTCTTGATAAAATCTGCAAAATTCTAATTTGCATATTCTCAGATGAGAAAGTAATTTTCAGATGGGCAAGTTGAAGGTTGTTTTTTTCAGCCATCATGAAAAAGGTTGGAAAAACAGACTGTATTTTTGTTATCTGTTCACAGAGCCATTTACTACAGCTCATTAAAATGTGGATGCCCACAATAGCATGCCTGAGCCTTGACTTCTTTCTCTCTGCCAATTCATGCTACATGGAAAGTCATTGTGTCCATTTCAAACTGGGGAGAAAAAAAAAAAAAAATCCATGGGTTTAATAAAGAAAAAAAAAATTTTTGACCCACAGACTTAGAGTAAAAGTTTCCAGTTTTCCAGAGGTCCTAAAAACTGATAAATTCAATTAAGTTAAAGTCACAGATATTCAACATCCTTGAAAAACTAGCGTCTTAAACAGAATACCTAGAAGATAATCTGGTTTTTGAAAAACCAGGTCAGGTACTCCTCCGATCAGCCCTCCTGCTCACCATTTCCATGGCTGTGGCAGTCTGAAGCCAGAAAGTTTGGTACCTGAGCACCTTAAGACTCAGGCTTCATCACCAAATGCTCACCTGTTGCCCATCGTTGTTGCTGGAAGCCAGGAGAGCCAACACCCCTCCCTCCCTCCCCCCCCCACCCCACCCTACTACGCCTGTAGGACAAGTTTCCTTCACAAGCCAGCCAGTAACATTAGTCTCTCAAGTGGTTTTATTTTTAAGATTGGCCTGTCTTTTTTCCCTTACCCCCTCTCTCGGCAGGCTAATTCTTTTGTTTGAGGCTTGTAGAGCATGGTCTCGTTAGAGGCTGTGGCAGATGGCAAAGATGCGTTATGGGAATGACAGCAAAGACAGCGGGATACACATGAGATCAACATGAAGGAGCACTGAATAGCAGCGATACTGAACCATGGCATCATTTGTCATTGTAGAAAGCAAGACATAAGGTTATCTCAAGGGATTAATTGTTTGAAATCCTACTAGGTCTTTCCAACCATCACCCTGCAGCTTCAGCTATCAGGCAATTCCATTCCCTGTCCTTCAACCTGGCTGGTTTGGTATTGGGAAGGGGGAGGCACCTTATTGCCCGTGTAGCTCTTTATACAGTGCTGCTACACAGCAAACTTACACAGCACTAAGAGACGAAGAAGTAAGTGCTCTTAAAACTATGAAAAAATGGCAGGAAACAAAATTGTCTATGTAAAGCCACAGGGTAAAAATCAGGGGCAGAGTAAGAATGAGGAGTTACCCTGGCCCTCAAGCGCTGCTAATTCCTCTGGACGATGCTTACCCCTACTTGCAGGAAGACTGAACAAAAGCAGTTTTCCTTTGAATGCCAATCAGCTCCTTTACCAGATACTCTTAAATCTAACTTTATCCCCTGATTGCTGCAATTCTGCCACATTAAAGCGATTCTCTGAAGTAACTCTGATTTATTCACAATACTGCTATTTAGTAGGCAGAGCATCAGAGCAGTACCGTGATGTTTTGATTTCAATTCAATTACCAACAGAGTAGAAGCCACAGCACAAAGTCAAGACGTGCACAGAGCAGCTGCAGTCACACACCGACAGCTCAGTGCCTCCCCTTCCCCAAATTAAAGCCTTCCTGGAAATACCCCTCTGCTGCATGGCCCTACGGCTGCTGGACCAACGCATGGGGGCTCACACGATTTACACATGCAGACCCCCAGGTACCAGGCAGCAGTTTTGCTTTCTGAAAAACAGATTGAGACCCCCTCCTCACCAACAGGGACAAAGCTGGATTCTGGAACCAGCACCAGCTGCAGAGGCCGTAGGAGCTAGGGTTTGAGGAAAGGGAAATACCATGTCCCAGGAGGACACAGGCTTGTTACATGAAACAGATCTAAAAGCTGAGATTAAATAACAGTTCAAAAAGAGCAGTCCTCTTTTCACAGGAGAAAGGAGAAGTCACCTCAGGCCAAAGCAACAACAGCTCTTCCCACAGACCTGTTTTAGCACAGCTGGGACCAGTCCCTCCAAGCAAAAGGAACAGGTGCCCAGACCTCAGCAGGGTTGAGAAGAGCCTGACCACAGAAGATGACTCTCAGATTTAACTCTACTACAAACTTCAAACATCAGAGCCCCAGAGCTGCAACATGCAAAGATAAAACTACCTCCTCTGAAAGCAACACTTTTCAAAGGATCCTGCCAATCAGGTAGCTAAAGGGATGCTCAGATATAATTAAAAAGGACACATACACTTTCTGCAGTCAGCTCTTACCACATTCTACTCTGCTAATTGTAGCCAAACTGCTGCACACGGACTTAACGGGTAGAAATCAACACTCACCAGTAATTTTTGGCAGAAATCTACAAAACTCAATCCACAAAACTCCTTCTGTCACTCTCAGCACCCTACAGTAGGCACAGCTTCACCATCAGTCACCCAAAGGCCATCGGGACCTACCTCGGTGCTCAGTGGGACTGAATACCTTGCTCTAGGCCGTGTGGCCAAAGGGCCCTTGCAGAGGCACCTCATCATTAGCCACAGCTGATGAGCATTCACTGCTGATGGAGGCTCCAGTGCTTGCAATTCATGTGATTAATTACAGCTTTGGCTACCACACTGGCAAATTAAATTACCTCCTTCAGGTGGCCTGAATGAACAGAAATGCCCTCACCTCCATGCACAGCGAACACAGGGTATTAAAAAAACAAAACAAAACAAAACAAAACAAAACAAAACAAAAAGCCCCAAAACCTTCTAGAAAGAGGACAACAGTAGCAGCCCAGGTTAATAGCTCAGTTTACCACTCTACCAAAAGTTTTTGTGCTTGTCTTAATCCCATTTTTTTTTCAATGCCTCTGAGTAACCAAGAAGTCAAATCTGCGTGTCCTAGATACTGTTTTTTACGCAGAGTTGAAGAAGCTCTCTGGTTTGGGAAGGTCTGTATTTTACCTGGAGGGATGAGCTGCTTTCAAGTAGAGCCTGCTAATGTGACAAAGCTGTAGCACCGAGGCCTTCACCAGCGCTCCTTGGGGAAGTGGCTGCCTTTCTTTACAGCCTCCCTGGAAGCTGTGCCAACTCTGATGGCTGCCCCAGAGCTGCTTCTGCAGCGCCGGGAGGCTGCCGTGGGCTCCAGAGCCATCCGCTTGCTCCTCCTTTTCTCCCCTGTGCCCGGGAAAGGCCTTTCTACTGTAACGCTGAAGACTGCAGCTCTAGCTAGGGTGACACCTCAGGTTTTGTCACCCTCAATTCAAAAGTAAGACTGTTGAAATAAAAGCATTCTGCCCTGCCACCCCTTGGAGACAGAAATGAGGCCAAAGCCATTAACTAATTCCTGTTCTGGTGTCCCTGGTAGGTCTTGGGAGCTCAGCATCCTGCTCTCAGGGGCCATCCCCAGCCAGCTCCCTGCTGGTTTACAGCTCATGATTTACAGGAGCAGTTGAAATCTCTGAGAGTAAACACAATTGTTTTGTTTTGCATCTAGGTTTCTGTGTGTCTCATGCTTCATGTAACAGAATTCAGTGGTTTTTAATGGGTTGAAGGGTGTTTTCTCAGAGCAGGACTTTATATACCAGTTGATCGTTTAAAGTAAGTTCAACTATGGAGCCACAGAAATTCCCCCTACTAAATTTTTGGAGTTCTGAATCGCCATCTGAAGGAGCTGCCTGGCTGGGGGGGAGGCCAAGGGATCAAATTCAGATTGAAGGCCTCACTCGGGAAGACTAAAGTTAGGTGAGAGGAATCCCAACCAAGACACTGCAACAGCTGCTGAGAGTATTTGTGGAACAGCCACCAAATGAAATATGAGGTTTTTAAGGGGGTACACTGCTGTTTTTAGAAATTAAGCTTTCCAGCCCTGTTCCTGTTTTGGAATTCTTTTAACTGCTGGAGATGTGGGATGTACTTCAGCTCATCACCTCCAAGGTGCCTAAATCCCAGTGATTTCAGTAGGAGCTGAGATCTTCCAACTCTGGGACTTTGTAACCCATTTAGTTTCCCTCTCCAGTGACCAGTTTGTCTGTACACATAACTAAACGTGATATTTAAATCTTTACCTAAGGAACAATTTCGTAGACTCCATGATTTTTTCAACCAGGATTCATTGAAATGTGTGGGGGGGGAAAAAGTCCTGTCCTATGAGGTGCGGCTCTGCTGGTGGAGGGAAGGAGATATTGCTCCCTGCACTGTCACCCCTGGCTGAGCGGACCAGTCCCAGTGGTGGGAGGCAGCAGTGGCTGGGTGCTGGGCAGCCCTCCTCCAGCACCCTGCAGCTAATCCGGTTGTAGCCTGCTCTACTGGGTCCCTTTTGTCAGCTGATACTGCCAAACTTAGTGTAAAATCTGTAGATTTTTTTTCTATTGTATCCTTTTCCATCCAGCCACACTTACCACTATTGCTGCATAGCAGCCATAAGTAAATTAACAGATGATGCTATCTGTGAGCTCGGAAATTAGCTACTATTAGCAGTCATCCTACATGTCCTGTTGCTGCATTGGTATCTAACTGGTTTATATTCTGAATTATTTTTTTTCTGTTTTATTCCCCCCTTGTGCACGCAGCCAAACAAGGCAATAGTAGATAATTGACCAAATAGGTTTTTCAAACTATTTCTGTGTTCAGTGAAAATGGACTGTGCACGGCCCCTAAATGAGATCGGTTGCTGACACTGCTATATTCATATCTGGGATGTACCTAAGCTATCATGGCTACATTTGCTTACTCTGGACACTGTAATGTTCACTTGTAAGCCATGCTAGAAAGAATTGTCATATCCTAGACAGCATTTCTTGTAATATGGCAGTTTACTTCTACACTTGATACCCACACTGGGGTAGGGTGAAGGGTTTTTTTAATTATTATTATTTAGAAATTAAGAAGAGGGAAAAAAAGATCATTTAAACTATCCTTGAAATATTCTTAACTTAACCTTTCCTAGGCAGTTATTTTGGTTGAATTTTCTTATTTTAAGTGGCAAGAGGGAAAAAAAAAAAAAAAACAACAGAAAAAAAGATTAGGCATGTCACATTTGTGACAGGTTAAGAGAGACCCTGAGCTGATAATTTAACTTGCAAAATCAGACAATGTTGAGCTGTGAGGTAAAAAAAATTCTCAAAAATGGTAATTCCCTGAAATGTTACCATTATTCATTACTGGCATGAAGCCAATGAATAAATTAATGGCGTAGGAAGCAGTGATTAAACAGTAACTTACCTTAGTAGACCATCAAGTGTTCACCAGATATTTGGGTAAGCCAGCCATCTATCAGGCATGGCGTCATACAATTGCTGGATGTAGCTCTGCACAGATGGCTGCAGTGTTCTGCTTATAACATATCATAACATAACATAACATAACATAACATAACATAACATAACATAACATAACATCTTTGTGTATTTCCTGCATTACACCAGACCAAGCATGGCATGGTGGCAGTCCTCGTGTCCCAGTGCTTCCTACCAGGAGACGATGTGGGCACAGGATGGCAGAAGCTCAGAGTCAGCTTCAGATGCGAATGGTAAAACAACAGCTACAGAAAGAGACAGTGTGTTGTAAACCACAACAAGTTGCACTCAGAAAGGAGCCCAGCTGGAGTTCAAGAAAGACATGACTGCAGATTTGAAAAGACCTTTTTGCTGGAAAACAGCTTGATCTTGACTGAAAACGCATACCAGACTGCAGAAATTTCTATAAGCAAAAGGAGGAATCCGGCTGTGAGCGAAGTGATTAAACAACAGCTTTAAGGTTCGGTGACAAATGTCTCAGCGGCATCTGAAGACATTTGAGGGGCCTGATACTCCTTGTTTTACAGAGTGCCAAGGAGAGACGAAATGCCTTTAGAAAAGCAATGGAAATCCACTGTGTGTAAGAGCAAAACCGGGCTCATTTTGACACTTTGGGACAAATCCTTATGCTCTTGCTCACTCTCAGCCACCGCCTGTGCTTCCAAGGGAAGGTCTTATTTTAAGCTCCTTGAAGTGGTCAAACAGCTAAGCAGCTTGCTGCGTGCCAGAGCATGCTGGAGGCTGCGGTGCCACACACAGCGGCAAGACAGGCTGGAGGCCCAGCTGACCCCTCTCAAGCCACCAAACCTGTGGTCTTCGGGCTCGTCGTGTTAATTTTTGAGGATTCTGCAAGTTCTGTGAAAGTTTTCTGGCCTTCAGCTGCTGGAGCAGGGAGCGGTGGTAGGAGCAGCAAGGTAGACAATGGAACAGGGAGGAAAGAAATTATTTATTTCCCTCTAAAATAAAGAATTGGCTGACTTTGTCTAAACTAAAAATACGCACACATGCACTTACATATGGTTGTCACTGGCATAAGACAAAATATAGGAAAAATTTTCGCAAAAGTAGTTAAGATTTTGTAAGTAGCTAAATTAAGAGAGTTGGACTAGAACTTGATTTTAAAGTGGATACTAGACAGGCATGATATAATACAGTCTATTTTTGGATACTTAAAAATTGTTACAATCTTTCTAAGCCATGAATTCCTTCAGAAATATCTTGCCCTGCTTGGGCATGAGCGTTGTGAGGCTAGATTCTGCCGATGCATGTCTCCAGATAAGGGCAGCATTTGGGGGCTGTGAGTCTGGCTGAACCCTTCCACTTCAACAAACCGGCTAAACCATCTCCCTCTGGGCATCTCAACTCAGTAAGGCTCAGTTGACATAAGAGCCTTCGGGGTCCAAGATTGATGGGTGTGATTTAGGACACACCTTATATTGTTCTGGGGGATGAGAATTAGAAAAACTTGTTCCCTAATTTCCATCCCAAAAGGCCAGTGACGGAGCTGTGAGTCACTGCTGCGATAGGAAGCGTTGCTGACATGGGCTTCTCGGGACAGAGGAGACCTGTCCTCTCTGCAAGGACTGGTATGATGGACTTGGCAGGAGGAAAAGGAGATTTCTGTCCATCCTTTACAAGCCCCAGCTGCTGGGGCAGGCAGGGCATCGCTCAGCCTTCAGTGCAGGCTGCAAAGTAGTCTAGCTATCTGCTCAGGATTCAGTCATTATAGCACATTTTGAAAGACAGAAAAATGCATGTTTAGAGTAAGCTCTGCTTTGAAAACCCCTTCCTCAAGGCTCCCTGGACAGATCTATCCCTTTGGTTTTCAGTGGAGCAGAGCTGATGGAGGTGGCTCAGTCGTGACGGGATGGAGGGCTGAGCTTGGGCTGCCTGCTGTGCCCAAGATAGACTGCGTTTGGGATGAAGTATCTGTGAGGCTTCTTCTTCCCTGGGGCTTTGGCAGAAGGGGAGTATCAAGGACTGGCCATTGCTGTAAGCCCCTTTAATAAACAGCATCGAACGTTCTTATTTGCTATTTTTAACGATGCCACTTGTTCAGATGTGTTTACAATGTAAGCTCCCCAGCTCAGGCTCTTCCCTGTTGCCCTCTGGATGGAGCTTGGCACCATGGGTTTCCATCCAGGGCTGCGGCCGCAGGCGCTGCAGCGATGTGGATTGTAACACCTGTAAGACTTGCCGGCGTGATGAGTGCCTGCCCATTTACACAACGCACCTTTGTACCTGGATGATGTTGAATCAAATCCTCGATACACTTGAAGGGTGACTGGGATATCCCTGTTTATAGTTGCTTAATTGTTTTGCATGGCTTAGAAAAAGCAGCCGCAACAAGCACAAACAAGCAAACCATGACAAGGGAAGCTTCCATCCAGCTCCAGGCAGCGTCTACGTTCTTTCCACAGTATGCGTTTGTTTTGGGGGGGAAATGAAGCATCTAGGTCAGGGTATGCTTTTAATAGGCAGGACTAATGCAGGAGAGCCTTGTAATACGCTGCTAGTGACATGCTAGGCAGAAATGACAGTAAACTCATGGAAATATATGGAAATTCGACATCCCGCCTCCCTGTCCCCCTCCCCTCCCACCCTCTGGTATGTATGACTTTGAATCTGCTTTCGAGAGCCCCCGCTGCGCAGGGGCTGTCCATCCATCTGGCAAGGTTACAAACACATTTCAGCGCCGTCTACAACATGCCTGATGTAACCTCCTTTCTATAGCCTCTGCTCTCCTCCTTGCAATCTTTGTTTGATGCGGAGGAATGAAGCCCTGCAAAGCAAAACCAATGAACCGTGAAGGATCGCAGGGCCCAAACTGCTGGATCCCAAGAGGAGAGAAGGGGGAGGGAAATAGTAACAAAAGGAAGAAAGGGGTAAGAAGGTGGAAGAAAGAGCTAAAAAATATAAAAAAGATCTTACAAAGGAGGGGTGGGGGAGAGAGGATAAGGAGAATGCCGGCAGAGACGGGCTGTGCCCTCACTACAGGCGTTTAACACTTGGTTATTACTTGCTTTGCAGCTATGTTACATCTGTCAAAATCTCAGATTCTGCCTGTCGAGGTATTTACATTATGCTCACTCATGACAGCAGCGAGCCTGTCGCCAGCTTCCCCTCTTCTCTCCGAAGCTGTTAAGGAGGGAGAAAGCCTTTGTTTATTTGTCAATTGTGATTTTTTTTTTCTACCAGGAGACTTTCCCTAGCCAGGTCACAGAGTGGGCCCCTGCTATAGAAACTAGGCACAACGATATTGCAGGTGTTGGTGATTGTTACAGCAGCTGGGACAAGATGTTGAAGTTCCCATATTAATCAAGAATTGCATTTACTTATTTAGCGAATTGCTAAAGTGTTAATTTAGTTGTTCAGTAATTTATTTTGGTTTCTTTATGGCACTGAGGCAAACTGTTCTGTAGACATTAATCAGAAGTTCTATGGCCCATGACTTTAGGACATTTTATTAGAAATTAGCTAAGAAAAAAATGGGAACAGTCAAATCTCTCTCTGATATACTCTGTGGAATAGCTGTTTATATGCTGAGAACCAGTGCGCTGAATACAAAATATGTGAGTCAGAACCATTTAAAATTGAAACAGACTCTTGGTTTTGTTTCTCTGAGAAAGAAATTTAAATTGTCCTGATAATTTATGGAGGAAGCCTAGGCCTTCCTAGCTTGATGCCTTTGAATGAGAGCATAAACAGGGGAAGCTTTCCTGAAGAATCTGCAGATGGAAAATTTACCCTCAGGAAACGCAGAGCTTCCCCAGCAATTTATTGAGGGGCGGTGGGACACTGGGACACTGGCGAAGGGCTGATCTCCGGAAGGCCAGCTTCTGCTCCTGGCTGCAGCTTGCAGGCACTGTTCAAATGCAAGTGCCAGTCTAGGTGGTCATGCATCTGTAGCAGGGGAACCAAATGTGTTAGCAACTAATACAGGAACATCTTTCCACTTTTCCATCTCAGTTTTTTTCAAGAGCAAGGCACACTCTGACTCAGCCTCGCTAAAAATATGCCCTTCAAAAATAAAATATTCCCCTGCGCCCCAGCTTCTGAGAGAGCGGAGCTTCCTGACATGAGACCTCACATGGGTCACCAGCAGCTTTCTACCGACTTTTTAAAAGAAATTCATTTCTTTGACCTTCACTATTCGCACGTCGCACTGCTTGTACTAAAAATGGAGCAGGGCTGCATGGCTACTGCTTTTGCTTTTATTTAGAGCTTCAAAGGCAGTTTGAAAAGAAAGGCATGGGCTGCAAACCTCCCAGCCAGGTCTGCAACCTTGAGAAAGCTGAGAGCTCAGCTGGAGCCAGTGGAGCCACCTCCCTTGGTAACAGCTCAGGATCTGGCCCCAGGCTTCTGCCTTTCAAAGGGAGCTAATCCAGAAAACATTCCACATCAGTTTTGCCGGGTTTTTTCTTTTTCTTTCTAACAGGAATTGAAGCTGAGTTTTGGTTATTCTCTGCTGAAGCACACAGGTTACTGCAAAGTCAAAACCTGCTTGCATAACCGTAAAGGAAGATCATGTAGCTGCTTGCAACATTTCATATCTATTAAACTTAATCAAGTTTGCCAGGCAACAAATAAGAGATGGGATCACTTGTGTGCTGTATTACTCCACTTAAAGGCCTTTTAACAATTTGCTATTGTTTGAAAAAAATTGCATGTCGTCTCTATTAGTCACACTCTTCCTCCCAGGAACATAACCTTAATTACTGTTACTAGGTTTGCGTGCCTAATGTGTTTGGTCCCACCTATTTTGCTTGTGAACCTGTTATTTTCAATCACTGCCTTAAAAAAGAAGTAGTTCATTATTAGGACTGTGTTACTTCTTCACAAAATGCCATGATATTTATTTTCCTCTAGGCTACGAAGACGAGCAGAGTGTTTCAACTGCATTGTTTGGCATGGTAGCATCTCTGATTTTCCCTGTTATTCACAAACTATAAATATAAATGGTTCAAAATAAAAACATTAAAAAAAAGTTATGCTGGATTGTTCTCATTTTATGACTAGCTGAAACCGAAACCCTCGCTCTTGGAATGGCAGCTTGGGAAGGAACACAGTGGCAAATGCCCAACCGCAGCAGCTACGTGCTCCAGTGAGACGTTCACAAATAACCCCACTCACCTACAAATCTGGGGGTTTCTCATGCGTGCCTCACCACGCTCCTCCTCAGCTCCTGGAAAGTTACTTCATAAAGAGGTGGCACCGTGATTCCTGCTGCAGGATGTACAGCGAGAGACTGTTTTTCTCTCCCTGTCTGCACCATACCATGGTCATGACGACCAGCAGCTTTACCTCACTGCTGGGCTTTGTTTTGTTTACTTTCCGTTTGTAATATTGTCACTTTAGTATGTGGCCTGAGCACACAGGGCAATTTTTGCCTCTGCCTTGACCTTTTTTATGATGGGTTTTCAGCTTTTGTTGACTTTGCCTATAACGAGTATTTTGAAAGACAGTCATACTGCTGCCACATGGGCTAGGTCTTCACTTTTCCTTTTTTTTGCGCTTAAGAGGAACCGTGTATACAGATGCCACAAAGGCTAGTTAGCTGGCCATCCCATGCTGTACAGAGACAAAATGGCTGGAGAAGTTCACAAATTCTGTGACCCAACAACTTTTTTTGTCTGAAGTTATCCTGTTTTGCAGTGTTCCAATTAGAATTTTTTACCTTAGTTGTGTAGCAGAGGTTTCCCACCTACCTGTCCCTTTCTTTCTCCCTGCTGTGAGACAGATGCAACTTTCTGAAGAAATGTCATGTCTAATGCCAAATACTAAAGGTCACAGGAGAAAAGGATCTGGAGAGAAACAGTTGCTTTTCCATAAGACGTTGCTTCAGATTGGTTTTTGCTTTGTGCCCAAAGATGTCAGCTTTGGAGTCCATTTTCCATCAGCACTCTTTGCAGCTTAAAGCCTCTTACAGTGTCATTAATAAGAAGAATTTCTTTAGGAGATTAGATGATTTAACATGGAATTCAGCAATACTGCTACTTTTGACCTCATTCCATCCCAAAGATGATAAATGTCTTATTGCATTCAACACAAGCATTGTTTTTCTGAAGTCTCACTATTTTCAAGGGTCCTGCTGAGTGAGGCTGGATACATTTTGTTTTTATCCTAGTCAGGTGCTGAAAATTCCCCAAATGCCAGTCATTACAGGATAAAGCAGCATTGAAAAACGTTATTAAGGTTGCCAAATTACATGCTCAAAAATTAGGTAATTAGGAATGCATCATGTCTGAAATCACCTTGCCCACATCTCTTTTCTTATCGTAGGGCCTATTGCAGTGACTATACATGGTGGATTGTGCTCCCTTGATGGGCAGATATTCAATATTTTCTGTTTCAAATGCATCCTTCTGCAAATGACACCTCCTTTTCTGTGCACTATATAAACCCTTCTCAGAAAGCTGGGTATTTCCTCATCTGGCTGTCTGCCAGATGAGCACTACGGTCTTTGAATCCATCATAAACATAGGTTCAACAATTCCCAAGCTGCTTTTCCCACTACAGCCTTCCTGGCAAACCCCATAACACCCCTCTTCCTTCGTGCCTTGGCCAAGACAGTGTGGTATCCTCTGCTGTACTGCTTCCAGCTCTGCAGCAGGGCTCCCGGCCTCGTGGTGCATCCCACGGGCCACCCACCTCCCTGCGGGCTGATTCACACCTCGGGACCTGCTGAATTTGTGCGTGACTTTGCACCACAGCAGCGCTATGAGGGGTGGAGGCTGTCTGATACCCGTTTCACAGCTGAGGCATAGAAAGGATAAGGTCAAAAAGTAGCATTGGTTTCAGCACCTTGTTTGAAGTGATGAGGGTGTGATGATTTGGGCATATTTGGCAATTTACATCACGAAACACACCTATTAGCATTGTCCATTGCCAGCCTCTGCAGCTGGGAGAGCTCCAGCATCTCAAGTCAGGCACCAAAAAATGGGAAAAGAAACACAGTATCAGTGATCAATGCCCAATTTGGTTTAAGTGGCATGTCAAGCATGACACAAGATCTCTTTAATGACTGTAAGGACAGAATTGGATTTTTCAGAGCAGTGATCAGTTGCTTCAACCTTGAGATAAGCTTTTAATTCCCTACACTTCAATGCCTAATTCACCCTGTACCTCTTGATTTCTGCAGCAGGTGAGGCTTCTTTCTTTTCCCCAGTCTTCCTCCCTCCATCAGATCCACTTTCCCTCCCATCCCATCCCATCCCATCCCACCCCAATTTCTGCTCCCTGGGTTTCTCCTCATGCTGGTGCCTTTGCCCAGGCCTCTCCCTTTCTCCCAGTCCCCATCTCCCCTCTCCCCAGGTCCTGGCAAGCCTCACTCCTTCCCGCCTCACCTGTGGGACCATCCCTCCGCTCCCCAGCTCTGCTCCAGTTCCCCCTGCCAGCCTCATCTTTGCTGGGTGCCAGCTTTCTCTTCTTCCTCCTCCTCTCCCCGGCTTGCCCACTCCTTCCCCCTGCTCCTCGCCTCGGACAGGGTCCTGCAGGGGGTTGGGGGCAGCAGCCATCACACCAGCCACTTCCCACAATAAAGGTGGTGTGGGATGAGCCTGTCCACAGCACGCTGGGGTGGGATGACACCCTTCGCTTAGCATGGACCGCTGGCTTCAGCATCCAAAGTATCACAGTGGGCCCAGAGTGGGACAGAGGTAGCTCCCTGCTGCTGTTAATACCTTAATAGTTAAACTAAACTAGCTAACTGATTAAAATGGTTACACGTACAGAAATACAAGCTGTTTCCTGTCATACACTGTGAGAACTCAAAGGCTACTTCAGTAATAGTAAAAGTTGTCTATGGTAGATGTGTTGCAAACTGAGAACCTATCAGAAGCGCAAGGGAAGGTGCAAGTATGTAAACTAAAATACATGTTCATTTTTAAGGTGTGGCCATTTGTTACTTTTTTCCTTCTAGTTATTCTCCTAGTCAGAGATATTATATTGATGATAAAACAAGAGCAGAAAGCAGAAAAAAATGTGTAGGATGATAAAAACAACAATACACAGGACTTAGTATTTCCAATTACTTGAAAAATCTGCTCAGAATGATGAGCTACAAATAAACACATCTATGTGAATAAAGACCACTTTTGTCCCTCAGCAAATCGCCATCTCCTATTCCCTTCATCTCCCTACAGTTTGTACTTCGAGTTATGGCTGCACTTTCCTTTAGTTACATTCAGTATTTGTTTGTTCTTTTTCTGCTCTTGCCTCAGAATCGTTCCCTGATGCTTGCACATTTTTTCCCCTGCTATTCTCTCTGTAAATAGTTTTTCCTCCTGTTAAAATAGAAAAAATGTTCTGTCAAACAATGAATCACGCTATAGCAAAAAAACCCCCATAAGCAGACGGCTTTGCAAGAGTTGCCAGTTTTGAAAGAGTCCCCATAAATAGCCAACAAGAAGTGAGAAAGGTAATGAAGTTACACAACCACGTGGAAAAAAGGGAGAAGGACATTGATACAAGAGTGTATATGTTGAGGAAGCGGTCTGTGAGCATTTTCACTGACTTTTCTGATTTCACCTTAACAATTTCATGAAGCAGAAGTTAAGCAATATTAGCTCCGCATGCTCTTAAAACTTATTTGTTCTTCACCAGGCAAGCACTCCTCTTTTTAATAAAGCAAAGACTTCAGAGTACAGAGCTCCCTGCAAGACTGTTCTCCTGGTGAGTACCAGCCATGGATCACTTGCTGCACCAGGACTGCAGGACTCTGACCAAGGTGTCCTGGTGGATAGTCCTGAACCAGTCGAGGGTTCAGTGGGCTCTGATGCAAGCTGTTGCCAAGACATCTACCTTCCTTCCAATGTTCAAAATTTGATGATGCTTCTACTGAAGACTAGCTTGCGCTAAGAAAGATGGCATGAACTGAGACATTATAAAGGCAGGCACCTATTCTCTTCTGATGAAGGACTTATCTCCAAGAAAGGGTCATTAATCAAATGATGGAGAATTGTAAGGAGTTAAGCCACTACTACTGTTTACTGTATGAACAATAATCAGTGCCCTGAGTCATTACAAAGCCTGTTGAAACACTTTGAATATGCAAAGCATGCACTGAGTAACTGATACAGGACTAGACCAGAACATAGTGTGCTCTCTGAAAGAAGCTGTGTCTGACCTAGGAGGCCAGGAAAAGTGTGAAGACTCATACATCGCTTGCCAGGTACCCCTCCAACGGTTACACCTGATCAGGGACAGAGTAAAGCCCCTCAAGTCTTGGTGCTCCTTTCCCAACACAGGACTGGGGTAGTATCAGTGACAACACCACGGCCTTTGCAACTCTGAAGTCATACCTCTCATTCACAGGAGCAGAGTGTGAGCAATAACTTGCACTCATCTCTTTGGTCCATAACACCAAAGGCAGGTGGGTCTTTAGATATTTGTGAAGATTAGAGCTGCAGTGCTACAAGCTTTGGTCTGTCACAGGTGCATTCAGGATAGTGAAAGCAAGTCAGTTAATGGTACAAAGTCAATAAGCACAAGTTAAAGTGCATTAAACTCCTATGCAGATGCCCTCATCTGGGAATAAAGCCATCCTCTAAAGAAGATTATGCTGCAGTGAAAATATAATACACATCTGAATGAGTCTACTCACCTGAGGATTTAACCCACTCTACTCCCTTGTCCTGGTTTCAGCTGGGATAGAGTTAATTTTCTTATTGGTAGCCGGTATGGGGCTGTGTTTTGGGTTTAGGATGAGAACAATGTCAATGATACACTGATGTTTTGGTTCTTGCTAAGTAGTGCTAAGTAGTTGCTAAGTGGCGCTCACAATTAACTCTATCCCAGCTGAAACCAGGACAACCCTGTAATTTAGGTGCATTAACATCACACCTTGAGTTGAATCACTTTTTAGTCATTGACTGTGTCCCATGTTTACATGGCCATGGTGTGCTCTGTGTGTGTACCCGTGTGCTCTGTCCCTTCCTCCACTTCAGTTTCTTTTGAAGGAAGATCTTCAGAGTCAATGACAAAACCCTCTTTTACCTTGTGCAGCTACACTGCCTACCACTGACTCTATGTAGCCCCATGACACTACCACAGCACTGCCAATACAAGCAATGACCCTATTTCATATTAGTGTTTTCAGAAAACAGGCCAAAAAGTATCCCATATGGTATCCCGCACACATTTTGTATAGAGCACTTCCAAGCATGAGGACTGGAGTTAAGGCTGAGTTTGGTGGTGTGAGATGACACAAGCACTGCACAGTGGCAGGCAGAGCACAGACACCCATCCATGTTAGCTCCAAAAGCAGAAGACCTATCGTCTTATCATTATGCTATCACTATTGCCATAGCTGATTAGTTCTGCTGACAGGCAAGACTAATTACCTTAGGTGCAGTCCTGTTATCTTCCAGCTATACATCCTTAGGGAATCAAACTAACATTTGTTATTGCTAATAACCTGCAGCCCGTGTCACAAGGTGGCCCGAGACCAGTCAATGGTAACCTGGGATTCCTGGCACCGCACTCATGTGTGAAATAGAGGTAACCCCAAGATCCCCCCCGCGCATTCCCTAGTGGTCAGCAGCAATGCTTTCCCTTCATCAGAGTCTGGGTGCCATCTTTTGTAGCATTCCCAGTGACATAGTTTCAACCTGCCGGCCAAAAGCAAGTCTCCTATGTGACTTTTTGTTCTGGCAGTTCTCTTAGGTATGATCAGATTTTTTTTTCTGATGATCTGTTGATCTACTGTACTGCAGTTTCATTGATATTCCCATGTGAATTCCACTCTTGTGTGGCATCACAGAAACTTTTGCTTGCTCAGACAGTGTAAATTAGCTTCAGCTCAATTAGCCTCTTGACATATGTTGTTGTTTCCGATTTCTCTTCAGACCTGCTAGTTTTCCTTCAGACCATCAGCACTCGGTTTTTGGTGAACACTCCTCTGCATTGCAATACTGTGCTGTTTCAACAGTGGCTGCTATGACACAAGGGCACAAAGCCATTTTGCAGCACAGTTTTCTGAGGAAGGCAGCTGGGTGCCTTGGTGCATGAAAGCCCCTGGCCTCTTGGTCCAGAAACTCTGCATTAGCTCAGTAAAAACAGAAATTAGAGAATGGAAGAGCCCAGGTCCTGAAATGAAGCTTGTGAACTTGAATTTCCATTTAACGCCTATGCCTATATAAGAAGCATTTGGCCCAGTACTGCCAGGGTTAGGTGTGTACAAGATGCAGTAGAATGAAGCAATTTACCCTATTCATCTTCATTAGCGCCTTTCCTTTAAATTCCCCCTAATTCAACAAGGGGAGTTCCACTCATTATGGTCAAGAAGGGTATTACTGCATGTGAAGAACACACAGATTTCCAATGGTGAGCTCCTGTTTAATTGAATTCAGTGAATGACAACACCATGACATTGCTAAGATTAATGACTCAATAATTTTTGAGACAAGGCAAAACGTGAAGTAAATTGATTGCATTAATTTTATTTTTTTTTTTTCCTTGGAAACAGTACTGCATACCAGCTCAGCAGTGTCCTGGAGAGGACGCTTTGCTATTACAGAGTGAAGCCCAGCTACCCCTTCTCTGTTCAACTCTTGCACTCTGACATCACTTTGGACTAACTTTTAATGTAATTTCCTAGTTGCAGAGACGCAGGCTGATGATAATTGAGCTGAGATCTCGACAGACCAAATGATTAATGCAGAGGGCTTTTTGGAGTGGAAACTTCAGTTATTATTAGATTATTCAAGAGAAGGAGAGAAGGTGTCAGAGCATGGAACAGAGGACTGCAGTGACTGCACATCTCACTCTTGAAAAAATATGAATAGATTTTAATTTCTGCCATCTTGTTAGTAACTTATTCACATAAAAATCAGCTCATGCCTAAATGCAATGTCAGATATAACATCTTGTTTAAAAATCCATTTGCAGACAATGAGATGGCTTCTTCTTTCCTACACGTGGCAGAAGTTGAGATGGCTTTTCATGTAATATCTGTGACAGTGTCTGTCAAAAGTGCCTCCGAGAAATGCAGAGAGTAGTGTTTGGTATTGCCCAACATGTGTAGTATCACATTTGTTTTTTACAAGATAGTTACAGAAAAACAACAGTTATAAATCTAGTGAGAAGGCTGAGCATTATTACACAGGCATGCTGTTTTGTTTGCCTGCAGAAGACAGTGACAAAGACAAGTATTCCAGAGCTAGGATTTTGCTAATTAGGGTATAGATTGGAAATGTTAATCAAAGGATCCTGAGCAGGATGGAAGACAGAAGTAAGGTAACTCTTCATATGGTACAGTCTGGATTCCAGAAACCAATCACAGGTGTTGAGAAGAAAGTTTTCTCAAGTAAGGTATGTGAAAACTGGGGTATTTGAGCTTTGGATGACATAGAAAAACAGTCTTCGCTTTTGCCCTCTACCCTTCTCTCCCTTGGGCAAATGGGGAGTGACACAGGAGACAGCAGCAGGTGGCAACAGCCATCTCTGGCAAAGAAACTCCATCTTATGTCAATAAAGGGAGATTCTGGTGCCTAATGTAAGATAAAAGAAAAACATAGGATGGCCAAGATCCACAAAGGATCTTTACCGGTAAGTATAATCTTAAAAGTGCGATTTTTATTACTTTACCTGTTTGTATCCTATTGCATTATTGCAAATACTTTTCCTTTAAATTTCATCTAATACTTAAACTTACCCAGAGTTAACACATGACACTTGACAACATGTTCCTCAGCCAAAGTTTGGTGACCCATAGAGCAAGGGTCCTGGTATGGGTGCCCTGCTTCCCAACACAGTCCTTTCAGGAAGAGAAGGCAGCTCAGGATCACAGAAGCTGTGCTGGTCCTACCAGGATCTGCTTTCTCAGGGCTCACCAGAGAAGAAGGTCCTCCTGGAAACAAAAGAAAATCTCCAGGCATGTCTGAAGAGGAGCACTCCTGAACCCTGCGATTCCCAGAGAAGGCAATAACAATGCCATATCTCTTGCCATTTTCCCATTCATTCTCTAGGCTTCTCTGCTTTTAATCCTGGAGCAGATCCAAATGCTGTGCAACGGTGCAGAACAGACACTGTTGAACCAGGGCCTGAGAGGATCAGAGCTGGCCACTGCAACAGAGCTGCCAGTTCCTGTGGCAAAAATTGGAGAGGATCCACGGCATCACTCCTGAGACAACTGCAGAAGAGCCAATACCTCTGAGAAACTGGGTCCTTAGAGACTATCTATGGCCTTCTGGCTAGGGCCTGTCTTCTTGCAAAAGGGCTCTAGATGTAGGCATTTGGGTGGTACTTCAGGAGGAATAATAACACGGCAAAAAAGATCTAAATTCAGGCCTACTGTGATGTGATAGGCCTTTGAAACTTAATGCAAACCAGTTGTTAATTCAACTAATATTTGGAAATCCTACAGCCTAGGATTTCATCTTTCTTTTTTGCTGTCTGACTGAAGGGAATTTCATCACTGTAGACATTTATATGAATTGCAATTATGGTTCTGCCCCAGCGTGCCTTGTTTTGTAACGGCCAATATTGAACAAAAAAAAAGCATTTTCAGTCCGAAAATGGATCATTTTCTACCTCAATGGCTAAATGGGATCTTCTTGTTTTAGTGCTGTACCATTTACCTTGCTGTCCAACTGCAAGCCACCTCACCCAGACCTAAGTGCACAAGACATGACATGAGCAAGGAAAACTGCTTCTTTCAATAACATTGCAGCAGCACAGAGAGTTTATGACCCTGAAAAGATGAAGGTTTACAGTCACAGAACAGTGAATCATTAGAAGTTTTCAAGGAAAAAGGACAAGTTTTCCCTGAACAATAAATAAACTTAAGAGGTTCAAATACTTTTTGGTATGAACTGATGATCAGCACTCCGTGTCTGAGACTCCACCACAGAGGCAGAACCGGTGCATTCAGGGATTTCTGCAGCATTGTTCTCACATGCCTGGACAAAGCCTCACTGCACACTGATAGTCACATTTCCAGGAATGTTTACTCCTTCCTTTGGGGTACTGTCAGCTGTGCAGTCCCAATTTCAGGCATAACGGCCAGCCTCTGCATAGTGTTGGAGGCTCAAAAGTCTGCATGAAGTTTACAAGAACTGAAGTTAGTTAAAAGATTGTCCCTGCAATTCAGAGCGTAGGTGCCACAAGCCAGGCATTCAAAGTCAACAAAAAACATTTTGAAAAACATTTTGAAAATGACGATCTTTGGGGAGATCATGTCATGTGCAGACTGACATTAATTAACTGATGTTTGGCCAGGAATTCCAGCCGTCTGAAGGGATCGTTAGCAAAGTGTTATGCTAATGACCTGCCTTGCTCTTAACCAGAGGGAAATGAGCTTAACTATAGCCCATGGTCAGCAGAATTTGCTCCAGCGATGATCTCGAGTGAGTTTAGGAGCAGCTCTAAGGCATGGCTGGGGGAAGCAGGGAACACAGGGAGGGAGCAGAGTCAGCACTGGCCAAAGGCTCCCCAGGCATATATGGACCTGTAGAATCAGTTTTATTGCTCCTCCTGCCACTGGGGAAATAGGCAGGATGAGGACAATGACTGTCCTTGTTAAAAGGGGTACCCCAGCAATAGCCACTGCCCTGTACACTGTTATCTTCTCTTCCTGGCAGGAGCACCAGGAGCCAGCCTGGTTTCCCAGGGTGGTTGCACAGGTAGAGCAGGCAGAAGGGAAACCAACAAAGACCTGAACTAGTGGGCTGTGAAACACTTAGAGATGCTGTTCCCTCCCACCTCCATCACAGCTGGCTCTATGACTTTCCTACTCCACCCTCTCCTTTCCCTCCCATCTATTGGGAGTTAAGGATTTTGGTAAGTGCTTGGTTGCTAAAGAAGAACATCTCTAACGCATTCCTCATTAAAGTGGCACAAGTGGGCAGCACTTCAGGGAAGCCACACACGATATATAGGACTCTGGGTTTTATTGTGAGACAAAAGGCAGGGATCTCGTCAGAGCTACATTTGCCATCATTAATCAGTAGAAGAAAAATCCTTCAGCAGTGCTGACAGTTCCAGTTTTGGCTTCCTACTACATTTAGACCAGATGTGACTCGAGTAACAAGACAGTTGTGGAAAAAATAATAATCCTTTCTTCTTATTTTGTGAGAAACCTGCAGATGCTCAGATCCTGATTAAATAATAGTGACAGTGAAGTGTGCAGGTGGAGGAGACATTCAGATGGATTGCCAGTTCTCAGCTGTGTGTTGCCACATACCTTCACTGACTTCAGCTCAGTCAAGGGCTAGTTTAGATGGAGAGTTTCCCTTTGCTCTTCACCCTGAGCCAGAGGTGGCTCAGGTTTCTCCCCAGGGCCAGAATATGGACTACTTGTGCCCTCCTAGGAAGGAGAGGCTGAAGGACTTCCATCACAAGAATTTTGGGGGCTTGGAAAGGTAACTGAGTAGCCCTTCTCTTTTCAGTACTGGCAACTCCTCTCACTCCCTTCCCATCTTCTCCAGCAGCAGTGATTCCTCATGACTCTGCCACAGGCAAAGTAGGACTTGGGGCCAGTCTTTTTGCTGCATGCTCACAGACACCTATCATAGATAAACTGTGATGACATCCAGTCCCGGCCACACTCTGCCTTATTTCATGATGCAGCTACAGTGAAAGGAGATGACTGGGGGAGTTCAGCCAGAGTCCCTTCTCCCTCGTCTTTTAGACCTTTGCTAAAAGCGACGTCACCTATCCAAAACATTGTCTGCAAGTCAGACGTTATTTTTAAATGTGCTGGTCTTACACTGATTGCACTAAGTGTGGGACTGAGTTTACCAGTAAGAAGAAAATTAAGTGAGTTTCAAGATGGCTTTACAAAGATTTCTGGCATCAGCTTTCTTCTTGACAGTGTCTGCAGGACTCAGACTCATGAAGAACATTTACAAAGACACAATAAATTCGATTTTTATTTGAGATAATTTACATAATTTTTTCCAAGTGCCTGAAACAATAGGCACAATATAATTGGCCTTCAAGGAGTCTCTGGATACATTACAACTAACAAATGATGGGGATGTTGGTACTATATGGTGTCTTTCATCCAAATAAGACAATGTTCTCAAAATGTTGGGCAAGTCCAATACAGTACAGGCTGTACACAGTCATGAATTGCCTGGCTACAGAAATGTTGTCTGTCCTGCAACACATGAGGAAGTGTGGAGAGGAAAGTAGGAGGAGATGTCCGAGAGTAGTGGGTCTGGGCTGTGCCTGGCAGCATTATGAACACACCCAACAGAACAGGGAACAATGGCTCATGTCAAAAAGCATCTTCCAGCTTTGAAGTAAGCAGCAAAGGGCCAGCTCAGGATACGAGATCTGAGGCACACACTGGAGTGGGTATTTTTCTCCTTGTCTGTGTTCAGTGAGACTGTAGATGAGGAGCGATGTGTGTTTGTGTGTGATGTGTGCGCAGGTACAGCTCACTCAACCATCACTAAACCACAATCTGCTCTGAAGTGGTAGACAGATGCCTCTCAACTGGATGCATGTCTACACAAAAGGTTTGTGATCAGTACTTCATACAAATAAGTTATAAGGAAACTGAGATGCGTAAACTGTAATAATGTAACTGGAACTCACCCAGGACACTTAAGGCAGCAACCTTTCATTACTGCTGTGAAGATTGACGTGGGAGCTGGAAGAGCTCTACAAATGGCTAGATGTTTTAGCTTGTTCAAAAGACTGCACCTCTGACAGCCGACCGTCCCCTGGCACTGTTTTATTGCACTGAGTGGGAAGGCAAAAAAAAAAAAAAAAAAAAAAAAAGGCAAACTGCTGACCTACTTCTCGTGGTACCTACATTTGTCTTGTGTCATTCCAGGGACTGGAAAAGTCCCAGACTCGCCTCATTTATGGTATTTAGCTGTGCTTCAATGCAAGGTTCAAAGCTAGGCTGTGGAAGAGAAAACGCACAACTATAAAATAAAATGTGCTACAAATAAAATCAAATAACTGAGGCTAGAGAATAATGGTAAATGGCCAGGTAGCACAGAAATAATCATTTTACTACTTTGAATTACGATGTATCAAGGGAATTGTCACTGAGTCCAGTTTTATTAATGCAATACATAACTGATTCAGAGGAGGCAAAATGCAAACTCCCTCCTGAATTAGTTTAACCAGTGTGAATTTGTGGGTAGACCAGGCCTCAGTCAGAACAAAAGAGAAAATAATCCCCTTGTAATGCAGCATTTAACACCTAGCAGGCAGGTGATAATTGCTTCAGTCCGAGGGGATTAGCACATTGTAACCTCATTATAATATAAAATGTAACTTCCCTATATGGGGTTGTCTATATGGAAAACTTATAGTGGCATAAACAAAGGTATGAATTCAAACTGATTTAGTTTTACTGGAATAATTCCTGGTGTGAATTTATTTGTTTTGGAGAGATTTGCTTTGTTTGTGGTGCTTGCTTTTTTTTTTTTTTTTTTACCCCTTCTTTTTTCTCCTGCAGTTTAGTCAATGATGTTTTAGAATTAATTTAAGATAAATTAAAAACTACCACTATTATTCCTGAACAAGAATGTACATGCAAAAAGTCCAGTCTGATGTAAACTATATTATTTAACTCTACATCTTTTTACCAATGTAACAAATAAAATTTTCCTGTATAAAAAATCTTTAGGCAAAATGAAACTTTGCTTCAAGCAGATGATGCAGTTTCATGATCGGCTTAAACAAACCTAGATTCATCTTGCCACTGCCCTTGGTGATGGCAGTAGCATTTGGGGGGCTGTATATATATCCAGACAGATCAGGTACTTTCAAGCAATCTTACAAGTAAAGAATGAAGGAAAAGAAAAAACAGGGGAAAAAGAGGAAAGATTCCTCTTTTGGGGAAGGATCAGCCAGGGCAGGGCACGAGAAATGGCAGGGTGCCTCCATCTAACAGGGGTTTAGACTGAGTTCAGCTGACTGCAAAACCACACAGTGTTTTTCTTATATCCTGAGTATGGTAACTGAAGCTGTCTAAAAACCAGACACTCTGGTCTGAGTTAGTATTTTATTTTTTTTCTGTTTTCAGTGGAGAGACATAGGCCCTGCAGACTCTTGATCTGCCCTAGGCACTGAGCTTAGTGGATACTGTGTCTCTTCGTTATTTAATGCTAGGTGAGATGAACCCCACCCTGAATGTCCAGTGAAATATGCTGAAGCGGTTCAGTCAACTTCATTTTAAATACTGTATTTTAAGAGTTCACCCAAAATGAGAGACATTGGATGTCAGCCAAGTCTCCCACCGCTTAATAACACCAGAGCATTCCTAAAGAAGTCTATGGTTTGGGGGAGTCAGTTTTTATTAACTAGCAAGTGTGCTTAATTGTATGGAGCCAAGTAGCAATGCATTTAAGGAATACTCATATACAGAAACATGAGACAAACATGCATTCTTGCTAAAGCAAAATAATTTCTGATCTCAGTGGGAATTTTGGCTTAATTGCTGGTTGCAAGATCAGATGCATGGAATACTTGTGACATGAAGATTTACGGAAAAAAAACAATTATCAGTGGTTCAGTGCAGAGTGAAGTCCCACCACTAGAGCTGGTGCCTGAGCTGGCTGCCAGGGCCCCCTTTGCTGGCCTGGGATATCCAGAGCATGGCTGGAGCTGGCAGAGGGGTGAAATTCTCCAAGAGAGATGCACGGTGCTAAAAGCCGCAGTAAAAGCTGCTGGTGAGAAATAGGTATAGTAACAATTTCATGCCAGTCTAGCTGCCCTTGTACTCTGGGACTGCTCTGATTTTTCTGCTGGTGCAATAAAACGCTAATGCTTTGTTGTAGGCAAGTCCTGAGGAGAGTTTCCAGATTATACCTTACTCTTGAATGTATTTCTGTTGTTTATTGCATCAAGACAGTTCAGTAGCAAATAGCAAAAACTCATTTTATCAAGAACTCTGAACCAACATTAATCAAGGCTCAAGCCCACTCTGAAAATGTGTGGTGCTATGCTGATTTTATAAGTGATCTAAGCAAGGGAAGTGTTTAAGAGAGCTCTGGCCCCCAGCCACAACACACGGGAGCTGGGGAGTGCTGGTTGTGAGGGTCTTCTCTCACATAATGACAAAATCAAGAGTTTCATCACACACTTCTTTCCATTTCTCCCTAAGGAGCAAGCCCCGATGAGGTCTCACCTGGCTGTCATTTTATGCATAGCCAAGGTCACAATGAAGAGTAAAATATGAAAATCTAATCTGCTTTGCTAATGCAAAATAACTTCTTTCTGTATGTAACCTCACACAGAGTTCAGCCACTCAGCTATAACAGGCTAAAGAGTACTTTCAAAGGCTTAATTCAATTTCGGTGAGCTTGCTGTGAACTCGCAGAGAACAATGCGGGTGCCTCCCTGTCTTCCCCGAAAGGGATACATCGCAAAGCTCTCTGGGATGAGCTCTTTGATTTCAGATGCACTCTTCACACAACCATCAGTTCAGATGCATCCTTCAAATTTGAATCACCTGGGGATCTGGCTGCCTTATAAACAATGCATGTTGCCACTTACCTGACATTTACATACCAGAGAAGTCTAAGGAAAATTCTTCTTCCATGTGCTGTAGGCTTTTGCTTAGCAAGTAGGAGTATACACGAGGGCACGTATTTTTTTAAATAGGATTTCTATTATAGATAAAATAGTATGTAATAGCCCAGCTATGTTTTGCTCTAAACAAGTACTCTAAGGTTCTTTGGCCCTTTTTGTACATGAGTGATCAAAAGCATTTGTTAATTGTTCCGTTAACTTCTCATCACTTGCTGCAGTCAATGAAGTTAGGCACCAAGGAGCATCTGAAAATCCAAGCTAGAGGTATGTCTCTTCAGCCACATTGAAAATACTGTTTCAAACACCTGACCTACAGTTCTTTGCAGGTTCCTCTGAAGAATGTGTCATTGTTAGTACAGAATACTGGCCACATAGGTTAAATTTTTCTCATAGTTCCTCCCCTCCCCACATATACTAGTGATGCCAATGGAAGCTTGTAATTTTGGGATGCATGGGATCGTACATGGGATCAGCATCAAGGTCTGCATTACTTCTGGGAAGCCAGGGTGACAAGGCAGAAATGACTGTAAAGGTAGAAAAGCGGTATTATAAATTGATCAAAGTGCACTTCCTAACATTGGAAGTGTAGTTGGAAATGCGTCCTGATCTCCCTGTCAAGATCCTACCAGGTGGGCTTTATCGCCAAATACCTTCCTTTATAGCAGCACTACTTTCAAGTACTTAGGATTGACAATTCTTTTCATATAAATTGTTAGCATCAGTATCAAGCAATAAAGCATCTGTAAAAAGAAACATGTTGTTCAATTTAATTGGAAGTATCTAATGGATGGGGCTATCTAGAAAAAGGTCTTTTGCAAGGAAACAAACACTTATCTCCCTACAGCAAGTGCAGTTAACGGTTTGCTAATTCTTTATAAGAGGCATCAATCTTTTTGTGCTCCTTCCCCCCAAACAACTGGAAGAAATTAAGTTTCTTTTTTAATTACTCTGCAGCATCTTTACTACATTATTCAGCTTTAATAGTAATAATACTTAGCACATACATGGCATTTTACATCTTCATAGTGGCCTGCAGCATTAACTAATGCATGCCGAAACATTCTGCACTTGAATTAAATAGGTACACTACTGCAGATAACTATCTATTTCCTTTGCACCCTGCATGGTGTAATTTAAGATTACACAAACATAACAGAAATCACATTCCTGTTATATTTCTAGGACCAGACCCAGGTCCTAGGGTTTCTCCCTATTCTGTTTACCTTCAGCTGTTGTTTGATGTAACTTTCCCATCACATACTTCTGCCGAGGAAAAGAGCTCTTTTGGCATAAAGTATGTACAATGCTCTTTTAGGAAACTATAAACTGGAGGCAGTTCTCCAGCTTGGGAAAGGAGATAGAGAGTTATTTTTACTCTTAAATTCCTTAGGGGGAGAGGCACTCAGATATGAGTGTGACAAGAGCCATACAAGTACATAGAGTGAGAGAGAGCAAGAGAGGGAAAGAAGTGATTAATGCAGCTCGGCTACGCTACTAGCTAGAAGATGAAACTGAAGCAGCAAAATCAACATTTTGACATAAAGATTTCTTTCCAACTATGGTCACTTTCAAGTTAAAGATACCAGCAGCGCTATTAACCCTAGTTTCAAATGTCTCTGACAATAGCTATCACCACTCCTCTTCCTAAAGCAAATGACTAGAGAGAATCAGTACTAGTTGCTCTTCCCAAGCTGCCTGGTATGCTCAAGTCACTGCCAGGATCCTCTCAGGTCTCACTGGAAGTGGCCTGTCTCTGGGGAACCCTGCCAGAAATCAGCTGAGCGGTGATGCCTCACTTGTGCAGCAACTGGGAAAGAACTGATCCTCGATGAAAAACAGTGCAGGAGTCTCTGCACCATGCTGCAGCCAGGACCCCAGGGCACCGCATCCTCTCCCCTCCTGCTCTGCAGAGCTGCTAAGAGCAAAGCTGTCAAGCCAGGCCCCTGTGCAGTCCTGGACTGCAACACATACAGCTCCACCGCCAGTGCCAACAGCGCTGGCAACTCCGTGGGACAAACAGCCATATGCAAGTACAGACAGGGAAAGGTCATTTCTTCTTGGCTCTTGATTTGACTCTGGAGCAGATGCACTGGCCACCACCAGCCGTCATGGTGTAGATCAAACAACCCTGAAATTAGTAGCAGAAGAGTGGGCATGAAGAGAGACTCTTGTAGTTGATTTTGCTTTTGGTTATTTAAAGAAGACAGAAATGTCTAGAAAATTCAGGCAACAAAGTCAGCTGTGTTTCTAGGAAGGTTATGAATTTTTGTGCTTTGAGTTTTTTGGGGGATATCTGTGAGACCGCAAATATAACTTGTAGATGTATCAAACTAAAAAACCTATCAATCAGCCTAAAAAACCCTGAAACATTTTCCACAGTGTGGACATTTTCTCCTCAGGAGCTGTTTGTGACTCACTGTTCCTGTGAAGCAGGTTAATGTGCCTCTGAATTTCACCTGACAGAAAATGTATCACAGGGTCAGCTGCATTAGGGAATGATGAACACAGCCTGACCATGGTACTGTTGGACACCTTGAGGTTGCTCTCAGCAAGCACAGGTGGAGGAAGTAACCTGACTTGGTTCCAACAAAATAAAAGGACGTGGCCAGCTCGAGGACACACTAAGACAAGTTCAGCAACTTGTAAAAGCACTCATTAATCTCTCTAAAATGAGCCTCCCAGGTTCTTGAAGGGAGGGCATGTTGAGGTGGAATTTGTGTGACCTGCTTATAAGCAGAAAACTGACTTAGAAACAGTGTTTGGCTTGTGAACAACTTTTGCTGTTTTGAAATTGCCTTCCACCAGCCCATTGCTTACGGCGGGCGCAGCCCGTGCAGCCACAGGGAGCTTGTTGGCTCCCATGAGTGGCTGGGACATGCTGAAACGGGACATGCTCTGCAGCACGGGTGGCCAGAGTGCTGTGAAGGTCCTTGTGTTGCTGTTGACCAGGGGAGTTCCTAACAGCTTACCCTGCTTTTGGGACACAGCCTCGTAGCTGTCTGCATCATGGATGCGCCAGTCTGCATGGGATTAGCTGGAGATATCCCGGTGTGGCTATAGATTGTTAACTGCCTCTAAGTGAGATGACCAATGCCTTTAGCTTTGGCCATACCGACTTCAGCTTTTGTATTGAAGGAGACAAGTTCACTCCCTGTACATACCCGAACTGGAATTAGGATCATATGCACCCCATCCAGAAATTGTGTTTATCTTTCTAGAACTGGGATTTCCAAGCCGCAAGATTTCTTGTTTTTGTACTTCAGGTTCTTGGCTGTTAGGGCCAGGACCAGGTACAGAGTGATGCCATTTCCTGTACTGATGGTCCCAGGGGCATGCTGTACCACTGACTGAGGAGCTGGAGTCATGGATCCGGAATGAACACAGAGGGGAGTATTCCAGCTCTCGTCTTCTCTGGCTGCTCTGGGAGTTGTTACAGTGCATTTTGTTTGAGTTAAGACTGATGCCACTAGCTTCCACTGTGAGGTTTCAGTTGCCCTGCATAGCTTGATTTACTTTCCTTGTTTTTTTAAACTCCTTTTTTAAAAAGTCTGGAGTGAAAAAAATATATTAAAGCAATTGCAATCAGCTCTCATTTGTCTATCTATGTATCTTTATCTATTCACTGATGTCTTTTTTGCATAGATTGCAAAGAAATGGATGGTGGATGCAGGGCAATGAGTGAATACCTCCAGCCAGACTCTAAAAAGGTTTAGAGGTAAAAAAAATCATGTATAAGCAAACAGGTTTTGATCTAATGACAAAGGTCTCAATCAAACAGAGCAGATATAGTCTGGACAACCTGTCTGTACTGTGCTTGTTCTTCTTCATCCCTCCTGATGCAACACAGATGTCCAGCATCTCAGCAGCACAAACCATCACCTGTCATGCACCTCCCCAGATAAGCCGCCTCAGGAGCTACGGTGGGTAACCCACTGGCTTCAGTCAGATTTGTGCCGAGTCTATTCCATGAGTAATCTGCAAAGTCTTTGAAATCTCTGGCTTTCAGATTCCTTCAGAGTCCCTTCCTTCGCACTGTAAACAAAGACAAACACTGTAAAAAAGATTTACTGGAACAACGGTATCCATCTGCTGCTACATCTCCACAAACCCACATTTGATAGGTTGAGATTAAGCAGTTGGCCAGACAAGATAGCCAATGCATCAACAAACATAGCTGTAGCATAAATAAAACCAGTATGCAAAGGCAGTTAATGAGAAATGGGCTTGTTTCTAAAAATCCCTGAAGTTCTCCCCAGAAGCTTGAGGAGCCTTTCTCTCTAGCTGCGTTCCTCGTGACCCTACAACTGCCTTGGCACCCAGCCCTTTCTCTCCCCCAAGCAATCAGACTGGCTTAAAAAAACCCCACAAAACAAAACAAAAGGTTGTATTCTTTTCAAACTCAGTTTGTTGCTTTGTTTGGTGTTTTTTTCCCTGTGAAAATCAGAAATGTGTTTGTTGAAGCACGTCCTTCGAAGGCTCCCACCTTGGAGTGGGTCAACTTGCCATTCGGGTTGCTGTGTTACGTGCTGGGGGATCGACGGCACCACAGAAGCAAGGGGAAGGACCTGCTGCAATCTCTGCCAGACCCCATGGCTCAAACCCGTTTCTCACCAATCTCAGCCAGGATGCTGCAGAGCAAGAGGAGAAATCCTCTCTCCTCGCAGACTATGTGTGACGCCTTTCAGTAAAGCTGCTTTGGCCCCATCTCCTGCGCGCATGGTAAGTGTGAAACAGGTTTAGAGACCTGCTCATCTGTCCAGAAATGATGGGGAGGATGGAGCAGGCAAGCTTGCTTATCTGTCACCCACGATGTTTCTGTCCTGTTGCCAGAGGACTACACTTCTTATGCAGCATAACATGACAATAAAACATTTAAAGCCTTGGGGAAAAAAATAAATGCATTGGTGCTCGGAGTAGGTTTTAGTCCACAGGCCCTGAGGAAAAGATGCTTATTTTTATATCCGCGTCTCAGGTGGGAGACTAAGCCACTGCTCCAAGGCAAGCATGCCACCAAGGCTGCTACCTTCCCATCTGCACGTGGCGTACTCCACCCTGCTTACAGCCACGGTGCCGCCTGCTATCTCTAACAGTGGGTTTTTCCTCCTCGTGGTGGGGTAACTGCATGCGGCTGCCGAGCACCGCTCATCACAACCAGTTTAAAGCCCAGATTTGTGTGAGGTTTTCACTCTGCCCACTGAACAGAAAAGGTGGGGGGCTATGGAGGAGTCAGAGAGAAGCTACTTCACAGCATCTTTGGTGGCTATTGACTCGGATGGCTTTAGGTTACCTTATATCATTGCCTCTTTAAAGCCCTTGGCTCATGATTTCTCGTTTTGTTGTTTCTCAGGACATTGGTTTAATCCTCACTGGCATCACACTGCCCTCCACTCTCTACACCCTTTACCACAGAGCCATGGGATAGAGTCTTCCATAGCAAGCTTTGCCTTCAGGCCACCAAAGTGTTAAACCTCTAATGTACTCACAGACTGGCTATGCCTTTCCATCCCTGAGGGCAGGTTTGTATTATGGTCCAGAACCCACTCCCTTGGGCCACTGCAAAGGCCATTAAAGTTAGTGGAAAGGCATGTTGTAGGCAGTGACAGGATCAGGTGGGCAAGAGCTTCATAATTGAAAGGACCTAAAAAATTCACGATCAGTTCATCAGAGGTGGCAACTCATTAGCAGGCAACTGATTTTTGAAATGCTGTCAGCCCAACACTCAGAAAGCATCCCTAATTCCCAGTCTGCCAGCAAGGACGCGGTGTGTTTGGCACTCCTGAAATGAGTCCCAGGAGTATCATAATGGTCAGCACCCAAAGGTGTTTCAAGTTTGGAGTTTGTGGAACTCAGAGGTTGAACTCCTTCCCTAAACTTTGTCTCCAAAATGTTGATGGAAATGCTTTGCTACATACAAGTCAAATCTTTTTGCTGGAAGCCCTTGTGGTTACCCCTGCTGCTTTACTGAGCACATATTGTTACTATTTTTGAGAAACAGCATCTCACTAAGTTCTTCCCTTAGTCTAAGAATAGGAAGTTTTTGGAGAAATGGCTTTATTGGAGAGTGGCCTTGATGCAAAAATGTAACTGTCCCTGCTCAAGACAGACGGTTTCCAAGTTTGTTAAAAAATACATGCTTTTGACAATTTTATTGTAACTTATTGTGGGTGTGAAATAAAATAGGGGGATTTTTGTGGCTTGACTTATATTTCTGCACTTATATATGGTAATTAAATGTAAAAAATGCCAATTAAAAACAAACTTTGGCAAGAGATTAGTCAAAATATGTGCACTTGAATTTTTTAGGGGCTTGAGGGGGCATTCCTTTGACATTTGCGTTTTAAAAAAATGCCTTAAAATATGACACTTCAAAAGCAGCTGCTTTGTGTGTCCACAAAGCAGTTTCCATATGCAGAGTTCATGTCAGATGTACAAATGTCTAAGTGCCCAAATGACCATAACCTTTGGTAATAGGTTAAATAACTATTTGCACAGTGCCTTCTCAAGAGTGGTGGATCTCTGTTAGTGCTCAGTTTATAAGGAACAATTAAGGACAGAAGACAAACCTTACCACTAATAAATGCCCCTATCCAGTGCAGCATGCCAGGGAATGAACCAGCATTGGTGCCATGAAAAAAGAACGAGTGATCTTATACAGCTGTCTGGATTTTCTGGGCTTTCTTACCTGTCTCTGTGAATGCTATTGGGTCTTGACCTGGTCACATAACTTTTCTGTATCTCATCTTCCTCATCTGCAGAGTGGGGATAATCGTCTCTCTAAGTGCTGTCCAATATAACAAAGCAAAGTGCACGAGGAGCGCAGAAAATCATTACGGGAAAGGGTTGTTCGTTGTCATACATAAAAATTGCCTGATTAGCTAGCGCTGTTGTGAAAGATAGGAAAGCAAAGTGCTCAAATGGAGTGAGAACTAATAATGTTTTTTTGTTATTGCAAAATGTTGTTTAAAATTAGCTGAAGGTTCAGATGTGCTATTGCAGGAATGGGTTGTGCCCAGCCTGCCGTGCTTTGTTTCTGTCCTGTGGGCCTTTGCTCTCTCAGTACGCAGCAGCCCCAGCTATGATCTGTCCCTGCTCCTGCCAGAAGGCTCTTTCCAGAGATGGTCCCACACCTGCCTTGGGGACCACTCAGCCGCTGGGCTGTGACAGTCCCTCCTGCTAGAAAAAATGCCGCCTCTAAGAGCAAAACCATCTGCTCTGAGAAAACCCCTGCAGGAAAGCCAGGCAAGCGTGAGGTCTCATGGGGACTGGGAGTGTTAGTGCAATATACAGTCATCACTTGAGACAATTAAGAAACCTGCTCACAGGAGAAGCAACGGTAAACACAGTATTGTGTGCTACCTGGTGTTTATCGTAGAGATTTTGAATTTAAAAGATAAATAAACATGCAGGCTGTGAGAAGCAGTCAGGAAGTAGGTACAGAGCTATGTCTGATCAGGATAGAGTTCTGGTTTCATCAGGGACAAGGAGACCTGCCTTGCTTGTGCCAATGCATTTATGCACTTTATCGCTGAGATCCCTTTGCTTCAATGCCTTTGCTAGCCTGCAGCTCCCTGCCCCTGCTTGGTAGCCCACCCAAATGTGGAGGCATTCTCAGTTCAGCTCCTTTTATCCCCAACTTTCCCTCTGCTCTGAACCCAGTAGCTGAGCTATTTGCTTTCAATTTTGCAGTGCTTTCTGCCCACTGAGGCGGTGGTGCCTGGGTGCAGCTGTGAGCTGCTGTGCAGGGTGTGGGTGCCAGGGTGCCTCCCCTCTCCCTGCCCCAGGGCCTCACGGCTTGCTGCCTCAGATGGAGAGTACAGGGTGAGCTGGGTCTCCTTTCCAAAAACGGAGCAGGTAAGCAGCCAAATCTTCCCTCTGGTCACTTGGGGAATTTGTGACTGTGGAGGGGGCTTGCCTCTCTCTGCTGGGCATGGGAAGATGTGTCCCTCTCCCAGTCCTAGATCTGCATGACCCAAAATTGTTAGGTATAATCCCTCCAGCAGGCCCCAAATTCTTGAGTCACACACGTGTTGTGATGCTGTTTCTCCCAAGTCAGCAGAGGCCATGCCAGCACTGGGAGGTGGCACGGTGGTAGACGTGTCCTGCTTCCCTGCTTCTCCATCGTGTTTAGGACAAGCTGGGGTCTGGTGGCACAGACGCAGCCTCAGTGAGCCAGCAGCAGACAGCAGGGAAAAACTTATGCCTTCCCACCCGGCCCTGCCACCAAGGTGTTCTCAGTCTGGACTGGTCTGCAATTGATGGTGAGGGAATCAATGAGATTGGTGCATTTCAGGAAAAAAAATGGCAAATAACTAGACATCAGCACTAGAATCATGCCTAGCAGTTTTATATCAAATATCAATATTGATATAAAAATTAAATATCAAATATAACTAGTGTAGTAGAACCGTCCAGTCACTAACTGCAGACCAGTGACCCCAGGCACCTCCAGAAATTAGGGTGAAAGGAGGAGGATAGGGGGAGGAAGAACGAAAAACATTCTTTGTAAAATAAGATTCAGACATTCTCATAATTAAAAGAGGAATACAACCCGAATATCCAGTCATGGACATTAACACCCAGATGAACACACTTATAAAGAAGATAATAAACAAATAAAGATGTAATTGCCCCTGAGCATTTTTGGCACATGTCTTCATTGCGTTAAAGCCCAGAGGATTTTATGGAGAATTTTTGTGGCAGTGCTTGCGAGGAATGTGTCTCAGTGCTGGAAGGAGGATTTTTCCTTTCAGTTCTCTTCCACTCTGGTGGTGAGCACCAAAGAAAGAGGCACATTTTTTCCTAAACGTGTTTTTGGTTTGTTGGTTTTGGTGATGGTAGCGTTGCAGGAGTAGTGCCTTTTTCAGGTGGCATTCTGCAGGCTGCCTCTCTCCTGGCTGAGCCATCAAAGGTCCCTCAGGAGACAGGAATCATCATAACGGACTGGAGGGAGCATCCATCTTGCCCAGGTCCCCATATCTGGCAGTCCCCTCCATGGACTGCTTAGGAGGGATACAGCAGTCATCCTGTGGAAGGCAATTACAAACTGTCCTGCTCCACATTTCCTCTCCATCTCTGTTTGAAAATTGCCGTGGAAAGAGGCTTCCCACTTTCTTCAGAATTCCCTGTTTCTTTATAACATTTGCTTTCATCTTTTGGCAAAAAGAGCTTCACAGGCCATGAGCCCATTCTTTGGGAAAGTACTTTTGTTTTCCCTTTGTACTAGTCGGTTCATCACTCACGTGGGACCAGATGCTGAACTAGGAGAAAGCAGTTTAAAGCTTGTCCAAACTAAAACCTTCTTTTAAAACTCACCCTTTCAGGTCTTGTCAGCAGCTCCAGGCATCACCAGAGCATATTGAAAAACAATTTGTGACATCTGCGTTCAGTAATTTAAGTCTGGGTCTTGCCACAAACAGCTTAAACTGGAAGAGCATTAAAAGGTTAAAAGGACAAAGCTGCACAGAGCAAGTTCTCCCCAGGGATCCAATATTAGTTGGTCGCGTGGTCCTGGAGGTAGAGGGAGGTTAAAGAACAATTGCAGACATACCACTGAGCGTGGCTGAGCAAGTCACTCTCCCACTGTGATCCTAACTGGACAAGGAAGAAGCTGAATCTTGAGAAAGACGAGCACTTCATCTTAGCTGAGCCTCTTCACCTTTCCTGAGCAATTTAATTGACTTTCCTTGTAAATGAGTGCATGGTGAGGACAGTGCAAGTGCATGGAGGGGGGAACCAATAGCTAAGCACAGACGGCCGAGCTTCCATCCCAGCTCTGTGGAAAAACGCTACCACCATTCACATCACTGGATGCTGGGGACATATTTCAGGATTTGGCCCCAAATAGCCATGCAGAAAATGAGAAGCAGGAGGTACAGCGCCTGCACAGTGGTGGAGAGGAGCCCTCTCCCCTACCCCCTTCCTTCCTCGCTCACCAGGCGTGCTTCCCTCGAGCCCCACATGCAGCCCGCTGGGTGTGTGGCCAGGGCTACACTGGCTGGCCACCAGCCTTGTCCTCCTGAGAGACACATGCTGCATGGAGCTCGGCGCTTCCCTTCGAGCCCTCCATCCTGGCCTATGCAGGTCCTCCATCCCATCCCTCCCACCCGCCCTGGCCACTCAGTCCCTCACAACCTGCAGTCTCCCTGCAGTGGAGCTGGGCACAGGGGGGAAGGCAGGGACCCCTTCCCTGGCAGGCTGCACCTGGAGGGGGGAAAGAAGCATTGCCCGATAGTGGGATGGTGATGGGAAACTTCTTGAGTGCAATTCCCTGCATAGAGGGGCAAGGGAAATCAGACCTTTTCTTTTCCCCTTTCCCATCATACTGCCACTGCTGAGCAGTTTAAATAGTTTAAGCGGTTTTTAAAGTGGATTTTACACACTAGTCTATGGTCTTAATCTTAACATTTAACAAAACTATATGTCAGTTAAAGTTCTGTTGCTATAATTCTGAACTGAAACATTTTTCTACATTGTCTGAAATCAAAGCCAGCTCTTTTCTCTGGCATACAGGAACTAGAAAAGCAGGAAAGAAAACAACTCTGTCTTAAATTGTCCAAGCTAAAAAGAGCCCACTCAACACTCGTAAAATAAAAGAAAGAAATATCATCAATCAGAGGAAAAGAGATTTGATTTTAAAAGCTTGTCTGTGTCATTTGTAATACAGGTAGATAATTTACTTAAATATATAAGTCATATTATTTCCACCCATAAAATTGAAAACAGTTTGATCCCTACCGTGTTACATGTAACCGTGTTGCATACACAGGTTACATATAACCACATGGCAACAAACAGAAAACAAACTAAAGGAAACTTGGCATGGACTTGGGGTTTTCCTTCTGAGAGGTGAACTTTTATTCCCCCTGCAAAACTTGATTTCATGCCATGTGTGCTAAAATCATCACTTGCTTACTAGCAAGTACGGCTGGGAGATAAAGCAGAGAGCACAGGGTAATACCAATAAAAGAAAATCCCTTGTCCACCAGCTGCCTGCAGAGACCAGCAAGAAGATCCCTCAACAAGAGACAGCAAGACATGCAGCACTACTTCAGATTTCTTCTCTTTCCAGATATAATTTGCTCCACATGCTGTTTACCCACTGATTTTTCCAAACCACATCTTGGCTACAAGGCAGGTGATGACAGGTCATGGGAGAAGCAGAAGAATTTTGCAGCTTGTCTTGGCTGTACCGAATATGCCCTCATGCTTGGAACAAATCAAACCCTCCGTGCCACTAACAAACTGTGGCAAGTCCAGCGAGCCTTTCCTCCCTGGCAGGGACTGGAAAGATGCACCAGTACTATAAAGAACAGAGAGTTATGGGATAGGTTCAGTGCATTGACACTCACAGTGGAGAAAACAAGGTACGGATTGGCTTTCTAAGGACAGATACACAAGTGTATTTTACTCTGGATGGGCGGCAGGGGACAGGGAGAGATCGTTCTCCATGACCAGTATGTGCCACGCACCTTCCTTTACTGCCTGCTTGGGAGCTGCTCTTAAAGCAACAACAGCGCCCTGATATTTCTCCAGTTTTCAAAATCATCCACAAAATTCTCCAGCAAATTCCTTGTCCTAGAAGCCACTGGGGTGTCACTTGCTAAAGATACACTCTGGGAAGTAGTTCGAGCAGTTGACAAGTATGGCAGGGTTTACCTATTTCATTGTGGAAATTTCACAATTGTGCGAGGTACCAGAGCTTCACAGTCAGTACCATCTAACTAATACCATCATGAAAATGCAGAAGTTATAGCCCATGCTGCACAAACCTAATCCTTAATAAATAGACATGAGGAAAACTCCCTCTTTTCCAAGTTTTCCGTACTCTGGAACATGCAAAGGGAAGGAACGATAGATTTCTGTCTCCATTGGCTCCCCTGGAGAGTAGAAGAGCTATGTCCTTCCTCGGTAATATCTTCTCTGCTTCTCTGGGCACCACTGAGGGAAAGCCCAAGATTTCACGTGTCTGGGGTGTGAGCAGCAGAGCTGAAAGGCTAAGAAAGTAAGGGGAGAAACATGACAGCTGGAGGCAGCGTGGCAGTGCATACAGAGCATCCAGAAAGGGCAGTACAAGCAACGGGACTGAGCTTGAGCATGGACTCAGCGGCAGCTGAATAAATGCGCACGGATTTGCGTCAGTGTGTTATTTTTGCTGTTGGACCCCGCTGAATTTATTTGACCTGGAAGTCACCGATCATCTCCCCAGCTGGGAACAGAACAGCAGCGCATGGTGTGATCTGTATAAAAGTCTAAGCTACAATGGCCGAGAGAAAGAGAGGAATTTGGTGAGGTATATTTATATGTCTGTGTCAAAAGATCAAGTCTACAAAATCACTGGATTGTTATACCAGTATGATATGTCTCTGTAGCTAAAGATGAATAGAGATAGAGATGAAAAAATGTGTGTTGTGCCATGCAGTTCATTTAATTCATCTCCATGACAATATACGTCCATTTTCTGCAACTCATTTCCTAGTTTTTGGCTATTCTTTCTTTTAATGTCCCAAGAAGTGAAACCTCTCTCCTTCCCATGAAAAGTTACTTCACAGACCTTGTTGCCTGGACTTTTTCTTTTCTTTCTGGAAGGTCAGCCAAAATTTTAAACTTCCTAATTTCATCTCAGTGCTAATATACACATCATTCTTAATATCACTTAATGCCTGAATCTTTAAAAAAATCTGCATATAATTAGCTCTTTATTAATATAGTTCTTTTAATTAGCCTTTTCAGTGACAGAATTATTTTGTGCTGCTTGAATTCCAGCAGTTTTTGCCTAATAATACAATGCAACAGTTCCTCAAACCCCAGCCACCAGTTACTCTGTGGATTCATTCCCCACAACAAGTCAGTGTCTGTGACGGCCTCTTGGCTGGCTAAAGAGTCTAGAATATCTTAGATTTCATTGGATTTCATCAGGATCTACTCTTAGGGAAAACTAAAATAATATAGCACTTCAAAGTGTTGGAATCTGACCATTTATTGATATGAATATTCTACTCAGCTACACTCCCTTGCCCACCTATTTGAAATGGACATTTCCCTTCCTGACTCAAAAGCTATGCGTACGTCGGAGGTTGTCCAAAGAAGTGAGCTAATGCAATGCTGGATGCCCACATCACCTGAACTTACCATAGCCTTAATTCCCAGTCTTTGTCTTTCAATTTATTTCCCTGATAGGACTTACCAATGCACTAAAATCCAGATGCAGTCATCCAGAATCCAGCCGTGCCGCTTCTGGGAATAATTCATAAAAAAATGTTTCTAGCCTAAAACCTGGTAAAATTCCTGCCTTATTCAAGATTGCCTCCTTATCAGGTTGCAATTGGCAGTTTGGAGCTGGTGTATCAGTATTTTCTTGCATGTGCCAGCATCAAAGGGAAAGTATATGCTCCTGTCTCCAAATATGAGACATTTTCCATATGTGCACTCTCCACTCTGTCCTGCCTAATGACTATACATTAAGATATTACGCAGGAAAGGTTGCAACATTTTGTAGCATATGTCTGCGCAAGCGAGAAGCATGTCTCACACCTGCTTCTTGGCTTTGGGACATTATTCCTCATAACTCTCTTACAGCCTGGCTGGCTTGTGGTGCTGCAGGCTTCGAATGGCAAGCCGGGGCAGCAAATCAAGCCTTTCCCTGCGCAGGGTGGCAAGCTATGTGAAAGCCTGAGGTCCCTTCCCTGGTCTTGTCCTCATGGGGAAGGGGTGCTCTGTGAGAGGTAATGGCCAGCCCCCTTCAAAACAACGCTGTCAAACCACTTCCAAAGGAGGCTTACAACTATTTGCATGGAAAAATACTTAGGACTTATTTTCTCATTTGAAATTCAGAGAGCTGGTCTGAAATAGAGACCGTTTTCCTTTAAATAATGTAAGCAGTGCTGGAGCAGGGTTACATCTGTCGCAGATAAAAATGCTCTATTTATGCCTTATTGTAATCCATTCACTGGTTTATGGTCCTCGCGTCCTTCAGGGAGTGTTGGAAACCCACACAGCGTTCCCGAGTGCTACATTTTGCATTCGGATCTCCGATTCTGTTGACAGATGTGTACAATCACACGCAGCAGTCAGACAACTCCCTCTTGACTCTGTATCGGAGGAAGAGCGAGAGGGCAAATTATTTCAGCTGAGGTCAGCATTAACTTAGGCTGAAAATAACTCCCTCCAGATCCACCTGTTTCAGACAGAAGCATGCGAATAAGCGGTGGTCTTTGGTGAATTCCAGCCACTTCCCTATTTCACATCCCATTTTGAGGCTCTGCCATCACAGATGTAGACAACACACATGTACTCAATTAAACAAAAAAGGCTGCAATCAGCCTGATGACAAATGAAAAAAAAAATACCCTCACTCTGCAAGTGTAATGTAATGGGTTAGTAAACACATATTTCCCATTTTATGTATAAGCATTGAATGTGTAAATACAGCCATGTTTCTGAGTGCTTTGGGGAAAACATTATCAATTTATTGAGAATGGTCCATTCAAAAAAGAGACTCATGCTTGCATTCATGTGAAGTTAAACGCAGGTTTTTGAGAGGATACCCTTTAAACAAGAGAGTTTCCAGTTTTTCTTATAGTTTCAATTGCTGAGAGTATCAGCTCCTTCCTCCCTGTCTTTCTATACCAAAAAATAACTTCTTTCATTCCTTATAATGGGCCATTCCTAATAAAACTGAGTGGTTCCAAGGAAATGCAGTGACTACTCACTGACTCTTGTTCCTTGTTTCCTAGTGGTCTGAGATCCACCCGTCCTCCAGGGCAGGAACTTCTTTTCTTTGACCACATTCCACTCAACCTCAGGTCAGAGGGCTCCTGGCCTCCCTGGACCCTGCTGAAGATGTTGGGGAACATCTGGAAACAGAATCCGGTTCTTGTCGGTCCTAATTATTGATACTGGCTAGTGTCACCCAAGCCCTTCGGAGCTGCTTCTCAGATAAAGTCACCTGGAGTTTAAGCAGAGGTCCTCAGAAGGGCTTGGGAAGCAAAACCAGGGCCCTGCTCTTGAAACCGTCATCATTCTTGAAACAACCCTTAGTAGCGTAAATGTGTTCTCCTTTATATCCACTTAAACTAAAGCTTAAACTCTCAAGAACTGGGAGATTTTCCCTGAGTAACCACAAAGCTTCTTATAGCTGGAGGCAAAGCTGAGGGGAGGTACCATCATGTTAACCTCAGGCAGCTTTGATATTTTTGTTGGCTCTGTCCTCAGAAAATAATGGTCTTAGCAGCTCTGACTAAAATACAGAGAGCTGTGGCTCCCTCACAGCAGGTAAACAGTCTGTGCAATTGGGCACAAATGCTGATAACAAGGCCTCCTTCCAATTAGGAAGCAACAAAACAAACTGCATCAGCAAAAATTCCTGCGAGGATATTCCTTAAGGCTTTTTTGTGCTCTTTATAAAACACAAACATTTTTACCATGCAATACCCCCAAATTCATCAACTGCCCGCAGGAATACTTAAGCATTGCTTCTTTGTGAAAGTGCACAGAAAAGATTGCCTGGTGCTGTTGCAGCTAAACCTTGGGGTTAGAGCCGGAGGGACACATTTACACGGGGGATGCACAGATGGACATGCACAGACACAGAACTACAGCCTCTCTGTGCAAGGGGAGTTTGCTGGGGTAAGCTGAAACCTCTGTGTAGACATTTTAATTTTCAGAAAGCTGCTTGAATGGAATGTACTTGAAAAACAGATGTGTTTTGAGAGCAGCCACAACAAATATTAAATGTGGGTGACATGTGGGTCTGAGATTGCACCACCAGAAACATCCCGTCCTTGATCCCCTTCTGTCTGAACATGGAGGGCTGGCTTCTAACACTGCAGAAAGACAGGAGTGCTCCTAGAGATATGCAGAACACAAATTTTGCAGATCATTTTTCATCGATGTCTAATCAGTTCCCTAGCACAGACAATTGCACTGTCTGACTGTCTCAGCCATTTATTACATTGTCAGAGCTGCTTGGCCCACATGTAGCCTCCCTGATGATGGTGCATCCTGTGGGTCTGTGACCTCCATCTTCTCCCAGGTCCAATTCACAGTCATTGGCAGCGCATCTATGCAGTGCACATGCAAAGAAATTGGATTTCAACCTTGAACGGAGTGGTGAGGAAGGAATGAAGGGAATCAGAGGAACTAAGACTCGTGATGAAACAGTCATTGACTGTATGTGAGGTTTATTGGTTGTTTAGCCTGGAGAAAAGGGGGTTCAGGGGAGATCTTACTGCTCTCTACAACTACCTGAAAGGAGGTTGTAGCAAGGTGGGGGTCAGTCTCTTTCCCCAAGAAGCAGGTGATAGGACGAGAGGAAATGGCCTCAAGTTGCACCAGGAGAGATTTAAATTGGATATTAGGAAAAAATTCTTCACCGAAAGGGTTGTCAAGCATTGGACAGGCTGCCCAGGGAAGTGGTTGAGTCCCCATCCCTGGAGATATTTAAAAAATGTGTAGACATGGTGCTTAGGGACATGGTTTAGTGGTGGACTTGGCAGTGCCAGGTTAATGGTCGGACTTGATGATCTTAAAGGTCTTTTCCAACCTAAATGATTCTGTAATTCTATGATTCTATGATTCTATTCCTGACCTCTAGAAGGTCATCTGTGAATGACATTGATGACTCTTGGAAGAATTACTGAGGAACAATTTCTTGAGGTAAGATGGGGTTCAGGGGATAAAACACAGCATCAAACAAAGGTTAAAAAAAGACCAAAGAGAATAGTTTATAAGACAACGCATTACTTGATGTCAGCATTGGTAACACTGGAAAATATCTTTTTTTTACAATGTGCAGACATGGACGTTCTTTTCATATTGCCTGAAGGGGTGTTCCCACTGCTCACCTGGATGCAAAGAGCACTGCCAGAAGAAGAATGGCTCTTTCTGGGGCCAGGGGCACCCAGATGGTCTGGGGTGGGAGCAGGAGAGGGGCCATGGTGCAGCAACCTGGTAAATGATCTCCCACTCCCTTGGTGCAGTTGACCTAGAGACTTCCAGGCCAAAGATTTAGTGGTGGGCTAGGAAGAAGTGGTTTTCTTAGCAAAGGGTAACAGCACTGCCTCTAGGAATGACTCTGGAGTTCAGTGGCAGCGAATGGAGTTTGCCAAAAGCAGTTTTTAACAGCCAGTTTGGCTGTGATCTTGACAGCCATTTCTATCAAACCGGGCTGATTTATCTCCAGCACAGCTCTGTCTAGGCAAGAGACATAAGATTTATAACAACTTCTTGGAACTGTTTTTTAAGTGCTTTGTAAATGGCTCCTTTGATTTGCACATAACCTTCTTCAGTGGAGATACTGAGCATCATTCAAGTGATGTAGCTGTCTGTGAACTGAGTAAATATGAGCTAATCTCCTTTCTGATGGCAAAGGCCTTTACTGCAGCTCACAGTAGGAATGGTCCTTTCAATTACAGTAACGATTCATGATTATGTTGAAAGTTGATAGCTCAGCATGCCTGTGTCTGTGCCAAAAACCTGCACGGGATGTCTGGACAGTAGCCCAGGTGGGGGAAGGAAACTACAGTTGGTCTGGCTAAGAGACCCAGACGAGTCTCCAGAAGTAGTTGCAATCCAAATGGCACAGTAAGGTAGCTCAGGGTGAATACTTGTGTTTAAATACGGGTATGAGGCTTAGACACCACTGCCATGTTTGAATGACTGTCTCACAATATTGAAGAGGGCTGGATTGAGTGGGAACTGTTCTGTATCAGTAAGATCTGCCCTTACACAAACAGCGTGGCCATGTTTTTTTTTCCAGAGTAATTAGCAGGTTCATAACCTTTAACAGTGAAGCAGCAAGCAGAAAGAGAGTTCATGTGTATTTTCTGCAGGGAGTTTGCCCTCCTGGAGGATGACCCACTTGTAAGTGTGGAGCCCTTAAATGTTCAAGATTCTTCAGAGATGGGGTTAAAGTTTCTTTTAAACATGGGGTTTATCACCAAGATCACCTGAGAATCTACCTTGTGCATATTCTGGACCTTCAGTGGTTGAAGCTTGGGTTTTCCCACACGTGGATGAGTATAGCATGAGGAGATAGCTGCATTTTATCTCAAGGGCAGTATTTATGGGGTGCAATGGTAACATAGAAGTCTTCAAAGGTGTTACACAACTAGTAAGAATTATTTTAATGATCCCTCTCCTGAGGAGTTCTTAAAGCTAATGAAAAGGTAATAATGTGAAAACAGCAAAAGAAGTAGGTGGTGTCAAGTGGTGGATGGCTGAGAAGAAGTGTTTTATTAAAGAGAAGATGGAAGGCAGTCAGATATATGTCTGAGGTGTGAAGTGTAACTGCTGAAAACCCCACTGGTCTTCACAGGTTTTATGAAAGTGGGTTGTTGTATAAATTGAAATACTAGAGACATTTCTAAAGGCACAAACAAAGTCAAGGGCAAAGTTAAGAAAAAAACCCCAGATTGTCTGATCTTCACCAAAGCAGCAGGGAACAAGAGCAACCCCTGGATGGAAGGCTCCAGGACAGCAACAGTATGTGGAAGGACAAGGAAACAAATGGGTGCACGTCCAGAGCCTACAGCAAGAAGCATTAGCCTGCTGCAAGAAAGGAAAGAATCAAAATCTATAAAAGGCTTTATTGAATAGGATGAAACAGATGCACCATCAGGAGTTAATAATAAAGGATTGTTGCAAACGCATTTCATATTGTTGAGGATCTCCGCAATTTCCTTTGATTAAAAAAGAGCTTTTTGGTGGAGCAGTGCAGAATTTTTCTGTTGAAAAATACTCAGTCATAAAAATATTGTTTTAACAAAAGCATTTAGATTTGTGTGTGTATGTGCGTGCATGTGCATGCCTGTGTGTATTTGGACTGACATTGATGAAATTTTCCAGGAAACAAATCGTAGGTTTTGAACTGATCTGCTTTTCAACACCAGTGCTCATTTTACAGACTTTTATTGCTTTTCAAGGATTCTTCTTGTACAAGCAGATTAATTGTAACAGTTCCACACTTTTAAAGAGGTGTTCTCATATGCTATGAGGATTGTTTATGTCCTATTGAAGATTTTTTGTGATTCTTTTCTGCTTTTATAGAAAATATTAAAAGAAAAGCATACCTAAGTTAAAAACTGACTCTTTTGATTTTCACACAGATCTTTGTGCCTGGAAGCTGCCAGAGATATGTTTGTTATGAAAGAAAAGAGGAAGCACCTTGTGTATTGCCCTTGGAAATTTCCACTGATACATACCCAGCTATTTCTAATTGCACACACTGCAGCCATACAGTGGAAACATGAGTCCTCTTTTTCTTTTTCACCAGAATAATGGCAAGTGAATGACATGACTGAAACATATCAGTGAGAGTCTTGCTATAACCATGGTAGTACAAGGACATGGGTAAGACAAGGTGTTTGTTTAGAGCTGCCTTCACAAATAAGCATCCCTGGTTTGTGCTCATGTCTTCCCCTGAGCTTTATTCCATGAGCCACCCTGCCACAGCGAAGGGGCATTTAGGAGCAGTGGGAGCTGGGTACCTCACTATTCTCTGTAACTCTTGAGACCTTCCTCCACAGACTGTCTTTTATTAGACTAAATTGCATGGCTGGAAAAGATTAGACAAGGTTTCTAGCATATAGCACCTTTGCTAGGCCTGAAACGCAGCAGATGACTTCAAAGCTAAAAGCAAACCAAAACCAGTTGCTCAGAATTTGGTCCCTCTGTGTGCATTGCTCCTTTATCATAACATTGCTTTCAGTCCCTTCCTCTAGCTGAAGTCTTAGCCGGTATGATACTGAAGCCTGAAATCTTTGCCTGAAAGAGTCTGTTCAAGGGCAGCATCTGGGAGAGGAGCAATAAACAGGCCAAATTCACTGCTCTGGGAAGCAGGCAAAACTTAATTGGTGCTGACAGTGAGCTCAGCTATGGGCACAACACTGGGAAGGAGCGAGCAAACAACTAAGTGTATAGTACTTAGGAACTAAGTGTATAAGTACTAAGGGAGGCATTACACATCATTCACTCTATTTATATATGTTTTAAAGGGGACACCCCTGCAGCAAATAAAATGATGCTACAGTGTCTGTTACTGCAGGGCTGTTTTCTTGGGATGCTTCCCTTGATTAACCGCAGGCCCAGGATGGCTCAGCAGCCCACTGCTCTGCTTCTGTAAAAGCAAACCCCCAGACCATCCCAGAATCCTCAAGCCTTCCTCTTTCTTAATGGATTCCTGGCCCTTTAGTTTTCCCCACACTTCCCCAATTAAAATGTTCCGGCCCTGGATGTGGGAAGCCGTGCACAGCTGCGCACCCGGCTTTCCAGCCCGCCGCCATGACAGCTGGAGCTGCTGGCCAAAACCTTGGAAATAGATTTTTAATTTAGATTTTTCGCCAAGTTGTGGCCTATTTTAGGCCTTTAAAAACACTCTGGATCTCATGCAGATCTCCGTTGCCTTGAAGTAAACCGGTGGCAGCAGCACAACCCAGCTTCCCAGCAGCAGCCCTGGGTGAAACAGGCGGAGAGGGGATCAGGATCCTGCCCGTTGTTTTACTGTTTGCACAGAGGATAGAGTAGCTTCAAGTTTTGTTCCAGACTCTCAGCAGAGGCAGACCCTCTGCTGTTTTGTCAGTTTAATGGGAATTTAATGTATCTTTTTCTTCTCTCCAGATGTGTTAACAGATACACAGATCTGCAGCTTTATAGCCAGATCCCTGAATGAATGTGCAAAGAAGATAAGGGCGCAAAGAGCTTTCCCTTGTTCTCTCCAGAACATGCCACAGGCTGTCCCAGCCCCCAGGGTGTCCCTGCCACCTACCCTGCTGCCCCTCAGGACCTCACGGCCAGGCTGGGGAGGGAGCCCCCCCCCACCAGCTGAGTCCTGGCAAAGGGGCAGCCTCCCTTTTCCAGAGGTCGGTGAGCAGTCCTGTTGTAGGGCATCACGGCATCATTATCAGCTCTCTCCCAGCAACCCCTGGCATTTTGCACAAAGTAAGCTCCCCCTAGCCCAGCGCTCTGTGTCTGGCAGGGTAAAAGGAGGCAGTGGGCAGGGGAACCGCATAAGCCTGGCCATTGCCTGCTGGTCCCAACAAGTATTTCCCAGTCAGGAATATATTTGGTTGGGAAACGAGAAGGTTTTTATGGAATCAGAGCAGTGAAATTCTGTGGTGGACTTTTACAAATAGGAAGGCCAAAGATTGAACTGGTTTAAAATGTAGTTTAGGAGGTGACTGGGCTTACATGGTGTAGGGACCTGTGAGGAGGGGGACCCGGGTGGCTGGGCTGCAGCAGCCCTTGGCCGTCCCATGCCCGGGTGAGCCAGCCTATCTAGGGCAGATGGGGCAGCCATCTCATCCTTTGCCACGGATGGGGATAGGCCAGGTCACACTGCCACAGCATAACAGGGTTCTTCTGACAGAAGCAGTGTCTTCACAGGAGGAAAAGCGCTTTGCCTCGTCGTTTACACAGGGCAAGCGGAGACATCAAACATTAACTTCTCCTCCGTTGCCAGTGAGCAGGGTTAGAGTTTAGATTAAAGACCTAAGGAAGATGGTCTGAACATGAACTCTGCTCCTCTTCTTAGCAGCGCAATCTTTAGGGATGAAACTTGCCTCAGCTCAAACAAGTTCTTGGTATTTAGTTGCTCTGTGCCTTAGTTCTCTGTAAATGGAAATCCTGCGACGAAGACTGTGTTGAAGGCCTAAGACAGATATGAAGCATTACCCTTTTGCTCTGGGTGGTGCTACTGATTGAGCTCATTTATGCAGCAAATACGCTGTTTTGTTTAACAGTCTACAGCCAGGCTAAGGTCTTTGGTGCGAGGCAGATTAAAATGCACGCAGTATTGTTCATTTTCAGTTACTATTCCTCTTCTTTGCTGTTAAAAAGGGAGCATAGACCTATAGTTCAAATATAAAGGTGCCTGGTGACTAATATGTAGCACTGTCCTGCAGACTGGGTTATTCTCTGCCATCAGGCACGGCTATGGAGGCTGAGACATTGCTATACTCGGTGACATGCTTTTCTCTGGGCGCAATGATTGAATGAAGATCGTGAATGAATTTGCTGTGGCAATTTTCTAAATCCCTCCTCAAACCTAACACTTACTAAGATTGTGTTCTTCTCAGTTGGACTTTCTTAGAGTTGTGTCTTGACGTTAGTATGTTATGTCACCCATCACTACAGGGAAAATTACAACAGCAAATTTATGTACGTTGGAATGAGATAGGCTAGTCATAAGGTGTCCACTATGATTCAGCATTTGCTGAACTGTTAACACTTTTCAGCTGACAGTGCTCGCTGTAACTGGAAGTCTAATGGAAGTAAGGGACTTGCACAAATCTGCTGTCCTATAAAATTTGATTTTGAAATCAATGTGCAGTACAGTCAGCTCCACTGATGCTCTCATTTCCTTTTTCATGAATGTTTTTATTTTAAATAGTGTGCTGGTTTATGTGTCATCAAAATTCATACAGAAAAAAAAAATCCATGGGACATGAGTGACACAATACAACTGCACAGCAGTGTGGAAAGCTCTCCAGAGCTGGGCAAGTAAAGCAGACATTTCGTGATCCCCTGACCTAGCAACTCTCCCAGTAATGAAGAAACGTGTAATAAAAGCTTTTGAGAGGAGTCAAGACTTGTGTGCTGCAGTCAGCCTTGGTTAGGATGAGATTTTAACACAAATTTTTATGTAGTTTCTCCTCACCAGACCGTAGCACTGCCTGATGATGCAGGGTAAGATTTCTGCTCAGTGACAGCCACTTGCCCACACCACCCCTGTGGGGTGGCCTGTGGCCTCTCTCCTGTGGAGCTGCTTCTGGTCTGTTTTGGAATTTAGTTGGAGGAGTGAAAATGATGGGGCCTCAGGGTGGACTTTGGGAAAGGGAGAGAAAGTGATTGAGATGGACCAGAAACAAGAAGCCGATGGTCAAGGGGAAGGAAGCAGAAAGCCAATGTTGCAGGTTTGGAAGTCGGAGGTGAAGTCATCAACGGTTATACAGCACAAACTGATAGCTAGCAATAAATGCAGGAGCCCAAACAATATGGTGATTTTTAGCCAATAATTTTCATGAAAATAAATATGGCATCCTTCCAAGAGGACAGCTATAATCAGGGAGGAAGTCATTTCACAAACAAACATGAGCAGAGATCAGCTCTTCAGGCGAGGAGAAGTGAGGAGCATGGTTCCTTCCAACCTTGAGATAACCTTGGGATAAGGTCCAGACTGGAAGGGAAACAGCAGAAGTCAATGTGACTTGGCACTTGTCATCGCTGAGGGAATGTGACATGTCAGACTCATTTCTAAAAATCCTGTCTCTGTCTGTCTCAATTATCAAGGACTGAAGCACAGGCAGTTCTTCTGCAGACTGCACAGGATGGGGCATGGGCACACAGTGGCTTCCCAAACCTGTTCTTTGGCCTTGCCAAGGTCCGTCCCCTCAAGTAAGGACCACTTGTCCCTTCTTTCCTCCAAGGCCTAAATCTCTTCAGAAAGAGATGGGAAATAGGCCAAGGTTCAGCTGGTCTTAATCTTTTCCCTTCTGCCTCCACCTTATGATCCAGGCCTTGGGAAGGGCTGTAGCCCCAGTCTCCATCATACAGCCACAGCCAGGTTATGCAGCAGACAGTGCAGATGATACTCTAGACACTGGTCAGTAGTGGTGGTGGGGGATAAACTCCTACAGCACCCCAGAATATCTATGTCTGGTCTTTAATTAAACAGTCATTTACCTTTTGATATTCATTCAGTGCACAGACTGGGTGATAAAGGATCGATACAAAAGTTTACTGCACAAAACTGTAAAGTAGCCTCTCTGAAACAGCAGTTACTTCTTTCTTCTAAGTTAGCTGCCAGTTTGCATACAAAAGGGGCAGCCCGCTTGTGTAAGGATATTAAGTTCTAAACTCAAAAGAAGGTTTACTGTGGAGTTATAGGACTGATCAGCTTTGCCACTTTGCATTCATCAGTTTAAAAATCAAATGAAAGACTGCTTTCTTGCTTTCTGGTTTCTGAGAAATAGGGTTTAAGAAATAAAAGTATAAAAATGTATTGCATCTGCAAAACAACCCACAGTAAATAATATCTATTCATACTCTATGTAAATTCATGCCCTAGATACACAAACACTAGTTCAGAAACTTGTTGGCAGGAGCTGCAATAGACAAATACACAGGCTATTGGCAGAAAAAGTACTTCCATTATTCATTTGTCACTGGTACCCAGGACTGTGATGCTATTCAAGGTAATGTACTGCCTCAAAATAAATCTTTTATCGCTCCTCACTTCAGCAGCTGGAGCTGGTGATGTATACAAGCACATACAGATACAAGGCCAAAAGACAGTCATCTCTTGCTGGAACTGCTTTATTGCAGCACAGTTTTGTTTAAATACTATGCACTGTTCTTTTGGAGAGTTTTATCAAGTTAATGGTCAGATGTGTCTGCTGATGTACACACTGCTGTGTGTGTTGTGCTATGTGCACAACATCTAATAAGGCACCTTTACAGTAATGACCAGAATCTGTGGGAGACCGTGCAGAAAAGTAGTAATGGTGAGTGACTGACAGCATTGGAAAAGGTGAAGGGATTTTGTTTCCCTGTAGTTTGGACCACAAGAGTTATAACAAGACCCAGAAAAGAGAAGCAGCAAGGTAAATTTTGCAAAAAAATCTTTCTTCAGTTGACTGGACTGGTGCTAAAGTAAATAAAACCTCCTTTCATCCCTGAAGAGATGAAAGAGTCTATGGTGTTAATAATCTTGATCCCAACTCAAGTCAATCTTATTTGAATCAAATCAGGCTTTTCATCAATTTAGATGCTAGAATAGACTTGAAAATTGACAAAAAGAAGAAGCAAAACTTTTCCACTGAAGTTTTGCATAACAACAACACAGGAAATACATATGCACAATCATATTTAACTACAATTCCATATAGCAAAAAACAGAATGGCAACTTTGCCTGTGCTCAAGAGAGTGGTTAAGTTTAAAACTTAACATTCAGAGTCCTTTCTTCTGTGTGAAAAATGGTGGAGGGGAATTGGTGCGTGGAATCTGAAGCATGTCAAAAGAGACTATTTTATGGTGTAGAAACTCAAGGAGATAGGAGGAAAAAGGCAGAGAAAGATGGTTCCCACAGAGACTGATTCACTTTTTTCTAGTTAAATGGTGCTAAAAGTCTTTGTACCAGGCTAAAATACTAAAATGGGAAGTAGAGGGACAGAAAATGGCATTCAGATACACAGATGAGTTGGCTGGGGGCTAGGATATGCAGGGTAGCATGCTTAAGATAACTGCATATGTGGTTCTTGGAAACTCACTCCTCCAGGGTTTGATTAACAAGAAACTCCTTGTTTCTCAAAAAGCTGATGAAGGAAGTTGACAGAGATAGCGCAGCTTTAATCCAGATGGGGAAAATTTAAATTTATTTCACAGTTCCCATCATTTGCTGCAAAGACAACAGCAACAGTTAGAGTCCATTTAGTAACAGTAAACCCCTTGTTTTTCTTGCCCAATATTTCTTTCAATATAGAGATGTTTGTTCTTCAACATCCTTTGAACACTATCCAGGTCTCCATGTCAGTTGAAATCACTGTATTTATTGATCTTCTACATTTTGATCTACTGTTCACTAGAGTACGTAGACACCACCATTCAATAGCCTAAGGAAGAATCAGTGTCATGGGATAAATTTCTGGTCCATCTTCTGATGACTGAAACAAGATGGCCCGCTTTGGCTGGACAGGTATTGGTCCCATCTGCTTTTTGTGCAGTGTGGCCGTTTCTTCTGAAGGTGCACCCAAGTGATCTTGCTGCACCTCTGGGAGCCATGCACAGGGTGGCCCCCAGAATGCTTAAGAACCCTCTGAAAACTGAACCACTGACAAAAAGACAACACCAAAAATTGTAACATTTTTAAAGCCATTTTCCACACAAGCAATAATACATAGATTGCATCACTTTTGGTGATGGTTCACAAGTGATTTGAGTCCCCAGAAGATGTCCTGATAGTCCTGTTAAGTGCATCTAGGTTCAGCATGTGGTTTATACCAGGAAGATTTCTGACACCTTCTAGTGGTGACCAGGCCATGAGCAAAGGCTAAGGCAGCTGCTTTAGTTTTGACCATCACTGCTAAGTCTTTTAACAAAGGCAGTAGAAACACTATCTGTGTGGTGGGATGGATAATATTTTTCAGTGGTTTAGATCTCAGACACTATCAGTAGGAGTCAGATGAGACTTGGAATAATTGTTCAGAGGAAAATTCCTGCATTTCAGCATTAGTATTCTGAAATGGGATGTCAAATTCCTGTGGGGCAATGCATTCCTAACAAGCTGTAAAACATTGTTAGGAGCTTAACTTTCACTGGTCTAGTACTGGTTGTTTGTTGTAGATGTGGGATCAGCTGAAAGGACGGTTACGGAAAACCAGAAGCAAACAACCTAGTTTACGTGCAAGTGGGGAAGCCTCTTAAACCAGACAATGCGGCTACCAGAGATCCCACACTGAGGTTTTAAGGTGTTTGCTAGCATCTGTACAAACAAATGAACAAAATTACTCATCAGGGAGATCCACTGGGCTTCCTCAAAGCTTACGCATCATGTAGGCTTGGGTTGTCTCAGCAGTGGTAGCTTCCCTGGAACAGGAGCAGGCTTGAGAACTTACCTCCATGCCTCATGGCAATCACAGCAGCTAACAAACTTCGGCAGGGCCTGGCAGCTGAATATTTAATCCTTCTTTTTGCCTGACCTAGGGAAAAGTGCTGTCGTGGATGTGTAGCTGATCTCTTCTGCTTAGGGCAGAGAGAATCCAGCTGTGGGTTCAGATGGCAGCTAAGACACCAGGCAGACCTGGTGGGACTCTACTTCTGAGACGGCCTCTCTCGTCCCCCTGTGTATCCTGGGTGATTGTCCAGTTTCTGGTTTGATTTTTTTTTTTTCTGTCCTGTACTATTCTTTCTCTTTCGTTCTCTCCCCCACCCCCCTTACCTCACTGCTTGCCTCCTCTCCAGGCTCCCCTGTGCTAGGAATTTTTGACAAAAGAAACTTTATGTTACACATAAGGTGGCTGTGGGTCATTAACGCTCATGGCCTGTTTTGGCTGAGCACCACCGCCTCCACGATGGCACGAGCCCTCACACACCCTCTGGCTAGCAACACAAAGCCAAAAAGAGCACAGCTTTGCTCCTACCCCACAGCATGCCACAGAGTCTGCTCTGGCCTTGGCTGTGAGCTTCAGAGGGCAAGGTCGAGCTGACTGAAACTCAGACTGACACTTCATGTTTCTCTTCATTTTGGAAGCACCTTTCTCACTGCTTGTCCATGCATGTCAGCAGCCAGACTGTGGTGTACCTGCACAGGTACCCACTGTTCTGTTTCAAGTGCTACTGCCCATGAGGGGCTATGTATTCTACCTATCCTCTACCCACACAGTACCTCCTGCTAGTTTGTTTTGCCTCTTTCCTGATGTCCTTTGCCTTTTCTGGTGGTTCCAATGACTACAGTCATGCCCTCTGAGCATCAGAGTATGCATCACCATACACAACATCATAAGGAACCATCATACAAAATTTCTGTAGCTAGACCTGCATCATAATATGACCCTAGTGTTTTATGGCCTCAGAAAGTCAGAAACCATCAGGTTCAAATAACTGCCATGTGTTTGTGAGCCTAAAAGCTACTGACCATTTGCTACAGCATCCATTCCTGCTCCTTTGTTGCCTTGGCTTCAAACCAGCATCCCTTGTTCATCCTTATACCATTCAAGTGGAGCAAATGCAAACAAGCATTTCTGTGCTGTGTTTGTAAGAAGGACTTAAATACACTGGGAACATCTTCAATGAGAAGAGAAAATGTGGGAGAGTATGGACTTTCATGTGGCATTGCACTAATTAAGGGATAAATGGATGCAGAGAAAATGGTATTGTGGGAAGCTAAGCACTGAGCATACGCAAGTCCCTGGGCTCGTCAGCAGCTTTCTATAATACATTATTCCTGTGTTACATGGTCAGGAGGTGCTACGGGGAGCACTGAGGCATTTGGTTGGGCAGTACTGATGGCTGTTAATCTGACAAAATTGTCTTGGGTGGCATGAGTTTGTGTTCTGCAGCACAGGGAAGGTAGGCTGCCTGCACGAAGCAGGGAGATCATGGAGAGAGAGAAACCTGCATATGGTCCCTGTGTATGAACTGAAGGGTTGGCACCTCTGTAAGGCTGGATGTGTGACAGCTGTCTTTCACCCTAATTGCTGAAAGAGTATTTCATCTTAAATACTCATCTTCAGATCAAACTCCTCATTCCCTTAAAATGTCAAGCCTCACCTTCCCCATCTCTATGCTGTCTCAGGGTGCATCTTTGGGGTGCACTCACACAGGACAACACTGCCCTCGCAGCCAGTTGCCTTGCTAAAGCTAATACAGTTTACTCATGTGGCTGGATTTTACCCAGGGCTTAAGCTTGTTTGATCAGAGCTACCTCTGTGTGATGCATCCCTATGTCATGTCCGTACGTAACAAAAGCCTGAGAGGTACCTCCACAAGCAAATTTCCACCTCTCCACAGACTTCATTTCTGAGGCATTTTTGGCCTTTGTTTTACGAATCTGAGTCCTTGCCTCCCACTTTGATGACTGACTAATCAGATAGTTTAGTCTAAAATCAAAAATCTCAAAATGGCTCCAGAGGCAGCTCACAATTAATTGTAATCCATCCATCTAAAACTTCTTCATGGTAAGAAATTACCCTGTGCTGTTTATGATATTATAAAATCTTAAATAAGAAAACACAGATGTTAGTTTAAAATGAGAAGAGAAAGTCTAATGAACAGCTGCTAATCCAATCAATCCCTTTACTTAATTTGGTGTTCAGGTTAGATATACACATCAGTAACCTGACGGGTAATATCGTATATCAGAAAGACATTTGGAATCCAGGAAATTCAGAATTCAGATTGAATTAAAAAGAAAAAGAATAACACCAAATAATTCAACAGAAAATATATGGAAACTCCCATCTCTTTCACAGAAAAAGGATGTGGAAAATTCCAGAAATACTGAAATACCTTGGGCTATTCAGAATAAGAACTGTAGCTGGTTCTGCCCCAAATGAAAATTCATTGTAGTAAACTGCAGAGCAGCAGCATCCACTAACACTTTATTTCTAGCTGTACATACTGTGCCGAAAAAGACATTATTATTGAATAGTTCCAGATTTTCTCATATACAGGAGTCTTGCATAATTGCATACATCCATTAATTTTGGCAAATACTTTTCTTTCCTTTAAACAGGTGAATAAAAGCCTGTTCTTTTGTTCATATTCTGTACTCATGGTACATATAGGTTAATGGATTTTGCACTTGGCTTGGTGAATTTTCAGAGCAGCTTATCAGTAAGAAAGGAGTTAAAAATCACAGTACATTAATTGCTTATAGACTCCAAAAGTGGTGTTGGTGCTGATGTAAGGGAAATGTGCACACAACCTATCTCTTATATTTGGAACTGATAAACCTGAAAAAAACCACAGACATACACACATGCACACTCGTACAAATCCCTGCTGCTGCAAATTCAAACAAAAACTGCCTCTGTGTGCAGTTTCACTTCTCTGTGCAGCTGGGAGGATGAGGCCTAAGCATCTCCGGGGGCTGTCAGTCACTGAAACCTATCCCCCAGGGACTATAATTACCCAAACCGAACTGTTCTGTAAAGGGTACTAAAAGCAAAGGCTTCTGAATAATGTCATCTTCCTAATTACCTAAGGGTTTCTATCTTCAAGAGACTGACTGATCAATTCTCTTCTCAGAAACTCTAAAGCTAAAGTTCATGCCGTGCGAAGGGAACAGCTTGATGAGTCTGATCGTGTTTGCTTTCCTCGAATATCTGCAGTGGCAAAAGCTGTTCCTTATCCTAGTGGTTCTGCTGGAGAAAAGCAAAGCCCCAGCTGGAGGATGCTATATATACATAAGCATCCAAACATCAGATGTTCTTTCGAAATGCATCTATAAAGCACCTCAGCCTCTTGTGTCTGCAAATTTAGGTGAAAATCTCATGACAGTAAGCTTTTCTGTGAAATTTCTGAAATGTCTGCTCCTTAACAGGCCAGAAGTTCCTCATGAACCACCTTGACTGCTGTGCAAAAGTCTAGCCCCTGTTTGAATCCTGCGGTACCTCTGACCTTTGGGAGCTCCTGCAGCGGCACATTCACATGTTTCATTAGGCTGTGGCTGGAAATGTATTCCTTTGTCAGGAATATGTGGCCTGTTATTTCCAGAGTCTGTCCCCTTTTCCTTTTTGCTATAAAAAGAAAGAACAGAAGGCCCTGAAATACTTTCTCTGTACCAGTGATTTGTAATATTTTTAGTGCACGTTCCCCTTTCTTTCCTGTATGCATTCATCTCTCCCTCCGCTCCTTACATCTGCTGCCTGCTCTGGCCTGTCCTGATGTTCTGTACCCCAACCTCTAGCCTCCCCCTTCAGATCTGGCACGTAACCAGTCTTCCCTCCCACAAAGAAAACCTGTGATCCGCACTCTACGGCAAAGAGAGCCCCACTTCCCTCTCCTCAGCCCAGCCAAGCTGCCATTACCCTCTGCCTGGCAAGCTCCCTCCTGCCTACCCCTGCCTGCGCAGCCCCGCTCTCTCCAGCTGCAGCCACCAGCCCTGCTGGCTCCTGCCATCAGGGATCCAGATGAAATGTTTGTCTGCAATGAAGCGCAGCTCCTCATGTCCTGTGTACCCAGCCCTGCCTGAGCGATGGATGCAGCCTCTGTGGAGCATCCTCTTGGCAGGCGCTGAAGAGGGAGAGGGGACGGGCATGGCAAGGAGGCACGACTGTACCCACACCCACAGGCAGTGCCACAACCACAGGGCAGCCTGTGAGCCCATGGTCACTCCATCCACCACCCCATCCACCTCTGTCCGTCCACCCTCACTCCCTGCACCCTGTCCCTGTGGCTCAGGGCAAATACCTTGCTCTTCGTCCTGCTGCCTGGGAATCAAGAGCACCTGGGGCATAGGGAGACTGGAGATACAAGGGCTGGCGGAGGCTCCAGGGCCCCCGTTTCTCCCTCCCCAGCCCTGAGATTTGCCCTCAGCTTCAGTGCTGCACCTCTCCCCTTCATGAAAACCATTCCCAGCAGCTGGGTGATTCCTAAGCTGCTCATCAAAACTGCATCCCTACCTGCATGCCATTATTTATTTGTTATTCAAAGCATGTCAGCTTTGACTTTTTTATTCAAAGCATTCTTGCTTCTGCAGTTTGCCCGGGCAAGTGAAGCAGTAGAAGCAGGCCCAAACACATCAGTCTCAATGCTGAGACAGTTGTACTCTTTTAAGGAAGCTTATGCAGTGATAGATCTCCAGAATGAAACACTACCTCATAATTAACATTCATTAGATGTATTTATGTCAGCTTGTAGCCCCAGACATTGTAGGTTGACGTTCAATGAATGCATACGACTGTGCGCATACTAAACAGATGTTCAGTTGTTTCAACTCTTGATGAGTTAAAGCCAACTTTAATGGCAGGCTGCATTGGCAGGTTGGCCTGGCTTATAAGAATGAGTCACGCGCAATTTTTCAGCTGAAGGGATGGAATCTGATTCTGTTTCAGTGGAAAGATAGCAAAGCTCTCATTCCCTTCCTTTGAGCTGGATAAAAAGAAGAAAGGAAAAAAAGACTAAAGAGATTTTCCATGCCACGGCTAATCATTGCAAAAAGATTTGTTTCTGATAAGTTGCACAACTTTGATAAAACTAAAAAACAGGTGTATGAGTTTGATTCAAACTTTTGTAAAATGTTGTCTTTGGCTTAAAGGAAAACACACATCATTTCAACTGAAAAGAAGAATTTTTCAGGCTTTCACAGGGAGAAGAAAAGAGCGTTTTATAATGGAAGTCCCAGAGCAACCTCAGCTAATGCTTTCTGTACCAAGGCGTGATAGAAAGAGGAAAAGCTTGGATTCCACATACACCAAAAGCACATTTTTAACAAGCTGTTCTTTATTGTACTGAATCACACTGTTTATATGTTTTTCCCTCCACAAACAATTTTGTGTGCTTTAGACAGGGAGGAACAAAGAAATGAAAAAAAAAAAATGTCAAAACAAAGCAACTTATAAATGAACTCAGATTCATTCAACTGAGATAATCAACACATGCTGTACTTCAGAACTGTAGGAAAGGACAACAGAACAACTCCATTAGATGGGCTATTATATAAAAACCAGACCAAGTGAGGCAACATACCTTGTGAAACCGTAGAAAATACATATCAGCCACTAGAGCTGGGTTTCCTTCCCTGTGGTACATCCTGTTCAGGATGGACAAAATGTGACATTTGGGTTGGAACCGCTAAAGGCTGGCAGAGAGGTAACCCATTTCATCTCGCATCCTTGTCACAGCCCTTTTCCCAAGTGTATTCCCTCTTCCTTCTCACTAGGTTGCTTAATTGGCACTTTCAATGCAGCACTGCAGACTCTGATGGTTTTCTCAAGACAGTCACTGTTTTGGGCCTTAGGGAGCCCATGAGAAAGGCAAGGCACATTAAATCCCACAGATTTCATCCTGAACCACTGCTGCCACATATTCCCCTCAGCAAAGAAGGCATTTCCCTCTAGCAAAGAAAGGAAGAGCTGTAGCCTTGAAAACCTACTGAACCCAAGCATCTGCAAAGAGTGGAGATGACAGAGCAACATGGGTGCTTCTGCCTAGTGTTCCTGTGGATGATATCTTGCTCTCCTTTGGTTATTCCTCACTTGCCAGGCTTTTCTGGAGGCACAGTACCTTGAGAAGACATGGAGTCATTGACTCCTTCCTCTGCAATTGTCCGCCAGCCACTAATTACAGAGATGCAGAACCACAGGATGTTTTTAATGTTCATCTGACCAGCTTTAATTACCTTGCAGAACTCACTCACACGATGGGGGATTGTTTCCTCTAGTCAGCAAGCTTGTTGCACACGTGCATGGAGCTTATGGGCAAGAATGCAGTGAAGCATGAGATGGACTCAATCTCTGCACAGTTTGCTTGCTTACACTGGCACAAAGGGGGAATAAACACCTGGGTCTCACTGCTATAATAAACAACAGCTTGCAAGTGGTGTGGCAATGGGATCCATACATGAATTTGGAAAATACAAAGCAATAATGAGTAAGAGCCATATGTTTTCCTGTGTGACAAATGAAAAGGTGTGGAAGGAGCCATGACCTGCAGAAAACTGATTAGTACAATGAGCTGTGCAAATTTTTATGTGGAACCCAGGGACACAGCCCTGCTAGTCTGCCACAGAGGGGAATTGCTGTTCAGAGCTGCTATCAGGTGCCAAATCTTACCAGGCAAACTGCTTGGTTTTTATACAATTTTTATACTTGTTACTTTAACTAGACGTATCTTTAAGGTAGTACAGTCCTTCAAAAGAAACTGCATTACACTGAATATGGGAAGGAAAACCTGCTACATGGATATAAGGGGTCATTTAGCTGTAGCCTTACTAGAAGCTGTGTGCATGTCTGCTACACTGCTGTGCTGATCCAGTGTGGAAATCAGTTCACAGCTGGTTTAATAAGAGAAAATCAGAGTCTGCCTGAGAGGGCAGGGAACACAACAGATGGATCTACGAAGCCGGCCATGCACAGAGTTAAGAGGGTGGAAACAAAAGCTGGGGGTTCTCGAAAGGTTTTGGCTGGCAGGTCTGACAACCTTTGGGCTCTGGGCAGCCTTTTCCAGAGCGTGAGCGTGCGGCACTCTGTGCTGGGGCTGCTCCATCCTTGCCACAGTCAGCTATTGCAGAGGGTGTTCCTAATCTTAACGCAGGAATTGGCCTCCACAAACTGCACAGTTCAGCTGCACACCGGGTTCATCGGCAGGTTTCCATACCAGGGCACAAACGGAAGAAGCTACAGGTATACTTTGCGCCAGCAATCAAACAGCACAGAGTGGGGACTGGCTGTCCAGTAATCTATGTTGAAAGTGAGGCTTTCCTTTATATATATTTTTAGTCTTTCTTCTCTGCATTGCATCATGTGTTCTCCTTGGTTGCCATCTTCTATCATGCACTTACTTTACGTTGTTTTAATTGGCTAAATATCCATACATTTAGTGCATATGAATGTTACAATCACTAGTGGTACCTTTATTCATTTAGTGTCATACCACTGGATATTATATTTGAATATCGCCCCATCCACTCAGTTTCCTCCACACGATACTTTGAGTATCTTGTGCAGACCTCAGCTGATGACAGACATCATTTTTCTGCTTGTTGGTCTATTATCAGGCTCCCCAGTACTGCCCTTATACAACTGCAACAGTTAGATGTCACATTTCTCAGGTCTCAGTAGAGTGCTTTTACCAGCTGAGATGACTTCTCCAGGTCACTTGCAGCACTTCAAGACACAACTGGTTATGCAATGGTTAAAGGCAGTGTGGAAGGACCGGGCACCACCTCTTCACAAGTAATCTAAAGGTCAGAAATAAATCTTCTATATGAACAAATTGCCATGTAGATGATACTGGTAGCTGATCTGGAAGGAAGGGTCATGAGAAACTGAATTGTCCAAGCAGAGGGAAGCTGAAATCTGATGAAACTCAAAGCTGCTGAATATCCGTGTGGATTGGTGTCATGCCCTTTGCATCCAAAAAGTAGAAAGGAGGAAACTCACTGAACATCCCCAAATGGCAGAGAAGAGAACTTGGAAATACCCCAACAGTTCCTAGACATGATGGTAGGAGACTTGTTTTGGAGGCAAGATTAGGTAGAAGCATAAAAAGGTCCAAACGGGGCTGCCATCTTGTCTGTAAAGTATTGACTTTTGGAATTATTGATGTCAAACCTCTCCCTGACATTTGGGTACTCTCCCATTTTCCATCCGCAGAAAATGCCGGTATATACATTTCAGTCACTGGTAGGAAATGCGAGTGTGCACCAGCCCCTTGTCAGCCTGCCCTCAGGACTGAGTCTGCTTCATGTGTCAGGCAGGCTAAGCATAACAGATGGGACTGGCGGATGGATACTTGCCAGTAATAGAAATCAAACTAGGAGCTGTGTTCCTGTAGCTGGATGAAAGACATAAACAGGCAAGCAACCTATAAACCTGCATGGCTGACAGACAACCTGCATCTCTCATGCAACAATTCCTCAAGCCGTCCCCAGGTGGATGGGACTGCGACTGCAGAACATGTGTGCAAACATGTGGATTGGATTTTAGACCTGGCAAAAACATAGGGTTTCTGGGTCAAAGAGAAATTTTTTTTTTTTAAATGTGTGTTTTGTCCCTAATGTTCTTGTCTCATCTGCTCTCTCTCATCTATCCTGCATTCACTGTTCCATTTATCTTACCCATGCTTGTTTAACCTACACACACAGAGATAGAAATAAAATAAAGCATTCTGAGATCAATATGATGCATGAATATTTCTGCTTGCGTGTGTTAGATGCTTTTTCCAATCCTTTCTCTGGTTATTGAGCTGTAACTTCCATGGGTCAGGGACCATCAGCTAATCTTGTACAACAAGGATCCATCCGTGGCTGGTCTTAAGACACTGGCACAATAGACATGAATAATGGTAATGATGATACATCCAGCACAGTGTCACACAATTAGCTTCTCTTTGACCTATAGTAAATCAGTAATTGAACTTGTGGCCTGGCCACTTACTCTAGAGGGTCCTTGGGCTCTGCACCTTCAGGAATGAAAGTTTGTTCCCTGAGCATCTCTGGGACTCACGCATCTCAGAACCATCCCCATCCAGGGCATAAAAAGCATGATTTCATCCCTAGGAAATAGCAGAGGTGGAAAATAAAGCCAGATTTAAATATGCTTTGGCAAGTTTTGCATTGGCTTTTTTTGCAGTGTGGTGTAAAGTGCATTTTAGCTAGGTGGCTCATGCCTTCTCCAAAGAGTAAGAAACAAATCTGTTCCTGACAATCCTTTGTCACTCTATGCCAAGTTTTCCTGTGCTGAGACTCAGGGGAAGGGGAATACAAAATATTTTGTCAGAAGAAATACAAACGGTATCCTATGGTATAATATTTATGTCAGCTCTTGTCAGGGTGGTACTGCAGCTTCCTGCAGTCCTGTAGAAAGAAGTCACAGCAGGGCATGGTCAGAAGCATGTGAAGTGGGGTGGCTCTGTTTGTCTTTTCTGCCAGTTGTTACTTCCTCTGCTATGGGACTGGTGAATGTCCCAAAGGAGCTGGAAATCATTATCTCCAAAGCAGAACATTTGCATAAAGAAAACGCTTTCAGATGGGGCAAAGCTCCCCTTGCTCTTAGCGTGAGGAAGGGCAGTGCATGGCCCCTGGTCCCTAGGCTCCCAGGCGGTGGTGGAGGGGAGGCAGCGAGGGGGTCCCTGGGTAACCCACGATGCACAGAGGGGTGGCAGTGCTGAGCTCCTCCAGACAGAGACTTGCCCACGGGCTGGGTAGGTGTGTCTGCCTGGCTGTTACTTGCCCACAGCTGAGAGCAATGGAGATTGCTGCAGCTGGGAGAACGGAAGCCAGGGAGTCCCAGGGGCCCTGACTTCATTGGGACATCAGAAAAGACACCTAAGTCACCTCGGCATTGTACTTCACTGCTGTACATAACATTAGGGAGCCTGAGTGCATATGTGAGACAGGGGCACCTGCAGAGACTGCAGAGGTGAAAGGCAGCGCTGCATGGATAGCTCAAAGCAATTAAATGGTGGATTTTGAGATGGGCTTGTGTGTTTCCCTGTAGGGCAAGGCTGTTGTTGATAAGTGAAAATTAAATGTCTTTTGCTAGTCCCCTCAGGGTGACTATACCTGTCAGATGTATCCATAACTCGCACTCAAATCTCTCTCACTTCCTCCCACTCTTGAAAGTAATAGTTATCTTCAGCACCTCTGGGCCTGTGTACTGTCACTGAGCTGGAAGAGACCTGAAGCTGCCATCTACTCCTGCAAGATGGGAGGGAGAAACGGGAAGGAAAAATAAAACGAAGGAAAGAAGAGAAAAAAAAGGAGGAGCAGGGAGCCCATGTAAAGTTTGTTGGTAAACTTTTTAAGATGTGCACTGCGTGGCCTCACTGGGCAAGTTGTTCTGTGGTCTCACTATTCCCACTCCTGGAATGCTTTTCCTGCTATCTGATCTGCATCACCCTTAAACTTATTACTTCTTGTCCTACTCCTGATGGATTTCTAGATTTATTATCCCATCCCATCCCATCCTGCAGCAGCCTTCTACACAGTTGATGACTCTTAACACACTTTCTCATTTTGAGATCTAAATCTGCCCTCCAGAGCCTTGCTGAATGACCGGGCTGTAATCTGTTGTTCAGAGGATTAACAAAAGTACCAAATAGCACCACCAACAAGAAAGACTCTACCCACTTCAGTTTGTCCTTCCATTTCTAGCCCAATGGAAGCTTTTCCAGTCTTTTTTTCACCCCTTCTACACATGTTTTCCCAATTTGCTCATGAGAATCCGTGTGATATACTGCAAAAGGCTTTCTAAGCTGAGATGTAAGACAACAGTGCCTCTCCTCTATCTGCGAAGCCCCAAGCCCTGTTGCAGCAGGAAATTAGATCACTTTGACACAATTTCCCCTTGATAAATCTACACTGATGCCTACACATTTTTTTTTCTTACAAGGGTGTACAGATTATCTTGCTGACTGGTTGTTGCTGTATTCTTCTAGCAACTGAACTGCCAGGTCTGTAATTCCCTGAGATCATCCTGACCTTACCCCTTTCAAAAGAGATGCACTGTTTACCTTTCAGTCATCTTCTGGTACCTCTCTTATTCTTCACAAGGTCTTAAAAGAGTGTTAATGACTCAGATTTAATTAGACAGGACTTTAAACGGCCTAGGATGAAATACATTGGACCCTACAAGTGTGGAAATATCATTCCTCTCGGTGCATTGTAACCTGGGAAAAACACCTCAGATTTCTGCCTTGCATTACCTTCGGTATCACTTCATGCACAGCATTAAGATTCACCTCTAATCTAGTCAAAGAAACATGGATGAAGAAGAGAGACTTCCTGACTTGGAGAGTATTTTAGTTTTTCACTCTTTTGCTGAAGCTTTGGAGAATGGCCCCTGCCAAAGAAGGCTGCTGGGCAGAGGGCTCTGGTGCTTCCCCAGCCCCTCATACCTCCAGGGAGTTGCAACAGTGTGGGAGTGCAATGCTCCATGGGACCTTACGGACAGCCTGTCCCGGCAATGCAAAGAGAGGCACAGTTTTCACTCAGGGGGTTTTGTCCATGGACACTGAACAAATAGTTAAGGTGAAGTACCCAAAAAAGGAAGATCAAAGCCTTAATCTGTGGCAGCAAAACTGAACCTCCAAAAAGAGACAGAAAAGGCCTTTTCTGTACTGACATCAGATTCATTCACAGCTGATTTGTTGAGGTCACTGGCATTGCTCCTGGTATAGCTGCTCGGAGGACAAAGTTCTTGTGCAGATTTTGTTACAAAACATTTTGGGAAAGTGGGAAATGGAGGCTAGTACTTAGGGCAAACAACTGTCCTTGACTGTATTTCCTTGTCTAAAAGATGTGCCTGAAGTACAGACATAGCACAGAGAAAATCTATAAATGAAGATTTTACAAAATAAGGGGTCGGTAGGGTTTCTTGATCTAAAGCTAAGAATAATCAGAGCTGCAGCCAAGGTTCCTAGAGATATGGGTGACAGTAATTAGTTTCATGCTGGGTTTAAAAGATAACGTATTAGATGTAATCATCAACAGCTCGTGAAACAACAGAGGATGGGTTCAGATAACTGGTACACAGAGAGAGAAGGTACATCAGGTCAGTGCTGTGTGAAGTAATCAGTTTTCCTTTTGCCTGCTACTTATTAGTGAAATATGATGTTCAAAAATATGCCCAAATTTTATGCAAAATATGTTTTACCTATTGTGCATAGAACATAAGCTTTCATGGTGGGAGCAGCAAAAACTGCCAGTGCAAGGTTTAAGTTTCAGGTTTGACGCTGTTCGCTCTCCCTAGACTTTTAAAAGCCTTGTTTTACGAAGATCCAAGTTGCCTACTTCTGCGCTAAGTGAGGATCTTCAATCTGGGAGGTGCCTAGCTGGCTGTTGGGTTGTAGGTAGGTGGTTATGAACGGTCTGAAGATCCATCTCCCTGCTTCACCCACTCCTCCACTCTGCTCCCCAGACAGAGTTGTATGTGACACAGCAGTGCCAGCGCTGTTCCCACCAGCTCTGGGATGGTGAAGGACATTGCCAGCTTGGGAGGACTACAGTAGGAAAGTAGGATTTGGAAGGGGAAGGAAGGAAATAGGATCTTGTTTTCCCTTACCACCAGAGCAACACAGAAAGGATGGAGAAGGCAGTGTAGCAGGCCCTACATTTCTGAATGACTATCTGGAGTACAAGAGGAGGCAATCTCAAGCTGGGTTTTCTGTGGTACGGTGGACTCCTGTCTTCTAGCCCTGCTCCTGGGAAAGCTCTACCTGAGGCACAGCAGAGCGAGGAGGAAAGCAGATCAGTACCAGCCAGGAATGGAAACTATTCTTACAAGGTGTTCAGGAACCAGGAGGTGAAACCTGTTGGTGCAAGCAGGAGAAAGAGGCTAAAAAAGGCAGACAGTGTCAGTTACACAAGCTGGGCTCGTAAGGCTGCTTCTTTTCTGAGTGAATATCAAGTACCCTGACTGTGGGTTTTAGAGTAGCGAGGTAGGTTCACATTCAGGTTCACATCATTCTGCTCATCTCACAGATGACTTTGTAACCTTAATTACTCAGCAGGACGAAAGAGACACTGATGCCTGAAGAGATGCTACGTGAACCGTACACACTTGAGAGGGCTCACTGCATGTATGGAATGTGCACAATGTGCACCTTTTTTTCTTGGTAAATGGAAGAAACATTTCTGTTTCCAGCAGAAACCAGGCAGAAAGTTTTCCGCTCATGCAGAAGAGGTAATTTCCTTTATGTTGTATACAGGTTAGAGAGAGTTTCAAAGGCGATAGCTACCTGATGTGAAATTGGTAGCAGGTATCAGCTCTGTACCATGTGTGGGGACTTCTATGTGTCCCAGAAGGGGATTCTCAATAGCTGGTAGGCTGGACAGGGGCTGCCTTCATGAACCACTGAGTTTCAGGCTTAGCTGGCTAACTGCTACGCAGAACTAGTTAGCTGAGATGTCCCTCCTAGAAGTAACCCTAGAAGTAGATTTTCCTATTAGCAAGCATGCTTATTGGGGTATAATTGCATTACAGAATGATAGCAGAATGAGGCTGTTTCCTTGTCCAAGAACTTCAGAAGACTTCCAGGTGCTTTGGGATCATACAGTAGGTTTGCTAAGTGCACTTAGTCGGAGGCACAGATGAAAAGCTCTGGTATCCATCATAGACTCATTTTTCAAATTGTTTTCTTCAATTGTAAAAATGTGATGCATGCAATTTTGTATAACACAAAACATGTGACTGAATGACATTTTGTCTGGTTCTATAGGGGTTTTTTTGGGACAACACTTTCCTTTTTCAGCTAAATGTTCCCAAATTCTTTCAATAGCTTACTAAATTACCCTTATACTAGCAAAAATATCTCTACAGAAAACAAGGAAGAGCACAATATTGAGAAAGAAAACACAAAACATATGGGAAGAGGAACAAGGAAAACAGTCATGACTTTTTTATTTATACCAGGAAAACTTTATGATATATGTTATATATAGACTATTTTATCAGTGCCTCTGGGACAACTGCCAATATGCTAGCTCAGCCAATTAATAGGGAAAGCAAAGACTACTCCTTGAACATCATCGTGATAGCAAATTTTCCATTTAGCAAGACATACAGAAGATGGGAAATCCCTAACAGTGGGATTTAGACAGAATAACTGGTAAATCAAGGGCCTGATTCATCACTGCATTGCTCTCATTTCACCCTGGAATACCTCTGTCAAGCTCAACAGATTTCTACAAACATAAAACCCAGAGGAAGATGTTGGTGAGTCAAGTGACTGAGACCAATACAATCAATACTTTTTTGTTAGTGTCTTTTTCTTAGTTCATTTAAAGTCTTTTCAGATTGTTTTTCTGCCTCAAGGAAATAGTCATTTAGGACTTCATTCTTCCCAGAATATGTGTGGCTTTCACAAGTACATGTTATGATAAAAACAAAGCAAGGAACCATGTATTAAATAGAGCAAGCATGTATTGAATAGATGCACAGCAGTCAAGTCACCCTGCCTGGTAATCGGCATGAAGACTGAGATGCAAAATTAGTGCCTAATCCAAACCTCACAGAAAACAGTGAGTCAGGGAGCACAGAGGGACTCAATTCTTCTGCTGAGTTTAGAGGCTGTTGCCTCACAAACACCACGATCGCATTTACCTGTAGAGCCTCAGCTCTGTACCCTCTGCTGTGCACCACACAAAGTCTTGGGAGAGAAATGCTGCCAATCAACACAGGAAAGTGCCAGGCTATTTTAATCTAAGACAACTGCCATTTAAAAGTTGTGGCCAGCATCAAAGTAAAGGAACAGCCACAGTTTTAGACAGAAATTAAAGTAGCCAACATAGTGTGTGGAAAAAATGATACTGTGCAAGACTCATTGCATTTTGATACCAACAGTAGACCTTGCCTGGTATCTGCTAACAGTCTCTTTGACTTCCTCAGAGAGCACAGTCCAGCTTTCCCCACCATGCTCTGGGAAACCCAAGCCATCAGGGACTGACTGCAGACTCGCTTCAACAGGGATTCCAGGGACTGAGCAATGCTTAGGCATCTAAACATTTAAGGAGTGATTCCAGTGCTGAAACACAGATTTCTGGTGCCCTTTGAAATGTCCTGAGATACCTGAGACACCCTCCTTGACCAGGCAAACATGACACAGAAGAAACTCTGGGAGAGCTGCATGCTCTGTGGCAGTGCTGGAGGCCTGGCAGGGTGCCCAAGGCATTTCTAATGTCACTGGGTACATGTGTCTGAAGGCACCACTCTGTCTAAACTACACTGGGGAGCCAGTCCTCCCATACAGTGCATGGATGGCAGTCATCTTGCTGCCTCAGGTTTCAGTGAGACTGGGTCACCTCAGGAGGTTTCCATCACTTTCAGTTGAGTATGGAGAAGTTTAGAGCCATAATTCAGATAGCTGGAATACATGAGAGACTGATCCTTTATGCTGCAAGGGAGAACCTCACTTGTGAAATAACTGGATCAACTTAAAGGACGATTTTTATGGTGGATAATCTAGGAAAGACAATCTCAATAATCTGTGCAGTTTTCCAACTCTGAATTAAGCCACTTAATTCAGATGAATTGAAATGGAAAATAGAGGATGGTGTTTATTTTAATTTTATAGTTCTCTGGAGACAATTGGTTCAGCCAGCATATAAGGTATCAAGTATACTGCTAACTAAACGTTTAAGTGAACCCTATTGTGGGGTTAGGAAAACTCCAAGGAATGGTGTGACAAATGCCATAGGCAAACAGAAATATACTGTGAAAAAGAAAGCACCTCTGGAATACTTGACATGGAAGAGGTTTTGAAGAACAGATGAGAGCAACACCTAGCAGAGAGCACAGAGAAATAATTGATCCCACCATGAACTGGGAAGATAGATTCAATGGCATCTTATAGACTTTCTGTTACTTGATTGATTCCCATGAGAGCCCTCAATATACAATGACATTCTTCATAACCTTACAATTTCTTTGTCCTATTGCTTCTACACAAACTACTACGTTCACCTTTCTTTACTTCTTTCAATGGGTTTCTTCTCCTTTTAAAGTGCTTAAAGTGCCAGGCAGTAATTTCTGTAAAGAACATAAAGAAACACAGCTTAGATCAAGCTATCAATGAAGTGATTAAAGCTTGCTCTTTTTTTTTATTTTATTTTTTATAAGAACAGAGTGGAAAATTAAATAATATGCCCTGGATGGTAACTAATGTTTTTATTTAGCTAGGTGAAAAAGCCCAAAGGAACACACATTCAAAATATCTTATAATTTAAGATATGTAGGATGAAAATCCATGAAAACTCCAAGTTAATTCACTCTACAGTGTGCCTCAACCTTTTTCTTTCTGCTGTTGAGACCTGCACTGAGTGTAAACTGCCTCTGGCTGCGATTCTAATCTCACTTGTGTTAATGTAAATCCAAAACAACTACTCAGAAGTCAGTTTAAAATGCTGTAATTGAGAGCAGGATTAAAGTTTTAAGGCCATTTTTTAAATAGGGATTTAGGTACCTGGTATCTCAAAAATCAATTTAAATCAGAATAAAATTTGACTCAGGAATTTATCCTACTGTCGGTTACATGTTGGGGTGACATCAGTGGCATTCAGTGCCTGGGTATTTCAAAGACATAGCCCTCACTGTCTCAGTAACAGCCCAGTTTCTCTTCATAGAATTTCTGACCTGCTGATACAAAATAGGTTTTGCCCCTTGCCTGGCATCAGAAATACATGTTCATTTTTGGTTAAGCTGCTCAAACTTTGAAGTCCTAATCAATATGCATAATTGTATTTGCCCCCTTACTGATACTGGACGTGTACAAACACATGACATCGTTGAATATTCCTTTCGTTTCTTCAAGGAAAGCTCAGCATCTTAGCATTTTTCCTTAGCTGATATTTGGATAAATGTACATTTCCTTTGCTTTGCCCTTTTGTCTATCTAATGAAACTTGTTGACCCTGCAGAGGTGTTCAATTAGTAGAGGCAATAAGATTATTCACTGCAAATGGATTATCAGATAAGGTCAACCTTCTCTTCAGTACTTCAGTAAGGAAGTACTGAAAAAAACCCTTATCTAAAAAATCTTTCATTATTTCCAAATATTCTTGATAGTTCAGATGTGTTTATTTCAGTCAGCAGTATTTTTGGAATTCATTCATTAGACCACAAATTACTTATTATTTTCAGTGCACAGTGGTCACCTAGCATTATTTCTTCTCCCTAATTAGATGATTGTATTTTTTTAAATCAGGTATTAAAAGAAGGCAGATGGGGGTCCACAAAAATTAGCATACATCTGTAAAACTTTCTTATTAGGTGCAGCTTTGGCACAAAAACATTCTTAATAACCACTTTCATATTAAATCATCATTTCATTTTTGTGCAGAATTTTCAAAGCATCTGAAGTTTGAAGTGCTGCTTTGCACACAGAGGTGTTGGTAGGTGGGTGATCTACTTTGTGTGGTTCACCTGTTTCTTCACAGGTGACGGAGGTGACTGACTGTGGCTGCCAAGGGGCCTGGGGTGACTGGTCCAGGGGACCGAGGTGATGGGTTGCAGCAGATGCCTCAGCTGATATGGGGGACCACGGAACAAACCCCTCCGGTGAGTGGCATCATGGTGCTAACTGGTATGATCGAGGAGCTGCAGGTGACCCAGCCACCTTCCACCCAACGTTACAAAACCTCTTCCATTTTCTCCCTACCTGACAGACATGGAAAGTCACCTGGATGCACATGTCCACTCTTAAAATATAGATGGGCCACGCAAAGCTCCTGCTTTCTCTAACTGGTTTTTTGGTTGCTGACTGGTGCCTTGTGTTTGGCAAATGATAACTATGGCTTTTCTTTAAAAGTGGGCTGTTTCCCTTGTGTAACGCCATCTGGGCGTGAGGTGCCCCTTTGGCTCTGCTACAGGTGGCTCACTTCCTCGTAAACAGTCATTTTCATGCTGTTGGGATTTTTCCATTTTTTTAATGATGCAAGTTTGGAGAACAGCTTTTTTTAGTATTACTTAAAGAATAAATCAGAATTGATAAGAAAGGAGGAGGTCAAAAGTGAGGCAAAGCTTCTAGGTCATCAAAATTACTTCAGTTAGTTAGTCTAAACTCTCTGAAGCATTTGAGTCACTCACCTGCTGAGCACAAAAAGAAATGGTTTCAAGTCAGGGAATTTCAATCAATTAAATTTATTGCCAATTAACATAAACCTCCAATTGCTGATTCCAGTATTGAAATAAAAAACCCCAACAAATAAATAAACACTTACAGAAAACACCTCGGCTTCCCTCCCACACCTCTCTCCCCCTTGCTGCTCTCAAATCCCTTTGCTGTATGTTGCATGGTCCACTTGGTGAGGTGACAGTGGTGCAGGAGATGGAGTTTCCTACTCAACTGCATACCTCTGGGCAAGACTCAGTTTCAGTTGAAGAGGACTACATCTCAGTGTCTACATGTCCCCAGGTGTCGTAGATCCCACTGGAGTCAGTGGAGAGCTGTGGCAGAGGTTCAGGGAACTGAACATAAGCATCTGAGTGACTGAAGGGCATCCCAGATCTCCACATATAGGACATGACCTACAGACTTCCTTGCAAAAGTGGGTTAAACTGGAACACCTAAAGCGGCACAGGATGCAAAAGGGTGGGCAGCTGAGCTCTAGTCCTTATAGACAGTGATGCCAGCAGGTGACTCAGCTGACCAGCCACTAAGGACCCAATTCACCTAATTAAATGTAGGCATCCAGCCCAGTGGCTCACAAGACATTGGAGCTGATGTGGCACAGGACCCACGGGGGACATGCACCCTGCTGGGATAGCCACTGGACATTATGTTGGGTACCATAGAGCATTTAAAATTATGCTGGATGTCAATACCGAGTCAACTGAATAAATATTTAGATGGCTATTTTAGGATGAACTGAATCATTCCCTAGGCTCTGCTTGATTTAATTACCACTGGTTACAACAGGAGCTTGCAACAATAGACCATATGCAGGTGCCTGCTTGTGAACATGGTTGTGAAATCCCACTCTTATTGTCTATACATGCCTATGTGGACGCTGAATGGGCAAACTGACTACTCTTATGCCTAGTTAAATTGAAAACTAATTGGAGATCAGTGTGACCTGAAGGAGGAGTGGAGCAGAGAGAACCTGAGAAATGCAGCACCTAGAAGAAGCGAGTATATGTGACTGCGGAATCTTTGCCAAAAGAAATAAGAGATGTGAAGGCTAAATTAATCTAGAGGACAGCACTGGTGGGCAGAACACCCAGGAACCACTCCAGAAACTAACAGAAAGGCTTGAAAGCATAGGATACGAAACTAGGTAGTGTTAAGATAATAGAAATATGTCCCGCTTGTCATCCAAATTGTAACACAGATATTGAAAAGTATGTACTGCTGAGAAACAGTAGAAATGAAGAAAAACGTCATGGAGGAGTACTATAATAATGAAAGAAATATGACTGAAAGAAATATGACTGAAAGAAATATGAAGAGAAAATCTGGGAAAAAAGAATCTGTTTAAGTCAAACTCGGTTCAGAGGACAGCTGAAGAGATTTTAGCAGAATGGTGCTACGGGTCTCTGGTGAATTCTTACAGTTAGAAATGAACAGAGATTTCAGTATTATTAGAGAGAAATACTGTCAGATACTTTGGTGGTATAGTATAGTGTAACAAGATGACTACATTTTTTTCAGTTTGGCCTTAGACTGCATGTGACTCATAATCCTACGTTGTTCCCAGATAATACTAATATTATTGTTACATTAGCCTGTAATGTTGCTTGTAATTTGATTATGTTTAATCAGTTTCTGTAAGTGGATACGTTAAAAAAAAACTCCAAGTACCTTTCTAAATACATTACTATTATTATTTCAAAATGGCAAACTGATAAATTGAGGGAAGTAAATGGTGAAGTGGATTGGATTTGCATTGGGCTGGTGGAGAGCCCAAGGTCCCAAGTGTCAGGGGAGCATAGAATTTCCTCAATCAACTGAACAAAATCTCTTTGGACCTTGAATCTCCAGTGATGGAGAGAAACCTGTGTGGAAGGGCTTCTTAAGGATATTTGCACGGTACGAGGAAAAGTAGAGAGACAACAAAACAGGCAGCCTTCAAAAAATCAGAACTAAGAAGCATTTTTTAAAAATGCTTTAATAAAATATTTTTCTTATACTACATTCTTCTAGATTTTTAATTTCTTTGTTATTACTTTGCATGGTTTAAATTAATTAAAAAAAGGAAGAATAGAAGAATGAAGGGAGGCCATTTCTGAGAAGTGTTCTTGAGAGAGCTCTTAAGCCTTTCTTTCCTTTTGTCGTACTGCATATCAGGAAGTAAATGTGAATAAATGGCACCAGCAAGCGTCTGAGGAACCCTGCAAAGTGGAAATGACATTTTCCCAAGGCACTACATAGCTGCCAGTATAAGCCTTTTCGTATCTCTCCCTGGACCCATCATGCGGTATGAAAGGCTCAGGCAGGCGGGGAATGGAAGTGAGGAGTATCTGCTCCCTGGAACACATTCCCATGGCAGAAGGATGATGAGAGCTGGTGGTGAAAACAGTTTGACTTTCTTATGAGTTTTCTCATGCTTCATGGAGATCTTCACAGAAACAGGTTTCCAAGGAGAACCCCGGACATGAGATGAGCTTGGGGTATGCCAAAATGTCCAAGCCCAGAATATATCGGCCCAGGGATCCACTGGCTTAAGATCACAGTACTCCCCTGTGCCAGACCAGGCATTATAGCCCACACTGCACGGATCCTCCCTGATCACCAGCTCTGTCTGAATGTTTGCCAGGGGTTTTTAATGAGGGAAAGGGAGGAAAGGTAAAACCTTTAGAGGTGGAAGTTGAAAAATTCTTATTAACGTTTGCAGCTTGCTCTGTGTTTTGAGATATCAGGTTGTCTAGGAAGTCCAGAGGGGCAGATGCTCTCTCCTGCTTTCTAGTTACACAACACTTAGCAGTAAGGATGAGCAGCTCCTATTTGGGACAGTTTTGGGCCCCTCACTACAAGAAGGACATCGAGGTGCTGGAGTCTGTCCAAAGAAGGGCAACGAAGCTGGTGAAGGGTCTAGAGCACGAGTCTTATGAGGAGTGGCTGAGGGAACTGGGGTTGTTTAGCCTGGAGAAAAGGAGGATCAGGAGAGACCTTATTGCTCTCTACAACTACCTGAAAGGAGGCTGTAGTGAGGTGGGGGTCAGTCTCTTCTCCCAAGTAACAAGTGATAGGACAAGAGGAAACGGCCTCAAGCTGCGCCAGGGGAGGTTTAGGTTCGATATTAGGAAAAACTTCTTCACCGAAAGGGTAGCCAGGCACTGGAACAGGCTGCCCAGGGAAGTGGTTGAGTCTCCATCCCTGGAGATATTTAAAAGACGGGTAGACGTGGTGCTTGAGGACATGGTTTAGTGGTGGACTTGGCAGTGATAGGTTAACAGTTGGACTCGATGATCTTAAGGGTCTTTTCCAACCTTAATGATTCTATGATTCTATGATTCTATGATTTGGGAATAAGACAATACAAATGAGACTACTAACTCTTCCTCAGACAAATGCATCATCCCTTTAGTGGTTACTGGAGTCTGAAGTGTACTTCAAATGAAAAAAACAAAAACCACTCCTAAAAAGTGAGAAACTGATTTTGCTTTAAGAAAGCTCAAGGGTAATTTGTTTCCTTTGCCTAAAGGAAATCTCTCATCTATATTGTCATTTCTTACCTTATTATGTGCTTTCCCCACTAATTATTACTATTCCTTCTCAGTTTGGACTTTAATTATAAAATATCAATTACAATTTCTGCATGTTTATTGGCTAGAATAGCTACCCGATCCAACAATTATCTGGAGGACTACACTGAATTCAACCTCAAAACTCAATCTTTTGAAAAGGAAAAAATAATATGAAAACCCACCAATCCCCCTGACTGACCACAGGAGATAATTCCTTCATACCAGTTTTGATAATAAGCTATGAAAATTGACTTCTGAATATCAATTAAGGTGTTTTCCAAAGCAATTCTCCTGTTTTGCTAATTTTTTTTAATGGTTATTTTTATTGAAAGTATGGGGAACTATTAAAAAAGATAATTACATAGCTTTCAGCATGGGAAAAAGATGAGATGGAACATTTTTATTACACAGATCTGAATATGTTTGATTTGGCAGTTTCAATGCTTCATCAAATGCAGCTTCCGTGGCCCAGCTACTGCTGCTGGGCTATGCTGTCCAGGAAATGTCCAGACTCATATTCTAGGGATGAACGGCTAAAAGAGCTCCAGGGCAAGTCTGTATTTTAAACAGGAGTCTGGTTTCATTATATAAAACCACAGGGGTATAGCACCACTCACGTCAGAGGAGTTTTTTTGCATTTGCATTAGCAAAGAATATTCTTGTTGGCCAGTGTTTGCAGTGCTTGGAATAAGTGTTGCACCTTAGAACTGCTGGCTGCAACGGGAGCACTCTTGCAGTAAAACATGATTCAGCATGAATAAAGGTGGCAGGAGCTAGTCCTAAATTGAATGGATGGAGGGTTGGAGTCCTCCATACAAACCTCAGAGCTGTCTCCCGTGGCTGAGTCTGTGTATTTTCTGTGACGACAGTGTTGAGTGTGTTCAATTCTAAGTAATTTACCTGCACTGTTTTAGCTACAGTGTGATGATACGGTTAGAAATCTGTCCAGAGTAGGCCAATAATGCAGGCGCTGTCAAAGACATGCTGAGATGTGGATGGGTGGGGAAATATCCCACCCTTGGTGGATTTTCCTGTGGCAATGGCTGGAGGTGCCTTCCTCTTCCGTCTTCTTGATCTCATACAATACATATTCATATGTGCTTTGCATCCAGCCTTTCTTTTCCAGAGTGCTTGTGCCCTGTGCCTCCAGTGAGAACTTGCCCTCATGTTATTCCTGCAGTTCCTGCCCTCCTGCTATGAAAGGCACCTCCCTGCCCAGCCGCTCCTTCCTCTCTCACTGAGCTTTTGCTCTCTCACCAGTGAAGCTCCAGGGCTATAACCAGTCGTGCTGGGGAGAGCTGTGACGAAGTGAGCTAGGCTCTGCAGCCATAACACTCTACCCTAATGAAGCCTTTGATGCCATGCCATGATCCTTTCCGCCCTTCGTCTTCCTCTTCCCCCTTCCTCCACTAAGTACTTACTGTCTCATGACTTCTAACAGATGGCCAGGAGTGCCTTTTCTCAGGATCCCTGTTTACCCCTGCAGGCAGGAACGCAGCCGTGGCTCCTGGCCCCTCCTGTTGAGGCTGGCTCCTGCACTGAGATCTTGAAATACCACCTGCGCTCCTGCATCCTGCCTTGGGATTCCTACAGAAGCCCCTAAACTCTGCTGGTCTATGAGGAGGGAGGTGCCAAAGAGAAAAGGGAGGAAAGACAAGACTCTCTGGATGATGAGGAAGAACAAAGAATCAAGTGGAAGTTTTGTGGAAGTAAATGAGTAGTTGGACTGAGAGTTGCAGAATGAGCAGGTTGGGAGGTTTTGAGCATGGATGTAATTTTGACACCATACTAATCAACTCTTCCAACACACACTGAGACTTCCACCCCTTCTTGGGGGTACCAAATAATATGAGTTTGTTAGTCTTTAGCAGCTGAACACAGAGAAACCACTTGTAGGGTTTGTTCTGCAAAATATTTGCAGCTGCTGCTTCAGCCAAGTAGCAGTTTTAATACACAATGTCATATGAAAATATTAGTAGGCAACAAACTCGGTAATTTGGAGTCACACAGGATTGACAGAGAGCAGTGCTTATGTGAGAGAGGTTGGCTGAGTATTTTCTTCAACAGTACAAGCACTTGGGCGTTGCGAAGCTGATGGTCACGTTGCCTAGCAGACTGTGGAGATGACAGACAGATTGCTCAGCAAATGGCTATATATGGATGGTGACATTTCACCAAGCAGTTAGATGAGAAGTATTTGTGGACAGGAGCCACCTTTTTCAGTCTGTGTTTGTACATCTCCTAGCACAGTGAAATCCTGGGCTTTTTTGTGGGTGGCAAAGTGCTGCTGTGCTACAAATGAGTAACAAAAAGCACAGCAGGAGGAGCTGATCATAGGCTTTCCTATTAACTGTATAAGTACATATAGATGACAACATACATCATGATTGTATCACAGCTTCTTGAGTGTATTTAGCATGGTTGCCAATCAATCCTTTTCAGTGCCCGTGCTGATACGTCACATTGTGATGGAAGCAGCAAGGCTCTGTTTGCCACCAGTCAGTCTGATACCACGCCAGTGTGAGCCATCCCAGGGCTTGGCATGCTGCTGCTGTATTAGCTGTACCCAGATGAATGGGACCACAACAAATGCCTCCATGAAGTGAAACTCATAAATACTGAGCTGTATGTAGCACACAGCTGGAATCCGGTACTGTTACTGCTGTACCCAGCTAAGTGACAGACGTGAGAAATCTCTGTGCCTTGGCAAGTAACTGGCATTCTTATGATTGTTTGCAACACGCTGTTGATGATGAATAAATGAGCGCGGGTGAAAACATGCTTCTGAGTTCGTGACTGGACTGCACCCTTTGCAGACATGTTTCTGCTTGAATTGAGGCACAGCAGTGACTGCAGCATCTCCCCGTTGTTCCTGTCTATCAGATTCACCAGCTCAGTGTTTATGGGTCACGGGAATAGCTGGATGAGTTACTGTGCTCCCTGGATGCGGAGTGCTCCAATCTGTATATTGTAGTTTGCTAGTCACTAGTCACCTCACACCTTTGTCCGGAGACAGCAGTGATTTCTAATAGTCTTTTACCAGCACTTCTATCCTTGGCATTTCTTTCCCTTTCACCCCTTGTGATCCAGTCAAACCTAATTCAATCTGTTTGCCCACATCTGCACAGGCACCTCTGCAGCCACAGACCCCAGTGTCTGAGTGTGATTGTGCTTTGCCTTCTATTCTTGGGAACGGTATGGAAGGTATCCAAATCCTCTGCTCCCCTGCAGTCTGACTTGTCTGACATCAGCTACCCTTTCAAGCCACAGTCACAGAAATCACTCAGTTGTAAAAAATAGAGCTGGGAGGGCCTCCAGATATCCTTAGACTATTCCCTGTTCCTTGAATAACCCTGTTGAAAACAGGCTTCCATCTGTTTGCCTGTGCAGGGGCCTCATTATCCTCAAAAATCTCTCTTACCTTGCACATAATTGTGTGTACCTCTGATTTAGCTCATGTTCCCCTCTGCCTTCATTGCTTATTTGCCACTACATATTTCGGACTCCTCACCCTCATTCTGATGATGAACCCAGACCCTTACCTGGGTTCTCCTGCTGAAGTGTGGCAAGTAGTTTGGAAAAGTTGCAGGGTACGATGCACCCAACCCAGAGAACCTGACGTCAGACTTCCTGATACTGCTCTATAAACATGATTGCAAAACTAGTTTTGAGGATTCACTTTTATGGATGAGAAAGCAATTAAGAACGTAAAAGAAATTTAGAAATGCTGAGGAGGGTCAGAGCAAGGGACCCTCTTGCCCAGCATACTGTTTGTGACAGTGGCACTGGGAGATGCTTATTTGGAAGATCATGGGAAGCTGGCCACTTTCTGTGGTCCATTCCCCTCATACTCTACCAGTATTCGGTCTCTATGATCAGAGTGGAAAAAAGCACTGGCTGTGAGGAGATCCATGTCCTCTAAGCAAAACACTGGGATCTGGGATCTGTCTGCTTTAGAGCAGATGAGAGGTACTCATCCGTGACTACTTCCAAATTAAGGATGAAAGTGACTTCCAACTAATCATACCCGCTCCACTGGGAATACAGCATGCTCTAGAGACAGACATATCACAGACTCTCCAGAAATAGACCTAACACTGTCTTAAAACTACTTAGGATTTTTTATTCCTATAAGGCTACTCCACTGCTATAGTTGTTGTCAACTTCTCTCTTATTTCCTTCCCAAATTTATGACCAGCAGCAGGTGCTGACCTACTCCTTTGCCATATGGTCTTCCCTTGCTCGTGTTTCCCAATCCAGCATAGGAAGCAGACTTCCCCTTTCGGCTTTTACTTTACTGGGCTAACCAAGGCAGGCTCTTGAAGCCTTTGTCTTTTTCTCTGGATAGTATGAATTACCCTTCTCTGCCCTCCAGTAAAGACCTTTCCCTGGGGTAAGCAATACTATATTCTTGACTGGAACGTTTTCCAAATTAGACTGAATTCAGTTATGCGGGAGTTTAAGGACTGGATGAAGATGACAAGCTCATTTCACACAGGCTGTATCAAGAAGATTCCAGAGGAAGGATTTTCAGTTACTAAGGGCTTTTGCTAGATGTGAATTATCAAGCTGTTTGCCTCTAGTAAACAACATCAGTCAGATTTTTAGGTCACATCAAAATGGGCAACTAAAGAGTCAGGAATTCATGGTTAAAAAAAATGTACCAAACAACAGAAAACCCAGACGGTCTCATGAGGATTCCCTCACCTAGGGTGGAAGTCTTGTGCAAACCACTGGGGCTTTTCTGATCTGTTTTTCTTAAGCTGCAGCTGCATCCAGCTCTACACAGAAAAACAACATGACCTACTCCCCAAGGCCCGTCCCTTTGCAAGCCTCACCCTCTCCACCACTTCTGGATCCAATAGAGGACCAGAGCTATGGGGGTGGGTTCAGGTTTACATGGTCATAACCAAACTATGGAAAAAAATTTTTGAGAAGTTTTCAGTTTCAAGGATCAGATTTTGGCTAATGTTCATTAATACTGTCAACCTAGAAATCTAAGCTCACATTTTGGGGGTAAGCTTGTTCTCAACGAAAGATTTTGGCTGGAGAGAGCAGAAGAGGCAGTCCAGATCTTGAGGACTTTTCATCATTTTTCTGTGGAACATTTTAGTGCTGCAGAGTCTGAAGTGGCCCTACTAGGCCCTGTGGGAACCTCACTTCAACAAGGCCGTGAGGGGATGACTACAGAGGGAGAAAAAACAAAAACCAGGAGTAGTATTTTCTGAGGTAGAAAAAGTACCTCTTATGAAAAATTTTCTGCACAAAGATCAGAAATCTCAGTCCTCACAAAATAAAGCTCCTTTGTTTCCGATAAGTGCATGTTTACATAAAGGCACAGAGCTACACGAAAGCATACCACAGCTGGCTTTATCAGTGTGTGGTAATACAACAGGAAAGGAAAGAAGAAAAGGTAAATTTTTTTAAACACAAAGTATCTGCTCCAGGAAGGTATCTGTCAACATTTTCCTAAACCTCTGTTTCCAAAGGAGCAAGAAAGTTCATTGGTCACAAAGACTTAACCCTGCCTCCAAAATCACAATGCCTGAAGTCTGGTGGTTTTTTTTTATTTTGTATGGAGATGAGAGCATGGCGTGGACAACAAGGTTGTGCTAAGAAAATCTTTTTGTCAACATTCAGCACACAATTTCTCTTTTCTGCATCCATTCTCTACTATGATACACCACACACAACAGAGCCGTGAGTTAATCATTGACTCTTTTCTTGAACAGCAGTTGTTAGTTTCATTTTATGGAAACTCACTCACCTGAGAGTTTCCAAGACCAGTTTAATCATTCATCTGGGTATAGCATTTCAACATTAAGGCACACCTGCATTTGCTGATTTCATCTGAAGAAAGCTAACTAGCTATTAACATTCCACCCACCTCCATTTTAAGCATATTTATTCCCATCCTCATTTTCTTGTGCAGTTTATCCAAGCTTTAGGATATTGAGTTGGTCCTTACATGTAAGAAAAGTTGGTCACTTTTCAAGAGTTATAATACAAACTATGAGTCTTTCAGAAATTATAAGCTCAGAGTGTTTTAATGCCTGACCTGGAGGAATGAGCTGGGAGGTGGAAGTATGAACTCTGCAAACCTACCATTCACTGTCCATTACAGGAGAGCAGCTAAGAGTGTGCAGGGAACTCAACACAAGTTCTCTGCCCCTAGGAGCCTACCAGCTTCCCTGAGAGCCCTGATTACACATGCACGCATGCACACATGCACATATATGTATGTCTAGGTATGCATATATATGTATATCTATATTAGAGACGAGGGGGAGAGAGAGAGATTTTGGTGCAGGGAGAGGAAGAGGAACTTCACCCTTCCAAAAGAGTCACGCCCTTCAAAAGTCTCACAAAAGGAACCTCCTGGGGTTTGTAGCCCCACTTCTGGACTCTTCATGCATTGGAGAGATTAAAAAAAACCCAAACACACTGATATTCGATCTCTGTTAAAGGAGGTAATTATCAGATTAATGTCTACATAAGGGATATGTTATTGCCTCTTAATAGTAATGGTGTGGCAATTCTAATTACTTCTGTAGATCTTACAGCACTTACTATTTTTGAACAGAACAATTAGTTTAATTACACATTGTTTCCAAAGCGGCTGAGCACTCGTCTGGCTCTAAATGCGTGCAAAGGTTAAAGTGCCTCAGCTGTTCTCTCCGAATGAACGGGAACACCATCCCCTGTGGGGGCCAGTGCAGCCCCGGTGAGCTCATCAGCTGCTCCACCCAAAAACTGGCTGCAAAGCCCGAAAGCAGCTCGCTCTTTCCAAGCTGTGTGTGTAAAATGCGGACAAGGAGTGAGGGCGAGGGAAAGGAAATGCTGTGTGGGAGCAGATAACATCAGTCCAGGGGCAGAACATCCCACCATGGTGGTGATGATGGATTTGACTGCTTTTGGAAATGCAGTGGAAAAGTGATGCAGAGAGATGCCAGGGAAGCCCTTGTGTGCAAGCGTGAGGAGAAAAGAAATCAAAATTACTCTGGGTTTTTTTTGAGTAACAGATTCGTAACTGGAAACAGACAGGGATTTGTTGTTGTGCTTTTGTAAGGCAGCGGTAGCCCTACTGAAGCTGAGGAAGGGTAAGAGGTAGATGCCACTCTGCCAAGGATGGATGCCACTTTGAGGTTTCATTTCCTAAAGGCAGAGATGACCAAAAGGGAGCTGCATGAGGGGAGAAGACGGGCCTTATGGGCTGTGCTTCTGCAGCAAGCATGAAGGATGGAATAAAGGACTGGAGTAGTGAACTCCCTCAGAATGACAGTTCCTCATCTGGGACAGTAAAAGCCAAGGAGGAAGGATGTGAAGGTCTCAGGCAATAGAAAGCCCTGGGAGGGAGGTATGAGATGTGTAGCTGGATGATGGCTTCAGGAGCGAAGCTGGGCTACTGTGTGAGCACAACACAAGCTTTCCCAAAGCTTCAGAGATCAACCAAGGAAGAGTATTTCTCACTCACTCTCTGCTGCTCACGTTTTACTGCTGCTCAGTGTCCATAACTTTGCAGCTTGCAGGACTTAATCAAAGATTTTAATTCCCATCCTCCATGGCAGTGAGTAAGGGTATGTTTTTTTGAGAGCCCATGGTTTATTTTGCCAGATCTGTGGCAAATGTTGAACACGTGACAGGGTAATGGAATAATGTAATTACTTCTGAGTACTACAATCACCTCACACTCCAGTTTATAAATCACTTACACCCTATTGCCTCGCATTGGGGGAGAAAGGAGTTTGTGAATTGACCTTCCATGCTGCTTCTGCAGCTGCTCAGCCTCACTGATCTCTCTGGAGGTTGCAAGGGACTTGCTGGAAAAATCCAACTACTGTAGATGCAGGCAAAGACGCTGGAGAGCAGGTGTAAAAAGACCTGCACGTCCTGCATTCAGTGTGAATAAATGACATTCATGGATGCCTGCAGACTTTCTCACAAACCTTCATTAAGCTTGCATGAGTGTATCTTATCAGAAGATCTCAGAAAGAAATGGGGTGTGTCTATTCATTCATACCGGGGCAACCACAACAATGAAGTAATCAAACACGATGTGCAGTATGCAACAGTGCCTGTTTGCAGGTGCCCTGTTAGATGTGAACATACAGGGTGTGCTGCAGCCACCCAGGGCTCTGTTGTGCAAAGCTGTAGCTTCACAGCACGTCGTTCCAAGGAAAGCATCCTGGAGAAATAATCCAGCCTTTTCTGGCTGAAACTGATGTGCTTGCAGTTCCTGTGAGTGGGTTTCCGCATGAAGACCCTGTCACTGCTTCCATTACCAAAGCTCTGCTTTGTAATAGTGGTGTGAAATGGGTCTTCCTACACTGTGCACATCGCTGCCCCTGTTCTGTGCTGAGGTTACCCACATTTTTACCCATGCTCCTGCTCTGAGCTAGGGCTCCTACGTGCTTTCTGCATGCCCTTTTTGAGCCAGCTTTGTTTGTCACTACTGGTTTAATTTTCTATCAAAACAGCTGGTTATTTCTGAATAACGAGGAGTGAATGTCAGTGTAAGGAGGGATAGCCTTACTGGGCCTTTGCTTGGCTGGGGAGCCCCTACACGTGGTCCATCTGCTCAGCCAGGCAGGCATCGGCTGCTTCCTAATCAGCATGGTAAAGGCATCCCCACAATTCAACTGGGCAGGATCAAACGAGGAAGAAGAGAGGAGGACCTCAACACTTCAAAAGCCTGAGCAGGCTTTTGGAGAGGTGAGGACACAGGAGCGAGGGTAGCTGTTCACAGCTTCGCCATGGATCAGTCATTTCCCAGCCACTGTCAGTTTATTTGCTTTCTCGGTGTATCTGGTATGCAGTGGCCAAGAAGTCATTCTGCAGAGGCGCTGTCTTCTTCCTGTGCCCTGCAACACATCCCTGAAAGCACCAGCTTTCCACCGTGTGGGGACCCTGTCAGCCCTCAACATCTCCTCCAGAATGCCTTGGACTCCCAGCTGGAGAAAGGATCTGTGAACACTTTCACCCCCTTTGCCTCAGTCCCACTGTTCAGGGCTGAACTGGGTGAGAGGGAGAGTACCTGGATGATAGTTCCCTGCAAAGGGTAGTCTGCAAGCTGTCAGAGACGACACAAATCTTTCATGCTGGACCACTGTATTCACAGATGGAAGAGGCCAGAACATGACCCCAAAAAGACCAGAGCAGGAATGGTGATCATAGAACCATAGAATCGTTAAGGTTGGAAAGGACCTCTGAGATCATTGAGTCCAACCTGTTAACCTAACTGCCTGGTCCACCTCTAAACCATGTCCCTAAGCACCACATCCACTCGTTTTTTGAATACTTCCAGGGACTGTGATTGCACCACTTCCCTGGGTAGTCTGTTCCAGTGCCTAACCACTCTCTCCATGAAGAAATTTTTCCTAATCTCTAATCTAAATCTCCCCTGGCACAACTTGAGCCCATTTCCTCTTGTCCTATGACTTGTTACTTGGGAGAAGATCCTGTCACCCGTGTTCACGGTGGAGCAGGTCTCATGGGGCTGATGATCTGCTGCAATGAAGAAGTCACACTCCTATCCAGGATTTTCATCAGCTGAAGCATTTGTCTTATTTATTAAGCCACTTGCTTATTTTATGGGTTGCAGCAGCAGAGTAGTGACAAGATCTCACTGTGGACTCAGAAGAGAGAGGCTGAATGAAGCCAAGGGCTCACAAACCTCCAGGGACCCATCTGAAGGTGGACAGAGCACCTGACACCCTTGTGGGCTATCAGCAACAAAAATTGCTGATGTGCATGAGCTTTGCTGCTTTCCTGAAGCACCACAGCTTGGAGCAGAGCTTTGTACTTGCTTTGCAGTCAGTTGCTTCTGTTAGCAAACCTGCTGCAAGAGAAACGCATTATGAGCCTTTTTTTATAACAAGGCTGCATTCCTACCTTCTGTGTTATTAATATATCGGTAAAGATTACTTGTAATATTTTTCACTTCTGTAACACGTTCTATCTGGGGAATCTCAGAACATTTTGCAAACATTAATTAATTAGTCTTGCAGCACCACTATTTACTACCTAATTGTTGGCCTTGTTTTTAAAGAAGATTAGTTTCCGCCTGCTCTAGATGCTCCATCTCCCACATCCAGAAGAGCCTATGTCAGGACATGTGCAGCAGACGGACGTGGTATTAAAATGCCCACACTGCCCAAATCCCTTGTCTGTACTGTGGCATCAGATTACCCGCTTTAGAAAAACAATCTACTGCCAGAACTGAGATGCTTGGATAACCAGAGTACTATATGTTGTAATAGCTGGCTTAAAAAAGAAGTGAATGAGTTGGTGGCTAAATTCAGATGGGGCCTGTGCTGGATGGAAAGGGGTTTTGCTTTTTGGAATTTATAAACCTTTTTTCATGGGCTTGTGTTGCCTAAATTTAAACTATTTTTTTGGCTTCAGTTGACCTGCTACTATTGGGAATTTTTAACTGTTTTTAGCAAGGAATACAATTTGAAAAGGTTGTATTCATTCCTATCTGCTAGCTATGTTTCTCTATAGGCATCTTGTTTTTTCAGACGTCTCTCTTCCTCTTGTTTGTGTTTGCAGACCCTCTGTTTACATATTTCTTATATAGAAATTGTGATTTCTCTGACACAATTACAAAGAACAGACTGGTTTCTTTTATTTTTCAGTATGTTCCTTTATTAGTGTTCACCCTCCAAATTCAACACCAAAATGTTTTCTCAAGAGAGATATGAAAACTGCCAGAATTATTATATTTGGTTCTTGACTGCTTAAACTTTAAAGTGATGCCTTAAAGATAATTCCTTTTGTGGTCCTGGGTTTTATTTCCTTCCCAATTCCTTTTGTGCATTTCTGCATTTCTGTGCTGAATCAATATAATGCCAGACAATCTGAAAAAAAACCAGAAAACAATCTATGGAATGATAAATAAATCTGTTACATATAATCTGAAACTAGGCTTTAAAAAAAATGCATTACTAACATCTCACGCAGAGGGAGAAAAACATATTACTGCTGTTGCTATTGCTGTTGAAACCATTTCTTGCTGTTTCTACTTACCTTAACTTGAGTTTTTCTAGGTTTTGCTGATGCCCCACTCCAGACAATTTCTATGAGTAAAAAAAAAGACCAGTTTTTATGTCCCCCACTGTTTCCCGCAAAATATCAAGTCTCTTCCCCTCTCCCATCCCACTCAAGACCCACTGTTTGTGAACAGCAAGTATTGCTGGAATTGATTTGCTTTAAATGAGAAAGTCCTACTATAGGAGGAACTCACATGCCACAGAAGGGCCACAAAGTTGAACTGTATTGAAATTCTGATTACTTTACCTTTTTTACATCCTTAACAACAGTTGGGGCAGTAGCAGGAGAGTCAGTCCTCTTACCCAAGCTCAGCAATACAATATCCCACAACAGCAGTAGGGTAATAGAAGTGCTGTGATGAATTGATGGGTTCATTAGTCTACAATCAATGGATAAGACTTCATAATAGAATAGACCTCACAGGAGCCAAATACCAGAGCTTTAATTGCAGCAGGTGCTCAGTGCCAGGGCATGTATTAAAAAGAAAAATTAAATGTTTCACTGGAACAAAAAATCCCTAGAATCAAGTAGACTACAAGAACAAAGAACAAGTTGCCAAGAGAGAAAAGAAAGAAAAGGGAACACATTAACTACCATGCTCATTTCCAGCTTTGCAAACTGGAGCTGTGTACCTGAAAGCTGAGTATGTGTCATCTGTTCTCTGGCCTCCGTTGGAGTAACAACTGAGTATATGCAATCTGAAACGTGTTTGTCCCCACAGCACCTTTGTGAGGCCAGGGAAGCTCTTTTACTGCCTTTCATGGGCAGAGAAGTGACAGCTCTGAGGCACAAGTGTGTCCAGGCACTTCATCTCTGCTGGGCTGAGCAGGAGCCAGCGTGCAAGGGGTCAGGTGGCAAAGCGTGGGAAGGGACGGGATGGAGCCCAGTCCTGCTGGCCCCCTCCTGCCCCTCAGCCCAACACATTGCCTGTTTGCAGGCACTGCTGTTTTGGTAGCAGAACATGAAAACAAGCTGTCATGCTCCCTCTCCTGCAGAGATTTCAGTTTCTCTCTGCTGTTTTTCTCCTTCACGAGCTGTTCATAGCAGACAGAGAATTAGGCTGTGATTTAAGTGGGCTGCACCCTATTCTTGCCTCTACAGCTGGGCCTCTGCCCTCACCTCTAGGAGCCACATCATCCCCCAGGGCCTGCTTCCCTCCCCCAAATTTTCACCTGGGCGTTTGGAGGCAGTGGCTCCCTTTGCATCAGGTGCACGCCCAGTGGGACCCTCACCTCAGCAGGCTGCAGCTGTAACACAGACTCCAGGCAACTCTATCAGTAAAATACACATCTTTTGCTCACTTGATGCAGGTGAGGGATGTGTCTCCTGTAGATGTTCAGCTCCAGACCCCTGCCAATGTGGTGGAATGATATAAACCAAGTGGGAGAAGAGGGCATCATGTGGGTGGTACAGCACCAAGGTACAAGGAAGGGAGAAATAAGTACCATTAGGTCAGGAATTTGTGGGTTTGTGGTCTACAAGACGTGCTAATTGTGATTAGAGAGAGGAGCATTTGTAGCATTTGGGACAGATTCTGTTCTTGGTTACTCAGTTTAGCCTCTAGTGTAGTTCTGGGGTGCCTGAATGCTGGCATGGTTTGACCCAAATGGACAAACCTAGCCCTGATTTTGATCAGTCCCTGTGCCACTTACTTCAACAGAGGTTATGTAGTTTATATAAGAGCTGATTATTTCCTATTGCACACAGTCAAGTTCCCAAAGAAATACACAGTAAAACCCTGTTTAGAAAAGTTAAAGGGAACAGGCTAACAGCAAGTGTCCTTGGAGATAACCCTTGCCACCAAAAATGTTGCTGAGTACAATGCCTTAAATATAAATGCATTGAGAGAGGATATTTATATAAATAAGAGCAAACCTGTTTAAGAAAGCCGATGATAAATACGCATATCTGTTAGGGTATCTACATACATATTTTTTTGTGCTTGTCTATACATACACGTGGGGAAACTAGCATGTTTATATAGAGAGAGATATGTGAGTATATATTTATATGTGAATAATATTACAGTGTATATGTGTGAGTTTCCTTAAGTGTATTTGTATATATCCATATATATAACACACACACACGATGTGTGAGACTGTGATACTTAAGAACATGCCTGTTCCTGTGGTCGTGATAATTTCTGTAGTGGAACGGCACACAGAGGATATTTTTGTGAGATTTAAGTTTTTCATATTTCAGACTTCAGAGATCATCATCTGTTCAATTTGCCATAAACCGGCAATTTACCATGATAAAAGTGGAAATGAGCTGCTTACGACTGATCTCTGTCTCCTCATGCAGTATGTCTACATGTCACCCTCTTGTACATCTTAGATCTGCCAGTTGTCCGTGCCATCTACTTATCTGTGGGCACTTGTGCTCTGCTCAGGGACTTGCAGTTTGTATCTCTTAGCAAGGAGGCTCCAGCGGATGCACATCTGCTGTCACCATGAGTACAACAGGCATCCTGGACATAGTCGAGATTGCAAGCTTCCTAATGAAGCATCTCAAGAGCCTGACTCACCTGGTTTTGTAGCCTTTACTAGTGTTAGTAGATCTATTTTCATCTTTGGCTTTGTACGACCAAAGAACTGGAGAGCTGGACTTTTTTATTGCTGTGGGAATCAAAAAGGAGAACAAAGGTGATGATGATCCAGGCAGAGAGGACGTACTGCTTTCTCTGCCACAGGCTTTCCTTTTCATCTTCAGAGAGTCACTTACACCAGCATTTTCAAAATGTGGCTACTGGCTCCTGGTACTGAATGTAGGACAACTCATTTCAGTACCTGTGTTTCAACACCTGTCTTTGGCAGTCTGGTCTGAATAGTTTATCCTTAACACTCAGTGCTGCTTATAATGTTAAGAAGGCTTTACATACACCATCAAAGACGAGAAACAGTTTCAGTAAGAGATGCTCTTTATGCACAGAGAAACTGCTATCAGCAACTACTGTATTACTTTATATGCGCTGTGCATACACCGAATATTATCCACTGCAAATTCCATTTTAGTGAGACTGCTGTGGGTGAATGTTCTTTTGTGCAAATTGTCCTGGGAGAGCGCAGCTATAGCTCACTATTGTCTCTTTCTTCCATTGTCGCCGGAGTTCCATTTTGTACTTTCTTGAGCTGATAGCTCTGTACCACTATTGGTCCAATACAGATAGGGCAGAGAGGAAAAAAAGGCTTGGGATCGGCTCTACTTTTTGTAGCATCCTACCGCATTTTATCAGTTCGTTGTTAACAATAGCTGGAGGCAAGGCCTAATGATGTGCTGTTGTTAGGAAGCATGAGTCTGAATGTGTGAGGGAGAATATCATAAAACAGAAATAAAAATAGGGGCAATAATATGAATGTTTTATCTGCTATGAATCTGTTGAAAGATAATGGGCTGTTATTGAACAGCCTAATGAGAATGAATAAAATATGTATGTCATATAAATAAAGGGAATAACTGCAAGATGTACTAACAGGGACTGGGGGTCTGAAATGGAGCAGGAAGTAGCTTCTGTTCGACTTCGTAAGAAAATGCTGTTACATGACTTGCTTTCTGCATGGCTGACAGGAATTCTTTTCAGGAGCCCAGTTATTACCAGCAAAGCCTCTGCCGGCAGCTGGACGTGGGTCAAAGGTAACAAGGATTTGCAGGACTGTGGCTGGGGAGCTCATGGGCTATTTAGCATTCAGGAACAGGAATGAAGAGAAGAGAAGCCCTGGATACTGACAACTAGAATGAGAAAGTAGGAAAATCTTGATCTTTATTTTTTTGAGGACAGAAGTGGTAAAATTTTCATTAAAACACTACAAAACAAATTATATTTTAGCAGCAGGACAGTGCTTTAGTACTCTCAAGGTGGATGATAATAGGAGAATGAGCCCTAGAGACAAAAGAAAAGCTTCCTCCAGGAAATTAAACCCAAGCTTTGCAAATAAGAACAATAGCCTACAATCCAGGTAAAACTACAGACACAAATGAATGAATACAAAATTAACATTAGCAGAGCCTGAAGCAGCGACACCTCAAAATACAAAAGAGAAGAGAGTGGCTTCATAGCACCTACTGAAACGAATTTATAACAATATGCATACTAATGAACCTGAAACGCCACTTAGTTTTTGCATCCATTATTCATTGTTCAGCTTTATAGGAAACCCAGCCATACAATGAAACGATTACAGGGAGCATCACTTGCAGTGGGATGATAACAGGGAGGAAACAGGAGCAGCATCTGTTCCTTCACCCCGGTCTCCTTGCATCAAAATTACCAAAGCATTGGAAAAGGAAGAGGTTGCAAGGAGAGAAACCAGATGAGAGGCTCAAGATGTCTCAGAGCTTTTTCATTTTCCTCCTGAAATCTATGAGATTGCTGTCCCTGAAGGAGCAGGAGGGGTCAGGAGATGAAAAGAAACTCCCTACAAGGGCCTGTGCTCTCCCTCGGCTGTTTGGGCATGTTTTCAGGGGCTGATGGATTCTTCTGAGAGCCTAAACTGTCTGTTGATGATTAAAGGGCATTATGTAAGAGAAACAACATAGATAATGAGCGGAGCCAGTTCAGACAGCCAAGTCTATGAAAGCTCCTGGGCACAGGGAAGCTGAAGGGAGGTGTTTAGAGAGAAACAGATGGAGGCAGCAGCAACAGCCCGGGTATCCCAAGTTCTTCCGTGGTTCCTGTCCCTTTATGTCTGCACTGGCAAAGGCTTTCCTGACTCAGATTTCTTAGCCACCTGCAGGACATGTTGAATCTGACTTGCCGGTGAGTTTACACCACCAGCCAAGACAGATAGATAAAGCATCCTTTCTAATGAACTGGGTCTTTTTTAGTCCTAGGCAAATTTGATAAATTATTGTTTATATATGATACATATTTCAAAGTTTCTAATGTTTCTTCTAAACTATGTGCCCTTCACATTTTATTTTCTGTGTATCCAGGGCCACAATAAAAGCAGAGGTTCTGTCGCAGACCTGCTGGAATAACAGAGGTACCTTTTCTGCCTTCCACTGGCTTTATCTGCGCCCCTTTGAGCAGACTGCAGCAGGCTTGTTTTACTGCAAGCTGAAACATCACCAACAGGACTAAGTTTGATACACTGAGAGCTTATTTTGCATAAATGAACTGGAAACAGAATGGCTGAGGTTGGAAGGGACCTCTGGAGGTCATCTGGCCCACCCTTCCACAAAAGATGGGGCATAGGCTTCTTCAGCTGTGAGGACCACAAGGTTCCAGGCACTGTGTTCATGTTTCCAAATAAATATACAGAATTTACACATTTACAACTTTTTGATGTAGAATCTGTGGCTAAATTACAAAATTTAACAGGGAGTATATGATTTTTACCTATCAAATTACAGAAAAAGGGGATAGGACAAATGGATTCATTGAAATCATAGTAGCTTTTGCTCACTTTTGCATGTAGTATATCTTACAACCTGAGCAAGCATACTTTTGAGAAGTACACCTTCTGCAGGCACACTCAGAGGGTTCATGGAAATTATAGCATCCACTGGTATAGGCATCAGAGTTAATAACCTACCGGAGCCTTGTAGCTGAAAGTGTTGGGCAATCAGATGTTATATTCACTGGGTTCAAAGCTGTGCTGAAATCTCTGGAAAAGTTTTGAATTTTCATGAGATGGAAAAAATTTTTCACACACCTGGGTTATACTAGAGTAGCTTGTGTATATTTCTCCAGGAGAACTGCTTCTACACCTGGATTTGATATTGTAAGTTCTTACTGAAAAGAATTTAAGGTAACTGGTTTTTACAATTTCACATTTTAGAAGGCCAATACACTGGGGGGAAGGATTTTTTGGCTTTGTTGGATTTTTTTTTCCCCCAAACCCAACAGGCTTTCCAGTTTTTGATTGTTGGAAAACACATAATATTTTATTTGCACTACAAAAGGATTAAAAACAATTACAACTAAAACTTGATGTGAAAATTATCATGTTCAACAGCTATATATCATCACTACTTTCTGTGAGAAGGTTTTGAGCAGTTGTACTCCTGAATTTTATTCCACTGTGCTAAGGCATTGTCATGCAGAGGCGTTTGCAGAACTATGGCTTCAGTCACTTTTAATGAGTGAATTCCTGTTTTGTCTGATTTTCTCAGTAACAAGAAAAAACAAAGCCGGTGTATAATTCATGTCAAAAAATGTGTTTTCTTAACTTGAAGATATAGTCTGTCTGTCTGTCTCTCTGTGTGATAGTATTCTTGCTCTCATGATTCCTGTATATTTATTTTAAATAAAAGACTAACTTAAAAAACCTCCTGATATCCCAAATACAGTAAACTAGGAAGAGAGCAGAAGGTTCATCCTCAGGGGTTTTGTCTCTACTTCGTCAATAAAAAACCCTCAATGAAACCTGGATTCATAGCATGCAGATGTGTTGTTCATTATCTCTTTATGTATATAATGAATAAATCATAAAGTCCAAATAAAAGTATAAATATTTATATTCATGTACACATGCAGATGAGGTTGCAGTAAATCAGTATTATCTGCCCTGCTTTGTGCTGTCTTTTTATTAATATTAAATATGTAGGAACTGAGGAACTATGTATTTTCCTTCCCATCCCATTGCTACATTATGTTCAGATTTCCTGACACCTGCAACTTAACAGAGTTTGCATTTGTGTTGAGGGGGAGAAATCTCAGCTACTTTGCTGAAGGAATCAAATCAGACCTAGATAGATGGGGTGGTAAAATATTTTTCAAAAATCCCATCAGTTTGAATTATAGTTATACTCAGAAAATGCCAGGGGACGCATTGCGCCAGTAGTTCTGTCATCTCTCCGTGGACCACGGCTGCTCTCTGGGGATACAGGCAGCCTGACACCTGTGTTCGGGCTCCGTGGTGTGAGACCCAACTCTGCTACAGGCTGACCTGGGGCCACTTCATCTCCCTTCCCCGCTACCACAGCAGTGGTATTAGCTTGCCTGTGTTGAATTTCAAGCATGTTTATGTGTTCAATTCCTAAAACATGGGGCTTTGGTTTTAACTGGGTCCCCTAGATCCTACAGTGATAACAAATGGTAACACCAACTGGGTGCAAACTTGCTGGCGGGCATTATCTCTTGCCAGCCCTGATCAGCAGGGCATATACTTCTGCTTCAGGTGAGGTGGTCAGAGATGGCTGAGGCTGAGTCTCTCTTTGATATTGACTCACTTTTTTACCAAATGTATAAATTTCCAGAATGCTTTGGGGAAATCCTGGTTCTACTGAAGCCAGTGACAAAACTCCCCAGGAACCAGTGGGTTACAGATCTCTATTTTAGTTTGCAGGACTACCGGTGATGAATAAAATTTAAAAGTCGGGGACAGTGAGTGCAGCAGCATAGAGCACCATAGCAGCCAGTTTTTATCTCTGTCTGGCTTTTGATATAATTAATGTCACACACAACAAGTCATACTGAGTGTATTTTACCGCCCCAATAGTGCCATCTCAAGACCTGGCCTGATTAGTATGTAGCTGCTCTGTATATTGTCTTTGTGGGACATTGTCACTTGCCCAGCCATGTATGAAGCTGGAAACAAAAAACTCTAAGTGGTCCATCCTCACATTGCTGTTCATGCATGTAAATCTTGTTGATTAAAAATAAAAGTAGGCTGCTACCAATAACAGATACTTCTTACAGGAGACAGTTGTTTACTGTGTGTGATACTTATAAAATGACCAGCATTCCTTTTAGGAGGTAACTTTATCATGCCCAGTGATGGATAGCAAAACAGACTGCCACTAAAATGAAATTCACATTATGCAGCAGGCCACGGTGTGACTGAAAGCAAACATTAAGAAGGTCTTTCTGATCTGATTTGTCAAGTTCATGTTGTTATTCTGGCTTTCTTGAAGCAGAAATCCAAATATTCTGATGGATGGTGGTTTAGGAACCTCCTTGAGCACAAACTTGTAAGAAAATATTCTGGTGAAATTGTAGTTTTGGGTTAAAATATCACACACTGCCCATGATTTAATTCCTCCTCCATATTCATGTGCAGAACTCAAAAGATGACGATGTCTGTTCATCTGCTTCAGTAACTACATCTTCAGCTCTTGCTTGTTTGCAGCATTGTGAATACGCAGATGAAAAAAGACATGCTGTTCCATTTATAACCTGCAATTCCTTTGCTTCCATCCTAAATAGCTTGCAGGAAACATTTTCTCCAGTTTCCAACCTTAACGATTCTATGATTCTATGACTGAGCCTGGAGCAAAAGTAAAGGTGGAGGATGTAGTGGTGGAGAATGACAGGCATTTTTGAGGTTCTGGTGGTCTCCTCTCAGTGCAGTCACACAGGCTGCTGCTTACCTCTAATGGAGACCCCATCTCAGGGTCTCCAAGACAGCTGGGCAACCCTGCTATGAGATTGCAGACTACTGATGCAAAGGAGACGGTTACAAATATTGTTCTGACATAAATTCTACAGTACCTGCAAAACTTTCCTTCCTCCACCTTACCTCCTTTACACGTAAGTCTTTTTGATTGAATTACCCATTTCCAATCACCTCTCTAAAATATTCCACCTTCACATTACCTCTCTTGAATACCACATCCCACTGCCCTACTACCCTCTCTTCCTACCCAACCTACCACCCTCTCTAAGCACTCCCAAACCCCTCTCCAGCTGCTGCAACACACCATTTTGCACAGCTGTTTTCCTCCCCCAGCCAACACCCAGTCTTCTGCAGCTGCCTTTCTCCCCAGGCTCCTCTCCTCTCCCTCCTCAGCACCCAGTCCTGCCTATTTGATTCTAGTTTATTCTGTGCTGGTTGTACCACACTAAGTAGCATAATGCTTCATGGTGGTTCATTAAGCAATACAACCAACATCTGTCGTGTGCTCGCTCTCTCATCTTCTCCCCATAGGAAGATGCATTCGCTTTTGAGATTTTTTAACTCTACGTATGTATATATGTATATATGTGTGTGTATATATATACACACCCGTGTGCATACTTCTATATGTAAATATGTATGTATGTATACATATACAAACACACACACACTTTGCCTTGCATTTATATGAAAGAAGGAAACAGCACAGAAATGTGCCTTGCCTGTAAGCACAGCAGGGAATGAGGGCTGGGAATATCTTTATTTTCCAGGGAAGCTCCTTACCACTGTTTTGGGCTAAGCCTTGAGAAAGCTGTGTCCCCCACAAGACTGGGTTATACCTTGGTGGTGCCGGAGGAGTGGAGTGTAGATCACTGCCTATGTCCCAGAGCTTTAGGCAGTCTTTCAGAGACTCACATCCTTTCCCTGAAATCTGAAAAATGAAGGGCATCTGAGAACTTGGGTCCGTATTAGATGGGGTGCAAACGTATGGAGCAGGACTCACTGCACAATAGCTGGATATGCTGAAAACCATTTGCCATGGTTTCTTTGGATGAGTGATATTTCCACCTAGATATTTTCAGGACCATGTATAGGATTAAAGAGCACAAGCCCACTAATTTGGAAGCCTTTGGAGAACAGCTGCTTGGCAAAACAAGTATGGTATTTATTTCTATGCAGTTCACCAATTGCACACTTATTAGAGTGGAATAATTTAAGACATACCAGCTTTTACTCTTTCCTCTGCTGTTTCTGCCATTTTATTATGCTCCATCCAAAGCCACCTTCTCAGCTTCTTCTAATGTGGGTCTGTGCAAGTCCAACACCTCAGATGGTGCCTTGTGTACTCTGGCACTGTGAACAACCAAATCAGGCTGGGTGCGTGCATTTGCAGCTAGCTGTGTGCAGGGAGGAGTGTGTAGCTCTACACTGGTACACTGCCATCCTCTGATCTAAGGGCTGATATTTGCAATGGACCTCGACGTATCTTTGCAAAGGTCAAAACCTAAGATTGGGGAATGAGCCCACCCACCTTCTCTCTGAAGACTCTCTGCCTGCCCAGATGGCAGTGGGAGGGTCTGCAGGACCACAGTCCTTGCTTTTCTTCTAGTGCGTGGGGAGGTCGCATGGGCTCCTTGGCACCCCTATGCCCCTGACACCTGGTGCCCAGAGTTGTGTTTGTCCATGGAATAATAAAAGTGATGGAAGTCTGGGGTAAGCTGCATGGTGAAGTTTGGGGCAAGCTTTCAGTGTGTGATTGAGGAGCTGGGTGGGAGAAAGATTGTTTTGCACAGTTACAGCCCTGGGCATAAGCTTCTGTTTCACATTAACTATGCTTCTGATGGTCGTATACAAAATGCCTCCCTGTATAAGGATATTAAACACATTGTTATCATCAAGAACAAAACGGATCCATTTTAGTGAGCCTGTATTAAACATATTGACTGTTCTCCCTTCCATACCCTTTACTGCATACTGGATGATGACATGCTTATCTCTTAAAAATACCATAAGCTTGGACAGGACATATGAAATTTTCCAAAGTAGAAATAGGATAGGGAGGAAAAAAGGATTATCTCAAAAGTACGTTTCTGCACACAGGTCTGCTGTTATACAGTATCAAATGAAGCTAATCCTTCATTTCACGTATATTCACTTGGCTTCATTTCTTAGGGCTGTATTCGTCCATCAGATTTACAGGGTGGATCTTAGATAAGTTAGAGAAATGAAGGATGTTCTCAGGCTGCAAAGTTCATCTGCTGCATGCTCTTAGACTCCAAGTAATACTTTCCTCTGGATGCTTTACCATTGCTGCTGTGGGGTAAATGCATGTCAGGGACGGGCTACAGTTTCACGGAAACTGGATATTTTTAGTTCAACACCAGCTGAAATCTTGGCTGTTTCAAGTGCAAAATGCATGAGGTGAAATAATTGCCGTGCAGCGGTCTCCTCAGATGTGGTGCCAAGAGCCACATCAAGGGCTATGCTGGACTGAGCTGCATTGCTGCAGCCTCCTTGAAGTCACAGCCACAGCAGTGCCACCCACCGTCACTGGCCCCTCGCGGAGGGCATCCTTCCAGACGCAGCAGCCCTGACCCCCAGCAGTTGCTGCCCTGGGCACCCCAGGCAGACGTTGGCTGGGTCAGCTACATTTCCCCATGCTCCCTCCAGCAACGCCTCCTTGAAACCACAGTCCAATGCTGCCTAATGAGACCTGCATGTGAAGGAAGTGGTTTTGGACCTTGATAGCATTAGTGAAGGCCCGTGGGCTCCCTCTGGCCCTTTCCACTTTTCAGGCAAACATGGTTTTATCAAAGGAACTATTTTAGGAGGGACCTTTTCCTTATAAATGCAATTCAATTTAGAGACTCCAAGCCAAACCAGCCCAGGCTGCCCTCAAGCCCTGCCAGTCTGGGGTGGAGGAGGAAGCACTTTACCCTCATACAGGTTCATACTGAAAATTGTGGGCATGTGAATTGGTAATGGCTGGGGCCAGACATTTCAAGCTTGATTGGATTTGGTTTTGCTTGTAGATTTCATAGAGAGCAAAAGCTAGTTTTGAAGAGAGTGGAGTTCAGCATTTTTAAAGCTGGAGTCATTTAAATCAAGCATTAGATAGAAGCACATCTGAGCATCTCTGTGCCTTTGTAAATAAATTTTAAGAAGAGATGCATTTTTTAAAAAAGTTCTGTAGGTGAACATATCCCTTTCCATTGATAAAATCCGGAGGCTCCACATCTTGAATAACTTTGAATCAAGACATATGCATGCCTTTGATGATGACTCAGTATAAAAGGCATGCAAAGTTAGTAAAACAAGACGTGACTTAAAGATTGCTGCTACAACTGGGAGCACTTAGTGGGTAAAATTGCAAGTTTTGTTCCAGAGAAGCAGCAGACTGTGGCTGCCTCCAGGGACCTGGTAGAGATGAGCCCTCATTGCAGGATGTGTGGGCTAGGACCCTTCTCCCCTCCCAAGACTCATGACAGGCTGTGCCTTGGCTCCTGACTGGAGGCAGCATGCAGGAACCTCTGGAGGCGTCCCTGCCTTCCTGAGCCCCTTCCATGGGCTTCCGAGTGGCAGGGGGCGGTTTGACACAGGGGTCACAAACAGCATTACAGACATGAGCCTAGTTAGCAGCAGGTAAACATCTCCATCCTCCCTGTACAGCTGTTCAATGGGACTCCCAGCCTGACTTCGGCAACATCAGGGCTATTGCGATCAACTGCATCTGCTTTCTCTGCAAGGAGGAGACTCTCCTGGGAATCAAAGCATGATGTCTGGCTAAGGAAAAGCTCGCCCAGAGCCAGATGACAAGGACAGAAATGATAGCTGGAGCTGCTTCGGACAGGCCAGGGCAGTGCCTCCATGCTCCTGTCTTAGACCAGATCTCCCAGGCACTGGCCCTCTCTGTGCTTGGGTTCACATGGTGGGGGAGCCTCCGACTGCACAGGCTGGGGTCCTTTGGGATGAAACAAAACCAGAAGACGTGTACCAGTTGCTAAGGGGAGCTCAGCCTGCTCCAGAGTCAACCACTACTGCAGAGAGGACATTGGCTTCTGGACACTGACTCCGCCACTCCAGGGTCTGTCCCTGGTGCCCCACGCCAGTTGGGCACTGGAGGCACCACCCCTGTGGTCAGCCCACCTCTTTAGCCCAACTCTTCCTTATTCACTGTTTCTGAGGAAAACAATGCACAGAGAAATGTGTACCAGAAGGACAACATGGCAGAACTGCGAACAGAGCCCAGACTGTCTTCACCTAGGACCAGACATCACTCAGTCGCCTTCCCCTGTAGCTGTTCAGGGCATGGACCTCCGTGGACACTACCTTGTACCAGGGACAGACCCCATCAGGTGGGGACATGGAGGCACCCCCGTGGTGTGCCAGTCCCAGCCTGTGCCTGCCATTCTGCTCTGCCCAGAGAGGGCCAAGAAGGAGCAGGGCAGTTGCTGGTTACCTTTCTGACAGGGGAAACAAAAGGGAAGAGAAAGACTGAGAAAAAAATAGTCATCTGAACACTGTCATGAATGCTTCAGCCTGGTGTTGTAAAGACAAGTTTTGGACAGATCAGTAAAGGCTTACAAATATCAGTAGAAGGATGGTCTTTGTCTTACTAAAGAAGTTTGTGGGAAAAAATCTATACTTTTCTTGTCCCCAAAGGCACTATCTTTCACTATAGCTATGTGGCAGATTTGCAGATTTCATCAGTGGGACAGTTAGTCTGCAGTTAATTAGCTGTGTCCTTACTAATAGGCATAAAAGTCAAAGAAAGGGAACAAAGAGCAAGCCTTTGCACACTTTTCAAGAGCTGTCCGTGCCTCTAAACCTTGAATTGGCTGACAGCAGGCCTTTAAGAGCATGCACATATGTATGTGTGGTTTCTAGCCACGCAGCACTTATTGCTGCACCTGTCTCTGTAAGAAGTGTAAGACAAAAATATTTTATGGAATATCCGATTTTGAATCCTTCACAATAAACAGCATCTCTAACGTGCTGCTTTTCTTCACAAGGTCATTACTCCAGCAAATGCCCTCTGCTTTGATTTTTCAGGTAGTACAACAATACAGATTAACCATTACAAATAAACTGCCTGCTCAGAATGAACAAACAGTGCACTGATAACCAGCTTTAGATGATATCTGTAGTCAGTATTGCTCAGAGTCACAGAATATGCATCTCAGCTTCTTCTTGCCCACCTCTTCCACCCCAAACTTTCAAAGGAGATTCTCCAGTCTAACGTTTTTGTGATTCCTGATAGAGGTTCATGGGAAGAGAGGACCCATTTTAGTGACAGGTTTCTACTCAGCATCATACATCACTGTCTCGAGCTATTCTTAGTGATGCTTGGAAAGCAGTCAGAGCAATCTGTGAAACTAGCCACTGATGCTGACAGCATCTTACCACAATTATGATGATGTATACAGTGCTAGCTAATAAGGCTGGGGAAAAAATATTGAAACAAAAGAACATACTCTGTTTTCCAATTTTTTCAGAGGCATCAGCATGAAGGATTTCAGGGAAGGGAGGGAGTTAGGATTGAGGAAGGACACTGAAAAGGACACCAAAAAAATATCCGAAACAGAAAACCTACCTTCAGGCTCCCTTCTTGTTCATTATAGATTAATTTGATTGCCAATAATTCTGACTCAAAGAAATGAGAATTACTGGGCTGGATTTCAGAAAGCTTAAAATTCAGTGTGGTTCCAGAAACAAGAAGAGAGAAAAATTTAACCTTGTTATACAGTGGACTGAAGTTCTCAGGGAGGTATCCTTTGCTGATGTACATGAGTGCAAACTTCATGCTTGGCAATGAAACCATGCTGATTTATGACAACTGAGGCTTTGGCCTGGGTAAAGGAATCTGCTATTGCATTCCTTCCACTGCAAAGGTTTTCAGAGCTCCACATCTCTCGTGATGCCCATTATAAACAGTTATTGTCAAATGATTATACTAAAACCTAGGCATAGAAAAACAAGTGAGCCACTGGCATGAAAAGAATGCAGGGGAGACATCAGTGAAAATACAGTAGTGGTGAGATCTATTAAATTGTTGAATGCTTGCTCAGGGAGCTGCAAAAGCAACATTACCTGAATCTTTGGGCTTTGAGGGGCCAAATGCATATATTACAGGGAGAAATAATCCTGCCCCTGTGTCATGAGGAGGAGGACATCCAATTTTTTGCACTGCTGACTTCTGCTGTGTGTGAAACAAGGCAGCTGGGAGAAGGATCAGTCAGCACAAGTGCTTAGTGAGCCTGATGCCCTTGGGCTGTCAGACATGGTAACAATACAAGCAAGGCACAAGGCTATTTTCCATCCATGGCAGTAAGACCTGAGTTCTGATTAAGAAGTAGGGTTTTTTGAGTGGCTTGTAGCTGCTTTGAGGGCAAAGGGGCTGCCTAGCAGAAATTTGCTTTTCCTCCAGGAGACTCCATCAGCAGTGTTGCTGAGTGGCTGAGAGCACAGTCCTCCCACTAACCCTACCTTTGCATCAGACTCACCACAAAAGTCCCCTGTCCTACTGCTGTCCCAGGGACACGGCGAGCATATCCTACACTCTGTGTATACACTCCAGTGAGAGCCAAGCGTCTCCACAGGAGCTGATCAGGTACTAGTAGCAAGTAATTCCCTAGTTCAGATCGTTACTGTTTGCTGAAAAACAGCCAACAGGAGCTAAACAGAGAGCTTCAGTCTGTGGGAATACAGTAGAGTCCTGACCCCATGTCTGGAGGGACTGGCCATAAGTCTGGAGGGACTGGCTTACCCCAGGCCCTGCGCATAGACTCTGTGGGATCTAACTGGCACAGTGTGCATTGAGTAAGCATTGCTAGTAACCCTGATACACAGCTTCTTTTCCAGATATCCTTGGAAGTGGCAACCAACAACAGTCAACTGATCCAACAGCCCTCTCTGGCTCCACCATAGGCACTGGGAGTGGGATTGAGGGACTCAAAAAGGGACTTCAGTGATCTAAAAGTGAGGTGTTTAATACAATCAGATCAGTCAGACTCCCTCCACAGTGCACAGAGGGAGACAAGCACATCCAGAGGATATGTCCATGAGCGTTGGATGTCTGTTGTGGTATTCATCTAAACAACTCTCCAGAGGTGGCTTTCCACTGATGACTGCAGAGCCTGAATGACTGATTCAAAAGAGATGCCTTGTCTTACTTTTAAATACCTAACATCAGATGAAATTAATTCTCTTCCCCTCTCACGTTCCAGTTCCCCAGAAAGGAATGCGAAGCTCATTGAAACTGGGCTAATTCCCATGGTTTCTGAATCAAGCCCAACATGGGGGAGACAGCCAGTGTTAGAAGAAAGGAAACTTCAGTAAAGGGCACAAGTGACTCTGAGTGATATTCATCTTCCTACTCATAGATTTCTTCAGGTCTTAGGGGCAGCAGCAACAAAAAACATACAAACATTGGTATCACAGCAAAAGGCAGAGCCATTTGGAATGAGGTGTTCATTTATTGTTACTCTTATCAAGCACCATAGGTCCACAGCACAGTTAGGAGCCCTTCTACGAGACAAGGCCAGGAAACACACCTTTCCTGGCTTACCTGGAAATCACATTTATATTGGCTTTAAAAATTCTAGCTCCCAAGGGACTGCAAAATCAGTAAAAAGTTAAAGAGAAAGGGTAGCCAAATGCTTGTAATGCATGACAACAATTAAGCTCTGAGCAATGGACTTGCTGTCGCTCATTGCACTGGTTCATCCATCTCGGACAAGTCTGGTGTTGCCTACCTGCTTCCCTGGGTGTAAGTAAGAGGAGCAGAGGAATAGCCAACCTGCCAACTCGGTGTGAGTTTTTCTGCCCTGGGCAAAGGTGGTACAACCTTCTTGAAGATGTGACAGTTGCATAGGAGTGCCCAGTTGCTTAGCAAACAGCACATGCCTCAATATGAAAAATGTGAAGATTAATTCCATTTTACTGGGGAGGCGGCTTCAAATTCTGTTGGAAGGCAAATGGGGATGTGTCTTCCCATTTGCATGATGACAGTGTTTGAAAATGCTGTGCCTGGACCCCGTTGTGCCAGCTACTGTACAAACAGAAAAAAAGACAGCCCCAACAGGCAAACAAACTGCCAGGCAAGAAGCAACAGCTATGTCAGTCCCACAAGGAAAGCTACGTCACTGCACATCAGCCTGCTGGGTGGGCTGCCAGGCTTGCCTCTGGCCCCGCTGCTCTTGTGCCTGAGGGACATGAGGGCAGACTGGAAAGAGAAGAAATAAGGTAACTTTGCAGGTGTTTACAGGGAGCTTCTCCGATGGGAGAGGAAGCATGGGAGAGAACCCGAACCCTCCAGCCGCCCACCAAACGGGACCTGAAGATCATGTTACCACTGCTGGTTCATTCCCACAGGCATGCTGCGGCTCTCTGGTGCACTGCACAGCACAGCCCCAAGGCAGGATGATGCGAGTTAAGCATAGGGTGCTATGCCTTAACATGCAGTTTCTCAGCCTTTGTGGTGGGTTTAAACCTTTGCTGCTAGCTTTTATGTTGAGTGTGTTAGGGTTTTTTTTAGTCTAATGAGTTTTCAGCATGTCTTTGTTCCTTGCCAGCTCTACAGACACACAGACAGACACACAGACACACAGACACACACACAGAGACACAGACACAGACACACACACAGACACGCACATGGATACTGCAGCTCATCTTCCAACCAGAAACTTATTCAAACATTTCTTGGAAGGACTGGGAATAGAAACAGGAGATAAAGCGCTCAAAGCAGAAAGCAAGCAGGTCACTACAGCCCACTACTGTGGCAGCATGGAGAGTGCAGCCTTGAGTGGTTAAACCAGCACGTGCTATTGAATTAATGGCCAGTCCTGGTAGGCTTCCCTCTCTGTGCTCTACAGTCTCCTTCTCTTGGTGGCTACTAGTACAGGTGCAGCCAACGAAAAGTCATACCCAGAAATATGCAGGGTCTATTGTGACCAGTGGGCAATATTGGGAAAAGGAGGGTTTGATTTCTAGAGAAACTCTTGCGAACCACTACTGGTAGGGGGCATGAAAACAAAGCAAGTATCAGGCACCACTCTATGGAGATAAGCCAGTGACGTTCCTCATTAATACTCTGTCTTGTTTTAAAGTTCAAGAGATACTGCAGCTTAACTTGCTTCCTTTGACTGGAATTCATCAGTGCTAATAGAGCAGAGCCACAGGGCGAGCTGTTAGACATGCACTGGCAAGAGCAAACTGTTACTGCATGAAAATCAGCCCACATTAATGTCCTTGAAGAACCAAAGTCTGGGTGGAGGATGCACTTCCCTGCTATGCCCAGGAGGGTTTCTATTTACTAACTGGCTAGAGGGTCAACAGTTCCGTTTTTCTTGACTTTCCAGTATTATAGTTTGCCTTTACTGCCCTCCATTCAGCTGGACCCACAGAAGAATAATGAAAAGAAGAAATTATAACACTGAAGCTTCAAAATCCCCAGGCAGGGCATTTTTGTATGTGTTTGTATGCATATCCTTAGAAGGACTGTAATACATTTGAAGGAAGAATTTCTTCCCCTCAAAGAATAGAACAGCTGTGAAAAGATTTTTCCAAGCTTTACTTTTTTAACACATCTAATTAGATGCAGTGTTATGCCTGCAATCAGACATATACCAGGTGAGAAGCCTTTCCTGTGATTTGGGGATGAGTCGTAGCTTCAAACTGTGATGCCTTTTGTTTCATGCATACTTGCATTGCTATATTGCTAGGATCGCCACCCTGCCGCACACAGATCACCTGCTTTGTCCTTGGAGCTGCTGAAGCCTTCATACAGTGGAGACGCGCTGTGCTCTCTCATCGAGACCTAACTTTGGTTCTTTCCACTTCTTTTCTTTCTTCCAAGTTAAGTCATAAATCAGTAAATGAGGCTGCTTGCTTGTTTATAGGAACTTTCCCTCCACAAATCACCATGTCCCACAGAAGTCAGCCATCAGTGCTACAGGCAGCAGGGCTGAGCATTACGGTGCCCTCGAAGCCCAGGAACTGAGTGCTCATGCTTGTTTATGTACAGTAACTTCCCTGCCTCCCCTGCACAAAGTCCTCTGTGGCTTTCAAAGCAAGGTCGAGTGTTCTGCCAGGATTGCCCCTCTTCAGGAACTGAAACATCCTCAGAATATCTGATTATGTGTTATTTTATCCCAGTTGCGTGGCCTCTTTATACATTAAAAAAATCTATGAAAAACATCAACACAAATACTAAGTATGCAAGCGCTCCTTGAAAACCAACCTCAATTTGTAAACTCATTTCCCACAGCTTGATACTGCAATATGGACTCTTTGAATGTGGATATGTTTTAAGTGAAGAAAAGTGAACTCTGAAACCAAAGGATACATGCATAGAAACCTCATTTGCACATTTGTGATAGACTATAAATTCTTTTAGTGTCTTGAAAGCATAATAACATGTTCACCTTCACAGAGCACCTAAACAGTGTATCTAAAACTGTTTATATGCCGTGATTGATTACAAGGCTTTTCCTCTTGCAAACACAGCATGTTATATGTAGACCTTTTCTTTTTTTTGTTTTAAATAAATTAAGTAATTATTTTATCTTAACATGATTTATTATTTTCAGGCCTAGCTGTTAAACTGCAGGATGAATCTGGAGCTGCCAGCGCTGCGGCTGATGATGTGTTTGTCCAGTACACAGCTTCAAGTAAGGAAATGCAGCAAGAAACTACAGTAAAAAAATCATTAATCCCCGCAGAATCTGCCATGGAAGTGACATCACAGGACATAATTAAGCCAAAGGCTCTTAATCCTTACTTTTTCAGATCATGAGACATCTGTGGATACATTTTCAACTCTTCCTACTGAGAAGACCGGGAGGTGAAGTACAGTGTTTTAAAGCTCTACCACATGAGTTGTCCAGTGCTGGTAGAACTATGCATGAGTGATCAAGAGTTTTCTGAGTTGCCTAGGGAAGGAAAAAAGCACAAATCAGTGACATTTTCGTGGGCTCATGTGCCTCAGTCTCAGACATTATCACAAATCACAGTCCTTCTTTCCATCTGTATTAAATTCAACCTCCAGCTCAGGGGAGGATGAGACTGAAGGACAAGCAGAAGATTGTAAGTAACACAAGAGACAGTTTTTGCCTGGCTGGGTGGAAAACATCAAAAAAAGAGAAAGGACCTGAAGACAGAAAGCAAAAACAGAGAAGGATTGTCATCCCTAAGGAATTCAACCTCCAGTCATTCCTTCCACTAAGGGACATGAAATTGCTTTCTTTTTGTCACGCTACAATATGCAAATCAATCTAACTAGCTGCAAAACATGCTTCTATCGGATGCAAAAGATTTCCTTTTATAAAATTAAAAAGTAATATTTAGTGAAAGACTCACAAAGACAGCAGATGATTGTTTTTCCGTCTCATTTAAGTTGTGATTTGCCATTCATTTACAGATACAAATGAAGGGTTTTTTACGTAATATTTTGGTAAGAAATAATTAATAATATGCTCTGAAACAAGAAAATATGTTAAAATGCACATTATTTTTCAATACCGGGGAGAATTAGAACATTTTTTGCAATGGAAAGCCTAACTATTTTTTGTAATGATTTATTTGTGTGCTAATCTCTTCAAGTGCTTCTGCATTTGTTAACAACTATTCACCGCTGATTGTAAGTGGAGTTTTGTTACTTTGTTCAACCCACTTTAAAACCTTTTTCAAAAAAACCTCACTGCAATCTTTTTTAAGCTGACCATGTGGAAACTGGTGAAATGATCTCCAAGTCAGGGTGTGCCTGTATATGTGTCAGGGAGACAACACAGACTTTCTGCAGTGTCACATATACAGTGATTTCTGGAGTGATACAGTGATGATCTAGAGATGCTGTTCATGTTTGCACCAAATTGAGAAAGCAGGATTGTGACCTAATGTTACTTTTCAGCCACATAAATCATCAGCAGCTCTGCTGAAATTATCAGACTACATTCTGATAATGAATGTAGGATGGAAAACTGAGATTAGAGTTCATGTTTATAATTAAGTTTGACAAACAAATTTTAATGATGCCAAGTGCAATATGCCCAGTTCTGTCATCTTCACTGTGCACATATCACCTATTCAGAGGCTCCAGATGTACTTTGAGATTTACATTCTCTGTCTACATATTCCCATCAATTACAGCACATACCACTCTTCAGTGAGATTTATTATCTTATTGTATCACTGGGGCTTGGATGGTGAAGAATTATAATCTTATGAGCTATTATGAAATTATTTCCACTTGTTGGGGCAAGCTGTTTGCAGGAAGAGCAATTATTTCTTGTGGGTTTTCAGTGACATTCAAACTTTAGCGAGAGGTTGGCCTCATGCTTGTGTAGGTACAGATCAGACCTAGAACCAGAGGGAGATATGCAGGACGGGTGCTCAGCTGCAGCATTAAGATCATCTCATCTGTGTTGAGAACTGTTTTAGAACAGCTATTCTCATCTGGGCCTCTCTCTACATTGTTGGAAGAGCAGCAGAATAAATGGGCCTATATATTCAAAGAGGTTCTGAAGCTTTTGAGTCTTTAGAGGAAAACTTGCAAGCTTAGTGGTTTGTAGATATCTTTTCGGACAAATGCATATTGCATATTGTCAGAATAGAGCTGCTCAGGAAAGAGAAAAAAATTGTCTAAGCATTTTTATTGCTGGAAATGCCAGCTGACAAGGTCAAAACGTTCCGTAAATGGCTACTTTTAGAAACAGCTCTGGCAGAGAGCAGGCCCGGCTGAACCCTGCCCCGTTTTCCACCAGCTCCTCTGCCCACAGGACTCTGCTCCCTCCCAGGACAAATGGCAGCCTCAGGGGTTTCACTCCAAATCCAGACAAAACCTGCTTTGGAAATACTGAAATCTCCAGACATTGGGAGTCACCTGTCAGATCAGCTTCCACCATTTGATCTATGCTAGCAAAGAGTGCTTAGGTAAAAGCTTTAAATTACAATTCACATCCAAGCCCCACTTAGCTTGGTCCCTGGGCTTAGGGGAGTGCTTTCTGCTCCTCATCGTGGATGGACTGAGGAAACAAACACGTTGCCTTGAGTCAGGTGTCCAGGGTCGACATGGCAGGGGTGCCCAGGGATGTCCCTGAGCTGGGTGGCTGTAGGCAGAGCCCTGCCGGGGCACAGAGCTTTTGTGTTGTCCTACGGGAACATCTCATTGTCACAGCCAGCTACCCTGGGAGCCCCTGACAGGGACAGGGGCTTACAGTTTAGGTATTCCTGTGTCTAAGATGGATGCTCCCAAGCAGGCACTCTGCACCTCACCCAGGTCTCAAGATGCCTTTGACGAAGGAAACTGGAGCATCTATATGGACTTCAGTCCCTCCTGTCACTCGTCATCCCATGGAGTGGTAATGCCTAGGTAGCTCTTATGACACCTTTTCATCCATAATTCTCATATGGGAATTTGGCATCATTGGCTTCATTTGACAGTTGAGGGTAACCAAGGTTTGAGAACTGAAGTGAGTTTTTCCCCAAGGTCATCCACAAGCCGGTGGCAGAGGCAGAGGAGCTCCCAGTCCCCTGAATCCCAGGGCGGTGCTCTGGGCAGGAGAGTGCATCTCCCCCCAAAACCAATTCGGTGCAGACATCCAAGCCCTGCTCAATCTGTCTGGGTTGCAAAGGGCAGAAGACAAACAGGGGATCTGCAAATTCCTGCTTTCCATCATTTCTCTCTGAGGTGTGACTTGTGCCTGCGTCAGCTTTCTTAAAGGAATCATAATCTAATAGAAAGGAGAAAAAAAGCTGATCTGACTGCTGCTGAAAGATGATAATCCAGAAACAATTAGGTATCTATCCACCCTTCTTTGTTAAAAGCATGAATAGCACATGTGGGGAACATACCCTCAGATGGCTGGAAAAATGGATTGTCTATTTTTATGGATCTTTTATTTAAATCTTGCAAGTAGTAAGAAAGCAATTTTAATAAAAAATGCTATGCATAGAAAAATTGCTACTTTTCATCTGAGAAGTGGCAAACTGAAGAGTTTTCTTTATTTTTACTAATTTTCAATTTGATGCAGATGTGATTCCAATGCTAATTATGCCCCCCACTGTCTCTATGCTCCAGTGAAATGTGACTCCCTGATGTTTCTCATTGTCTTTTGTTTACAATTATAAGAAGTTGATGGAAATCATCTGGTTTTTGCTTCTGTACTGCTGTGGGATTTGTACAGCAGGAACCTGTCAAACTGATGACCTCTAGCACAAGAAACTGTGGCCAATTCAGGCTGCAGTCACAGCTGAAATCTTAGTATTGGACTGTTTCTCTCTCACCCCCTGCATATCTGTGATGAAACTTTTCCTGAATCATGGAAGGATGATCTCAGAGTTAAAGGTAAACAGTAGGATCTTCGTGAGTGAATTTTGATGCCCAATTTTGCTAAATGTTGTCTTGCTGAAGGCTCCTTTTTCTTGTGCCTCAGTTTTCTCCTGAAAAAAAAAAAAGAAATAATAATGCAGATGTGCTGTGAGCATGATTTCATTAATGTTTCCAATGCTTTGGGACATGCTGGAGACTGGAGGGCTCTCTCAGCACCTACACGCTATCTCCAGAACCAAAATCCATTAAATGAAAATGCTTGTTGTATAATTTGCTGATGACCTGTTCATGACATTGCCCAGACTGGACTGTCTGTGAATGTACTCGCATTTGTTGGAACAGTATGGATATATGAAGCATCCGTGGATCAACAATATATCTCAGGGACAAGCAAAGCTTACATTTTAGGAAAATAAATAATTGAGTTCACATTTAATTATATATAATGTACCTGGGCATCTTGTACACACACACATGCAACTGCAATCTTTGTACTGGCAATTAAAGCATTAGCAGGAAAAGCCATCTGGATTTCAGTGCTATATAGAAACCATTAGACAAATACAGCTCACTATCTAATGGGCTAATTCAATTCATTCTATTACTTGGAAGTGAAATATGTGATGAAATTAACAACTGTCAGATTTCCTTCTGTACAGAGGAACAAGAGAGGGCTTTTTCCCTAGTTCCTGGAGATTTTCATCCTATTTTTCCTTAAATCACATCCTTTTCTTATATTCCCCAGTTCCTCCACTATTCCCAGTGTTTCCCTCCTCCCAGCTAGGTCTCTTGGCTGCCTGAAGGTCAGCACACAGTGGCGGCAACAGTGCTGTTGATGCCATTGCTGTGGGGCCAACCATGTGCTGCTGGGTCAGGTGATGGCTGCTCCTCTGGAGGGATGGAAGCCCCACTGACAGCTGCGTGATGCTGGTGGGCCTTTATTCACCTTGCTTTGCACCGTCCCACTAATTTTCACAATACAGTTGGGAATTTACTGCCTCAAAGGTATCTATCTCTAATGCTTGATCAAAAGTAGCTAAAATCTAACGAGTTTAAAATTTTTGGGGGAAGGTAAATAATATGCAGCTGTACAGATGGACAGACAGATGGACACACAGATAGGCAGATGAATGCTGCAAACTCATTTATCTGTTTTCTTAGAAAACCAAGCCAATGTTGAGACAAAGCCATTCATAAACACTATTCAAATAAGCACGTATCAGCAAATGAATACTTACTTCTGAGTGGGAGCTTCAAAAATCTTCACTCTGAAGCTGAATTCTGCACAGGCTGGCAGAGACCTGTGATGGATGTGGGGGCAATGAACTCGTGACTTGTCACAGGAGGTGGAGGGCAGTGTTGTACAGAGATATGCTGCTGTATCTGTGTGGCAGATGCAGGGAGATATTAGGTAAGCCACGAATTCTTGTGGTTTTCCCCGAGTTAGCTCCCTTAGATTCCCCATTAACATACCAGCAGTTGCCACAGATAATTGTCACAGATACATGCCTGCGTTGCCAGCTCAGCCTGTGGACGTAGAGGGGGCAGAAGGAAGCTTAGATAATTCTCTCATTGGTCCGCAGAGTGGAAATGTTGCTTCCAGCACACGGAGCACCTGCAGCCCATGCCACATAAGATACATGTCCAGGGCACAGGTCCTGTGTCCAGGAGCAGGCTCGTGGCTCATGTGAGGGCACAGACTGACATGGACACCAGGGCAAGAGCTACACCATCAGTCATGGAAATCACCCTCCAAAAGCAAGGCTGAGGCTTAGGCATGTTGCTCCATGGAAAGCGTATGCTGCCATTTAGTCTGCTGGTTGTACACTTTATTATACAAACCTATTTGTATGAAGTCCAGCAAGGGGGAGAAACTGGAGGGTTGGGCACTGGGATTCTCTTGTGGAAATTTGTCTCAGCTCAGTATCTTTGGCAAGCCCTGACTGATCACAGCTACTTCATGCAAAATATATATATTAATAACATTCAATAATAACAGTGATGATGTTACTAGCTGCATTTCATAGGTTCAGTTGGGAGCATGGATAGACAGCTTGAGTATCAAAGTCAGAACTGGGTAAAGATTGCTTGGGTTCCAATTTACTGGAAAAATGTGGTAGTCGGTGTTTGAAAGTAGACAGACGTTCACATGACCCTCTGTGTTGGCATGTTCTTCCTTCAGAAGAAACCAGGGACGGAGCCAACATGATGAATGAATCACTTCAAATCACTAGAGGGTAAATCTGAAAAGATTGCAACTTCATGTTGCAACTTGCAATCATCCACACTTTTCCACTGCTCACCCCCCTGAGACTGGAGGCACAAACTTTAAATTCACTGCAGTTTCACACTGGTGGTATGAGTTTAACTTTAATGGATATTTGAGATTTAAGCTACTGTAAGTAAGAGGAGAAAGTCAGACACATGCCATCTTAGACATACTAATGTACAAACATTTAATGTTAATTTTTCCATGAACTATTTCACACGTGACAGGCATTATTCATAACCTGAAGTTTATGGCTGTGCATTTCTGACAAATCTACATTTCCGTGCCGCTCTCCTGCCGTTACAACCAGTTAGTAGTAATGAATGACCAGTTTGCTGCAACCACTAACCAGGTAGCCTCCTCTTTGCGTGCACCAAGGATGTCAATGATCCTTATACCTCAGCTGGTTCTTCTTCTCACTTTAAAGCTGCCAGAAATGGCAGTATATGTAAGCGTCTTTGAACATACTGCACCCCAATCAGTGGTTTGAACCACAGAAGCACTGTCCTGCCTGCCTCCACAGCCTGCTTCTCCAGGAACCATGTTGAGTGGACCTAAATATTTTGTGCCCCCTGAACGTGGATTTGAAGCATCTTCCATCTCAGAAAGACCGCATCAAAACTGGGGCTCTCCAGCTGTAACCTCTGCAGTCTGCAGGGAGGGAGGTGAAATAAAGAGGCAACTAGAAAAATCAGTTCTGTTAAAAAAGGCTCCCTGCTGCTGGTAACAATACCAAATATGTGACATTTGAGGGAAAAGCGAGTTCCAGTAGTTCAAGCATTATCATCCCCTGCTGTTGTATCCACCTGCTGCTGCCCTCCTTCAGGCCTTTTCACCTGCTGGTGGCTTGATGCTTTCCCCTCCCGTCTCAGACTCCTGTGGACAACTTGATGTGACCCTCTACTACCCTGTTTGCTGTTCCTTTTAAAAAACACACCCCTTTTCTGTTGGGAAGCAACCACTTAGGAGCTGCTCACATCAGGCAGGTGGCTCCAAGTCCAGCTGTGAAGTACTATCAACACCTTCAGGTCGAACTTCTCCAGTTTTCGGGGTCTCTCTTGTTGCCTGACACAAACATCCAGCCACCCAGGCAGAGCCCTCTGCTTTAGTCCTGTCAAGGCTCACAAAAAGTCAATTAAATTGCAAGAGGAGACAAAGCTCAACCTAATCCCTTTTACAGACACACGTGAAGCAGCGGGGCAGAGGTACACTCCTCCACTGGTGAGCGGGCATGTGAACTCAGGCCATGCCTCCACATGGGCACCCAAGCACCAGGAGTGCTCTGCGTGTCTGCGCAGGGTGTGTAGCCTGCTCCCAACCAGCACAAAGTAAGAAAGATGATAGTGCAGAATAAATGTTGTTTCAATGTACAGAAAAATAATTTTTACTGAAGTTACTGAGCATCTGGGGACCCTTATTCCAGGAACTGACAATGTCTTATTTTGCAATTTCGGGCAGTACTTCTCTGTGTCTCTATTAGTTCATTTGAAAACACATGGTGTTCATACAGGACATTTGTAATCCGTGTAATGCAGAGCGTTTTACAAAGAACACTAAACACCATGGTTCTCACTTGGCCAGTGGGCAAAAAGAGGCCCAGAGACTTTAAACGAAACACCCAAGGTCAAACAGCAGCTCAGTGGCACATCTGGTATGCCAGATCTCCAAAGTCATGTAATAATCCTTTATTCACTAGATAGTATTGCCTCCCTAAAGCCAATATAATGATATTCACTAATGAGGTTGTTAGGTTTAATTAAAGCTGGTAGAGTGCATTACGTAGCAGGAATGAAATTATTGTTTCATTATTATATATTATAATAATTACAGAATAGGTAGACTTCTGCATTAACCACAGAAGGAGACTACCCAAATTCTGTATTCTGTAAATGTTTAGACACATCACATAGGAACTGCGAAGGACAAAAGAACTGATGTTCTCAACATCATGCTTGACTACTTGCTTGAAATCTTTCAGCTTATTAATCACTGTATTTTTTAATAATGGTTTAAAATAAATTTAGTTAAGCATGAAATACTATCCATTGAAAAGGCTGATTCCTTGAATCCCCAACTTGTTACTGAGGGTCTGTCGTGCTATATCTACTGACACATGATAAAACAATTGGGGGATGGGAAGACTTCAGGATACTGGAATAGGACGTATGGCACTGTTTCATTTTTAAATAAAAGATTCTGCTTTGTTTCCAATTCAAACTGACTCCTACCTGAAAAAAAAGTAAACAGAATTTAAAGGAAAGCTGAAGATAAAATGGCTAAAATGGGAATAGAAGTTTTCCAAATTACTCTGTTTGGGTCTGTTTAGGCCTCCATTATAACTTTACAACACATTACATGTGTTCTTTTACCAGATGGATTTCCCCAAGGACCAGATTTTGATCCTGCATGTGTACCCTCAAAGAAGACAAACGTAATTTGCATAGGAAGATCTGCAGCCTTGGCTCATACTGAGAAGCACTTTATTGCGCAGAAATCCTCCCTGAGACTTCTTGTGCTGCTTTATGCAGGGAAGGGTGTCAGAATCAAATCCATAATTTACTAACTTAATAATTCCTTCATATTTTATCCCTGAAACTCTATCCATCAGACAGCAACAGCATACAATACATTTGTTCACATATTTTCTCCCTCTCCAAGATAATTAGGGCGAAGACCATGACCTGGTGGATCAGAAACCATCCCAGGGGTCCTGCTTGGGGGTAGCCACAGCAATGAAACAAAGTAATGCTACTTGAACCATCTTCAGATTCAGTGGAAATGGTACAGAATGAAAAAAACAAACTAGTTTATAGCCAGCAACCTGAGGAGCATCAGGTTTTTTTGGTTTCCTATTCCTCGCATATACGAGAAAACCAGGAACAAGCACAACAGTCATAAGGAGCATGCAGAATAGTATTGCACAAGTCTCGTTTTTCTTATAGTAGCTAACAGCACAGGCAATTATAAACTGCAAAGATGACTTCTGCCCTGGGCAGAGTCAATGTTTACATACTTCAACCATCTGCAATAAGGTGACATCCTTAAAGCCTAAAAATACTTCCCTTATTCACTACCCTTTTTGTTCATCTCCTTTCCTCTCATCTATATTGCAAATGGGGCAAGACTTCCTATTTCTGTATGACTGCTCAGATTGTTCTTGGTTCACAGCTGAGCCCCAGACATCTGGAGTTTGTCCTAGGCCCTCTCTTTTTAGCAGATCCTTTTATTCTCCAAAGACATTGGATCATTTCAGTCTTACACTGACTGTGGTCTAATACCATGCAGAGAGAAGCATTCACAGGCACGTCAATAAAGAAGTTCATATCCCTGGGTACATAGAATAACTGTCTGCTCATGACAGATAAGGATGTGTGCACATGTGTGTCTAACTGCTGGGTTTGCTCCTGCGGGCACATCTTTAGGTGTGCAATTTCCTACCAGCTCTCTTGAAAGGCCAGATCAAAACCCCAAGAACAGCAGCCGCAAACTCTCCACTGATTCTCTATATCTTTGAGTCAGGCACGGAACTGACAAAGGTAGCTCTTTTAATACGCCTTTCAGAAGCACTTAGCTTTTCAGCTTAAGAATATGGTGTAGTTTCCATTTTCTATGGAGAGGTTTAATTCATCATAGATCAACATGTGAGGCAGAAAGGCTCTATAAATACCAAACATCCCAAAGCATTTCACAGAAACTGTGGAAAGACAGGGAATGTCCTTCCAGCCCCAGAAAGGAAGCAGAAAGCAAGGCAGGGGCTCTCTGTCTCCAACAAAAGGATTATATGATGGTGCAACATTCAGGTATACTCTTGCAACGTTTGAGTCTATGCTCCCAGGTGGGACTCAGGTGTCTCATTAATGTTTCCAGCACCTGCATCCCAAAGCTAGAGTCTCAAAACCTGGCCAATGTCTCCGTCCTGGCCAGTTTTGCAAGCTAATATCCTCTCCCAATTGTTTTTGCACAGACAAGGCTAATAAACACACCCTCAGGAGGCCAAAGCCCTCATGGAGAGATGAGAAATCCATTTTACATGGTGAGCCTCTTTGGCCATGTCAGATCAAGGCTTTGGACAAGTGCATCCTCACTTCCAGAGCAGTGCCTGGCCACAGCTCTGCACGGCTCCCCGAGTTACATGGCACTGAAGTCCCCATGGTAGCACTGCCACTTTTCCCCCTAGGCACCTGATGAGGATCCCCTCAGTGGCATGTGAGGGTCAGTACCAGGTCTCATGGGTATATGAAAACCAGTGCAGACTAGTACAGCTTCAAGGGGAGATCCTGAAAAAATCCCACCCTTGTGAGCGCTGAGGTCAGAAGAGGATTACCTGGGAAAAGTGAGATCTATGGTTGCTGGGGGTTTGGAAGCACATATTCGTTCCTGGAGAGAGTACTTCACGGGGAGACAAATGTTACTACTTTCTGCAAGAAAAGGTTGATCTAGCTCAAGGGCTGAGCTCACGAATAAGTTTCCTGCCAGATCCACCTCCTCCCCTTAGTGTTTCATTTCCTACTGTCTATTTTAAGCAGTGCCTGACTGGTGTGCTGGCTTTTGCAAATCCCATTCGCAAGTGCCCGCCTCACTCCACGAGCTCGGACCTCTCACCGAGCTTCTTTTCCACTGCGAGAGGCTGTGCCATGGGCACGGGGCAGGAGACAGGCCGCAGCACTGTGCTGCAGATGGGGTGAGATGTAACCCCAGATAGAGCTGCGGGGGTGGATGAGGCGGGAGGCTGCTGAGCAGGGCTTGTGCTCGGCGGCTGACCCTTGCCAGATCTGTGCACCCCAGAGGTGAATTCCAGGAGGGCACCTGAGGTTACAGTACCAAGCCCAACCATCCGCTCGAGCTAAACCTTCCTCTCTGCCGAGATCGCTATCAGCCAACACTCAGCCCATCTGGTGGAGCCGTGCATTTAATCCTGTTACCTAAAAGAAAGGAGCTGAGTGGTCCATCACACTGAGCCAGGAAACAGGGAGCTTTAGCAACTTGTGTTCATGCCGGAAATGTTTCTGTGCCAGTGGCAAAGCCACATCAACCCACAACCAAAGACAAGCTTCCAAGAATGATGAAGATAACATCTTGTTAGCAGCAAATACAGAGACTTAATTTAATTAATTATACTATAGCAGCTTTTCAAAATGTCTGAGAAATCTTTCTGGAAATGAAATACAATACAAAGGATAGGAAAAGTAAACCTGTAGGTATAAAGCAGGGGAAATTTCAGGTATCCACTCTTTTCTTACTCTAAGTCTGTTCATGCTTCCTCTTACTTGCTCTCCTCTTACTTTCATCTTCTCC